>NC_091698.1:85927500-87177500 GCF_041296265.1 Equus caballus
TAAAGTTTTCGTTTGATAAGTCCAACATCTGGGTAATCTCAGGGTTGGCAACTGTTGATTGTCTTTTCTCTTGAGAATTTGTCACATTTTCCTGGATCTTTGTTTATTGAGAAATTTAAGGTTGTATTCTGGACATTTTGCGTATTTTGTGGTTTAGGCTCTGTTTTTCTGTTAAAAATTTCTGGAGAATGGTGATTTCTTTAAGTAGGCAGTCAACCCAGCTGTTCTCTGACTGCACGTTCTCTCTTACTCTTCTGTGAGTTTGGTTCAACAATCAACTCAGTTTTCAAAGCCTGTGCTCTACTGTTTTGGATCTGTTCCATGCATGTGCCACTCAGGGTTAGTCTTAGACGTGAGCAGTGGTTCAGTTCTCAATGCCTTTGCTGTGTTGGTTGGAATGACCCAGATATGCATAGCTCAGGGATGAGCCCAGGCCTTGTGTGGGAATTAGGGGGTTCCCTTCTTCCCTTCTCCAGTTCTCTTCTCTCTGAAATTTCATCCTGTCCCCCCGCTTCCCCTTCCTCCCGCCCAATGTGGTAGCCTCCAGTGTCCTTTCTCCCTGTCATCTGGGCAGAAAGATAGGGCTTTTCTCATTATTTTATCCATACCCTACAGTAGTACACCTTCTCAACTAGAGCCTGCTCTTCAGTCAAAGTTGTGAGAGAAAACCCCAGAAAACTTACCCTGTAAGACTTTAGCTAATTGCAAAGTGTAGGAAACAGTCCAAATGACTGCCCTCACTTACTAGACCAACTGAATGGTTTAGAGGTCCATAAGACTACTCTCAAGGCTTGATAATTTACTGGAAGTACTTGCATAATTCACCAAAAAGTGGTACACTCATGGTTATGTGAGGCATACATGGAAAGAATACAGATTAAGATTAACCGAGGGAAGAGACACGTAGGGCAGAGTCAAGGCAAAGTACCAAACACAGAGCTTCCAGTCATCCTCTCCCCATGACTTAGGACAGTGTTAATTATCAACATCAGTGTGTGACAGTATGCACAGAGTATTGCCAACCACGGAAGCTCACTTGAGCCTTGGTATCCAGAATTTTTACTGGGGCACATGTAGGTATGAATCATTACTCATATGGCTGATGTCAGTTTCCAGTATCTAGCCCTTCTAGAGTTCAACTGATACCATGTGACCCAAGCCCCCACTCTAAATCACATTGTTGATGTGGCTCAAAGCCTCCATTCTAAATTACCGTGTTACTATCTGGAGGTCCTCAGAGGGCCTGGTGATTATCTCTTAGAAGCCAAGTGCAAAGGTAGACATCTCTTTGGGTTAGGATAAATTCTTTACTACATAACCCCATACAAATCAGGTTTTTGACTTCTCATTGTGCCAGCTTTCTTGATTATCAGTGTTTTGGGTAGTTGCTTTTTAAAAATTGACATATAAATAACATACCATAAAAATTACCATTTTAAAGCATATAGTTCAGTGATTTTTATTTAGTATTTTTTTTTCAAAGATTTTATTTTTTTTCCTTTTTCTCCCCAAAGCCCCCCAGTACACAGTTGTACATTCTTCGTTGTGGGTCCTTCTAGTTGTGGCATGTGGGACGCTGCCTCAGCGTGGTTTGATGAGCAGTGCCATGTCCGCGCCCAGGATTCGAACCAACGAAACACTGGGCCGCCTGCAGCGGAGCGCGCTGACTTAACCACTCGGCCACGGGGCCAGCCCCTTTATTTAGTATTTTTGCCCAAAACATTTTCATCACCCCCAAAAGAAAGCCTGTACTCATTGGCTGTCGCTTTTCTTCCTTGGGCGGCCCCTCCCTCAGTGCCCCAGCCCTAGGCAACCACTAGTGTAATTTCTGTCTCCATGGATTTGCCAGTTGTGGATATTTTATATATATTGTATGGAATCATACAATGTGTAGTCTTTTGTGACTGGCGTTTTTCCACATAGTATAGTGTTTGATAGTTCATTCATGTAACATTTATCATTACTTCATTCTTTATTACTGAATAATATTTCATTGTATGCAATATGCCACATTTTGTTTATCCATTCATCCATTGATGGACATTTGGGTTGTTTCCACTTTTTGGCTTTTATGAATAATGCTACTATGATCACTTCATCTGCAAGTTTTTGTGTGGGAAGTTGCTTTTTGTATTTTTATCCACAATTTTTAGTTGTAACTAGCCAGAGAAAGAGAGGCTATTGTTGGGCCTGCTCTGTCCTCATGAGCACCAGAAGTCCCAGTCAGTTTTGAATTATGAAATTGGGTTGAGCTTTAAATTCATGAAACCTTCCATGACTAACCCACAAATTTCAAGTCAGAATCAGTGTGTTTTTCTTTGGCTTAGAATAGAATTCTAGATTTTGGTGTAGACTTTGTATTCCAGTCATTTTGAACTTGCAATAAAAGGGAGGTTATCACAAATTGGTATAGGGCGTTTAACACAGGTGTTTTATGACTAGGTGTTTGGAACCTCACTATTGACTATTTCCATAATTGGAGCCTGTTTTTTCTCCCAAATAAGTAGGTGGATGCGAATAGAACAAACAAGTGTGAATCTGTTGGCATGGTTAAATGTTTAAGCATTGCTCTGTCTAAATGTGTAGTCAGTCCTCAAGGGGAAATAATTTTACACCTACCTCAAACATTTGCATCTGATAATTATAAGATGATATGTAGTCTGATTTATGTTTTAGATAAATATACATCTGTTTAGATAAATAAATATATTTAGATATGTATAATTTATGAAGAATAGACTGCAGCAGTCAGGAGTTGAAGAGATTAAAGAGACTCATAAAGAGGCTGTTGTACTGGAGCAGGCAAGATATGGTCGTGGTTTGGATTAGAGTGAAGGTAATAGAGCTAGAGAGAGCAGACAGATTTGAGGTACATGTTTTAGGACTTGCTGATGGCGTGTATGGGGAAGGTGAAAGGAAGGAGGAAATAAAAAATGATTTCTAGGCTTCCTGATTGAATAGCTGCTGTTTACCGAAGAGAGGAAGAACTGAGAAATAAACTGGTAATGGGGAGGGGGGAGTAGATTAATAAAGGATTCATTAAGCGTGTGTTGTGGATTCAAAAACAAGTTTTGGACCTCATGAGGGATGAGGAAGTATTCAAATGTGGGGAGTAGTTTTGTTATAAATGTCAAGATAACACATTAAAAGATAGCAATGATCTGAAGCTGGAGAGTAGGTATCTATTTGCAGAGATTAATATCTGATACCTGTTTTGGACATTGATGAGTAAATAGTTCCTGGTGTGTTATAGAATCTAAAAATATATCCTTTTCCTTTTGTGATAATAGACTTTCACTTACATTACAAGTCTAGGTTTATAAGTTAGGTACTGAAGACAGTTTTTTAAATATAAATTTTTACTTTTGGAAAATTGCAAACGAAAAGAAAAGTATGCATCCTCCAGCATAAATTATAAATAGTTGTCCTACCCCAGACTGTTATGAGGTAAATCTCAGGCATTTTATTACTTCAGCATTCCAGTCTGTATCTAACAGATAAGAACTCAAGAGACTGTGTGCAATTTGGATATTCTAGCTTACTATGAAAAATAGAGCAGCTAAACATGGGCATTAAGCATACATACTATTGATAAAATGTACACAAGCAGAATAGTACATAAATCAAGTGCTTATGTGTACTTTGAGACCATTCCTGCTAATCCTCTACTGTTATCACTTATTACTACTTCTGTCCTTAGTCTGTTGTACAACAGGTTTTTCCCCTCCATCAGCTCTGGCTGCCATTAATGTTTACAAAAGTGCTTTTACAGCATTAAGTGTGGGACTTCAAGCCTTCCTTCTAAAGTAGCCATTGTTTTTAGTGCTTCTGACCCCACCCCCACTGGAGTTTTCTTAACCTGCTTTGTTCATCCTATTAGCTGTATTATCTTGACTCTTACATCAGCTAGTAGAGAAAAAGAGTTTTTAGGAAAGAAGAGAAAATAGCAAAGTATTCATTTCCTGAGACCCTGTTCTCTTACTGGTTTTTCTTGTCTTTCTGTTCATGAGTAGAAAAGGAAAGACAATTTATAGGAAGATTCTTTGTGTTCATGAATTTGTCATCAACAGATTGAGTATTTTCTGAATTAGACCATTCATGAGTGGTCCCAAGGGTTCATGATATATAGTAATTAGTAATTTTGGTGAGACAGGAATTTGAATCTTTTACACCATAAGATTGGTGTGGGTGAATAAGTTATGTAACTAATAAATGAATGTAGCCAACTGCCTAGCTCTTAAATTGGGTTGATCATTACTTATTTGTCACCTCTGAAAGAAGTCAAGAAGCATTTAAAAAGCATTGGTTCCTTATGGGAAAAGACCTGGAAAGGAAGACTAAGTGCTAGTTATGTGGTAGTACTGGCATATTTGGGAACAAGCAGATGACTTGGACACACATTCCTTGCAAATAAAGTTTAGTTATATTATAAAA
The DNA here is from genome assembly GCF_041296265.1 of Equus caballus. Taxonomy (NCBI): domain Eukaryota; kingdom Metazoa; phylum Chordata; class Mammalia; order Perissodactyla; family Equidae; genus Equus; species Equus caballus. The sequence goes on from NC_091698.1 coordinate 85,931,935, forward strand.
TGATGCCCTTGATTAACAATACCCCTAAATGGGTAATCTCTATTGCATTCCTCGTCCTCTCCTCCCTCCGCAAACCCCTTTTCCAAACCACTCATTTTATTTCAGTCGTAGAAGTTATAGTTGGAAAAGATAATTGGGATATTATAGTTACATCTCTTTTTATTATTGAAGAATTAAGACCCATGGAGATTGAGACTGGCCAGGGTCATACAACTAGTTCAGTGAAACTGGAAATCCAAGCATACTGCTCCTGGTTTTGTTCTTTTCTGTATATCATGCTGCCTCTACATCCATAGTTCTCACTATCCTTCTGACTAGTATATTTGCTCTATTGTTTTTAAACTCAAACTTATATCATTTGCTGACATATAACAACGTTAGGGTAGTTACTGTCTAACTGTATATTGCTTTCTGGAAGAATTTGAAATAAAAAGCTCAGCCATGATAATAACTTGGCTTCTGAAAAGGCTAGTACATTTTTAAAGAACTTATCCTAATGGAACATTTAAATAGATCTTTATATTGTTTTTCAGAGCTCAAAATTATCTATCAAGCAGTTTTTCTTATGTTTTCAGCCTTGTATCCCAAGCAAGTTCCTTTAGAGTTGTAATTGTAAAGAACTCTGGGAACCATCTAGCAAAAGGATCACACTCAATAAATATTTGCCAGATTAAAATTTTACCTCTTTGGAGGAGTCCCAATTACATTTGATTAGTGCTAATATATTTACTTATGGATAAAATAATCTCTCTCACATGGTCTTTAAGTTTGTTTTAGCTCACCTCAGACCAAAAAAACTAATCTGATCACCTAATTTTTTCCCACCTCTTTTTATGTAAAAGTATATGGCAAAGGAAATAAAGTCAATATTCTCAACTACTTTTCAACAGAAATCATTATCCCCACAGAGGAGATCATTTGACTCTTTGCCCAGCTGAATTGCCTTGAGGTGATTTCATTAGAAAGAGGTCAGTTTAAGAATGAAGAACATTATTAATTAAGTTGATACCATATTTATTTAAGGTTGGCTGGTACCTTTGAGTTTGGCCTGTATTTTCTTTATCTGCTAGTTGCAGTCTCCTTTAAAGCCCGCAAAGCTTGTGGTGATGTCAAAAAGGATTAATAATGAAAAAATAAAAAACCCAAAATGGTTGGATATTGGCTGAAAAGTGTTTTATCCATTGTCATTCAGCTTCACAATGAGTTCCAGTGTGATCAAAGGGAAGCTAATAAATCTTAGGGTCCATAGCTGATGGCTTTATGATGGCTCCTTGAAATTGAAATGCATGGGAAGAATATTAAAGAATGGGCAATATTATTGGTGTCCGCATTTAACTCTGAACTGCTGTAATAGTTTTACTGTGCCACATAGTTAAGGTACTGCAATGTTATCTGAAATGGTGTAGACTATTTATTTGAATTTAATTGTGTATTTTTAGTCATAGTGACATTTTGGGCTGACTTTTAAATTCTAAAGAAGAAGTTAATGTTTTATGTAGCAAACTGGGGGGAAGGTGCTAATTTGAAGAATTGTGGATATTGCTGGGAGGGTAAGGGAGAGTTTATTTTTTGGCTTCATTGTTGCTTTGTAAAGAAAAATTAAAATCTCTTTTTTTCCCCTCCTTTCTTTTTCTTGGGGTGTATTCCAACTCCAGAAGGTAAGAAATATTACTTTATTCTAAAGTATTATACAGTTATAAAGCACTCTTTTACAAGTTTAGTTGAATTTACCTTTGGATGCATGATTTTTACTTTATAAAATTAAATATTTTGTCTAGAAACTAAGAATGATAATACTATGTAAATGTTTATTATATGTGCTTTTTTTGTTATTGGAGTTTGTAGTAATTATTGTTTGGTAATAATTTTAGAAACCCAACCTACATTTAGTTTTATTAAAATCATCATTTGACATAGTAGCATTGGGATACTCAGTATTCTGCAGATCAATAATGAAAATATTTAAGAGATTGGCAGTATGCAAGCTAACATTTGCTTTATGGCTATAAGATTGGAAACGTGTTTATGCTATGACTGATTTAGAGTCATATTGGTAAATCCTCTAAGGGAATGACACTAAATTTAAAACTAGGCCATAATAGGTTAAAATTCATAGTCTAGATCCTTTACTGAACTGGCTGTTCATCTGTGTTGACTTAGCATTTTAGACACGTCTGTTCTAGCAGTTCCCGTGTTATGTTACAGTTACTTATTGTGGTTATCTGACTTGCCTGTGAGACTTGAGAGCAGGAACTACATCCATGTGTTTTCATGTCACTTGTACATAGTGTGCTTGTCTTCTAGTTGGAGCTTAATAAATCTTTTTAACTCCAGTTAAATTTGCATTCTGTTAAAGTTCATTTACAAGAATGTATTCATTTTTGAATCTCAGTTTATGGAGGAAATCTTAATTCAAATTGTATAAACAGTTAAAATTATAATTTAAAAAATTTAAAGCTAGGAAAGAAAAAAAATTTTTTTGAGGGGGGGGCTTATATTTGATTAGGTTCTTCATGTATAAATAATAGAAACCAGATGTGAATAACTTAAGCAAAATGGGCTTTACTTGAAGAATGTGGGCTAGCTCACAGCCTCAAAGGAAAGAAAGACTCTAAAATTGAGAACTAGGAAAGCTTCAGAGATCAGGTAGCTAAAACTAATGGATAGGCTCATTAAGGCACTCCAGCTGGGATGAATTAGTCTAGATCTACTCGGCTAATGCTTAAAGTTCAGAAAGAGTGGGATGGTGGGACATCTTGATGGACAGTCCTACCAAGACTATTTCCAGTGGGGTGGAGCGTAGTTCCCAAAAGCAAAATTGCACACTCTCTCCAGAAGAAGAGAAATTGTATATTGGCCAGGCAGAAACAGCAGATGTCTACTGCGTTGCTCACTGTAGAAAATTAGAGTGCAAAAGAAAACGTAAGGCACAAGCAGTTGTAAGAAATAATCTTTTATGCAGATTCTCCCAATGGTAACATTGTGCAATACCATAGTACAGTATCACAAACAGAATACTGTTTTTGATAGAATGTACCTGGTTTCACTTGTACATATTTGTGTGTGTGGATGTGTATTTGGCTCTTTGCAGTCTTATCGCATGTATGTATTGATGTATCCACCATCACAGTCAAAATATAGAACAGTTTCATCAACGAGAGGATCCCTTGTGTGGCCCTTTCATAGCCACACCTCCCTAGTGCTGCCTCCTCCCACTCCCCTCATCCCTGGCAACCACTGATCTGTTCTACATTTCTATGATTTTGTCATTTCAAGAATTTATGTTAATGGAACTATATACAGTATGTAACCATTTGGGATTGGCTTTTTTTCACTGTTATTCCCTGTAGATTCATCAAAGTTTTGGTGTGTGTCAATATTTCATTTCTTTTTACTGTGGAGTAGTAGTCCATGACGTGGATGTCCTACAGCTTATTTAACTATTTACCCATTGAAGGGCATCTGGATTGTTTTCCAGATTTTGACTATTACAAATAAAGCTTCCATGAAAATTTGTGTACATACGTTTTCCTTTCTCAGGGATAAATGCTCAGAATTGCAATTGCTGAGTTGTTGCTAAGTGCATATTTAGTTTTAAAGAAACTTCCACACTGTTTTCCAAAGTAATTGTACCATTTTACATTCCCACCAGCAATATATGAGTGATCCAGTTTCTCTGAATTTGAAATGAAATTTTTGTTAATAGTTGGGTTGTGGTTTTTTAAAAACTTGTTCTCCCAATCTTTGCCTTTTAATTTGTATATTTACACCATTTATAATTAAGGTAATTATTGATATGTTAGAGGTTATATCTGCTGTTTTATTTGTTTTCTGTTGTTTCCTCTGTTTCTTGTTCCTCTGTTTCTCTTTTCTTGCCTTCCCATGGGTTATTTTTAGGATTCCATATTGGTTTATTTATAGTGCATTTCTTTGTTTCTCTGCATAATTTTCTTAATGTTTGCTCTGGGTATTACAGTGTACACAGTGTGCTGCTGTCAACATTTTACTGCTTTGAGTGAAGTGTGGAAGCTCATTCCATTTAGGTTCTTATCAGATGATGTTATAGTTTTTGTTCCAGTCATCAAATGTGAGTTAAACTCTTAGGAGAAGGATAGTTATTGTGTGTACCCTATTTCTGCTCTTTCTGTTGTTCATTCTTCCTTCCTGATGCTCCAATATTCCTTCTTTTTTCATTTTTTTTAGTTGTTCTTTGAGAGAAGGTCTGCTAGCAGCACGCTCCTTTAGTTTAGTTTTGCTTTGTCTGAGACGGTCTTCATTTCTCTTTTGTTTCTGAAGGGTATTTCGTCAGAGGTAGAATTCACAGTTGACAGTTCATTTTGTTCAGCACTTGTAAAACGTTGTACCACTTCCTTCTGGTCTCTGTGGTTTCAGATGAGAAATCTGTCATTTTAATTAGTGTTTCCCTGTAGATACGGTGTTTTTTTTCTCTCTGACTGCTTTCAAGACTTTTTTTTTGTATTTAGTGTTCAGAAATTTAATTATGATGTATCTTGGTGTGTGGACTTGTTTGAGTTAATCCTGTTTATGTTCACTGAGTTTCTTGAATATGTAGGTTTATTTTTCACCAAATAAGAGAAGTTTTCACCTGTTATTTCTTTGAATGCTCTTTCTTTCTCTTCCTCTGGGACTCTGACGATAGGAACTTTAAATCTTTTGTTATTATCTCACAAGCCCCTGAGGTTTTGTTAATTTTTTTCAGTGTTATTTTCTCTCTGTTATTCATATTAGGTAAATTTTATTGATCTGTCCTTAAGGTCATTGATTCTGTCCTCTGTCATCTCCATTCTACTATTGAGCCCATCTAGCAAGTTTTTACATTGCTTAATGTACATTTCTATTTGCTTTTTATAACTTCTATTTCTTGGCTGCTATTTGCTATTTTTTCATTTGTTTCAAGAGATTTATAAGTGCTTATTGAAGCATTTTTATGACAGCTGTTTTCAAATCCTTGTCTTATAATTTCAACATCTGTCTCAGTGTTGGCACTGGTTGATTGTCTTTTATCATTCAGGTTGTGATTTTCCTGGTTCTTGGTATGATAGGTGATTTTTCTCTTGAATCCTGGATATTTTAGCTATTATGTTAGGAAATGTGGGGTCCTATTAAGTTTAAGTCTTTTATTTAAGCAGGTGTTCACACTGTTTGTGTTCACCAGGTGAGTCCTGGACTCCTTTGGTGGACTCTGGTTCAATTACAATTTAATTCTGAGAGCCTTTCCTGTGCTCTTCTGGTCTTCTTGTTTTATAAGGTGACACAGAGACTCCCACTGATCTCTGCTGCCTCTTTCTGAGCGGGTGGATGAGTTTCTATAGGCCAGGCTTATTGATGCCTCTAGATGTTGGGGAAAAGAGAGTCTCCAGCCTGTGGGGACAAAGGGCTTCCTAGGCGAGATACTTTTGCCGCCTCCACTCCCCTCCCACCCCCCCCCCCCCCCACCTTGCTTGTGCCACTTGGCTGCTCTGCATCTCAGGGGAGGGGGCTAATAGTCTCAGGCTCATGAGGACAAAGAGGCTTCCTGGGCTGGGCTGTTTCTTGTGGTCTGATCCCACTTGCTGGTGTCATCTTGACTCTCCTATTTTAGTCTATTTTTGAGGCTTGAGGGAAGATAACTTGCAATCACAGCCATTTAATTATATAATCTTTACCATATTCTAAGTTACTTCTGTGAGTTGGAAAATGCCAGGAATTGGTAAAATTATTGGATCAATTGACTACTTTAGAACTTGAATCTCAACGTAAGTGGCTATGTCAAGATTGACATCTCTTGTTCAAAAGCAGAAAATAATTGTAATAAATAGTTTTGGCTGTTTATATGTATAAATTATATTGCTAAATGAACAAGAAATATGAAATAGGACAAAGATATAAAATTACAACAGATTATTTTTTGATGTACTTAGTTCAATCTTGAATTTTGTTCTCTCTCCAGTTCATTTCTTTCGAGAAGTATATCCATAGTTTATGTTAACAAATAGTCTGCTTTTAGTTTCTGTTTTCCTCACTAATACTTCTTTTACCCCAAGTAATATGTCCTCATATGCAACCCTCTACACCTCTTTAGTTCAGAGACATATGCTATTTAGGAACTTGGCCCAGCCATTAAAAATATGTTAGCATCCTGATTGGCTGAAATAAAGGCAGTTGGTATTTCTTTATATGCAGTAGTTACAGAGTGACCTTTCTTAGAAGCATTATGTTTCTCTTAAAGTCTGCCTTTTCTTTAAATGCTCGTTTTTGCCTATTCTTATTTTTATTTTTTTTTGGTGAGGAAGATTGGCCCTGAGCTAACATCCGTTGCCAGTATTCCTCGTTTTGCTTGAGAGAGATTGTCTCTGAGCTAACATCTGTGTCAGTCTTCCTCTATTTTGTATGTGGGATGCTGCCACAGCATGGCTTGATGACCCACATGTAGGTCAGTGCCTGGGATCAAACTGGCAAACCCTGGCAGAGCTCATGAACCCAACCACTACACCACCGGGCAAGCCCCTATTACTTATTTCTTATAAGATTGAAAAGTAAGATGCTGTAGTGAACCAATAGTGGTAATGGCCACGGACTAAGATTGGAGTCAGCTGCTTTATGCATATAATCTATTTAATCTTAAATAAACCCTCTGAAGTCTATTTCATGGATAAAGACATTGAAGCAGTGAGAAACTGCATAGCTAGTTAGTGATAAAACTTGAACCCACATCCATCAGACTCTGAAACATAAGTGCTGCTTCTGTTGCCTCGCTTTTGAGTAGGATCAGGAGATTGGGTAGGACTCTTAAAGAACTGTTTCGTATTTCTCTTTAGGTGAAAAGTTACAGTGTTCATCAAGGTCCCTCTATACCAAGAGTTTTTGATTATCTAAATAAAGTTGAACCTTGTTGTTCCGTATATTCACTTTAAAATAAAACATAGAATCACTGGACTTTTTTTTTTTTTCTTCCTTTTTTTGCTCATATTTTCCTGGTAGGGGACACACGATGCTTTTTTAAAAAAAATAGTGGAAAAAAAGAAAATAATGGGAAGATAGAGTGAAGATTTAAAGTGAAGTCTTAAGAGGATAGAGAAAATATACAAGCAGATTTTCCAAAGAATCTTTTTTTGTTTCTATGATCTTCCTTTCCAGGCTATTCCTACGTTACTTTCTTATTTGTTTCGTGCTCTTTTGCTACTCTGTTAACCTAGACCTCTCATTTTAGGGACCCAATTGGGCTTACTTCTCCAAAAGTGCCTGTTACTTTTTAAGTTTAACAACTACATTTATGTTATTTCTTTTAAAGTAGATTACTTGTTAACCCAAATGAACTTTTCATTGGAAAAATTACAGGTAGTATGACCAAGGGAAAGTGAAGCAAAGGTTTTAATGAAAGAGTTTCTAAGAATACAGAAATCTTCAGAAAATTTAAAGCCTACCAAGACTATTTATTAATGTAGTGATTTCTAAACTCACTGTTTCCAACATAAGGGTGCTGAGTTCAGTTTTGTTCTGTGTGCTCTGTCAGGTAAGCATGCAGTAAAAACCATTTCTTGGTTTTAAAGTTATTTGGTGTTGAATTTTTAGTTTATATGTGGATAACGATTACAGGGTGTGTGTATGTGTGTGTATAGATATATGTATAAGTGTATCATGTGAGTGAAAGATTCTTATAAGTTTGTTATCTTCTTACATTTAAAATTGACCTGAAATAAGACATGCAGCCATCTGTTTTTGGGAACTAGATGACTCTCCACTTCTTTTAACCTTGAAAGTCTGAATCTGTTATTTAATCTTATTGAAATTCAAGAGATTGAGCTTTGAAGGATAGATATAGAGTGTGTAAGAATTCAGTCAGAGAAAAGGAAGCTGATAAAGGCCTAGTTTTGACAAGGCTATTCTGTAGGAGGGAGTACAGAAAAATGAATAAGAGATTGGGATTGAAGTAGCGATTAGGCAGGGTAATCTGCTATTGCAAAGGGGGAATATCTTTAGGATTAAGTAAATTAGGCTTATGAAGTCCCTTAAAGCTTTTTATCGAAGGCTTGAAATGGGATAATAAATATTAGAGGATACTGGTGAATTTTAAGGATGGACTATAAAGTTTATTATATTAAATTTCCTTAGATTGGTTGCAGGAGGGGATAGCAGTGAGGAGAGACTGAAAATCTGAAATGCAGTAGACTTCAGTGTTTCCTGAAGAGTCTTAAAGTACTTGAACGGCTATCATATGGAATAATGAAGAAATAATGTTAATTTTTCCCCACTTACAGAGATAATTTATTGCAAGTTCATTTGGAAGATTCAGACAGTACAGAAAATCACAAAGAGGAAAGAAAAGATCCTCCCAGATTTTTCCACCGTTATAACCACTGATCTCAGCATAAAATCAGGACCAATAAATGGAGTTATAGAAAGACATATTTGGCTTAGCTTAAGGAGGAATTTATGAATAATTGGAAATGCCTGAGGACATAATGAGTCTCAACCACATTATATGCTTGTGCAAAAGACTAGATGATTACCTATTTATGATGTTTTAGGAGGGCATATGAGCACCTGTAGATAAATGGACTAGATTACCTATGAAGCTCCTTGTCAACCTGTGGATTTATTTGGTTCTTGTCTGTAGATGTTTGTACCAGAGAGATGGCTGCATAAACTGAGAGTAAGGTAAAGAATGATTAAAAGTTGTAGGATTTTATTTGACCCAGCAGTTCCACTTCTGGGCATATACACAAAAGAATTGAAAGCAGGGACTTGAAGAGACATTATTAACCGGTATTCACAGCAGCAGTTATCACAATAGGCAAAAGGTGGAAACAACCCAGATGTCCATCGATGAATGAATGGATTAAAAAAATGTTGTGTATACATTCAAACAAATATTATTTAGCCTTGGAAAAAAGGACATTCTGACATATTCTATAACATGGATGAACTTTGAAGACATTATGCTAAGTAAAATAAATCAGACACAAGAGGACAAATATGGTATGATTCCGCTTATATGAGGGATTTAGAGTAGTCATGTTTATAGAGACTGAAAGTAGAAGAGTGGTTGCCAGGGGCTGAGTGTAGAGGGGAAGTAGAGAGTTGTTTAATGAGTATACAGTTTCAGTTTTGCAAGAAGAAAAGAGTTCTGGAGCTTGGTTGGGTAACAATGCGAATGTACTTAAGTGTAAGTGAACTGTACACTTAGAAATAGTTGAGATGGTAAATTTGATGTTATCTGTGTTTTATCAGGAAAAAAAAGTTGTAGGATTTTGTTGTTATTTGAGTAGGGCAATGTGGGAGGAACAACCGTCGTGTTTTATTAGTAGAAAAAAATAGAACATTTGCATAAGGTAAGCTGAGCAGAGAGATGCTGCTTTAAATTTTTGTAGAAAGTAGTAAATGTTTATTTTGCCCTGTTAAATTTAAAATCTAGGCAGTGATAGAAGGTTGTGGAAGTGAAGGATAAGAGTATGAATTTTTATTAATTTCTATCTACAGTGTGATGTATACAGAATTAGTATAACAAGTCAGTAAATTCTTTGAGTGCCAGCAAGGGCTTTTAGAATTAAGAGGGCTATAGACAAGATAAAGCAAGCTAATGATTTTTACTGAGAGTTGATGGGCCTGGTATATTTATGAACACTTTTACAAACTTCACTTACATTTTTAGTTTGTATCTTTAAGTTCCAGGAAGAAAATAAAAATGAAAGAAGACAGTAGTGAAATTGTTGAGACTTTGGATGGAACAATTAGGCATGATTAGTTATGTTATTTTAATAATATATTAATTGTGTTGGTTAATTATATTAAATAATTATTTCAGTAACATTAATTAGTTATGCTAATTTAACATACAGTTGAATATATTCTTGTAATCCAGGGGAATTGGTCACTGACAAATTAGAAAACATAGTAACTTCTAAACCTAGATTTCTGTTTTTTTTTTCTGTTGAACTGATAGGAAAATTGCAAATGTGGCTAAAGTTTTTATATTACCGCACATCTAAAATTTGTACAAACTTGCCTCATCTCTCTGGTGGGAGGGAAATGTCGGTTAATCATAAATGATACTATAGTGTGTATCTATGCACTCAGAAATAAAGAGACAATATCATTTGTCTCTGTTCAGACCCAGTTGGTTATTTTTACATTAAAATACAAGAATGTGTACTTACGGAAACTTCCACTTCCTTTTTTATATCACTGGCACTTACCACTGTGCTGTTACATGATAGCTCCTTTGTAAATGTTCAATAAGTGAGAAGCCAAGTTAGCTTCTTTTCCACATTGCCTTATTAAAAAGCTTTATTGAAGTATAGTTTATGTACCATAAACTTCACCCATTTTATGTGTACAGTTCCGTGATTTTTAGTAAATTTACTGAGTTGTGCAAACATCACCATAATCCAGTTTTGGAACATTTCCATCTCCCCAGTACAATGCCTCATACCTGTGTACAGTTAATACTAGTTCCCACTACCAACCCCTAATGTACTTTTTGTCTCTGTAGATTGGCCATTTCATATAAATGGAACCATATAATATGTGGTCTTTTGAGGTTAATCCATGTTGTAACATTTATCAGCACTTGATACTTTTTCATTTGTCATATATTGTTTTTATAGACTTATATACAATGCTTGTTTTTAGCTTTTTATTTTATTTATTTGATTTACTAATTTCGGGCTCTAAGAAAATTTGCAAAAGTAGCACAAAGAATTTTTTTATGTAGCTTTTACGTAGATTCCCCAAATGTTAACATTTTATATACTTTCTTTTTCTTTCTTTCTATCTATCTGTCTGTCTTCTGTCTATCTGTCTAGTTTGTGTTTCTGAAATGTCTGAGAATAAATTGTAGACACGATGTCCCATTCACCTTTAAACATTTCAGAGTTTTTCCTAAAGGCCAGTATATTCTTTTGTATAACCACAGTATAACTATCAAAATCAGGATATTAACATTGATGTACTATTACTGTCTAATCAACAGACTTTATTCAAATTGGTAATTCTTCTGCTGATGTTCTAATCCAGGATCACACATTGCATTTGCATTTAGTTTTACTTTATCTTTATAGTCTCCTTTAATGTGGCATCATTGTTTAGTCTTTCTTTCATGACCTTGACATTTTTTTTTCTTTTTTTGAGGAAGGTTAGCCTTGAGCTAATATCTTTGGCCAGTCCTCCTCTTTTTTTGCTGAGAAGGACTGGCCCTGAGCTAACATCCATGCCCATCTTCCTCTGCTTTATATGTGGGATGCTTGCCACAGCATGGCTTGCCAAGCGGTGCCACGTCCGTACCCGGGATCCGAACCTGCGAACCCCGGGCAGTCAAAGCGGAACGTGAATGTGTGAACTTAACTGCTATACCACCAGGCCGGCCCCTCATGACCTTGACATTTTTAAAGATTATAGGCCAGCTATTTTGTAGACTGTCCATCAATTGGGATATGTCTGATGCTTTCTCATGGTTAGATTCAGGTTGTGCGTTTTGGGCAGGATTGTCACAGAAGTAATGTCATTTTCACTACATCATATCAGGAGGCATGTGACTTCAATTTATCCTATTATTGTGTTGATAACTTTGATCCCTTGGTTTATGTGATGTCTGCCAAGTTTCTCCACTGTAAAGGTATAATTTTTTCCCCTTTGTAATTAATATCTTGTAGGGGGATACTTTGAGACTAGGTACATAACTTGTTTCTCCTTGTACCTTTGCCCACTAGTTTTAGCATCTCATTATTAGTTATCTATTGCTGCTTAACAATATTACCACAAACTTAGCAGCTTAAAACAACACACATTTCTTATCTCAGTTTCTGTGTGTCAGGAGCTTTGGCATGGCTTTACTGGGTCCTCTGCAAGGCTGTAATCAAGGTATGGTGGCCAGGGCTCGGTTCTTATCTGAAGGCTTAATTGGAGAAGGATCCACTTCTAAGCTCGAATGGTTGTTGGCAGGATTCAGATCCTTGGGGTTTATCAGACTAAGGGCTTCAGTTCCAAGCTGGCTGTTGGCTAGAGGCTGCCCTGAGTTCTTTACCACTTGGGTCTCCCCAGCCTACATGCTTCCTCAAAGCCAGCAAGGGAGAGCCACCTCACAGGGCACTGCAATCTTATGTAACGTAGTCATTGAAGTGACATCCCGCCACCTTTGCTGTATTCTGTTGTTTGGAAGCAAGTGAAAGTTCCCAGCCATACTCAAGGGGAGGGGATTACACAGGGGTGTGAGTACTAGGAAGTGGGGATAATTGGGAGTCATTTTAGAGTATGTCTGCCACAGCATCTGTTGATAATACTTGCCTGAAATGTGGTTGCCACATATGATGATTTTCTAATTCCATCATTTCTTCTGTATTTGTTAGTTGGAATTCTGCTGCAGGAAATTCTTCCCCAGTCATTGATTTGTTCACTTATTTATATCAATTTAAGCTCATAGATTCTTATCTTATTCTATGGGTTATTATTTTCTACTGTAATATTTATTTTATTGCTTGAGGATAAGTAGCAGTTTAATCTCTACTCAGAGAGCGTTAAGTCTTTAGCATGGGTATCTAAACAGATTTGAGGTATAATGAGTCATTTGTCAAATATACTTTAGTTTAAAGGTAAATTTTAACATGAAAGCTATTCTGTTGTAGGTTTCCAAAGCCTTTCTAGTTCCATTGAAAATATACTTTGATATAACGAACCTCCAAGTTATCATCAAATATCATGATATTATTTATTTTATTTATTGTTTTAAAATTAATTTTATTGAGGTCATAATAGTTTATAACATTGTGGAATTTCAGTTGTACACTATTATTTGTCAGTCACCATATATATATGTCCCTTTACCCCTATGCCCACTCCCTAACCCCCTTCCCCTCTGATAACCACTAATCTGTTCTCTTTGTCCATATATTTGTTTATATTCTGCGTATGAGTGAAATCATGTGGTGTTTGTCTTTCTCTATCTGGCTTATTTCGCTTAATGTAATACCTTCAAGTTCCATCTATGTTGTTGCAAGTGGGACGATTTTGTCGTTTTTTATGGCTGAGTAGTTTTCCATTATATATATACACCACATCTTCTGTATCCATTTGTCAGTTGATGGGCACTTGGGTTGCTTCCACGTTTTGGGTATTGTGAATAATGCTGCAGTGAACATAGGGGTGCATAAGTCTCTCTGAATTGATGATTTCAAGTTCTTTGGATAAATACCCAGTAGTAGAATAGCTGGGTCATATGGTATTTCTATTTTTAATTTTTTGTGAAATGTCCATAGTGTTTTCCATCGTGGCTGCACCAGTTTGCATTCCCATCAGGAGTATATGAGGCTTCCCTTTTCTCCACGTCCTCTCCAACATTTGTTGTTTTCTGTCTTGGTAATTATAGCCATTCTAACAGATGTAAGGTGAAATCTGATTGTAGTTTTGATTTGCATTTCCCTAATGATTAGTGATGTTGAACATCTTTTCATGTGTCTGTTGGCTATCTGTATATCTTCTTTGGAAAAATGTCTACTCATATCCTCTACTCCTTTCTTGATTGGATTGTTTGTTTTTTTGTTCTTGAGTTGTATGAGTTCTTTATATGTTTTGGAGATTAACCGCTTGTCAGATATATGATTTGCAAATATTTTCTCCGAGTTAGTGGGTTGTCTTTTGGTTTTGTTCCTGGCTTCCTTTGCCTTCCAGAAGCTCTTTAGTCTGATGAAGTCCCAGTTGTTTTTCTTTTGTTTCCCTTGCCCGAGTAGACATGGTATTAGAAAAGATCCTTCTAAGACTGATGTAAAAGAGTATACTGCCTATATTTTCTTCTAAGAGTTTTATGGTTTCACGTCTTATCTTCAAGTCTTTAATCCATTTCAAGTTAATTTTTGTGTATGGTAAAAGATACTGGTCTAATTTCATTCTTTTGCATGTGGCTGTCCGGTTTTCCCAACACCATTTACTGAAGAGACTTTCCTTTGTACATTATATGTTCGTAGCTCCTTTGTTGAAGATTAACTGTCCATAGATGTGTGGTTTTATTTCTGGGCTTTCAGTTCTGTTCCATTGATCTGTGTGTCTCTTTTTGTACCAGTACTATGCTGTTTTGGTTACTACAGCTTTGTAGTATATTTTGAAATCAGGGATTGTGATGCCTCCAGCTTTGTTCTTTTTTCTCAGCATTGCATTAGCTATTTGGGGTCTTTTCTTGCCCCATATGAATTTTAGGATTCTGTATTTTATTTCTGAGAAGAATGTCCGTGGGATTCTGATTGGGATTGCATTGAATCTGTACATTGCTTTAGGTAGTATGGACATTTTAACTATGCCTATTCTTCCAATCCATGTGCATGAAATATCTTTCTATTTCTTTATGTCATCATTGATTTCTTTCAGTACTGTCTTATAGTTTTCATTGTATAGGTCTTTCACCTCCTTGGTTAAATTTATTCCTAGATATTTTATTCTTTTTGTTGCTGCTGTAAATGGGACTGTATTCTTGAGTTCTCTTTCTGTTAATTTGTTTTTAGAGTGTAGAAATGCAACTGATTTTTTAAGTTGATTTTGTAGCCTGCATTTTTGCTGTAGTTGTTCATTATTTCTAATAGTTTTCCAGTGGATTCCTTAGGGTTTTCTATATATAAAATCATGTTGTCTGCAAACAGCGAGAGTTTCACTTCTTCCTTGACAATCTGGATACCTTTTGTTTCTTTTTCTTGCCTAATTGCTCTGGCCAAAACCTCCAGTACCATGTTGAATAAGAGTGGCAAAAGTGGGCACCCTTGCCTTGTTCCTGTTCTCAGAAGGACGGCTTTCAGTCTTTCCCTGTGGAGTATGATGTTGGCTGTGGGTTTGTCATCTGCGGCCTTTATTATGTTGAGGTACTCTCCTTCTATACACATTTTATTGACAGTTTTTATCATAAGTGGATGTTGGATCTTCTTAAATGCTTTCTCAGAGTCTATTGAAATGATCATGTGGTTTTTATTCCTCATTTTGTTAATGTGGTATATCACATTGATGAGTGGATGTTGAACCATCCCCATGTCCCTGGTATAAATCCCACTTGATCATGGTATATGATCCTTTTAATGTGTTGTTGTATTCAGTTTGCCAATATTTTGTTGAGGACTTTGCATCTATGTTCATCAGTGATGTTGGCCTGTAATTTTCCTTCTTTGTGTTGTCCTTGTCTGGCTTTGGGATTGGGGTGATGTTGGCCTTGTAAAATGTGTTAGGAAGTGTTCCATCTTCTTCAAGTTTTCGGAATATTTTGAGAAGGATAGGTACTAAATCTTCTTTGAATGTTTGATAGACTTCTCCAGAGAAGCCATCTGGTCCTGGATTTTTATTTTTTTGAGAGGTTTTCAATTACTGTTTCAATCTCTTTACTTGTGATTGGTCTATTCAAATTCTCTTGTTTCTTCTTGGTTCAGTTTTGGGAGGTTATGTGAGTCTAAGAATTCATCTGTTTCTTCTAGATTTTCTAATTTGTTGGCATATAGTTTTTCATAGTATTCTTTTACCATCCTTTGTGTTTCCATGGAATCTATTGTAATTTCTCCTCTTTCATTTCTAATTTTATTTATTTGAGTCTTCTCTCTTTTTTTATTAGTAAGTCTGGCTAAGGGTTTGTCAGTTTTGCTTATCTTCTAGAAGCAGCAGCTCTTAGTTTCGTTGATCCTTTATACTGTTTTTTTGGTTTCAATTTCATTTATTTCTGTTCTGTTATTTCCCTCCTTCTATTGACTTTGTTTGTTCTTCCTTTTCTAGTTCTGCTAGGTGTAGTTTAAGATTGCTTATTTGAGATTCTTCTTGTTTGTTAAGATTGGCCTGTATTGCTATGAATTTCTCTCTTACGGCAGCTTTTGCTGCATCCCATGTGAATTGGTATGGTGTATTTTCATTTTCATTTGTCTCTGGATAATTCTGGATTTGTCCTGTAATTTCTTCAGTGATCCATTGGTTGTTCAGTAGCATGCTGTTTAGTCACCATGTATTTGTCACTTTCCCAGCTTTTTTCTTGTAGCTGATTTCTAGTTTCATAGCATTATGGTTGGAAATGATGCTTGATATGATTTCAGTCTCCTTAAATTTATTGAGGCTCATCTTGTTTCCCAACATATGGTCTGTGTTTGAGAATATTCCATGTGCATTTGAGAAGAATGTGTATTCTGCTGAGTTTGGATGCAATGTTCTGTACATATCTATTAAGTCCATCTGGTCTAGTTTTTCATTTAAATCCATTATTTCCTTGTTGACCTTCTGTCTGGACCATCTATTCATTGATGAAAGTGGGATGTTAAGGTACCCTACTATTATTGTGTTGCTGTTGATATCTCCTTTTAGGTCGGTTAATGATTGCTTTATGTACTTTTGTACTCCTGTATTAGGTTCATATATATTTATAAGTGTTATGTCCTCTTGGTGGAATGTCCCTTTTATCATTATATACTGCCCCTCTTTGTCTCTCATTGTCTTTTTTATCTTGAAGTCTACTTAGTATGATATAAGTATGGCAATACCAGCTTTCTTTTGTTTGTCATTAGCTGGGAGTATTGTCTTCATCTCTTTGCTCTAAGCCTGTGTTTGTCTTTAGAGCTGAGATGTGTTTCCTGGAGGGAGCATATTGTTGAGTCTTGTTTTGTTTTTTTTTCCCCAAGGGAGATTAGCCCTGAGCTAACATCTGCTGACAATCCTCCTCTTTTTGCTGAGGAAGATTAGCCCTGAGCTAACATCTGTGCCCATCTTTCTCTACTGTGTTCTTAATATGTGAGACGCCTGCCGCAGCATGACTTGATAAGTGGTGCATAGGTCCATGCACAGGATCTGAACCAGCAAACCCTGGGCTGCCAAAGCAGAGTGCGTGAACTTAACTGCTGTGCCGCTAGGCAGACGTTTATAATCAATCCAGCCACTCTGTGTCTTTTAATTGTGGAATTCAATCCATTTACATTTAGAGTGATTATTGATACATGAAGGCTTAATGCTGCCATTTTATCTCTTGTTTTCCAGTTGTTCTGTATTTCCCTTGTTTCTCCCCCCATGTGTTTCAGACTGCCAATTCAGTTTGGTTGCTCTCTGTGATAATTTTCTCAGTTTTCTCTTTATTTCTCATTTATATCTCTGTTCTGACTTTTTGTTTAGTGGTTACCGTGAGGTTTGTATAAAAGATCTCGTAGATGAGCTTGTCCATTTCCTGATAGCTTCTTATTCCCTTAGTATAGGCAGTTTCCATCCCTATCCTCTTCTCCTTCTAAGTTATTGATGTCACAACTTATTCCATTTTGTGTTGTGAGTTTGTGGTTAAAATGAAGTGATTATATTTATTCTTGATGTTTTCGTCCCTTTATCATTAGTGTTATAATTGTTTGCTAATCTGTTCTGATAGTGAGTTGCAGGTTTCTGATTTTGCCTGTCTATTTATCTCCTTGTAAACCCTTTCTTTTCTTTTGAGGTATGAAGGCCTTCTTGATTATATATTGTGGGGGGTCTTGTGGCAATGAACTCCCTCTGGTTTTGTGTGTCTGGGAAAGTTTTTATTTCTCCATCGTATCTGAAGGATATTTTTGCTGGATAAAGTATTCTTGGCTGAAAGTGTTTGTCTTTCAGAATTTTGAATATATCATTCCACTCTCTCTTAGCTTGTAAGGTTTCTGCTGAGAAATCTGGTGAAAGCCTGATAGGGTTTCCTTTGTAGGTTATTTCCTTCTGCCTTCCTGCCCTTAATATTTTTTCTTTGTCATTGACTTTTCCCAGTTTTACTAAAATATGCCTTGGAGAAGGTCATTTTACATTGATGTAATTAGGAGTTCTGTTAGCTTCTTCTACTTGTAATTCCAGCTCCTTCCTCAGGTTTGGGAAGTTCTCAGTTATTATTTCTTTGAACAAGCTCTCTGCTCCTTTCTCCCCCTCTTCTCCCTCTGGAATACCTATAATCCTTATGTTGCTTTTCTTAGTTGAGTCAGATATTTTTTGGAGAATTTCTTCATTTCCTTTTAGTCTTAGTTCTTTCTCCTCCTCCACCTGAAACATTTCTATATTCCTGTCCTCTAAATTGCTAATTCTATCCTCCATAATGTCAGCTCAGTTATTTAAGAAGTCCGGATTTTTCTTTATCTCATTCATTGTGTTTTTCATCTCCAATATTTCTGATTGGTTTTTCTTTATAGTTTCAGTCTTTTTTGTGAAGAATTCCCTGTGGTCATTAGTTTTGTTCCTGATTTCATTTAACTGTCTTTCTGAGTTTTCTTGTAACTCATTGAGTTTTTTATGATACCTATATTGAATTCTCTGTCATTTAGATTGTAGATTTCTGTGCTTTCAGGATTGATTTCTTGGTATTTGTCTTTTTCCTTCTGGTCTGGGGTATTAATGTACTTCTCCGTACACTTGATGGTGTGGATTTGTGCCTTCACATAGTGATAGTATCTGGTTACAGATTCCATCTGCCACCACTGGTAGGGGCGCAGGAACTGTGTATTCTGAGCCTGCTGCAGTCCCTGTCAGCTGTACCTGTCTGAGCCTGGGCCACTCCTTGGGACTGCAGTGGCCCTGTGGGCTCTCCCACCAAATGGGAACGCAGTCACATGGGGGCTCAGGACTGCTGCTGCCAGCTCGCACACTCCCACCAAAACGTGCTCCCCTCTTACGGGCTGCAATGGTACTTCGGTCGTTCATGGCAGCCGGGAACTTGTTCACTCAGGCATGCAGATCTGTCACTGTCTCCTGCTGGATCACACCAGCTGTTGTGCTTGGTGGCAGGGCCTCCCCACCGGGTCCGAGCCTGAGCCACTCCCTGGAACTGCAGCAGCACTGTGGGCTCTCCCACAAGACAAGAAAGCGATCATACAGGGGCTCAGGGCTGCTGCTTCCTGCTCCCACAGTCCTGCCAAGATGCACTCCCCCTTTGGGGCCACAGTAGTACTATGGGTATTCTCAGCACCTGAGTACTCATTTGCTCAGGCGCACAAATCCACTGCTGTCTCCTAGGTTGCACCAGCTGTTGTGTGCATCCATTCCCACATTGGTGCTAAGGTGTGCTCCCACCCTTGGGGCTGCAATGGTACTGTGGGTGCTCGAGCCAGGAGAGCAGTCGTATGCATGTACAGGGCTGCTAGGGGACCGAAGAGTGCTCACCCATCTCCACCACCTCCCTGGGAGTAGTCCATCCCCCTTCACATGTATAGCTGTGCAGTTCTCTCAGGCGTCCTGATGTGCTGTGTGGGTATCCTTCACTGATGAGTGAAGGTCCATTTAGCTGTAGTTCGAAGGGGGAGAGACCAAGGGAACAGTTCACTCTGCCCTGTTACTGACATCCCAGATCACGATTGCTTTTTTATTGACACTCTTTAAGTGGAAAGCTAATTTTTTCCCCTGAAGATCATTGCCATATAACTGAAATGATTAAAAATTTGGGTGCTATGATGTAAACATACTAATTCTAAAACCACCATGTCTTCCCAGTTGCTTCATCTTTGACTTGTCTCTTGATCTTTGAATGTTACATGTAGGTTTCCCCTTTCCTTGTATTTGTGGGCATCTGTGATTGACTCTCTTTTTGAGTGTGTCTCTTCTTGTACTTGGTAAACAAATATCTTGCTATTCAGTGGAATATGAGTGGAAGTGTTTCACTTCAGTCTCTATACAGTTTCCCACTCCTCAGCTGCTGTTCTAGTTTTTGTTTTGTTCTGTTTTGTTCTGTCACTGCTTTGACAAAAGAAGTGATTTTGAAAAAGAGCCTTACTCTCTTGCAGAAGTTACGTTGTTTTAATAATTTATTCATATATTTTTGGACTGTTTAATATTTTTGTAAAAATGATACTTGATAACTGGAAAATCAAAAAAGGTCAATCAATAATGAAAAAATGTACTCTGGAAAAAATATTCTGAAATTCACTCACCAGGAATAACCGTTGTTTATGGCATTTAGTTGAAGAAACTAAGAGAATTGTTATATTTCAGGTTTTTCACTGAAGTGTGTTAATATACTTCTTTTAGGATATTAATTCCTAAATGATCTCTGAAGTTGATGGAAAAGAAAATAGAAAAATTCTGAAGGTGTGTTGTCATTTTTAAAATGCAAGTTGAAAAAAATAGAAAACATTTTCATTTCTCTTACATTGCCATAATTGCAACTGTTTACTTTTTTCTCTTTAAACCATTTTCTCTATTCCTGAATTGTTTATTTTAGTGCACTTCTTTGTTGGCTGGATTTAAGTTTCTAGGTGATCTTTGCCCTGAGTTCTGATGGGCTTAATGATATCTTTCTATTGCTTCTTTGTTTGCATGATATCTTGACTGGATATAAATTTTTCTGTTAACTTTTCTTAAGGACTTTTTTTTACTATCTTTTGTTATTGAGTATTGCTAAGAAAGCAGGTGTTCCCTGCGTTATACAGGGCTTATTTTGTTGGTCAGTTTTTGCTGCATAACAATCTCAGAATTTCAGTGGCTTTTAACAGCCAAGTTGTTCCTTTTCTTCCTCATGCCTTTAGATTAGCTGGGTTTTTTTTTTTTTTTTTTTTTGCCTAGGCTTGGCTCTAGGCTATGAGTTGTTCTCTGTTCTCCTGGAATCAGTGGCCCACTCTCTGGCCATCTCAGGAGTAAGCCAGACTATTCAAGCACATTTTAGCCTCTGTTTCTCCCATGTCTGTTTCATTTCATTGACGACATCTTGTGGCCAAGCCCAACATCATTCGGGCAGGGAAATAAATTTTACTTACTGTAAGGTACTGCAAGGTGACATGTTAGAGGGAGTAAACGATGAATTAAAAACAGTAATTGAATCTGCCATTTTTGCTTTTGATGCCTAGAACTCAGATTGATTCTTTCTAAAAAAATTTTTAATAGTTTATTTTGTTTTGTGTTTTGTTTTGATAAAGATCAGCCCTGAGCTAACATCTGCCGCCACTCCTCTTTTTGCTGAGGAAGACTGGCCCGGAGCTATAATCCGTGCTCATCTTTCTCTACTTTATATGTGGGCCACCTGCCACAGCATGGCTTGATAAGCGGTGCCATGTCTGCACCCGGGATCCGAACTGGCGAACCCTGGGCCACTGAAGCAGAACGTGTGAACTTAACTGCTGTGCCACTGGGCTGGCCCCATCAGCTTGATTCTTTCTTAATCCTTGAAGTTCAAGATTTAGAAAAACATTAAGGCAAATGTTTCTGGGTATCTGAGTACTTGAGTTAGTCTGGTTTGACCACAGGTTTGAGTAGTACCTTGCCTCTTCTTATATTATCATTCAATATTTGTTATTCATAAATGTAGTATTTTCTTATTGGTAGGAGAGAATTGTTACCTTTTAATATTCTTCTCTATCTTTCTTCTGTTTCCCTTTCATATCTCTGTCAATTGAATGCTTTTGACCTAGGTGTTTTTTGTCAGTTAAGATATTTTCAGTTGTAAATAACAGGAAATGCAATGTAAACCAGCTTAAACATTAAAGGAAATTAATCATCTAATATAAGTGGAAAAAGCAGGCAAAGCTTGATCCAGGTGCTCCAGAAGTTTGTTGATCAGTATCTCAGCTCTGCTTCCTTCATTTTTGTTCTATTTTCATCAGGCTCGTTATCATAATTGCAGGGTTATTGCTGGTAGGTCCTGGAGCCTGTGTTTGCCTTTGGCTTCAAATATACAAGAGAAGAGAGAATCTGCTTCCCAGAGAACTTAAATGAAATCACATGCCATTGACTCTGGCTGGCCCCAATGGAATCACACATTAAATTAAAATTTTTTCATCGTGATAATACATAGTTATAAATGATATGTATTTAGATAAGTTTTGGATTCTCTAGGACATTGGAGTGGCTTTTTGGTTTTCTTTTTTGGTAAGAAAGATTTGCTCTGAGCTAACGTTTATTGCCATTCTTCCTCTTTTTTTGCTTGAGAAAGATTAGCTCTGAGCTAACGTCTGTGCCACTCTTCCTCCATTTTGTATGTGGTTGCCACCACAACATGGCTTGACAAATAGTGTAGGTCCACACCTGAGATCCAAACCTGTGAACCCGAGCCACTGAAGTGGAGTGCACCAAACTTAACCACTACACCAGGGTGCCAGCCCCTGGGGTGGCTTTCTTAAACAAAGACATTAAGACTGAACTCTGAAGAGTGAATTGGAGTTTGCTAGCAGAAAAAGTGAAGTTATCATTGCAGGCAGAAGAATTATTAAGTTACAGCATGGAAAAAAGGCTAGAGTAGGCTGAATCAGAGAGGGTATGAGACAGTAGTCTTGGTCAGATCATATTGGTAATTCGGGACTTTATTCTAAGAACATTATGATATCATGGATGAGTTTTAAGCTGGGCAGGGGTAGTACAATTGGGTTGTTTTGTTTTTTTTTTTTTTAAAGATTTTATTTTTTCCTTTTTCTCCCCAAAGCCCCCCGGTACATAGTTGTGTATTCTTCGTTGTGGGTTCTTCTAGTTGTGGCATGTGGGACGCTGCCTCAGTGTGGTCTGATGAGCAGTGCCATGTCCGCGCCCAGGATTCGAACTAACGAAACACTGGGCCACCTGCAGCGGAGCGCGTGAACTTAACCACTCGGCCACGGGGCCAGCCGCAATTGGGTTTGTTTTTAAAAGGTCGCTCTGACTTCAGAGTGGAGAACTGGTGGGGTGAGAGTGAAATTGTTGTCACTTGAGATAGGGAATGTGTGGAGCACCATGAGCCTAGAGCGGAGGAGCAAGTTGTTCAGGTAACTGCCATAGTTGCTGAATCTCTTCTCTGTGACATATACTTTATATGTATTATTGTAATCTGTGCAAATTACAAAGTGGGTCGTATAACCTCCATTTTACAGATGAAAAAATTAAGGATTTTGAAAGTGACTTGCCCATGGCAACACACAGATCTGCATTCAGATTGTTATGAATATATAAATCTGGTTCTTTTTGACACACACTGATGTCTCCTTTCCTGAGTTAGTTACTGTATTTACTTCATCTGAGCAGTGTAATTGTAGACCTCAGGTCTTTCAGCCCTGTTAGCTACTGCTAAGGAACCACTTTTATTGCAAAAAGAACTAAATAAGGCCATTGGCAATATAACTGAAGGTACTTCTGTTCTTGGGCCTTGTGTGTGAAACATCTTACTATATTTCCTTACATGAGGTAGATTCAGCTTAAAATTATACTGCTGCACTTGTTCCTTTCCGTAAAAGAACCCCTCCTGCCTCTTAACTCCAATCTCTTGAGCATGGACAAGAAACATTACAAGCTGTGGTGTGTCATGATAGTTATGTAATCTTTTTTTTGGTGTAGGTGGGGGGTGGGTGAGGAAGACTGGGCCTGAGCTAACATCTGTTGCCAATCTTACTCTTTTTTAAAATTTTTTTCCTCCCCAAGGGCCCAGTGCATAGTTGTATATCCTAGTTGTAAGCCATTCTGGTTCTTCTGTGTGGGATGCTGCCATAGCATGGTTTGATGAGCGATGTTTAAGTCTGCAAATCACTGAACCCTGGGCCGCCAAAGAAGAGTGCACGAACTTAACCACTCAGTCATAGGACTAGCCCTGTCATGATAGTTGTGTAATCTTTTGAGGTGTTCTTGTTTCAGGTGTCAGAACTTACCCCATATTATATTTACTTGACTTTACATTGGTATTGCTCTCCCCAGTTACCCGAGGTTTTATCACCCGTGCTGCTAATGCCTCTTCCTTCAAGTTATTCAGTTATTTTTATTTAATTTTACAAATCTAGAGTTAGTTCCCTTGAAGATGTATCCCTGCTATCATGGGCGGTGTGGCCTATTGTACTTCTCTGCCATTGCTTCATTATTCATAAAAATAAACTCTGCCCGGGTTTTCTGACTTTTTATATTTTCCTGAAATCAAATCTAAATTTTTGTTTTAAATAGTACAGTGTTCTGTATATCTTGTGGGTTTTCAAAACTTTCTTATTTCTTTCAAAGGAAAATTATACCCAGATTTGCTAGGAAAATATGATAGTGATGTCCTATATCTCTTTTACCACGTCTTTTTACCAGATGTGTGTATCGTTTACTTTCGTTTTATGAGTTTCAATTTGAGGAGTTTTTTTTGCTTTGGTTTGGTTTGGGTTAGATTTGTTTTTGTTTTTTTTCTTCTAGGTACTAGACCCTAGACTAGATTGTTTGTTTGTTTCTCTCTGACTTAAAGCACTATATATATACAAGTCTGTAGTCTTTATTTCATAATTCCAAAATAAAAAATGCTTGAAAGTGTTTTTGTGCATTCTGTACCAGAACTCATTTGACAATAACACTTCTCCTGAACTGACATGAAGTTATATGTAATTTTTGTTTATCCTACTTAGTGTGAATATTCATGTTTCACTGTGTTTGGTTAGGGGATGCTGCTTCTAATCTCCTGGTGGTGGTGCATAATATATGAAATAGTGTATTACCTTTCTAAAATCCAAAAGATTTTTATGTCTGAAACACTTGGCGTCAGGTGTTTGGGGTCAGGGACTGTGGACCTGTGTCTTGTGTTAATGGCGTGATTACAGTGTACTGTGGCTGTTTGTTCCCTTGTCTATCTTCCTTATGAGATTGTGAGCTAAGAAAGCTTTTCTTTTTGGATCCACAGACCCTAGTTTATTGGCCTATACAAAGTGGGTACTTAATGGTGAAATTGAACACCGTTAGTTGGGGGAAACTTTTACCAGGTGGGTTATTGAACTACAGATTATAACTTGTCTTTTTCACTTGATTATATGTTGTTTTCTTTCCCTTACTGGAATCTTGGCTTCACCATTTACTAACTATGTGATCTTGAACAGCTTACTTAATACAGCTATTTGTTTGTTCATTTGTAAAAATAGTATAATAATTTTGCCTGCCTGGAAGCATTGTTGCGACGGCTAAATAGAATGCTTCCTGGATAGCACTCCTTTTGCCGTTAATGTAGGTGCTTATTGATTCATATCCTCTTGGTTATTTTACTAACATGTGGTCAACCATTCTCTTATTAATGAACTCTGAGGTCATTTTCAGTGCTTTGACATTTTAACAATGCTGGAGTTAATCCTAAGTGAATCATATCTGTCCATAAGTCCTTGTGGCCTTATTTTTGTTGGATAGATTGAGGTGGGACTGTTGGATCAGTGGCACCTAATTTTTTAGTTTTAATGGATACTTCCATGTTACTTTCCTAAGGCAGACTTGAGAAATGAGGGAGAAGGTAGCAGTTTACAGTTCCACCAACAGTAGATAAGAGTGCCTCTTTGCCCGTAATCTTACCAGCAATGGATTTTATCAGTTCATTTGTTGTTTTTTTAAAAAATTTTAAATGTAGTTTTAGACTCATAGGGAATTGTGAAAATAGTCCCATATATACCATATATGCCTCCGATGGTAACTTATAGCTTATTCCACCTTCATATACTTTCTGTAGTTTTGTTGATCATATTTTTTTCCCGTACAGAAGTTTTTGTTTAGTCAATATGTTTCTCTTTTTTGGTTTTTAGGTTTTCTCTCTTATGTAAAAAGTTTTCTCTATGCTGTAGGTTATACTGTTTTCCTTTAATATCTTTTACTTTTTACATTTTGGCCTTTAATTCATTTGTAATATGTTTTTGTATATACTGTGAGAATTGTTTTCCCCAGCTGTACAACATGCTATGCCAGCACTACTTATGAAATAAACTGTTTTATTTAGGACTGTTTCAGTTGCTGGTGACTTAAAACCTCAAAATTTGAAAGGTAGGACTGACTTAAGGCCAGGCTTGATACAGTAGCAAAAGTAATATTGCTTAAAAAAAAAAAAAATTGCTGTTTTCCTCTTTTCTCAGTTCTGCTTTTTTGGGTGTTGATTTTTTTCCCCATAATCCTTACCTAGCCCAATTCCAGATACTTCCCACATGCTCACATGATGACTGGAAGTTTTAGGCATTACTTCCTCATACTACTCAGGGGAAGGGTCTCTTTCTGAAGTTTCCCTGGAGAGCAAGTTTCTTTTGCCAAATGCCCAAGTAAATAGCTCCTTAGATTTTTGGCCGTAATTAAGTCGTGTGTCTGTTCCTGAATCTGTCACTGTGGGGGTGAGGGAGTGGGGTGCAAACAGAACTGCTGATTGGCTTTTCCAAGCAGGAAATTCTGGTTTAATAGTTTGGATTTGCACGAGTGATGAGCATGGCATTAAGTCTGTCTCAACCACATGAGTGAGAGTGAGAGAGGGATAATATTTCACAGGAAATGCGGGAACAGATGCCAGGTATTCAGACCACAGGTGATCATGTCATGACCCCATCTTCTTCCTACTACAGATAAATAATACCTTTTACATTTATTATAATCTGTTTCTGTATTTTCTGTTTTATTCTACCAGCAGTCTAGAAGAGTGCTCATTTGCCGCTTTATCCTGTCCTAGAAATATTCCTTCAATAATAGTGGCTTAGAGTACTTTTTAATAACTTGCTAAGCAGGTCTCTCATCATTTTTCCCCAGAAGTTTCTTGGCAATTCTTATGTATTTATTTGACATAAACTTTGAGATTCTGAGTAGAATTGCATCATGTGTATTTTTAACACGGAAGTATCCGAATTAGATAAACATAACTATGAAAAATCAACCCGGAGACACTCAGCACTTTTTTCAGCAAACGCTTTTCTTTATTTTCTTTGTTGTCCTCCATCTTCCTTCTAGTTTTTGACTCCCTCAACACTTTCACAGTACTGAAAGACATTGGACGCATGGTTCTGCTCTCCACAGAGAACTTTTGTCTTTAGATATATCCAAGATGTCTACCAGCGTCTTCTAGTAGGCTTATTTGAGTTATTGAGTAGTACCAGCAGAGAACTGAGAGGAGAAGAGCTGGAAATGTGCAAATAAGCTGCCTTATCCCTCATGTATTGTGAGAAATTATTTTTAATTTAAGAATGCCACACATCTCCATTTATATTGCTCTTTGTTTTGTTAAATAAGTGTGAAAAGATAGGAAAATGAAATCTGATTACAATTAGAAAGTAAAATAATATGTTTATATTTTTTACAGATAATTTTTTATGTACTTAAAACTCTAGAAAATGTGGTAAATGTCTATTAGAATTGTTAACATTTAGCCAAGTTGCCACATAGAAGATTATATTCCAAAGCCTACTTTATACGCTTTAAAGTGATCTCGTGATAGGTCCAAATACTACAAGAGACCATCGCAATATATACAAATATGGAATCATGTTGTACACCTGAAACTAATATAATGTTATATGTCAATTATATCTCAGTAAAAAAAAAATAAAAAAATACAAGACCATGGAAATGTGTTCATTTCACAGCTCGGATTCAGTCTGGTGCAACAGTATGCAAGGTGATTAATATCGTTTATTTGAATCTGTGTATGTCCCCCCCCCCCCCCCATTTTACTTCTGGACATTTACAGATTGTAGTGAATTAATTAGTCTTTTGAAAAAAATTTCAGCGTTATTGAGGTATAATTGACAAAATGTAAGTGAAGTAGAATTTTTGCAAAATAGATTTGTGGTACTTCTGTGAGATAAATTTTTCTTGGCTTAAATGTTATTAGATACTGGATCAGGATTAAGAAAATTAAAGAATTATTTTTTGTTTAGATATATGGGGGTGAATTTTACATCCATTTTCTTAATGGCAGGCTCTCTGTAGATTGATAGACATTTTATGTAGTTTATAAAGTGTTTATGTCAAGTGACTGTTGACCAGTTAATTTTATCTTAAGTTACAAGGATATTCAGACAGAAGCTAATCATTGTATTCTTCTTCCTTTTTTGCAGTGGGACTTCCCCTCTTGCATGCCTGAATGCAATGCTGCACACAAACTCCCGAGGTGAAGAGGGCATCTTCTATAAGGTTCCAGGTAGAATGGGAGTATATACCTTGAAGGTAAATATTTTTGTTAGTCATTTGAAAAGTAAAACCAGGAAGTGACTACATATATTTGCATTATAGAGACAGAATTCTGTTCTTGAAGAGTGATATTTTCAGGAAGAGGGTTACCTCTTCAACCCTGTGTCTAATACTTTTTTTTTTTTTTTTTACTAATCTGTAACCATCTATAGGTAGACCAGAGAAGTAACTTTATTTTTTATTCTTTATGATAATATTTTCTTGAAGGGATGAAGTGAAAATGACTTCCAGTGACTTTTTAAAGGGCCTCACAACATTCAAATACTAATGAGTATTACTGTGGAGCATGCACCCTTGATGCTTTATATTACTTCCTCATTTAACTCTCCGTTACAACTCAGAGTTGTGGTTGTTATTCCTTTTTTTATAAAAGAGAAAACCCAAATTCAGAAGATTGGATTTTCTTGCCCAGCTTTGGCTAGATAGTATCAGAACCAGAATATGAACCCAGATCTGACTGAAGTCCTGAGTCCATGTTCTTTTTGCCATAACAGGTTTGCTAATTTCTAATTCCTGCGCTGAGAAGGGACCTTGACTTATCAGTGTCCTTTCAGTTACAAACAAGGAAGCCAACTCAAATAAGTTTGAGTAAAACAGAGAATTTATTAGTTCATATAACTGGAAATTCTAGGGAAACTCAGCCTAGATCCAGGAGCTTAAATGATGTCCTCAGGGATTGGTCTCTCTGCTTTCTTTTGGCTCCATTCTCAGGCAGGCTCTCTCCTCATTGTACCTGATGACCCCCACTCTTCAAGCTGTAAGTCTGGAGAGAAGAGTCTCAGGAACTAAAACAGGAGCCCTTTAGTTAGTTCTGATTTGGCTTGATTGGTTTGGCTTGGCCTGTGTGTCTGTACCTGAATGATTCCTGTTGCCAAATGTGTTGAGTCTTCTGATTGGATGCTTTTAGGTTCATGATTACCCTTGATGTGGGGTTGAATTAAGCCCTCTCAAGAGGCCAGATGAACTGAAGAGAGGGGTTGTTTCCCAAAGGGAATTTATCAGCAGAAGGAGAATTAATGCTTCGCTTGCAGTGACTATGTACATGTGTATGTGGGACTCTGTCCCCTCTTGCCTTTTCAGCTTTGAACTGTAGTCATCATGATGCTCAGTGGTTGTGTATAGCCCACTAACATTAAAAAGATCTAACTTACCTATAATACCTCCTTGTTGAACTTCTTGGGGTCACAGGGCTCTAGTCCTACATGGAGCATTCTGCGTTTCTTTTAGGTTTTAGCTGATCTACACCTTCCATAAGTGTTAATAACATTTACTAAATGCCTGCTCTATGCTGGACATTGTAGAGGCTATAAAGAAGGATAAACTGTGAGCCATGATCTCTTGAAGCTCACATAGTTGTTGGAATAATTGCCTACTGACAAAATACTGTGATATAAAGTACTGAACTATAAAGAACTGTGATATTATAGGGAAATAAAGATTCATTTTGAATAAAGGGATGTAGAAAGTTTTTGTTTTTCTTAAACTTGTAAGATTTGAGTTGAACTATGGCAGATAAATAATGGAGGAAGTGCCTTTAAGACAAGGGAATAGCTTACGTAAAAGCACAGATAGAGGGATTCAGAATGGATTTGAAAGTAGAGTAAATTGGAGTGGTGGGACCCTAATCTGTGGTGGGCTAGTGTGTAAGGAGTCAGGGGCAAGGTGAACGTTAAGTAAAGATCGAACATTGGAGGCTTTTGAAAACCTGACCAAGCAGTTTTATAGAGAGAGAGAGAGAGAGAGAGAGAGAGAGAGAGAGACTGTGTTGAGGAGATGGCAGAGGTTTTCCAGGAGAAAAACTTGATCAACTTCGTTTAGGAAGTTAGGAAGATAGTTCAAGTAGGATAGCTTTAAGGGTAAAGCAGGAAAACTTGTCTGTGAGATGGTTATGATTGTTTGGAACAGATGATTGGCCTGAACCACAAGACTGGTGAAAGAGATCTAGGCAAGGGACATTAGAGAAATAAATTATGTACTATTTGGAGTGAGTAAAAGAGAAGGTGAAATGGTTCTAAGATTTGGGGCATGAGCATTTGATCCTGCAGGGATCACAAGTGTAAGAAAAGAAGATAGCTATGTTTGAATTTAAAATACTTGTTGAACCCACAGGTCAAGAGGTCTGGCTGGCAACTAACTCTGTAAAGTTGTTCTGCATTTTGAAGGAAAGAATAGAAAAATATGGAATTGTGTATTGTAAGAAAGTATATAACATAAGAAATGGCTGAGAGAGAAATATCACTAAGTGGAAAATAACAGTTTCTTCCTAGATCAGAGGTTACTATCTTGGCTGTAATGTTATGAGTGCCAATTTTACCTGGGAAGCTAACATGCCAGAATCATTTTTTATCTGATTATAAAAATAAATTATGTGGGAAAATAAATATATTGAGAGGAAAACACAATCCAAAGTTTTATAACTTGGAAATAACATTCACTAATAATGTTTGTCTATGTGTGCATATTTTTATATACTACATAAGTAGATGGTAGCTAATATTTATTGAGCTCTTATCATATGCCAGGCAGTAAGCATTTTACATTTATTAACTCATTTAATTTTCCAAATAATCTTTTAAGTTAGGTACTATTATTGCCATGTTATAGACAGGGAAACTGAAGAATAAGAGGTTAAACTTTGACCAAGGCTGCAAAATTAAATGATAAAGCTAGAATTCAAACCTGGAAAGTCTTAATTTCGTAGTGCTTGATTTGCAGCTACCTTATTATATCTTTCACACACTGTGATGACACAAGTATCCTTTCTGATTAGCATTCTCACTGTCAAATGCGGAAACCAAAGATTCATGTGATTTTTTTAAAAAAATGGTTCCTTTTGTATTTTACTCCTGCTACTTACCAGCCAATATTCAGGAACTGATTAGGTTCAAATAATGTACTATCTCTTGCTGTCGAGACTCTGAACTGAATTCACAATACGTAATGGTACTTTACATACTCTCAAATATATATGTATATATATAACATGGATGCTCGATGTACATGCATTTTACAAAATTGTTATTATATAGTTATTTATCCTGCATATTTTGTCCTTTGCCTGGACATATGTATACCCAGTTTTTGTGTGATTTAAGCCTCTGTGTTGTGCCATGATTGTCATGTATAATTTTTATCTTCGGATTTAGGTGGAAACATTAGCTAATTTGACCCAAAGAAGAGAGATAACAGTTCTGGTTGACACTGAGAGATGACATTGCTGGTTCTGCTGCTGAATCCTATAGTAGTAAAAATTAATCAACACAATTAAGTTGCAGTAGTGCATATCAAAAATTTAATTCCTGTTTGCTGAAATGGTAATGATTAATCCTAATTGGATGCCTACATTTTCAGAAAGATGTGCCGGATGGGGTGAAAGAGCTATCAGAAGGTTCAGAAGAAAGCAGTGATGGTCAGTCAGATTCCCAGAGTTCTGAGAACAGCAGCAGCAGCAGTGATGGTGGCAGCAACAAGGAGGGAAAAAAGAGCAGGTGGAAAAGGAAAGGTAAATCCACCTGATCCCTCAATAAAGTACTGAATGCTGTAGGACAAATGCCCTTGTTAGTAGTTCCTCTTTTCCAGACCCCAGGTCAGTCAGTCTCTTTCCCTTACCCTTTACATCAGTACTGTCCTATAGAATTTCCTACAGTGATGGAAATGTTCTGTATCTATGCTGTCCAACCCAACACAGTAGCCACTAGCTACGTGTATCTATTGAGCACTTGAAATATGGCTAGTGTAACCGAGGAAGTGAATTTTTAATTTTATTTTAAAATAAATAGTTGTATGTGGCTAATGGCTACCACATTGGACAACCTGGCTTGCTAGGTTTTACCTGGGTTTATTCTCACCTTGACCATCCATAGCCCTTTTAGGATGCTCTTATTTTATTTTCTCTTGAATCCTCTCTACTAAAATTTGAGCACTTATTGCTCTAACAACTCTCTCCTTACTAGGAAGAGAATGCTTTTCATTTCTACTAGCAAAGACTAAATTTAGTCTACTGGTCTTTGCTCTCATCCTCTGCTTGGTGTCTGCTTGATAGCTTACCCAAAAAACTTTCTTTAGGGAATAAAGTGTTTGTTGCTGCAGCTTCCCTGGGATGGATTTTCTACTTAAGGATGTGTTTTATTACCTGTCCTTGCTAATTATCTGCAGCTTCTTGTCAGAGTCTTCTTGAAGAGGGCAAATCATTTTTACCCCAATATTTATAAGTTGTGCCATACATGGCAAGGCAGATATTAAGCCAAGTCATGATGGTTCATTTATAAGGACTGATAGAGTGATATTCTAGAACAA
Source organism: Equus caballus (assembly GCF_041296265.1). Taxonomy (NCBI): domain Eukaryota; kingdom Metazoa; phylum Chordata; class Mammalia; order Perissodactyla; family Equidae; genus Equus; species Equus caballus. The sequence continues at coordinate 85,964,050 of NC_091698.1, forward strand.
AATAAACATCCAAGAGTTTCCCTAGCTTGGATATCCTTTTAGGTTTGAGTTATAGGTGAGCTGTCTTTGGATTTAGAAGCTAGAGTTATGTTTGTTGGCATACTTGACTCATTAATTTTAAGTGCCTTTAGAACTATTGATAGAACTATGTCAGAAAAATAGTCTCCTTCATTAATGTACCTATGGTAATGTATGTGTGACTCCTGGAGAGAACTGAGATAATTAGTGGCATTATCTGTGTTCTCTGGTATATAACTACTACACATGCAATTTGGGCAAATTTTGTAACCAGAGGATTTTAGCTTTAAGATCACAACCACTTGGGAGAGCAACCTAGGGCTCAAATGTTAGGAACAAAGGCAAGACAAAACTGGGACCTCTGACCAATATTCTTGATATATTTTAGAGTAATCCCTCTCAATAGTGAAAGGAGGTGTGGTCTAGGGCCTTAGATTCCTCAAAGTCCACCAACGGCCCTTTTTGGAAGGGTGGAACCAAAAGTATTAAGGGGTCTGTCTCTCCTCTGCTTCCCCCATAGTTTAAACTTTCCTTTTTAAGTTTGGAAATTATTGGTCTAAGATTAGGAACCAAGCCAAGTCATCAGGCAAGAGAAGCAAGATTCATAATTTCTGGATGTGACTGGAAACAGGGAAATCGATATTAAAGGTGGTCAGACCTGTAAACGAAACAAAATCATGGTCTTGGAGGTCTTCACTTTTCAATAGCCACATATGCCGCAGTGGCTGTTTTGAGTAGTGGCTGTTACGTGGTTTTTAAAGGCTATCTCTAAGAACTTAAGGTAAATGTATTGTGAGACAGGAGGATGTAAGAAATAACAATAGAACTCCATTATCAATAGCTTAATGGTAGATTAAAATAGCATAACCTTGCCCTACACTTGGTATAATAATAGAAAATATTAACAGCAAGGTAAGAGCAAATTCAAGAATGTGGTCCAGATAAATTATTTTTAAACTGCCTTTGATTCATTCCTCTTCTAGAAATTGTCACAGTATTGCATATTTATCCTCAGTTTATATAAAGATGAGAAGTTCTGTAAAGACTTTTTCCGATTGTAGGTAGTCTTTTAAACTGAGAATAGAATGGGCTATATATGGTGTTTGGAAGGTGGAGATGAGAAGTGCACATGATGTCATGTAGAATTCACATATACTCTTACAGCTCTGATATTCTTAAGAAATGGGTGAATGATGAGGTACCAATAATGAATAATGATTTAGTCTCTCATAGAATGTTTTCTGTCATTCATGGGTCATACATATGGCATGTGGTATAGATATGTAAATTTTTAGGTATATAGCTATCAATGTTTTGTAGTCCAGTGCAAAGTAAAGTGGAAAACTTGTAGTTAGCAGTGGTAGTAGCAGCATGCAGCAAAGCAGATCTAAATCAGTTGCAATTATTAATAAAGGTAAAGCAAACTTATTTTGCCTATTCCTTTTTCTTATTTTGGGCTTTTACTCTCAATGTGACATCACTTTATTTCAAATGCATTGTAAGACAGGAAGAACATTGAGATAGTATCAAAACCCACTTCCTTTTATGTACAAAAATAAAGAGCTCTGACAGCAAAACTGATACTTCTAGTTGAAAATCGATAGAAACTCTCTTGATAAAGGTATATCTTTCAGCCAAGTAGGAACAGAGAACAGAACTTTGAAATTCAGTCCAATATTAAAACTAGTTTATTGATTTTCATGTAAAGTGGAAAATTTAGAAATTTGTAGTTTTGATTGCTAATTTTCAGACAGGAAACAATGTTCAAAGAAGAGCTTTATGGAATTCCAAACCAAGGTAAGGTGAAATAACTCCAGAAAATGATTAAAATCATTCTCTTGCTTTTTTTGTAGGATCGTAGCTAAGTGAAGTCTCTGACTTTTCTCCAAAATAAAATATAAATATTGCAGCATGAAGCAACTGTAGAAGTATTATTTTTATCTTCTGATAAAGTTTTCTTAGATTTTGATCTACTTCTGAAGTGTCTTAAGAAAAAATTGGTTGTATGAGATAAACCATTTCACTTATGAGGAATTATTAATTCTTTCCAGGAGTGCGAACTAGTATTAAGTTTACTGCTTGTTCAGAACTACTTTAAATCAAGAATGTGATACATATTGTGTTTGGAGTTATTCAAAATATCATAGACCTATCTGCTCTTTAGCAGCATTTATATATGTGTTAAGTTACTGAATGGGGATGGTTATGTATAGAAATGTCTCCTTTAAAAAGTATGCTGGTTAGAAAAACTCATTTGGGCAAAGTTAACTTACGTGGGGAGAGACCTTTGGAAGAGGATGTTCTTTTTTCGTCTGAGGTGGTTGGTGGCTTTAGCTCTGTCATGTATTAAAAGATGTCTACACTATTGGGACTTGGATAGTTAGGGTACCCAGAAGCAAGGAAAGGTGTTCAGGTGAGGTCTCTCCATCTTTGGTTAGGGCACTGTTTGAATATGATCGGAAGCTACAGCCTGCCCAGCTTGGAGTAATCTGTACCTGATGTGGGAAGAAGGGACTTAGAACTAACACGGTCTGTTACTTCTAGAAATGAAATTCCTCTAAGGAACGACTACTGTGAAAATAAAAACTCTGCCTTAAGAGAAGGATTACTGTTTTTGAAGAGTAAAACAATTTTGGAAACTTCAACTGTTATCAGTCTTTCAACTATTAATCCTTCAACTATATAAAGCTAAGTTTCAATTTTGATATTACTTCTCCATTATTTCTGATAGTCTCTCTGATACTTCAGAGGGGCTCATTGAATGTCTTCAGGAGAAAATAAAAAGTGAGAGATTATTTACTAAAGTTTTAATTCAAATGCATCTAATATGAATAGTCCATTTCCTTTTGACCTTGTTCAATATAATAATCATCCATTGAAATGGAAAATTCTCAGTGCTATTATGTATCTGAAAAGTAGTACTTTCTGAACGTATACTCAGTGGGTAGTATGTAAATGTTCAACAACTTGAAACAACTACTTCAGGAAACTGTGTAAAACTGGCTTTAATGAACCTTAAGTTCTAGAATTTGTTTTAAATAGTTTGCTGAAAACACTTATTTTAAGGTTAAAAATCATTTCTCTACTAGGTTGCTGTTTGGTTTTTTTGGTGACCTTTTTTGGTTTTTTAAATATTGAGTAACTGCTGATCTTTTGATCAGAATTTGTTAATCTTTATATAAAAGCAAGCATTTTTGTTTTTAATCGTATACTAAGTCGGTTCTAAAGTGAGAGTGTTTTTAATCTGTTGAGCAGTCCATACTGGAGGACAGTAGATCAGGGTATGAGCTTGAGAAGCATTGTTTAGGCCATTAGTTTATTTGCTAAACCAAAGAAACATCTCTATTTAAACTACTTGCTACACTCATTCTTTGACTAGTATGCAGTATTTGCCAGGTATTTGAGAAATCAATTTGAATAAGGTGTGGGCTCCATCCATATCTAGAGCTTTAGAAAAATAAGCAAATTCTTAGCAAATGACTTAGTAAGTAACATGTGTTTATATTTATCATACTATAGCAGCATCAGAGAAGGGAGTAGTTAACTTTAGATGGGTTAGTAAGTATTGTATGAACTATAGAAAATTTTAATAAACTGTCCTTTCCTTGAGAGTGTGACCTCTAGGGAAGACAGATATGTCATGGAAATAAAACATATATAAAGGCAAGAAGGTGGAAGTGTGTGTGTACAGTGTTTTCAGGAAGCCATTGGAAGGTAAATTTGGCTGGAAGAGGGGATTTGTGGAAAGAAAGAAGGGAAAAGAAGTCATGATCAGACTGTTAATCTTTAGGGCTAGTCTCCATTATTTATAGGTTATTGGTGTGCATAAAGTAATATCTTAGGAAAATTAAGATAATGTAGTATGGCAGCACTGTAGACTCCTCCAAATTTTCGTAGCCACATACCAAGAAGAACAAGATTTTTGTTCATAGATCTTTTTCTGTTAGTTTCATCCTCTTGTCCATTTAGTATCTGAGTGAATATATTAGCTTCTTTGGTTCATTTTTCTACTCACTAGCTTACGTTACATTACATTAGTTTACATTAGCTCAGTTTATTTCTAATCACTGGTATATAGGTTAAAAGAATTCATTTCCATTCTACTGTTGCGAATCACTGGTTGGTGATAGTATGTTTCTTTGGTGCAGGATGATATTAATTGGTGACATTAGTTTCATTTGAAGTAAAAATTAAAACTGGTAATACAGAAGCGTGAAGGATTATTTTTCTCTAGGTACCACTTTGTAAGAAAAAATTATAAACAGCAGCTTGATGTAGTTAAAATGCAGCCTTAATGTTCATTTTTCAAACAATGTCTTATTTTTTGTATGTTTATCCTTTTTAAGATATACCCCAAGGAAATCTTGGTTCCTTATTTTGTAACTGTGGTACTATTCCCATGCCATTCCCCCACACTCCCTCCCTCCCCACTGCCAGCTGGTTTATTCTCAAACTATTCATCACAAAGGACCAGCCCCTCAATACCTTCCCAATCCATTGTGGACCAATACTTAGGTAAAATACAATAAAAATGGCCCAGGAGCATCTAATTTCTGTGAAAGTAACTAAATGCCTCCTCTCACTTTTGTACTTATCTTGTTACAGACCAGTCTTTGGATAGTATTTGAATAGCAATAGTTTACATGGACAACATTTGAATAGCGATGGTTTAGATGATTTTTCAACCATATAAACTTGGGAATGCTATTTTTCTTTAAAAAAAGAAGGAAGAAGGAAAAATCCTTCATTCCTCCTTTAAAGGAGGAAAAATAAAATGATCTTATCCCCGTTTTTTGAATTGAGAAAAGAAAATACCTGTTTCCATGAGTAAATAATTAACTATAATAATCGTTACCAGCACTGCAGAGGCATTATGCCAGCTCCCTGTCACTACTCATCCTTCCTCAGAGGTAACCACTGTCTTGACTTCTGTCCATATAGATTTTGCCTATTTTAAAACTTTTAAAATTAAATTATAATATATATTCAGAAAAGTGCTCATATCATAAATATACAGCTTATTGAATTTTCATAAATGGAACAGCACCATGAACCAGAACTCAGATCAAGAAGCAAAACATTGTCAGTACCCCAGCAGCCCTTCTGGTAATACCCATTACCCCAAAATAACCACTCTAATAATTTCTGATAGTATAGACTAGACTTATCTGGAACAGAATAGTGTCCAGAAATAGTTTTTTAGATTTATGTAAATCATGCTCTCTTTTTCTTTGCTCAAATGATGTTTGTAAGATTTCATCCATGTTCTTGTGTATGTACATCAGATTCTTAAAACTGTATAGTATTCCATTTTATAAATATTGCCCGGTACCTCAATTTGTTTATCCATTCTACCATTGATGAACATTAGGTTTTTTTCTAATTTTCATCTGTTATATTAATTCTGTGAATGCTTTTGTCTGTCTTTTTGTACTCATTTCTGTTGGGCATATTCTCTGGAGTGGAATTAACTAGCGTATATACTGCCAAACAGTTTTCCAAAGTGGTCCTACCAGTGTATACTCCTACCAGCAATGTATGCAAGTTCCAACTATTTCACATGCTCACTAATTCTTGGTATTGTCAGTCTTTTTAATTTTAGACGTTGGCCGGTATGTAATAGTATCCCATGTTGTTTTAAGTTGTATTTTCATGAAGGCTAACAGAATTGGATTCTTTTCATTATTAGTCATTTGGATGTCATCTTTTATGCAGTGCTTATTCCAGTCTTTGCCATTTTTCTATGGGTTATCTTTTTCTTGGTGACTTGTAGGAGTTCTTCATATATTCCCTTGTTGAATATATATATTCCAAATAACTTTTCACTCTCTGAAAGGTATCTTTTGATGAATACAATTTCTTAATTTTAATATAATCCAGTACATCCGTAAGAAAATTGACTTTCCCACTGACATGAAAATAGTTTCTTCTGGGCAATAAAATACGCTTTAACAAATTTGAAGGAATAGAAATCATGTAATGTTTGCACTCCGATCACGATGGAATTAAACTAGAAATCAATAACAGAAAGATAACTGGAGAATCCCAAAATCCATGGAGATTAACCAACACACTTCAGAATAACCATGGTTCAAAGAAAAAATCTCAAGAGAAATTTTAAAGTATTTTGCACTAAATGAAGATGAAAACAGAGCTTGTTAAAATTTGTGAAAGCAGTGCTTAGAGGGAAATTTACAACACGGAATGCATATATGGGAAAAAAAAGAATGATCCAAAATCAGTAATCTGAGCTTCCGCCTTAGGAAACTGGAAATAGAAGAGCAAATTAAATCGAAAGTAAGCAGAAGAAAAGCAATAGTAAGAATTAGAGCAGAAATCACTGAAATTGAAAACAGAGTATCAACAGAGAAAATCAACAAAACCAGAATCTGATTCTTTGAAAAGTTCAGTAAAATTGATAAACCTCTACCCAGGCTAAGAAAAAAAGAGAGAAGACACAAATTATAAATATCAGAAATGAGAGGCCATCACTACAGGTCCTATAGACCTTAAAAGGATAATTCCTATGAACAATTCTCTGCCCTCAAATTTGATAACATACAGGAAATGAACCAATTCCTTGAAAGACAAAATCTGTCAAAACTCAAACAAGAAGAAATAGACCATCTGAGTGGGCCTATATCTATTAAAGAAATTGAATCAATAATTAATTACCTTTCAAAACAGAAAGCACCAGGCCCAGATGGGTTCACTGATGAATTGTATAAAGCATTTAAGAAAGAAATTATACCTGGTTTCTGCGATTTCTTTTCAGAGGATGGAGGCAGAGGGAATACTTCCTAAGTTATTCTGTGAGTCCAGCATTACCCTAATACCAAAACCAGAGAAAGACAGGGCAAAAAAAGAAAACTACAGACCAGTGTCTCTTGTGAACATAGGTGCAAAAATCCTCAACAAAATACTAGCAAATCTAATTCAATGGTATATGAAAAGAATTATACACCACCACCAAATGGGATTTATCCCAGGTATGCAAGGCTGGTTTATCATTCAAAAATCAGTTAATGTATACCATCATATTGAACAGGCTAAAAATGAACAATCACATCATATCAATAAATGCAGAAAAAGCATTTGACAAAATCCAACACCCATTCATGATAAAAAAAACCTCTCAGTATACTAAAGACAGTTTTTTCTGTGTTTGTATATGTTTTAATGAAAGCTTTATTCTTTTATCTTTTACATTTAGATGTACAAACCATCTGGGATTTTGGGGGGAGTGTGTGAGAATAAGAATCATGATTTTATTTGTTTTCCCCTATATGGATATCTAAATGACCCAGCACCACTTTTTTGAAAAGACTGTTCTGTCCTTTACTGCATTGCAGTGTCTCCTATGTCATAAGTCAATTGACCACACATTTATGGGTCAGTTTCTGAACTGTTTTGTTCCATTGTCATGTTTTATCTGTCCTTGAACCAGTACCATCCCTGTTTTAATTACTGTAGCTTTATATTTAGTCTTGATATGCAATAGTTTGTTTTTCTATTTTGTTCTTCAAGGTTTTTGGCTCTTTTGGCTCATCCCATTTCCATGTAAATTTTAGAATCACCTAGTCAGTTCCCACATGCCCCCTCTCCCATTAATCTGCTAGGATTTTGGTTGGAATTGCATTTAATCCATAGATCAATTTAGGTTCTATTGATGTGTTTCCATTATTAGGCCTTTCAATCCATGAAAGTGTTGAAAGGCAGCATTTTCTATACTTTTCTTTATTTTTTTTTTCATTTTCTATGTAGTTTTCTATGTAGAGGCCTCGCACATCTTTTACTAGAGATTTATTCCTTGACATTTTTTATTCTATTGTAAATGGATTTTAAATATTTTCATTTCATAATTGTTTGTTTCAGATATGTAGAAATGTAGTTAATTTTTATAAATTGCCTGTCAGTGTATGTGAAGAGTTTGGGATTTTATCCTATTCGTAATTTAACAAGTTAGCTTTGTATTGATTCATGCATGTTGACAGAAGATGTAGAACTCCTGGTTCAAAGAAAAAGGACTATTACTCACAGCATAGGAGAGTATGAACATTAGCGTATTTTTTATGTCAGTTCCTCTTTATTCCCAAGTCTCACAGGGATGATGAGATACTGGCCAAGATGCATGCTAGTCATGCAGTGGGTTTGTATTTTAGCCAAGGAACACAGAGCTTGAGGGATTCAGTGCTTTTAAATAGTAAACAGAAATAAGCCTACTTCATCTGTGAAGAGTCGCTGCCTCCTCTCAAGGTTGGTCACTGCAAATATAACCCTGAGAGATGACCCAGGTAAAGAGTGTTCAGGGACTTGCATTCTTGGTATAACCAGCAAGTACTTGTAGCAACAGTCAGGACCCATGGTGGATTGCCTTTCCCAACATTGACATTGTATCCAGCAACATTGCTAAATTATTTTTTAAAATCTGATGGTTTGTATATAGGTTTATTCTTAGGATTTTTCACATATGCAAACGTGATTTATGAATAATGGTAGTTTTATTTTTTTGCCATGTTATTCTGGCTAGTGCTTCCAGTAAAGAGTGAAATAGAAATGGTAACATCGATCATCCTTTTCATTCTCTATTTTTAAGGTAAAGTTTTGAACATTATGCCATTTTAAGAATGATAGTAACTATAGTAGGTTGTTTGTAGATATTCTTTATTAGATAAAGTTAGTTCCCTTCTATTTGTAGTTTGCTAAGAGATTTTATAATGAACAGATATTTAATTTTATCGGTTGCTTTTCCTTCATTTACTGAGATGATTATATTTTTTTCTGTTATTCTTTTAGTGTGGTGAATTATGTTGGTTTTATACATTAAATGGATGGTAAACCATCTTGTAGTCCTAGGATAAACCAACTTGATCATGATATGTTGTTAACCCTATGTATCACTAGATTTCAGTTTGCTAATATTTTGTATTTGATTTTTTTTGTTTTATTGATGAGAAAGATTAGCCAGCTTTTTTCCCTCCATATAATGTGCTTGTCAAAATTTGGTATCATGAAACAAATTGGTAAGTATTCCCTGTTTTTTCGTTCTCTGAAAGAATTTCTATAAGATTGTTGATTTTTTTCCTTAAAAAGTTTGGAAGAATTCACTGGTGGAAGCTGACAGCCAGAAAATTTCTTTGTGGGGATATTTTACTTTTCTTTAGAACTTAACAGAAATACTGTAAAATATACATATTGTAAGTCCTCAGTTCACATACATGGATGAGAATGTCAGAATAAATGAAAGTACTCAATAAAATTCCCTGACCTCGTAGCCCAGATAACACTGTAATAGCTTATACTCAATGAATGGCAAAGTATTCTGTTCATACCATCTGTCTAGCTCAGAAAAATAGGCTAAATAAAAGAAGGGCAAGTGTTACAGTTTGAATTGTGTCTCCTCCAAAATGCTATTTTGAAGTCCTAACCCCTTGTACCTCAGAATGTGACCTTATTTGGAGATAGGATTGTTGCCGAGTTCGTTAATCAAGATGACGTCCTGCTGGAGCCTTAATCCACCAAAACTGGTATCTTTATAAGAAGACAGCCAGGTGAAGACATGGAGACACAAGGAGAACACCACATGATATAAGCTAAGGAACTCCAGGGATTGCTGGTCATCACCAGAAGCTAGGAGGGAGGGATGGAACAGATTCTCCGTCAGAGCCCTCAGAAGGAACCAGCCTTGCTAACACTTTGATTTGGATTTCTAGCCTCCCGAACTGAGAGAGAATAAATGTTAGTTCTTTCAAGCCACCCAGCCTATTGTACTTTTTTACAGCAGCCCTAAGGAACTAATATGAAGAGTGAAGTTCATTTCTCCGCTATACAAACAAGCATATTCCAGTGAAATCTTTTTTAACATGTTATAGTTCATCACCTCTGATGCCGTAATCTCTTTGTTAACATTTTAATCATCTTACTTAAGTGAGACCTGCAATAGAAGCTGAAGGGCAAGGAGGCTTGCATATGCAAGGAAATGTAGGGGGATTCAAAACCTCAACCACTTCCCACCATGTTGCTTGTCTTCCTTTCTGTTTTGTATTTGAGGCCATGGCTTTTTCTGAGCTCTCACTTAGTAGAGAGTTGGCTAATTGTTGTGTCCATATTTTTAATGTTTAGTTTTTAAAATTTTGAAACAGTCACAAACTAATAGGATAGTTTCATATATAATACATTGAATTTTTTTTTCCTTGAATCTTTGGAGAATAAATTGCTCAGCTGAGAGTAAGATGCCCTATCACTCCACACACTTTAGTGAAGGGATCAGTAAACTTCTTTAACAGACACCTAAAATAAAGATTTGGAATGGATAAAAATAAAAGGAGGATAAAGATACAGTAGGCAAATGTAAATATGAAGAAAGCCATAGTTGCAGAGTTGATATCTGACAGTGAATAATTCAGGAAAAAAGCATTAAAAGAATCAGAGGCTTCAGTTCACAGTGAAAACATAACAGATGGCAGTAGTTATTAATATCTATGCAAGACAATCATTTTCATAAAGTAGAAGCTACAGGAGATGCAAGAAGAAAGAGCATTAATCTTAATAATAAGAAAGTTTTATATATTCCTTTCATTTCAAGACAGGTCAAGTGAACAAAAAAGAAATAGACTATAGAACACTTAACATAATCAGTGAGCTAGCTTGATAGATATGTATCATGCTCTTTATTTCTATAATAGTGAATATACCTTTTCAAGTGCAAATAGAACAGTTGCAAAAATTGATCATATTTTAGACCACCACAAAAACATCAGTCCCCAATAATTAAAATAGTATATGAAATAATACTGAAAATGACATCAAAAAAGAAAAAGGCTAGGGGCTGGCCCCGTGGCCGAGTGGTTAAGTTCGCGCGCTCTGCTGCAGGTGGCCCAGTGTTTCATTGGTTCGAGTCCTGGGTGTGGACATGGCACTGCTCATCGGACCACGCTGAGGCAGCGTCCCACATGCCACAACTAGAACCCACAACGAAGAATACACAACTATGTACCGGGGGGCTTTGGGGAGAAAAAGGAAAAAATAAAATCTTTAAAAAAAAAAAAAAGAAAAAGGCTCTTTCACCTAAGTAACATGCTGTTGAATTTCCTTTAGGTCAAAGGAGGATTAAAAACCATAATTCTGGAATACGTTAAAAAAATATATTGTGTCACAATTTGAGTTACAGGCAAAGCAGTTATCAGGAAACAATTTATAGCATCACATACCTCTTACCAATAAAATAAAATAAGCATACAACTAAAAAAGCTAGGGGAAAAAAAGAATAACATAGTAAGCGAATAGAAAGCTGGAGAAAAGATTAAAATGGAAATTACTGAATTGGAAAAGAGAAAAACATCAGAAACAGTGGTTTTAAAATAAAAAAGGAAAGTAGACAAACCACTAACCTACTTTTTTAAAAAAAGGAAAATGTATAAATATACAAATTAGGCTTGAAATAAAAATCAAAACAAGAAATTTTAAAACTACGAGACTTTCCACAATGCTTTAGAAACTTAAATGGGGCAGTTTTCTAGGAAAATAGAATGTACAAAAATTGAACCCAATAGAGATAGAAAGTCTAAACTAAATTTCCATACAAGTAGAGCTGTAGAAGAGCTCCCCTTTGAAAGAACACCATTCCTAAATGGTTTTTCAGAGGAATTCAACCATATGTTTAAAGATCAAACGTTCTAGTGTTTTTTAAACTATTCCAAAGCAGGAAAAAGAAATCATCCAGTTTTTTTTGGAAGCAGATTTTCCAAACTTCCCAGAGAGTACACATCTGTCTTGTGAATGTTGAGGCAAAATCTTAAATAAAACGTTAGTGTATAGAATGCAACGATACATTAGAAATTATATATCATAAACACATGAGGTTTTTGGATTGCAAGTAAGGTTCATTACTGGGGAATCTACTATTATTCATTGTATTAATAGAGCTAATGTGAAAAGTCATTATCTCTATTTGCTGGAAAGGCCTTTGAGCAAATTCAATATTGAATAAAATCGAGAATTAATGGATACTTCTTTAACATACTAACTTAGTCAGAAAATAGCATCTTAATGGGGAAACACTAGTGGCTTACTCTTTAGTTAGAACAAGTTAAGAACAGGGTGCCCACTGTCTCAATTCTTTCTCTTTTTTTTTTGAGGAAGATTAGCCCTAAGCTAACATCTGCTGCCAATCCTCCTCTTTTTGCTGAGGAAGACTCGCCCTGAGCTAACATCTGTGGTCATCTTCCTCTACTTTATGTGTGGGATACCTGCCACAGCTTGGCTTGACAAGCTATGCGTAGGTCTGTACCTGGGATCCAAACCAGCAAACCCTGGGCCGCAGGAGCAGAAAGTGTGAACTTAACTGCTGCACCACCAGGCCGACCCCATCTCAATTCTTATATAACATTATGTTGGAGGTATATTTATCAACACAAGTAAGCAAGAGAAAGCAGTTGGAACAATAAGCAACAAGAGAAAGGGAAAACTATTTCTGCAGATGATATGATTATGTATCTGACAAACTCAAAAGAATCAATGGAGATAAAAATTGATAAAGAAGGGAATTTAGTAAAGTAGCAGGATGTAAATAAAATTAATATATAGATAGCATCCAACCATCATAAATATAGTTAATAATCAAGGAAAACAGGAACACATTTGTAATAACTACATCAAGAACAACAAAAACTTGAAGACGACCTTTGTAAGAAGATATGTACTAAAATGTTGGAACAACTGAATAGCCAAGAGGATGAGAGTGGATTCATTTCTCACACCATACTCCAGGATAAATTCCAAACAAATTAGAGATATAATAAATGTAAAACATGAAACCAAGTAATAAAGGAAGAGCATGAATTCCTTTCAAAACTCAAGAATAGTGGAACTTTACTAACTGTTGTTTCTGGAGGCTTATGTTTTTATCCTCTGACTTAGCAAACCCTCTTCTGGTAATCAATCCACAGATAAACTGTTAACAACAAAAAAATAGTATAGCTTAAGACCAGTGCTTCTCAAACTTGAGCATGCATCAGAATCACTTGGAGAACTTATTATGACACTGATTCCTGGGTCCCATCCTCAGAGTTTTTGATTCACTCTATCTGGACTGGGATCCAGTAATTTGCATTTCCAACAGATTTTTAGATAATAATAGTGGTGTTTTTGGTACAGCACCTTAGGAAACACTGAGTAAGACATTGCAGTAATAAAAGCAAAAGACCAAAAAGAAGCAAAGTACTCATCAAAGTTTGGTTGACGAAATTATGGTACATCTGCACAGTGGAATTCCATGCAGCTATTAAAAGGAATGTGGAAGATCTCTATATTCTGTTGTAGGATATTCCCCAGGATATATTTATTAAACTGAGTTAAAAAATTAAGGTGCTGGACATTATAGTACATGATTTTTTGCGTAAAGAAATGGGTAACACAGAAAACCACCAAAATGAAATGGCAGTCAGAAATACAAAGGAAGAGAAACAATGGAAACACAGAACAACCAGAAAACAAAAGATAAAATGGCAATATTAAGCCCTCATATGTCAATAATCACTCTAAATGTAAATGATCTGACTTCTCCAATCAAGAGACACAGAGTAGCTGGATGGATTGAAAAACGAGACCCAGCAATATGCTGCCTTCAGGAAATGCATCTTAGCTCCAAAGACAAACACCAGCTCAGAGTGAAGGGATGGAATACGATACTCCCAGCTAATGGCCAACAAAAGAAAGCAGGTGTTGCCATGCTTTTATCAGATAAAGCAGACTTCAAGTTAAAAAAGACAACGAAAGACAAAAAGGGACAGTACATAATGATAAAAGGGACATTCCACCAAAAGAACATAACATTTATTAATATATATGCACCTAACACAGGGGCACCAAAGTACATAAAGCAATTATTAAGAGACCTAAAGGGAGAATTAACAGCAACACAATAATAGTGGGGGACCTCATCACCCCATTCACATCAATGGGCAGATCATCCAGACAAAAAGTCAACAAGGAAATAGTAGATTTAAATGAAACACTTGATCAGGTGGACTTAATAGATAAATATAGAACATTCCATCTGAAACCAACAGAATATGCATTCTTCTTAAGTGCACATGGATCATTCTGAAAGATAGGCCATATGTTGGGGAACAAGGCAAGCCTCAATAAATTTAAGAAGATTGAAATCATCCCAACCATCTTTTCTGACCACACTGCTATGAATCTAGAAATCAACTACAAGAAAAAAACTGGGAAAGTCAGAAATATGTGGAGACTAAACAACATGCTATTGAATAACCGTTGGATCATTGAAGAAATCAAAGGGGAAACTGAAAAATACCTAAAGACAAACAAAAATGAAGATACAACTCTTATGGGATACAACAAAAGCAGTCATCAGAGGGAAATTCATAGCAATACAGACCCACCTCAACAAGCAAGAAAAATCTCAAGTAAGTAATCTTAAAATGCACCCAACAGAGCTAGAAAAAGAAGAACAAACAAAGCCCAAAGTCAGCAGAAGGAAGGAAATAATAAAAATCAGAGCTGAAATAGAAAATTAAAAAAGAATAGAAAGAATTAATGAAACTAAGAGCTGGTTCTTTGAGAAGATAAACAGAATTGACAAGCCCTTAGCCAGACTCACCAAGAAAAAAAAAAAGAGAAGGCTCAAATAAATAAAATTAGAAACAAAAGAGGAGAAATTACAGCAGATAATGCAGAGATACAAAGCATTATAAGAGAATACTACCAAAAAACTATATGCTCAAAAATTGGATAACCTAGAAGAAATGGATGAATTCCTAGACTCATACACTCTCCCAAAACTGAATCAAGAAGAAATAGAGATTCTGAACAGAGCAGTCACATACTTGGAGTATAGAGATTGAAGTAGTATAGGAGTATAGATTGAAAAGTATAGAGATTGAAACAGTAATCAAAAACCTCCCAAAACACAGAAGTCCAGGACCAGATGGCTTCTTTGGAGAATTCTGCCAAACATTCGAAGATTTAGTACCTATCCTTCTCAAACTATTCTGAAAAACTGAAGAAGATGGAATGCTTCCCAACACATTCTATGAGGCCAACATTATCCTGATCCGAAAAACAGACAAGGACATCACAAAGAAGGAAAACTACAGACCAATATCACTGATGAACTTAGGTGCAAAAATCCTCAACAAAATATTGGCAAACTGAATATAGCAGTACATTAAAATGATCATACACCACGATCAAAGTGGATTTATTCCAGGGATACAGCAATGGTTCAACATCCGCAAATCAATCAATATTTGATACACCACATTAACAGTGTGAGGAATAAGAATCACATGATCATC
Source organism: Equus caballus (assembly GCF_041296265.1). Taxonomy (NCBI): domain Eukaryota; kingdom Metazoa; phylum Chordata; class Mammalia; order Perissodactyla; family Equidae; genus Equus; species Equus caballus. Next base: position 85,979,391 of record NC_091698.1, read on the forward strand.
TCAATAGATGCAGAGAAAGCATTTGACAGGATCCAACATCCATTTATGATAACAACTCTCAATAAAATAGGTATAGAAGGAAAGTATCTCAACATAATAAAGGCCATAGGCCATATATGACAGACCTTCAGCCAACATCATACTTAATGGTAAAAAACTGAAAGCCATCCCCTTGAGAACAGGAAGGAGACAACTCTCACCACTCCTATTCAGCATAGTACTGGAGGTGTTGGCCAGAGCAGTTAACGCAAGAAAAAGAAAGAAAATGAATCCAATTTGGAAAGGATGAAGTGAAACTTTCGCTATTTGCAGATGACATGATTCTAGAAAACCCTGAAGAATCCACCAGAAAACTATTAGAAATAATCAACAACTACAGCAGAGTTTCAGGGTACAAAATCAATTTTAAAAAATCAGTTGCATTCTTATACACTAACAATGAACTAGCAGAAAGAGAAATCAAGAATACAATCCCATTTACAATCACAACACAAAGAATAAAATAATCTAGGAATAAACTTAACCAAAGAGGTGAAAGAGCTGTACAGTGAAAACTGTAAGACATTGAAAGAAATTGAAGAAGACATAAAGAAATGGAAATATATTCCATGTTCATGGATCGGAAGAATAAACATAGTTTGGGCCGGCCCCATGGCTGAGTGGTTAAGTTCTTTCACTCTGCTTCAGTGGCCCAGGGTTTCGCTGGTTCGGATCCTAGGCACATGCTGAGGCAGCATCCCACAGGCCACAACTAGAAGGACCTACAAGTAAAAATACACAACTATTTACTGGGGGGCTTTGGGGAGAAAAAGGGAAAAAAAAAAGAATAAACATAGTTAAAATGTCCATACTACCCAGAGCAATCCACGGATTCAATGCAATCCCAATCAAAATCCCAATGACATTCTTCACAGAAATAGAGCAAAGAGTCCAAAAATTTATATGGATCAACAAAAGACTCCAAATAGCCAAAGCAATCCTGAGAAAAGAGAAGACAGTGGAGGCATCACAATCCCTGACTTCTCAACATACTACAAAGCTATTGTAATCAAAACAGCATTGTACTGGCACCGAAACAGACAAACAGATCAATGGATCAGAATTGAAAGCCCAGAAATAAAACCCCACATCTCTGGACAGTTAATCTTTGACAAAGGAGCCAAGAACATACAATGGAGAAAGGAAAGTCTCTTCAAAAATGGTCTTGGGAAAACTGGGCAGCCACATGAAAGTAGACCATTATCTTGCACGGTACACAAAAATTAACTCAAAGTGGATTAAAGATTTGAATGCAAGACTGGAAACCATAAAACTCCTGGAAGAAAATATAGACAGTATACTCTTTCACATTGGTCTTAGCAATATCTTTTTGAATACCACGTCTACTTGGGCAAGGGAAACAAAAGAAAAAGTTGACAAATGGGACTACATCAGGCTAAAAAGCTTCTGCAAAGCAAAGGAAACCACGAACAAAATGAAAAGACGACTCACCAACTGGGAGAAAATATTCGCAAATCATTTATGAGACAAAAGGCTGATCTCCAAAATTATTATAAAGAACTCATACAACTCAACAACAACAACAGAAACAACCTGATCAAAAAATGGGCAGACGCGGAGCTGGCCCGGTGGTGCAGCAGTTAAGTTCACACGTTCCACATCTGCGGCCCAGGGTTCGCTGGTTTGGATCCTGGATGCCGACATGGCACTGGTTGGCAGGCCATGCTGTGGTAGATGTCCCACATACAAACTAGAGGAAGATGGACACGGGTGTTAGCTCACGGCCAGTCTTCCTCAGCAAAAAGAGGAGGATTGGCAGCAGATGTTAGCTCAGGGCTAATCTTCCTCAAAAGAAAAAAGGGCAGAGGAAATAAACAGACATCTTTCCAAGGAAGATATACAGATGGCCAACAGACACATGAAAATATGCTCAGCATCACTAATTATTAGGGAAATGCAAATCAAAAGTAGAATGAGATACACCTTACACTGGTCAGAGTGGCTATAATTACCAAGGCAAAAAACAGCAAATGTTGGAGAGAACGTGGAGAAAAGGGAACCCTCATCCACTGCTGGTGGGAATGTAAACTGGTGCAGCCACTGTGGAGAACCGTGTGGAGATTTCTCAAAAAGTTAAAAATAGCAATACCATACAATCCAGCTCTCCCACTACTGAGTACTTATCCAAAGAACTTGAAATCAATGATCCAAAGAGATTTATGCACTCCTATGTTCATTGCAGCACAATTCACAATAGCCAGGATGTGAAAACAATCCAAGTGCCCTTCTACAGATGAATAAATAAAGATGTATACAACAGAATACCACTCAGCCATAAAGAAACACAAAATTGTCCCATTTGTAACAACATGGATGGACCTGGAGGGTGTGATGTTAAGTGAAATAAGCCAGACAGAGAAAGACAAATACTGCATGATTTCACTCATATGTGGAAGATAACAAATATGTGGATAAAGAGAAGGGGGTTAGGGGGTGGGCGAAAGGGACAAAGGGGCACGTATGTATGGTGATAGATTAAAATTAGACTACTGGGGGTGAGCACGATCAAGTGTATTCAGGAATTGATAAACAATAATGTTCACCTGAAATTACACAATATTATAAACCATTATAATCCCAATAAAATTACTTGAAAAAAAATGAAATGAGTAAAAGTACTAAAATACATATACTGTGTTTTCATCAAAACAAAAATAACAAAAAAAACACTGGAAGGATAAAAACAAATATAATGATTTTCTGTAGATAGGGGAAGAAAGGTAATAAAATGGTGTAGACAGGAGAGGGAGCTAGACTTATATGAAAATAACTTGTTTTATAGTTTTAGTTGATTAAACTGTTAAATTTTTAAGATTGACTCTAGGAAAATGATAACATAAAGAAAACTCAAGTATATGTCAGATTTATGGCATAATGACATAGGTAAGTTATTGTGGGATATATCTTAGATGTGGGAGACCAGACACAAAGAAATCTTAAGCTGCTTTCAGTAGTCTCATTTTTGGTAATTATGTTGGTATGGTTTCTTTGAAACTTGATTTGTAATAGAAAGCAAATTAATAATTACTGTAATGTTATTAGAAACCAGGATTATCAGGGAAGAAGAAAAGTCGTAGAAATATAAAATCAGAAAAGTTAAGTGACAGTCCTATAATCTTAAATTTGAGTTTGGTACCAAGCACCAATTTGTTTATGTTTCTCCTGAAAAAAAGACTATTCTTGTTCCAGCCATTGAGAAGTCCTAGAACCAGAGGTAACCCACCAGCAGTGAGCACTCCTAGTGTGCAGCACATAGGCTTTTAACACCATTTTCAATGAAAAGGTATCAGGGCTCCTTGAAGAAGTAGCTGATCTAAGTCTGGGCAAAAAATTATGCAAGATTTGCGTGGGACTCTTTCTGTGCCACATGGCAAGGAAGCAGTCGGATACTGCTGGGGCTATGTCCCAAAGATGGTTTACACCTTGAAGGAGCTCCCACTATCCCAAAAGGGGACAATTTGAGTGGCAGATTTGTAGTAATTGCTTTTGGTTTAAACATTTCAAATGTACAAACATCTGTGAGTTGCTACTTTAAAAAATAAAAGCAGTTTTAGGTACCATATTAGTTTTCTGAGGCTGCTGTAACAAATTACCACAAACTGGGTATCTCAAAACAAAAGAAATTTGTTTTCTCACAGTTCTGGAGGCCAGAAGTCTGAAATCAAGGTGTGAGCAGGGCCACACTCCCTACAGAGGCTCTAGGGGAGAAGTCTGTTCCTTGTATTTTCTAGCTTCTGGTGGTTGCTGACTTACTTGCCTTGTGGCCACATCACTCTAGTCCCTGCCTCTGTCTTCACATCACTGTCTTTTCTGTGTCTAAGGACACTTGTCATTTGACCTAGGACCCACTGGGATAGTCCAGGATGATCTTCTCATCTCAAGATCCGTAATTACATCTGCCAAGACCCTTTTTCCAAATTACGTAACATTCACAGGTTCTGGGGATTGGGGGGTGGACAGAACTTTTTGGCGGCCACCATTCAGCCCACTGCAGGTACTCACTCATTCTGAAGATATACTATGTCCAAATCTTGGCTCTGCTCTTTACTAGCTGTGACCTTTGTCAAGTTAAATTTCCTGATACATAAAATTTAGATAATATCATCAAAATATGCAGATCCATGTGTATATTTAAAATTTATAAATATATGTCCTTTTTCATATTTTTATTTGCATGGGAAACTCAGTAAGGATGCCAACCCAACTAGATTATTTAGTTATTTCAGGGTAGACTTGGAAGAGTTTGGATGGTGGTAGAAAGAACTTGTACCCACCTTAGAGGGTAGCTACGAGAGTTCAGTGAAGCCTTTTTCAAATGAATCTAGCACAGTGTTAGGCACTTGGAAGATATTTAATTCTTTTTTCTTTTTTTTTTTTGAGGAAGATTAGCCCTGAGCTGACTACTGCCAATCCTCCTGTTTTTGCTGAGGAAGACTGGCCCTAAGCTAACATCCATGCCCATCTTCCTCTACTTTATATGTGGGATGCCTACTACAGCCTGGCTTGCCAAGCGGTGCCATGTCTGAACCCGGGATCTGAACCAGAGAACCCTGGGCCACCGAAGCGGAAAGTGTGAATTTAACCACTGCGCCACTGGACTGGCCCCAGATATTTAATTCTTGGTTGCTCTAATTAATAAAATTATATATCTTTGAAGACAGTGTAGCCACTAAAAGGAATTCTGAGAGAGAAGTTTCTCAACATGTCTTTAAATCTTTGAGTTTAAATCTTCTTGCTGTTTGTAGTTCTGAGCCTTTAGTATTTCAAAGTAAGAACAAAGTTTAAGTTTCGTATAAGTTATGAGATCAGTACTTGACATTGTCAACTCTGAGAGATGTTCCTCACCGGTGGGTTCTGGGGTTTTCATGATTTATTTCAGTTTGCTTTGAGATAATGTTTATGGTTTCATTTTTTAGAAAGGGCTTTTGCCTTAAGGGAAAATAGTCCAAACAATTTGCCCTGGTAATTATAGATAGCTTTATTGTCTCTTTTCCAGGCTGCAAAGTACAATTCTTATGTTCCATAATGGGCTTATTTTGGTTTGTTTGTTTTCTGTTTATTTTCAGGCAATATTTAGGGCAGGTGAGGAAATGTGTATTATCAGATTTGTGCAAACCATTGAAAAGAAAATAAACATAGTTAAATATTAATAGTTTTTTAATTTTTCATTATGTCCCTTTAGAAACATTGATCTTATCAAAAAGAGACAGTAAGTGTTGACAAGGATGTGGAGAAATTAGAACCTCATACATTCCTGGTGGAATTGTAAAACTGGTACAGCCATTTTTTAAAACAGTTTGGCAGTTTCTCAAAAACTTAAACATAGAGTTACTGTGAGACCCAGCGATTCCACTTTTAGATATGAACCCAGGATGTTGAAAACATGTCCAACACAAAAATCTTGCTAACGAATGTTCTTCATATTATTGTTCATTATGGCCAAAAAGTGGAAACAACCCAAATGTCCATCAGCTAATGAATAAGCAAAATGTGCCATATACATACAATGGGATATTATTCAGTGATAAAAAGGAATAAAAACTTATTGGTACATCTTCTAACATGGGTGAAACTTCAAGACATGCTAAGTGAAAAAAGCCAGTCACAAAAGAGCATATATTGTTTGATTCCATTTATATGAAATGTCCGGAATCATAGGCAAATGCCTAGAGACATAAAGTGGATTTGTGATTGCCTAGGACTAGGGGCATAGGGTACAGGAAGAGAAGTTGCAGCTAACTGGTATGGGGTTTTTTGGTGGATGATAAAAATGGATTGTGGTAATGGTTGCACAACTTTGCAAATATATTAAAAGCCATTGAATTTTACACTTTAGGTGAATTGTATGGTATGGTAAATGTATCTCACTAAAGCTGTTATTTTAAAAAATTGGTCGATATCTAAGTGCACTGAGGATATGGTTTCTTTTTATTACTCAACCATCTCAAGAATTATCCAACTCCATTTTTGTACGAGTTATTACAATGAACTTTTTTTTCATATTACACTTACTGTATGCCAGTTCTTTCCCATATATGTAAACCTGATCGTAAGGGTTGGGATACAAAGCTGAAGCTAAGTATGATGTCATCTTAGTATTGTCTATTGTCCCCTTTCAATGTTGTCTACTATGTATTCCTTTCTTAGGACATCTAAGAGTCAGTTGAAATGCTGTCTTCCAAAACTTGTGTATTCCAATGAACCATGCTTCTTCATATTCATGTCAGGTAGCTACCTACCAACATACTTTATATGATATCTTAATGCTCTTTAGCCATAGCATGGGATGCCGTTTTGCTGTCTAGGCCTTTTCAGTCCAACTACTGTGAAAAAAGAATGCGTTAGGAAGGTGCACTCTTCGAGAGTCATCACTAGCAGTAGTGATTATTACTTTATTATTTTTATTATTAAGAGGTCTGAATCAGCAATTTCTTTATCTCTTATCACAAATAATACATGGTCAAACTTTAAGAACATAAAAATCTAATTGCGCTCTATTATAAGAGGTATAGGTTCTTGAAGGAAAAACCCTTATTCACATATGACTAAGGTTTAGCTAAGCTCTAATGGGGTATAAAATAGCAATGAAGTAGAGAGTGGTTACATCCTGTGCAAACCTACATTGTTTCCATTAGAGAAATCCTAAAGAAGCCTCTCTCACTGGCCTAAAACTGTTGATTTAAGAGATGAAGGAATATAAGAATTAAAGCTGTGGTAGATTTTTGAGGTGGAATAGCCTTGTTGCCTTCATTTTAAAGATAGGGAAAACTGGGACCCATTCTATCAATCCAGGGCTCTTCCACTATGTCGTTAGATTTACCTTGAGAACATACGTACCGTCCGACAGGCTCTAGAATCTTTTCTAAGTTTTATCTAATTTGATGACTCATGGTTTATATTCTGCTTCCTGCTTCTTCAATCAATTCTACTGAAAAATTAAACAATAAAAAGTAATGAATACTAACACCCGTCCCTTCCTCATCCTGTCATCCTTCGCTAGAGCTTTCTGAGGAAATAAACTGAAAAGGGAGGCTGTTTGCAGTAGAACTCCAACATAGAAGATCCTCCCCAAAAGTGTTTGGTCACAGTTCTTAATACAGGTAGCAGCATGGGATTGGGGAAGGAATGGTGCTGGATATCAACTCTGATAAAAAGTTTTCATTGTCATTTTTCCCCCCTAGTATCGTCCAGACTGTCACAGCCATCCTCTCCCCAGTCAGGCTGCCCATCACCCACCATTCCAGCAGGTAAAGTCATTTCTCCATCACAGAAGCACACCAAGAAGGCACTAAAGCAGGTAATCATACTAGTCTGTGTTTTTCAGAAGTATATTCTCCTACGTTAAAAATGCATGACTCTGGCAGTCATTGAAAATGACTGTTTTTATCACTGTGAAAAGTTTCTCATTTGTTCCTAATTTGCTAAGAGGTGTGTGTGTGTGTGTGTATTTAAATTATGAATAGGTGTTGAAGTTTTCAAGTTTGTTTTTTTCAGCATTTATTGAGGTGACGAGGTAGCTTTTCTCTTTAAATCTAATATTCCATGGCTAGATTTTCTAGCGTTAATCTATACTTAGCTCTCTGAAATAAAATCTACATGTTTGTTACATGTTTTTTAATATGTTATGGAATTTTTTTTTTAGATTTTAGCTTGGATTTTGCTGTTTTCTTGTGCTGTCCTTATACAGTTTGAAATCAGGATTGCTCTAGAATCATAAAATAAGTTATATAGCTATATATTTTTCTAGATTTTTGGAAGCAACTTATAGAAATTAGCTTTTTCTTGAAAGTTCTGTAGACCTCACCTTTTAAAATTGTTTTCCTAGCATTTCAGTTTCATCTACTGTTACTGGTTTCTTGAGTTTCTGCTTTTTGAGCCAACTTTGGAAATTTATTTTTCTTAGAAAATGGTCCATTTCACCTGATTGTTTTCAAATATTGGCATAAAGTTGTACATAGTGTTCTTCTGTCTCTTTTTTGTTCCTCAGTGTTGTTCCTTTATAATGTATCTTCTTTTTTCCCTATGCTACTTGCCAACAGTTAGTCTACTTCATTGGGTCTTTCAGAGAACTAGCTTATGATTTTTTTGAAATGCAAATGATCAATAAATACAAACTCACTAGTAATTGAGGAAACACTAAAATAATAGACTATTTTTGTCCTCAGATTGGTCTAAGTTAAAGAGCCTAATTATACTATTAAGCATTGGCTAGTGTGTGAGGAAAAAGCCACTTGTAGTTTGCTGGTGAAATATAGCTACTTTGAAGTGAAATTTTATAATATTTTATTAAAATTTTAAATGCAAATACCCTATGACTAAGCAGTTGAACATTTTAATATGTATAAATTAGGGAATTCCCTCATAAACTGTGGCATGTCCATGTGCTGGACAATTATACAAGATTAAAAGTTTACTTTGTAATAAAGTTATTCTATATGTATAGACATGGAAACATTACCACACTATAATGTTGAATCATTAAAGTTTTTTTTTTCAAGGTATGCTTTTTAAGGAAGATTGGCCCTGAGCTAACATATGTTGTCCATCTTCCTCCTTTTCTTTTTTTCTCTTCAAACCCCCAGTACACAGTTGTATATCCTAGTTATAAGTCCTTCTAGTTCTTCTATGTGGGATGCCACCACAGCATGGCTTGATGAGTGGTGTGTAGGTCTGTGCCCAGGATCTAAACTAGTGAACCCCAGGCCACTGAAGCAGAGCATGAGAACTTAACCACTATGCCACCAGGCCGGCCCCTGAATCATTAAAATTAAGTTATATCACAGCATGTAGGGCATGATACCATTTATAAAAACATAACACATACCGGGGCTGGCCCCGTGGCCGAGTGGTTAAGTTCGCGCGCTCTGCTGCAGGCGGCCCAGTGTTTCCTTGGTTCGAATCCTGGGCGCGGACATGACACTGCTCATCAAACCACGCTGAGGCAGCGTCCCACATGCCACAACTAGAAGGACCCACAACGAAGAATATACAACTATGTACTGGGGGGCTTTGGGGAGAAAAAGGAAAAAATAAAATCTTTAAAAAAAAAAAAAAAAAAACATAACACATACCAATAAAACAATATTATATCTTTAATAGAAACAGGAATATGTATACACACATAAACATATAGACATAACGTTAAGTATTTAAAAAAAAAAAGCTTAATAAGCCCTTGTGGTCTAGTGGTTAAGATTTGGTTCTTTCACTGCCGTGGCCTGAGTTCATTTCCCGGTAACCTGTCTGTCGATTATCATACTGTGGCAGCTGTGTGATGCTGAAAGCTGTGCCACTGGTATTTCAAATACCAGTAGGATCACCCATGGTGAATAGGTTTCAGCAGAGCTTCTAGATTAAGATAGACTAGGAAGAAGGACCTGGCCACCCACTTGCAAAACAATTAGCCATGAAAACCCTATGAATAGCAGCGAGCATAGTCTGATATAGCTCCAGAAGGTGAGAGGATGGCACAAAAAGACCGGTAAGTGTTCCATTCTTCTGTACACAGGGTCGCAAGGAGTTGGAATCAACTCAGCGGCACTAAACAACAAAAGAAAAAATAAATTGCTGACTGTGGTTACCTCTGAGGATTAGGGACCAAGACTGAGTGGTAGTCGAAAGAGAGTTTATTTATTTATTTATTAAGATTTTATTTTTCCTTTTTCCCCTCCAAAGCCCCTGGTACATAGTTGTGGGTCCTTCCAGTTGTGGCACGTGGGACGCCACCTCAGTGTGGCTTGATGAGCGGTGCCATGTCTGTGCCCAGGATTTGAACCGGCGAAACCCTGGGCCGCGCACAGCGGAGCGCGTGAACTCAACCACTCGGCCACGGGGCTGGCCCCCAAAAGAGAGTTTAGATTTATGTTTGAATTAAATGGAAAGAGTGTATTCATATATTATCTGTATAATTAAAATTTAAAAAATTATGTAAGTCTAAAAGTATTTAAACTGAAAGTGCTTTTATTAGAAGATGTCCAGAAATTTCGTGAGATTAATTACTGCTTGCCTGCATATCCTGTAGCACTTGTATTTTTGTAAGTTCTTTGGAAGATTTTTAAGAAGTATAAGGTGCTTCTTTTCCACCAGGAAAGGGGAAGTATATTTTTTAAAAGCGTTGTTAGGTAATTCATGACATGTGTACTACTCCTGTATTATACTCCTGTAATCCAAAGAGTCAAATACTGTATTTTCTTTAGAGAATACCAATATGGGAAATTATATAAATTAGATTGTATGTAAAGTGAGGCCTTGCCTGCAATGTATGTTTTTCATAGTATTAGGTGAGAAAAATTACTTCAATATAAGTTATCATTTACCACAAGGAAGGTCTTTTGTTGTTTGTTTTTTAAATGTTAAAATAGAATTAGGAACAGGGTTTGTAGACTACTGAGGGAGGGAGAAACTGAGTATAGTTCTTAAATAGAGAGACTATAAGTTACTGTGTTTCCATCAAGTGTCTGAATTTACATGATCACAGCAGAAATGGATGAGAGCAAATAGTTCTAATAAATTTTGTGTTAACCTAGAATGACCAGGACAGAGTGAGTAGCAAGGGATGAATACTAGTGGCTGCCACCCAGGAAGCCTATGAACATTTTCTGTTCTTGGTTGCAGAGAATGAGAGAGAAGCAATAATCAGTGAGCAGACAACACTGATATTTTTTACACGTTGCGCTTCTGCCTCACCTATTATAAACGTTGTAGGTGAATCTCAGTCAGATATCTGACTCTCTCAGTTGCTTTTCTCCATTGACAGCTTAGATCAAGGAGATCAGTTGTTGCCACTGTGCCTGAGTAGCATAGCCCGAGGTATGTGTGGATGTGAAGCGGGAGAAAACTATATTGTGAAGAGGGAATAGGAAACGAGTAGCCAGTTATTCCACATTTTTCTGCATGATAGTCTTGAAGTTTAAAGCTTAAATTGGCAATTTAGCAAGGGCATAGATTTTCAGCTTTTTCCTGAAATGTAGCTTTGCTTTCTTAGTTTTTTTGTCTTTTGTTTTTTTAAACCTTGGGTTAAAGAGTTGCCTTCAGGGGCCAGCCCGGTGGCGCAGCAGTTAAGTGCGCACGTTCTGCTTGTCGGCGGCCCGGGGTTTGCCAGTTTGGATCCAGGGTGCGGACATGGTACCGCTTGGCAAGCCATGCTGTGGTAGGCATCCCACATATAAAGTAGAGGAAGATGGGCATGGATGTTAGCTCAGGGCCAATCTTCCTCAAAAAAAAGATAATAAAAATTAAAATTAAGAAAAATAGTTGCCTTCATATTTCTTCATGATTAAAATCTGGGAAGTTATTGTCTTTTTGTTCATTCTAAATAGTTTGGTGTAGTGTTTTCTATAAACTTAAGAATATCATAGAAATAAAAATATTCTGAAATAGCCAGGAAGAACCACACTGTTCTTAGAAGCAGTATTTTCTAATCTTCCTTCCCTTTTGTTTACTGCATTGCTGTAAATTGCTGAGATCTGGTCATTGGGTCAAATCTTATTCCTCTTACACAAGATAAAACTCAAGTAGTTATTTATAACCTTTTGTTCAAATGGAGCACCTCTGAAACATATGTGAGCTAAATATTTACTTTTCTACATAGAGTTGATGCAAATGGGACTCTTGGTGTAGGGCTTAGAATTCTATTTCCAGAAATAATTGAAAACATCTAATTCTCTGCTACCACAAGTATGGGATGTCCATGGCTTACTGGAGATTTTTAAGTTCTAGAAAGTGTTCATGAGTATTTTTCATATTTGTATGAGGGAGTGAGACTGGCAAAGAATATCCAAACTCTTAAGGCTCTTTTAGGCCTCGTGTTTAATTGCTTTAATTTAGATTTTTGTTTACTTTGATAGATTTCAAAGAAATTGGATGGTCAGCATGCTCCTCACCACATGAAAAGAAGTCATTGACTTTTTGTTAATACTGAAAACTGATTTATTTTATTTCTTAAAGTCGGTATTCTCTTTATAGGCTCTAAAACAGCAACAACAGAAGAAGCAGCAGCAGCAATGCAGGCCAAGCATGTCCATCTCGTCCAACCAGCATCTGTCTCTGAAGACTGTCAAAGCAGCCAGTGACTCCGTACCTGCCAAACCTGGTAGGCAGACTGGCTGTCTTTTAATGGAAGTTTCTTTTCCCAGTATTTTTATCTTGGTTTTCCCAATTTGTATACTATATTATTTATGTTTAAGTTACTATATTTATATAATTCTTGTACTGCCAAATCACCAATATAAATCCTTCCAGGGTAAAAGGGAATATTTTTGCAAAATAATCATGCATTTATTAAAAAATACATCACTGGGATTTCCATGTTAGAATGAGATCAATGACGAACTTCCAAGATGTCTAACCTAATAATATTTTGAAGCCTCTAATCTTATAAAGCTGATGCTTCTGTGACACACAGATTGAACTTGTCACCAGTTCTCTCCTTTAAAAATGAAAGATTTTCCTAAGAACACATGCTACCTTTGTTTCCACTGGATATATCCATGGGCCTGTGGATTTTTTGTTGTTGCTTGTTTTGTTTTTAATCTAAACTGGTCTAGATACAGACTTTGCGTTTTGTTACACAATTCACTTTCATGCCAGCTGAATATATGGGCCTGCCAGATTTAAACTGTGTCTTACAGAAGTTTTCATTTTTGTTAGGAAGGAAATTTACCACCAAAAGCAAATAATTGTGTTGGGAAAGAAGGGGTTTTATTTTACTTTTAACACTTAATTCTCAGACTCAAAACATATGTGCAGGGTCGCATTGCTTCATATATAACTGCTTTTTGGTTAGCATTGAATGATTTAATTGTTTGATTGATTTCTGTCTGCAACCTCAGTGTCACCAGTCTTTTATATATTTTTTCCCCTAGCAATGTGGGAAGGAAAGCAATCTGATGGACAGTCAAGCAGCCCTCAGAACTCAAATTCTAGCTTTGCTTCTTCAGTTAAAGTGGAAAATCCTTTGCTAAGCTTGGGGAAGAAGTCATTCCAGAGGTCTGACAGGCTCCACACAAGTAAGTTAATTTACAGAGACTTCAGTTCTGATGCCTCAGTTTGTCAACTCTGTGTTTGAAATCCCTCAGCTGGCTTACTTGTTACTTCCTGTTCACTTATGAGCTCTTGACTATCTGCATGTTCTTCCTGTCCTGCCATTATCAAACTTTATTTCAGAATAAGATCTGTTATCAGCCATTTTGGGATTTATTTCTCATTCTGATAATAGATTGCTTTGTCCAGCATTATTTACATTTTATTTCTGTGTATAGAAAGTTGGAAGGTTTATAATTAAACATGGCAAACTGTACCTTTTTTTTCTGCTCCCTCTGAAATCCCACCAAAATTAGAATATGGAAATACAACAGATTAAATCCATGAGGGTGAAAAAAAAAACGAGACGACTGATGGGGCAGGCAATGTCAACAAATTTTGAAAGATGAAAACTGGATGGAGTTTTTCACAGAGCTGAGGAGCAGATGCCAGTAATAAACAAGCCAGCTAAGGCTGCAGAACACCGGAAAGGTGCAGGAATTGAAGATTTCATGTGTCATAGTAGAGAAGGATAATGCATAGGGTTGAAAAGAAAAGCTTTCTTTGAAAGTTAATAAGAAGCAATTTGATGCCTCACCTTAGCAGGAGATAGGGATTTTATTCTGAGGTGAAATTAAAGCTTACAGACTTCAAATTCAGCGATACCACACGTAGCTGAGGTCAGATAATGAGGCAGTATACTGAAATCAGGGAAATCAAGTAAAATATAAATACTGAATAGTGATCCTACTGCTTGGCTTCTGGAATAGTAGTAATGAGGCATACTTCTACCACCACTGCTTCCTTTCTCTTCCTCACCTATGATCCAGCAGGAAATTGGTTGATTGGTATCTAAAGAAATTGAATGTTACTGCCATCGAGTCAATTCTGACTCCTAGTGACCCTGTGGAGAGCAGAGCAGACCCTGCGTGGTCTTTTTGTGCCATCCTCTCACCTTCTAGTGCTATATCAGACAATGCTCTGCTGCTGTTCATAGGGTTTTCACAGCCAGTTTTTCCAAAAGTTGGTGGCCAGGTCTTTCTCCTAGTCCCTCTTAGTCTAAAAGTTCCACTGAAATCTATCCACCATGAGTGACCCTACTGGTATCTGAAATACTGGTGGCATAGCTTTCGGCATCACAGCAACATGCAGCTGCCACAGCATGACAACCGACAGATGGTACTGAGAAACAAACCCAGGCCACGGCGGTAAGAGCATTGAATCTTAACCACTAGACCAGAAGGGCTGGCTGAACATTCGAAGACAATGAATGGCCTCAGAAAAAAATCTGCAGGCACATTTATAGATCCCCAACTAAACAGAGATCATCTTGATCACACTTCTGTGTAGCTTACCAGTCTACAAGACCTACCCATGCACCCAAAATTTCCAGTCAGCCCTTTTAGTGCCTCTCTTTTACTTATGATTACTAAGGATCACCTTTGAGGAAAACCTCCACCATGAGAAACAGAATCTAAAATACAGGCTAAGAAGAAACAGACAATTCGGGAAGGAGAAAATTTAAAACAAATAACTTTAAAAACAATAATATCCACAAAAAGAAATAAAAGATGATATTGCATCCATCAAAGGACAGAGTACTATTTTTTTTTTTTTTAAGATTGGCGCCTGAGCTAACAACTGTTGCCAATCTTCTTTTTTTCTTTTTCTTCTTTTCCCCAAAGCCCCTCAGTACATAGTTGTATATTCTAGTTGTAGGTCCTTCTATTTGTGCTATGTGGGACACGACCTCAGCATGGCCTGATGAGCGGTGCCATGTCTGCCCCTGGGATCCGAACCGGAAAAATCCTGGGCCTCCAAAGCAGAGCGCACAAACCCAACCACTCAGCCACGGAGCTGGCCCCCAGAATACTATTTTTAAAAATCAGAAAATAAACAAAGAGTTCCAGGATATTAAATAATACGGTAGCAGAAATAAACAATTGTAATAGAAATATTAATAGTTAAAGGTGAAGAAATTTGCCATAACATAGTTCAGAGGAGAGATTCAAAAGGAGAGAGAAGGTAAGAAGATTGGAACACCAATCTAGGCTGTCCAATGTCTTAAATAGTAGGACCATCAGAAAGAAAGAACAGAAATTGGAAATGAGGTAAAGATAGGAGGAATAATATAAGAAAATTCTGTAAAATTGAAAATCACAGATTTCTGACTGAAAATACATAATTGGTGTTAAGAAACAGGAATAAAAAGGAACCTATTCCAAGGCACTTTCTTTTGAAGTTTCAAAACATCCAGGATAATGAGAAAATTCCAAAAAAGCCTCCAGAGAGGAGAAAATACTTCCCAAAGATTCAAGAATTGGGATGGCAGACACCTCAGGAGTAACATAGAAGCTAAAAGATAGTGCAGTAATGCTGACAAAATTCTAGGAGAAAGTTATTCTATACTCATTTATATATTCCAGACTCTTCCAAACTATTAATAGAATAGAATTAATATTTTAAGACAACTTCTTTGTAGAAATCTGGTTTGATTCTAGGTGGGATTGTAAATTGGTGCATTTTTCTTGGAGACGGTATCTGCCATAAACTGAATATGCCCTTTGATCATCAATTCTACTGCCAGAGATTAAAAAAATGTATTTATTAAACAAATATAGTATCCAGAATAGTATACAGTAGGTATACTAATATACCAAGCACAGGTTTAGGGCCCTGGAGATGTGGTGATGAACAGAACAAAATTTCTTCCTTATGGAGCCTATATTCTACGTAAATTCAGTTAAAGTCACAATTTTAGTTATCTTCATTCAATTGCAGTAGAAATGTGGATGTGCAAAATTGAGAAATTATGGACTAAGAATTTCTAACTTTCATACAAAACTAAGAAAAATTACCCATAAAAAAAAGAAGACATAGTGTATTTAAGTTTGACCTAATGGCCAAGAAGTAAATGAAAGTTCATCTTCTTTCATGCAAATAAGCATTAAAGGAAATAATATGGCAATTTTTACAACATATGCCACAATGAATATTTTCAAAACATATGGAAGAAGCTGTGCATTTTATGTAAAACATAAATGTTAAAGCTAAATTAGATAATTTACATGAAGTTTTTTTGGTTAACGGTATAATTTAACTTCAATAAAATTAATAGTATATCATATATTTTTACATTCTACATTCAATTCGAAGAATAAACACAGCTCAGATTTCAAATATAATATAAGGCAACCAAAACTGAAAGTAAGATCAACTTTACCAAAATTAGAGAAGTTAAATTTTAAATTCTAAAAGTAAGCCACTTTATCTGAGTCACTTAAAAATATCTTCAGGGCACTATTGCATCAATCATAGATAAGAATAATTTACAGCTACTACTCAGGCTCACTTAAAAAGTTAAATTTTAACTAAAATTTGATTCACATCTTAAGGTACACAATGAATGCAAAAACTATAAAAACTAATCAGAGAATACTGACGCTCCCGTTCCATCAGTTATTACAAGAAAGGAAAACTAGGATGTTGCTTTCTGGTCTATAGAGCCATTGCAACATTGTTTATACAAACAAAAAACTGGTAACCACCTGTAAGATCATCAATGGGGATTGGGTTAAGTTAACTATGGTATATATTTTGAAATATGGTGCAGATGTTTTAAAAGAAAGAGGTGTGGGGGCTGGCCCTGTGGCCGAGTGGTTAAGTTCGCGCACTCCGCTGCAGGCGGCCCAGTGTTTCGTTGGTTCGAAACCTGGGTGCGGACATGGCACTGCTCATCAAACCACGCTGAGGCAGCGTCCCACATGCCACAACTAGAAGGCCCCACAACGAAGAATATACAACTATGTACCGGGGGGCTTTGGGGAGAAAAAGGAAAAAATTAAATCTTTAAAAAAATAAAAAATAAAAAAATAAAAGAAAGAGGTGAATTGTAGAGGATAGTTTGGGAAGATGTTCAAGATATTCATTGAAAGAAAAAATATGATTAGTATGTATATTGTGATTTCATTTCTTCAAATTAAAAATATCATTTCTGGTAGAAAGTCATGGTTTGAATGTAGAAACCATTACTTTTCATTTTATATATTTTGGTACTATTCCAATTTTGGGGACAACATTTACCTTTATCTCTGAGGTATTGTTTTTATTATCATTTACTTTAAAAAGTTTTTAAATTTTTTGTTGTGATTTCTCCTTTGTCCCAGAAGTTATTTTGAAGTTTTCTTTTTTTAATTCCAAATATGTTCATTTATGTTTTTGTTATGAACTTTTAACTTAAATACCTTGTGATCAGAGATCATGCACTCTGTGATACCTGTGCCTGTATAGTATAGTGATAAACAACAGACTCTGAAGCCACAATGTCTGGGGTCAAATTCCTACACTGTAACTTAATAGTATAATTTTGGGCAAGTTGTTTACTATATCTGGGCCTCACTTTCTTCATGTGTTAAATGGAGTAATAATATTTTACTACTTCATAGGCCTGCATGAAAGATAAATGAGTTAATACATGCAATGTCTAAAATAGTGCCTGGTGTTTCAGAAGCCCTATATAAGTGTTTACTACTGCTGTTATTGATCATTGTTATTATTACTACTGATATTATTTGAAATTTACAGCAGTTTGCATTTTTGGAATAATGATAATGACTTTTATAAGTGTACTCTAGTTGGTAAACACAGAATTCTGTTCATTGGATCAAACTTGTTAATCTGAAAAATTGTTCAACCTTTTTTTTCCTTCTTTTTTGGTCTGTTTTTGGTATGCTTGATTTATTAATAATTGAGAGAGATGTATTGAAATCTCCTATCCTGATGGTGGCTTTGTCTAGTTCTCACTGTTCTATCAGTTCTTTTTTCAAGCGTATTTCAACGTATTTTGAAGCTGTCTTATTTTAGATATTTTCGTGTTTGAAATCTTTCTGGTAGATTGAACCCTTTATCATTATTTATTTCCCTATCAATCACTGATTACGTTTTTTATGTAAAGTGTCTTGTGTTCAGTGTTAATAGAGGTACGCCGGCTTTCCTATGGGTAGTCTTTGCTCGGCGTATCTTTATTTGTTCACATCTGTGTCTTTGTGCTTTAGGTATATCTCTACACAGCGTTTTGCTAGCTGAATTTTGAAAAGTTTTTAATCTAATATGACAATTTTTATTTGGTGAGTTTTATCCATTTTCATTTAGTGTGATTGTTAATCTATTTCAACTTGTTTTTACAGTATTATTTTTTTGTTGATCTTTGTCTTGCTTCTACTTTTCTTGTTTTCTTTCTTAATTTGTTTTTTAATTTAAAAAATTGGGGGGAGGGGCTTGACCAAGCTTTTGTACGTTTTCTATTTTAATTTCCTTGTCCACTTTTTCTCTCTACGGAGTTTGGTATACGGTGCTCCCTGCTTATCTGTGGTTTCACTTTCCACAGTTTCCATTACCCCATGGTCAACTGCAATTCAAAAATAACACTACATCACAATGCCTGTGTTATTCACTTTACTTCATCTCATCACGTAGGCATTGTGTCATCAGACATCATGAAAAGAAGAAAGATGAGTACAGTACAATAAGATATTTTAAGAGAGAGAGACTGCATTCACTTAACTTTTATTACAGTATATTGTTATAATTGTTTTATTAATTACTGTTGTTAAAATCTCTTACTGTGCCTAATTTATAAATTAAACTTTATCATAGGTATGTACGTATAGCAAAAAATATATATAGGTTTCAGTGCTGTCTAGGCTTCAGGCATCCACTGGGGGCCTAGAACCCCCTGTGGTAAGGAGGGACTGCGGTACATTCTATTTCTATTCTGTTAGTTGTGATTCTTTAAATGATACCATGCATGTTTAATTCTTAAAAGTAACCATCTTCCCCCCCCCCCCAGTTTTATTGAGATTTAGTTTACATATAACATTGTATTAGTTTTAGGTATACAACATGATGTTTTGATATATTGCTAAATGATTACCACAAGGTTAGTTAACATCCATCAACTCACGTAGTTACACATTTTTTCCCTTGTCATGCGAACTTTAAAATCTGCTCTCTTATCCAAAAAAGTAACCATCTTGATTTTCTTTCAAAACAATGGAAATACTTTATAACAATTTACCACTGATCTTTTCTTTCTGAACTTAAATATTATCTGACGTTTCTCTTCTTTGTGTTTAATCTCACAAATCAGACACTGGTATACTATCGTTTTACACAAGCAATGTTGATGTAGATTTGTCTGCATATTTACCTTTCCCCATTGTATTCCAGTCCATCCTTCTGCAATGATTTTCCTTCCTGTAGTACAGTTTTTTAAGAACTTTATTTAAAACAGGTCTCTTGATAGTAAATGCTCTCAATTTTTGTATATCTCTATAACCGTCTTTGTTTCATGTTCATTCTTGAAGGAGAGTTTGGTATATATGCCATTATAGGTTGGTGGTTATTTTCTCTCAACATTTTATAGTTAATATCTACTTTGTTCTGGATTCCTTTGTTATTAAGAAGCTTGCTCTTATTCTGTTCTTCCTTTGTGTGAAATCTTTTCACTTTTTTTTTTTTTTTTTAAGATTGGCACCGGGGCTAACAACTGTTGCCAATCTTTTTTTTTTTCCTGCTTCATCTCCCCAAACCCCTCCTGTACACAGTTGTATATCATTAGTTACACGTCCTTCTAGTTGTGGGATGTGAGACGCTACCTCAACGTGGCCTGACGAGCAGTGCCATGTCCGTGCCCAGGATCCGAACCCTGGGCCGCCGCAGTGGAGCACGCGAACTTAACCACTCGGCCACAGAGCCGGCCCCTCTTTTCACTTTTTATGGATGCTTTCAAATTATTTTCTTGGTCTTTGATAAGCAATTTTACTAAGCTGTGTTTAAGCCTGAGTTTGTTTTTTTATCCTGCTTGAACATGTTATGCTTCTAGATCTTTAGGTTTGTGGTTTTCATCAGTTCTGGTAAATATTCTACTGTGGATTCTTTAAATATTGCCCTTTCTTACATTCTCTGAATTTTCTCCTTCTGGGTCTCCAATCAGACATATATTAGACTTTCTCCTTCTCTCACTCATGTTTCTGCTAAAGCTCTCAAAATATTGTATCTTACCTGTCTTTCCTGTATTCTGAGTAAATTGTTTGGCTATATATTCTAGGTTATAATTCCCTCTTTAACAGTGTCTAAACTGATATTTAATCCATTTATAGTATCTGATTTCACCAATTTTTATTCTACATTTGTAGTTGTATTATTTATTTTTTCAGGTCTTTCTTTTCATTCCTGATTATCTTCATCTTTACAATTACATTCTTTATTTCTTTAATCATTTTATACTTAGCTATTCAATGTTCTATATATGTGACAGTTTCGATGATAGCACTGCTTCTGGGTCTAAATCTTTTATTTCTGGTTTCTGCTGACACTCTGTCATAGGGGCATACCTTCTGGTTTATCAGAGTAATCTATGTGAGGTAGTGCTAGATTTTACTTTGTAAGAATTCTATGGGCCTAATTTAAGGGAAATTCTTTCCTCTTAAAGAGAGATTATTTTTGCTTGTGCTTTGGCCAGGAGCCAGGGGTCACCCACATCCAGGATTGTGTAGCTTTGTGTAAGTACTTCTAAATGTAGAATTTCTGGATCCTAGATTACTATGCACATTAAAATTTTGCTGTATAGTGTTAAATTTTCTTCAAATAAGGTTATACTGATTTCAGCCCCACCAGCAGTATTTGAAAGTGATTTTTACTTTTTCCCTGTATAGTCTCATCACTGTGTTGCAATATTTGCCATTTTGATAGACAAAAAATGTTCATTGGTTTAATTGGCATTTCTGTAAATATTAATACCTTAGCATCTGTTTATGGTTAGTCTACTATGAAGTGTCTGTTAATTCTCTTTGGTCATTTTTCTCTTGGTGATGTTTGTCTTTTTCATATTGTTTTATAAGTGCACTTTTAATATGAAGAATAGTAACCTTTTGTCATGGCTTGCAAATATTTTTTCCAAGTTAGTCTTTTGTTTATAATTTTTTTTTGCCTTTACACTTTAAACCTTTGTGTACTCAGATCTGTCAGTCTTTTGAAAGACTACCTTCTGATTGCAGATTTCCTGAAGCTGCTAAGCTATTCATTCATAATATTTTTAGATAATGCAAATTAAAATTGATGAAAAAAAATTCTCACGGGAAGGGAAGAAGGGCCTCAGTATGATTTATATAGATTTGAATTTTTCTGTTTCTTAGTCATTCTGTGTGTCACTTATCACAAACTTCCTCAATTCCATTTGGGAAATAATTTCAATTTCAACAATAAGTTTCAAACGTACAGTGTACTTTTAGTATGGCAAAAGGTTCACCCTTACAGACCTTGGTCTGTTTTTTCAGAGAAGACAAATTATATTCATTTATCCTTTATGAATAAACAAAACTTGCTTTGTTAATCTCAGAAGAAATTTCCAAGAACCTTAAGTGTTAACTTCTTCACAGTGTGATATTTAAAGTACTTACAACTGTGGGTTTTTTGCACTGCAGAGCAAGCTCTAGTTTAGATAGAAACAGGAATGTGATGGAGGCCCAAATGATTCTTTTCCGTATTTTTGTAGGGCAAATGAAAAGAACTAAATGTGCTGAAATTGATGTTGAGACACCAGACTCCATTCTGGTTAATACAAATCTACGAGCACTGATCAACAAACACACCTTTTCAGTCCTTCCTGGAGATTGCCAACAGCGATTGCTTTTACTACTTCCAGAGGTGGATCGACAGGTGCGTTATTTCAAGCATGAGCAGTTTTATAACCCTTCAGAGGCTTCCTTCACTCATCTCCTTTAGAACTCCTTAAGACTTTTTAAATAGTTTTTTTTATGTGTATCTATAAAGAAGTGGTATCAAAGATACAAAACAAGAAGTAAGAATATTTTTATATAAGTTTTCTTAATAGGTTGTCCCTGTATGGCTTATCAAGGAAAAAAACTCTCTTATCCGAGTGTTAAGATCATGAATAAAATTTGCATAGCTATCATATTAGGTTGTAGGCATCCATAGAATACAGTTCAGGAGGAAGAGTTATGTCGTTTAAGACATTGAACAGGGGGTTTTGAATGGAATTTTTTGAAAGGATTAAGAATATTAATTATTTTCATTCTTTCATTAAGTTTTTCTAAAACATTTGTTGCTTTTGTAATAAAGAACTTTAAAAACCCAATATAAGTTACACTGTTTTACAAAATGGTAGCTAGGGGGCCAGCCTCACGGCCTAGTGGTTAAGTTCGTGTGCTCTGCTTCAGCAGCCCAGGTTCGGTTCCCAGGCGCAGACCTACACCACTCATCAGTGGCCATGTTGTGGTGGTGACCCACATACAAAATGACGATTGGAACAGATGTTAACTTAGGGTAAATCTTCCTTGGGTTGGGGGAAGGTAGCTAGAAGAAATACCAAAGGTTTGGGAAGAGTCCAGGAAGGGACCAGAGAGACTTAGCTTGGTCAGGAGTAAGGTAAAGGTCTGAGACTTGGGCTTTCATCAAGGAAAGAGTGACTGACAAGACATCCCCCCCTCGTGATCTTCTGTTTCCTCCTCTGCAAAAGAAGATAGGACCATTTTGATTTTCTAAGTTTTATTCAGTTTTGAGATTTTTTGTTCATTATTATTTCCAAATACTTAGTATATTCTAAGCAATCTGATAGCCACTTCCTTTTTCTAATCATTATTAAGACAAGTTGAGAGAGGGGTGTTTTCCCTAGTTTACAGTAAGAGAAGAGATATATTCCCTAGTTTATAGTAAGAGGTTAATGGTAGGTAAGTAAGTAAGCTTTAGACTAAAGAAAAGAATAAGGGAAGGGTGTGGGTTAAAACACCCTCTTCAGATATATTTGAAGGTCTCTCATACGAAAGAGGTAAACTTATTTGTTTTTCCAGAAAGCAGATTTGGAAAAAATAACTTTTTTTTTTTTTTAACAGTGGGAGCTGTTAAGCTGTGGAATGGATTGACTTGTGATGGGGTAACTTGCTCATCACTGGCATATTCAAGCAGAGGTTGGATGACCTGTTCTCATAGGGAAGGCTGTTACCCCTCTGCCAAACTCTAGAATACGAATCAGCAGTCAGCAGACTATAGCCCTCAGGCCAATTTCAGCCCTGCCTGGTTTTGTTTTTTTTTTTTTAGTTTTTATTTATTTATTTTTTTTTGAGGAAGATTAGCCCTGAGCTAACATCTGTGGCCAGCACTCCTCTTTTCACTGAGGAAGACTGGCCATGAGCTAACATCCATGCCCATCTTCCTCTACTTTATATGTGGGATGCCTACCACAGCATGGCTTGCCATTCGGTGCCATGTCCGCACCCGGGATCTGAACTGGTGAACCCCAGGCCACTGAAGCGGAACATGTGCACTTCACTGCTGTGCCACTGGGCTGGCCCCCCACTGCCTGTGTTTATAAATAAAGTTTTATTGGCATACAGCCACTCCCATTTGTTTACATTTTATCTATAGCTACTTTTGTACTACAATGGCAGAATTAAGTAGTTGTAACAGAGGCCATATGGCCTGCAAAGCCTAAAGTATGTGCAGTCTATCCTTATTCGTATCTTGTGTCTTATGTCCTTAAGTAAGATTTTAGGGTTTTAAACCAAGATAGGAAATGCAAAATCTCTAATATAAAGAAGGATCTTAAAACCTTTTGGCAAGACATCACAAATCAAGTCAGTAGACACGTATAGATTGGGGGAAATATGCTTAACACATGTGACAGCTTTACTATGAATAATATGTAAAGGATTCTCACAAATTGATAATAAAAATAAGCAACCTCATAAAAGAATGAGCAAATGATAGGAATTGGCATTTCACAAGATGGCAAATCTAGTCAATAAACATGCAAAAAGATGCACAAAACTCTTAACAGTCAGGATAAGGGAAATTTTTACCATTTCAAACCCATCAGATTGGCAAAAACTAAATAGCGTGTTAACATCTGTTGTTCACGAGATAAAAGGGTTTGCTTATTTATTTCTAGTAGAAATTTGAATTGTTAGCCTTTTTGGGAAGTAATTAACAAAATCTAGTTATACACACACAAATATTTCTTTGCCCTCAGAGCCTATCCGATAAAAATAAAAGTACTAGTATATTCATCTTTACCAGAATGCTTATTGCAGCTTTGTTGATTTTGGAAAAACGTTGTAAACAATATGTTTATGATTAGGAAATTGCTAAGTGAATTAAGGTACATTCATACAATGAAATAATTTGCAGTTGTTTAAAGGAGCTAAAACTATGCCGGTTGACTAGGAGAAACTTCCACAGTGTATTACATGAAAAAAGTAAGATTCAGAGCAGTATATGTAACTTGGTAACCGTTTTATAAAACAAATAATAAACCTCTCAGAAAAAAAACTCTTACATATGTATTTATTTGTTTGCAGATGATTCTTTGAGTATAATTAATCAATGGGGAATGGAATTGAAAGGAGAGGAAGAAGGGAGGAGAGGTAAACAGAAAAGACATTTTTTAGAAAAAAATGATATTATATTATAAAATAGAAGTGTCCATAATAAGCAGCATGGAATGATATATTCGTGTTTATATAAAATTAAATGTACATGCATTCTTTTCTAAAAAAGAAAGGAAAGTCAAATTCCACATGCTGTGTTTGGCTTTCTTGGTAAGCTTTTGTTGGCTTATTTTTTGACCCAGATTGGTCCAGATGGTCTGATGAAGTTAAATGGCTCAGCCCTTAACAATGAGTTCTTCACTTCAGCAGCCCAAGGCTGGAAGGAAAGACTCTCAGAAGGTAAGTGTTCAACTTTATGTGTCTCCTAGGATATGTATGCACTTGGAGCCACCATGAGGGCGTATTGACACTTCTGTGCCTCAAAGTGTCTGAGCAGTTTTGGAAAGCAAAGGATAGGATGTTTCCATCGGGTAGAACTAGCTATCCTGTGTGAAACATGTTGGTAGACTACTATCCGGAGCCTGTGTAACCAGGGCTCTGGATGGAGCCCAGCAATGTGGTTCTTTAAAAATTTAAAGTCACCTGGAAAACTAAAAATTACAGACTTTTAGGCCCTATTCCCAAAGATTCTGATTCAGTTAATTCTAGTTTAACGCCTAGGAATTGGAATTTTAATAAGCTCCCTACTAAGCAGAGTGTAGAATTAGAGTTATTTTATGGTGCTGTGAATCATGGTTTGATAAGCAGCAAGATAACCTGTTTATTACTACTCACCCTCAATGAAAATAATAGTAAAAAGAATCACTAAGAACTTTTTAACAAACAACTTTGTTGAGACATGTTTCACATACTCTAAAATTCATCCCTTTGAAGTGTATAGTTCAGTGACAGAGAATTTGAGTAAAGGTAGATAGTGACCAAGAATTCCTGGCCATGGTCACTGTTTTGCCAGGTATGCCATGTTTCTAATTCTGAGCTAACAAATTTACTGAGGGTAAATTAGAAAGTATAAAAAAGCGATTGATTGATTGCATTTGCGCAGCATATAATGTCAGTCACTATTAGCAGTTCTTAACCCTGACTGCTCATTATAATCACTTGTGGTGTTTTTTTTTGTTTTTTTTTTAAGATTGGCACCTGAGCTAACAGCTGTTGCCAATCTTTTTTTTTTTTTCCCCTGCTTTTTTCTCCCCAAATCCCCCTGGTACATAGTTGTATATTTTATTTGTGGGTCCTTCTAGTTGTGTCATGTGGGACGCCACCTCAACATGGCCTAATGAGCGGTGCCATGTCCGCACCCAGGATCCGAACCCTGGGCCACCGAAGCAGAGTGCACGAACTTAACCACTCAGCCACGGGGCTGGCCCCACTTGTGGTGTTTTTAAAAATACTGGCGTCCAGGCCCCACTCTCAATGATTTTCTTTTAATTGATCTAGAGTAGTGCCTGAGCTTCAGTGTTTTGTTTTGTTTTTTAAGCTTCCGCAAGTGATTCTAATGTGCAGCCATTATTAAAACCACTGGCTATATTATTATTTCATTTTTTTAATTGAAGTATAATTGATGGACAATATATTAATTTCAGGTGTACATCATAGCAGTTTGTATTGGTATACATTACAAAATGATCACCACAATGCCTAGTTACCATCTGTGACCGTACAAAGTTATTACAATATTATTGATTATATTCCCTATGTACATTATATCCCCAAGTATTTTATAACTAGAAGTTTGTACTTCTCAATCCCCTTCGCTTATTTCACTTGCCCCTCCAACCCCTTCCCCTTCTGGTATCCACCAGTTTGTTTCCTAATCTATGAGTCCGTTTCTGTTTTGTTTTGTTTGTTCATTTGTTTTGTCTTTTAGATTCCACATATAAGTGAAATCGTATGGTATTTCTCTTTCTCTGACTTGTTTCACTTAGCGTAATACCCTCTAGGTCCATCCATGTTGTCACAAATGGCAAGATTTTATTCTTTTTTTCTGAGTAATATTTCATTACACACACACACACTCTCTCTCTCTCTCTCTCTCTCTCTCACACACACTACATCTTCTGTATCCACTCATCGATCAATGGGCACTTTGGTTTCTTCCATATCTTGGCTATTATAAATAATGCTGTAGTGAACATAGGTGCATACGTCTCTTCAAATTAGTGTTTTCGTTTTCTTTGGATAAGTACTGGATCATCTAGTAGTTCTATTTTTAATTTTGGGAGGAACTTTCATACTCTTTTCCATAGTGGCTATACCAATTTACATTCCCACCAACAGTGTATGAGGGTTCCCTTTGCCCCACATCCTTTCCAACACTTGTTATTTCTTGTCTTTTTGATAATATGTCTTTTCAAGTCCTCTGCTCATTTTTTAATTGGGTTGTTTGTTTGATATTAAGTTGTGTAATTTCTTTATCTATTTTGGACATTAACCCCTTGTCAGATGTATGATTTGCAAATATTTTTTCCATTCAGTAGGTTGCCATTTCATTTTGTTGATGGTTTCCTTCGCTGTGCAAAAGTTTTTTAGTTTGATGTAATTCCATTTGTTTATTTTTCATTTGTTGCCCTTGCCTGAGGAAACTAGTCCAAAAAAATATTGCTAAGACTGACGTCAGAGCTGACTGCCTGTGTTTTCTTTGAGGAGTTTTATGGTTTCAGGTCTGACATTCAAGTCTTTAATCTGTTTTGAATTTATTTTTGTACATGGTGTAAGATTGTGGTCCAGTTTCATTTTTTTGCATGTGGCTATCCAGTTTTCCCAGTATGATTTATTGAAGATACTGTCTCTTCCCCATTGTATATTCTTGCCTCTTTTCTCATAGATTAGTTGACCATATATGTGTGGGTTTTATTTCTGGGCTCTCTCTTTGATTCCATTGATCTATGTGTCTTTTTAAATGCCAGTACCATACTGTTTTGATTTCTATAACTTTGTAGTATAGTTTGCAAACAGGGAGTCTGATACCTCCAGCTTTATTCTTCTTTTTATTATTTTTATTTTAAATATTACACTTGTTTTTCAGTACACATGGAATACAAACTAACACTTGTAAAGTTATGTCAAGTTATGCCAAGGAATAGCTTAAAACAAGTATGAGAAGCTTTAAAATAAATACATTTATAAGGAGAACATTAGGAATGCTGTTCATTGCTTAGTTTTTGTCAGATCACTAACAGAGTTAATTGGTCAGCTAATTAATATCTATATTGTTCACTGTAATTGTTGACTTTTCCCCTCCTGTTTTGCTTTTTAGAACAAATTCTGTGTAGAAGAGATCTCTTGCTGATTACTTTCGTCCTTTCTCGTTCTTAAAGATTTCCTTGAACGGGGACTCCTTTTTTCCTGAGAGAACTGAAATCACATAAGCTGTTTAAAATATACTCATCAGTACTTTTCTTTACCAATAATTTGATAAAGGATTTATGGCTCCACCCCCCCCCCCCCCCCCAGTTTTTTTAAGTAGATATTATCAACAATGATACCTTGATTATTATTAGTGTTACTTTTTTTGGCATATGAGCAGTCACTGCTATACTTATAGTCATGTGATATTTTATCAGCAGCAAAATCTTTAAACACTGTACACATGTGAACAGAATTCAGTACTTTTTATTCCTAATTCTATCAACAAAAGAGCAGAAGTTCTGGGTCGGATTCTGACAACCAAATTCCTGTTCTCCTACTCGTATGCCCAGAACTATAATACCCACTGTCCTCTAACACTTTTCCCTCTTCTTAGCCCCAGGAAGTCTTAGACTTCAGGTCTGTCATTTCCACCTCTTATTCCCTAAGGTCCTGGGTACTATAAAAGGGAACAGCCTTTCTGAGCCACAAGTTTGAAAATCGCCTACCAAGCACATTCAGTCTTCTCTGCTGATGGAGTGAGAAAGATTGAGGTAGTTGATAGTATATGCAAATAAGTGGCATAATCAGAGCAGCTGGGTCTTTTGCGTGTTGAGTGTCTTGTTGCTAGGGCACTAGACTGGTACAATTTCTGGAACCATTAGAAAACTGACAACTCCAAAATAACTCCCTACCTTTTTACTGGAACTTCAACTGTCTTTAAGCAGGGCCATAGCTGTTCATTATGCAGTTAGAGTTAAAAGGCCTACAATAACAAGTTTCCTTGGAGAAACAGAACTTTAATAACATGCCCAGTGGCATTATTTATTGAAAGCACATGACTGTTTTTCTGTTGGAAGAGAAATCACAAATTCAAGGTTGGTGATAAAAGAAATCTGTAGGAAATAAGATGTTTGGAGCAGGCAGGAGGAAGTGGTATGAGGAATACCCAGAGAAAAGGCCCAGTTGACCTCAGCTGAGTACTGAAAACTACATGGAGTGGTGTAAAAGTATTTTTATTTTGCTTAATGGCATTTAGATACTTCTTTGCAGTGAGGAATTTGGGGAAATTTCTGCTACTTTCATATCGTAGTATTCTGACTCTCGCATGAATCTTCCATGATTTACAAATAGTTAAAAGTTACAAACAGCATATTTCTGTTGAATATCTTTTTTTTTTTTTTGGTACATTACAGGTGAGTTTACACCTGAGATGCAGGTGAGAATTCGACAAGAGATTGAGAAGGAGAAAAAAGTAGAGCCATGGAAAGAACAATTCTTTGAAAGCTACTATGGTCAGAGGTAATATCAAGACAGGTTCTGTAAACCAAATGTTAATTCCTACGTATCTGTCATGTGGTGCTTCATCTTACTACCTTTCCAGAAAATCTAGTCCTCAGTTTCCTTCTGTTTTTTCACCAATTCTTCTTTACCAAGAAAATCTTTTCTTTTTATGAATCTCAGGTGCACAGAATTGGATTACTTATAATCCTTGACTCTTAACACATTACCATTGTGGGTGGAGTGGTTTCTTTAAAAAAAAAAAGAAAAAGAAAAGAGATTTTATCTTGAATTAGAGTCCTTTTCTTTGAATAGATTGACTTTTCTTCCAGTAACTTTATAAGATATAAGAATACTGAAGTTCTGTATATTTTGTATAATAGTTAATTATCCCACAATATAACTTATCCAGAATCATTAAGGAATCCTGTAATACAGACCTTTGTATCCAACATGTAATCAAACAGCTTCTCTTCTGTAGAAGGCACTCTAGGAGATAGATATGCATAGCTGGATCTGTGTACAAACCTTGTTTTCAAGGAGCCATAGTCTAAATCAGTTTTTTTCCTAACAAAAAATCCAAATGAAATCTTACTGGGGACATTTAAATAGATGACAGTGGAGCTATATTGTTTGAAATAGGATGGAACACCCAGAGTGTTACTTGTTTGTTAGTCTCCCTTCCTTCCTTCTGCATACCTACTACCAACCCTGAAGGAGACTCAGTAACTACAGCTTGAGAAGTGGTGGCTCTTTTTTCTTATCTCCAAGTAGTATTCATTGATCGCCTTCAGGGTCGTTTAGGAGGTGATTCCTAATGAGATTGAGTCTCATACAGATTTTTCTACATTCTTGGTATAAATTTTGAGCTCTTCTATGGAAATGATGGTGTATACATTTAGACCATTATTATGGGTAGCTATTATTCCATGAATATTGTTCATTCCCTCATTGTTAGGCAGATAGAGCATTACAGCAGTTCTTGGGTCTGTCTTTTCAGCTGTTACTTTTCACCTGCTTTTATAGCAGGACTCTTTGATTACTATCCTGTTTTATCCTTAGCCATTCCATCTCAGAGGTGCAGTACTGATTATTTGAAGTCACCAAAGAGAGCTACATTGTTTTTGCCTGTTAAACAGTATTCCGAAACATTAGGAGGAGTCTCTAGTGACCCTACAGAGTAGCCTCGCTCTGAGCCAGCCCATGCTGTGGAAGTCCCAATTGGCCTGAAGGGTAGCTCCCAGCATAGCTCATAGACACTCGATCTCAGAATTTTAGAGCTATACCAAGTGAAATTTAAACAGATTTTCTAAAAACCAAGAGTTATAATTCGCAACCTCTGGATAACATTGACAGCCAGCTCTCCTACTGTCTCCTCAGGGTTTCTTAGATTTCTTGGGCCAGCCTTTCTACAGCTACTGCAGAACAGAGTTGATCACAGTCCAGACTCACCATCGCAGGGTACATGAGTCTTGGCCTTCCCTTGTGGGTAGTCTGTGATGCATGCCTCTAGACAATGTAGGCCCTTTATAAGCAGAAGTAATCATAATAATTAATATTATTGAGCTCTTATTATGTGCTAAGTACTGTTGTAAGTACTTTACATACATTAACTTAATCATCATAGCAGCACTATGAAGTGATTAACCTTAGTGTGCAATTGAAGAAACTGAGGTACTGAAGACTTACTTAAGATCACAGAGATAGTCAGTATCAGAGCCCACATTTGAATCCAGGTACTCTGACTCCAGAACCTTCACTAATAATAATCGTGAAGAGAATATGCGAATAATACTTACTATGTGTCAGAGGTTCTTCTAGGCATTGCCATATACCATTATCTCATAGTGCATTCAGTGACACGGGTCATTTCTCAACTAGAACATTTCTTTCTTCTACCTTTTAGTTCTGGCCTGAGCCTTGAGGATTCAAAGAAATTAACGGGTTCACCCAGTGATTCCAAAGTAAAGAAAACCCCAGCTGAGCAACCAAAATCCATGCTTCCTTCAGAGGCCTCTCCTGTCAGTGTAGTCCCAGTAATTCCCCAGTTAGAGTCTAAAGAAGAAGTACCAATGCCATCACCAGTCAGAAAAGAGGAGCACGAAAGCCAAGATAAGGTGCAGCCAAGCTCCAAATCCACAGAGCCCCTACTTTCCTCAGCTAGCAATGCAAATGAGCTTAGCAGTGTTCTTTCCATCAAGTGCCCAAAGGACGAGGATCATTTGGAGCAGAAGCCAGTTGCCTCTGCTGAACAGGAGTCTGAGAAGGAGAATCATCTCACTACAGCCTCTAATTATAACAAAAATGAAAGCCAGGAAGCTTTAGTTACATCTCCGAGCAAATCCAAGAGTCCTGAGGTGGAAAAACCAATAATGAAGCCCATAGTAGAAGCAAGTCCACAGGAGGCCACTATGAAAGAGCTTCCGTCGGCTCTGGTTGACCACAGCCCAGAAAGCCTCAAGAGGAAAGCTTCTCTCACCCAAGAAGAGTCCCCTATGAGCTGGGAGAAGCGGCCACGTGTCACAGAGAATCGCCACCACCAGCAGCCATTTCAGGTCTCGCCACAGCCCTTTCTCAATAGAGTGGACAGGATCCCGGTGCGAAAAGTACCACCTCTCAAGGTAAGAGAATGGGAAGAATTGAAAAAGAGACATGCTCGGAGCACAAAGTTTTTGGTCATACCTGCTAAATTTCAAGTAATTTGTGGTGTTTCTGAATGCAGAAGCAATTATTTATATTTGATATTAATAAACAGGCATTTAGAACTGCATTCCTGCATATCTTTATTAGTGTTGTAATAAGTAAGATACCTGGATAGCTAATGTAAACCACCTCCACCCACCCCCTGCTGGCTACTTTTGTATCCCAAGACAGTTATGAAAAATTCTGTCTCATGACAAAATAAGTATGATAATAAACACGAGGACGCCTTTGATGTGATCAAGAGATCATGTCTTTGTACCAAGAGCCATGATATTTAAGCATACCTTTGGCCCTTTTCCTACTGCCGTAACTGATCTGATTTTCTGTGGATCTAGAACTACCTTTAGTTCCATCCGTTTAAAGAAAATGTGTGTGACAGCCATGAGTCACTACTGTTTACTCAAGGGACATTGAGTAACCGATGCAAGATGGAATAGCCTTACTCTGCTCTACTGCTTAGGATATGTCATTACCTTCCATTTCAGCCTTATATTGCTGCATATCAAATCTTTCAAATTCCCATAGCAGTATCTCTATCTTAGTATAGAAAGACTGCATCCAACCAGTAGTGAGCCCTTTTAAACCTAAACGCATTTTTTCTTCTGATCTAAAGGTTTATTAATATTTGGGTTTGTGCTTAATATCAATTTGCAGTCTACTCATTCATTTAATAAATAGTATTTATTAATACTATTGTGTCTACTATGAGCCTAGGCACTGGGTATCATTTATTCACATTAGAATATAAATAGAAAAATAAACCAAATAGAAATACTTTTTTTCCCTTTTTTATTTAACTTAGATGAAGCAGTTAGTTCTGTTAGGAATATGCTTGGAAACACTCAGTTACTAGTACTTGGCCCATTTCATGCACTGTGTGACTTCTCTCTCGTTCATTTTGCTTCTTATTACTAATAGTATGATGTTCTTCATTACTTTTTTATTTTAAGATTTGTAGTTTCAGCACTTAAGGATCTCTCTTGTTTTTCTTATTTTTTTATACTTTTCTACCATTAACATACACATTCATGCTTTGGCGTAGATTCTGATTTTTATGATAATCACATTTACTATTTTTATAAAAGTATTAGAAACTTTTCTTTAAAGAATGTTTATCAGAACCTACCTCCAAACCTGAAAGCTGAGTTACAGTTTAGATTACTTTTTATAAATGACACCGAGTCAGACCTATCATTTCTCTTTCCTTATCTGTAAAGAGACTGAATTACATCATATTCAGTCTGCTTCCTGCTGATCCAACGAGGCAGGCTGTACACTGAAAACTTAAATCCACTGTGACCAAATTAGTATTATTTAATTTTTTTCCTTTTACTTTTCTTCTCCTTCCTCATCCCCTCCAAAAGACTTTCTACCGGAAGCTGCTTTCGTACCTCTCTCACCTTAGACTCTCTTTCAAATCCCACTCTCAGACAAAGCCTAGCATAATTTATAACCAAACAAAGCCTTTCCAACAAAATGTAAGTAGAAAAACAAAATTTGAATTTTATTACAGTGTTACACATGTATATGTATATGGAAATTATATATGTTATATATATATAATATAACATATAATATGTGCAGAGAGAGATGGAAAATTCTCACACACATTATATATTTTCCATTCAGTATACATTTAAAAAGAAAAGAGTCGATTCCTTTGCTATCCCAGGGTAGGACTTCTCAGTAAGTTAAATTGTTCAGTTGTCATCAGTGCCTAAACAGCTTTGAGTG
Source organism: Equus caballus (assembly GCF_041296265.1). Taxonomy (NCBI): domain Eukaryota; kingdom Metazoa; phylum Chordata; class Mammalia; order Perissodactyla; family Equidae; genus Equus; species Equus caballus. The sequence continues at coordinate 86,012,939 of NC_091698.1, forward strand.
TTTTGTGCTTAGAAAAACTAGAACATCTTATTTATTCCACATAAACAGGTAGTAGAGCTATTTACATAAATAACTGAAACATTATTTTTAAGTATTAAAACTTTTTATTTTAGCCACTTTTAATGATTGTCCTTATTTAGTCAACATATAATTAATGATTTTTAGTCATTATGATAGATATCGTTTATTGTCTAGATGTGTTGTTACTCTCAAGATTATTCTAATGTGAGACTGTCCCTATGTACAATTCCTCTAAACAACTGTGCTTTTGCTTTCTTATAGTTTTTAGTTTTATCTATTTTTTCCCCTTATTAGTGGTCTCTTCTAAATGATAGTACTAAGGGGCAACAGTTGCTTCTTTTTTTTGCTTTGAGCGGCTTCTAAAATACTGTGTGCAAGTGGGTGTAAAATAGATTCAGCTTTAAGAGAGAGATTAGCTACATTTCATGATGTGAAATATGTGGACTTCGGACAACTGTTACACGACCCCACAGCTCTAACTTCTGAACGACAGAGTATCATTTTTCAGGGCTGCTGACCTTTTGAGAAGCGGTTATTGCAAATAATGAAAAATCTTTAGTAACTTTATTATTCTTAATTTAAGGAGTTCCAGAAAGATGACATGCATTTTCTTGGAGATGAGTGGCTTTTTTTTTTTTCAGTTAAATGGCCTAGAACATCTGTAACAGTTATTTGCTCCTTTAAACTCTACCAGCTACTAGAAGGGTCTAGATCTTGATGCATTCTAATTAACTCCAGTAGCTCTCAAAGTATTGTTTCAAACAGAAGTCAAATTCCTTTCAGATGTGATATTTTATGATACTAAAATCAGTGGTTTCAAACATGATGATGCATCTGAATCTCACAAGAAGCTTTTTAGAAAAGCATTTTTTCCCTAGAGGTTGTAAATTGCAAATTTTGGGATAGGAGTCCGAGTATATATATATTTGAAAAGTTCCACAAGTAAGTATAATGTCAGCTAGGATTAAGAATGACTGTTAAACATACACGTACTCCCTGGTGTAGGTGGGCAGAGTGGAGTTCACCTGTGGATCACACACTGTCTTCCTTCCAGTGCTATTTAGAAGCCTTTGTAACTTGAGATAATTCAGCCTTTATGCTTTGCTGTGCGTACAGGGGGCGGGGTGGGGTGGGAGCTTGGTGGTGTACCAGAAGAGAGCAAGAATTTTCCCCTGGACTTTGGTAGTAAAGCTAAGAAGTAAAAGACAGTAATGATGTGCTACTTCTTTCTTTCTGTTTCTCTCTTCTCTCACACACACGTTTGAAAATGCAGATAGCATAGAAAGTTCTGTATCTTAAATAATAAGCAGTTGTGAGTAGTAGTGACATTAGGAGAGGGTTGTGTTGAGGAAAGTGGTATGGGGATTTGGAATGGGAGTGGATGTCAAGGGAGGAGAGTCTTTGGTACCAATAGAGGAAGTAGAAGGACTCTAGAGACAAAGTTGTGTTGTTCACTCTCTCCACGGTTTGGTCTTTCAGCCACAAAACTACCATCTTTGTCACAGGTTTTGTAGCATTCACCCTACTCTAAAAATGTAAGTGTTAATGAAGTTTTGTTATTGTTATAAATGAAAGCTAATTCTCTTTTGCCCCCTCATCTCATTTCTTTCAGATCCCAGTCTCCAGAATCTCCCCCATGCCGTTTCCTACATCGCAGGTCTCTCCCAGGGCTCGTTTTCCAGTCTCCATCACTAGTCCTAACAGAACAGGAGCCAGAACTCTTGCAGACATCAAAGCAAAAGCCCAGCTGGTCAAAGCACAGAGGGCAGCAGCTGCCGCTGCAGCTGCCGCTGCTGCAGCCGCCTCAGTTGGAGGGACCATTCCAGGACCTGGCCCAGGGGGTGGACAAGGTCCAGGAGAGGGTGGTGAAAGGAAAACTGCTAGAGGAGGGAGTCCAAACTCAGAAAGAGTCAGTGAAACTGGAAAGGGCCCCACACTGGAACTGGCAGGAACTGGAAGCAGGGGAGGTACGAGAGAGCTTTTACCCTCTGGTCCAGACACTCAGCCCCAATCTGAGACCAAGACCCCAGGCCAGGCACAGCCTCATAGTGTCTCTGGAGCACAACTACAGCAAACCCCCTCAGTGCCTCCAATATCTGCCATCAGTGGAGCATGCACAAGTGTCCCATCACCAGCCCACACTAATGCACCCCCACCAGCTTTAGTGAAATTGAATAATGAAAAACTGAATCCCTCCAGGGCAGCAGCCACCATGGCCTCTCTAAGCCACCCACCGTGGCCCAGTAATTGCTGGCAAGAGAAAGCACCTTCTACTCCAGCAGATCCTGCTCATTTTACTGCTGATGGCACAGCTGAGCCCAAAGCAGCTTCTAGTAAGAATCCACCAAACCCTTCAGCCTCAGCAGAGACAAATGCTAGTGCTTCAGTGGATATGACTCCCTCCCCTTTAACATCTTTATTAACAACAGCCACTTTAGAAAAGCTTCCTGTACCCCAGGTCAGTGTAACTGTAGCACCTACCGGATCAGCTCTATCCTTGAGCACTTTGCCAGCAGCTTCTAGCCTTAAAACTCCAGGAATTTCTTCAAATATGAATGGACCCATTTCAAGGCCAAGTTCTAGTATCCCTGCTAATAATCCTCTGGTCACTCAGCTGCTCCAGGGCAAAGATGTTCCCATGGAGCAAATTCTGCCTAAACCTCTCACCAAAGTTGAAATGAAAACTGTTCCACTGACTACAAAAGAGGAAAAGGGGATAGGAGCACTCACAGGCACCAACATAACAGAAAATAGCACCAGAGAGGAAGGTAACGAGAGGCAGTCTCATCCAGCTATACAGCAGCTGGGGAAAACCTTGCAGAGTAAGCAGCTCCCCCAGGTTCCAAGGCCCCTTCAGCTCTTTTCAGGTAAGGATCTGAGGGAGTCTAGCATTGACACACACGCATACCGAGAAGGACTAAGTAAAGCAACCCAAGAGCAGATCCTTCAGACTCTCATCCAAAGGGTTCAGAGGCAAAACGTTTCCTCGTTTGCGCAGCCCTCTCAGTTCAACTTCACTCACTCAGGTTTCCAGTTAGAAGACCTCTCCATAAGCCAGAGGTTCATGCTGGGTTTTGCTGGCAGAAGGACATCAAAGCCTGCAATGGCAGGTCACTACTTACTTAACATTTCCACCTATGGCCGGGGTTCAGAGAGCTTTAGGAGGACCCATTCTGTAAACCCTGAAGACCGTTTTTGTCTAAGTAGCCCCACTGAGGCCTTGAAAATGGGATATACAGACTGTAAAAATGCAACAGGAGATAGTAGCAGCAGCAAAGAAGAAGATACTGATGAGGAAAGTACTGGTGATGAGCAAGAATCTATCATGGTGAAGGAGGAGCCCCAGGCTGCCCAGAGTTCTGGCAAGTGTGAAGCAAGTTCAGGACCCCACAGTAGAGAAAACCTATCCACCAATGATTGTTTAGCTAAAAAGAACGTGAAGGCAGAGACACCAGTGCATGAGCAAACCACTTTAAGCAAGGAGAATTACCTCTTCCCCAGAGGCCAAATGTTTGATGAAAAGACCCTAGCCAGAGATTTTATTCAGGCAGCACAGAAGCAAATGGCTCATGCAGTAAGAGGTAAGACAATGCGTAGCAGCCCTGAGCTTTTCAATTCTACTGCTCTTCCTCTACCTACAGACAGTCCCACACATCAGCCTCTCCTCCTTCCACCACTGCAAACCCCAAAGCTGTATGGAAGCCCCACACAGATCGGGCCAAGCTACAGAGGCATGATCAATGTCTCCACCTCATCTGACACGGACCATAACTCTGCTGTACCGGGGATGCCTGACTGTAGCCAGGTATCTAGTAACATAGGTGATGTCATGTCCTTTTCAGTGACTGTCACTACCATCCCTGCTAGCCAAGCTATGAATCCCAGTAGCCACGGCCAGACCATTCCTGTTCAGGCCTTCCCTGAAGAAAACAGCATAGATAACACGCCTTCGAAATGTTACTGCCGTTTGAAAGCTATGATCATGTGCAAGGGGTGTGGAGCTTTCTGCCACGATGATTGCATTGGCCCCTCTAAACTGTGTGTCTCTTGCCTTGTCGTTCGGTAAATGAGACTAGAAAGAGAACACTGTAAAGGAGGCAGGAAGGGAAGGGTTGACAAGATGTGTTTTTTGCGTCCTTTTGGAATCACAGAAATAAACAAGTAGGTTTCAGTTGTCTTAAGAGACAAATGTTACTTAATCAGGAATATAGAGTACAGATCTTACATTTTAGAGGAAGAGCACCTTGTATAGTAAGTCTAAGTCAAGCAAGACTTTGTGAATTTGTGACAAGTTTGCACTTACAAAATCATGTAAATATGTCACATTTTGTTTTAACATTATTTTTCCAAGTGTTTAGGTAATAATGTATTACTTTGAATTCAGATTTGTGTCCTATTTGACGTGACTCTGAGAAAAGTTTAATGCCGTGCATGGTGAAAGGAAGCTGTCTCCCTTCTGTCCTTTCCTAAGAGGCTAGGAAAAGGAAGGAGCGAAGGAATGGTCTGGAGAAATGACCATTCATGCTGATTATGTCTTGACAGTCTGACTTCAGGCTTTACATAGATCCTTCAGCCTTTGCAGGATTTGAATTCAGGGTTTACTCAGTCCCTTTACCTTAGATGGAACCTTCTTAAGTTCAAATTTTTGATAAGGTATTAATTTCACAAGTAGTATTTCAGACTCTGAAAACTGTCTTGGTTCTTGGCTTCCATAAACCAGTACTCTTGCCAAGCACTCTGCTTGCAGTTTGGGGATTCCTGCTGTTCCCTCATCCACTCCCCTGCGCTGAGTCAGTGAACGTGGTCCGCGAAGAGTACCCTCTCTGGGCCCTGTGTTAGCATAGCCTGTGCAGGGCAGCAGTGCCAGCAATAATGTCCAAGTACTTAGTCGTTCATGGGAGCTTACAGACAGGTTTGAAATACTAGTATAAAGTTAACAGAAAAGTATTAGTGATGGGGTGATTTGAATCAAGTGTTTTCTTGGGCAGGGGGCAGGGGTAAAGGTGCAGAAACTGTTAAACTGAACGTAAAGAACCTTGGGAAATGATTGTAACACTAGAAACAAGGTAGCCTCTCTTTTTTCTCTTTTCTCCCAACCTGTTACCTAATGTTCTATAGTCAACTGTTGCTGCAGGTAGAAAAGCTTATTCATGGCACATGTGCCCATTCTGGCAAACCTGTTTTGACTTCCCAGGCATCTGAGGAATATGGAGTAGTTTATTACATATTACTTTGAACACACACGTATGCACACACAGTAAAAGACACTTCTGTTATAGAAAATATGTCCCCCATTTTGGATTACTACTGTCTATGCACTAGAAATTTCTAATGTAAAGTGTCTTCAAGTGAATGGCTAAGAGAACATCTAGAAAGGAAGAGAGATTAGCTCCAAAGTTTCGTCGTCGTTGTTTGCTTTTGTTAATTCTTTTTTGTCTCCTTTTTTGTTGTATTTTTAATCCTCTCTTTAGTGACTGAAGGACTTGTGAGTACATATATTTAGGTCATGGTTAAAGGACATTAAAATAAATCTACAATTTACCAGAATTTGGTATTAAAAAATCGGGTTTTGTCAATGTGCATCATTTGCATATTGATTTCAAGTTTCCTAATTTCAAGTGTATAAAGTAAAAATATTGCTGCAACCTGGTACAGTCGTCATTGTACTTAATATTCAGGATGTGATATTTACAACATGCAGGACAGTGTAAATTTAAGTCACATTCCAGATTAGGATAAAGTAGGCAGTAATAATCTTCGCTTTACCCCCATTCTGTTACCCTTTCCTCCCCACCCTACCCTCTGCATTAAACACTTAATACTTTTAAACCCCATAAGAAGCTTATTACTTCACTGTTTTTCATTTTTCGTGTCTGGTTTTTTATGTGGCCCAAGGCAAATACAGGATTAATATCTGTGTTCTAGTTTCAGCCAAGACAATAGGATGTCCTTCTAACTGCCCTTTTTCTTCTAGCACGCACATAGCTAAGAGTGTTGAAAGCTGCATGGATCCAGGGATGAGGAATAGGAAGAACCAGTAGGAAACAGAAACCGTGGTTCTGTTCCCAAGCTTTCAGTACCCTGGGTAATCTAAGGAGGAGTTAAAAAGACCAATTGCTGGTTAAAACTCTCCATGCCCAGCTTCTTCACTCCCCACTTTGGTGGCAGGGCTGAGGGCTTGTCTGCGTGCTGGAAGTGGTTGAGTGGTTCAGAACTGAGCCCATGCTAGACATTAATTACCAGTTTGGATTGATCAAAGTGATTTTTCTTCTTCGCACCTTTCCTGTCATAGAAAGTCTCTCCTCCATGGTTCCCTTAATCTGAGGGTGGACAGACTAACCAGGAAAGGAAGAAAGGCATCAGGGATTTTCAAATTCATTTAGAGAGCAAACCATGTTGTGCCTCTTCATCTTGACACAGGCTCTTGCAGATAGATTCTGAGCATTACTATACACCAGATTCTCTTAACAAATAATACCCAGCTAATAAAATATTTGCATTTATGAATACCCCTAAAACAGAAGTTGTCAACTAGGTATACTGCCTCAATCTTGACCAAATAAGAGAATAGTTAGATTTTCTTAGGTTGGTAGTAAATTGACTACAATCCATTTATCAGTTTGTTTCAAAACAATGGTTATAAGTAGAAAGTCATCTAAGCTGAACAGGAAAAAAAAAATTAGTCTGGCTCTTTTGCAGATGGAGCAATAGAAACAAGAAAATCTCTAAATTATTAGAGTATGTACTCCAGTACCTTTAAAGCAGTTTTTATCTTAGGTTTTCAGATACTTTACCTTTCAATTCAATCTGAAATGTTTCTAGTAAGTGCTAAGCTTATTTTTATGGTATTAAATTGCACTATTTCCAGTGACCAGTGAGGCGTTGTGCCTGATGCTTCTGCCTCCAAGGGATGCTTCTTGAGCCTTCAGACCCTTCCACTGCAGGGCACCTTGGGGAGCTCACATTAACAATATATCATCTCAGTCTTACTTATGAATGTTCTAAGTTGTCTAGTAGAGAAGGCTCTCTTGAGTCTTAAAGAATTTTAATTAAAATTCTCCATCCAATTAGAAAATAAAGCCAAATAACCTGGAGTTGTTTGCCCTACTTCTATTCCTTAACCCCTGTGCTTAAGATACTGAAGCCATCTGTGGTGTTCTATGTGATGTTCTTAAGAGTAAGATCTGGCAAATGGGAAATTTTTCTTGGGGGAGGGGAAGCATACTTGCATGAGCTGGAAAGGCACACAGATGTAGATGTTGTAGGAATTATCTCAGATTTAAATAGCCAAAGGAAGACCTCGATGCCTTCCAGGTGAAGGAGTAAATTTATACATAATAATGACCTGACATTTACCATCCTAATTGCTTATTATTGCCTTTCTCCACCTTAGAGTCCTTAAAGAACTCTTGGGTGAAATGATTTGTTATAATGAGGAGGTCTTCTCTGGTCACTACATCGCATTTATTGCTAGAACTCACTGTCCATGAGCAGTACCAGGATTGTTTTCTCTGTGACCTAGAGGTTTCGCTTCACAGCAAGGAGGGAAAAGTCTTCCCGTTGCATTACAACAACGCTAAGTAAAAAACTTGGCCAAGGGTAGTTTTCAGCTCAATTTATAGAATAGTCCAAAGAGACTCCAAGAAACATGATGATAGGCAGGGATCTTTCCTACCGTGTTTCAATACCTACATACCTATTGAAAGAGAACAATAGGTGAAACATTTCCTAAAGTTGAAGTAAGAGCTTCATAGATTCTTGGTTACTTTATTTTTTTTAATGCTTTACATTTGATACAACTATTAAAGATCAATTTTAAAAATAGCTTTCCAGTAATATATTTTAAGTAATATATATTTTAATATCTATGTAAAAATTGACAATGGAAGACTTTTAATTTCTCGTATATGGTATCTTTAATGTAGGACCTCACTGTTAAGGCACAAATTACTTCAAAGGAAGTTACTCTAGAGACACTCGGATTATTTCCAAAAAATGCAATAAGGGGAATAGCTTTGGAGTTTATTTTTTATTTTGAAAGAAAATTGACTTATTTGCCACAAGCTATTTTTTTTTTCCTTCTGGCTATAAGGTTTGTACAGACTGGTTTGGTAAATGATAAACTTTTGTGTCTTTTGCCTTTTTAAAGGAATTGTTAACATTGGAATTGAGGGTATGTACAGAGAAGTTGGTGTCAACACCATTTAAAAAGTCATATTTTTTCACAAATATAGAAAATCATTTTACATAAGAATTTTAAGTATTTGCAATAAATATATGTATATAGATTGTATGTATTCATATATTCTTATTTTTCATTTTATTATTAAGTAAAAGATAATTAAAGTGAAAATAAAAACCTTGGAGTTTTTGGTGAATTTTGAGGTCTGACATATGTTTGAGAGTGGTGTGGGTGAGGGTCCTCAGTTGTTGCCTTATACTGTTATTGGAAGATTAACACATTGTATAGAAAAGAGTAAAATGAGGCATTTGGTAATACATCAGGGTAGTGTATTTCTTTCAGAACTCTAGTAAATGTTAAATTCTCCTAATCTGCTCATCTCTAGGTTTTCACTCTTGAACTGTTGTCTCCTAACCACCCAATGTTACTGGGAAAGTAAGGAAGAAAAAACCATGGTACATTCTTTATTTTAATGTGCCCATTGTTTGCTTCTAAAACAAAGAATGGTAAGAAAATATCTCAGGGGAAAAGATAGGTTTTCCTTTCTCCACAGTGGTTAATAATTCATTAGCAAACACTCACTGCCACCACCTTCCAGGCTGTAGAGGTATGTGAAGAAATGGTCTCATGAAGATAACAGAAAACTTTTTCTGTTTCCCAGTTCTCTGAGAAGTGAGTTTCATTGCCAGTTTTATGTCCTTCCTGACTGATCTGGAGAGGTGAGCTAGCAGAACTTGAATTTTGATCTCTGTAGGGCCAGGAAATGAGGACAAAGCCAGATGTTAGGAGAGGTTGTCCACGGTCCCATACCTAGAGACAATCTGGATTCCTGCTGTCCAAGAGAAGTAATTTTGTGCTTGTAAATATTTGGTGTTAGGGTATGATTGAGGAAGAAAAATGACACCTAGATAGTCTTTGGAAATAAAGGATATATAGCCCATTCTTTAAAAATGAAAAATATATGGATTTATTAATGACCTGAAAGAAAATAAGGTCAGAATTTCAAGAATGTCTTAATGACCCATGAAACTGACTTTAATTCTAGTTCACTAGTTTCCCCCATAATTGCCCAGTTATGGTTATTTTCACTGATTAAAATAGCATATTTTGGAATTAGTAGGGATACATAGAATGCTTTTTGAAAGACATTATTTTTCAAAAATTGAAATTTCAAACATCAGGGTTGCCCAAAGACATTGGAGATAGTTTAGCCATCCAAGAGAACAGCACCCTGAATTGTTGCTGAAAGTACGCTGTTTCCAGAGGAAATTTCTTAAGTCTCAGGGAACTTCTGCATCCTCCTAATTCCCATATCTATAGATAGGAATGAAGGTGAAATACTTAAATGTGCGTGAAGCAGTCCATGAATGACCACTCACAAAGACACACGCATTTCTAGTACATATTTATCATTATTTAAATGGGTCTCCTACCTCACTGGAAATAAAATTCATATTCAGGTAATGACAGTGGAGCCTAAAGGTGTTGGAGATGGTCTGCAGTTGAGTGAGAAAGAGCAATGTACCAGAACACAAACAGCTTCAACTTGGATCCCCAACTTTCATTTATTCTCATTGCAGAGTCTTAGAAACCTGTGTTCACCGCTTTTGACACTATGGGACCACAAATAGTCTTCAGCAACCAGAGATTTTGCATAAGATTTCTAGCTGTTTCTGTGTATAAATCATGTTATTCACTACAAATAGTTATTGAGTACCTACCATGTGCTAAGCACTGTGCTAAAGTTCTGGTTATGCAAGGGTAAACAAAAGCAGCCATGCACATTGTAAAAGGTCTTCCTAAAGTAGTAACCATACCGCAGGTGTCTAGTTCAGGGCTCAAGGAGTAATATATGCTACATATTTCCCAAGACGTGGAAGTTTAAGAGTAAATGAGTTTTGAAACAGAAGCGCTTGAGATACACAGTGGCGAGACATGAAGAAAGAAAGGCATTACCCCTAGATGAAACAATGTGGAAGTGAGGAGCCTTGTTAGTAAAATTTACCTTTTCTGAGAACTATCATTGGAAGATCTAAGTTGTCAATAGAAATTTCAGGAAATCTTTTAGTAAAAATCTGAATGGAAGAGAAAGAATCCGACGCAATCCCTTTTGATTCATTCTGCTCCTTATGTCAGTAAAGTTGCTTTATCTTATGGTCAACTAATCCTTTCAGATAACACTTGGGTAAATAATGCAGCTTTCCTGTCACTGTTCAAACCCAAAAGAAACTTAAAGGGAATAAAAAAACAACTTGATTTTCATCTTATAGTCTTGTGAGAAGGAAGTGTATCTAAAGAGATGTTGCTTCCCTGTTTTTTCTTCATAATGCATACAGTTAGTATTCTGTTTTATTCTAATATTCTAGTAATAGAATTGGCTTTTTTTTCTCTAAGTCACAGAACTTGAATTAAAAGAGGCTTCAGCAAGACCCTAGCCTTTTTTAGTGGCCTAAATCCTAGTTCTTTTAAGACTTTCTGGTAGAAAGGTTTTAAAAAGATAAGTCATTGTATTTTGTCAGTGCTTACTCTGGAATTTTCTTTAAAGTTTATCTTTAACCTGGATTATTGGATTTGCAACTTGAATTCTATATGGCAAACTACCCATGTTCACTGTTTAGTCAAAGAGCTATTAGGTGTATTCCACTATGTGGTGAAGTCTCAGCTCTGTCCAAGCAGTAGGAGAGTGGATATCCTGTATTTTCCTAATGCTTGGTAACCTTAAACAGAAGGTTGGGTTTCTTTCCTAGAGACTGTATAAACTGAGGAGTGTCTGTACTTGATGTAGCTCTCAGTCTGAACCTGAAAAGACAATCCCTAGAACGATTTCGTTAGCGTGAAGGGAGAGACTGAACCTGGAAGAGAGACCAGAGGTGAACAGCTGTGAAGGTGAGCTGTGGCTAGATAGTGGGCCCTCCTGAAGAGTAACTTCAAACTCAATTTTCCTGGTTCTTCAGGCTCGAAAGAAGCTAAAGGAAATTTCAAACCATATCCTGATTTTCGTCTTGACTGCAAAACCTAGAGAATGCCTAGGGGAGAAGAAAGGTAAACCCAATATTGGATTTAAAGTAAATTTAAGTAGAGTTTGAATTATTACTCTTTTACTGAATTTTTTATTTTTTAGCTTTTGGGTTCACATAACAATGTTGAATTGTCATGAGTGTATCATGAAATTTGATTTGAGACATCTTGGGCTAAATGATGGTTTTCTATTGACTATCTAGTGCCAACTTTTGCTGCTGATCAGGTTTTAGGGTTGTGCATCTGTATTTTTGTTAAGTGACCCAAACATTGGCTCATAAATGCTATTAAACCAACTTGAGTTAATGCTTAATTTTATTAACTTTAATCATAGGTGGTCTTTTTTAAATATTTAAAATTCAGATTAGCCCAATAAAAAAGCAATGCACTAAATGTTGTCAACATATCTCAAGATGCTTTAGAACTATTATTTAACACATAGCCTATGTCCTTCCTCTGGAAAGTGGTACATAAAATTTTACATCTCTTGGGTAAGTTCTTTGCAAAAACTAGCGTCTAATGTTTTCTGATACCTAGAGCTTGGCAGCGATGGAGTTGGGCTTTGACCCTAAGTCAGTAATTCTTCTCATTTTAGGTTTTCAGGCAATAGCAACTTGAAAACTTCAGTGGTGGTCCCAGCTGAACCATATGTAATCACTTTACATGAAGTTTAAATTAATGAAACTCTTCCAGAGTCTCAAATTTGGTTTCCCCTTTCTTGCATAAGAGGATAGGTTCTGAGCTGGGTAGGACCTGATAATGTGTTCTCTGATGATAAATTACTGATTGAAGGGCAAGTTTGTTCTTAGGGAATTTGCAAAATTTCTAGAATCCATGAATGATCTAGAGTACATGACAAATGAAACTCTAAAAATTAAAAACTTTTCTCTTAACTATAAGTGCTATGACCTATTTTTTAAACCCCATCTTAATTCTGTGACTCATTGCATCTCCCCTTAAGACTTTCACCAGCACCGAGAGAAATCAGAATGGAAGAAATGGCCTTAGGTTGGTGGAGTTCATTTTAAAATCTTTGTGCACATAGGCCTTAGCACTTTGACAGATAAAACTCTGCCTTTTAGCTCCTTCTCACTGTCGTCTTTATTCTCACTTTTAGATTGTTCTTTTTATTGGTCGTATAAAACTACCTTCTTCAGAATTGAATGTATAATAATGTTTCTGCACATGGACAAAGTGTATTTTACCTTGAGTCATTTTATGTTGAATAAAGACATACAGTTTTACTCTAGCGACTGTGCCCTTTCTTTTCCAAAGAAACCAGACACCTTATTAAATGACTTACCTGCTTGTTGCCCATTCCCCTGTGGCTGATTGCACAGTTGTCCCTGAGTCCTGGCTAAATGTGTGTACTACAGAGTGCGCCAGTCTCTTCAGGCAACACTCGAAGAGGGTTAAAGAACTCAAGATGAGCCAGAGAGTGTATGTATTTCAAAAGTAAAAAGGAAACCCATACTACAAAGCTACAGTAATCAAAACAGTTTGGTAATGGCATAAAGACAGGCATACAGAGCAGCAGAATAAAATAGCCCAGAAATAAACCCTTGCATGTATGGTCAAATGATTTTTGACAAGGGTGCCAAGGCCAGTCAATGAGGAAAGGGCAGTCTTTTCAATAAATGCTGTTAGGAAAACTTGATGTTCACATGCAAGAGAGTGAAATTGGATCCTTCCCCTACACCATATACAAAAATTAACTCAAAATGGATCAGAGACAAAGAGCTGAAAATAGAAAGCTCAGAAAATGAGGAATGGGTCCAATAATGATTTCTTGAATATAATGCCAAAAGCATAGGCAACAAAAGAAAAAATAGATAATATGGGTTTCATTAAAAATTTAAAACTTGTGCATCAAAGGATATTATCAACAGTGAAAAGGCAACCCACAGAATGGGAGAAAATGTTTGCAAATAATATATCTGATAAAAATCAATATTCAGAATATATAGGGAACTCCTACAACTCAGCAACAAAACAACCAATTAAAAAATGAGTACAAGAGGGATGGCTGGGTTGCATAGTGGTTAAGTTCACACACTCCACTTCAGCAGCCTGGGGTTCACAAGTTTGGATCCCAGTGCAGACCTAGCACTGCTCCTCAAGCCATGCTGTGGCAGCATCCCACATAAAGTAGAGGAAGATTGGCACAGATGTTAGCTCAGCAACAATCTTACTCAAGCAAAAAGAAGAAGATTGGCAGCAGATGTTAGCTCAGGGCCAATCTTCCTCACACACACAAAAAAAAGAATAAAGGACTTGGATAGACATTTCTCCCAAGAAGATACATACAGATAGCCAATAAGCACATGAAAAGATGCTTGGTATCACAAATCACAGGAAATGCAAATCAAAACCACAATGAGAGCCAGCTCTGGTGGCCTAGTGGTTAAAGTTTGGCGCTCTGCTTCAGCAGCCAGGGTTTGGTTCCTGGGCACGAACCACACTTCTCATCTGTCGGTAGACATACTGCAGCGGCAGTTCACATAGAAGAACTAGAAGGACTTAGAACTAGAATATATAACTATGTACTGGGGCTTTGGGGAGAAAGAAAGAGTAAGATTGGCAACAGATGTTAGCTCCGGGCAAATCTTTCCAAGCAAAAAAACCAAGAAAAAACCAACCACCACAATGAGATACACTTCACACTCATTAGGATAACTACTAGCAAAAAACAAGAAAATAACAGTGTTGGCAAGGATGTGAGAGAAATTGGAACCCTTGTGCATTGCTGGTGGAAACGTAAAATGGTGCGCCTGCTGTGGAAAACAGTATGGTTGTTCTTAGAAATACCATATGATCCAGCAATTCCACTTCTGGATATGTACCAAAAAGAAATGAAAGCAGGGACTCAAACAGGCATTTGTACACCAATGTTCATAGTAACATTATTCACAACAGCTAAAAGGTAAAACAATGCAAATGTCCATCAACAGATGAATGGATAAACAAAATGTATATGTATACAATGGAATATTATTCAGCCTTAAAAAGGAGTGAAATTGGCACATGCTACAACGTGGATGGACCTTGAAGACATTATGTGAAGTGAAATAAGCCAGATACGAAAGAATAAATATTGTATGATTCCATTTACACAAGTTACCTAGAGTAGTCAAATTCATGGAGACAAAGTAGAATGGTGGTTGCCAGGCACTGGGGATAGCGAGAAATGGGGAGTTTGTGTTTAAAGTTCTGGAGATGGATGTTAGTGATGGTTGCACAACAACGTGAATGTACTTAATGCTACAGAACAGTACACTTAAAAATGGTAAATTTTGTGTATATCTTACCACAATTTAAAAAAAGGAAACTCAAAGTGGATATAGAAATAAAACTTATGTGACATTTTCTTTTCTGAGCAACCTGAGAAGGTTAATTTAAAAGTGGTTTTTGTTAAAGGAAATAAAGAACTTAGGATCCACCAGTGTAGTTAAGAAAAACTGCAGCACTAGAGAAACCAGTTATGATGTTAAGAAGAAGCCACCTGTCTTTGAAAGAAGCAAAGCTCTTGGAGACCACTCCAGCAAGGACTCAGAAACGTGTCCTTGGACCTAAGAAATGACAACTGAGAATGGAAACAAATTCAACATCTTAGTACAGCTAGGAATCCAGACTGTAGCATCACAGCTGAAGATTACCAGGATATCAGGAATTGATGTCAGCAAGGAGCAAGCACCTTTTAAAAATAAGCAAAACCATTAACCATCCTCCTCCCACATGTTAAGCAATTCTAGTGAAGAGTAGAGTTCTTGTGGTGGACATCTTTGCTAATCTGAGAGGCAAAAAGATACTTCATTTTTAAATTTGCATTTAAAAAAATTTTAGCAACATCAAACACATCTTTATATGAACTATTTCTGTTTCTTTGTGAATTGTCTCATCAGAATTTTTGTCACATTTTCTGTTGGAGTGTTCCATTTTTTTCTTAATGACTTATAAGTGTTCATCATATAATAAGGATATTAATATCTTGCAATGTGTGTTACACTTATTTTTCCTAATTTTTCATGTCCCCCGTTTTTGTTTCTAGTCTGTTTTGCCATACAGAAACTTTTAAATTTTCTGTGACTGAACATTTTCCTTTAAGATTTTTGTTCTCATAATATACTTAACAAACCCTTATACATTGCTTATAGAATCATTTAATCCCCCCTTTTCCCTCTAGTTGTTCTATGGTTTACGGGTTTTTTTCATTTTTAGCAGTTCTATTAAAGTAGGATGGATATATAACAAACTGTACATATTTAAAGCATACAGTGTGATACGATTTGACATGTTTTACCACCACATTCAAGGTAATGAACACGTCTATCACCTCTAAAGTCTCTGTCTTTCTTCGTAGTCCCACCATCTCTCTTAGCCCTTCCTGACATCATCCAGGCAACCACCAATCTTTCTGTCACTGTAAATTAGTTTGCATTTTCTAGAATTTTATACAAATGAAATAACACATTATGTACTTTTTATTGCCTTGCTTATTTCACTCAGCACAATTACTTTGATATTCATCTGTGTTGTCATGTGTATGAATAGTTCATTCCTGTTCATTGCTGAGTAGTATTCCATTGTGTGGATATACCACAGTTTGTTTATCCATTCACCTATCAATGGACATTTGAATTGTTTCTAGTCTTTGACTATTACAAATAAAGCTACTATAAACACTTAGGTACAAGTCTTTGTATGGACATATGTTTTTATTTCTTTTGGGAAAATGCCTAGGAGTAGAATGACTGGATAATATAGTAGGTATATGTTTAGCTTTTTAAGAAACTGCAAAACTATTCCCCAAAGTGATTGTAGTATTTTACCTTTCCACCAACAGTATGAGAAATCTGGTTCCTGCACACACTCATCAACATTTCAGTCAGTGTTTTACATTTCAGCCATTTTTAGTGGGTGTGTAGTGGTATCTCCCTAATGACTGATGTTGCTGAACGTCTTCCTATGTGCTTGTTTGTTATTCATATCTGTTTTTTATGAAGTGCCAGTTCAAATCTGTTTCCCATTTTTCAAATGTTTTTATTATTATTAAATGTTGAGAGTTCTTTATATATTCTGATCCCAGTACTTAATAAAATATATGCTTTGCAAATATTTTCTCCTAGTCTGTGTGGTTTGTCTTTTCATTTTTTAAACTGTCTTTTGAAAAACAGATGTTTTAAAATTTTGATGAAATTTATCAACTTCTTCTTTTATGAGTTTTACTTTTGGTGTCATTTCTAAAAAATTTTTACTTAACCCAAGGTCACAAAGATTTTCTACTATTTTTCTTCAAGAACTTTATGGTTTAGGTTTTACATTTAGGTCTAAGGATCCATTTTGAGTTAATTTTTGTATATGGTGAGAGGTACAGATCCAAGTTTTTTTCTTTCCCTATTGATATCCAATTTTTCCATCACATTAAATGACACACTGAATGACTTCTATACATCTATTGAAAATCAATTGTCCATATACGTAGGAGTCTACTTCTACACTCTTGCATTTCATTGATCTATTTGTGTATCTTTGCACCAGTACTACATTGTCTTAATTACTGTAGCTTTATAAATATTTTACAATCAAGTAGTGTTAGTCCTCCAGCTTTGTTCTTCATTTTCAAAGTTGGTTAAGCTATTTAATTAGTTTATTTATTTTAAAGATTGGCACCTAAGCTAACATCTGTTGCCAATCTTTTTCTTCTTCTCCCTAAAGCCCCCTGGTACATAGTTGTATATTCTAGTTGTAGGTCCTTCTAGTTGTGGCATGTGGGATGCTGCCTCAGCATGGCCTGATGAGCGGTGCCATGTCTACACCCAGGATCTGAACCAGTGGAACCCTGGGCCTCCAAAGTGGAGTGCACGAACTTTGGTTAAGCTATTTTAGATCTTTTGATTACTATATGAACTGTAGAATCTGTTGTCAAGTTTTATAAAAACAGGATTTTGATTGGGATTGTGTTTAAGGAATACAGCAATTGGGAGAGAATTGAGATGTTACTATTTTGCCATTGATCCATCTTTCCATTTATCTACATATTCTTTAATTTCTCTCCGCAATGTCTTGTAGGTTTCAGTGAATAGATCTTTCACATCTTTTGTCAGATTTAACCCTACATTTAAATTCTTTTAACAATATTGTGATAATTTTTAAAAATTTCAATTTTATAATTCAACACAATTTCTAAGTGTTAATTGATGGATATAAACATTCAATTTATATTTTTATACTGATTTTGCTAAAATCACTCGCTAAACTCACTTATTAGTTTTGGTGGCTTCTTTGTACATTGCGTTGGATTTTCTATATAGATGACAGTGTTATCTCCAAAGACAGAAAGTTTTACTCTGGATGCTTTTATTTTTTTCCCCTGCACTGGCTAGAACCTCTAGTACAACGTCAAATAGAAGTGGTGAGAGCGGACATCCTTGTTCCTAGTTTCACCGAGAAAGCATTTAGTATTTCATATTAAGTATGGTGTTAACTAAAGCTTTTTCCTAGACGCCTTTCATCAAGCTGAGGAAGTTCCCTGCTATTACTTGCTGAGAGTTGGAAGGTTTTGTTTTGTTTTGTTTTTTTAATCAGGAATGGATGTTGGATTTTATCAAAAGCTTTTTCTGCATCTATTAATTTGATATGGTTTTCTTTTTCAGTTTGTTAATATGATGAATTGCATTGATTGACTTCAGAATATTAAACCAGCTTTGGAGTCATTGATTTTCTCTATTGATTTTCTGTTTTCTATTTCATTGATTTCCACTTTGATACTTATTACTATGTTTCATTTGTTTTGCTTATTTTAGGTTTAATTTGTTCTTCTTTGTCTAATATCTTAATATGGAGGCTGATGTCACTAATTTGAGGACTTTATTCTTTTCTGATATAATTGTTTAGTACTATAAATTCTCCTTAAGTACTGCTTTAGTAATATCTCAGCAATTCTGATATGTTGTTGTTTCATTTCTCTTCAGTTCAAAATACTTTCTAATTTCGATTTTGATTTCTTCTTTGACTTGTGTATTTAGAGGCGTGTTATCTAGTATTTGAATAGTTTTCAGAAATCTTTCTCTTATAGGTTTCTATTTTCATTCCATTATAGTTAGAGAACATACTTTGTGTGACTTGAATCCTTCTCAATGTATTAAGATATGTTTTATAGCCCATAATATTCTGTGTGCTTTTGAAAAGAAAAATGTGTATTCTGCTGCTGCTGGGGTAGTGTGCCATAAATGTCAGTGAGGTCAAGTTGGTTGACAAAAGTTGTTTGTTTCTCCCATATTTTTACTGATTTTTCTGTCTAATTTCTCTATCAATTACTGAGCATAGAATATTGAAATCTTCCATTACAATGGTAGAGTTGTCTCTCCTTGCAATTCTATCAGTTTTTAACTCATGCTTTTTTTTAGTAGACTTTGTAGAGCAGTTTTAGGTTCACAGAAAAATTGAAGGGAAAGTACAGAGAGTTAACATAGACCTTCCGCCCCCATATATTCACAACCTCCCTCCTATCAACATCCCACACCAGAGTGGTATATATGTTAAAATCAAGGAGTCTACTTTGACACATCATTATCACCCAAAGTCCATAGTTTGCATTAGTGTTGTACATTCTGTGGGTTTTGAGAAATGTATAATGACATGTATCCACCATTATAGTATCACACAGAATGGTTTCACTGCCCTAAAAATCCTCTGTGCTCCAACCTATTCATCTCTCCCTCCCCATTACCCCTGGCAACCACTGAGCTTTGTATTGTCTCCATTGTTTTGCCTTTTCCAGAATGTCATGTAGTTGGAATCATATAGTATGTAAACCTTTTCAGATTGGCTTCTTTCAGAAATATGCATTTAAGTTTCTGCATGTCTTTTCATAGCTTGATAGCTCATTTTATTTTTAGTGCTGAATAATAGTCTATTGTATGGACATACCACAGTTTATCTTATTCATTCACCTGCTGAAGGACATCTTGGTTGCTTTCAAGTTTTACAATCGTAAATAAAGCTGCTATAAACATCAGTGTGCAGGACTTTTTTGTGGACATAAATGTTCACCCCATTTGGGTAAACAGCAAGGAGCATGATTGCTAGATTGCATGGTAAGAGTATGTTTAGTTTTGTAGAAGCTGCCAAATGGCTGTGCCATTGTGCGTTCTCTCAGCAAGGCATGCGAGTTCCTTTTGCTCTACATCTCTGCCAGCATTTGGTGGTATCAGTGTTTTTGGATTTTGGCCATTCTAATAGATGTGTGGTGGTATCTTACTGTTGTTTTAATTTGCATTTCCCTAAGGACGCATGCTTTCATATGCTTATTTGCCATCTGTATATCTTCTTTGGTGAGGTGTCTGTTAATTTCTTTGCCCACTTTTTAATCAAGTTGTTCATTTTCTTTTGCTAAGTTAAGAGTTCTTTGTATATTTGGATAACAATCCTTTACCAGATATGTCTTTTGCAAACATTTTCTCCTAGTTTGTGGCTTCTCTTCTCATTCTCTTGAGAGTGTCTTTCACAGAACAGAAGTTTTTAATTTTAATAAAGTCCAGCTAATCAATTATTTCTCTCATGAATTATGCCTTTTGTGTTGTATCTAAAAAGTTGTCACCATATCCAGTCATCTAGATTGTCTCCTATGTTATTTTCTAGAAGTTTTATAGTTTTGTATTTTACATTTATGCCTATGATTCACTTTAAATCTTGATCCTTGAGTACCTGTCATTTTAGTATCTGTGATAAAATGGGCATTTACATATAAAACACTTCTGCATTCTGAAGTAT
Source organism: Equus caballus (assembly GCF_041296265.1). Taxonomy (NCBI): domain Eukaryota; kingdom Metazoa; phylum Chordata; class Mammalia; order Perissodactyla; family Equidae; genus Equus; species Equus caballus. The sequence goes on from NC_091698.1 coordinate 86,032,932, forward strand.
AGTAGTTATTTTGAGGAAAAGCATTTGTATAGTTATTTGAGTGATGAGCTGAAAGCTGCTTTTTTCATGTTTAAGAAATGAGTGAAAGCAGTCAAAAGTTAAAAAAAAAATAAAGAAAAACCTTTTAGGAGTACGACTGACAAACTCTTGTTATTCAGATTTTGGAGTAACCAAAATGAACCATTTCTTGAAACCATTTCTTGAAAACATTTCTTGAAAATGAACAAAATGAGCCTGTCTCTTAAGAAAAACAATTGACAGTATTTGTTGACAAAGATAAAATTTGAACTTTCTAGTAAAAGAATTTTGGAAAATGTATATCTGCCACCATAAGCTTGACAGCCTCCCTACACTTCAAGACTTCTGAAAAATTAAAAATACTAAGATAGATATAAATAGATAGACAGACATAGATATATTTGATATTGTATAGTGAAATGTGAATGTGTCAACATTTAGAACATCTGCATAACATGGTGAACCAATATTTTCCAAATAACAATGATGTTACAAAATCACTAATGGGTAAAAGACCCATCCAAAGTGCAGAATAGGTCAATGAATTTTAGTGTAACAGAGAACAAAAAGTTTACTGATAAATGTGGTTTTAGATTCTATATTGCAACGAACCTTACCAAACTACCACTTGTTGAATTTTGCTGTGGTATCAAAGAGGGACACCACAGTTATTTGAAGTCTATTAAAACACTCCTCTTACCAACTACCCATCTGCGTGAGGCTGGATTTCTCCACATCCTTCAACCACAACAATATTTCATAACAGATTTACTGCAGGATCAGATATAAGAATCCAGCTTTCTATTAAGCTTGATGTTAGAGAGATTTGCAAAAAATATTAAACAATGCCATTCTTCTCACTACATTTAAAATTTCTTGGAAAATATTTTTTTTAAAAGATTTTATTTTTTTCCTTTTTCTCCCCAAAGCCCCCTGGTACATAGTTATATATTCTTTGTTGTGGGTCCTTCTAGTTGTGGCATGTGGGATGCCACCTCAGTATGGTTTGATGAGCAGTGCCATGTCTGTGCCAAGGATTCGAACCAACGAAACACTGGGCTGCCTGCTGCGGAACGCGCGAACTTAACCACTTGGCCGCGAAGCCAGCCCCTTGGAAAATATTTTTCATAAAAATATTTGTTAATATCAATGAGTTTGTTTTTGAAGTAAATATCTTAAACATTTCTCAATTTTAATTTCTAATAGAGTAAATCTCTGTAGCTATATATACTATAGCTCTTTGGGGTCCTCAATAATTTGTGAGTGTCAAGGGATCTTGAGACCAAAGAATTTGAAAACCGCACCCTAGAGAACAGGCTCAGTAGGTACTTGGTCTGCCTTCTAGAAACCAAAAAGTTTGAGAACCCCATTCCATACCACTCTTGATTATATGGTGTCTGATGAGGCTGACGCCAGGCCCACCCACCTTAGGCACCTCCCTCAGCCATTGCTGCTCTACCAATCCAAAGTCAAAGTCTGTCTGAAAGACGTAATCAGTGGGAAAGGATGAACTAATGAGAAGGGAAAGTACATTATTAGTCAATAACTATGGATTACAGGTGTTAATTGGGTTGAAGAAAAAGTTGAGAACACTGAGACCAGGGTGTGGAACAGTAAGTCCCCGGATATGTTGTAACCGGAGTTTCATGATGAGGTGAGTTGGAGAAAAAACTCCCATAGATTTCGATCTTCTTTTTCAGTTCTGCACAGTAGCTGTTCAGTAAGTATATTGAATTAACTAAACTTCTTCATTTGCAATTTTAAAATTCTTTTACTTTTGAGAGGTGGGGAAATAGGACAAACAGAAAACAAGAAGGAGAAGGAAGTTTGTAAAAAATCCTATCAGAAAGAGGGAGGAGTTCATTAAATAGTCTAATTTCAAATTAAATAATTTGATGTCAAAGTATATTAAAACTATTAAATTCAAAAAAGTGTGCCGCTGAGGAATAAACAAAGGCTTATCAATATTATGTACTCTTTAGTGTACTTCAGAATGAAAAGCATGCTCTTCCAAACATCACCTCTCCTCAATTTATTTGCAAATACGTATAGACAATTAAATAGGCAATGTATCTCTTCTGTTTGCTGAATCAATACTTCCCGATTTTAATATTTTAATTGTAGATAGTAATTTTAGCAATCAAATATTTACTGAGCATTAACCATGAGCTTGAGGATTGGGAAATGGTGGCCCCGAGAGGAGGAAGGGAGAAAAGATGATGACAAACTTAGTTCATAAATATGATAGAGCCTCACATGTCAAGATTAAGTGGGCACTGGCCCTCTGTAGAGGGGGAAATCTGGGCACTTCTATTATTTATGGCAACATAGCTGTATTTGTATTATGTATCTACAATCCATAAAATGCTTTACAAAACTTACCACATTTCATCCTCATCACTCTTCTGCAAGATTATCGTGCTTCTTTAACGTATAAAAATCTGAGGCTCAGAGGGCATCAAGAGTCCTCAGTCACACAGCTAGGCAGTGGCAGAGTTGGGAGTGGAACCCCATTTCCTGAATCCCGGACACGGCTGCACCACCGCTCTCTTCTGAGGAGGCAAGCGCATGCTCTGCCGTGCCTAGGGCCAGCCTGCTTGATTCTGTTCCCCTTCTGGCAGTACCACCTACCAGGGAGGAATCCCAGGCTTCTCCAGGGAGAAGAAAGCTCTGCAATTAGACTAAATATAGTCTGGGAGAGGCTGCATCTCATTTGGACTAATTATCCTGTCACCCATCAGGAGAACAAAGAGTGAAGGATTTTCAGGCTTCATCATTTCCATTCCTCTCACCAGCTTGGGCCTCCATGTAATTGGCCTGACCTGCCGGCCTGGAGACAAATGCTAGCAGAGCAGACAGGCTGGCTGACGGAGGAATGTCTGGGCTGCCGAGGAAGCCCATGGCGATGACGATACTGCTTGAATCTCTAGCACAAGGACTCTATTTAGAACTGGAGGGAGATGGGCCTGGTGAGAGATCCCTCAGTCATAGAAATGCCCAGATGAGAGACAGAGAACAAGGAGAGGCCTTCAGTGAACAATAAGGCCTGACAGTCAGTTGCGCAATATCCTGAGAACCCATTTTGGAAAGCCCTCCTTGTTCTTCCATCTAACAAACGCTTACTGAGCACAGGCTGCGCGCAAGGCATGTGGGGAGTTTATTAAATATCATGCTATAAGGAAACCAGAAGAAACTCTTACTGAATCCCTAAGAGTTGAATTCACACCCAAAGTTAGAGAAATTCAAGAGAAAGAAAGGTAATTTGGTCGACATGTGCTTGTTACCAGTAAGTCTCGGGGTAAAGAAGCATCTCATTATCGAAGGCCGATATGTCAGGGGCAAATTTTAGCAGAGAAATACCATCTCAGGAAGTTTTTATTAAATTCTTGTTTATATTAGGGTGTGCTATCCAAGACTTGGCATCAGCCAGTAACAAAGTTTTTAAAGTGAAGAAGGATGCTTAGCAGAACACAAAATCCTGTGAACCATGAGGATTGTAAACGACTCTGATTAATTTGTTACTTTCCGTTGTGGAGGACTCTGTGAAAGAGGCACAGCGTGCGCAGGTGGCCTTAAACAAATTGTTATATCAAAGAACCTATAATAGCGCATCTAACATCTGCAGCAAGTTCCAAGTAAAATACTGCACTGGAAAAATGGTTTGCACCTTTCAGGTCAGATGCCTGCACATTTTAAAATCAAATCTCGTTTCTAAGAAAAGGTATGTAGCTCGTTCAGCCAATGGGACGTGAAATACAGAGTTCAAAGGGTTCATGTCATAGTTTGAATCATCAACCCGGGGACATGATTCATACATCCTGTGTCTGGTACTAACTAATGGATATTCGCGCTTCATCAGCAACAACAGTACGTAGTTACTAATAATCCACCATGATGAGGTGAATGGCAGTGACAAAATTGTCTTGAATTTCACATACACATCCTAGTTTCCCCTCAGAGGGGCATGCTGCTTCAACGAAGGATTCTGCTTCAGAACCCAGCTATGAGACAGGAGCTCCCACCTCTACCCAGAGGCTGGAAGAGAGAGAAGTAGGCTAGAATCCTAGGCAATGCTTCTGGGAAGCAGTGTAGAAGGCAAAGAAGTAAGTTGAAGTGGGCAACCAGGGCTCTTGAAGCCAAGAAAGTTAAGACTGGCTGTTTGTACTCTTCCTGTGCTTGTCAGCCTCCCACTCCTTTCCCTCTCTCCCTCCCTCTCCTTCTGCCTTCATTTTATTTTTCACCACTTCTCTTCATCCTCTACTTTGTCCAAAATTTTATTGCTTTGCTGTAAGATCTGAGAAAACCAGCAGATCAAAAACCAGTCACTTTGGGCTGCCCTAAAGACCAAATTGGATTAATTATGCCCAAGGAACCTTTTAAAACACTTTAAAAGAAAGGAAGAAAACCAAATGAACTGAAAACTTGGGTTCAGAGGCCTTGAGATAATTTGGCTCATTTGCATATCTCAGTAGGGTTTTCAAAGGGTAGAAAAGACAGAGTCTTTTCCAGGAGCTTTCTGTTTGAAAACTTATTTCTGTAAGAGAATCAGTCAAACATAACACTCACTAAATGCAGTTATAGGGCTGAATGCTCTGAAAACAGACTCCCGGGTGAATTCTCCCTGCCCCTGAGAGGAACGTGTTTCAGGACTAGAAGCTGGAAGCACCCCTGTGTTCTCCGCGTCTAACACAGGCGAGTGTCATAGAGCACAGAACACAAGGGCCAGTTTTTCTAAGACTTGTGAGGATGAAATGTGTTTCTCTCCCTTTGCAGCCAAAAATAACTGATTGTGGACTAAACAGGTTGCCTGTAGACCACGGTTTCTCAGAGTTGGCGTATTGAAATTTTGAGCCAGGTAAGTCTGTGTTGTAGGGCTGTCCTGAGCACTGTAGGATGTTTAACAGCATCTCTGGCCTCTACCCATTAGATGCCTGTGGCATGTCCCCAGCCCCCCAGGTTATGACAACAAAAAAATGTCTCCAGACATTGCCAAATATCCCCTGGGCAACAAAACTGACCCCCGTTGGCAACTACTCCTTTAGAAAAGAGATGGAATACTCTGCTCCAAAATATACATGTAAAATCTTAAGTGTTTGAAGGTGTTTGGGGAAAGATGATGTCTTAGATAAAATATGATGATAGCTTAACCTTCATAGCTTCCAGGGCACTGTTCTAAGCTGTTATTTCTTTTAAACTATTAGCTTAACAAGGGCAGGCACAACATGTGTCTTATTTACTGCCATTGTCCTAGGACGTAGTATAGTGCCCAAATGCTTAATAAACATTTGTGAACTTAATTCACCGTTTAGTGAGCAAATACTACATGCCAAGCACTATGACCACATTCATGTATGAACCCTAATCCTCACAGCAACACAAATAGGATAGGCATTAAACTCTTCAATAAAGCAAATTCAGATACCACGTAATTGTTATTTGCCTCCCAGTTTCTGTCCTTCCCTCAGCCTCTGTTTGAAAATGGGATGGGCTAACGTTCTTACCACCTGCAGTGGGGAGGGCTGCACCTCCCTCTGGGGAAGTGGGGAGGCAGAGAGCGAGCCCCTGTGTCCTCCCTATTCTTCCAGCCAAGTTTCCCTGGATCCAAAAGCACAATGGGTGCCAGGTAACCAGGGGATTCCTGGCATTATTGCTGCTCTCCCGGGAATTTTAACCAGTTGCGGGACCCATGCTTGTTCCCATCAATATTTAAACCAGAGTATATGATACCCAGGTGGCACCAAACCCCAACTGACACTGGAAAGGATTTGACTCACGTGGACAGAACCCTGGCAATCCAAGTCATTTCACTAACCTCTCAAAAATGCACCCGTGCATTTTACAAGGTGGACCTCTTTTTGTCCCATCCATCACGTTATGGTGGGGTTTTACTGGATCATCTCTATGGTACAAATGAGGAAACTGAGGCCTTAAGAGTTTTCGCGACTTGTTAAATCACAAAGCTGCTTTGAGGTAATCCAAGATTCGAGCCATGCAAGGTTGGGCTGACCCCATACTCTGCCAGGCAGTACCAACCAGTACACACACAGTCTCCCAGGGCAGAGCTGGTGATTGCCATTACTGCATGCCATGCGTTACAATCCCTGAACGGTTTGGGATGGTGGGGGGTCGTATTCTCTATTGTGTGGGCTCAGGAGGGGCGGAAGAGCAGGACCTGGTTTGGAGCCAACAGCCTCTAAGCTATGGCAAGCTGGAGTGCAGCAGGCATACCAGGATGAAGAGCAGGCAGGACTGGACTGGCCTGGTAAGAACAGGCAGAGGCAAAAAATGCAGCATCTATTGCAGAATTAAACAAGGTGAGGCAGAACCCAGATCAGGAGCCCGTGCACCTCTGCTGTGGTAGACAGGACCACTGAGTGGGTCACTGCCTCCCAGAGGCCTGAGCGGGATGGCTGGTATCAGTAAGCTGGGAGTCTTGGCAGCCTGCCATGCTGGGAAGCGTGCATGTTAAATTACACAGGTATACAAAGGTTTGAGAGGAAGAAAGCTAGCTGGGTACAGGAGTAAGCTAGTGTTCCTCACACATATCTTTTTTTAGAGTTCTCTCATTCTTTAAAAAATGCTATGCTTTGGGCAGTTATATGTCACCAGTCTGGTTGTTGGCATGTGTCAGTCAGTGGTGCCAGACAGTACAGACCAGGAGTCCAACTGGCTGGAGACGCCGAACACATAACCATTTCTAGCAGGTGGTTGAAGCCAAGATGCTTTAATTCAGGGAAGAGACACAGGGCTCAGTCACTCCGTCTTCCTTATGCCTGTAGGGGCATAGGACAGACATATAAGGTTCCTGCTCTTGTGACATTGACATTCTGATGGGGCAGCACTGGGGGGAAAGAAACATCCATGTGAAGAAATAAGATGATCCCAGATAGGGAGCGCCATATCTGTGAAATCAACACAGTGCCTTACAATTTCCCGAATTGTGATATTTATTATTTTACACAACATTCTGAAGCTCGTTATAACTCCCTATTCCTCTGTGTCCTTGGTAGCATGGGAACCCTGAATGCGCGTCCTCCTGCTCTTTCAGCAGTGGCATGTAGCTCTTAAGCTATTATGTTTTCAATGGGCCAGTTGTTGGTCATATCATTTTTTTCCCAGCAATGCTAAATTATATACCCGATCGATGAGTCTGTTGTGTCATTGATTTGCTGCAATGGTTAAGGAGGCTGGAGACACCAGGTGAGAGCTCTTCGGATGGGCAGGCTTTTCTGTTATGGTGAAGACTTTCACCTTTAGCATGTGGTAACAGGCTGAATGATGGCCCCTCTGAGATGTCCACATCCTATCTTTGGAATCCATGAGTGTTACCTTATATGACAAAAGGGGCTTGTAGGTGTGATTAAGTTAAGGATCTGGAGCTGGGGAAATGATCCTGGATTACCCGGGTGGGCCCGATGGAGTCACAAGAGTCCTCATAAGAGGGAGGCAGGGGATTAGAATGGGTAGAAGGCACGGAATGATGGAAGCAGAGGGAAAAAGGCAATGTGCTGTGGGCCCCTGAGCCACGGAACAAGGATGGCCTTTAAAAGCAGTGAAAGCAATGAATTCTCTCCTGGAGCCTCCAGGAGGAAACAGCCCTGTGGACCTTGACCTTAGCCCTGTAAAACTCAGTCTGGACATCTGACCTCTAGAACTGTAAGAGAATTATCTTGTGTTGTTTTAAGCCACTAAGTTTTGGTAATTTGTTACAGAAGCAACAGGAAACTAATATATGTGTGTTTCATCTAGACCCTACAGAAGAAAGACGGATAAATCCTTCTCACTCTGGTTCCATCTCTTCTATCTGATTGCAGAGCGAGACTCAGTTTGGGAAGCCAGAAAGAATGATAGGGTTGTCTAGAGAGGAAGGTCATGTAAGAGCAGGATCTGATGTCCTTTTTCTCTCGCTGCCAACATTACATCCTCTGCCTCCTGCCTTACTGTTAAGTCTCTCCTCAGGCAACACAAAGGGGAGCCCTCCTTGCCTCTCTCTGCGCTCCCAGTTGAGAGGTGCAGCATTAAACCGGAAAGGCTAGACTGATCCGGAAAGAGCACGCTGAACTAGTCCTGATATTTATTCCTTAGCAACCAATTAAGGAACCTGTAGGGAATAAATGAGAGAGTGAATGCACAAGGAATTCAATTAGTCATCAAGCATTTATTGAGCACCTATGATTTGCCGAGCACTGTATTGATACCGGAGAGCAAAAGATAATTAAGCATATTCCCTAACCTTGAGGAAAGACAGATATGATACAATTAATTACAAAACAATACATCAAATTCCGTAAGAGTAGGATCAAAGGTACCATCGGAACACAGGGCAGGATGACTCTGACTGGCGGATGAGAGGTCTCCACACAGGAAACACCCCTGATCTGGGCTCTGAAGAATGCACAGGAATTTCACAGCGAAAAAGGGAGACAAGCTGTCTTACATCACACCCCCCTCTTCCTCACCTTCCAGGCGCCTTGGCACCTCGAGCCGCTCCATTAACAAAATGACACTAAGCTTCATGGAGAGAGAGTGTGGGTAGGAGTCACGCACAAAGGACCGGGGAAACCAGAAAGTGGGACAGTTCCCTCCTAAACGTAGAATTATTGGCCTCAAATTAGAGGCCACCTGGCCTTCTTTTAGTTCTTCTGACTATTCCAAATCCACCATGTAAGTCTTGTTCCCTATTACTATAGAACCCAACGATACGGGAACATTTCTCCCTTTGCGCCCGTGGGGAAACCGCTCTATAACTGTTCAGAAATGTATTTTAAAAATTGTGAGTCCAAGGAATTTTTACAGAAAAAAATTTGATAAATATCTATCTTGTGTGTGTCATTTCAACTTTTCTGGCCTTTGTCAGAAAACTTCTCAAAGTTAAAACTAACAAAGTTAGAAAACTAACTTATCAAAGTTAAGTTCCCACCCTCCCACAGAGACTGGGTGACGGGCCCTGTCTTCAGGCGTTGCTGGAACAAACAGCCAATTCCTTTGGCAGCCTTGAGTTTTCTCAGGCGGCACTTTAAGTGGGGCCTAGGGGCATCCTAAGGACGTGGCCTGAGCTGTTAGAAACTGTGCTAGTGTTTGCTCAAGTCTGTAGGCCAAGGGTGAGGCCTAGTGAAGAAAGGGCTCAGAGGAGCCGGGCTAGTTTAGTGAAAGGCGGAATTGTTGTCACCATCCAGATGAGTTGCTTTGTCCCTGATGACTTTCCAGGTCCATGTCCCAGTCCTTTGAGAGACCTGGTTCTCTTTGTTGCTCTTGGGAGCCCTAAGATGCCTCTGTATTCTCATAATAAATTTTCCTTTATTTAAGCTAATTGACTGGAATTTTGTCCTCAAAAGGAAGCAATCTCCAACCAAGACAAATCACGTTACCTGTGTCCACACGCTTGTCATTTTTAATGGTTAAATGGCCATTCCTTCATTCCTTGTTTTGCAATGACTTGAGTCGTTTCCAGTTTTTCATGCTTATTGATAGGGCGACAATGAACATGAGTAAGAGGTACTCTTTTCTCCCTATGTGAGGTCAAATGTGTGCTGAATTGAGAGCTCTTGTTACATTGCTGCCAGATTCTTCTCCAGCTAAAGTGCCACCAGCCATGTTTCAGGGCATTTATCTTCCCACAGCCCCATCTAAATAGTTTCATTTTAATTTATTTTGGTTTGTGTAATGGTACCTTGGAATTGTTTCATTGGTATTTTTAAATTGCTAATCAGTTTTATAAGGATTAAATTAGATAATATATATACAGACCATAGCAGAGACCCTGGGATATAGTAAAGTAGTATTATTATTAACAATTATTGAGTAAAAAATTAAATATTGACCTTACACATTTGTTTTTTTTCTTATGCATTTGTGTTGAGGGTTGTATCTCTTTTTATTCACGGTAGCTCCTTCCTGGTCCGTGTGCAGCCTCAGGGCTCGGTCCTCAGCTCTTCCCTTTCCTCCACTTGCTGTATTAGTGGTTTCATTTAGCCTCATGTCTTTAATACTATCTGTGTGCTGGAAGTTCACATTCATGTCTCCAGCCTGGACCTCTCTCCTGGGCTCCAGACACATCAAACTGCCTGTTCGACATCCCCACTTGGATGTGGCATCTCAAACTTAACCTCCAGAGCTGAACTCCTGCTCCCCGACGGCCTTTCCCATCTTAGTGAATGGCAGCACCATCCTTCCAGGGGCTCAAGTTAAAAACTTTTAAGTCTTCCTTGACTCATCTTTTTCTCTCACACTCGCATCCAGCCTCCAAATCCTTTGGATGTTACCTTCAAAAATATATCCAGAATCCAGCAACTTCTCACCACCTTCTTGGTCACCATGCTGGCCAAGACACCGTCAACTCTCACCTGCAAAACCTTCTAACTGGCCTTCGTACTTGTCCATCCTCAGCTTTTCAGCTTTGACCTTGGCCTTCTTCCTGATCATGCGAAGCCTGCTCTGGTCCCAACCTCATGGTCAGATATAAGAGAGTGCAGTGGAAGAAGAGGATATCTCTTACTGAGTGAGAAAACCACTTGCAGAAGCTCTCCAGCGGAGCTCCCCTCACTTGCCCATCCCTAAATGAGCCATTGGCAAGAGGAATGGGATTACCGGACTGACTTAGACTGGTCAAGATTGCCCCTGAGCTGGGGATAGGGTTATCATCTCTGACAAATAGACCCCTGAGCAGTACTGAGGCTCTGTTTGTTGAGGAAGAAATGGGGGACAGAATTTGGGTAAACACCCAAGCAGAGTCTGTCACACTGTGGGCAGTCAGAGTCAGTAAGAGTCCAATTACTTTTCTGAGCTGCTTAGTGTGGGTGTGGCCCCGGGCCCACAGGCCTTCACCATATACAAAGGAGCAGAGGTCTACTCCTGACCAAAGCAGGGACAGATGTGGCAGGTAACTTGGGCGTCTTCCTGCCCACCAGGAGATTGCTGTTTATTTCATGTTCATGGAAGGAGGCATTTACTTATTGTATTCGTGTCCTAGGGCTACTGCAACAAATTACCGCAAACTGCGTGGCTTAAAACAACAGAAATTTATTCTCTCCCAGTTCTAGAGGCTAGAAGTCCGAAATTGAGGCGTTGGCAGGGCCATGCTCTCCAAAGGCTCTGGCGGAAAACCAATTCCATGTGTTTCTCTTAGCTTCTGGTGTCGCCAGCAATGCTTGACATTCGTTGGCTGGAAGCTGCCTCGCTCCAGTCTCAATTCTCAGTCTCTGTGGTCACACGGCCTTCTCCCTGTGTGTCTCTGTTTTCTCTTCCTCTAAGGACCTAGCCATATTGAGTTAAGGACCCGTCCTACACCAGTCTGACCTCATCTTAAATAATTACATGTACAACTACCCTATTTCCAAATAAGGCCACATTTTTAGGTCTGGGGGTTAGGACTTCAACATATCTTTTTGGGGGACAAAATTTAACACATAACACTTATGTTTAGAGTTTTAACTAAAACCTAAAGTTTCTTTACTCCTTCCTTTCCAATCTGGATGTCTTTTCTTTCATTTTTTTGCCCAGTTGTCTGGCTAGAACCTCCAGGCATTTATAGCCATAAGTTTTCCTCTATGCACTCTACTAGCTGCATCCCATAAGTTTTGGTATGTTGTGCTAAATTTTCTTTAGAAGCTATTTTATGTTAAGGCTTGACTTGAACTGGTTATGTAGGTATTAATAACTGAAATTTTGAAGATAAAAATGTATAAAATATGTTCATCACCTTTAAAGAAGGAGAGTAATTTACTGAACAATTTAATAAACTAGTAGCCATGAATTAAGCATTATAATGTTTATAGACAGCGTATAAAACATTATGTGTCAACTTCCTCTTTTAGCTGTTCATGCCTAGGTTATAGCTTAACACAGTACCAATAGGGCCAGAGCTTGATCCCGTTACATGTCTCCTGTCAGTTGCCCAAATTACAGACACTGTGCTTAGATGGAAGGCCCTCAACAGACTTTATAATCTTAAGACTGTATGTCAAATTTGCATTTTTCATTTCAGTGCATCACTGTCTCAAGTTTCACCTGTAAGCCAGCAACTTTTCAGGTGTTAATCACCTCCATTTTACAGAACTATTTTTAAGACCCATGTGTGGCATTAACTCAACGATAGAATATTTATATTCTTAGGATCTCTAGGGATTGGAAGAGCCAAAGGCCGAAAAGGGAAGCATCACAATGAGATTGAACCTCCTATTGTTTCCCTCTGAAAAAGATGCTTTTCTTCATCTTCTCCCAACTCTCTTCCCCACAGCACCCAACATCACTGTGGTCTTAACGCTCTTCCAGTTCACAAGCATTCCCCTGCGTACCCAACATGGGCTTCCTCTCTCCAAAGTCCTCCAAATTTCTCGGTGCATCTCAGGAGCTGGTGTTCTCTCCCACTGCCCTCTTTCCCCAAGGAAAGATAATTCTGCTGTCTCCCTAAGTTCACTGTAGGAAAACTTGACAGTCAGTTGAATATTTCTCTGACTGCATTTCCTTGCATAGCAACATCTCTTGTTTATGCAATTCCACCCACCCTGGCATTTCCGCCCTGTGTATTTATGGGCTGTTATCACAGCTCCCCTCACCTCGCAGGCTGTGAAAGGAAGTTAGCACTTTCAAGCTTTCTTCTCTCTCCATCCACGTACAGGCAGAGGCTGGAAATCCACCACTCTGGAGTCAAACATGGGACGAGGCATGAAGTGCCCCACACTATAGATCAACCAGAAATTGTCCAAATAAAAAGTCAGATTTTGGGCTCTTCACACCTTTTAGCCCACACCTCACCCGTCTTAGACTGACAGTAGAGCGTCTCCCGGCCTGCTGCTTGAGCAGCTGCTCACCTTTGCTTGCGTCTGCCTCAGACCATTACCAACCTGCTTGCACAGGTAGCTCGGGCTCTGTTTGCTGAGAACAGACGGCTCAGAGCTGCCAGCCGGCCCGTCCACCGCAGGTGCCACTGGGGATGCGCTCTGACCTTTCAAGGTTGCTGAGTCCTCAGCAGTCATATACAGTCTGTTAATGGAAGTTTCATTCCTGAGGATGGTTTGTCATCTTGTAATTCAGAGAAGGAAAAGGATAGTAGACAGGGAGCTTTCAATAACTATAACATTAAAACACATTTTTTAAAGTTTTAAAGGAACAAAGATGGTCACAGCTCTCACAAGTTTCATTTTTTGCATATTGTTCTTCATATTTGTAGTATAGTTATAATGATGTAGATATTTCCTACAGTTAATAATACATGTTATTTAATATTATTTTATAAATAGCTCCCTAAGTTTCTACGAAATTTTTATGACAATGTTAATGACTGCTGATTTCATTGATTTGATGGGTATCGCAGAAGAGGCACCACTTACTTGTTGCCTATTCAGGTTTTTGCAGAAGTCATTTAGTTGAAGAAGATGCCGGAGAATGCAGTAGTCCCTCAGGGGTGGTAAGGGGTGCCACAGAGGGGGTTCTGGGCTCCACTGCCATGTGAGGGCACTGTGGGGATGGGACTGTAATAGGATGCCCAAACCAAACCACTCACCTATTTTCTCAGAGACAAAGCCTGGTTCTACGCACCTCAACTCAAGCTTCATCTTTTTAAAAAAGACTCATGGAAAGAAAAAATTGTTAGGGCATATGTCATTTTTAGTGGTACATGAACCAAATGGGGCCCTATCAGGGTCTGAACGCCAGAGGCCCTGGGCAGCACACGTAAAATTTCTGTTGGGTCCCAGGACTAGCGTGGCTGCAGCTGGCATTTCTGTTTGGGGTTTGTGAAGTGGGTGGTGTACGATCTTGCTGCTCCCCCAGGCCTTTATCCCATAGCTGCAGCCACTTGGCCCTGACCAAGCCCTTGGGATCATCCTACTGCTGGTCAAGGGAGAGTCAATTAGCCTTAGGAACAGGAATCACCATGGGGAGGAGGACTGAAAGTGTAGAGCCTTAGTCCCCACCCCTAGAAGGGTAGGTCTGGGATGGGGCCTAGGAGTTAGCAATTTTGACAAGTATGCCAATTACCCCCACATGATGATCAACCAGATGTGAGACACGCTGCCTTAGGACATAGCTCAGGACTTGTAGTCAAGACTGTTTGCTTGCTGGAACCTACTCCTGACGCTATAGATGGGTCCCTCCCAGTGCACTCAGCCTAGTTCTCAGGAAATGGAGCTTTTCCTTGGCTCCTCTGCCCCTCCCAAATCCCAGTTGGGCCCAACTATGACTCACAGACTCCGTGACACTGGCTGCTTGAATGTGGTCACAGCCTTTGCGCTGCAGCCATCGTCATGCTGCCTGACCAGCAGGGAGCTCACCAGGCAACTTCTTGAAGTGGCGCCCACTAATCTGCATCCTCTTCCATCTTCTAAGCACCCCCAACACCATGTGGGCTTCTCTCACCTCCTGCTGGCCCTGCCCCGTGTGCTACCTCCACTCCATCCCCAGGGCGCGTCTTATGGCTGGGTCCCACTACCTCTCAGCCAGTCCAGCCTGCCTCTGAAAGAATTGCTCTTCTGTCAGAACTCAAAACAGATACAACAGGAAGTACTCTGAAGGCCATGTTTGGCAGCTCCTGAGTCTATTTCCAGCTCCCATTTTTCAGCCTTTCTGAAAAACAGCATGGGTGTCTCACCCTTCGTCATTCGGGTCCTTTGTGGGTCACCTCGCAAAGGACACCTTTCCAGGCCTGCTCTGTGCTCTTGTCTGTGCTCTGCTCTCCGGCGTTGCGACATCTCTGGGCTTAAGACGTGCAGACTGCGCTCCCTGTGGCCTCTTGCTATTCTCAGTCATCACCTCTTCAACAAACAGGTGGATGTAAGGCAAAATACACAGAGTTAGTGTGCTGGTCAGTCAGTCAAACCAAATGAATGTGATATGTTTAATGATGCCTTCTAATTATTCTGCCATAGTATTTAATCATGAATAATAGTAAGCAGCAAACTCTAGTTACAACGATTTATTGCTGATGACTCAGATATGCATTTTTAAATTAGACCTGGCCTCTGATTCATAAACCAATCAAGTATGAATGTAATTTACTGCATGTACCTGCAATGGGCTGTTTCATGACTGGAAGGCGAAGGCGCAGTGTGTCTGTCTTTTTCTTTTTCTGGTGGCTTAAAGCTACTTGGGAAGGCGGCCAGAGAGCAGAGGGGTCCTAGGCTCCTGAAGGCCAAGAGAGGAAGGGGGAACACTGGGAAGGGAAATGAAGGAAACCAACATTTACTGTGTGCTAGATTCTGTGTTAATAAGCACTTACACTACATATGTCATTTAATCCTTTAGCTACCCAATTTACAGATGAGGAAACAGAATCAGGGAGATGGAAAGACCTGCCCAAGATGAGAGAGCTAAGACTAGTGGAGCACAGATTTTAAGAGAAGGCTGTCTTGACTCCAAAGTCCACGCTTTGACATACAGACAACACCAGAAAGGGAAGGCTAGGGGCCTCATTACAACTTGGCTTTATTTTTACCAATGACCAGCTGTGTTGTCATCATCTGTGCCCAAGCCACAGCTGTTTGTGTACTTGACGCTTCACACAGCTGTGTGTATGCGTTTGCCCACAGGAATAGTGCTTCAAAAGGCTGGCGTGGCTCCTTTCTTTCCTGAAATGAAATAACCAAGTGTCCTTCCAGGGTCAGGCCTTGAATCCTAAAAGACTAATCAGACATCCCCTTCTAGGGCTCTGTGAATGGCTGCCATGGCATCAGCCCTGCCCAGGCAGGGGTGTTGGTACCCAGGTCTCCTTGCCCTGACCTTCCACACACCCAGCACTACCCATTTTGGTCAAAGTTGTATTGATCTATTTTTATTCCTTTGTGTATATTGTGTTAAAAAATGTATCATGTCAATTTCACTTCTGGGTAAATACACCAAAGAAGTGAAAACAGGGACTGAACAGACATTTTTATGCCAACATTCATAGCAGCATTATTCTCAATAGCCAAAAAGTGGAAGCAACCCAAATGTCCATTCACTGATGAATGGATAAACAAAATGTGTATTCATACAATGGGATATTATTCAGCCTCAAAAAGAAAGAAATCCTGACACAAGCTACAACATGGATGAACCTTGAAGACATGCTAAGTGAAATAAGCCAGCCAAAAAGAGACAAATATTGTATGGTTTTACTTATATGAGAAACTTAGAGCAATCAAATTCACAGAGACAGAAAGTAGAACAGTGGTTACCAGGGGCTGGGGGAGGGAGAAATGGAGAATTAGTGTTTAATGGAATTTAACAGAATTTCAGTTGGCGATGATGGAAAAGTTCTGGAAATGGATGGTGGTGATGGTTGCACAACAGTGTGAATGTATGTATGCAATGCCACAGAACTGAACATTTAAAAATGGCTAAAATGACAAATTTTATGTTATGTACAATTTACCACAACTTAAAAATCTTTTTAAAAGATCTCACTGAAAATCTAAGTCCCAAGTTGTGAGCATCCTGAACTTTAAAGCAGCCTTGTCTCCCACTGATAGCAGCCGAAGGAGTGCATCCCTGGGCACCACAGAAAGCCCCTGCTGTTCTGGCTTGGCAAAGAGGGGACCCCAGAAAAGGCTGGCGCTCTCTAGCACGTCCTTGAAAGCTCCTGAGATCCCCGCACGCCCCGGCCTTCCATTAGACTTGTGTCAGCCCCCAACCTGGATAATCACTGTCATATGCTGCTCCTGCTGGAGGCACCCACCTCGCTGGAGAAAAGCTACATGCCAGCTGGCTGTACTTCTGTTCATGCTCTCTAACTCAACAGGGACCTCGGTGTTGCTTAGAAATCCCATGTTTTGCAGCTCACGTTGAATCAGTAGCTCATTTTTCACTGTGACTCTCAAATTCTTTCTGCTTTCTTTAAGTTTTCAGTCTTTCAGCATCGCCGTCATACCCACAGCACACTCTCTCTCTTTCTACTTCGCTAACTTCATCGTGTTCTTCTTCATCTTGCCTCCACCCACCCTTTTTCTTTGCTTGGAGCTGAGGCCCAAGGGCAATGAGGGCCAGTCCACGGCCCTCTCTGTTGCCTATTTCAATTCAGCATCAATGATTTTACATATCGGGGTTCTGAATAAGATTTGCCTGAAGGAAAGTTTCTGTTGTTTAAAATAAATTTTTTTAAGCAGCATTGCCTTGGAGGATCAAGTATCTCTCTCCCGTTGGTGACTTCACCAATGCCCCAGTCCCTCCTTTCCAGGGCACTGATGCTCAGTTGTCCTTTCATCCACCATCTTATTACCTACAACCGTGCTTGACACGGCGCCCCTAACACACTTTCCCTTGACCCTTCAGGTTGCCATCCCTGCTCTTTTCTCCTTACACCAAAGCTAATGAAAAAGTTATCAAAGTTTCTCCCCACTTTGTGTCTGTGTTCTCAGCTCCTTAGGGTTTGGCTTCTGCCCCACCCTAAACTCTTATTTTGAGACCCCCCCACCCCCACCCCCAGCTGCCTCGTCCTGCTGTGCTGCCAGCGCCATCACAGTCCACACTCCTCACCCAAGCCTTCAGGAACTGTGTCTCCTCTGTCGCCTCTCGTCTACCATTTTCTCCGTCATTTGCTTTTTCTCTGATACCTAAACATCATTCTCCAAGTTCCTGCCTTCAGCCCCCTTCTCAGACACTTCCACCTCTCCAGCTGCAGGCCTTTAAGGGATAGCACTCCATTCTAACCCGGCTGGCCTATCAAGCTCATACCCAATTAACGTTCAACTGCTTGCTGGGCGTGGCCACCTTGCTGCATCCTGAGCTAGACCGTTCACTTTCACTCCTTGCCCCAGCCCATCCCTCCTGGTTTCCTCTGCCCTTGTCAGCATCCCCAGTCCTCTGTTTTGCTGGCTTTAAGCCCTGGAGTTATCTACCACCCCTTCCTCCCCCCAGACAGTCACAAAGTCCCATCAGTCCTGTCCCCGCAGGGTGTCTCACACCTGTCTTCTTTTCCGTTCAGCTGCTGAAACCCCAGCCCGGTCAAGCTCTCACGGCTCCTCCCTGCCCAGCTGCTTGCTTCCCGTCTTCCCTGCTCTGATTCTGTCTGCACACTCCTGTCACTGCACGCTCCTGTAAAGCACAGCCAGGCAGACCATTCAAGGTGCCATCCCTCCTGGCTCCAATCTCCCTTCCTGCCAGATCTCGTCCTGCCCTCACTGTGTGTCCTCTGGTCCAGCTTTACGGGACCCCTCACACTGCCCAAGTGCCCCAGGCGCTTCCCCATCATTACTTTCTGGCTTCCTCTGGCTGCCACAGCCTGAGAGGCCTTCCCCAATCAACACCTCTGACAAAACCCTTCCTTTAAGACCCGGTACAATGATCCTTCCAGGTGGACATAACCTCTTCCTCTTCCTGACTTTGGGTTTCCTGACTTTTAAATGTGCTGCCTTGCAGCATAATCCTCTCTGTCTCCTCCACCCCGCATCCCACCGGCCCCATGCTGGGAGGCAAGCTCCTCGAAGCAGCAACCTTGTCTTACACATCTTTATATCTCCTTCAGTGTCTGATACAAGGTAGATGCCCACCAATGCTGGTTGGTTTGAATGGAGAAGATGATCTTACCTTCAGATGGGGGCCTGAGGTGACGTCTCTTCTCTTGGTAACTGTCTCTAGTTTCCAGCAACAAAAACACCTCGGTCAGGTCACCTCTCAGGCAGTGCAGGTTCCCTGTTTTCAGGTCTCTGCCAGAATCATCTTGGGCAAAAGGTGGGGCACCTCGGGTCTCTCAGGACCACCTTGTTACTCTCTTCCTGAGTCCCCCACGTGGATGGAGTTACAGATCGCCCAAATTCCCTCTCCCAGTTCAGGGACTTCTGGTCTGCCCCTCTGGTCCCTGTGTGTTTGCTGGGCGCTACAGGAGAGGCTCCTGCCCGTGTCAGGGCTCCTGCAGCCTGGAGGGCTCTGGGTCGCCCCCCTACTCTGCCCCCTTGCTGACTGCTTGTGGCAGACTTTCCTGTTCTGCTCCCACAGGAACACCTGATTGTCACTAGAATGAAGAGCAGAGAGAAACAGTGGGGTTAAAAAAACTTATTATAGGGGCAACCTCTAAGAAAAAAAACCTTCACCATAATTTTGGCTCTTTTATTCAACTATTTTCATATTTGCATGTTTCTCTCTAGCTTTGTCCATATGCATAGTCTATTTTTACATAGTTACAGTGATAGTATGCATTTATATTGCCATTTCCAGTAATGATGAAATCTTGAACACTTTCTATAATTATATAGTTTTCATAATAATTCTTGTAAGGGCTATATAATATTGTCCAGGCAATAATTTACTTACTGCTTTTATTAGACATTTAGATTGTTTCTGATGTTTTTATATTAGAGATGATGCATATAGCTTTTATCTGCTGTTTAATTATTCCCTTGGGATAAATTCCCAAGAACGGGATTACAAAGTCAAAGGACGAACATTTTTGCGACTCTGGATTCTTACTCTCATATTGCTTTCCGAAAGGCTTGTACCAGTTTATAGATAGCAGTATTTCAGGGCTACCACAGTTCTGTTTTATTGCAAATGCTTACTCAGATTCAACACATATTTGACTGCTTAGTATGTGGGAGGCACTTATATACTTATTTATGCATTGAAATCTCTTCCTAGAACCTTAGATTTTCAGAGAGGTAGGACATCTGCTCATTCTGCAAATGAAGACCTGGGGCCCAGAGAAAGTGCGTACAGTGCTCGTGGTTGCACAGTTTGAAAACAATGGCACCTACATAGTGAAACCCAATCCCTGGGCCTCAAGTCCTCTGCCCCTCCTGCCATGCCCGCACCCGGCTGGTACAGTCGGGTGTTGTTTTATTTCCTGGTAATGCACAGCTGAGAGATGATGGTGCGCTGTCCTCTGGCCACCACCACCTAGGAGTCTCTTCCATGGCCTACGTTGGGGCAGTAGAAGTGGGCAAGCTCTGGACCTTCAAGAGCCCAGGGCTAAGCCAAACCTCTGTGGGATATGAAAGGCTTAAAGGTGCTGCTTTCTAAAAGGGGGCTCCTTTATTCCGTCTGGGAGCGCTTCCTGCAGACGATGGCACATTAAGCATGAAGTGGCCTGTCCTTCCCCCTCCCTCCACGCCTTTGCTTACACTCCTACCTTCTCCTGCAAGGTCAGGAATGACCTTTCCCTGGCTCTCCATGTGCTCACCCTCTCTGATCTCCGAGTGCTAGCTCTTCCAAGAGGGCTTTCTCTCAGTCTTCTTTATCTGTTTATCAGTTATCTATCGCTGCCTAACGAAACCATCCCGGAACTTTTTACTTTAAGAATGGTTTATAATTTCCTACGATTCTGTGGATTGGCTGAGTGGTTCTTCTGCTCTTTTGGCCTGAAAACATTCCTTCAGCGTGGGGTGTGCAGGGCTGATGGGCCTAGATATCCGGCAGTTGCTGGCTAACACCTGGGCACCTTGGGTCTCCTTAATTAATGTGGCCTCTCCTCCTCCAGGAGGCCAGATGAGTTTCCTTACATGGCAGTCTCAGGGCAATATTACAACGTGCAAGTGATTGTCAAGCCTCTAGTGTGTCATGTGTGCACTGTCCTCTTGGCCAAAGCAAATCACAAGGCCAAGCTCAGAGTCCATGGGAGAAGGAGACAGACATAGTGTGTATCCTGGCAGGCACGATCGGTTGGATCATTGCCCTGACAGCTTACCACAGCCCTCCCTCTATGGCAAATGGTCCACATCCCTCCCACATGCAAAACACCCTCACTCCTTCCAGGGCCCTCAAATCTCATGCCTCACCACCCCCAGCTCACAGTGCAGGGGCTCATGATCTGAATCCGGTCCAGGGGCACGGGAGGCTCCTCTTGATCCAAGGACTGGTGAGCTAAAGAGAGAAATCATCTCCTCCTCTTTCTATACCCAAAATAGGGTGGTAAGACAGGGTCCGGAGAACCTCAGTTAATACTCACATCCACAAAGGGGAGGAATGGGCGATACACAGCAATTCTGCAGTTCACACTGTCCAGGCTCTCTACCCTGGAGGTGGGGGGTGTCCCCCGTTAGGGCCCTGTCTGCTCAGGGGGTGTGATTCCTAATTGATTGTTCTCTTTGGCTCTTAGCTTCGCCCTCTGGGCTTTTGGCTCCACCTTCTCCATACATTTCCTCATCAGTGAGAATTAGCCTGTGGTTGTGGCTGAGTAGTCCTCTCAGCCTGCTTTCCGCCCTTAGAAAGTTTGGAACCCAGAGGCCTTTTCTCATTTTGAACTCTTTGTCCCACAACTCCCTTCAAACTTTGTTGGCTTTTTATGTATCAGAAAATAGTCTACTTGATTAGACAAAAGCCATCCGCACAATATTTTAGAGATGTTCTTCCCTTCTCTTTGGGCAGCATATTGGCGAGCTGTGGGGCAATGACCTTAAGATTCTTAGAAGCCCCTCTTGCTAGCTGAGAGGGTCTACGAGGCACCACCGTAAATCTTTCTGAGGTCTTAAAGAGCCACAGCCTCGGACTTAATTTGATCTTTACCCTGAAGCCACGTCTTACGTTGAGCTCTTTTGTGCATCAGAGAGACTGGAAATACGGAAGCTACCACATCCTCAGCCTTCCATCTTCTTTCTAAATTCTTCTCGCACAATAACCCGTTCCTCCTTCCCTTCCCTTATGCTTAAAGATGCTGAAAAACACAATTTACACCTTTAACATTCTGCCTGGAAATTTCCTGAGTCAGATTCACAAGTTCGTTAGGTATATTTTCCATCTTCCAAGTTACTGCAGGTGACAGATTTGCAGCGCTACTGTCACACTGTAATTGTGTCTTATGGCCACTAGTGAAAGAGTCCTAGGGACACAATGCAGGCACAGTAGTTTGTGCAGTGTTGGCAAGGTATTCCTCCTTGATGTTTCTCACCAGACACTGGAAGTACTGCATAGGTTCTGAATCTTCCCAGGTCTGTGACTTCCAGATTTCTGAAAAGTCCTGAAAGGATGCTGACTGGCTGAGTGGTGGGAATGTGGCTGAGGCTGTGTTAGTCTATATATAGAAAAAAAGTCTTGTGCATCATAATCACACCTAACACCTGCGTCCCAGACAGGTGTGGACCCTCTGAGGCCCGACCCAAACCAGAGTTCTACCTCTCATCACTCACGGCCACAGCTCTCGTTATCGCTTGTTCTGACCGTGAGTCCTGGGTTTGGGGAACTTGAAATCTAGTTGAAGAAACAAAATGGGCACAAATGAAACAACCCAATCTACTTACTAAACAACATGTCAACAAATGCAAAAATCAACACACAACAACCGGGCCTGAGCGTGAAGTGGCCACGACATAGACGTGATCAGATTAGAGTGAGGTTAGCTCTCAGAAGGCAGTCCCTCCCCTCGGAGCAGGTGAAGTTTGAGTTGGATCTTGAAACAGGTTATGGACAGAGATTGATGGAGACAAGAGAGGATGATCCAGATGGTAATAGTGTCCGTGAAGTTATGAAGTCAAATAAATGAGGTAGGAAATTAACATCTGATGTGTGTAAGAGTTAACAGATGTGGAGTAGGAAACAAAAAACGTTGGGGAAATAAGTGAGGTGATAGATGTGCCTTTAAAAGCCTCAGCAAATCAAGTCAAACTGCACCCAGCGGGTCGTCTGGGTACCTGAGATTGCCTCTGCGGATGAAGTTTGTTTCTGGAGATTTCGTCACCCTGCAGTGAAGCGGTTTTACGTTTGAAGAATGGAAGACCTAGTGTTGATGTCTGAGGGAGAAGTAAAGGAAGTGGGCTGTCTACCCCGAGGGAGAGCCCGGGGCTCGGTGTAGGGTGCTGGGAAGTGGCCAGCAGGGACTGCGGGACTTGGGTTTCCCCGTGTTCTGCATCGTTTGCTACAGCTGCGGTGGCCCCTCCAGTTCCAATGGGGTGACTTTTTTCCTTTTTGCAATTTGGGCTCTTTGCTTCTGCATCTTTGCAAAAGATGGAAACGTCTTAATGTGAGAAAAATGAGGAAGTTTCCTAGGCACACAGTGGTTCTAACCCATACTGGAAGCACCTTTAATATGACCTGAAATGAAGCCACAGAGGCTCCTGAGTGGACCCAGAGAAGCACTCAACAGCGGTGATCCAAGCCCTAAAAGAATTCGTTATGGGGAACAAGGAAGGAGGTGGGCCCGCTACAGGCTGAGCTCTGAAATGCTGAGAGGAGGAACACTAGTGTGCTGAGGCACTGAGCAGAAGAGGCTGACCCCAAGACAAGGAAGTTAGGAAATGTCGAGAAGCAAAAAAAGATAGAACAGTTCAGCATTAGCTACAAGAAAACACTTTCCTGTTCCTGGGCCCTGCCGGCCTCGTGAATCCTTCTCTCCAGTTCTAGAGAGGGGCGCAGAAGTCAGGCCTCGAAGAGGAAGTGGAATGTGTACCGCTCTTTCCTTCCTCATATGATAACAAGGACCTGAGAAATTTCTATTTCCAATGTCCAAGGCTGTCTGGGAACATTCTGGAATGTAAAGCAGCTCAGCCTCCCTTCTCCCCTCCCCCATCACCCACGTGGGAACAGCCTGGACAGTATTCAAGCGCGTGTGGGCACTAGTGAGCTGGCAGAATTGTCTTCTTCCGTACAGGCTCATTCACCAACGCCCTTTGCACTCTTCCTACGACCACAACATCTTCAAATGATTAACTTTAACCAACGAAGAAGCTCAGTGCTTCTCCACTTTGGCTACATATTATATCACTTGGGGGCACCTTAAAAAAAATTCTGTTCATCTAGGGTGGGGCCTAGATGTAGGTGTGTCTTCAAAAGCATACTGGTGATTGGTATGCAGTCCGATTGAGAACAAGTGGAATTACTAATCTTGAGCCAGTTTAGAAAGTTTAGTGAGCGTAGGATTCGTTGATCTTTTGAAGAGCTTGAAAACACTAGATAAATAATTACCTTTCGATAAACTAGCAAAACCTAGGAGACCCCCTTCCTTGGATACTGTGGCCTCTGGGTTGCCTTCTTGGGGTAACTCTTGAGGATCTTTGGGGTTGCCGTTTAGCCTCTGGCCTCCTGAGCTTTCCACAGTATGGCAGAATGGTAGCTGCTCCTGTGACCATAAGCACACAGAAAATACCACGGTGGGTCTGTGTAGCTATCTATCCAGTCCAGTTGAATCTCCAGCATGACACCCAAGGACAGTTTGGTTGAAGAACACATCTGCTGCCCATGATGTAAATCTTAGAGAGTTTTAGTTATAAAGGTTTTCATGCATTTTGTCACAGACTCAGAATCCACAAGACATTCCGGAGAGGAAGAATACCCTGTCCCAGCACGACCTCTCCTCCTGGCCATCCCATCGCCATCCGGAGCCTGCCATTTTGTCTTCTGTGCCATCTTCATTCCAGGTTTGGATGAGACCGAGAACCAGTAATTCAGCCTCTGGGGGAAAGCATTTCCACATTGCTACCCACCACTTTGCAAAATAGCAGTTCCTATTTATTTCTCCCAAATCTGCCTCTTTCAACCACCAACGGCTACCTCTTACTGCTGGTGTTCTAAGACTTGCTGACTTCATCTGTGTTCTGACTGTGCACACCTTTGACTTATCACGTGCAAGCACTCATCTTCCTCTGAAGGCCAGGGTTTGTTTTTTTTCTTGCCATCATGTAAAGGATGCTCTTTCTACTTGTCATTTTAATTATTCTCTATTGGACCCTTTCCAGTCCTGTTATGTCATCTGTAAGTGCCAGAAAACAGAATGACACACATGATGGTGTCAATTTACTATAATCTGATACAAGGATGAGATTGTGATATGTTGTTTCCAGTATTCTTATCTGCACGTTATTAGGGTTTTTTGGTGGGGGTTGGGGACAGGGCAGTGGATCATGACTTCAAGGAATGGTTTTCAGTTTCATTAAATTATTTTCCTTGCCCTGTCATCACCTTGCTGTTGCGCACACTGACTCAGTGCTGGCGGGCGTCTGGCCTCCTATGCAGCTCTGTACATCCTTCTGCAGCTTTATTCCCACTACCATCAGCTCACAACCTGGTCAAACCTGGTGTCACAAGCGACCTTGGAGATTCCACTGTGTATCTCTTCCCTGGATCATTTATAACCATGGAAAAAGACTTGGATGTTCAGATGGCAGAATAAAAATGGGACAGGTTCTAGCATAGATTTTTTTAAAATAATTTTTTCTTGTTTTCAAAAAAGCACGTTAAGACATTTTGAAAATATAAACAAATACAAAGAAAATTAAAATAACTCATAATCCTACCACCCAAAGATAATCTCTGCTAATATTTTGGTTTATATTCTTTCAGTCGTTTATTCAGGGAGCACAACACACACACACACACACACACATAAACTCTCTCCCTTTATCTTTTTAAAATATGATATTTGATACACACAAAAGAATACATGTAACGTTATACACATATGCACCAAGAAACAAAACATTACAAATAATTGCCAATAACTGTCATTTACTTAAGTGCTCTCCCAGCCTTCCACTTCCTCCCACAGGGTAACTATTTTCTTGAAGTTTGGGTTTATTATTCCTTTGCTTTATAAAAGTAATTGTACAAATTGTTTGGGTTTACTTGATTTTAAGCTTTATAAAAATGGTATTATACTATAATCATATGTCTCTTGCTTTTTTGACCCCAACAATACATCGGTTCACTTTACCCCTGTTGCATGATATAGATGTAGTTCCTTCATTTTCATTTCTGTTTAGTAATTCCATTGTGGAGATACACGATTTATTTATTCATTCTTGCTGGACATGTGGATTGTTCTCAATATTTTGTCATTATAAGCAGGGCTTGTATACGACTCTTGGCGCACATGTTGAGAGTGTCTTTGGGGTGAAATAATTGTATATAAAGTACGCAAAATTTCAACTTCATGAAGCATTGACAACACGGTTGCATCAATTTACCCTCCCAGCTGATCGACCTCCGTCCAGCATTTGAAGTTGTCAGACTTAAAAATTTTTGCCTTTAAAAATTTTTGCCTTTCTAGTAGATATACAAGATCAGAGTATTGATTTATATTTTCCTGAATACTAATGAAATTGAAGATCTTTTCTTTTCTTTTCTTTTGAGGAAGATTAGCCCTGAGCTAACTGCTGCCAATCGTCCTCTTTTTGCTGAGGAAAACTGGCCCTGAGTTAACATCTGTGCCCATCTTCCTCTACTTTATATGTGGGACGCCTGCCGCAGCATGGTGTGCCAAGCGGTGCCATGTCCGCATCCAGGATCTGAACCTGCGAACCCCAGGCCACTGAAGCGGAATGTGCGCACTTAACTGCTGTGCCACCAGGCCAGCCCGAGGGTCTTTTCTTATGTTTACTTGCCATATGTGTTTGCTCTTCTATAAAACATCTGTTTATAGTTACCCTTTTTGTTTTTGAGGAAGATTGTTCCTGTGCTAATATCTGTTGCTCAATCCTCCTCTTTTTGCTGAGGAAGGTTGGCCTTGAGCTAACATCTGTGCCCATCTTTCTCTGTTTCATATGTGGGATGCCACCACAGCATGGCTTGATAAGCAGTGTGCAGGTCTGCACCCAGGATCCAAACAGACGAACCCCTGGCTGCTGGAGCCGGCCCCTATTTACCCTTTTTCTATTTGGTTGTTTGCCTCTCACATATTTTTAAGCAAAATTTGAATCATACTACACATGCCATTGTATACTTTTCCATGGCATGAAATGTTCTTTTACACTGTGATTTTAATCACTGTGGCATCTTCTATCTCATGGACGTCTCATAATTTAATTAATCAGAACCCTGTGTATTTTTTTCAATTTTGGTTTTTCGCAGTAACTCTGGTAAGACATCCTAGTGCATAAATTTAATTACATTACACTAAATATTTTCATATAATAAGTTGCAAGAATTTGGATTTCTGGGTCAAAAGATATCAACATTTTAAAAGATTTTAATATATATTTCCAAATCACATTACAGAAAGGTTGTAGAATTTACATTTCGTCGAAAAACTCTTTAACATAGAATATTAAATTTCAAATATTTTGCTAATTTAACTTGTAAATACTAGCAATAAAGATAAACAATATTTTCAAATACGTTTATTGGCCATTGTAGTTCTTCTTTTCCTGGTACTGATTCTTTTTCTCCCAGTTTATTGTTGGCATTAGGCTGAAAGTGTATCTAAGTACTGTATTTATTTAAAATTACTTGGTTTACCTCTTTCTCCCGCTTCACTGTGGCTATGGCATTCATTTGACCTACAATTGGGTTCATTTGTTTCTGTTTGTATTTAGTTACAGATTTTTAATTTGCTTGTTGCTTGTTGATTTAATTTTATCTTTTGAATGGATATAACATTACAATGCTTCCAAAAGCCACCCCCACACCAAAAGATATACTCAGGATTGTCCCTCCCTCCCCTCCCCTTTCCATGCTGTTCCCTTGCCCAGTTCCTCAGAGGCAACCAATTCCACTGCTTTCTGGTTTATTGTTCTGATTCCTTCTACTAAAATAAGCAAATCCATTATATTTTCTTATTTCTTGTCTTTATTATACAATAATTGACATATTTTCTTCTGTACTTTGCTTTTATAACTTAATAATGTACCTTGGAAATTACTACATATCAGTTCATAAAAATATTCTTCATTCCTTTTAATTGCTTCCTGGTAGTCGGTTGTGTGTCGGTACCATAGTTTATTCAACCAGGTTTCTATGTTTGGGCATTTAGGTAGTTTCCAATATCCTGCAAATGCAAATAATGGTACAATGAAGAAGCAGCTTACATATGTAAGAGTACATATTATTTTTGGAGGTATCTTTAGGGTAAATTCTTAGAAGTGGGGGTGCTAGGTTGAAAGGTAAACATACAAGTCATTTCATTAGATAACTGCCAAACGCCCCTCCAGGGTTGTACTATTTTTCATTCCCTCCAGTAATATGTCTCTCCATAACTCACCAATAGAGCGAGGCTGTGTGTCTGTCCAGCTGCCCCAACACTATTTATTGAAAAGTCTTTGTTTGCTTCAGCTATTTGGATTTTCATACGTAGTTGGATTGATTTCAGTACCTTCTACTAGGTTACATTGGTTCATGTGCCAGAACCACATTGTTTTCACTCAAGAGGCTCTGTCATATGTTTAATATCTGCCAGGGCTGGTCCCCTCTCATACCTCTTCCTTTTCAGCGTTTTACTAGCTATTCTTGAGGGTTTATTTTTCCATATGAACTTTGGTATCAATTTGTCCAGTTACAGAAAAAAAAACTTTATATTTTTTTGGGAATCATATTAAATTTATAAATTAACATAAGGAGAACTGTCATCTTAACAGAGTTGAGATATTTTAACCAAAACCAAGAGATGTCTTGTTTAAATACACTTTTGTGTCTTTCAGGTTTGTTTTATAGTTTTCTTTTACAAAGAACTAGATTTATTGAGAGAGAGTTCACATAGCTTCCAATTCATCTATTTAAAGTGTACAATTCACTGGTTTTTCGTATATTCACAGAGTGGTATAACCATCACCACAATTAACTTTAGAATATTTTCAGCAACTGAAAAAGTAACCGCGTACCCATTAGCAGGCCTTTGCCAAACCCTCCAACCCCTCCAGCCCCTGGCAACCACTAATCTACTTTGTCTCTATTGATTTGCCCATTCTGAACATTTCATATATATAAAATCTTATAATATGTGGTCTTCTGTGACTGGCTTCTTTCACTTAGCATGATTTTTCAAGGTTCATCCATGTTATAGCATGTACTCCATTCTTTTTTTATTGCTGAATAACATTTCATTGTATGGATGAATTTATCATGTTCTGTTTATCCACTCAGTTGATGGAGTCTGGGGTTGTTTCCACTTTTTGGCTATTATGAATAAGACTCTATGAACATTTGTGTATACGTTT
Organism: Equus caballus; assembly: GCF_041296265.1. Taxonomy (NCBI): domain Eukaryota; kingdom Metazoa; phylum Chordata; class Mammalia; order Perissodactyla; family Equidae; genus Equus; species Equus caballus. The sequence goes on from NC_091698.1 coordinate 86,061,710, forward strand.
TTGTGTGGGTGTATATTTTCAAGTCTCTTGGGTATACACACCCAGAAGTAGAATTGCTGGGTCATATGATAACTTCATGTTTAACATTTTGAGGAACTGCCAAACTGTTTTCTGGAGCAGTCGCATCAGTTTACATTCCTACCAGCAATGTATCAGGTTCCAATTTCTCCGCATCCTTGTCAACACTTGTTACTGTCTGTGATTTTGATCATAGCCATTCTAGTGGCGGTGAAGTGGAATCTCATTGCGTTTTTGATTTGCATTTCCCTAATAGCTAATCATGTTGGGTATCTTTACATGTGCTTATTGGCCATCTATATATCCTTTGCAGCAATGTCTGATGGAATCTTTCCCCCATTTTTCAATTGGGTAATTTGTTTTATAATTGTTGTGTTGCTGTATATTCTGGACGTAAGTCCCCGATCATACATATTACTTGTAAATATTGACTCCCATTCTGTCAGCTGTCTTTTCACTTTTCTTGTGGTGCCCTTTGATGCACAAAAGTTTTTAATGTCAATAAAGTCCAATTTATCTATTTCTTCTTTTGTTATTTGTGCTTTTGGTGTTGTATCTAAGAAGGCTTTGCCGAACCCAAGGTAAAGAAGATTTATACCTATGTTTTCCTCCAGGAATTTTTATAGTTTCAGCTCTTACATTTACATTGTTGAAGTCCTAACAACCTCCAGTACCTCAGAATGTGACTGTACTGGGGGTAGGGTCTTTAAAGAGATAGTTAAGTTAAAATGAGGTCATTAGAGTGGGCCCTACTCCAGTATGACTGGTGTCCTTATAAGAAGAGATTAGTCACAGATGTTCACTGTACAGAGGAAAGCCCATGTGAAGACTCAAGGAGAAGATAGCTATCTGCAAGCCATGGGGAAGGGCCTCAGAAGAAAACAACCCTGCCAATACCTTGATCTTGGACTTCTAGCCTCCAAAACTGTGACAAAATAAATTTCTGTTCTTTAAGCCAACCAGTCTGTGGCACTTTGTTATGATAGTCCTAGCAGACTAGTACATAAACCCTCCTTGGTTATGGTATATTATTTTCTTAAAATATATGGGCCTTGTGCTTTTTTGAGAGAAATAGCATTCTCTATTTCTTTTCCTCTAGTATAGAAGTGGTAATCTACAACCATGGGCCAAATCTAACCTGCTGCCAATTTTTCCAAATCTAGGTTATTTGGAACATAATCACACCCACTTATTTGCATATTATCTATGGCTGCTTTTGTGCTACAATGACATGGTTGAACAATTAGGTCTACAAGCCCAAAATATTTACTACCTGATGTTTTTGGAAAAATTTGCTGACCCCTGCTCTAGTAGGTGCTTAGGATGGGCTTATGTGTGCAGTATTTCTTGAGTTCTTGCATTTAAAAAAAAGGTTTTTCCTATAGCCTTTGATGCTTGAAAAACAGCATGGATGGATGGATATAAAATCCTTACCTTGCCTCTTCTTTCCCTGAGTTTTTAGAAAATTCTGAAATGCTGCATCACTATTGCCTTGCTTTGTATGTCGCTCCTAAGAAAGCAGATGCCAAATATTTTGGTTACTAGATTCTATAACAAACTACCTGCCCTAAAAAGGAATGGCTTAAAACAAGAATCATTTTGATTATAATTTCACAATCTCTGGGGTCAGGAATTTGAGGAGGGTTTGACTGGATGATTCTTCTGTTTCACATGGCTTCAACTGGGGCCACTCAGTGGTATTCAGCTGATGGCTGGACCAATAGAACATTCATGATGACTTCACTCACATCACCTAGGATCAGCTAGGCCTCTCCTCCTCTCCATGTAGCCTCAGAACCTCTGCATAGGGAGTTAGATATTACCCACAGCGGCTCAGGGCTTCAAGAGCAAGTATTTCAAAAGACCCAGGTGGACCCTTCAAGACTGCTTATGACCTAGGCCTGGAAGTCCCATAACATCACACATGCTATTGGTCAAGCAATTCATGTAGGCCAGTCTGGATCCAAAGAAGTGACAAGGAATTTGCAGCCATCTTTAACCTACTACAGCCTGATTTTCTTACCCTTTTAAACAATTTGAGCTTTTTGCGTGGAGGCCTTGAAGGTCATTGTTATTATTTTTGTGTAATAGTTTTAAGAGGCTAGCTTTCAGAATTGATCATTCTGTGGTCATTTCCTCAAGTGCATGTGGGCCCTTTCATTATGCAGGTGTACGTTTTCTTATTTCCAGAAAGTTTCTTGGATTATAGTTTTATTATACATGGAACTTCAGCTATACATATGCTGGACATTCCTTGCTTGTATTCAATCAAATGACATTCCAAACAGAGAGAGACAGCACAAAGGTATGGAGCCAAGAGAAAGCAGGAACATTCTAAGGGTCTGGATGGAGTATGTATAGGAAGCTACAAGCGAGGAAGTAGAAAGATAGGCAAGGCCTAGATAAATGGAAGGTCTTGTGTGCCATGCTGAGCAGTGACATCATGGGCAGCAAAGTTTTGAAAGTTCTTCTGACATGCAGTATGGAATACGGACCGGAAGGAACAAGACTATAGGAGGGAGACAAGATAAAGGCCACTGCTTAGTCCCGGTGAGAGGGCTAAGAGGGACAGGTTCTAGAGTTACTTACGAGGAGAATCAACAGGATCATTGAGTGTGATGGGGATGGGGAGGAAGGAACCAACGATGACCCCTGGGTTTCTGAATTGGGCAATGGTGTGGACAGTTTGGCTAATGGGGTTTAGACATGTAGAGCTTGAGGTGTCTCCAAGACACCCAGGTAGAGAAGTCTAGTAGGCTTTTGTGTATACGGAACTCAGATGAGTGATCAAGCTAGATAGCACATTTGGGATTGCTGATAAATGTGGCAGATGAAGACAGGGAGTAGATGAAATAGTTCAGGGAGAATGAATGGGGTGAAATGAAAGCTGAGAACAGAACCCTGGAGACTGAGTAGTCGTCAGAGGGGTTAGATGAGTCATGTTGTGAAGGCCAAGGGAGCTGCAGAGAGAGAGAAGTGCTCAGTGTTGTCAAATGCCACTGAGAGCCCTAGCAATATGAGGACTCAAAAATAGCCTGTGGCACTTAGGGTTAAACAAGCCATTAATGACTGAGAGCAGTGCAGTGATGTGGTGGGGACAGAAGCTGTGCAGCCACGGGTTGAGGAGTGAGAAGCTGCTGAGGAGGCAGAGATGAATAGACTACTTTCAAGGCATTTGTAAAGGAAAATATAGACAAGGAATAGTGACTAGTGCAGAATCTAGAGTGACGGGGGGTTTGTTCCTTTTTCTTTAGGACAGGAAGAGCTTGAACATGAATAGATGGTGAGGGCAAAGGACAATGGGTAAGAAGAATTGATAATTTTGGGAGTGAGAGTGGGAGAATGATTGAAATATGTTTGAGAGAAGTCTTCTGAAGATGTGGGAGGTGATGAAATACAGAACTAAGATGGAGAGATGCTAACAGAAGTGTACTTAGTTCCTATAATAATTTAGCTCACATATTGAAATTACCTTGGTTTCAATCAACAAGGCAAATATAGCAAGCAATATTTACATATTTATTGTACATCATTTTCACATCTTTTCTCCAGAGGATGGGATCAATGTTTTACCCTTTCAATGCCTCCCACTTAGTCGGTCCTCAATGAAGGGTAAATGAACAAACAAGCTGTCTCTTACCTATATTCTGGGTATCTTAACATATTCAGACGTAGTCAAGACCCTGCATACAAGCAAAAAATCTTCTAAGCATGCAAAATAGTCACAAAATTCCCATGTGAAAGGTGATGCTCTGTTTTTGAGGAACCTCTTTACTCTCACTTAACAAAGTTGGTTACCAGCATTTCTTTCACCACAGGAGTTTAAAAGTGGGAAGATGAGAGGAGGAGGAAGAGGATGTTCTAATGGCAGGCAGGCAGGCAGGATCTGCCTGACCATAAGGTGCCAAAAAGCAGTAAAAACCCAGGCACAAGGCCTACTGGTTTAGGGTCACTTAGCTTAGGAACTTAAGTCCTTCATTCACATACCAATAGTCCTTAAAGGACATTGCTGGTTTGAGCCTTAAATAATATTGAGAAAAACGATCCTTTGAGCTGTTAAAAAAAAAGCTTAGCTATTCTTAATCATCTCCTATGTTTCATACAGTTTGGAAAGGAGTCTATCAAAAATGGATAATATTGAAACAAAAAAAGCTGATGCCAGCTGGTAAATTCTTGGTCACCCTCTGTCCTTTGTCCAAGCTATTTTGATGCCTTCCCTTTCTTCTCCTAGGGCTTTGTTCTTCTTCCTTGAGGCTGAACACAAATGCCACCTCTTCCAGGAACCCCTTAGCATGGTCCAAGCGGAAGCAATCTCTTCCTCCTCCGCGCTCCCACAGCATCTTCCTGCGGTTTGGCTTTGCATGGGTCACCAGACCTGGTTGTTTACAGGATGCTTTTCTACTAAGTTATGCGCACCTCGAGACCAGGGACCGTGACCGTGACGGTGCACCCACATAGCACCTGGTAGAGCGCTGAGTCGATGTTCAGTAAACGCTTGCTGAGTTGAATTAATTTGGAAAAATCACTCAGGGCAGTATCTCGCGCTCGAGGCGCAGATGAATGATTCATGGGGGTGGTTCTTAGCATTCTTTACCTTGTAGTCACGTCGCGCCGAGCATCCAGCTGGCCGGGCAAATACCTGTGAAGCTGAGACGCACCTCGGCCGCCCGCTGCCAGCCTGCAAGAGAAGCCCGCAGGGGGCAACTTTCCCCCGCCGACCCGGAACCGCCGGGAGAGCTGGGGGGCGGGGCTCGAAGGCAACTCGGCCCGCCTGCCCGCCCCCTCCCCGGCGCGGCGGAAGCCCCGCCCCCAGCCGCGCGCTCGTGCTGGCGGCGCGCGCCCGCCCCCCGCCCTGCGCCCTGCCCTCGCGCTCTCGCGCCCTCGCGCCCTCGCGCCGGGGGCGGGCTCGCTGCGCGTGCCGGGCGCCTGAGAACGTTCGCCGCGGGGGCGGCTCCGGGGCCTGAGCGGGCGCTGCTGCCGCCGCCTCAGCCGCGGGGGCCGGGCCGGAGGAGGCGGAGGAGGCTGCGGCCGGCGGAGACCTTCTCGACGCCCCCAGCTCCGGCCGGGAAGTGAGTAAGGTGGGGGTCCGCGGCGGCGGTCGCAGGCTGCGGGAGAGGAGCGCGGTGCTGGAGCCTCGCGCGCGCGAGGAGCGCGAAGGAGCCAGCGCAGCGCCCGGACCTCGGGGTGCAGGGCCGAGAGCCGCGGGGACCGGGGCCGCTGCACGGCGCGCGCTGCGAGGGGAGACGGCGCCGCGCGCCCGGCCCTGGAGGGGCGAGCGGAGGGGATGGAGCGGAGAACAGGGCCGGCGCCGCCGGGTTCCGAGCCCCGGGCCGGGGAGGGGGCTATGGGGTCCCGAGCGCGCTGTGGCCGCGGGGCGCGGAGCCGGGGTGCGCGCGCCGGGCTGATGCTGCCGGAGCCCGGCTCGCTGGGAGGATTCTCTGCGTTAGGTGCTGAAGGAGGCAGGTCCTGGCAGAGGGCAGGTGAGGCGGGCAGGCCCTGGCAGAGGAAGGGCATTTATTTCACATCACCCCAAAACATTGTTTCCTGAGGCGCCTAACTGTGAACCTGTGCGCCGAGGTCACCCTTTAAAGGAAAGTGGCCTGGGAGGAGGGAGGATGCGGCTAACGACTGCTTGCTGTTGAGTTCCTGTGCCAGGCCTTGGCGTTAGGGAGAGCGTCCAGGATTCTTAGTCAGTTTATTGATTAGCTTCCGTGGGTAGAGAACCGTGGTCCGCACTGGGGCCACAACATAGTGTAACACACACCGTAATTTGCTGTTTAGCTGCTGACGTTTGGTTGTGACGGTATACGGGTAAAATGGCATTGCCAACTGCCATTGCATTTTGTCTCATACCTTATTCACTTTAGGTCTGTTTCATCTCTTTCGCCAGAACAGTGCCTGGCCCACAGCAGTCAAGCAATAAGTGTTTATTGCGTGAATGAATGAACCGAGCAAGGTTTTGCTGTATTTTGCACGGAGCAGTGCTAATCACTCTGGTGTTAGGGATGGCTGATGGACGTCCCCTGTTCCTGAAGTTCTTTCTTTTTTCTGCCATGTAAGGTAACCCAGGTTCTTAGGTGCAGGCATTTAAAGCCATCGCTCAGGTGATGGAGTGGATTTCCTGTGGCCTCGCGGCGGCTTTCACATCTTTATTGCTTGTTGGCTGTCAGAAGCTTACTCCTTGGGCCATTCATCCCAAATCATCCCATTCTGGCCCTTGTCTTTTCTGTTACTGAGGAAGAAGAAGGGTAGTTTTGTCTAGAGAGCGTTGGTTTTTTTTTTTCATTTTTATCGTGGTTCTTGGATCTTAGGGCTGTGGTAAGAGACTGTGTCCCTGCTCTTCTCTGAGGGCTGGAGTCTGCCTGATCTTTGCCTTGGTTGGAGTTTTGGACTCCACAGCTCCAGGTTGCTGTTTCAGTTCCCTGGGCTGCACTGCCTGTTGGGTTACTTTGTCTGCCAAATTAAAACTTGACCTTTTATGAGTTCTGTGAGGATTTTGATCATACATAAGTGGAATTACCTTTGAAGGGGTTCTGTAGTCAGAGTAATGCTGGCAAGGTTTTTGAGTGTCCACCACGCGTGAGAGACAAACTTTCTACTTAGTTGGAAAATTAGAACCAGTTGAATGCCAAGTTAGCATTTATGTTTCTCAGAAATCTCTCAGAGTCTTTGTTTCCTCGTATAAAAAGTAAAGGTAGTATTAATCCAAATTTGGCATTGCATAGTAAACCTTGAAGAACTAAGTTAATTTCTCTTGAGTTTTAGGACTGTGTACTTCAGAGTGCAACCAGCAGGTGTCTACTAGTTCTTGTTTTGGGGTGCCTAGGTCCTGTAATTTTGGGTGCCTTGTTCCAGGTTCTCCCAATGATATTATTTATTTATTTTTATATTGAACTTAGCAACTTTATTGATGTATAGTTTGCGTGTAATAAAATTTCAGATGTCCTGTGTACAGCTGAATGAGTTTTGAAAAATGTGTATACTGTGTAACCTCTATCCCAATCAGGATGTAGAAATTTACATCACTGCAGAAAGTTCCCTCATGCTGGTTTGCAATCCATCCTCCCTCATTTTATTTATAATTACACAAGCATCAGGGCTCTGGCATTTTGTGCAGGATGTATACTGCCCAGCTGTAGGGGTGCCATTCACAGCAGAGTCCCTGCGAATGGTGGCTCCTGGGTTGGGTGGTGCACGGCGTGGAGTGTGATTGCTGGATCGTATGGTGAGGGTATGTTTAGCTTTGTAAGAAACTGCCTGTCTTCCAAAGTAGCTGTAGCATTTTGCATTCCCAGTAATTTAAAAAATTTATATCCTAGCACCCTAACTGTCTTTAAAAAGTAAGTCTTTGTTCTGTAAAATTAAACTTCATCTGGAATGAATTCATGTTCTAGTTGTTGCTTGTATTGGCTGTCTTTCTTAGTGTTATATTTCCTTATGTGTTTGAAGTTTTGATTTACAGACGCATTTCAGTGTGAATGCTTTTGATTTTGTTTTTCCTATTTCTGTGTTCACCATTCTCTGTGTGGTGATATATCTGGTGCTTCCATTGACTTACTGGATCCTAGTCAAGAAATCAGATATGATAATGGTGCGTCAGGGGTCCTGCTCTTTGAGGTAATTGGGGCTATTTTAGATCTACTCACAGAGTATGTGAATGTCTCAGTTCAGTTCCTGGTCATGAGGCTGTGTTTTTATCTTCCCACTTTTCCAGGCCCAGAGCATTATATAAACCATAGTTGAATAGCAGTGATGATAATGGGCATTTTTATCTTTTTCCTGAATGGGAATGCTTCCAGTGTTTGACTATTAGATATGAGATTACTGAAGGCTTCTGGTAGATGTCTTTTGTCAATTTAAGGAAGTTTTCTTCTGTTCTTGCTTTGTATTTTTTTTTTTTGAGGAAGATTAGCCCTGAGCTAACTGCTGCCAATCCTCCTCTTTTTGCTGAGGCAGACTGGCCCTGAGCTAACATCCATGACCATCTTCTTGTACATTTTTTATATGTGGGACGCCTACTATAGCATGGCTTGCCAAGTGGTGCCATGTCTGCACCCGGGATCTGAACCGGTGAACCCCGGGCCACCGAAGCGGAACTTGCACACTTGACCGCTGCTCCATTGGGCTGGCCCCTTGGTTTGTATTTTTATTGGGTGTTGAATTTTATTGAGGAACTTGTTGGGGCATTTGTTGAAATTATCATTTTTTTTCTCTTTAATCTGTTAAGAGTAGGACAGGCCTTTCTGAGTTGTAGATAACTGAGGGGAACAGATGTATTGTATATGATTTACTTGTCAATGTGTTTCTAACAAAAAAAGGAACCTTTAAAGAAAACATATTTTGATCTTAAATTTTTGTATATTAACAACAAAACAGGACTGAAAAGCAGGTTTGGACTAAATATTCTTGTAACTAAGCTTCACTATAATGAAATAGTGCTCAGTAAAACAACAAAACACTTTTTTTGGTACCTTCTGAGACTCTACCAGGACTTTTCCAGCTCCTAAGCTTTCCAGCTTCTTCCTGGCTTCTTTTTCTAGACTCTTTACTCCTTTTTAATTTTTATCTCTGTATGCTTTGTCTCCTCTTGCCAGAGAGAGACTTTCTTCTGTAAGTAATAATAACTGTTATTTATTGTGAAGTTACTGTGTGTCAAGGAGTTTTCATAAATAATGGCTTCTCTCTAAGTATTAGAATTTTGTAAGCTAAGTATGGTGTCTCCAGTGGATGGGTGAGGAAATTGAGCTCAGAGAAGTTAAAACTTGTTTAGGGCCGCATAGCTTATCAGTGACAAGGGGTAGTATCTGAGCCCAGATCGGACTGCACAGCCATGTCCTTTCTACATTGCTGTCTCTAAACAGGACTGTTTTGTGTTCCGAGTTACTTGGGTTTTCTCCTTTGGTTTGACCTCCTGATTCCTGAGCGCGGCGTAGGACCGCTTTGTGTCTCCAGTGTGATTTTTTTGAGGGGTTTTTCGTTTGGTCAGGTCCTTCACTGCTTTTTAGCAGTCTGATGTTGTATATCTTCTTGAGAGAGATTTCTTATGACCGAATCTTTCTTAACTGCACAAGCCAAAATAGAATAAATAGTGTCTTGGATAAGCCTGTGGGCTCTCGCGTAAACTATTTTGGTTGACTTTGAGTTTATTTTCCTTTAGCTTTTTAAGCGTTATGAAATATTGGCCCTCAAAGAGGTATAGAGAATAAACATAGTGAAAACCTGTGTACACACCGCTTAAGAAACTAGACTCCTTTTAAAATTGGACCTCCGCGTAACTCCTCCCCAGTTGTATTCTCTTCCACTTCCAAGGAAACCACTATTCTGAATTTGATGTTTTTCATTCTTGTACTTATTTTCATACTCTTGTTACATATGTAAATAGCCCTAATATGTATAATATTGTTTTGCATTAGAATTATATTAACAGTGTTAAATATATCTCTTTGTAACTTGTTTTCTTTTCTCTCAGTGCTGAAAGACTCATGCATATGGATATATGGCTCGAGTGCATTCATTTTCTTGGCTGAATAGGATTCTTTTGTGTGACTATATCACAATTTACTTTTGTATTTTCTTGTGAATTGGCATGTAGTTCTGATTTTTTTTTTTTTTTGCTGTTACAAATAATGCTGCTATGGATGTTCTTGTCACATCTCCTTGTGCACACGTGTCTTTTAGAGTGTGTACCCAGGAGTAAACCACGGGCTTGTGTGCCATGCACATCTTCACCTTTAGTGGATATTGCTAAATTCCTCTCTGAAGAGGTTCTACCAGTTTACATTCCCACCAGGGATGTGTGGCTTCTCTTGCTTCCCTGCCTTGTCAACCTGTGGTATTGACAGGGTTTGTGATTTTTGCACATCTGCTGGATATATACTATAATCTTGTTTTGGTTTTTAGTATATGTTTTTCTGATTACTAGTGAGTTTGAACGTTGCTCCATGTTTTTGTTGGTTCTTTAGGTTTTCTCTTCTGTGATTTGCTTCTTTTCATCATTTACATGTTTTTCCACTGTTTGTCTTTTTCATATTGATTTATAATTTTTACTACATTTTGGATGCTAATATTTCACTTAGATGGCTTCAAATATGTTCTTACAGTTTGTGGCTTTTAAAACTTTGTTTTCGGGGCTGGCCGCGTGGCCGAGTGGTTAGGTTTGCGCGCTCCACTTCGACGGCCCAGGGTTTTGCTGGTTCAGATCATGGGCGCACACATGGCACTGCTCGTCAAGCCATGCTGAGGCGACGTCCTGCGTAGCACAACCAGAGGCACTCAAAACTAGAATATACAGCTATGTACTGGGGGGCTTTGGTGAGAAGCAAAAAAAAAAAAAGAAGATTGACAACAGATGTTAGCTCAGGGCCAATCTTTAAAAAAACAAAAACAAAACTTTGTTTTCTTTTTCTTTTTTTTTCCTAGGAAAGATTAGCCATGAGCTAACATCTGTGCCAATCTTCCTCCACTTTATATGTGGGATGCTGCCACAGCATGACTGACGGGTGGAGTAGGTCCATGCCTGGGATCCAAACCCACAAACCTGAGCTGTCAAAGTAGAGTGTGACAAACTTAACCACTATGCCATGGGACTGGTACCTAAAACTTTTTAAAAATAGGATCTTTTGATGCACCATAGTTTTAAGTTTGTGGTTTTAATTTATTGTTTATGAAATCTTCCCTACAGACCGGAGACAGAGAAAAATTATCCTAATGTCTTCACATATAGAAGGGTGGTATAATGGACCAGGATTTAGGGGTTCTGGGTTTCTGTTTCCATTTCTTTGTTGTGAAATACAACTGTAAGCTGGGACAAGACATTTTATTTACTTAGATGTGCAAAATTTGGGGTCTAAGTTAGGTTATTTCTAAGCCCTTGCAATCTGATTCTCTCTTGCCTTGCTGGTGGTTTTTGTAGTTCATCATCATTAATACCAATGTGTTAACCGAAATTAAAGATAGGAGAACTCAGAAAAGAAGTTGTTACCATCCAGGATTTTGATGTGGAAGCAGCACCCTGCTGTCATGGTCAAAAAGAATTATAAATAATTTGATTTAGGTTGCAACACATTTAATTGGTCTTATTTTCTTTTCATTAATTCCAAAGTCATTTGAAGAAGTAATTCTTATCTATCTTTCTAAAAAAAAAAAATCTCTCTTGGGATAAGCTTAACTATAGAAATAATGAACAAGGGTACTTTTCCTGAAATATGACTATGAAAACTAGAGCTTTGCATGTCATTTCAAGAGTGTACTTTTTTCTTTATTGTTCATATGTTTTTAATATTTCCTTATTATGTAAGTAATTTAGTATCTTTGCTTAGAAGTAAAATTTGCTCTTATGAACTAAGCAGCCCATGGCAGGTTTTAGGGAAAACTATGACATTTGTCTTTAGCAGATGAGAGGCACCTGTTTCTCTTTTTTTGTGGCTTGCTTTCCCCTATTTTCCTACATTCTGTTCTCTCATTTCTTGGGCACATTGCACTTCTACCTCTTTACCTCCTTTCACTTTTGTTAAAACCTTTTCTCTATTCCAAATTTAAAATGTTGCAGATGATTGATAACAAAGTATTTATTCTTCTTCCGAGTCTATGTTTTTATACTTTTAAATAAATCAGAAGATCTGTAAATTAAGAAAAAGGAGCTTTGCCTCTAGAATTCTAGTCTAGGCATCATACAAGAGGGTAGTCACATGCTAACATCAACAACAACAATAATACAAAAATAATAATATTAGGCTCTTATTTTGTGCCTGGCATTGTGCTAAATGCTTTCTGTAATTTATTTCATAGTTACTACAGCTCTCTGAGGTTGTACTTGCTGTTCAGAGCCTTGTGTAATAGTGGAATGCAGTTGTTGAATGTTTTTTATTGGAACCTATTGGAACTTTTCCAGATTTGTGAAAAAGAAAATCTGTAGGGTTTTACAAACATTTACTTTCCCTGGCATTTTTTTTTTTTTTTTAAATCTGAAAGAGAAGAGAAAAGAAGGATAGTTGAAAATTTTCTTGAAATAAGCAAGGCAGTTAGTTCTCTTTCAGGGAAGTTTGACTGGTTACAGCTAAGTGCTTCTTAGTGATGGTCTCAGTCATCTCTGACTTCTTAATTCAGTAGGCATCCAGAAAAACTGACGCGAGTTTTGCTGGGAGACAGTGAACTTGCGCAAGAAGTTTTGATACCTGTATGCTTTGAAGTAACTGAGAGATAGAGGGTTAAGACATTAACAAAAAGATTCAAGGGAAATGAAGGATATTTAACACTTAGGCGCAGCACAGAGACATTCTGGAAACATTTCTAGAGCCTGCTCTTTGCTTTAGTCTTTACTGTGGGAGTTACTTAACTTCTGCCCGAAGACTTAATCTAACTCTGGAATGCATCACTTCCTAAGCAGGACAAACAAGGGTCCAGCCTTTTGTTGCACAGGCCTCTGGACCCCATTTAGCTCTGGCCTAAGGTCTGATCCAGCACCACCGTTTGGAGACCTGTATGCTTCCCTCGCTCCTGGAGTCCTGGTGTTTGCCCTGGAGGGGGCGATGTGGCACAGTCGAAAGAAAGGGCTGTAGAGTCAAATCGGTTCCCTAACTCCATGCATTACTAGCTTTGTAACCTTAGGCCAAGTTAACTAACCACTTAGGCTCTGAATTTCCTCATCTAATTCTGCTATCCATATTCCTCAACCTAGCACAGTCCCATCTTCTCATTCTAGATTTTTTAAAAAGCAATGGTTTCCCAAGAGGGAGGCATGCAAAATGATCCTCTAGGCAGGGTATAGCAAGAGCATATGGGCACTGGACTTTTCCTGCTATCTAGTGCACAGGTTGACACTTGACTCCATCTGCATGTCTGATGATATACACCAGGTGTGGAAAGCGAGGTAACCTGAGAGGAGCATAGTGGGGACACCGCCACCTGGAGGGGGCCGAGAATGCAAGCTTCCTTATTTGTGTACTTACTTTTCATTCGGACGTATGACACTTCACCCCTGCCTGGTTCGGTGGTCTTTCAGATTAGTATATTATCTGATTTGAATGAAATGAACCTTGCTATATAGACAAAGGGTTTAAAAAGACTCCTGCAAAGAAACTGCACATTGAAGTTTCAGATTCACTCAAAGGTTGAAGTAATATTGCAACGACATATGAGCAGCAAGAAAAAAGCACAGCTGGCACTTCCATTTATATTATGAGCTTGTTGTCAGTTAAATGCAAAGTACAAAACAATAATGATCTAAGCAGTAAAAAAACCACCCCTGAAAATTATTAAAAATACTGTTTCATATATGGATTTATGTGCACTGTTGAGTATATTGTGCCTTAAGATATTCATTAATGATAGTATGAGGCTAACATTACCAGTTGAGATATTGTAAAACTAAGCATTCAGAATATGAAGACAAACTTATTGAGCCTTTTCAATAATTGTGAGTGATAATTACAGTCATATGCTAATTAATCTAGCACCTTAAAATTTTATTAACAATGATACACTTTTAGAAATTTCTTCGGAGTTTTCTTAGTTTAGGAGTAAAAGACAAAAAACCATAAACCTTTGTTCTTCCTGTTTTGGTAAGAGTGGCTAAAATAATATATAGTCAAATTAATAATTTTAGTTTGATGACAAACTAAATGCATCCTTTGCTAGCAAATATTGTTGGGATACTCACGGAAGACATTGCTGAAGATTTCAAGTAATAAATATTATACCAAATTATGGAGTTTGTGAGAGTTCCTGTACATTTGGATAAAAGTATAGAGCTTATGGTATTTGGTATACTCCATTTTAATAATAAAATATATGGAGACCTGCCCTTTTTTCCTCCCAAACCACTAAAGAAAAGGTTTACCAGAGAATATGCTCAAAGTAAATGACTTCAAATTTTATTATGAAATAGGACATATAAAGCATAAAGAATAACGCAGTGTACCCAGAACCCAGCCTAATAAGTAAAACATAGCTAGTAGAGGTGGTATCCCTCTGCAGTGACATTATTCTGCTTCCATCTCCAGAAGTAGTCACTTTTCTGAAATTGGTGATGCATGTTTCATGTGCACTTGGAAAGAATTTGTGTTTCGTCATTATTGGGTGGAATGTTCCATAAATATCGGTTAGATCCAGTTTGCTGATGGTGTTGCTCAGTCCTTCCACACCCATCTTTCTGCTTGTATCGATCATGGAGGAGCGTTGAGGTTTCCAAGTATGTGTGCATTTGTCAGTTTCTCCTTTCAGTTCTATCAATTTTTGCTTAGTGTATTTTGAGGCACTATCATTAGGTATGTAGACATTTAGGATTGTTATGTGTTACAGGCCCAACAATACAATTTTATAGATATTGTTTCATGCAGTTGCTTTTTAAATCAGTTAAGAGAATAAAGGAAAAGAAATATGTAATTGTACTGTCTTTAAAAAAATAAACTTTATTTTTTAGAATAGTTTTAAATTTATTGAAAAATTGAACAATAATAGAGAGTTCCTATGTGCATCCCATCCTCTGTTCCCTCTGTTTAACATCTTACATTAGTTTGGTTCATTTGCTACAATTAATGAACCAATGATGACACATTATTATTAGCTAAAATCAGTACTTTATTCAGATTTCCTTAGTGTTTACCCAGTTGCCTTCTCTGTTCCAGAATCCCATCCAGGGCACCACATTACACTTAGTTGTCATGTCTCCTTAGACTTCTCTTGGCTTTGTCAGTTTCTCAGACTTCTGATCCAGTTTTTTTCTTTTTTCTTTTTTTTTCCTGCTTTTTCTCCCCATATCCCCCCAGTACATAGTTGTACATTCCAACTGTGGGTCCTTCTAGCTGTGGCATGCGGGATGCCACCCCAGCGTGGCCCAACAAGTGGTGCCATGTCTGTGCCCAGGATCCAAACCAGTGAAACCCAGGGCCACCGAAGCAGAGCGTGCAAAGTTAATGACTCAGCTGTGGGGCCGGTCCATGATCCAGTTTTTGATGAAACTTGGCAGCTTTGAGGAGTACTAGTTAGGTATTTTGTAGATTTTCCCTCAATTGAGTTTTGCCTGATGGTTTTCTCATGATCAGACTGGGTTGAGAGGTTTTTGGGAGGAAGACCGCAGAGGTAAAATGCCATTTTCATCACATCATGTCAAGGGTACATAACTGTCAACGTGACTTATCACTACTGATCCTTGAGCTTGATCACCTGGCTGAGGTGGTATTTGTCAGCTTTCTCCACTGTCATGTTATTTCCACCTCCCCCTTTTCCTCCTTGGAAAGAAGTCACTGTGTGCAGCTCACACTTGAAGAGTGGGGAGTTATGCTCCACTTTCTTCAGGGTGGAATATCTACCTAAATTATTTGGAATTCTCCTGGTTCCTTTTATTGGTGAATGATTTTATAAACCAAAATTTGGGAACTAGGTTTGCTCATTGCTATTGGGATATTGTTGTTTCTAGCCCCTCTGAGTTGACAGAGTAAGGATATATACGTGTGTGTATTAACCCATGTATGTCCACATATGTACAAACACTTCTATATGTAACTGTCTGTGTCTATATTAAGCTACACATGAACTTATACTGATGTCTCCAAGTGTAATCCATCACCTTAGGGATCATTGTAGCTTCTTTCCCACTTTGCTTATCTGTAACCTCACACTCCACCGTCTGCCGTCTATTTACTTAATTGTTCAGTTCCAGTATACGTGCAAAGCCGTATCAGAATTGTTAAGCCATAACCTGTGGGAAGCTAGAGTCTAGTACCTGTGTATGTTTTGTTTTGCCTTTAGTCTTACAGACTCCATTCATTTCCAGAGTTACTTAGGTCACTACTTTTTGCCCACTCTCTTCAGTGAGACTGTTTCATACATTGTAATGTGGTTAGGTTGTTTGGTCACATTCTGCATTTCATCCTCGGATCCTCTGACATCCTAAAGGATTAAAAAAAATGTGCATACATTAAGGTTCACTCTGTATTGTAGATTTCTGTTGGTTTTGACACATGCATAGTGTCATGTCTCCACCCTTACGGTATCACACGGGAGTTTCACCACCCTAAAAACCCCCCTGTGCTTCGCCTAGTCATCCCGCTTCCCTTCCCCTCGGATCTCTGGCAACCACTGATCATTCTACTATTTGTATAGTTTTGTTTTTCCTGGAAGGTCATAAAATTGGAATCATACACTATGTAGCCTTTTCAGACTGGCTTTTTTCACTTCGCAGTGTGCATTTCAGCTTCCTCCATGTCTATTCATGGCTTGATAGCTCATTTATAATTGCTGAACAATATTCCATTTATGAAAGTACCACAGTTTGTTTATCCATTCATCTATTGAAGGGCATCTTGGTTGCTTTCAGTATCTGGCAATTATGAGTAAAACTGGTATAAGCTCTTGGGTGTAGGTTTTGTTTGAATATAAGTTTTCAACTCAGTTGGGTAAATAACTAGTGGTGCAATTGCTGGATCGAATGGTAAGACTATGATGAGTTTCTAAGAGACTGCCAAACTATCTTCCAGCGTGGCTGTTTGTGCGTTCCCACTAGCCACGGATGGAGTTCCTGTTGCTCTACATTCTTGTTAGCACTTGGTATTGTCAGTTTTTTGGATTTTAGCCATTCTAGTAGGTGTATAATGGTATCTTATTGTTGTTTTAATTTGTAATTTCCTAATGACAAATGATGTTGAACGTCTTTTTATATGCTTATTTACCATTCGTATATCTTCTTTGGTGGGGTATCTTTTTTTTTTTTCCTTCGTCTTCTCCCCAAAGTCCCCCAGTACATAGTTTTATATTCTAGTTGTGAGTGCCTCTGGTTGTGCTATGGGGGACGCCACCTCAGCATGGTCTGATGAGTGCTGCCATGTCTGTGGCCAGGATCTGAACCAGCAAAACCCTGGGCCGCCGAAGCAGAGTGTGCGAACTTAACCACTCGGCCACAGGGCTGGCTCCTGATCATTTTTTAATTGGGCTGTTTCTTATTGAGTTTTAAGAGTTTTTTTTTTATAATTTGGATTCAAGTCCTTCATCAGATATGTGTTTTGAAAATAATTCTTTTACTCTGGGGCTTGTCTTTTCTTTCTCTTAATGGTATCTTTTTCAGAGCAGTTAATTTTGTTAAGATCCAACCTACCAATTTTTTCTTTCATGGATTGTGCTTTTGGTGTTGTATCTAAAAACTCATTCATTCATTGGGCTTTGGGCCTAGAACATTAAACAGGCTCTTCTAAGAACTTATAGTTTCAAGTCTTTAGATTGAAGAAATTTTGCTTACATTCTCATAGCTAAGACTCGGGTCTTCTTTACATTTTGTAGACTAAGGCTATGCTCTGGTTCTTCTTTTTTTCTTTTGTGAGGAAGATTGGCCCTGAGCTAACATCTGTGCGAGTCTTCCTCTATTTTGTGTGGGATATCACCTCAGCATGGCTTGATGAGCAGTGCCAGGTCTGTGCCTGGGATCTGAACCTGCAAACCCTGGACCACTAAAGCCAGAATGCACAAACTTAACCACTACACCACTGGGCTGGCCCCCCCTTTTTAAAAAAAATTTTGCTTCAAAGATGTTTATTGCATTGTTCAGAATACTAGATAATTGGAAATAATTGCCAACAGTCAAGGCTTGGATGAATGATTGTGATAAAATTACATTCTACCATTCAGAATTATGTTTTGAAGAGTACTCAATGACCCGGGAAGGTGTTCAAATATATTGTTAAATTTTTTTCCCCAGCTTTATTGAGGTACAGTTGACAAATAAAATTGTATATATTTAAAGTGTACAACATGATGATTTGATATATGTATATATTGTGAAATGATTACCATAATTAAGTTATAACACATCTATCACCTCACATAGTTACCTTTTTTTTGTGGTGGTTTAAGATCTATTCTCTGAGCAAATTTCAAGTATGTAGTACAGTATTATCAATTATAGTCATCATGCTGTACATTCGATCCTCAGAACTTAATCATCTTACAACTGAAAGTTTGTATCCTTTGACCAACATCTCCCCCATTTCCCCCACTCCCCAGCCCCTGGCAACCAACATTCTACTCTATTTCCATCATGAGTTTGACTTTTTTTTGTTTTATTAGATTACACATATGAGTGAGAGCATATAGTATTTGTCTTTCTCTATCTGGCTTATTTTACTTTGCGCTCTGATTTTTTTAATCGGGTGGAATGAAGCTCCTGAGTCCGGTGATTAGGATCCAGTGCAGATCAAACACGTTTGAATAAGTACACCCAGTGGATTTCTCTGTCTGTCCACAGGATGAACTACAGGAAGAAGGGGGTGCAGAGTCCTGAGATCATGGTGGCATAGAATTTTATTTGTGCATTCATGTGGACAAAGATTTTGGCAGTTGAAATGGGAAAAAAGGGTGGATATGAGAGTGACTATGAGGAAGGAAATGGCAGAGTTTGAAATGAGACTTAGTATGTGAAGGGAACGATAAGGAGGTGTTGGTTATCTCTAGATTGTGAGGCTAAGAAAAGGCAAAGTGCCAGGAGTCCAAGTGGAAGGAAGTAGAGAGATGACCTTCCATTCATGTAAGTGTTGGTCTTCAAGATGCTATCAGGAAGACAAGGACATGTAATGACATGGGGCAGTAGGATTAGTCCTTTGTTGATGTGGACCTGGTACACGCATAATTACAAAGATGCAGGTATTAATATCCATAGAGCACTGAGATGGAGTTGCCTATCACTAAGGCCCAGGAAAAATCATTTATAGTAACCTTAGTTTATGTGTACCCTGTGAATTTGGATTTTAGGTAATCTGAATGATAAGCTTGGTTGAAATGAAAAGATTTAATATTTTATTTTGAGTTCTCCCAGAAGCTGACTCTTAGACAAGGATTTGAGTGCAAGTATTTTGTTTTGGAGGTTATCCCAGGAAATCCAGTAGGGGACCAGGAAGAGAGATACAGAAGGGAAGTTAGCAAATGAAGGGTTTATGAAGGATGTTACCACTGTGGGTAAGGAGCTTATTCCCACTGGGGAGCTCTCTGAACCAGTGTCAAACATGTCCCTAGAGTTATGGCATTGAGAGGGCGAGATAGGTGGGGTATTTATATACTAACTCCATCAGTCACTGGTTAAGACTCCAGGGAGTGGCAAATCCATAGTATTTTAGACCTGCCATGCAGGGAACAAAATGGACTTGAGCGGTCAGAGAAAGCCATCAGGCTAAAAAAAAAAAAAAAAAAAAAAAAAGGTGCTGTCAATCCAGTATAGATGGAATTGGTAAAGGTTGGGCAACATGGGGAAGGGGAATACCTTTTGACTCTTTCCATAATACCCTTCCATGCTGTTCCAGCATCTCCAATTCATTTTCTATAGGTCTGGGAGAGAGGAGGCTGGGATAGACAGGACCAGCGCCCATCTTGGGGGATTTTCCTGGACGTCAGGCATTCCTCATGCAGGTTTAGAGGAAATAACCATCATGGATGACATCCACAGAGGACAGCGCTGTGACTGCCAAGCAGCGGGGGTAGGAGGGGTGCCCTAGGCACAGCTGCACCCCCGGACAGCAGGGCTTCGATGTCGGGCTCGACGTCGATGTCGATGGTAGGAAAGCGGCAACTCTAAACTCTACCTGCGCACGGGCACACCGTCCAGGCCCACCAGGAACTTCTCGAAGTTCCAGGCGACGTCGTCGCGGTACACGGGAAACCAGGTGATGAACGCGGGGGTTGGTCGCGAGCGCGGTGGCGTCTTCACGGGGTCGCGGGCAGAGCCTCCCGCAGGAGGGCGAAGAGCCGGTGTGCCTGCGCGCCGTTCTCCTCGCGCTTCTCCAAGTGAGTGAAGTTGGCCTGGAACCCGCCGCCGGGTCGGAAGTACTGGAGGGAATTCAGGATCTTTTCGTGCTTGGCCGGATGCCAAGACCAGGATGTTCTCCTGAGGCCGGAACTGGTTGCACGGAAGCCGAGCACGACCAGGCCCTGGCCCGAGGCGCCGCTGCAGCCCGTTCACCTGGGTGTAGCCCTGGACCGTTGTGCCTCAAAGCGATGCCACGTTGTCGCCGAGCAGCACCTTGTCCCGCAGGAGCCCAGGCTCCCGGGCCCCGCTCCGGCGGGCTGCAGCGAAGGCGTCCGCGAGCTCTGCCCCGAGCTGAGCGGCGCGCGGGGCGTGGGGGTCGGAGAAGCGAAGCGTACTTTGCGCGCTTTCAAAATTCGAATTTGGGCTTGATTTTTAGCACAATGGGCGCTTAAGTTGTAGGAGCTGAGTTTTCCTAAAATGCTGCCATGGAGGTCTTCTGGCTGGCATACCCTGCTCTGAGTTGGTACTTAGCTGATTTAAGCCTTGACATTTTCTCTCTTCTTTGCATCAATGCAAATATTTTTCTCCCACTGGGTAGCTTGTCTTTTAATTTCTTTATTGGTTTTTTTCATAGAACAAAAGTGTTTAATTTTGTTCATGTCCAAATTATCATTTTTTTCTCTTATTGTTTGTGCTTTTGGTGTAATGTCACACTTTTAGTGTGATATGACCAGACCATGAAGATTTTCTCCTGTGTTTTCTTCTGCAAGTTTTATGCTTTTACATTTTACACTTACATCTACTACTTTGAATTAGTTTTTTTTAATATGGTGTGAGCTACAGGTCGAGGTTCATCTTTTTGACATATGGATAACCAGTTTTTCCAACAGCAAGGCTATCCTTTCTACATTGAATTTCCTTTGCACCTTAAAATAAAAAATCAAATGGCCATATTTGTGTGGCTTTATTTCTGGACTCTGTCCTGTTCCATTGATCTGTGTACCTATCCCTTTGCCAATACCATCCTGTATGGATCATTGTAGCTTTTTCGTAATTCTTAAAACTGAGTAGGATGATCCTCCAACTTTATTCTTCCTTTTCACAATGGTCTTGTCTATTCTGTTCCTTTTGCCTATCCATATAAAATTTAGAATTATGTATATTTACAAAAAATTCTGTTGTGATTTTGATTAGACCATCTGATTAGATGGCATGTCATTCTGTTTTGTTTAGGTCTTTAAAAAATTTCTTTCATCAGTGTTTCGTAGTTCCAATATACAGATCTGTACATATTTTGTTAGTGTATACCCAAGCATCTTATTTTTGTTAGAGATATTGTAAATGCTATTTAAAAAATACACCATTTCTAGTTGTGGATTTCTAATATATAGAACTGTGGTTGAATTTAGGTTTTGACCTTGTGTCCTGCAACATTGTTAAACTCACTTTTTAGTTCTCAGAGCTTTTCTGTATGCTCCTTTGGATTTTCTACAAACATAATCATGTAGTCTGCAAATAGGGATAGGTTTATTTCTTAATTTCCAATCTGTTTGCCTTTTGTTTCTTTTCTTGTCTTATTTCACTGGCTAAGACATTCCATATAATGTTGAATAGAAGTGGTGAGAGTGGACATCCTTCCCTTGTTCCCAGTCTTAGGGGGAAAGCATTCAGTTTTTCACCATTCAGTGTGATGTTAGCTGTAGGCTTTTTTGTAGATGCCCTTTATCAGCTGGAGAAAGTTTTTATTTCTAGTTTGCTGAGAATTTCATGAATGGACATTGTATTTTGTCAAATGCTCATTCTGCATCTGATATGAGCATGTGTTTTTTTCTTTAGATTGTCAATATGTTGGGTTATATTGATTAATTTTCAGATATTGAATTGGCCTTGCATTCCTGGGATAAACCCTAGTTGCTTCTGGAGTTTTTATATATTGCTGGATTAAATTTATTATATTTTGTTGAGGATTTTTGTGTATGTTCATGAGGGGTATTGTTTATTTGCTTTTGCACGGTCTTTGTCTATTTTGGTATCAGAAATTACTGACCTTTTAAAATGAGTTGAAAGGTGTTCTTTTGTATTTTCTGGTAGAGATTGTGTGAAATTGGTGTTATTTCTTCTAACATCTTTTCTAATGCTGCTCCTTCATTTGTAATGTTTCACGTTTCCTTCTGGAATCATTTCCCTTCTTCCTGAACAACTTCATTTAGCAGTTTTTTTTAGGGCATGTCTGCTGGTTACAGATTCTCTTAGTTTAATTTCTGAAGGATTTATTCTCTCAATTAGAATTCTAGTTTCACAGTCTTTTCTTTCAGCATTCAAAAATGTTGTTCCACCATCTTCTGACCTCCATAGTTTCTGATGAGAAATCCATAGTAACTCATATCATTATTCCCCTATAATAGGAGCTGGCAAACTATGGCCTGTGGGCTGACTGCCTCTTTATTTTCTAGGTAAAACTTCAACAAGGCCACACCTGTTTGTCTACATCTTGTCTATGGCTGCTTTCATGCTACGATGGCAATGCTGAGTGGTTGTGATGGAGACCGTATGGCTTGCAAACCTAAAATATTTACTGTTTAGCCCTTTAAGAAAAAATTTGCTGATCCCTATCCTATGGGTAAATTCTTTTATTCTAGCTTCTTTTAAGAGTTTTTCTTTCTTTAGTATTCAGCAGTTTGATTATGATGTGTCTGTTGTGGTGGATTTCTTTGGCTTTAACTTGTTTGGGGTTTGCTCAGTTTCTTGAATTTGTAGGTATGTCTTTCACCAAACTTGGCAAGTTTTTAGCCATTATGTCTTCATGTATTGTTTTAGCACTGCATCACCACACACTTCTTTCCTCCTCCTGGATTCCAATGACGTGATGGATGTTAGACCTTTTGTTTTTGTCTGCCACGTCCCTTGGGCATTATTCCTTTTTTAAAAATC
Source organism: Equus caballus (assembly GCF_041296265.1). Taxonomy (NCBI): domain Eukaryota; kingdom Metazoa; phylum Chordata; class Mammalia; order Perissodactyla; family Equidae; genus Equus; species Equus caballus. The sequence continues at coordinate 86,084,382 of NC_091698.1, forward strand.
TTTTTTCTGTTGTTCGGATTGGATAATTTCTGTTTGACCTGTCTTGAAGTGTACTGACTCTTTCCCTTGTCATCTCCGTTCTGCTGTTGAGTCCATCCAGTGGTTGTTCCCCCTCAGTTATTTTATATTTCAGTTCTAACATTTCCATTTGATGCTTCTTTATATCTTTTGCTTCTCTGCTGACATTTAATATTTTAGCTTTTGTTTCAAGAGTGTTTGTGATTACAGATTTGAGTGTTTTTATAATAGCTGCTTTAAAGTCTCTGTTAGATTACTCCAACATCTGTGTCATCTCGTCAGTGACATCTGTTGATTGTCTTTTTCCCTTGTGAGTTAAGATTTTCTTGGCTTTTGGTTTGCGAAATAATTTTGTATTTTTTCCTGGACATTTTGAACATTATAAGACTTTGAGTCTTCTTTAAATCTAATGGAGAATGTTGGTATTTTTGTTTTAGCAGGCACTGACCTGGTTAGATTTAGTCCATAGGTTTCTGTCCACCTTCTAAGGGCTGTGGTTCTAACATCAGTTCAATTATCAAATCCTTTTCAGTGCTGTTCAGGTGTGTGCCACCTATGATCAGTCTGGGCCCGAGGTGGAGGTCCTTCTGTAAGCTCACTTATCAAAGTCATTGGTGTGCTAAATGAGGTCAGATCCCTGAATGTGCAGGTTGGAGAAGAGCCTAGTATTTCAGAAACAGCTCTATGGGGTCGCTTTCCCACGTTTCTCCTGCTCAGCCATTGCTCTGGTACTTTCTGACGACTCTGAGCTCCCCTTTTCTGTCCTCTGGCCAGAAACTGTCTGCTTCTGCAGTTTTGCCACAATGACATAAGAATAGAGAGAGAAAAAAAGTAGCAGTGGGGCTCCTTTTGGAGCTGCAGCTAACTCAACAGAGAAGAGGGTTCATTTTCTTCACGTTTTTTGACTCCTGTAGTTTCCCAGGCCGGCTGCTTTTGCTGCCACTGCCACTGCCTCTACCACAGGATGGCTTCTTGGCTGGAGTGGGAGAAAATGAAGAAAAGGACCTGGGAAATTTCTCCCACTCTCTCTGGGCTTTAGTCTTCTTTCTTTTCTTCGAGCCAGAAGTAAAGAGTTTCTCCTGGATTTCTGTGTGTGTCCCACAGTGCCAGGTTCAGGGGTTCATGCTGTGTTTGAATTCAAGCCAGGAGATACGAGGGGAAAAAATGTAGACTCCACCTGTGCAGTGGTGCTTTGAATTCTCTATTCTTTCCCAATCCACCTGCTGTTATTTACTTTTCACAGACCTCAAGTATGTCCAGCATCCATTCTGTGCAGGTTTATAGTTGTATTCGATGGGAGAGTGAGGTTGGTATGTGCTCACTCCATCTTACCAGGATCTAGAACTTCCTGGGGCTGGGGTTTTATACCTTGTATCAGTCAGTCATCAGCTGCAGCTGCCTGTCAGCCCCTGTCGGGGTGAGTTACTTCCCCGCATTTCTCAGTAGGGGGAATTCAATCCGCTGAAGGCCATTTTCCAGAGAAGACTACATCTGCGAGAAGGTAGCAGCCAGCTCTCACGGCAGCTGGGGGATCTGTGAGGCTGGGCCAGGTAAGGGTATCTGGGCAGGGCATGAACTGTATCTGCTGTGTTACAATACTATTTTGTTACTTGCCTTTTGACTTTCATGTCTTGAGTATCTTTTCCTAAGTTAAGTGTACCTGCCTCATTCTCTTCAGTACCTGTGAACTATGCTATTTCTTTGTATGTCTCTACCATAAATTATTTAGCAGTTTCACATTGGATTTCTCCTCTTTTCCTTCCTCCTCCCCTTCCTTCTTTTCCCCTTCTCTCTCCTCTCTTCCCCTTTCTTTTACTTTTTAAACAAATAAACATATTTACTGGGCCAAAGGCAGTATGCATTTAACATTTTGGTAAATAATGCCAAATTGCCCTCCAAAATATTTGTCAGTATAAATTCACTAATCGTTTATGACAGTGTCTGTTTTCCCATTGCCTCCAAGGAAAGATATTTAAACATTGTAAAACTCTTTTAAGTACAAACTTCACATGTATTCAACTTTCTAAAAATTGTCAAGCAACACAGTGACAAATTAAAGCTTGAGGAAAACAACCACACCTTACAAATATGTTTTCATTTTCAGGTTTACTTCTAATCTTTATTCCTATACAGATATGACAGTTAAATAATTGTTACTGCAATATTGATACAGTTTCTTTTAATTTTATTGACACATCATAAGCTGATTAGCATGTTTAGATTTCATAATTTTTTAAAAAAGAACTGATTATAGTTAGCCTTACCCTATAGCTCTGAATTTTTAGAATCTTCGTATCTGTGAACAATTTTACAAACTTTTAAGAAAATGGATACATGAATAAAATTTCCTAAAGCAACTGAAACATTGGAAACATTGTTTCTGAAGTGTTAGTATCAAATCTTTGTGGTTGTGCATATCTCAATTATCTTTCATACACTGGAGTCAAATCTTGGGAGTTAGTTTCTGAAATCAGTGAGTACAGGGGAAATCTAATGTAGATAAAAATTCCTTTTTAATTTCCTCAGGAGCGATACCATGGTGGAGACCAACATAGAGTTCTTTCAGTAAGTCTAGCATGGCCAGTTTTTTCTTCATGTTGGAGCTGTTACTTTCTCTTTAGTTAAACACCAGGTGAAGAGTTGGCTTGTATTTAGGGCCTATATTTTGAAAAAAGAGAAGAAAAAGGGGTGCTTACTCTGTCAGAGGCCAGAGGGAACCAAGACTGAGCAGGGAGCTGCATATTCGCTTTCTTCCTCGCACGCTCCTGGGACAGACAGGTGATCCTGGTGTGGAATTGCCCATCTATTTAAAATAATTCTCTCTCTTTCGTGTAGTTGAGTTTATATTAGTTAAATGCAAGTGTAGTACAACTCCACTATAAGTTTTTTTTTTTTTTTTAACTAGGTAGTTTTAACAACAATAACACAAAATTAAAACCCAATTTATAAGACAGATTTCTTAGAAAGTTTCTTTGTGCATTATTGGCTTATCAGTGTGATGACCGTTTCGTGATATCTCAGATTGTTCTGGTGTATGTTTTTATGAGTTGTTTGGCTCAGGTTTGTAATAATTGTCTGCGTGATTTAAAGATACCATTATTTTGTCAGTTTAGATCATTAAATTTCTAAAGTGCTTTGTGCTTTGTTAGTTTCAACAAGTCTCAGGACTTTCTTAAAAGAAAATACATTAAATTAAATAACATCCATCATAGTATCATTAAGTGCAAATGAGATTCTCCCTACTAGATTTATAAACTGCATGTGTAGTAGTAGTAATAAATAACAATAATAATGGTAGGAATAAGAATAGCTAACGTTAATGCTCTGCTGACCTTCGGCCAGGCGCTGTCTAAATGGGTTACTGCATTGAATCCTCTCACAGGAATGTAAGCTACATGAAGGTGGGGACTGTGTCTCTTTTATTCACTGCACTATTTCCAGTGCATCTAGATGTGCCTGCCACATAAGAGCTGCTCAATGAATATTTGTCAAATGAAGGGTTGTGGAGCATATGTAGTCATGCCATTTCAGCAATAAGGAGTGAATCTTAGAATGATTAAAGCACTTGCCCAAGGATAGACTTCCAGTAATGCAACTGGAACTCAAACCCATGTGGGATGATCTTTGTCATTTTGACAGTGGGGACATGCTAACCTAATTGCAATATTAATTACTATTGCTTTAGGTTGAGTTGGCATACTTTTTCTTAAAGAACCGCGTGGTAAATATTTTAGACTTTGCACGCCAGATGCTCTCTGTTGCAACTACTCAACTCTGTCATTGTAGCATGAAAGCATCCATAGACAATTCATAAATGAATGGGTATGGCTGTGTTCCAGTAAAACTTCATTAGCAAAAACAGGTGGCAGGGCAGATCTGGCCCGGGGTAGTATAATTTCTCTAGTTTGCCGTCCCCTGTTTAAGGCGATCTCTTGCTGTCAGTGCCACAGTAAATCACGTGTGCAGATGTGGGCCCTGAAATGGCATGGCACTACGTCTAGTTTGGTGGTCCTCCAGATGGTCCAGAATATTAGTTCTTTATATTAGTTTATATTAGTGTTTTTCAAGATTAATCTGGAAGTAAAAACAAAATTTTGATAATTGTCATGAAGAACTTAGGAATCTCCAGGAATTCTTAGACCCTACTTTGTGAAAAAGTGGTGTACGGAAATAGCAAGTATAGAAAAAGGATATAATAAGTGATGTTATGATATTCCCTGTTTTAGTCTGAGCTTAACATTTACAATTTTTATTACCTAGTGAGAGACCAGTTTTGGGACGAGGGAGTCAACTTTTGAGTATCTTTTTTTCTTTGTAATTACAGGCTACTGGTACCAACTCTTGTTTTTTCTCTAGGACCTTGATTTCATTAGATTTTTGTTGTTTCTTGTTGCTTTTTGTTTGGCTTATTTTCTTTCTGTTTAAAATTCTTTCTTCTTGGGGACAAATTGTTAAGTAACCATCATGTGTGTGTAAGCCTATTTGGTAACATTTCGATGATCTAGGAAGGGGCCAGTTTTAATTATCAAAATATTAATTGCAAAATGTTAAGGAATATATTCACATTTTAAATTTTCTTTGGGATATATTTATAACTAAACTTTCACCAGGCACCTTGCTTTAATGGATATGTAAATTGTGTAGTCATTTAATTTCTGATTCTGACATATTTGAGATACGTTATGTAAATCACTCCATGATTTACAACAGTTTAATCTGCTTAGGGAAATTATTTGGCTTATGCTAATTGTGTAAATATTTTTTTCTTCATAGAGTAAGACAGAGTTCAGCTGAAATTGTCACAAATTTTGCATCAATAGAGTCCACGCAATGAGCTATTTGTATTCTAGCCTTTTAGGCATAGAGATTTAAAAATAGGCATCTCAAAGCAACAATTTTGTAAGAAATTTAATGAAAGGTTTGGGATTCCACTCCACCTCTTCGGAGTTCTGTACCTTTGAGCAAGCTAGTGCTCCTTTCAAGGCACCTGTCTCTTCACGTCTAAAATGAGTATAATAATACTAATACCAGCACCTAGGGCTGTTGGGAGGATTACATAAGATAATGCTTGCAAGGGCTTTAACAAAGGGACTGGCCCAGCCCAAGTTTATCCATGTAAACTACTATTACCATGTGATAAAAAAGTTACATTTAGGAGTTCTTGAAGTTTGGGGATGAATATCTTTTTGTTTAATATTGTTTAATATAAAAGTAGAAGATTTTATTTATATCTTTTAGTATAAGCTAACTATTCTTATGCTCTTTATTATAACATTTCATAATAATTATTGTCTAAATTATATTTAGTGACATGTTTATCTGTGTGAAGCAGTAGGGATGTGGGAAATGTGTCTCAGCTAGTCCAGGACTCTGCAGAGAAAATAATCGGAGTTAGAAATAAGACATAGCCTCGTATTTTCAGCACAGGAAGCAAGTGTATGAACTCACTGAAGTATTGACTTTCTAATATTATGGAAGCTATCAAATAAAGGGACAATGGTTTATCTTTTACCAGGCTTCCACTTTATTTTGACTGATATTCTCTTACTATGTGCGTGTACAGCTTGGTTTCCTGTACCTCTTCATGATATAGTGATGAGCACTTGGTTGAATTGTCAGATTGTACAGTGGTTAATTGTATCTGTCTTTGTCTCCAGGATGATTGAGGAAAGTGGGAACAAGCGGAAGACCATGGCAGAGAAGAGGCAGCTGTTCATAGAAATGCGTGAGTCTTGAGTGCTTCTGAGGTCCTTGTTTGCATGTGTGGGAAGGCCTTTTTTTCTCCTGATCAAGTCACAGGTTTAATCAGTTAGAAGTTTTACGTTGCAAGCTTTAGAAAGGGAAGAAGGGGAGTTAAAGAATCATGGGGGTGGAGGACCCCAAGCCAGTGTATATTTTAATTGAATTGACTTGAATTGCTTTCTTAAGCAAAGTCATAAATAATTAAGGCAGGACGTCACCTAGATTTTCTCTGAGTTTAAGGCATGCTAATCAATTTAGACCTTTTGCTGTAACTCTTTTGTTACCATGAGCTTGCAAGTGGTGATAAATAATAATATGTTATATACATTACCTTACACTAGATACACTTTCTAAGGGAGGGAGAGCTAAGTGTTCGGACAACCCTTAGGGCTATAGGAAAAATTAAAAGTGTGAATGTGTGCTTTGGTATGTTACTTTACTATACAATTTTAAATCTTCTGTTAAAAAATTATGTATTTATATAAAACTCGAACAAAGAAAAAGATGGCCTAGAGGAGAGAGGCTGTTTCCAGTATATGAAGGATTGTTTTGCTCTGCAATTACTTGTCTATGTGACTTTGACCAACACACTCACACTTGGTGCACCACAAATCCCTTTGCCACGAAATAAGGTTATTGGTTTGTACCTGTGATTGTGAAGCATTTTAAAAGCATTTTACTTTTTTTTTCCAAATGAGATTTTACAAGGACCCTCAACATGTGAGTGTCACAAAATTGGTACTGCTTAGTTGAAGACAGAGAGGGGAGGTGGGAGCCCAGCCTGAGATAGCCCCTGAGGTACTTGCAGAATTCTAGATTTCCACGTATCACAGAGTGACAATCATTGGATGAATTCTCAGAAGACCCTTCAACCGTCAAGATATTTTAAATCTTTAGAGTCTTAGTAATGGGAGGCAGAGTGTGACTCCCCTCAGATCTTTGTCGTCCTGTCAAGCATGGCCTAGGTCACTGTTAGAGGTGGCAGAGAAGAACTTGTTGGCATTGGGTAGGTGGTCGGGTTGGGTGATCTTTAAGGACTCTTGTACTTCTGGGTGTCTAATTGCTGATCATCCAAGCCAAACGCCTTGAAGTTGCTCCCTCAGCCTCATCTTCCACCTCCAAAGAAATCACTCAGGGCAGCTGAGTTTTACGTCATAAGTGAGTCTCGAATCTGTCCTCCTACCTTACTGGCTCTGAATCCAGGCTCTGCAGTCAGGCTGCCTGGGTTTGGGTCTTGGCTCCCTCACTTACTGGCTGTATAACCTTAGGCAAGTTAATCTCTCTGTGCGGCAGTTTCCTCATCAAGAAAATGGGAACAGTACCTACTGCATAAAATTATCATGAATTAAATGAGATAATGTGAGTAAAGCACTTGATGCCGTGCTTGACACAGATGGAAGGTATTTACTATGGCGAGCTGTCTTTATTATGAATATTTTTATCGTTGTTACTTTTCTGAACTAAAGCAATCAGTTTCTGATCCCTTCTTCTGGTCTTGACCCTCTCAAATCTGTGACTTATGAAGCTGCCAGATTGAACTATATAGATCTATGTTACTTCCTTCTTAAATCCCTTCAATTGTCCTCATCACTTTCCTGAGAAAGCCCAAGCTTCTAAGCATGCCCAGCAAGGCCCTTCTGGCCTCTTTTTCCTTGGTTCCCAAGTTCCCTATTTCCCTCACACGTCTTGCGTGTCATTTCCCAGCAATACAGAGCTGGCTTTCCGGCAGATGAGGTTTCCATGTCCCTCTGCCTTTGCTCACGTGGTTGCTCCACCTTCATCTGATTTGTGGCTCCTGCCTACCCTTCAAGACTCAGTGTAGGGGTCGTCTGTTCCATTTAACTTTTAACGCATTTATTGAGAATCTGTATGTTCCAGGCACTATTCTAGATGCTAGGATTTTAGGGAGGAAGAAAACACAGCCCCTGACTTCTCTCATGTTGCTTACCTTTTAGTACGAGGAAGCAGACAAAATAGGAAACCAAATAAATGAACAATATAAGAAATGCCTGGAATGCACTCACACCGGCAAGTGAGAGAACGTGCCTAGGGTAGATATTTGAGGTAGAAATTGGGTATTTTTCAAAGAATTAGGTTTGCTGCTTAGTGAATGTTATCATTCTGACGCATAAACCTCATGTAAATTACCATTCTCTGTAACAAACTCAAGGATCTGGACAGTCTGGGAGATGTTTGGTGAGTGTGGCTTCTTGAGTCTCTCCTATTTCTTCATAGGAAGAATTGCCTTGGTGGCAGTGGTATCTGCTGCTGGAAGCCTCATTCTCTTATTTCCAACATCATCCCACCCAAATCTCCAGCATAATTACCTTCTGTGGATGCTGAAATCACCTTTTGCCAGCCTCATTACTTGACTCTATCTTCTAGGTGTAAATTTAAAAGGATACTTCGAAATAGTTCATAACAGAAACTAGAAAATATGGAGAGTTGATAATGAAAATAGTATATATCAGAATACATGGAATGCAAAAATGGAAAATCACAGGCAAGTTTACTCTTAAATGTTTACACAAGAAAGAAAAAAAGGTCTGAAAATAAATGGCCTAAGTAATCCAATATAAGAAGTGGGAAAAAGAACAACAGAATTGCCTAAAGTAGAAAGAAGAACATAATAAACATAAGAGTGCACAACAATAAAGTGGGGAACAAAGATACATGGAGAGGACCGATAAAGCCAAAACTTCCTTGAAGAAACCAATAATACTGACAACATTTTGAAAAAGAAAGAGTAAAATCGGAATCCATGAGCGTGGAGGCCTGGCGTCAAGTATTTTGAAGAGTCATCCAGAGAACTTTTTATTTTAGCACCAGAGTTGAGAACTACTGTTCTAACTTATCATCTTTCATTTTTCTTAGTAATTTTCTATCATGTAAGAATCGTAAACTACCAAATTATTTCTATATGATTTATTCCACTCTTCATAAATATTTATCAAGTTACTGGGGCTACCAAGATAAACAGATGTGATCCTCATTCTCATAGTGCTTAGAGTCCAGAAAATAAAATATTAAGCAAAGAAAAAATAAACTGTTTTCATCACTGTTCATAATAGGAAATTAAAGATATTGTCTAAAAACAGAAAGGACTAAGAATATTCTGTACTTTCCTCAATTTTGCTGTGAAGCTAAACTGCTCTAGAAAAATAGTCTTTTTGAAAAAATGATATAGTTACCTACCTATGTAGAAATCTATAAACTAACCATTTAGTCTAATAAAAGAGTGGAGAAAGATCACTGGATTCAAAATTTACATACTAAATAAATAGATGACTGTCTAAAAAATATTTAGCTTAATTGGGCTATAGGTCAGGGAATGAGGGATTCTAGAATCTTTGAATTTGTTGACATTTTTTGTTATGTATTTTTCTAAATAGTCTATGAGTGCTTGAAAATAATGTGTATGATTTCTGCATTATTTAGATCAAGCTTGTTACATGTTTTATTCAAATTTTTTTTGTCCGTATTGATTTGACTGCTTCATTACTGAAAGATGTTAAAAATCTCTGCTTTGATCATAGATTTTAAATTTTTTCCCTTTAGTTCTGTCAGTGTTTTTTAAATTTTTTTTAAAGATTGGCACCTGAGCTAACATCTGTTGCCAATCTTCTTTTTTTTCCTTCTCCTTCTCCCCAGAGACCCCCAGTTGGTAGTTGTATATTCTAGTTGTGAGTGCCTCTGGCTGTGCTCTGTGGCCTGCCGAGTGGTGCCATGTCCGCACCCAGGATCCGAACGGCCGAGACCCTGGGCCACCAAAGCGGAGCGCACGAACTGAACCACTCGGCCACAGGCCAGCCCCCTCTGTCAGTGTTTGGGAGGTTTTGTTTTTAGATGCATATACATTAAAATGTTATATCTACCTAGGAAATTGAATGTTTTGTCATTATGTAGTACTTTTTCTGGTAGGTATGTCCTGTTTCGAGTAATGCTTTTTTGCCTTGAAGTCTCTTTTGTTATATGTTAATATAGCTCTGCCAGCTTTCTTTGGTTGCATGCCTAGTAAAGTATTTATCTTTGCATTCTTTTAAAAAACTTTCTGTATCCTTATGTTTTATGTGTATCTCCTGTAAACAGCGTAAGGTAGGTTATTTAAAAAAAAAGACAACCAATGTGACTGACAGTCTTTGCTTTTTCACTGAAGACTTTATTCTCTTTAATCTTTTTTATGAATACTGATATATTTCATTTTTTTGTTTGTCTTATTTTGTGCTTCGATTTTTCTTTTCTCTATCCCTCCCCCGCCCCCTTTCTTGCCTTATCTTAGACGAATTGAGCTTCCTTCCTTCCATTCCACTTTTTCCCTTTATTTGGCTGTGAGTTGTATTTTCTTTTTCTGGCTGTCCTAGAAATTTTAACATCAATTAATTGAAGTCCAAAGCTTATCAATATTTATAACTTTGTTGATAGTAATACAAGGATATTAGAATGCTTTAGAGTACCTCCTTTATGAAATATATGCTATGGTTAGTGTTGTCTTTTTTAACTCCATAGATTAGACTTTGTTATTATTTTGCATAGTCAATTTTTGTTTTATCCAACCTATTTGGTTATCACTTTCTTTGCTCGCCGTTATTTTTTAAAATTTAAATCTAAATCTTGGTGGAGCCAGGCACGTGTCCCTATCTTTTCCCTTTGTGGGTTTTTTTCTTCTTTTATTCCTAGTTCAGCCCCTGGGAGAGTCATCCTTCAGTGGTCTTGGCTTTATTTGTACCTTCCTCTCTGCTGGGACCCCTGGCTTCATCTCTGATCCCCAGGATTTCTAACTGTACTGCCAAGAAAAAATAAGGAAGTCAGTTATGTTTATATTCATTACTTATTCAGACTAATATTCTTTTGGAAAGTGTTTTTCTTTTTTTTTTTCTTATTAAAAATGCTTGTAAGGGGCCAGCCCAGTGGCATAGTGGTTAAGTTCACATGCTTTGCTTCTGCAGCCCGAGGTTCACAGGGTCCCTGGCACAGACCTAGCACTGCTTGTCAAGCCATGCTGTGGTGGCATCCCACATAAAATAGAGGAAGATTGACACAGATGTTAGTTCAGCGACAGTCTTCCTCAAGCAAAAAGAGGAAGATTGGCAACAGAGGTTAGCTCAAGGCCAGTCTTCCTTACCAAAAAACAAAAACAAATACAAAAAAACCTTGTAAAAGTTTTGGACAATTCAGAAATATTATATTTACATTTATTAGATTTCTAATCTCTTCTCCCCTTTCTCTTCTCTCCTCCTCATCTCCTCGGTTAGATTCCTTTTGCAACAAAATACATTTACTTCCTTACACCTCCCATGGGCCTGCTGAGCTGCCAGACCAAGTCCTATGGCTTTGTAGAACGCAGTGTGGAATTCTCTGTCCTACTTGAAGAAGGCTAAAAGCATCAACATGTTTACACAGGAGAAGGAGTTTGCCCCCACTGCTTTTATCGTCTCGCTCTATCAGCCTTTCCTTGCTAGTGTCCAAAATTGTATAGTTGTCTAAGCTTTGACTTTCCTCGGTATATTTTCGGGAGAAAGCAGATCAGAGTTTTTTATAGCAGCAACACAGGACTTCCTAATTTTCAGTGATTTATTTGTTCAGTAAATATTTCATGTACTAGTTTTGTTGTGTCCCAGTTTGGGGCGTATGATAGTGAACAACACAAGGATAAAATAGGCTCTGCCTTCGTGAAACTTGGTTTCCTGGAAATGGAAACAAGGAATGATGGGGCAGTAGGAGCCGTGACGTGGGAAGCATGGGGAGTCCAGGAAGGGTTATGGGAGGAAGTGGTGTCTAGGCTGAATCAGCCCCGATGTGATGAAGGAAGGGCTAGAGCAGTAAGTAGCGCTTCTGAAGGCCCAGGGCTTGGCATGTTTGGGTAATTATATGAAGTCACACTAACTGGAGTTGGATGTGAGAGAAAAGTTTGAGAGGTGCATGAACCAGACCTTTTAGTTGAGTTGGGTAGTCCTGTGTTTCCCAAACCTACCTTGATTATAAGACTCTCTAGAATGAAGATTCCAGGTTCCTCTCCTGGATACTTTGATACAAGCTTCTGATATAGGCAGATACAATGAAACCCTTGCATTTGACTCTGTTTTCCTTGGGATTTGGTTATACCGTAGAATATTCACATCTCATCCTCATGAATGAGGCAAGCCATAATGTAGAAAGAAGGGTTAATCCTTTCTTAGCTGTACCCCATCTTTCTCCTGTATATCTTGGGTACCCAGTGTCCTCATATTTTCTCCTCTTTGTTCAGGAGCTTCACTGGGCTCTCTAACGGGGCCCAGATTTCTGCCTGGGAATTTAGTTAGGACCCTTCGTACCATTTCTTGATAAGCTTGAAACATATTGCCTGACATTAGTATTAAAATGACATTTTACTGTATTTCTTATAATGAACTATTCTTGAAATGAATGATGATGAAGTGAAGAGTAATCATTTCTCGTTCAGAATCCCCGATGGGATAATATAATCATTTCAATTTCTTCACTGGGGGCTTTCTGTTCTTTTTTTAATGTGTCATACTACCATGTTTTCTGATGAGGAAGTTGACGTGACACTTACATAAGGGAAGTATTTTAAAAGTGAAGGCTATTCTTAGAGGCAGTGTATAAGGATTTTACTTAGAGAAACCAGAAAAGGTGACTGCTTCAGAAGAAGGTAAACATATGGGAAGTTTGAGAACCTGATTAGTTGAATGTTGGGACAATAAGATTTTAATAATGTTCTAAGGTTATTGATTTTGTCTTCACTTTTAGAAATTATTTTGAGATTTGGAGTGCTGTTAGATTTTTTAAATGATATTGTGGCAGGGCTCCCTAGAATTTCTGAATCCTGTGCTATCCCACTGCTGTCTCTACCTTTTTTCCCACTGGGTTTAGAGGGATGTATTTTCACAAAGAACAATGGCAAAGGAAGGCAGAGTGATACTTGATTCTTGACTAGCACCTGAAACTTCAGTGTAGAGATTTCTGGCAAACTGGGCTGAAGCATATGGAGTTTCCCATTTTCCTAAACTAGATGGCTTTGAACTTGTGTGATATCTGCTCTATTTTGTTTTGCAGCCCCCAAATCTGACTCTAATTGCACTGGAGAGAGAGTCTGAAGAGAGTGCGTTATACCAGGTGCACTGACTTTTTCCTGTAGTTACTTCTCCACTAGCAGATGTGCCCTAATAAATGTCCTGCAATCTGATCAATCTGATCAGTAATCTTTCTGTTTGGTCATTTGGGGATGGAACTTTCCCAGCTATTCACATTAGTTTTCTCAGAAAAATATTTTATAAAGATAAAGGTTTAGGCATTAAAATTATTTATCTACAGTGATTTAATGACTGGTTATTTTTTAAATGCCCTTTAACGTTTGTCACACTTCTTTCTTAAAACCATTGTTTTTTTTTTTTTAAGATTGGCACCTGCGCTAACAACTGTTGCCAGTCTTCCTTTTTTCCCCCTGCTTTTTTCTCCCCAAATCCCCCCAGCACATAGTTGTGTGTTTTTTTTTTAGTTGTAGGTCCTTCTAGTTGTGGCACGTGGGATGCTGCCTCAACATGGCCTGACGAGCAGTGCCATGTCTGCGCCCAGGATCCGAACCAGCGAAACCCTGGGCTGCGGGGAGCGGAACACGTGAACTTAACCACTCGGCCATGGGGCTGGCCCCTGGTTTTTGAATAATTAATACTTAATAGTTTCAATTAAAAATATTTGGGTTGATATAATATATTAAACTAAATGAGTAAAAGCAAATAGGACTGAATAAATTTAAAAAAGAATTGTAAACCTTCACTCTGAAAACTACAAAACATTGTTGAAGGAAATTAGGGAAGACTTAAACAGGCGGGAAGACGTCCTGTGTCAAAAGATCAGGTGATTTAACTGTAAGATGGCAGTATTCCTAAGGTGATTCACAAACTCAATACAATTCTCATAAAAACTGGCTTCTTTGCATAAATGAATAGGCTGATCCTAAAAATTCATATAGAAATTCAGGGGCCCCAGAATAGTCCAAACAATCTTAAAAGAGAAGAACAAAGTTGGAAGACTCACACTTCGTAATTTGAGAATTTGGAATTTGCTACAAAGCTAGAATAATCCAGATTGTGTAGTACTGACATAAAGATAGACATATAATCAGTGGGATAGAATTGAAAGTCCAGAATTAAACCCATACATCTATGGTCCCTTGATTTTTTTCACAGTGGTGCCAAGATCATTTAAAGAGGAAAGAGGAGTCTTTTGAACAAATGGTGCTGGGACAAATGGATATCCACATGCAAAAGAATGAATTTGAACCCCTACCTCATATCATGTAATAAATTAACTCTAAGTGGATTGTAGATCTAAATGTAAGAGCTAAAACTATAAAACTCTTAAAAGAAAACATAGGTGTAAATCTTCATGACCTTGGATTAGGCAAAGCCATCTTGGCTATGACACCAAAAGCACAAGGGACAAAAGAACAAATAGATAAATTGAATTTCATCAAAATTAAAAACTTTTGTGTTTCAGTGGATACAACCAAGAAAGTGAAATGACTACTCACTGAATGGGGGAAAATATTTGCAAATTGTTTATAAGGGACTTGTATCTACAATATATAAACAGCTCTTAGAACCTAATAATAAAGAGCCAGCTCAATTGAAAAATGGGCAAAATCACTGCTAAGGGCAAGAGATTTCTTTTGGGGATAAAGAAAATGTTCTAAAATTGATTGTGGTAGTGGTTGCACGACTCTGTAAGGACCATTAAATTGTACACTTTAAATGGGTGAATTGCATGGTATGTGAATTATATTTCAGTAAAGCTGTTATATTAACAAAAGAAAATAGGACTGTATAGTATATCTAGAAGAATAGAAATTTTGTGAGAACCAGGTGATGGAGGAAATAATTTCAGTCATGGCATCAAGGTAAAGGTTGATTGAAGTGAGAGTAAGAAACCCTTGCTTTACTTTTTGGTCAATAAATATTACTTTCACCAAAAACCTGAAAAAAATCCTTCCCTTTTTTTCTATACTGTGAAGCGAGCGGAAATGAGAGATGCCTGTAAATATTGGTAGAAGGTAACTTGTGCCAGTTCACTTTCCCTTTGTTGAGTCAAAAGTTGCTGCCGGGTGTTGTGAAGGCAGCATAGCTGAAATAAAAGGCTTACGTTGGGGGCCAAAGGGCTCTGAAGTGCCCTTAGAATCCAGACTTTGTTTATAACAAATTTTGAAATGAGAACAAAGTTTGATTTATAGAATCAGGTTACTTTAGGATTTGTCCTAGTTACTATGGCTGTATATCACTTAGCCCCAAATGCTCATTTATTGTGTTTATGCATTTTGGGGGTCTATAATTAGGATAACATCCAGTGCCGATGTCTTGACTTTGCTTCATGATGTTTGAAGTCTCAGCTGGAAGACTTGAAGGCTCAGGGCTGGAATCATTTGAAGACTTGCTCACTTACGTGTTTGGCAATTGACGCTGTCTTTTGGCTGATGGACTCAGTTCCCCTGCATATGATCCTCTCTTTGTGGCCTCTCCACATCAGCTAGTTTGGGCTTCCTCGCAACATGGCATCTGGGTTCCCAGGGCAACATCCCGAGAGAGTGCGAGCAGGGCCCACTGTACCACCTTTTATCACCTATCTTCAGAAATCGTGCAGTGTCACTTCTGCACATTCTATTCGTTGAGGCAGTCACAAGGTCCTGCTCAGATGCACATAGAGGGAAATAATCTTTAGTTCTTGATGAGGAGGGACAGTATCCTAGGAAGCACATAAAATACTGGTCTGGAAATACCATTGTGGCCATTTTTGGAAAAATACAGGCTGCCATAGACCTGGAAGGGGCCCTTAGAGATCAGTTTGTCCAGTTCCCTCATTTTACAGATGCAGACTTTGAGGCCAAGAGGAGGTATGTGTCATGGCCGCAGTCATGGTCTGTGGTTGGTGGTCAGGCTGGGGCTGGAACTGAGCTCTCCTGACTGTAGGCTAAGGTCTTTCCTACTATACCACCTTGCCTCCCTTCCTAAGATGGATAGTTCATTCACTCATATCGTGAGTGTTCCTCCTCTCAGAGTTTTCTTAGCCTAGCAGACAGGATAACATAGGCAAAATTATTGGCATAGTGCTTAGCGTGGAGTGGACATGCAAAAAGTGTGCCTAATCCTTTTTCCCCACTTTGTATTTTATCAGAAGGCCTAGTTGACATGTTATGTATAGACTGTGCCGACACAGTGGAGTAGAGTCACTTCCCAGCATTTAGACATTAAATGGTAAATCACCTTGGACTTTTTATTTGCCCTTTTTTCAGGTGCTCAGAATTTTGACGTCATACGACTGTCAACTTACAGAACAGCTTGCAAATTACGATTTGTACAAAAACGATGCAACCGTAAGTCATTTCTACTCATTTCTGTAATAGCTGGGTAGAGCTCTTGATAATATAAAAGAAATAAATATCTTTTAGTTTGTAATAGAGAAAAAAAATCAAAACCTTATGTGGTAAGGCTAAAAATCATTTTTTTAAACTTTTGTTTTTTATGTATCTGGGTGTGTGTGTGTGTGTTGATTTAAATATATTTCTGTGGGTTCTGGTCAAAAAGTTTGAAAACCACTGTCCTAGGGCAACTACTGTATTTTTTTTTCTTTTTTGCTGAGGAAGATTTGCCCTGAGCTAACATCTGTGGCCAGTCTTCCTCTGTTTCGTATGTGGATCGCTGCAACAGCATGGCTGGTGTGTGTTTTAGGTCTGTGCCTGGGAACTGAACCCAGGCCACTGAAGCGGAGTGTGCTGAACTTAACTCCTAGGCCACCAGGCCGGCCCCAACAGCTACTGTTTTTGTAATTCTTACGGTAATTATTTTTGAGAACTGTAGTCTATGTGTGGAGTGTTGAGAGTCTGAACCAGGCTAGCGGCATTAGTAATGTAAAGTAAAAGATGCGTTGTTCTAGAAGTTTTATTTTGTCACCTATGATTCTTCAATCCAACTGAAAGTGTTTTTTTTGGGGTGTACAGTATAAGTAGGAGTCAAATTTCAGTTTTTTCCATAGATATGTTCACCTGTCCCTGCACTGTTTATTGAAAAGACCATTCTTTTTCTTCACTGCTAAAAAATCTTTTCCTCGTATTCATTGAGGGAAACATACAAGAATGTTCTTAGCAGGGTCCACACATGAGAAGATCTGCTCTTGGGCACTCGTGTTCCATTGATCTGTCTGTCTGTTCTTGTACTGATAACACTATTAGAGCTTTGTAGTAAGTCTTGTTATCAGGTAGAGGAAGTCTTCCTACTTTGTTCCGTTTTTCTTCTTAAGATTGTCTAGGACATTCTCGGCCTCTTTCCATTTATTTTTATGCAAATTTTCGAATCAACTTGTCAGTTTCTACTAAAAACAAACAAAATAAAACAAGAACTCGGCTGGGATTTTTTCTTTCCTGTCTTTTTTCAAGTATAATTTACGTATAGTAAAATTCATCCTTTTAAAGTATAGTCCTGTGGGATTTTGTTGGGATTGCGCTGAATCTGTAGACGAAGTTGAGTAGACTTGACATATTTCTGACGTTGAGATTTCCTCCTGTGAACATAGTATGTCCCTCCATTTATTTAGGACTTTAATTTCTGCCAGTTATAGGGTTTTTTTGTAGAGATGTTGCATATCCTTCATTGGATTTCTCCCGAAGTCGTTGATGATTTATGATACTGTTATAAATAGTATTTTTAAATTTCATTGTCTGTTACTGATATATAGAAATACAGTGACTGGGGCCGGCCCGGTGGTGCAGCAGTTAAGTTCGCACATTCCGCTTCAGTGGCCCAGGGTTCACCGGTTTGAATCCCAGGTGCAGACATGGCACCACTTGTCAAACCATGCTGTGTCAGGCATCCCACATATAAAGTAGAGGAAGATGGGCACAGATGTTAGCTCAGGGCCAGTCTTCCTCAGCAAAAAGAGGAGGATTGGCAGCAGATGTTAGCTCAGGGCTAATCTTCCTCAAAAGAAAAAAAAATAAAGTGACCTTTATATCTTGACTTATATCTAGGAATCATTCTAGACTGAAATATCAATTTTAGTCGTTTATCTGTAGAATTTTTATGATTATCTGTGTATAATTTTGTCATTTCTGAATAATGACAGTTATATTTCTTCATTTCCAATACTTATAGCAGTAATTACTGCATATTTATATTGGTTAGGACCTGAAGTACAATGGAAATGATGATAGTGGGCATTTCTTATCTCATTTCTAATATCAAAGGAAAGGCTTTCCACATTTTGCTATTAAGTTATATGTTTGCTGCAGTTTTTTGTAGATACCCTTAATCAGATTAAGGAAGTTCCCTAGTTTGTTTCTTCATTTCTAAAGATGACTTATTTTAAAAATTGTCTTTCTGCTGATGATTTCTAACTTAATTTCATTTTGATTAGAGAGCATGGTTTATATGATTTTAATTCTTGGAAATTTGTTGATATTAGCTTTGTGACTCAGAATAAAGTCAATTTTTATACATGTTCTTTGTATTCTTGAAAATAAAGCATGCTAGTCATTGGGGGCAGTACTTCATATAGTGCCCATTATGCCTATTTTGTGTGTTGTAAAGTTTAATCATCTATTCTGTACTTACTTCTTTGTATGTTTGCTCTCTCACTTACTAAGAGAGGTGTGTTAATATCTCCTACTAAGTTTGTGAATTTGTCTCTTTGAGTTTCTGTTAAATTTTGCGTTAGGTATTTTTGAGGCTATTGTAGGGAGAGCAAAACTTTACTTCTACCCTCTTAGGGTCTCTGGTTGGGCCCAAGAATTAAATTGACATAGGACAGATCAACAGGGGAAAAGCGTACAGGTTTTTACATGTACCTGGGAGCACCCATAGGAAAATGAAAACCCAAGGAAATGACTAGACCTGAGTGCTTATATACTAGGGAACAAAGAGTAGCAACTGTGGAAAAGTAACCAAAATATATGGGTGACTAAAGGAAGATAAGAGTTATTTTAACAGAGTCGGTACAGATGTCTCTTGACCTCAATTCACTGTCTCTGGTGATAAGAATGTTTCTTTCCCCCTGGAATAGGGAGAGCATCTTTCACGTGGGAGTTTTATTTCCTGCTTTCGAGAAATGAGGAGTTCACAGTGCCCTTCTTGGCACCTGCTGTTTTTAAGTGTCTTTTAACTCAAAATAATCCTCATGCCAAAGTGTCATATTTTGGGGTGACATATTTTGACACCCTCCACTGTTCTGTTAGATAGAAATAAATGTAAAGTTCTTATATCTTTCTGATTAATTAAAACTTTTAAATTGCTGACAGTTTATTTTTTTTGTGTCTTAGTCCATCTTGTTGATATCTGGAACATGATCGAAGCCTTCCGAGACAATGGCCTTAATACGCTGGACCATACCACTGAGATTAGTGTGTCCCGCCTCGAAACTGTCATCTCATCCATCTACTACCAGCTGAACAAGCGCCTGCCTTCTACTCACCAGATCAGCGTGGAGCAGTCCATCAGTCTCCTCCTCAACTTTATGATTGCTGCATACGACAGGCTAGTACCTTACATGCTTACTTCATTTTAAGAACGTTTTACCTAAATCATCCTTCTTCCACACTGCCTTGCTAAGGGTTGTCAACGTAGGATCACAGTTCAAAGGGAAATTATTCAGTGTAAGTCTCTTCTAAAGACTGGTGAAGTGCCAGAGTGCCTTGCTGTCCTAGGCATGTCACATGGTAAGCTCTGTAATATTGTGCAGAATCACAACACTTGAGACATATTGTTGGGTAACATTTTAGGCACCTTAATATAGCTGGTCTCTATGCAGAGAAAGATAGCTAAGTTGTGAGCTTTATTATGAAGCTTTCTATTTGATTTTTAAACCTAACCTTTCTTTATAACACCAAATGCCCCTGGACTATAGTATCTTGTTTTCTCTTTATTTATGTTTAGGAACCTATTTTAATTTTTTTCAGTGCAGAACATTGTCTGGTAGACCTTACAACAATGGAAGAATACTATTTAAATATACTCCAAATTAAAATCGAAATGAGTTGCTGTATTTGTATTCATGGAGAATTAAATTGGTATTATAAAAACAAAAACGAAATGATGAATATTAGAAGCACAGAGGATAATGGATATATTCCAGGAACCAAGCATTCAGATTTCTGATCCCTGCTATATTATCAACCGTCTGATTTGGATGGGTTAATTCTCTGCTTCATTTTATCTCTCTGTAGACGTACTTTGAGTTCATACATCTCTAGAATGCTATTAATTGTACTTTATAATATTGAGGATTCTGTGAGTTAATAGTGAAACTATACGAGTGTCAAAGCCAAGCCACAACATAGGCACTCATTAAATTCACAACATTTTAATAAGATGTTACAAATTAGATATTCTATCCATTTAATAGGAAATTATTTCAAGCAATTTGAATTTTAAAACAAGGGTGTACATGAGACATAAGTCTCACAATTCTAATGCCATTTTTTAGCAGTTTAGGTTAATGAATCCATAAGGCTAATTTTGTACTGTCCAAGGAATCACTGTTTTGATCCAAAAACCTTAGTAAAAACCATTAGTCTGTGGTGAGTGAGCAGCACCTTATCATGACACTGACTCACTGAGTAAATCAGTTCAGGGTTGCACAACATAAGTTACTTCAAGAAACAGTATTTTTTTAAGTCAGAAATAAAAATAATCTTACTGTTTAAAGATGGTAAAGATCATAAACTTTGATTCTGTAATTATATCAAATAAGTTAAATACCGTGGCTAAAGAAGGGAGGAGAAGGAAGAGTGAAGAGATGGCAGAAGGGAGGGTGGGAAGATCAGACGGAAGAGAAGAAGGTACGGAGTGTCCTGGGACATGTTCAGAGAAAGCTGGACACGGGCAGAAAGAGACAGAGGAGAAATGGACAGGAATCTGGTGAAGACAGGTCAGTGGAAGGGCTCACTGAAGAGAACCAGGAAGAACAAGAGTGAGTGAGTGAAGGAGAGTGAGGAGTGTAGTATATCGGTGGTGAGTTTAGTAATTCTTGAGTCATATCTTATTTAAAACTTTGACCATGGACATAAGAATAAATCATCCCATCTTTACTAACCTTGAAATCTTTATACGAAAAGAGCTTATTTAGCTCCCCAGAAATTTGAAATTGACTTTCACGTACTGGAAAAAAGAAAGGATATGGTTATCAGGATTTTATTTTTGAAACTCAGGGCATTTTGTTGTTAAATATTTCAAATAGTAGTCTTTTTATTGGTTGGCCACTTTATTACTTATGCTGGAGACTTCCTTTGATGTTTAAAATATCTACTTACTTATTTGAATCTTTTCAGAGCTTTTGTATTTCATAATTTCTTAAAGTTAAAGCTTGAATGCAGCAATTATTTAATTATTCTTAAGTTCCGTCATCTCCAAATTCAAAGTCAAATTTTTGACCAGATGGTGTCAGATTATTATAATAGATTATAAGACCCTGAAGCAATAGTCAGGAACATAGTATCTAAGACTTTCTTCCTTAAGTGTGTATTTTCTTAGGAATTAATTATTTTTAATACTAAAGATTTTAAATATTTCATATTTGCCAATTTTTAATTGAAAAGTACAAAGAACAGAATTAAAATATCTGTGTATAGGGTCTTAGCAAAAGCTATGAGGAATAGCTCAAACATTCTGACAGCCCCATTTTTCCCCTTATCAGGTCCTCAGTTCTGCCTTGTTGGTAGTTATGTGGTCTGGTCTGAAGGTACAAGTGATGCTTTAACTAACTTTTTCTTTTTTTTCCCCTCTAACGAGGATATCGAAATTCCCAGCATGAAGGACAGAAAATCTTCCTTACTCTTCTTCAGTTGAGCCGATTTCATAACTTAGGGCTTGTGGTTTACAAATCCGCTTTCTATTGCAGCCTCTGTGCTAGTTCAGTGTCTTCACTTGGAAGCAGTAGGAAGCCTGCACTTGTGGGCTTGTACAGTAACAGGCATATGGACTCATGTAACAGAGGAGCCCGGAGGCAGGCCGCCCTTGATCTTTGTTGCATCAGGGCTCTGGTTCATTTCTTTGTAGTGGTCTTGGCTTTGCTCTCCTCTTCTATCAGCTTCATCCCTATGCTGACTTCAAAAAATGCCTGCTAGCATCTGCTAAATGCTTCCTCTTTCAAGTCTAGATGGGGGAGAGCCAGCTTCTTTTAACACCAAACAAAAGTACCTGAGCCTTCCTCCAGAAATGTGCATTTGGGCCGTGTCTATGTGGGTGTTAGCACTTTCTAGCTGAAACAAATCACGATTTGTGCCTCTGGAGCAGAGGGTAGTTTGATTATCACCCTCACCACGTCTTGCTTCATAGTGGGGGATTGTTGGACTGGATATGAGGAAGACGACCACGGTCTTCACCATTAAACGCCTTGCCCTGCGTCATAAACTTGTTACCTTTCTTGTTAGATGGCCCCACTCTCCATCCAGTTCCTTAAATCTCAAACCTGAGAATCACCTTAATACCTTCTTCTCCCTCTGCCCCCAAATCCGGTCAGTTGCCACGTTCTTTCATTTCTATCTCTTGACTATCTCTCAAATCTACATGCTTCTCTTATCCCCACTGCTACCATCAAGGACCACCAACATCAGCTTTTCCCTGAGCTGTTGCTTCTAATTGATTTTTTTGCATATACTCTTTCTTCCCTCATTCGTGCTTAGAAATAGTACACAACCATTAACCCACTATCTAACCCAGGAACTTGAACATTGACCATACCTTACATTGATCTCTCTTGTCACATCCCACTGACTTCTGCCTCGCTAAGGGGAACCCTATTCTGAGTTTGTGTTATTACTTCTTTTCTTCTTAAAACAATTTTTTCACATATATAGGCATAAACAGAATATTGTTTAATTTTAATTATTTTTACTAGTTATTAAAAGTGCCATGCTATATGTACTGTTATCTAATTTATTTTTTCACCTAGTAATCTATTTTAAAGACTCAT
Source organism: Equus caballus (assembly GCF_041296265.1). Taxonomy (NCBI): domain Eukaryota; kingdom Metazoa; phylum Chordata; class Mammalia; order Perissodactyla; family Equidae; genus Equus; species Equus caballus. The sequence goes on from NC_091698.1 coordinate 86,107,092, forward strand.
TTATTTTAAAGACTCATTCATGTCACATGTAGCTGTAGTTCACTTTTATACTAACAGTGAACAATATAACAGTGAACACATTCTGTGTGTTGTTATGGCATTTTGGTTTTTCCCAAGTTTTTGCTCTAAGAAACAACACTGCTTGGAATATTCTTATATGTGTCCTGGTCCATGTGTACAAGTGTTTCTCTTGGTTCTAAACTAAGGTATGGAATTGCTGAGGTGTGTGGTATGTGAAAGTTCAGCTTTAGAAGATAATATCAGGTTATTTTTCCAAATTGTACTGATGCGTAGATCCTTTTGATCCACATTCTGTAAGGCTTGGAATTGGCAGATTTTAGTTTTTGCTAAATGACATCTCTTTGTTTCAGTTTCCATTTTCTTGATTAAGTGTGTCTTCATGTGTTCATTGGCCACATATGTTACTTCTGTGAAATGCCTCTTCCTGACTTTTGCCCACTATTCTAATGTGTTGTTTTTTCTTTTTGTATTGATTTGTAGGGCTTCTTCATATAATATAGATAACAATCCTTTCTTCGTTACGTGTGTTGCACAGATATTCTCCCAATTTGTAGGTTGACTTTTTACTTTTCTTAAGATATCTTTGTCTTAAAATGTTTTATAATGAAAAATTTCAAATATATACAAACATAGAAAGAATATTGTAATAAAACTTAAGATTCCTGTCACTCAGCTTCAATAATTATCAATACATGGCCAATCTTATTAAATCTATATCCCAAGGCTCTCCACCTCTATGTTCCCCTCTTTCCTGGCTTATTTCGAGGCAACTTTCCCATGTCGTTATCATTTTATGTGTAAATACTCCAGTACATACATAGTCTGTAAGATGGGGTTCCTTTAAGAAACTATTACCACAATGCCATTATCTCACCTAAAAGTTAACAAATATTTGTTAATATCTTGAAATATCAGCTTTCTCATTTCACTAAATCTCTTATAAATTTTTATTTTTATGTTTTAATTTGGTGCCAGCTATTGATTGGGCCGTAGTGATTTCTGACAAGAGACTTATTTTTTTAGAAGACTTATTTCATTTTGAATTGCGGCTCTGAACTTTTCGTATTTTAATCCTGATAGGGCGTTCTTCTTGGATAGTGACTGTATTCTATGTTTTCTACTCCCTGTGTAAGAAAGAAAAATGTTCTGTAGTGAGTTTCTGAGAAGTTCTCTTTACACTTTATCTGGCTATTGAACCTTATTTTTCTTGTAATTTTTTTAATCAATATTTGTTTTGCAGATGAGTCTGTGGCCTTCACCATAAGTGTTGGTTCAGAGAGATGATGAAATCCCACATTAAATGGAACAAACCTATAAAAAATCATATATGTAATAAAACTAGGTTTGGATAAAATCTTCAAAATATATCAGTATTGAACATACCAGTGAAAAGCCCAGGGTTATTTTTTACCATCTAAAATAACAGTAGAAAACACTCTTGCTAACTTGAACAATCTAAAGATTCCCTTAGGGTAAAGACTTCTATATATCTAATTTATGATGGATTTATATGAAAAAAAATACCTATATAGTTTGGAAATATGATTAAGAACTATTTTTAAATCTTGTTTTAGCGGTTTATGTTGGATATATTTGAAAGTTTCCATAGTTCCATATTAATACTGAATGCTAAAAACAAAACAATAGAAACAAAAAAGCAAAAAAACCCACCTAGTTTATTTTAAATAAATTCAGATGTATTCCTTAAATTATAAATAAGCCCCACTAGTATGTTTTGGAATGGACGTTGATGAAAAAAGATATTAGGTTATAGTCCTCCTCATTAGTGATTTTTAAACAAAAACATAATTTCCTGGGAGGCACAAACATTTCGTGTGTTTATGTACAGTGTTTACTCATATCCCTGCTTATTCTTAGATGGATTCAAGATGACAAGAAAAAAAACAAATAAAAATAGGGGAGAACTAGTGCTGAATGGGAAGTTTTTGATGGCCTCAGTAATAGCACATTTAGCTCTTACGAGGATCTGATCATAGCCGTTTTAGGAAATTTCCAGGAGATGGTGGAGAATGAGCCAGGGGTTTCAAATGTTTGAAAAAGGTGACATGCTAAGAGGAAGCTAGTGCAAGACAGGGAGAAACAGCCGCTCTGGTGAAGAGGCAGAGTGGAGCCCACGCGTCTGCGCTGCGTACCCTGCCCTCCTGGATGCTGCGGTTGCGTGGCTGTCGTGATGTGATGTGTGATGCAACGCCAGCAAAACTAGTTCACTGAGCCCCAGTCTAAGTGGTTGTGGCACAATTCTTCAGGGAGCAGAAAGGAGTGAGCTTGAAGTTCCCTTATTACTCTTCCCATTACTCACTCTTTATCTTGTAGCTTTTCTTTTCTTCCAAGGAAAGTCATGCATCTGTGTTAATTTTCAAAGAGAAATCTTCTTGATTTCAGGATATATGCACAGGGTTTGATCATTAGCTAATATTTTAGGAAAACATATTTTTTTGCTTATTATTTTGGCCTTGTTTTATTGTTTCCTTTTTTGTTGTTGTTGAGGAAGATTAGCCCTGAGCTAACATCTGCTGCCAATCCTCTTCTTTTTCCTGAGGAAGACTGGCCCTGAGCTAACATCTGCTGCCAATCCTCTTCTTTTTCCTGAGGAAGACTAGCCCTGAGCTAACATCTGTATCCATCTTCCTCTACTTTATATGTGGGACACCTGCCACAGCCTGGCTTGACAAGCGGTGCGTAGGTCCCCACCCAGGATCTGAACCAGCACACCCGGGATCCAAACCGGCAAACCCCAGGCCGCTGAAGTGGAACATGTGAACTTAACCACTGCGCCACCAGGCTGGCCCCTGTTGTTTCCTTTTTATACGTTTTTTGTTTTTTTAAAGAAAGGGCAAGAGGAATACTTTTTCTGAGTGTGTTCCTTTTTCCGTGCCTTTATTTTTCTCTGAAAGTGAGGAGAGAGTTAGTAACAGAGAGACTTCTCCGGTCTGTTCAATACTCACCTCCAGATTAATCTGATTAAGACACTATTTGCTTCGTGTAACTTCCCACCTCAGAAACCTGCCAAGACTCTGTGTGGTTTTTGAATGAAGTTCGTCCTCCTCAGTTAGGTCTCATGGTGTCAACCCTTAAGTCCCTGCTCACACCAACCTCTAAACCACTGGAGGCACTTTTCAGTTTTTCCGGTATGACTTGCTCGTTTCTCCCTCCGTGCGTTTTGCTTGGTCTCCTAGTCGTCCCTCCCCGACACCACGCTCAAGTTTTTCCCTACTCCGTAGCCCTGCTCATTATCACCAACCCCGTTTTCATCCCTTTAATGACCTGTAGTGCTTGTCTGTGTCATTATTCTGACTTTCAATTATGTAATGCTTCTAACTGCTTCCTAAGGGTACAGATAAGATTGAAAGTTCTTGAGAGCAGAGAGTCTACCTTATATTTCTTTGATTCCTCACTGAATACAAGGCTAGATTCTTAATAAATATTTGTTAGGTTGAGATGAAAATTAGCAGGCATTCTGACTGTGATAAAATTGAATAATATTCTAAGTTGATTTTACTTGATTAAGCTGTTTCACATTTGCCAAATGGATTCTTGATTGCAGTTGATTATTGCATAATCCATTCCCTGTGAAGTTTTGTAAATTAAGATTAATTGGAAAAACATGAGTTTTGAAAAATCATAGAGAATGTTCTTATTACTTTTAGTTATATGCAATAATTGGACAGGTAATAGTATTTCTAAAGTAGAAGTCTATTTCATGCGAGAAGTGCTCATTTGTGGTTGGCAGCATCTACCATTGTTTCCTAAAGATGTAGAAATAGCTTGTTTTCTTAAGTAAAAAATGTTCCCCGTAGTCTTGTTTTCAAAAATATTAATTTGAATAGCAAGTTCTTCTTAGTGCAAAGCCCATAAACATCATTTAGATTAGGTTACTTTAAATGTCAAAAAATAGGCACAATTTGAGACTTTACTAAACTGAAGTGAGGAAATTCCCATCGAGGGTGCAGACGAGGACTGCAGAGGCTTCTGAAGGTGCCTGCAGGTTGAGACATAGCAGTGTTTGTTCACGGTGACTCACCGTCTGCCCAGCTAATCACAGTGTTTTCTCAGTGTTGGACAATAAGAACTCGTTTTAGAAGTCATGTGCACAGTTTATTGTCAGACTGTAAAATGGTAGGTCTATGGACATGAATCATGCAGAGAAGTCTGAGAAAGAGAATCATCACGTTTTTTATTGAGGGAGGGTGCTCCCTAGAGAGATTCTTTTTAGGTGGGATTAAAATAAGTTTCCTCTCTCCTGCCGTCCTCAACAAATATTCCCTGTTTATCCTTTCATTTTAGTATCTTAGGTGGGGGCTCATATTCACTGTTAATTGTGTTACATCTTAAATATTGACCTACTAATCAACTCTGTAGCTATCATAGACCAGATTTTAAGTTAAATATCTTTTCCAAATCTCGTTTGAAGAGAACTGATTTTGTTATGAATTTGGACTTTCCATGAGAAGTACTGTTGGTGAAGTTATACATGCCATGGCCAGGGGCAGCTCAACATTCATTTTTAAATGTAGCTTGACCAGTGTATGTGGATTACATTCAGATGTCTGGTGAGAAGGATCAAGAATGTTTTTCCAAGAAAAAAGAATCAATTAGATAAAGAACATAATCATAGGGTATGAGGCTGTTAAGTGATGGCAGTTTCTCTCTACTCCCTCTAAATGTAGAGGAAAAATGCAGGAGAAGCATCGTTTCTAATGAAACATTGGAAAAGTAAAAGTGGCACTTTCCCTTTGCTTTGTTTGGGGGCAGTCGTGGGAAGTTGTAGTTAGGCCCAGGGGATTTCAGTGCCAAGAAAAGCATTCTGCACAAAGGAGTAAATGCTGAAGTTTGGCCTGCAAAGCACATAGTTGAGAGGAGAAAGCTAAGTGTTTCTCTTTCTTTCTTTTTTAATTTTAGCCCCATTTATGAGAAAATCAAGCTGCCTTTTTTTTTTTTAAACATTGGCACCTGAGCTAACAACTGTTGCCAATCTTTTTTTTTCCTCCTCCTTCTCCCCAAAGCCTTCTAAGTGTGGGTCCTTCTGGCTGTGCTGTGTGGGACGCTGCCTCAGCATGGCCTGATGAGCAGTGCCATGTCCACACCCAGGATCTGAACCGGCGAAACCCTGGGCCACCAAAGCAGAGTTTGTGAACCCAAACACTTGGCCACGGGGCCGGCCCCAGTGTTTTTCTTTTGAAGCACAAAATATAAATAACATGATTTGAGGAAGAGTTGTGAGAATACCCCTTCTCTAATTTTAGTGGATGATTATTTCTTTCTGCTAAGTTATGCTTAGTTTTGTATATAAGTATCTTTAAAGCTATAAGTATCTTTGTATCATTTATTAACTGTTTGTATTAATATTTCCTTTTGAAGGGTGAATAAACCTTGTGATAGTTGAAACTGTGAACCTAAAGTTGTAAATGATGGTAAGCATTATAAGTGGGGAAGATTAGTTGATAATTAAGGCCTGGGTCCTCTCCCGCATTCTCAGGATGCACAGTTACATACTTATAAACACATTCTTAAACATAAAGGCTCACTAAGCATCATTCCCAAATGTCTCCTGTCTGAAAATTCATCCCCCTCACATTTACTATGATCCTTAATCTCAAATACCTCTCCTTTCCTGGTGCTTAAAACTCCCTCAGGCTTACTTACGTATTCCCTTTATCCTGTTGAGTTACACATTAACACTTAGATGCATCTCCCCTTGCCCTCAGTAAAGCATGCAATGTTAAGCGTACACACATTTGCACACCCCAGAGAGCATACAGGCAGAGAGGAGAGAAGATCCATGGTTTGTTGGGTGGAAGATTGTGTGTGGAGATTGCTGTGTTGCTGTTGTGAATAGGAAAAATGGTTGGAAAGTAGACTTGAGAGATGATGAGTTGAGGGACCACACATTACTGATAATCGTTGAGGGGTTAATGTATCATTCTGTTAATGCATCTACAGGCTACTTGATCTGAGATCAACCATTGAGACTAGTAATAATCCTAATGAGTGGAAAAGGATACAGATGGTTTAACGCTGATCCAGATCAGTTGAGAAGTATATCTGTTATTCTGTATTTGAGTATGAGACTTTCTGAATCTAGGACTATTATTTCCAACAGAGTTGAGATAAAGAAATTTTGAGTAAGGGATGTAAAGTGTTGTAAATATTAGTTTCTAAAGCATTTCAAAGATTATGAAAAAGCATTGTTTATGTTGACTGTTAAAATGTTGTTTAGAAATAAAGATGTCAGAGTACCCAGTAAGACTTGTTGGACGGTGTTTATTGATGGCTGCTATGGGTTAAATCTTTCTTCAAGAACAGGATTGAAAGTTTGGCCTGCCTCTCTTGCCGGTGTGCTGGGCTCTGCCACACTTTTCCTGTTTGCATAGATGGCATCGGTTTCTTCTTTGCAGCAAGGACTAACTATTATTTTGTCTTTTTGAAGGAAGAATGTGGAATTTGGAGCCAGAAAGAGTTATACAAACACAGTATGATTAATTGTCTTTAATTTTTTATTACATCCTTTGATTTATCAAATTCCCTTTAAAATAAAAGCTGAAGTCTCAGTATTGCATTCAGAGTTTTATGTTGGTAGTTCTCAGTTCTGGATGCAAATTAAAATAACACGGGGAACTTTTAAAAATACTAAGAACAGGATGGGGTTTAGGCATCTGAACAGTGTCTTTATTCTCCTGTTTCATTGAGATTTGTATGGGTTTATAACTCCAAGGATACACAAACAATCATTTTGTTGATTTCTAGAAAAATATCCTATTGTGAATTTAATTGGGATTGCATTGAATCACAACAGGATTCTGATCAATTTAGGGAGAATTGACCTTTTAATAATACTGAATTTTTCATTTCTTGAACATGGCATATCTCTCTATTTACATTGTCTTCAATTTCTTTCATCAGTCTTTTGTAGTCTTCAGCCTACGGATCTTAAACATATGTTGTTTATTTCTTTTAGATTGGCAGCTGAGCTAATATCTGTTGCCAGTCTTCTTTTGCTTTTCCTCTTCTCCCCAAAGCCCCCCAGTACATAGTTGTATACTCTAGTTGCAGGTCCTTCTGGCTCTGCTATGTGGGATGCTGCCCCAGCATGGCTTGATGAGCAGTGCCATGTCCGCATCCAGGATCTGAACCAGCGAAACCCTGGGCTGCTGAAGCGGAGTGTGGGAACTTAAGCGCTTGGCCATGGGGCCACCCTGAACATATGTGCTTTTTTTTGAGGAAGATTAGCCCTGAGCTAACATCTACCACTAATCCTCCTCTTTTTGCTGAGGAAGACTGGCCCTGAGCTCACATCCGTGCCCATCTTTCTCTGTTTTATGTGGGACACCTGCCACAGCATGGCTTGACAAGTGGTGTGTAGGTCTGCGCTCATGATCCAAACTGGCAAACCCTTGGCCACCGAAGCAGAATGTGTGAACTTAACCACTGTGCCATCAGGCCAGCCCTGAATGTGTTTTTAAAACAATTTTTTGTCTATGTTTTCATGTTTTTGGTGCTATTGTATTTCCATTTAGCTTTTGCTAGTTTATAGAAATAAAATTGAGTTTTGTATGTTAACCTTGTACTCTGCAACCTTGCTGAGTCCCTTATTATAATGTTTTTGGTAGCTTCTATAGATTTTTTTGGTACATTCTTTGGGATTTTCTACACAGAAGATCATTTTGTCTGGAGTAGACACAGTTTTAGTTTTTCATTTTCAATCTGTGTGCCTTTTATTCCTTTTTCTTGCCGTATTGTACCAGCTGTGTTCTCCAGTGTGACGCTGGCCCTAGTGGTGAGAGCAGTCACCCTTGACTTGTTCTTCATCTTGGGTGAAAAGCAGTCTTTCGTCATTAAGTATGATATTAGCTGTTTCATTGTTGTCTTTAAGATGCCTATTATCAGATTGAGGCAATTCCCTTCTTTTCCTAGTTTTCTGAAAGTGTTTATTAGGAATGGATGTTGAATTTTGTCATCTGCATCTATTCAGATGATCATATGGCATTTCTCTTTTAGTCTGTTAATATGGTGAATTATATTGATTGATTTTCAGATGTCGTACCTGTGTTCATTCCTGGGATAAAGGCCCCTGGGTTGTGATTTTTACCCTCATAATGCGTTGCTGCACGTGATTTGCTCATATTTTGTTGAAGATTTTGTGTCTGTGGTCATGAGGGATACTGACTTGTTTTCTTCTGCTGTAATATATTGATATGTTTTTGGTATTAAAATAAAACTGGCCTCATAAAAGATTTGGAAAGCGTTCTCTCCTTTTTTATTCCCTGGAACAGTTAGTGTAGAAATATAGTTATTTCTTCTTTAAATGTTTAGAATTCACCAGTACAGCTCCCTGAATGAGGAGCTTTCTTATTTGGAAGACTTAAAAACACACGTTCAGTTTCTGTAACGGACATGAGCCTGTTCGGGTTGTCCGTTTCTTCCTGAGTGAGCTTTCACGGGCTGTGTTTTTCAAGGAGTAGTTTGTGTCTCTTCATTTCATCCAAGTTGTTGAATTTATGGACGTAAAGTTTTGTGTAATATTTTCTTGTTATTTCTGTAAGGTCTGTAGAACCTGTGGTGATATCCTTTCTTTCATTCTTGATATTGGTAATTTGCGTCTTCTCTCTTTTTTTCTTAGTTGGTTTGGCTAGAGATTTATCACTATTATTGGTTTATTCAAAGAACCAGCTTTTGGTTTTACTAATTTTCTATATTGTTTTTCTGTTTGCAATTACATTGATTTCTGCTCTTACTCATATTTTTTTCCTTTTGCTTGTTTTGGGTTTAATTTGCTGTTCTATTTCTAGTGTCTTAAGTTGGAAGCTTAGATTATTGACTTGAGAACCTTCTTTTCTAGTATAAACATATTTAATATTTATAAAGCAAAAAGTGCCTGCCCTTCATTGCTTTCCTCTGGCTGCCTGCTTTCCACCCTGGAGGCACCAGTGCTGTCTTTTCAGTATCTTTTCACAGATAGTTTATACATGTACAAACAAATATATGAGAATATTATTTTTACTCTTTTTTTAATATAATTACTAGATTACATTCTAGCCATTATGTTTTTATTCTTTCTTTTTTTTTTTTTAAAGATTTTATTTTTTCCTTTTTCTTCCCCAAAGCCCCCTAGTACATAGTTGTGTATTCTTCGTTGTGGGTTCTTCTAGTTGTGGCATGTGGGACGCCGCCTCAGCGTGGTTTGATGAGCAGTGCCATGTCCGCGCCCAGGATTCGAACTAACGAAACACTGGGCCGCCTGCAGCGGAGCGCGCGAACTTAACCACTCGGCCACGGGGCCAGCCCCGATGTTTTTATTCTTTTTACATATTTTGTTGTGGAGAATTTTACACTTTGCAGTTTGTATATCTTAAGTGTCTTTTAGCCTGAAGATTTCCCCTTCATCATTTCTGCCCTGAAACCATTAGCCTTGTCCAGTAATGGTAACCCTCTTTCTAAGGATTCATTTTTAAACAGTTTTTATTGAGAAATAGAAAACACCTACAGAAAAATACATAAAACGAAGTACAGTTTAATAAACTATTGTAAAGCAAATATCCCACATACATACTACGGAGGCCAAGAAATAGAATGCTCTCTGACCTGGAAGCCCCTGTGTTGTCCTTTCTGCATTACAACCCTCTTTCTTCCCCCAGAGGTCATCAACAGCCTTATTTTTATGGAAATCTCTTCTAAGATTAATTTTTACTTTCGCCTGTGGAATTTACTGGATATTATTGCATCCTGAAATCTATGTGTGCAAAAAATATTTTGAGCAAGTTTACCTTAAAAAACATCCTTAGTTGTGCAGCCAGGCCCCACTCTGCGGTCAGTGAGCACTTCCTCCTCGTTCCTGCTCTGCTGACCGTCAGGCATGCTCACGCTCACTCTCACTGCAGGAATGTTTTCTTTCATTGCTTCATTTCTCTAGGCCCCTTTATTTCAGGATAGAAGCCACATCCATCGGTGTTCCTAGCTGTAGGCAATAGAAACCGTCTCTGGCCAATTTATTAAGAGAATATGGGTGCCCCACAGCCTCTCTGAAAAGGTTGGGAAAGTATGCTTGAAGACCACGGCGCCAAGAACAAAGCTCAAAATCTACCACAAAACTGGTCTCATGAAGCACCTCTGCCTGTCTCTGGGCACAGATATTGCTGTGAGTGCTCCAGACACCAGGGATGCTGGGCTGTGGGTGCTGCCACAGGAATCTCTGTCCCTGCCGCCTCAGGACCCTGGATGGGACTGCCCTGACTGCTGCCGTCCTCACCAGGTGGATTCTTTGGAGTTCCTGCTTCTGAGAACTTAATCATTTTCTAGTTGAAGTCTAGAATGGCTGCATCTTATTCGTGGAGTTTGTGTTATGTGACATATCTTAGTTTCGAGGAAAGATGGGAAAGCAAATATCTGGGTTTTTTTTCTTCTTACTTTGGTGAGAAATGTACTTGTCTCATAAGGAGGGTGTGCTTAAGTGTAGACTCCGCATTTGGGTAGTTGGCAACCAAAAAGGAATGTGCGCTGTAAAAGTTCTGTGTCAGTCTAAGAAGTCCATTCCCTTTAACATAGTTGATGCTCTTTATAGCCACTCATGTTGCTCATATTATGCTATGAATATTTGACATAGGAATAGTCCTTATATTGCCAGCTGTCGTATAAGACGTGGAGTAGGGTCTGTGTTTCTAAAGAGCTGTAAATTTTAAAAATGCCATCCTAATTTTAGCTAATTGCAGGAATTTGTATTTTATCTTATATACTTAATAAGACATTGTAGTTAAAAATCAGATTGTAACAAACATTGGTATTTCCTGGCGATGTTTTCACCGAGAACCTTCTGGCTAATGGACCATTTGCCTTTTTTCAGGTGTGATCTAACTGTATACAAAGAAGTTTTGGAAAATAGGAGACACTCTGTTAAGACCATTAGTAGAGATAAATAGGATGACGCTTGCTTTTCAAAACCAAGATGTTGTAGTTCTCATTACTGCAAAGAAATTTTACTCTAAGTGACTATGAAACTTTGTAAGCATAAGCTTTATAAAATTAACACAAAAGCCCATTGTTAATTTACATATGATGACTTTAAAAACTAGCGAGTGAAGTTTTCATCTGCTGTGAACCCAGGGCAGAGTTGAATGGATGGAGTAGGGGTCGTGTTGGGCCAGGGGGCCTTGCTGATGTTGTCTTGGCTCTGCTGGTGGTGTGCGGCATTACTGTGGGTAATTCATTTATGCTCTCCTACATTTGGTCCTTCCAGCTCCTGAGAAAGAATTCATGTCTGTCTCTTTCCTTCACTTTTCTCACGGTGGTGGCATGGGAAGATCTGAGACAGATATGATTGAGCTTTGTAGAATAAACACGTGGTAACATAAAAGTTGTCACGGTAAAAACAAAGATGAATGTACTATAAAATCTTTACAGGAGTGTGCACCCTGTTGATTTCATATATAACAACAAACTGTTGTTATAGCATCCTGATGAAAGACACATTTCTGAATAATTATTCAAACCAGGTGGTGCCTCAGTTTTGAATATTTAAGAATACCTCAGGTCTGGATTTAATGGGCTAAGTTGATAGCAAATTTATTTATGGTTCATCCATTTGGCCTCTGCCTATACAGCCAGTGGAAATTGCTTTACGGAATATTTCTAAACTCATTTCCAAATAATTCAGGTTAGTTTTAGCACTGTTCACCTAGCGTAGGTGAAGCCTGAATAACTCTGTAGTCCAAAAAAGTCCAAGGTTTCTAAATGTGGTAATATTGTAACATAGAAGGGTAGGAATCAAATTACTGGTTGCCCAATGTTTAGTGATACGTTTGATTGCTTTTGTGGTTCCAGATAGCAATTATTTCTAATATAATTTATTTTGCAGTGAGGGCCGAGGCAAGTTGACGGTATTTTCAGTTAAAGCTATGTTAGCAACCATGTGTGGTGGAAAAATGCTGGACAAATTGAGATGTAAGTATTTTCATATTATTTGAAAGATTTTATTTTCAAATTAGGACTTTTAAACAGTTTGAAATGAATGTTTTCAGAATTTTGGATGATGCAGTATTTAACTTCTTTGTTTTTTACCACATCACTCACTTTGTAGCAGCTGGCTCAGAGTATGTAAGTTATGCCACCTACTGTTCACATGGAAAAGTTGGTTAAATTGATTTATTGTTAGTATCTTTTTAGTTTAAAGCAAGAAAACTGAAGAGATTCAGAATAGTAATGTTGACATTTAAAAAATTCTTTAAAAAATATTTTCCGTATTACTAAAAATTATACTGGAGATAATTACGTTGATTGCTCTTAGTTAGAAAATGAATTTGATTACTTTCCCGAGGTTTGGTCAACTTTAGCCCTTTTCGTAATAACTCCGTTTTTCATCAGGTGGCATTTCCTGTGATTAAACTGTTCTTTCCTTTCCTTAGAGTCACGCTCAGTTATTTAGAAACTGGTGCCTGTTTTTTCAGTTATCCTTCCTTGAGTTTTTTTCTTGCTGCTGGCCATTTTGGCATTTTACTCACACTCGATACTCTAAGAAGGTGGTTAGATGAAGTCAAAGGAGATGATATTTACAATTGTTTAATTTTTCTGCTCATGGTTTCCAGTTTTTCATTCATTAGATGGTTAGTAACTGCCTCGATATGCCTGTGTTTTCTCACTGAATTGTTGAGATGTCTTTGAGCAGCAGGTGGTATGTACTCGATTATATAGGTGAGGTAATTGCTGGGGGTGAAGTTGGGATTGCGGCTCAGGCTGTCTGGCTTCAGAGCCCTGTTCTCAGTTACTTTGTTGCGCTCCGTTGTACTAGTCCTGTAATGGGAGACACACGGGATGCACTGCCGAGACCAAAGTGTGGTAATACAAGCACCCGTAGAGTAGGAAACTGGCAGGTTTCAGCGAGGTGAGGTTGAAGCTGTGGGTTTTAATGAAGCATTGAGATACCCTGTGAATTGATTTATTGAAGAAACTGGGTCATCTGTCCTGTAGCATTTCTCATAGACTGGATTTTAATGATTGCATCCCCATGATGTTCCTCTGTGGCCTCCATTTTTTCTTTTCTTTTAATTGAAAGATATAAAGTCTTGATCAGATTCAAGTACAAGCTTTTGGGCAAGATTCTTCATAGGTGCATTTGTTTTCTGTGCTTTTTCTTACATCTTCCCATGACATTGAAAGTTGGACAGCTAGATGGCTCACTAGATGTAGATTCAGATGTTCTAAAGGAAGACAGTGGATAATATGTTTGATCGACTGTCATCTGGCTTATCTTCATTTCAAAATCACCTGCAATGTAAAACAAACTTTCGGTAGTAAAAAGTACAGTTTTATGTAAATACTCTTCTGAGTTTTTTTTTTCACACTATCTCAAAATATTACTCTTTTGGGCTGAAATTTCTTAATATTTTCTTAATTCTATCATTTTTTTGAGGGAGATCCCATAATATGGTTGAAATGTAATTGCAAACATAAAGAAAAAGAAAGTTGAGATTTTGTCTGCTTTTTAATGATGATGATACCAGATGATACCGTCTGTATTAGTACTGGAGAAACTGGTTGAAAAATAGAAAATCGGTTATATAACTGCACATTGTAGATGACATTGGAATCTTTACGTTTCCATGATTAAATCTGCTCTGTTTACTCTGGATTGGTACCTGCCACATAGTAAGTGCCAAAATTTCGCCAAATATAAATTGTTGATCGACTACTAAAATTACTGCCATTTTTTTGTTGTAGCTGTTAGTGAGGAAGTACAATTCTAGCACTATGTGAAGTATGGAGGGATCCAGGTGGTAGTTTCTTTTGATATATGGCTTTTGAACTTCTTGGAGGAACGCAAGTGACTAACAGTGAAGTGTCACAAAGGTACTCATGCCCAGGCAGACGTAACGTCAGTGTGCTCAGAATTCTAGGTCGTTTCACATCGTATATGGGTTGATGAGATACAAGCCCTACTGGGTCACTAATTATCAGTTTATATTATTCAGACATTTAAAATATGGTTTCTTTATCTTGTTTGTGTTCAAAATTATAGTTTCTTTACCATCTGTAGCTCTGTTTCATTACTTTTTTTGTACCATAATTATCTTGGCTGGAGAATGAAGTATTTAACAAAAGTAAAATTTTCAGGTATTGAAGCCTAGCTCCACTTTTTAATCTTAATCATCAGGGTGAAAACCACTTTAAATGTAGTCTGTCCCTCCTGTTTTGCAGAGCTCACTGATCATAATTTAAACATTTTTCATCTCTTAGGGATGCCATTCTCTGATGCATTCGTGGCTAATCGTGAGGCTCTGGGTTGGTTGTCCTGTCTCAAGTTTTCAGACTACTGTGCTTTTTCAGTTCTTGAGCTTTTTGGTGTTGGTACATAGTGGTGGTGGTGATGGTGTGTGTGTGTGTCCTTTATCACTGGTGAATGTGTTGGTGTTATCACTGTACCAGTCTCTAGAAGTCTGTCTTTGCTTCTGACTTAGTTTTAATATGCTACTGACAGAGAAAACGTAACCAAACTTCTTAGCATTCTATTTAACATCTGGACGTAAGTGATTACTTACGTGTTAGGAGAGAAGCACGTGAGCTCTTGTATGTGATTGGTGGTTTTGGCTGTTGTGAGAACCTGTGTTTCCCTGGCTTTCTAGGGCTCAGCTGTGTCGTGCTTAGTTGAGGTGGCTGAATATAGTGTAGACAGAAGTGAGGTAGAACACTGTATTGTAACATCAGATGATATTTGACCGTTTATTCACTTTCTTCTCCCTACTTATTCCATTGTCTTTGTTCTTGGTTTTTCCATCTCCCTCCCACTGACTGCACTCTCTGCTGTTACCTCTCTTAATGTTCCTGTTAAATTAGGTTTTCTAATTTGTGGAATATGCCTTAGTGTTTCCACTTTTCTTCTTTTTATTTTTATCTTTTATTTTAGAATCTTTTTCCTTTAATTTTTTCCCCTCCTCCTTTTTCACTTAGTATTTTTTGTTTGCTTGTTTTAGTGTCGAGATAGCATTTGAAATAACCAACATTTATGCTTTTAGTTTGAAACGTTTCTTAATTAGATTTTTCAGATCTCTCTTAAGAGAGTTTCTGTCCCCAGGTAACATTCGTCTGTAGAAGTGGTTTGCTGTTGCGGCCGTTAGGGACTGTGTCCCAGATTCAAAGTTAACTTAGGGTGCTATTCTAAGTACCAATGATTTGTAATCAGAATACAGACTTTAATTATAAGCATGATCAAAACTCGATGTCAGAAACCCACAAAATAACTCAGAGAACAAAATTTTACAGACTCTAAAGCCCATTATTTATTAAACCATACTGGTCAGTTAATTTATGTGATTTATTTACTTTGTCTAATTCTGTTTGTTTTCTAAGAAACTTAATCTCCTCTTATTCAAACCCCATATTTCTTGCACTAAAAGATAGGAGCAGATGATTCATGCAATTTATTTTTAAATTCTTTAAAAACCTGGTCCTACTCCTTTGAAGGGCAGTGTAACAGTATGTATCAGGAAGGCTGTAAAAATATTCGTATCCATTGACTCAGTCTCCTTCTTGAGTTTATCCTGTGGAATTAATCAGAGATGTACCCCAAGTTTTATGTATATTTGTCACAGAATTTTTTATTATATATGAAAACATGAAACAGCTGTAGGGTCCAAAAATGAAAGCTCAGTTAAATTTCAAGATACTCACATAATTGAATATAAGGTCTTCAAAAATATGTTTCAGACCAAAATGCATAAATGTAATACAATTTTAAACAAAAATTTATTATGCACGTAGAAAAAGAAATGTAACAAAATGGTGACAGGTGTTTTCTCTGGATTTTAGCTTAAGAATGGTTTTATAATAATAATAATTTATATTGCTTATCTTTCTGTGTGTTTTTGATAGACCGCACTTTGAGTAGCCAGAGAAAAGATGATCTGAGGTTCTATCTGTTTCTGCCCAGAACTGGCAGTTCTCACTGACATTTCAGTTGTCTGCTTCCTTGATGATTCATTAACAGCCTGTAGAGGGGTCATCTTTTGAAGTTATAATTAAATAGTTTCACCTGTTCAGAATTGAGCTGCTTCTGCTATAGTCTTTTAACCACCTGTCACTGCATATTTATCCTATCTGGTTTCTGTTAACCTTCCCTTCTCCTCATTAGATGGAGGTGACTGTTTAATCTGAGCGAGTGATGCCCACATTTACATTTCTCATCTAACCAAAATGTTCTAGAACTGGAAGCAAGAAAGAGAGAAGTTCTAAATCTGTATTTTATGAATAAGAAAAAAATGAACAAAAACCTAGGGAGGCCTGGAGACTTGTGTAAGGTAGTTCCTGGCTGAGTGAACACTAGAAGCCCGAGGCAAGCTGGCTCCCCTGCTCCAGCCTCACTCTAACTTCCCGAATGATTTGCGAAGTTTGGGAATAAGGTATGCACTTAGAGTTAGTTACGTACAGGTATTTATACACATGCCAATGTGTGTGTGTTTCTGTGGGTTAGGTTGCTCAGTTGGTAGAAAAATGACAGGAGGCGAGGGTCATTTGTCAGGGAAAGCTAACGTATAAAAGAAAATGGTTCTCCATTTATAGACCTGACTCTTTATTGTAAACTATCATCTTGCAAAAGTGAATGACTGGTCATGTGGGGACAAGAAAGGAGTGGGTAGATGCAACGAGTAAAACCAGGGTCATTGTCATCAGAAAAAAGCATTTGAAACATGTGGTGATGGTAGAATAGTAGCATTATTTTCCTATTACACAAGGGACAGATTTTTTTTCCTCCCCAAAGCCCCCATATGTAGTTGTATATTCTGGTTATAGGTCATTCTGGTTCTTCCGTGTGGGATGCTGCCATAGCATGGCTTGATGAGTGGTGTGTAGGTCCGCACCCAGGATCCGAACTGGCAAACCCTGGGCCGCTGAAGCAGAGTGCGTGAACTTAACCACTTGGCCATGGGGCCAGTCCCAGGACAGAATTTTTTTTTAAATGTGTACGCATCTGTATTTAAGGGCTTGATTGTGAGTTTTTCACAAGAGAGAAAGCCTACATTTTTATCTGGAAACAACTAATGGGGAATTAGCATACCTTCTTTCAGAGGTATATAAATAGGAAGAGTTACTGGGGAAATTAACCAGTGATCTGGGAAGTAATTTAGTCCCTTAATGCAGAAGGGTTTAGGGATTTAATTAGAGGACTAGTTTAATTTTTTATTAAATTTTGTTGTCTCATTTCTTTGGCGAGATCTTTTTATATGTAGTAACTCACACTAACTTAGATTCATTGTTATACTTTATTTAAGGTAAAGGAAATTAGCAGTAACTTTTCAGTGTTTTTCTTATAGATAAGAGAAGCCTAATCTATGAAAAAATACCAGTAACTCAAGAAGTAATGGATTATTTCACTAAGCCTTCAATTTTAGGGTCTAGCAGTATTTCTGTTATTAAAACAAACAGACAAATATGTTTCTTCTTGTTCTCTTACTATTGTAATATGGTCCTATTAAGTTATAGTTTGTTTTTTAATGGATTTTTTAAAAAATTTACTACTTTAAATCTATTAGATGATGCAGTAAGTATAATTGAAAATACTGCTTTTTCGGTGGGTTGGTAAGTCATTTTCCTATCCAGTCACTCTCTTCTTTTCTTACTCTGGATGAGCGAGGTGTAGATTTGTCACTGGTGGTATATACACATATGTTTTCTTGGTTGCGAAGCTAATACATAGGTGTATTTATGTACTTGGTAGCTAAAATCTCTGGTCTTGAATATTTCCGTCATTTAGTTAGTGGCTACAAGTTAACAACTTGCTAGTTTATGTTATGAATACATTGAGTAGCAACAGAAAAATTCACTAACAGTGGCTTAAACACATTGAGATTTGTTTGTCTCATGTGAAAATAAGTCCAAAGGCTGGTGAGTTCGAAGTTGGTACCATGACTTAAGAATGTCATCAGAGACTCGGATTCCTCCTGTCTCCCGCTCTGCCCTGTGGCTTTCCTCCTTAGGGTGATAGGTGACTGCTCTACGCCAGGCCCCGTTCAGGCAGAAGGAAGAAAGAGATGCCTCTCTCAGGAAAGCAACAGCTTTTGCAGAAATCCACTCCAGAGTTTCAGTGTGTGGCAGAGAATGGGAAGTCATTTTTTAAGTGGAGCACATTGCCGTTCTCAGCACCATCAGGGTTCGATTGGTGAGTGAGAGGGGAAAATAGATACTGAGTGGTGGACACCTTGCAGCGTCTGCTGCATCCCATATCAAGGTTTTGTTTTCATTCAGATTTAATGGATGATTATTTTCCTCGTTATAAGAATAGCAGCCACCTATTTCACAATTAAGTCACTATGCTCTTCCCTTCTTCAGAGGGCATCAGTGTTTCGCATAATTGGTAATGCCTTCAGAGCTCCGTGTCTGCAGTCTTGAGCTGTGGCCCAGTGCTCTTCCTTACTGCCTGCAGGATGGTCCACTTGGAAATGTGCTGATTTGTTCAAATACTGTTATGTTCAAAGCCAAGTATCTTTATCTTCAGTTTGTTTATTTCAATCATGGTTGCCGGTATTTTCCCAAGCTAGAAACTCAGAATAATCCTAACTTTTAAAATTCATTTATTCTTCAATCCAGTTTGCCATCAACTGCTGTTTCCTTCACTGAAATGTCTTGGAGTTGACCTCCCCCCATCACATACCATCCCTCCTGAAGTTCACACTCTCGCTCCCTCATTTGTGCATCCTTTACAAGGTTTCCCAGCTGGTGTCTGCAGGCCTCTTCTCCCTCTTTTATTCATTCTCCTGGTCATTCAGTCTAATTTGTTTGAAACTTAACTTTCTAAATGTTTCTTCCTTATTTAAGAGTTTTTAAACCAAATCCAAATTGCTTTCCTCTTTCAGAGTTTTCTTTCATAACAGCTACTTTTCTTATTCTATCATTATTTCCTTTTATTTCTCAATCTAAACTGTGTCTCACGGCCAGAATGTTCTCCGCAGTGCACTGTTTCTGCTCAGCACCGCTAACAGATGCGCTGTCCAGTGCCGTAGACTTTTATCCGCCTCTTCTCGAGTCGTGTCCCCTGACCCCCACTCCTGGCCTGTTTTTACCTCATCACTCTGGATCCTACCTTTCAAGGCCTAGCTTCTAAATTCGTTTCTTTTAGAATTTTCTTGACAATTCCTGCCTGTTGTTTTTATATCTGTTCTAAACTATATTTTGAACAAGTGTGGTGCACTGGAATTTCTTCAGAGTCAGATAAGTGTGAGTTTAAGTCTTGATTTAGCTACTTACTGACTTTTTAACCTTAAGCAAGTTAACTTTTCTAAGTTAATTTCCTTCTCTATAAAATTTAATTGTGTGCATGCACATGTGTGCACACGCACACACCTTTTTGTGAGAGTAAAATGAGGTAATGTTTAGTAAAGTATAGGTGCACTTAGTTTGGGGATTGTTGCATGAAAACAAAAACCCAGGATAATGGTATCTTAAAGTTGAAGTTTATTTTTCTCTTACATAAAAGAAGTTCAGGGGTAGGTAGTCCAGGGCTGGTATGGTAGCTTCATGTTCATATGGGACCCAGGCTTTTTCTGTTTTTCTTTTTTTAACATTCTAATAATGATTTCTCTATTGAAATTGAGATTATCACAAAATCCAAGGTGGCTGCTGGAGCCCCAGCCATCATAACTACATTCCAAATAGCAAAGGGGGAAGGGAATAAGGAAAAAAGAGCCTACTTTCCAGCTAGGTCAGCTTTTTTAACCAGCCTTCCTGGAAGTCCCTCACAATTCTGCTTATGGTCCCATTGGCCAGTACTTAGAAACATAACCATAACTTGCTAAAAGGAGGCTGTGAATCTTAATCTCTTAGTTAGGTACATTGCTGCACAAAATAAAATTAGTGTTCTGTTACTAAGGAAGAAGAGGATAATATTGGGTGGCTACAGGCAGACTCAGCCGTAGTTTCCTGTTGTGGTACCTGGTAAATAGTGAGCCTTAACAAATATCTTTTTGCCTCTCTTCTTTCTGTTCCATTTAGAGTTCGGTATAGCACTTAATTCTTTGCTTTGTATGTATCCTATTTTTCCAGCTACATGGAAAGCTTCTTGGGGAATAAGGACCATGCACGATAATCTGTTGTGTTTCAAAGCACCTAGTGGAGCGCTTGGCACCCTGGACCGCGGTGTAGGAACTTAGTATGCGTCTGTTAATTGATTTTACTTTCCCCTAGGACCATACTTCTTCTAGCCTCTTATCGGATCCCCACCCCCATTTGAGTATTTAATATTTTTCCTTCAACTACAAACTACCAGGTATCATGAGAGGATAGACTCAGATTTTCATTCCTTTGATAGTTTTCTGTTTTCTAATGCCTTAAAAGTTACCTTGTGGAGTTGATAATCTAATGTTTTATCTTCCTTTGATTAATGTATTCAAATTTTTTTTCTATAACTAGTGCTTCAGGATAAATTCCCAAAATTGAACCTGAAGTATAGCATACATGTACATTACGTATATCTCTAATATTGCTGTTCATGATGAATATATAGAATATGACTTTTCAAAATGCTATGTTTGGAAAGGCCTCAGGAAGTGGTCTTTCTGTGCATATTCACCTCCTCACTGATTTGTTTGTAAGGAGGCTCAATAGTTTGAAAAAAAGCTTAGGTCACATTTCTTTGTCATGCTGTTTTTGAGCTCCTGGTTATTTTTATTTTTCTCCCCAACAATGGATAAGAAGAGAAGAGTAGCTAACTGGAGACAGGAAACTCTCTCCAAGAAGATAAATAATAGTATTACTGGAAACTTCTTTCCCCTCTGCTTGGATCAGACTTTATGTAAAAATGAGATCTTGGTGTATAAAAGTATCTTGGAATTTATATGAGTTCTTTTTATTCTACTTGGAACTCACTAAGTAGAATATTTTAAACATGCTCTATGCTTCCTTCGAATTTATTTCTTCACAAGTATACATTACATCTTAGTCTTTGAAGATACAAATATAATACAATTTCTTTCATACCCCATCACCAATATGCTAATATATTCATACCTTCCAACATGCATATGTGTTATATAAATATATAAATGCTAAGAGATAAAAATATATTCTACAAATTCTTTTTGGAGCCAAGTGAGGTATAAATAAGTAAAATAAAAAGTAATATGTCATTCGTTTATGCATACTCAAAAAGAGTACATAGGTAGACGTACATGAATGGTTACTTGATTTGATGTTTAGGTAGAATATTAAGTGGGTGGGAGAGAGGGGCCTGGTCAGCAAAGTAACCACACAGTGTTAATAAGAATGAGAATACGTATTATCTAAAAGTCATACTAACTTTATGATACTTTTTAATGATGCTTTTTGACTGGTGTACAAATGACACAGAGTCATTTATAAAAAGTTGGTGTTTCTTTATAGTTTGACTTTATTTGGTTTTGTTCTCATAGATGTTTTCTCCCAGATGTCAGATTCCAATGGCTTAATGATATTTAGCAAGTTTGACCAGTTTCTGAAGGAAGTTCTGAAGCTCCCAACAGCTGTCTTTGAAGGGCCGTCCTTTGGTTACACAGAGCACTCAGTCCGCACCTGTTTTCCCCAGCAGGTAAGGACAGTTCTGTAGACTCTAGGACTAGAAGAGCATCATCCGCCCCTCCACTCGGGTCAGACTTCACCAGATTGCTTCCCGGCCAGGGACGTAAGGTCTTGAGGAGGGGAGGAGAAAGAGCTTTAAGTGGGAGGAGTGTGAAAAAGAGGGGGGATGAAAAATTCACCTGAGGATTCTTGTTTGGGAAGGAGGAGAGTCCTCTTCTGAAAAATGATGATTTTTGACATATTTAAATTACTAAAATTTTAAAGAAAAATGTTTGTGTTTATGTTACTGCTACTGGACGTATATTACTGTCCTAAATGAGTTCTTTAAACTGTGAAATACAGGAATTTTGATATAAAACTCTGTACAATACTGGATCATTGTTTCCTGAGCACTGAAGCCACGGAATGCTGTGCACTTCTCTTCTGCCAGCTCAGAATCCCTGGAGGGTACACTGCCGCTTTCATATGGAAGAAAGATAGATTTGTTTCTCTTTATTTGTGGTGTCCTTTTGTGGTCCTGCTCTAGAGGTCGTGTCGGTACATTTCTGAGATCTTAACTATGTCTTAAAGACTCAGAGCAGAGCACACACTGACTATAGCGTTCATTTTATTCAGGTAGAGGTAAGATAAGAGGAGCTTCGTGCTAAACTTAGAAAGTTCTGGAAAGTGGGAAATTAAGAAAACAAAAATCTATGTTAAAACTAATAAGTAAAAAATTAATGGAAATAGGATATTGACATAGTCTGAAAGTATCTCCCCATAAGATGTTAATTAATTACGAAAGAAAACATAGGGACTTTACAGTAGAGAAACCTGCCAGGTCCACTTTAACCAGATGGTCAAAGGCCCTCACACCAGTAGAGGAATAGACGGATATCCCTGCCTCCTGATAGGATGCACTGAGAAGTACCCAATGTCACTACTGTCGTACTTCTCAAGAAAAACACAACCTGAGTCTTATCTGGAGGAAATAGCCCACAAACCCAAATGAAGGGATTTTGATAAAATAATTGGGGGGCTGCCCCCGTGGTGTAGTGGTTGAGTTTGGCACTTTCTGTTTCGGCAGCCCAGGTTTGCAGGTTTGGATCCCAGGTGTGGACCTATACCACTTGTCAGTCATACTGTGGTGGTGACCCACATATAAAATAGAGGAAGATGGGCACAGATGTTAGCTCAGGGTGAATCTTCCTTAGCAAGAAAAGCAAATTAAAAAAAAACTGGCCTGTACGCTTTAAAAATGTCAGTGTCATTAAAGACAAAGACTGAAGAACTACTCCATATTACAGAAGTCTAAAGAGATGTGAAAACTGAATGCAGCTCACCATCCAGGATTTCCTTTTGTTATAAAGGACATTATTGGGATACTTGAAAAAAATCTAAATAAATTTTTTAGACTAGATAATAGTATTGTGTCAATGAATACTGATTTCCTGATTTTGAAATTTGTATTAAATTACGTAAGAGAATGTCCTGGTCGTTAAGAAATACAGTCTGAGGTATTTAAAGGTTAAAGGGGCAGCTCTTCTGCAGTGTTAACAATTGAGGAATCAGGGTTAAGGGTAAATGGGAATTTTTTTGTAATCCTCTTAAAGTCTTTCTGTAAGTCTGAAATTATTTAAAAATAAAAAGTTAAAATATAAAAGGAACAAGTCTAAAGATTTGAGAACTGAAAGGACATTGTAAACTAGATTCTCCTGACCTGTGTTACTTTGATTCACAAAAGAACCAAAAGTAAACACACACACACCCCCTTTTCACATTTAAAGTTCAGAATTCATATTTATCTGAATTCAGACTTTCAAACAATATTTTATAATTTGTTTAGCAATTACTCAACTTTGGCACTAAAGGCAGCACCCATAATGTTAGAGAGGTATTTTTGTTGTTGTTGTTGAAGAATATTGACCCTGAGCTGATGTCTGTTGCCAGTCTTCCCTTTTTTTGTATGTGAGCAGCCACCACAGCATGGCCACTGACATACCAGTGGTGTAGGTCTGCGCCCAGGAGCCAAACCCGGGCTGCCGAAGCAGAGCGCGCTGAACTTAACCTCTAGACCACCGGAGCTGGCCTGGAGGGTTTTTGTAGTAACTTCTGAATTTGTCTACACATTGGCTAACAGTTTTTGTGGATATTAGCCTCTATATGTTGTTTTTCCTCTTAGCATAAATGGCAATGTCAGCTTTTAGCATATTGAAAATATCTCTGTGCTTCAATCTATGCTAACACATTGTGCATTTTTCCCCCTGAATATGCATTTCCCAATGAAATGAGGATGTCAAGACATATCCTGGTACAAGACTGTCCCGCAGGTATTAAAATGCCCCTCAGAGACATGTGAGGATGAGCATGATAAGGAAGCAGCAGATATTTTCCATTTGAAATCATTTCACTGCTGCTGTTTCTTTAGTGGCACCACCACGTCAAATGGTTGCCCCACAGTACCCTAGGGTAATCTTGTATGATGTACATGTGACTTTTCCCACAAGGAGCTTCTTGGATGTTAGGCTAAGAAGTGATCAAATTCTGGAGTGCCTACTATTAAGTAAACCAGTGTCAGGCTGGGAAAGGGAATTTATGCAAAGAAGTTAGAGTGAAGAACAAGATCTGACCAGTGGGTGAAAATTACATGGAATACTAAAACTAACCTTTGATTTATGTGAATAGTATAATGAGAATCTACTATCGGAATAGCAGTTTAAAATGTTGAAGTGTATAGAAAAATTCTAATTGTTAATTCTAAGAATGCTGTCTAGGATTCTGTAGATTACCTTATGCCATAGTTGTGAGACCTTTGAACTCACAACCTGGTTGTTGCTTTTCACCTACTTCAGATTCTTCTCTGTGTTTTGATGGATACCAAATTTGAAAACGTCAGAGAAGCTTATTTCAGTCTAGAGGAAACGTGAGTTTTCTGTGGTCTATAAAGATGACAAAAAAGAAGACTCAAAAGAAACAGAACTATTGATAGAATGACCCCAAAAATGAGACTACTTCGACAAAGAGTTAAATTTAACAAGTTTTGGGTTTCTTTTTGAAAATGGGCTTTTCCCATGCAGTTTGTTTTCCTACACAGGTGTTTCCTTAATGTGGGTTAGCTCATACACCATCAGATAGAGAGAGGACAGTGTTAATGTAGAGTGGAGACTGGGTTGTTGGTTCATAGATAATTTTCCCCAGCATATTAATGTTCTGGGCTGAACAAAGAAATGATCACAATTAAAGAGAAGTACAACTGTTTTAAGAAAGAAGCTGAAAACCCTGCAGAAGTTCCTTTTAGTGAAACAAGTGACTGGTTGGGAGGGTTCATGAACTGCTCCACTTTCTAGAGTGTTACACTAATGAAGCTGTGGGTACAAATGAAGAAGCTGTGAAGACGTTCCTGCCCCGCCCCCACCCCATGCCGAAAAATTAGCTGTTGGAGTCAGCTATCCCCTGGATCTGATAGTTTTGATAAAACTGATCTATCTTGGAAGTTGTATGCCCTTCTCACGAAAAAAGGAAAAAAGGAAAAAAGTGTCTCAGGATTTAAGGCTGAAAGGTATCATCTGACAGTGACTCGTGGTGGAAATGCATGGGGAGATTTATTTGTGCTGGTGCTCTTGTTAGTATTGCCATTGTTTGGTTAGTCCTCCATTTACAAGGCTACGTAGGTTTTTAGGTTTATTCCAACCCTGTTTTTCTCATAGACCTTATTATTTTTAAATCCACAGTTTTGCAGTAGGTACAATTTTCCAGTAATATATGTGTTATATTACAGCATAAATACTCTCATTTTTTAAAATGATATAAAGGGAATTACATACAGTCATGTACTGCATAACGACATTTCCGTCAATGATGGACCGCATATATGACAGTGGTCCCAAAAGATTAGTACCGTATAGCCTAGGTATGTAGTAGGCTGTACAGTCTGGGCTTGCATAGGTATTTTAGGGGAGGAAGAAATTTTCCTCTACCCTTTTAGATTCTTCTGACTGGTCTAAGAATTAAATTGAAATGAGACAGAGTAACAGGAGAAAAACAAAAGTTTAATAACTTGTATACATGGGAGAAACCCAGGAAGACTGAGTAACTCACCAAAATGCCTGAAGCCCTCTCCTTAAAAGTCATGCTCGGCTAGAGACAAAAGAAGATGTCGGGGGTGAGGAGAGTCAGGGATTTTAAAGAGACGGAAGGCAATTCACAGGTAGGTGGAAAGGAATAAACACTTGGAAAACAAGTATTTGGCCACACAGAAACAGAAGAACACAGAGGGGAGCCCAACAAACAGGCCTTTCTAGGTTCCTCCCTGTCTACCACCTAGTTCATGTGATGATGCTTCCTGAGACAGGTATTTTTTATCTGAATTCTTTTAGGCAGTTAAGGGGAGGTAACAAGAAAAACTTTGAGTTTTTTGTTTCTTAAAAATAGCCTAGAATAATCCTCATGTTAGAGAGACACATTTTGGGGTGGCAAATTTTGTTTCCCTTCAGTACACTCTATGATGTTCCCACAACAACGAGATCACCTAACAATGCATTTCTCAGAATGTATCCCTGTCATGAAGCGACACATGACTATGTTTATTTTACTATAGCTTTAATTATTTAAAAAAAAATTTTGTTGCACCACATTAACAAAATTAAGGACAAAAATCATATCATCTCAATAGATGCAGAAAAAGCATTTGACAAAATTCAACATCCATTTGTGATAAAAACTCTTATCAAAGTGGGTATAGAGGCAATGTACTTCAACATAATAAAAGCCATATATGACAAGCCCACAGCTAATATCTTGCTCAATGGTGAAAAGCTGAAAGCCTTTCCTCTAAGATCAAGAACAAGACAAAGATGCCCACTCTCCCCACTTTTATTCAACATGGTATTGGAAGTCCTAGCCAGAGTGGTTAGGCAAGAAAAGAAATTAAAGGCATCCAAATTGGAAAGGAAAAAGTAAAATTGTCACTATTTGCAGATGACATGATACTATATGTAGAAATCCCTAAAAACTCCACCAAAAAACTGTTAGAATTGATAATCAAATTCAGTAAAGTTGCAGGATACAAGATCAACATAAAAAAATCTGTTATACACTATCAGAAAGAGAAATAAAACAATCTCATTTACAATTGCATCAAAAAGAATACAATACCTAGGAATAAATTTAACCAAGGAGATGAAAGACCTGTATATTGAAAATTGTAAGACATTGGTAAAAGAAATTGAAGAAGACAGATAAATGAAATGATGGTCTGTGCTCATGGATTGAAGAATCAATATTGTTAAAATATCCGTACTGTCCAAAGCAATCTACAGATTCAGTGCAATCTCTATCAAAATTTCAATGGCATTTTTCAAAGAACTAGAACAAATAATCCTAAAATTTGTATGGAACCACACAAAAAAACAAATAGCCAGGGGCTGGCCCCGTGGCCGATAGATTAAGTTCGCGCACTCCACTGCAGGCGCCCCAGTGTTTGGTTGGTTTGAATCCTGGGCGCGGACATGGCACTGCTCATCAAACCACGCTGAGGCAGCGTCCCACATGCCACAACTAGAAGGACCCACAACGAAGAATATACAACTATGTACTGGGGAGCTTTGGGGAGAAAAAGGAAAAAATAAAATCTTTAAAACAAAACAAAACAAAACAAAAAACAAATAGCCAAAGCAATTTTGAGAAAGAAGAACAAAGCTGGAGGCATCACGCTCCCTGATTTCAGGCTATATTACAAAGCTATAGTAATCAAAACAGTGTGATATTGGCATAAACACAGACACATAGATCAATGGAATAGAATAGAGAGCCCAGAAATAAACCCATGCATATATGGTCAATTAATTTACAACAAAGAGTCAAGAATATACAATGGGAAAAGACATTCTCTTCAATAAATGGTGTTGGGAAAACTGGAGAGCCACATACAAAAGAATGAAACTCAACCACTATCTTATACCATACACAAAAGTTAACTCAAAATGGAGTAAAGCCTTGAACATAATATCTGAAACCATAAAACTCCTGGAAGAAAACATATGCAGTAAACTCCTTGACATAGGTCTTGGTGATGATTTTTTGAATCTGACACCGAAAGCAAAAGGAACAAAAGCAAAAATAAATGTGGGACTTCAGCATGCCAAAAACCTTCTGCATAGCATAGAAAACCATCAATAAAATGAAAAGGCAACCTACTGAATGGGAGAAGGTATTTGCAAATTATATAAGGACTAATATCCAAAATATATAAAGAACTCACATAGCTCAATAGCAGAAAACAAACAATCTGATTAAAAAATGGGCAGAAGATCTGAATAGAAATTTTCCCAAGAATAGGTATGTGAAAAGATGCTCAGCATCACTAATTATCAGGAAATGCAAATCAAAACCACAGTGAGATATCACCTCACACCTGTTAGGATGGCTGTTATCAAAAAGACAAGAAATAACAAGTGTTAGTGAGGAGGTGAAGAAAAAGTAACCGTTGTGCACTGTTGGGAATGTAAATTGGTGCAGCCACTATGGAAAACAGTATGGCGGTCCCCCCCAAAATTAAAAATAGAACTGCCATATGACCCAGCAATTCCACTTTTGGGTATTTATCCAAAGAAAAGAAAATGAAAACACTTACTCAAAAAGATGTATGTACCCCCATGTTCATTGCAGTGTTATTTATGATAGCCAAGATATGAAAACAACATAAATGTCCACTGGTGGATAAATGGATAAAGGAATTGTGATATATATACACAATGGAATATTATTCAGCCATAAAAAAGAATGAAATCTTGCCATTTTTGAAAACGTGGATGGACCTTGAGGGCATTATGCTAAGTGAAAGACAAATACCATATGATCTCTTCTATGTGTGGAATCTAAGAAAACCCCAAAAAACAAAGAAACAAGCTCATAGATACAGAGAATAGATTGGTGGTTGCCAGAGGCAGAGTAGGGGGCTTGGCAGAAATAGGTGAAGGGAGTCAGAAAGGAAAAAAAAAAACAAAACAGGCAAATACTGTAGATATCAGTTAAGTATTTTTTCTTCTTTTCTTCTTTTTTTTCCCCCAAGGAAGATTAGCCCTGAGCTAACATCTGCCAATCCTCCTCTTTTTTCTGAGGAAGACTGGCCCTGAGCTAACATCCGTGCCCATCTTCCTCTACTTTATATGTGGGACGCCTCCCACAGCATGGCTTGTCAAATGGTGCCATGTCCACACCTGGGATCTGAACCAGGGCACCCCGGGCTGTGAAGCGGAACATGCGCACTTAACCAGTGCGCCACCGGGCCGGCCCCTAACTATTTTTTAGAAAATGCATGTGGGGCCGGCCCTGTGGCTGAGTGGTTAAGTTTTCGCACTCCACTTTGGTGCCCCAGGGTTTCACCAGTTTGGATCCTGGGTGTGGACATGGCATGGCTCATCAGGCCATGCTGAGGCTGCATCCCACATAGCACAACCAGAAGCTCTTAGAACCAGAATATACAACTATGTACTGGGGGGAAGGGGGCGGGGGGGGTGGGGCTTTGGGGACAAGAAGAAGAAAAAAAAAGGGAGAAGAAGATTGGCAACAGTTGTTCGCTCAGTTGCCAATCTTTAAAAAAAAAAAAAAGAGCATGCACTCCAGTCTAGCAAATCTACTTCTAGTAATTTAACAAAATAGTCATGGATATAATCACAGATTTATTTATGAGGATGTTTATTGCATTGTTGTTCATAATAGCAGAGAAGGTGGAAACAACCTGAAAGTCCAAATATAGGAAATTGATTACATTCACCAAAAATTATACTATAGAGCCATATTTTATTATATGAAAAATTAGTCAGGATATGTTAAGGCTGTTAAATTTGTATGTATAATTTGAAAAAAAAAAATTTTGCGTGCTTTTCACAGACTAACCCAAAAGAAGGGATGTGGGTTTATGTAGTTTAGTAGTTTTAAAAACACACCGAAAATTGAAAACATTTCTAAGTCAGTTCAAGAGAACACATCTCCTAGAATTGCTTCAATTCAATGGCCGACACCAAATGTTGGTGAAGATTTGGAGCAACCGGAACTCGTGTTCAAGCCACTTTGGAAGAAGCCCTGGTGGTTTCTTATAAACCTAAACAGACACCTTCCGATGACCTAGCAATTCTATTCCTAAGTTTTTCCCACATGAAATAAAAACTTCTGCCCATAAAAAGACTTTTATAAGAATGCTCTTATTAGCCTCAGAAGCATCTGAGGTGTCCATAATAATAAAACATTGGAAGAAAGTTAATTCAAGAGACAGTTTGTCTGGAATTGGCTTCAGAGTAATCCAGGTTGAAGGGAGAGTGAAAGCATAAATGAAACAAAATTAGTCATATGTTGAGAATTGTTGAAGCTGGGTAGTAGGCGTATTATGCTATTCTCTCTACTTTGGTGTATATTTTTAAAATTTAATAATAGAAAAATTAGTTCTGATTGTAAATTTGTGATTGTGATTGTTGTCTGAATAAAGCACAGTGTTAACGTAGCCTAACATTTTGGTGGGTAGGGCAGATTTATTAAGATTCTTCAGTGTTTATAAACTAACACACTGACTTTAGAGACTTAAAAGTTATTTAAAAAAAAAGCAGTGAAGGTATTTAAACTTCTCTCCAATTTTTCCAAACTTCAGAGTTTTGGGATGTGTTATATTTCTCCTTAGAAAGATAATTGCTCTTGTTTTATCATTTATTCTCTAGGTTCGTATTGACTTTAGTTTGGAGAGGTCAGTCCCCCCGCAGAGGATTTTTAAATTTGATACTATCTTTACGAAAAGGAAACCTGAATAAGTAGCATGGAGAGTGAGGGAGAAGGGAGGGAGTCGGGAAAATAGCTGCGTCCTAATCATTGTTGCAGGAGATGCTGCTGATAACGCTCTGTGGGACGCTGTGCCACACTCTCCTTAGTTCACAGAGGAGGTGGGAAGTGGACGGAGATGGGATTGCGTTACTGCTGGTAGATTTTCAGGGTGGCAAGAATATTTCATGCCTGGAGATGTCCTCTGATGATACTTTGACCAGCATGTCCTCTTCTGCTATATGCCAAAATATGGGACTTTTCTTCCCACTGTATCTTTGAAATGAGACGTTTTCTGGATGTTCTGACCTTTTTTCCTGGACATTGAATAAAGTTTGGCAAGAATTACGTGGCATGTAAGTGTGTGTATATGTGTATTTCATAGATACTATAATTATGGAGGTTTTATAGTCTCCGTTAGCAACCTCTCGTTACCATTATAATCCATTGTGGGTTATTACCATGTTTCATTGATTTGAAGATAGTTTTTCACATCTTAACAGCTCTCGTATTTGAGATAACCTCATATAGCAGTAAGAATGGCATCCTACAATTACAGTTGACCAAGTAGTGGTTATGGGTTGTCATTTCCTGCACATGTGTGAACTTGGTCATAGCTGTTAATATTGTTGTCACTTCAACTGAATTATGTTTTTGGTACTGCATGGAGTGTTATTTAAAATGTCCTCAGAAAGAGTATACTCTGATTTGGCATTAAACAAAAAGTTTTTGTAAACACAGAAAGCCATGGACACAGAACAGAGGGAAATAAATTTGATATTAGTGAGACAAGTATTTATTATTGGAAGAATTCCATATTTTCCTGCAAATCAACAACCAGGTGCTTTATAGAACCATTTTTTTAAAAGGAAGATATCCACAAATAAATGAAACTGTATATTTTTTTACTGAGATTTTACCAAAATAATGTCTTGTCATACCAAGCAGTGCAACTGAAAGTTGATGAAATTGCCAAATCCTTCTGAATGGATGAAAGAAACGTCAGTTCATCAAGAGGCTAGTATGACCGAGTCGTGTGTCATGAAGGATTCAGTTAATTAAGTCATTGAGTTAGTTTAATTGGCTGAGTGTTTTCCTTTCTTAGAGGTAAAAAAAATAATGGTGCATCTTACAAGTGGTGGTGTGTTAGGCTGGATGAAATACAGGGCATAAAACTGATTTTGTTATGATCAGGTCTGTAGTAAGGAAGCCTGTATCACTGGCATTAGATTGAACAAAATGGTAGAGACCTAAAAGTGAAACTTTGTTCCAGTTGAGTCTGTGGAGGAGAGTGCCTTACTAAATGATGCTTAGATAGAAATGACAAGTGGCTCCAAGACTTTCGTTTATAAAAAAGGTTTTTGTTAGGTAACAATGCTTATTGTGTACATACTGTAGGAAAGGTCCCCCGTCTCAGTTATTACTCATGAACTGGAAACAGGTCCTGATGTGTTCGGTCATGTTTCCCTGCCTGGGGCTTGTGGGCAGGGCTGAGAGCTGCTGGGCATGCAGTGTTGGGGCTGTTGGTGCAGTGCCCTCTCTGGAGTTCACTGGCAGCGCAGTCTAGCATGCACCCCTACTCTGGACCTCTGATACCCCCTCCTACCCAGAGGCTTGTGGTTCGTTGGTCTTCAGGCAAAGCAGAAAAATGCTTCACCAGAAAAACAGAGGACCCAGGTCTCCTCGTCACTTTACTTATGGCCTAAAAGCAGCCTGAAGAAGAGGACTGTTCCTGCTCAGATATTGCTTTTGTTTTATTATTCCTTTTAATCGTAAGCAAATGTGAGTTTATGTCATCATTTTAAAATACAGCTCTGTTGCTGTCCCTCTTTTGCTTAAAAACCCTTTCCTAGCTCCTTATGCCTCCTGGGTGAGGTTCTTAGCAGGACGTCGTGGTGCTTATCAGTCCAACCCCAGCCTGTCTTTTCACCTTCATCCCTGAGTGCTCCTATCCCCGACAGACCCCAGACTCAGCGTGCCGTGGTTTCTTTTTAGATACAGCAGTCCCCCCTTATCTGTGGAGGGTATGTTCCAAGACCCCCAGTGGGTGCCTGAAATCGTGGTTAGTGCCAAACCCTATCTTACTAAGCACTTCTCACGCACTGTGGCCATGACTTTTGCATTTTGAAATGGGGTAGCAAAACTAGCATGAATTTCTTTTTCCTTCTTCACAATTTCACAGATAGAAGATTCGTTCTTACCATAGATCTTAGCAACCTCTGCATATGATTTTTCCCCCACTCCTTATTAAATCAAGAATTTCACCTTTTCACTTGAAGCACTTTACAGCTTCTCTTTGGCATATCCAAATTGCCAGCGTTACTACTCTTGTGCTCTGAGCCATTGTTAAGTAAGATAAGGGTTACTTGAACACAAGCACTGTGATACCACCATAGGCAATCTGATAACAAGAAGGCCACTAAGTGACTCCTGGGTGGGTAGCGTATACAGCATGAATACACTGGATGCAGGGATGATTCACATCCTGAGCAGGACGGAGTGAGACAGTGCCAGGTTTCATCACGCTGCTCAGAACAGTGCATAATTTAAAACTTACGGATTGTTTATTTCTGGAATTTTCCATTTAATATTTTCGGACTGTGGTTGACTGCAGGTGACTGAAACCTTGGAAAGCAAAACCGTGGATAAGGGGGCCTCCTGTATTGCCACAGTGCCACAGGGGTTGTACCAGTTTGCACTCCCACCATCAATGTATACGGGCATTTGTTTCTCCACAGCCTTGCCAGCAGCTATGTTCTTACATCTATGAATTTTTGTCAATCTGATAGATGAGAAATGTTCTCAGTATAGTTTTAATTTGCGTTTCTCTTCTTTTGAGGAACGTGCATTTCGAGTGAGCAAAAGTAGTACACTTCTTGTCTTTGTTTTTGCTATTAGCTCTCACTGAAATGCCAATAACCCCTGACCTTCTCTCTCTCTTCCAACAAATTTTTGGCCCTAATGTTTCAAATCTCAGCTAAAATATCCTCTCTTCTTCGATGCTGTGAATCTTTCAATGTAGGATTAATTGTTCCCTCTTCTGCGCTCCTATGGCATGTTACATCTAGCTCACTTATGCCCTGAAGGGATGTACCTTGGTCTCCTGCAACTTTATGTCCCTGTGACTAAGAGTGTCTGGAAAATGATTGATGCTTACTGGAGATTCATTGGATTAATTGAGTAATGATTTAAGTTAGATGTGGCATGAGAAAGTATCTTTGGCTTGAATTCTAATTGAAAGCTTAAAGATCATGTACGTATTTGCAACCTTGTTGTTTTCATCAATATTATTATTCCATGATTTTCTCAAAACATTCTTTGCAGTGAGGAAAATATATTTCAAAATTTTTGAAGTTTTTCCAATCTTCCTTTTAACTGTAATAAATACAAATCTCTAATAGAAAGCACAGCAACATTATATTTTTGTGTTATTACAAAGTAATTTTCAAAGTCCAAAATAAATCTGTGATATGGACAAATTCAGTGTCTCATAAAATCGAAAGGCTGACCTTTCGCACTTAAAGGCCTGTAAGCATTTATGAGCACCTTATAAGCGACCTTATAACACTGGTCCTATAACCAGTTAATGTATGTTCTCCCTTGTTAGACAAAATATTTCTATAACTACACAAAAGTTTGTATAAAAACGTTTTAATCTGGAGAGTTGTAAAAATGTTGTTTTCAAGTCTGTTAACTAAATGTCATACATTGTTTAACTGATTACCAAATAAGTGATAAGGCAGTGGATAAGAAATATTCACCTGTTGCCCATAAGGAACTAGGAGATTTTAATGAAAATGATGAGGTTGAAAATTGCAGCTATGATGATCGAATGCTAAATTATTTTACTTGTTTTCCTATTTTTGAGAGAGTTTCTCCCCATTTTAAGACATAGAAAATGTAGTCATGGATGGAGGGAGGTGGGAATGGCGTCCAGGGTGATAAACGTCAGTACTGAGGATTAGAATAACAAGGGATAGGGAGGTAGGCAACAAACAGAAATACCCGTTTCTAAGAAAAAGCATGAGCGTTCGCACACAGATAGAAACAGCCTCAGTGTTTTATAGAGGAAGGCATAAATAAATCATGGTGTTTTGCTCAGTGGATCAGGCAGCTGTTAAAATGATTAGAAATGAAGACTTTGTAGCAAAACAATAAAATCTTTAGTAAAATGTTAAGTGAAAAAACAGATTATTTTCATCTACCCTATGTACAGGATTACATAGAAATATATACATTTGGAGGGAAATACGGAAAAATGGGAATTGTGGGGATGTACATTATTTGCAATTTTATTATAGTTTTTGTTATAAATATTATTGTGCTATAAAGAAATAAGGAGAAATGCAAAGAATGTGTTCAACTCAAGAGCAAAAACAAGACAAATAGGGAGAAAAAGAGCCAACCTATCTTTCACACAGTTATTTACTAAGACAAAATTTTTGAGCTGGAAATTCTTATCCCAACAGTTCTCAAGCTTTTTGGTCTCAGGGCTTCTTCACAGTAAAAATTATTGAGGACCCCAAAGAATTTATGTTGGATTTGTGTATGTGGGTTATATCTATCAGCATTACTATATTAAAAATTAAAATTGAGAAATTAAAAAATGTTATTTAAAAATAACAAGGATAATAAACCTATTACATGTTAACGTAAATATTTTTATGAAAAATAACCATATATTCCAAAACAAAAAAATTTAATGAGAAGAGTGCCATGTTTTATATTTTTGCAAATCTCTTTAATATTTGGCTCAATTGAAGACAGCTGGATTCTCATATCTGCTTATCCATTCAGTCTGTTGCGATATATTGTTTTGATTAAAGTATAGAAAGAAAATCTGGCCTCACACAGCTGTGTAGCTGGAAAGGGAGGACTATTTTAATAGCTTTTTCAGATGGTTGTGGATAGGCCACATTGCCTCTGGAAAACCCCACTGTATGCTCACGAGAGAATGAGATTGAAAAAGGCAAATAATATCTTAGTATTATTATAAAAATAGTTTTGGCCTCATGGACTCCCTGAAAATGTTTTAGGGACCTTCCAGGGGGCCTCTGACCATACTTCGAGAATCACTGTTCTGGCCCAGATGAGAAAACTGAAACTAGAATGTTAAGTGATTTTCCCCAAATCACATGGTTAATGGAAGACCCAGCACCAAGACACGGTTCCTCTGGTTTCATTCCTTATGCTTTTGGAGAACTTCAAATTATAGTATGACCTTAGGACAGTCTTGGAAACTGATCCTGAGCGTACATGTGAGGGTCTTCTGAGATATCAAATATGATTGTTCTTTTTCATCTAGAAGATTAAAAAAAACTCTTATCATGGGTGAATCAAAACTTCTTAGAGAAAGGAGCATTAGGATTATAAGTGGATTTGTAAAATGTAATTTTGAACAGAAGAAGGTATAGAAATACTAATTTAAACATTAAATTTATAATAAATGATAGACATTTAATATTTATTTACCATCTCTCACTAGCTAGAAAAACTTCCTGGCATCTTCTTTCTCAATAATTTTAAACAGACGCCTTTGATTTCATTTTGCTTTGTTGCAGTTATTTGCACATTCACAGTAAGAGGCATTTTCCATGTCTGGACTTCCAACGTTTGGTGACTTTCTGGGTTTGTTTTTAATGTTGTTCACTGATTCCTCCCAGATTCCACTGAGGTCTCAGAAACATTAGTGACTTGGATGCGTGAGATGGAAGGCATTTTGGAAAACTTTATTTAGCCTATTTGAGTAGGCATTTCTCAAGCCTCACCATCAATGCAAAGCCATGCATAGAGGGCTTTTAGGTGGTAACTTCACACTGTTATCACTCTCTTGCATACGTTTCAGAACCTTTCCCTCCCCCCATTCAGTGCTGGCCTGCAGTCTCTGTCCTCGATCTGACTTTCCTTCAGATTTCTTCTTCTTTTTCAGGATTTTATTGCAAAAGCCTCTTTC
This sequence comes from Equus caballus, assembly GCF_041296265.1. Lineage (NCBI taxonomy): Eukaryota > Metazoa > Chordata > Mammalia > Perissodactyla > Equidae > Equus > Equus caballus. The sequence continues at coordinate 86,143,396 of NC_091698.1, forward strand.
TTGCTCTGCCGTCTATGTTCCCTCGTGTTTCTGTTCCTTACTTACAGTTTCTTCTTTTAAAGATTATTCTCAATAAGAATGACTTCCAATTTACATATAACAGAATCAAGATTTTCACAGTTGCCAACAAGATGCACAGAAGTAAGTCTGCGTAGTCTCCTTTTTGCATGACAGGAGGCATCTTTGGGGAGGTGTCGTGGTGGGTCAGATGAAAATCCTGGCACCTGCTGTCCTGAAGAAACACCACAATGCCTTCAACTCCTTGCTTCCAATTTGGGTTGAATATATTCATAGTAAAAATCAAAATTATTCTGTAATCAGTGGGCAGAATCTTTAGGTCAGCTCTAACCAGTTTTATCTTTTCTACCTTTTTTCCCTGAAAGAAAGTATTTTAATGTTTTATGAGGAAACGCCACATTTTTTTATACCATTTTTTTCACTTCAACAAAAGTGGTGAGACTGAGAACATTGTTACTTGGGAAAGAGTGAGATGAAATGCTGGGTGCCTTTTGGCTTCACTCTGCCCCCAATCTCCAGGCCCATCCCATCCACACACAGCCCCCCAACCATCCCCGCCCCATCCTCACACCTTTGGATGGCGGGACGGCTGCTTACTGCGCTCTGCATCTTGTGTTCTCCTGTGTTTGCCCTTTTGTCTCTGTTTTTCTTTTGGAATAAAGATTGAAGTGGGGGCCTAGGTGTCCAGGTTGTCGTTACACAACTCACACATCCGGTTGTATGGCACTGCCTTTCCCCTCCTTTTTCCTTTCCTTTTGGAGCTGGAAAGGTGCTTGTGTGTTACAGGAAATAAAAGGAAAATTCATTAATTTGAAATATTGTTGAGAACCTGTTCTGTCTACATCTGTGACTCTATTTTTTTCTGGACTGTTTTCTAATTTTCTGTGTCCATGTGGGACTTAATTGTATTAGTGTTTCACATACAGTGGAAGCTTCCTACATATTTAAAAGAGAGCAATAAAGAGAACAGAAAAATGCAGTCCAGCCGGGGATATGGTATAATGGAGGGACTACTGATGGGCATTTGGGTATTTGGGTTCTAATCTCTCTTACTATAACTGTCTCTGTGACTTTGTCAAATAACTTCACTCTGAGCTTCAGTCTTCTCTTCTGTAAAAGAGAAAGTTGTGGATGATGTCTGAGTGTTTGCCCTTCTCTTTAGTATTTATTCAGCAATTACTTACCAAGTGCCAATTATGTGCCTGCCGCTGTTATGGATGCTGGAAATATGGCAGATGACCAGGCGGCCGGAGTTCCTGCTCTCATGACGTCTTACCATCAGGGGTGGGGTCTGTCTCCCCTGCTGGATAACCGACGTAGTAGTTTAAAGGACACCTGAGTTCTAGTCCTGGCTCTGTGTCTGATTTGGGTGGGACATTTACAAGTCATTTAAATGCTTTATTTTCTCATCTGTAAAATGAAGATACTAATACCTAACCTATTTAATTTATACAGTTGTTTTAAGACTCATTTAACATAATGTATGTGGAAATGCATTTGAATATAGTAGCAGTGTATAGTATAGTGTGTTGTAACCGTAGTGATGTAAAATATTACTGTAAGGTAAAAATTTTATATTGGTAGAAAATTTCACATGTAATTCAAAGCTCGGTTGGGAGAATCCTAAATTAACTTAATCTTGGAGTTCAGGGATGCTTGAAAAATATAAAGTATATTTGTTTTTCTTCTCTTCACAGAAAAAGATAATGCTAAATATGTTTTTAGACACAATGATGGCCGATCCTCCTCCCCAGTGCCTTGTCTGGCTGCCTCTCATGCACAGGCTTGCCCATGTGGAGAACGGTAAACAGAACTTTTGTCATTCAGTTCCTTATGCTGTAGGAAGTGTATGTACTGATACTATTTGGAATGTCCTTAGCTGTTATCAGCAAAATTTATAATGGACATTTGCTGGCACTCCATCATTTGAATTTGTGGTTTTAACTTTCAAAAGAGTAATATTTATTTCTCCAAAAAAAAAAAAGGAAAATGAGCTTATTACTTAGATAGGATACCAAGAGGGGTAATATCAGATCATAAAACTTTGAGGCTCAGACTCTAGGCTTTTTTCTCCTGAGATTTCGGTTGGTTGGTTTCTGCTTGAGCCACCTGACTCAGCCATGACTTCCTTTATTTCCCTTTAATTTATAAAATCCTAGATGTATAAACTTAGATATCTTCCATATCAACCACTGAAACTGTAATTATTTTGGAAAAGAGCTAAGATAGAGTTTAATACTGGGTTTCATGCATCTTCAGTTATTTCCTGTACTGTTTTACCTTGAATCTACTCTTGGTATCCTTCCCAGTAATTTGACTTAAATCTTTGTTTCGCTTGGAATTGGAGTGGTATTTATCTCTTCGTAACGTCGTGAGTTGTTCTGCTATTGCTATCAGTTTCTCTCCTTGTTTACGTTATTTGAGTTTATTAAAGGAAAGCCTGTGGTTTTTCTGTGTAACCTCTCTCCTCTCAAGGCCTGACTTGTCTCCCCTGATTCCACAACAGAGAACAACTGATGGCTGAGAAGGCGTTAAAAGGCAGAGTCCTTTCTTTCCCTCTGTAAGAATGAAATATGCTAACGTACTCTTTTTATTTTCTCCCCCTCCTATTCATGCCTTTTTTTTTTTTTTTAAGCTTCTCGGCATTTTGCCCAATTGTGACTTTAGTTCACAAGTACCTTAGATTCAGAATTATTTTTTTAAAGGTCCTGAATCTCTTGACTAGACTAAAATAGTTAAATTTTAAAAAAATTTTTGATGAAGTCCAATTTATCTATTTTTAAATTTTTTTGCTCATGTTTTTGGTGTTATATCTAAGAATCCATTGCCAAATCCAAGGTCATGAAGATTTATCTCTATATTTTCTTTGAAGGGTTTTATGGTTTTTCTTAGTTCTTCGTCGTATTTTTTTTTTTTTTTCTGGTGAGGAAGATTGGCCCCAAGCTAAAATCTGTTGCCAGTCTTCCTCCTTTTGCTTGAGGAAGATTGTGGCTTAGCTAACATCTGTGCCAATCTTCCTCTATTTTATATGTGGGATGCTGCCACAACATGGCTTGATGAGTGGTGTGTATGTCTGCACCTGGGATCTGAACCCATGAACCCGGGCCTCCAAAATGGAGCACGCAAACTTAACCACTATGCCACTGGACCAGCCCCTAAAATAGCTAAATTTTTTAATAGGATTTTTGGATAAATACTTACGCTATTAAATTATTACAATATTATTGGTTCTTTTGAGGGCAATATTTTTATAGCCTTAAATGTTTTAGTAGTTTCATGTCCAATTTGTTTTCATAAAATCATTTTGTATCTGCTATACCAATAGAGAGCATCTTATTTGTCAAGATGTGTTGTTATCCATATGAACATTTGATTGTGACTTTGTATGTAGTATATTATGTATTGATTACATTCTTATGTGGTTAGTGATACCATTTTTCTCAGAGAAAGAGAAATATTGTGAAATCATTGAAATATCCAGAAATAAAGCATGTTACCCATCACACTAGTATTTATATATTTTAATTTTTATGATGGGAAACAAATTCTCAAGTTATGGTATTTCTAGTTCTTTTCATTGTTTGGGCCCTTTACTTCCTGTGAAATTCATCAATTGAATTGTAATGAAGTTACTCTTCATAAGGGCAAAGATTTATTTGCATAAGCAAAAGTTGCACTTTTTATATCGATTTACTAATCCAGGTGACTAGTATATAAGAAGATAACTGCCACACGATGCACTCTTCCAAAAAAGAATGCTTTTACCAAAACCTGATGTTATTTGTAATTGACGCAGCACACTTGTTGATATTTCCCTCGTTCTGGTTCTCTGCTTTTCCACCTGGTCACCCATTCCACTGACTCATGTAAGCACTGGTTCTTGACTGGTTTAGAAGAGAATGGAAGAAAAATCACATAGACGTATATGTTCAACCAAAATTATCACAATATATTTGCTAGTTTAGTATTAACGTACATATATCACTTATTATTAACCCAAAATTATTAAAAGGAATTATAAACGTTGGCTGCACAGATCTTGACTTCATTGGTGTTAGCTCCAGATTGATTTGGGAGTCTGGTCCCTGGCGGAACTCTACTCGATTGTATAGTTTTAATTTGGAGCACAGACTCTTATTAGTACTTTCCTCATTCCTTAGAAATATTTTGTTGACAAAAGGCTTGAATTTCTTAGAGGAAGTATGTCCTTTGGAGTTCTCATTCCTGATTTTACTTTTCTTTTAGTGATTAGTGGTCTTTTATATTGTTTTCCTCACCTAGGGCTCAAATTTTTTTTTGAATTTTGATAATATAGTTAATATCATCCCTAGTTAGTGTATATTTTTGGAAGTAGGACTAAAAATCCTTATAATTGAGATAAGATTGGATTTGTGTACATTAGTGCTAGAAGGAGATGTTCAAAAGGATTTGAATACTATGTCCCCTTTTCCTATTGACTTCCATTTCTTGTGTTCAGAATTGAATTGCCAGAGGAAACAATTACACTACCAACATTTAAAAGTATAAATAACAATCTATACTATACCGCCATGCGTTGCCCACCTCCCACGCGGTGAACTGGACTTTCAGGCTGCGAGAGAACCCCAGTAATCTGAGTCCTGACTGCAGCCTGGCAGTGTTTCACGAGGTTAGACGCTGTATGAGGAGGAGAAGAGAGCGGCCGGCCCCTGGGTTTCCCTTCTTCCAGATTACTGTCCCTTTGTTGTTCTAGAGGACTTTATTTTCTGCTGTTACTTAGAGCTCTTACCTAAAACTGCTGTCTTAGTGTATCTAGCCTTGCTTTTTACCAGTTATCGTTTGTCCCCAGGTATGTGGTGGTATATAATTCTGCAAACATTTGAAGGCCTTACAGTCCAAGGTACTGTGTAAAATGCCAGTTCCTGGCTTCATGGATTTTGTGTTAGTGAAGGAAACAAGAATGTATACAACCAATAATACATAAAAACAATAGATTTGCAAAAGAAATTTTGGGGTAAAGGCTCCTCTCCTTCTTAGTTACGTTTGTCTAAATTTTGAGACAAGTTTCATTTTAAAGAAAAAGGTTAGTTGTTTTCTAAGGTGAATTGGAATTGTAGCATTCTAAGTTGAAACATTTTTTCTTAAGTCTTTTCCTTTTAGTCTAGTAAATGGCTGGTTAGATTAACTAAATAGGAGACAATTTAGATTCGTCAGTTCTAATTTTGTTTTCACCTTAGCGTTTATATTAGATTTGGTTTTCCACTGTGTTGACTTTATTCTCCAAATGAAATGACTTCTTTCTCCCTCTCATCCCCCGTCCTCCCTTGCCCTCCTCCCTCCCCTGCTTGTTCTGCCTGCCCAAGTCTTCCATCCCGTGGAGTGCTCCTATTGCCGGTGTGAGAGTATGATGGGTTTCCGGTACCGATGCCAGCAGTGCCACAACTACCAGCTCTGCCAGAATTGCTTTTGGCGTGGTCATGCCAGTGGCCCTCACAGCAACCAACACCAGATGAAGGAGCATTCCTCTTGGGTAACTGCTTTGTGCTTTGGTCTGTCCCCAACTGTTTGTCTATTTCATCACTAAGCAGCACTTGGGCCAGTTTCCTGATAGATGCCTGTCAAATAAGGATGTGGAGTAATATAATCTTAATACTGACATTTATGACGGAGTTTGCAAATACACTGATTTTAAAAGCAGAATTTTTAAAGTTCTGGGAGACGAAGATATTATTACATTTGAGATGGTCCCTTTATTCCGTACAATGGAATGTTACAATGTTCACTTTCCAAAGAGAAAAGTTCTTATCTTAAAATTGTAAAAAGGGATATTCCCCCAAATGCTTATTCTCTGAGCTTTTTAAGTAAGATTTAGAGTTCTTTTTTCAACCAGATTTTCTTCGTGTTTGTAGGTTTAAATGTTGCACAGAAAGCTGCGTGAAATAAAGGAGTTAAATTTTTGCCTCTCTGGAGTTGGAGGAATTGCCACTTTGGTGTCCTTACCTTCAAAATTAGTCTTTTGAATAACAGTATTTGGGTGGAGGTCAATATCTGATTTTTCTGTGGTGTTTATAAATCATGTAATATGCTTAGCATGATTTTTCTTTCCTTCTCTCAATTTATTTCCAGAGTTTTTAAAATATCATACTTTTATTTCCAAGAAGTTGCCATAGCCTTTGTTTTAAAACCTTTTCCTCTAGTTTTTGTTTGTTTCTTGGTTGGTTTGCTAAAGAGTAGAAATATAGAGAGAGTCAGAAGTGTAAAGTCAGGATGTCGGTTCTCAAGCCTGGTTATTCTACTGTACTTTGAGTATTAGAAAGCTTCAATAACCAGGTTTTAAAATTTTTCCTCCTTTAGCCTTCCCGATCAAGAAAAAAACAAATAGAGGCCGGCCTAGTGGTACAGCGGTTAAGTTCGCATATTCTGCTTCTCGGTGGCCCAGGGTTTGATGGTTTGGATCCCAGGTGCAGACATGGCACCACTTGGCAACAGCCATGCTGTGGTCAGCGTCCTGCATATAAAGTAGAGGAAGATGGGCATGGATGTTAGCTCAGGGCCAGTCTTCCTCAGCAGAAAGAGGAGGATTGGCAGTAGTTAGCTTAGGGCTAATCTTCCTCAAAAAAAAAAAAAGAAAAAAGAAAATGAGTTCATATCAGGGTTTAATTTTAAAAAAAAGGAACAAACTTCAGCCCCAGTGTACACTTTACTTCCTACATCTCTGACAACGTTAGAGATAATTTTTTTTATTAGTTAGATTTTCAGTTACCATTAACCGTAAAATTTTGTTAAACTGAACATCTTGTCTTGGGTCTTGTGTTTAAATTCCAATATTTTTTCGTTGAGGAGTCGTTATTTAAAATTTTTTCAACAAAGGAAAAAAATAAAACCTAGTAGTTTCAAGTTGTTACTTTTCCCTTTCTTAAAATACAGGTATCTCACTGTGTTAATTGATTTGTTAATGTTTTTCCGACTGTTTTTTGTTTTTTGCTTAGAGTCTGATTCTTTACACTGAGATAGCTCTTTCCTCTGTTACCTTTCATAGTGATCGGATTCACTGGTGTGTTTCTGCTGAAACTTCTCCCTCTAGATGTTGGGGCTAGGAGAATGAGGAAGTTGTTGTTCACTTTAGTTTGAACTTGCTCATTTGGCTAATTTAGAACTCTTTTAGAAATGGGAATTTTACACTTATTTAAATGTAAGTGACTGAATATTGCTTTATGATTTGCAAAGCAGTTTTTCATGTACTCTATTGAATTTTTTCATTGAGTTATAACAACATAAAAGAAAATACACAGATCACAAGTGAATTCTTGTGTTTCTATTTGATCCTCACAACATTCTTGTGAAGTCTGTCTTATCCCCATTTGTTGTTATTTTTATTTCAGCTTTGTTATTTTTTTCTGTTCTCTGAATTCCTTCACTTTTGTTATAGTGACTTAATTCAAGAAAAATCAAGTATTTTCAGCATGCATAATTTTGTAGCTGGTATCATAAATGTATCAGTTTGAATGTTGATGGGTGTATGCATTGTGTATGGTAGATGCGTACTGGTAAAGTTGTTTAGCAGTATGTGTGTGTCTGTGTAACTTGTTTTCAGAATTGGGACTCTATATGTGCAACGCCTGTGGTCTCTGAGGACGATGTGGGTGAATTTTGAGGCTGGTAACGTGTAAAGAAGTTTCCACTTAACGTAAAGATGTGTAATTAGTTCAACAGTAATTTTTTTGAAGATTTTCCACTGTGTTTGTACTAATATTTTGAGGACTGGTTCTCTGTGTTCCCAGAAGATGAATTTAGTGTGCATTTAACCAGCTTGTGTATGAATTTGCATTGTAGATTTGATATGTGTAGTGTTGGTTCTTGGAAGTTTCTTTTGATTTTTCCCAAGGTTTCTGTTTAATGTTTTCTCTAAGTAACTATGCAGTATAATTCTCTATTGTTTTAGTCATCAATCCATTTATTTGCCTTTATTGTAGGGAAAAAAAAGTCGTATACTACCATATCTGTGATTCTTTCTGGCCATTCATTATTCATTCAAAAGGTTTTTTGAGCACCTACTGTGTGCCCGGCATTGTAGCAGGATGTGGGATACATCTATGAACAAGCCAGACAAAGATTCCTGCTTTTGGGGAGCTTAGATTTTAGGGGGTAGAAAAGAGACTGCGGTGGTGACTGATATGGTAAATTTGTTATCCGTGGTAACTCAGAAGGCACACCTCATGCTAGCTGAGCTCTAGGTCAAATGTTGGAAAAGATCAGAGTGTGAGTGTGTGTTGACTGTTATTGGTAAGATATTACAAGAAAGAGATGAGCTTAGGAAAGAACTGGCTAATTTTCAAGAAAAAAATGAAAGGGAATAGAGAAAGTTCTGAGACTTGAGACAGTGAAAGGAAAAACAGGCTGCTTCTAGACCCCAGAGAGCAAGAGGTAAGAGTTGAGAAAGACTTTGAGCAACAAACGCCTAGTAAACTTTCTAGTTGAAAAAAAGTGACTCAGTCCTGTGGCAAAGATCAGATTAAGGGTACAGGTTCTTGTTCTTGCTGCTCGTCAGAATCACCTTGGTCCCACCTACATAGCTTCTGATTTAATGGACCCAGGGTATATGAAACCTGCACACTGACAGTTTTTAAAACTTCCCCCAAGTGATTCTATTGTGCAGCCAGAGTTGGAAACCACTGACCTATTGTTTCATATGGCCTCCAGGTGGCTTCTGTTAGTTGAAAGCAAGAGGCGTGGAGGCAAAGACATAAATCAGGCTTGAGAGTTATGTCTAGGAAAGAACTTGATGTGTGGTTACTGGCACACAGAACTGACTGGAAACAAGCAGAACAAAAGCCTACTAAGTTTTAGGGGGAATTATGTTGGCAAGGGAACCATGAGCCTGGACTGAATAAGCCCTTGACTATTTGAGCTGTAAAACCATTTTTTAAAGACTCAGAACTTGTTCTGGCAGGAGGTGGGTTGTGAAGGTTGTATGTGGCCCCCAAGGGAGGCATGCCAGAGTCTATGTGGCCAAGGAGAGTACTGGATAAGGAAGAACCTCCTGCTCTTGTTTCCCCATTGTATATTGGGACTGGGGAGGGAGGGTGCAGATAATTTACCTTTTTAGTTCACAGGCTACATTGTAAGGAACTACACATGGTTTTCATGAAGATTGTGCCGTACTCAGAGATCCTGGACTTGTAGTTAGATGCGTTGACTGAATGGGACTTCAAGTTTTCTTTTCGGGGGTGGAAGAGGCTTGAGTGTGTTTTATGTGTAGGAAAAGGGAGCAAAAAGACATTTAGCGATTAAAAGTATTCACCAATATCCAAGTTTTCCCTTTTCTTCCTGGACCTATAACTGGACTGTAGAGCCTGTCTTCCTTGCAGCCAGATAGGGCCATATGACTAGTTTTCACTAATGAATTTGTTTGGAATTGATCTGTGTTGCTACTGGGTCAAGGCATTTTAAAGGAGGTGTGCCTTCTCCATCCTGTCTGTCTTTACTCATCCCGCTCCCAGTATACACTGGCTAAAGGGAAATGTCTCCAAAGAAACTAGCAAAGCGAGAAGCTCTTAGATGAACATAGGCTGGGTACCTGAATGGATGGATTAGAGCCTCCCTGTCAGTTTACATTGGACTCCGACGTGAGCAAGAAATCAGAAAGAGGAATTGGGAGTAGAGATGGGGAGAGTCATATAGGCCTTATTGAGAAAGTGATAGTTGAGCAAAGTCTTAGATGTCTGCCAGCAGATGTCTGGAGAAGAGCAGGAGTGTTTCGTGTTAAGGCCCTAAGGCAGGAGCACGCCTGTGAATTCAGGGAACTGCAAAGAAACCAGTGTGGCCAGAGTGGAATGAGCAGGGGGAGAATTGGAGGAGGAGGGGAGATCAAAGAGTTAACAAGGGCCTTCTTGGCCCTTGTAAGGACTTTGGCTTTTACTCTGAGTGAAATGAGGAGTCGTTACAGGGTTTTGAGTACAAGAATAGCATGATTTGATTCATATTTGGAAATGGTCAGTCTGGATGCCACGTGAAGAGTTAACTGGAAGGAAAAGGTAGAAGCAGAGAGATCATTTAGGAGAGATGATTGCAGTAATTAACACAAGATATGGGAGGGTTTTAGCAGTGGAGGTGGTTTGGGTCAAGTTAGGAAATATCTTCTAAATTGGCCTAATGGGTCGGATGTGGCTTGTGAGAGGAAAGGAGTCAAGGGAAACTCTTAAGATTTTGTCCTAAGCAACTAGAAGGATAGGATTGTCATCAGCTGAGATGAGGAAGCCTGTGGATGGAGCATGTTTAGATGTTAGGATCAAGGGTTCAGTTTTGGAGATGTTGAATTTAAGTTGCTTATTAGATGTCCATATGGAGTTGCTGAGTGGGCCATTGTGGATGAGTCTAGACTTCAAGACAGAAGTCTGAGATGGAAATATCAATTTGGGAGTCATTGGCATATAGTTGATATTTCAAGCCCTGAGACTGGATGATACCACTAAGCAAGGGAGTGAAAACAGACAAGAGAAGAAGGAAAAAAGAGAAGAGCTGACCCCTAGAATTTTCCAACATTGAGAGATCTGGGAGAAGAGGAAGAACCTGCAACCAGGGAGGTGGGGTAAAAACCCAGAGAGTGTGGTGTTTGGAAGATAAGTGAAGAGAGTGTTTTGAGGAGGAGGAAGTGATCAGCTGTGTCCAGTGATGCTGATGGTGAAGAGAGAAGACTGAAAACTGACCCTTTGTCTAACGATGTGGGGATTCTGTGGTGGCGGTGAAAACCTGACTAAAATGGGTTCAAAAGGGAAAAGGAGAGAGATGGAGACAGCGAGTATAGACAACTCTGTCAATGGATATCTGTTTGTAACAGTTTCTTCTAATAGTAGTTCTTATTGAGAATTTAGGAGACCCAGTCCATCCCACTTCGCTCTTCCCCACTTGCAGTTGCAGCCAGGACTTAGGCAGATGGCAGTCTGTTTGAGAAAGTGGTTTTGATTATGAGGAACCAGTGGACTTGCTAGTGGCCTCTGAATTGAATATGCTCCCACCCAGTGCAGGCCTTTCCAGCAGGGAGTGGAGCCCGGAAGCTTATGGCTCTGGGAGCAGGAGGGAATGTGCTCTGTGGAATTTGCAGATCCCAGGAACAAGGGAGGGGAAGAGGCTGAGCTGGGCATGTTCATTCCTTCTGTAAACCCAGCCAGTCTGATTGGGAGAGGAGTGAGTGAGAGGCAGAGAGCGACCTGGTGGGGTCCTACAGCGAAGGTGACCCAATTAATCCCACGTCCCTCCCTCCTCCCCTTCCTTCCTCCTACTGTTCCTCCTTCCCTCCCTCCCTCTGTCCCTGCCTCCCTCTATTTTCCTTCCTTCCTATTAATTATGGTAAAATACATGTAACTCATAACCCTTTCTTGGTATGCAAGGAGGCTGGGAATAAACAAGCTTGCTCCCGTTCCCGACCCCCAGTGCCTTACGCTCAGATCTCTGCTTACCATGGTCTTGACTTTACTGAGAGAACTTTGGCTAGTTCCCATTTGGTTACTCCATGGCAGGAAGTGTGTGTGTTTGTTTACACAAAATACACTCGTACCGCAGATACAGTGTGTTAGTAGAGTGCCCCAGTGGAGGTAGTTACACAACTGTTGATGCTATGAAAATTTCACCTTTCCTCCCAGCAGATGGCAGACTTCACCTCTGAACAAAGTTTCACTTATCCTGCTCTTCAAAATCTCCTATAAAAGAGGAAGTATTGGATTTGTTTAACAATCTCTCTTAATATCACTGCTGCTTTTTTAATGAATGTCAATGGGCAACTTGTACATGTCTAGTGTAGTTGTTTGGGTATTAGTGATATTAAACCATTCACTTTAAGGAATCAGAGCAAATTATCTTGTTATAGACCTAGAACAATTAAGGTTGTCGACTTACCTTTGTCAGAAGCAATATTTAATTCTCGTGTGACTAGCATCCCTCTCCTCACATCCCTAGAGTTCTGAAAGATAATGGGTTCAGTGAGAGAAAGGCATGCTTCTTGGCCGTGCTTCTGTCCAGTTCTAATAGTCACATGTCCTGAGTAAGGAACTGCTTTGTACACACAGCAAAACTAGGCAGGAGGGTTATTTTCTTAAAGGCATAAGATAATATCCCCACTTATACCAAGTTATAGCAGGAGGTAAGTCAAACACATGAAGAAATTGTAAAGAAAATCTCGTCCTTTAGCCCAGTGTCTCATGCTTCTCAAAGAAACTGCTGAGACCGGGTCCCTCATGTCTCTCACTGTTTTTAACAGTCAGTGTCGTGGTTGCATCTGTGTGGCCTCTCTGTCTTGCGTGGCACCATCATTCCCATCATGGTCTGAACTTCGTTGCCCGTGCCCAGTCTTCTCATTGTCCTCCACATTTCAAGTCCCTTTAGAACTGCTGCTCCTTAATGAGCAAGCTGCCCTCATTTTCAGCTACTTCTTGAAACATTTCTTTTACCCTCTTGTCTTCACTGAAATTTGGTTATCCTCTAGGAGCTCCACTGCTCCTGTAGCTCTTTCAGGAGGTACCTATTTATTCTCCCATATCCCCATGTGTATTTAGGGATTGGGAGGTGAAATTATTGTTAGGGTGACCATATAATTTATCATCTAAATCAGACTCACTTGAGTATGAAAGGAGATACTCTTAAATATGTAAGGACAACATGCATACACTGAGATTATCTTGAGTAAAATGTTTATGGTCACTGTTTTAGTTTTCTTTTACTGCATAATAAATGATCACAGACTTAGGAGTTTAAAACAACAGAAATTTGTTACCTCAGTTTCTGTAGTTCAGAAGTGCAGGCAATGGCATGGCTGGACCCTCTGCTGTAGGTCTTACCGGGCTAAAATCAAGGTGACAGCTGAGGCTGTAGTTATCATCTGGGGATTAGGAGTCCTCTCGCCAGCTCACTGGTTGTTGGCAGAATTCGTTTCATTACAGCTGTGGTATTGAGGTCCCCGTTTTCCTGCTAGCTGCCAGCCAGGGATGATTCTCAGCTCCCAGAGGCCACGTGCAGTTCCTGCCATGTGGCCCCCATAGACAGTTTACAGCATAGACGTTTGCTTTCTTCCAGGCCAGCTGGAGTGCATTCCTCTGACTTCCTCTTCTGCAACCAGCCAGAAAAAAATGCTGCTTTTAAAGAGCTCACCTGATTAGACCAGTCCCATTCAGGATAATCTCCCTTTTGCCATATAACATAACCAAAGGAATGATAGCTTATCATATGCATAGGTTCCATGTAAAATCCAAGGGGAAAGGATTATACAAGGATGAGGTTTATTGAGGGGCAACTTAAAATTATGTATATACTGGTCACCCTGGTTATTTTTCTCCTTGCTTTCCACCCTGACACTTACAGACCCTTAAACCATGAATCTTTTAGATTGAAAAAAAAAAAAAAAGCAAGATACTGCTTTGAGGCTCATGCCATTTTGGTCTCACCTCCCTTCATCTTCAATTATCTCCTGACTTTCTGGTCTACGCCTTTACTCCTGGATGGATTGGCACCAGTTGTGTGGTCACCTCATGGGTGATTTCAGTATTTATATAGTCAAACCTTTTAAGATCCTGCCACACAGTTTCCTGGCTTCCTTGACTCTGGTGGTCTCCTCCTCCTCTGAACCTCAGACTTCTGCTCCCTCGATTATACCCTGGACCTTCTCACCACCTCTGACTGCTCTACTTCACAATCACTGATTTAGACACCCCATTCTCTGTTGATATCCCATTGTCATTCCAGCTGACTTGTTCAACTACTCTCACTAAGATCATCCTTTAACCTCTTTCCAGTGTCTCATCCATTGACCTGTCTGCTCTCCACATCCATCAGTCCTCTCTTCTTTTTACTTCTCTCTTTACCATTTTAGATACGGCCCTTCATTCCTGTGCCGTAAACTCCATTGTCCTGCAGCCTTTTTATCCATATCTCTGTCAACTAAATTCATGGATGAACTAATCTATCTGCTTTCTCTAAGTACTTCTGGAGAACTCCATGTAATAGGGCAGATTAGTATTACCATAAATTCACCATCACCAACTTCATATTGACTCTGAGCATTGCAGTCCTGTTACATGCTCTGATCACCTTGCTTTTCCTTCTTTGCAATGGTCAAAGTCATGTAGGAATAAATCTTCATTTTTTTTTAAAACAGTCTACCCCCACTCTCCCCTCTCTTTTGGCAGATTACCTCTTTTTTTTTTTTTACCACATAGAGAAAACAAAAGCCATAAAACAAGAATTCCCTTAACTTCCTGCCACCAGATTCATTCACTTGTTTATGTGTTTATTCAACAAATTCTTATTAGATACTTTCTACATAGCAGGTGCTGTTCTGGGTGCTAGGGTTGCCCAGAACAGGCTAGGACAAAGTCTGTGCCTTCATGGAGCTTACATTCTAAAGGGAACAGATGAATTAAAGCATGTTTAAAACAAAAGTCCCACAATATATAAACAAGGTATAAAATGATAAATTCTGTATGGAAAAGTAATATGTCATGATATGATAAAAATATGACTACGTAGCTGCTTAAGATATGGGGGTTAACAAACTGCTGAAACTGACTCAAGAGGAAATACAACATCTGAGGAGACCTACAAGTAAAGAGATTAAGTTAGCAATAAAAAATCTTCCCACAAAAGGCCAGACCTACTGAAATTTCTACTGAACGTTTAAAGAATTAATACTAATCTTCACACATTTGCCAAAATAGAAGAGGATGGAACACTTCCCAACTCATTCTGTTAGGCCAGTGTTACCCTGATACCAAAACAAAACAAAACAAGGATATCAAAAGAAAAGAACACTACAGACCAATATCCCTTAGGAATATAGACTCAAAAATTCTCAATAAAATATTAGGAAACCAAATTCAACAACACATGAAAAGGATTACACATCGAGTATATGACCAAGTGTATATTTTCCCAGGAATGCAAGGTTGGTTCAACGTGCAAAAACCAATCAATATAATACATATTATTAGAATAAGGGACAAAAAAAATGACCATCTCAATAAATGTGAAAAAGGAATTGGACAAAATCCAACATCTTTTCATCATAAAAGTCATGCAACAAACTAGGAATAGAAGAGAACTTCCTCAATTTGATAAACTTCTTCAACATCTATGAAAAATCTATAGCTATCATTATACTTAATGATGAAAGATTAAAAGCTTTCTCTGTAAGATCAGGAACAAGACAAAGATCTCTTCTTTCACCACTTTTATTTAACATTGTACTAGAGGTCCTAGCCAGGGCAAGGCAAGAAAAAGAAATAAAATGTGTCCATGTGGAAATGAAAAAGTATAACTCTCTATTCGAAGACCACATGCTCTTGAATATAGAAAACCCTAAAGAATACACACACACAAAAACTATTAGAGGTAATAACTTCAGCTAGGTTGCAGGATAGAAGATCAATATACAAAAATTAGTTGTATTTTTATACACTCGCAATGGACAATACGAAAATATAAGTAAGAAAACAATTTCATTTACAGTAGCATCCAAAAGAACAAAACAGGAATAAATTTAACCAAAGAGGTATAACACTTGTACACTGAAAACTACAAAACATCATTGAGAGAAATTAAAGAAGACCTAAGTAAGTAGAAATACACATTTGTGGATTGGAAGATGTAATATCGTTAAGATGGCAATACTCCCCAATTTTATCTACAGATTCATTGCAATTCCTTTGAAAATCTCAGCTGCTTTTTTTGTATAACCCTATAAGCTGATCCTAAAATCTGTATGGAAATACAAGGGACCCAAAATAGCCAAAACAGTCTTGAAAAAGACCATGTTTGGAGGACTCATACTTCCCGATTTCAAAACTTACCTCACAGCAACAGTAATCAAGACAGCGTAGTAGCTACATGAAGATAGACATATGGATTAATGGGGTAGAATTGAGAGACCAAAAATAAACCCTTACATTTATTTTTGATGGATTTTCAATACGGGTGATAAGACCAGTAGGGAAAGAATAGTCTTTTCAAAATATGGGGCTGGAACAACTGAATATGCACATGCGTAAGGGTGAAATCAGACCCTTACCTTATACCATAGAAAAAATTAACTCAAAATGGTCATAGACCTAAATGTAAGAGCTAAAGTTAGGAAACTCAGAACAAAACAGGGATAAATCTTCATGACCTTGGGGTATACAACACCTTCTGAGATAGGTTACCAAAAGCACAAGCAACAGAAGAAAAATAGATAAACTGGACTTCATCAAAATTAAAACTTTGGTGCTTCAAAGGATACCATCAAGAAAGTGAAAAGAAAACTCACTGAAAAGGGGATAATCTTGCAAATCATGTATTTGATAAGGGACTTGTATCCAGAATTATGAAGACCTCTTATAACTCAGTGACAACAAGAAAAACACCAAATAACCCAATTTAAACAGGGGCAAAGGGGAAGTAGAATGGTGGTTACCAGGAGCTGGGGTGAGGAGAAAAAAAGAGTTATTGTTTAATCAGTATAGAGTTTCAGGTTTGCAATGAAGTTGGAGAGGTCTCTTTCACAACAGTGTGAATATACTTAACGCTACTGAATTGTACGCTTAAAAATGGTTACGATGGTAAATGTCATTGTTTTTTATCACAATAAGAAAAAAAGAAATTAACTTTGGGAGGAAAATGAGCAGAGGATCTGAATAAACGTTTCGCCAAAGGGGATATACAAATGGCCAATAAGCATGTGAAAAAATGCTCAACGTAGTTAGTCATTAGGGAAATGTCTAATCAGAACCACAGTAGATGGTACTTCACACCCGCTACATTTGCTAAATTAAAAAAGGCTGACAATAGCAGCTGTTGATGAGAGTATGAAGAAATAGGAACCCTAGTACACTCCTGGCAGGAATGGAAAATGGTGCAGCCGCTTTGAAAAAATAGTTTAGCAGTTTCTCCAAATGTTAAGCAGAGTTACCATGTGATCCAGCAATATCATTCCTAGGTAAGAATTGAGAATTCTCCTTTGAGAATTGAAAATACATGTCCACACAAAAACTTGTATCTGAGTGTTCATAGCAACATTATTCAAAATAGCTAAAAAATAGAAATAACCCATATGTCTATCAACTGATGAACAGATAAAATGTATCTCAATATAATGGAATATTACTAAGCAATAAAAAGAAGCGAAGTACTCATACATACATGTTAAAACAGGGATGAACTTTGAAAATATGCTAAGTGAAAGAAGCCAGATATGAAATATCAGATATTGTGTAATTACATTTATATGAAGTGTCCAGAAGATGCAGATACACAGAAACAGAAAGTAGATTAGTTGTTGTTAGGGGCTGAGGAGAGGGGGGAATGGGCAGTGACTGCTAGTGAGTATTGGACTTCTTTGTGGGGTAAAGAAAATGTTCTGAAATGAGATATTAGTTATAGTTGTTGTACAACTCTTTGACTATACTGAAAATCACTGAATTGTAACTTTAAAAGGGTGAGGGGCCGGCCCCATGGCCGAGTAGTTAAGTTTGCACTCCACTTCAGTGGCCCAGGGTTTCACCATTTCGGATCCTGGGCACGGACATGGCACCGCTCATCGAGCCATGCTGAGGCAGCATCCCACATGCCACAACTAGAAAGACCCATGACTAAAAATATACAACTATGTACCGGGGGGGCTTTTGGGAGAAAAAGGAAAAATAAAATCTTTAAAAGGGCGAATTTTATGGTATGTGGATTATATCTCAATAAAACTGTTATTTTTAAAAAACTGGTCAGGGAAAGCCTTTTTGGAGAAGTGACATTTAGACTGAGATTGGAATTAATAACCTGAGGTTGATGATTGTGAATTCAAAGTCAGACCAGTCAGCATAGTTGTGTATTTTACTCCCTACCCTGAGTGTGCAGGTAGAGGAGCAGAGTGGATAGATTTGGGATTTTGACAGAAGAGAAGGAAGAGAGTTGGCAAGCGGGGTTGGAGAGTATGCAAAGAAATGAATGGAATGCTGGACCATGGAGTGTAGGTTGGTTAAAGAGAGCAATGAGGCCATGAGGGAGGTAAGGGACTGTGTGAAGGTGGTGGGTTCCATGGAGTGGAGGTCCCATTGGTGTTCAAGTACTGTTGGAGGCAGGGCCCTGGAAGGAGCGAGCGGGAAAGACAGAAGTTGGTATGAGTGTCGGTTGCTTGAAATTGAGATTTTAGATGGCAATAAAATGTTCTAATATGTGACTGTGAAACTGGTGGCCCATGTAGAATGGGGGAAAGGTTGTTGAAGGAGAGTTCAGGGAAGACCAGTGTGTAAGTTTCCTAGGGCTGCCATAAGAAATTACCACAAATGTGGTGGCTTAAAATAAATTTATTCTCTCCCAGTTCTGGACACCGCAAGTTTGAAATCAGGATGTCAGCAGGGCCATACCCTCTCTGCAGGCTCTAGAAAAGAATCCACTTGTATTAGGGTTCTCCAGAGAGAAAGAACCAGTAGGATGGAGATTGATTGATTGATTGATTGATAAACATGTTTAGTATTTATATTTATAAGCATATATGTAAATATATATGTTTGTGTGTAAAGAGATTCATTATAAGGAATTGGCTGTCGCTATTATGGAGGCTGACAAGTCTCAAGATCTGTAGGATGAGTCAGCAAGCTGCAGACCCAGGAGAGCTGATAGTCTAGTCTCAGTTTGAATCTGAAGACCTGAGAACCAGGAGAACTGACAATGTAGTTCTGGTCTGAGCCTGAAGGCTGGCAGGCTTGAGACCCAGGAAGAGCAAATGTTTTAGTTTAAGTCCAAAGGCAGGAAAAAGCCAAGGTGCTAGTTCAAAGGCAGTCAGGCAGGAGGAATTCGCTCTTACTCAGTGGAGGGTTAGCCTTTTTGTTCTATTCAGGTCTTCAACTGATTGGATGAGGCCCACCTACTGTATGGAGGGAAATCTGCTTTGCTTGGTCTAATGATTTCTCTGTTAATCTCATCCAAAAACACCCTCACAGGAGCACTCAAAATAGCAATGGTCCTATTTGTACTTGTTCTTTGCTCTTCCCCAGTAACTGTTTGAATGTCTTCCAACCTGGGGGTCTCATCTTCCAGCGCTATCTCATATTTCATTTTGGACTGTCTTGTCATAGGGTTTTCAAAGTAAAAAAAAACAAAAAACAAAAAACTTTAAAAGAAAGAGAAAAAGACGGAAAAAAAGGGAAATACAGCAGTGGTTTACTCTTGCCTTCTCCTGCATGATATGTGGGTCCAAACCATGTGTGCTCGGGTCTGTGGTGTCACAATCACCAAACGCCTACGAAATGTCGGCACCCACTACAACTAGTGTATGGGAAAGGTCAACTATGTGGATGTTGAAATCAACAAGAGTTATGACAGTGGTAACGTTGGACTCCACTATAGAGTGATATTTAGAGTTTTGGTCTGATGACATTCAAAACTGGGGTTTTAAGGAAAAGGGAAAATGATCTGAGTGGCAGTGAGGTTCTAGGAAGATGTTTGCCCCCCGGAGATCCAGCAGGTTGAGGGGCGTGAGAGAGAAAGCAGCTGCCACTTGATGGCTGCAGGGGAAGCCAAGCCTTCAGGGAAAGCCAGGTCTCTTCAGGAGCAAGAGATGAAAGTAACACTTTCACCTCTTTCAGAGAAGAGGATCCTCAGCCAGAGAAGAGCTATTGCTGAGGGCAGACTATGAAGACAAGTAGAAGGATTTGAGAGTTGAGGATTAATGGGAGATGGGGTCATGTGAGGGGATATTTGGAGTCTTAGGAGAATGAGAATCCCAGTGGGAGTCTTGGCTTTCTTATGAAACAAGCATAACCTATGATACAGGTTGTGCTGGAATTAGCCCAGGTAGCTTCCAGGGCAGATCATGGAGCTGCTGCTGTGAGTGTTAGTTGGGAGAGAGTCTTGCCAGGAGCATGTGGAGCTCTGGGTTCCTGTCTTTACTCCTGTTAATGGTGGGGTGAAGGGCTGGGGAGAAGTGGCCTCAAGTTCTCCTGACTGGCAGCTGAACTGACTACCTTGTTGGCCAAGCCCCTGCCTGTGCAAGGTTGGACTTTCTGGGGCCATCTGAGAGCCAGAAGGAATAGGCTAGAGGTATCCTGACAGCATTTATCAGCATTTTCAGTGGTTGATTGGGATGTTTTAAATATTGCTCTTTTTAACATCTGAACATTGCCCCATTCTACTGCGGTATTTGGATGCACTATTTCTTCTTAAATCCGTTTACAGCTGCAAAAGTGCTGAGTTTGAAAGCAGAACATTTGAAATGGACCCAGCTGTTTAAAAAGATGGGTGCTTATCAAAGAAAGTATTGATGGATATTTTATGAAACAATGAGGCATTTTTTTCAGCTAGCCTGATTATTCTTAGAGCAAAGAGATGACAGGAAGGGTTTCGTTGCAGAGAAATGTATGACTTAACCCCAAACGAGCAGTTCTTCAAATGAGGAATTTCTCTCGCAGTTATCACTTACCCACAGCATTTCTCCAGCTTTGATCTTTTTCGATTCTTTGAATATCTTTGATTCAGGTGGCCACCAGAGCTGAACTGGAGAATGTATATCCTACATCCGTGTGTGGAGAGGATTAGAGGGGTCTGTGTGACCCTACAGTGTGAATTGCTTCTCTCTTTCTGCATTAACTTGAATACATCAGTGACTGTTGCCTAGATATGTGGTACTTTCTGAGATCTATAGATACAGATTTAGGGTAGAACTGTTTCTCTAAATAAAGTTAATACATGTCTATGGTATATTCATTCCACTTTATCTCCATTTAGTCACTACAGAGTATCCACTTATGAAACTTTCATGTGTTATTTATTCATTAAACCTTTTGATTACCCACGACAAATCAGATATGTGTTCCTTGGCAGTCTCTTCTGAGCCCTCTTTTCTTCTCTTACAGTGCCCTTCCTCTGAATGTTTTCACATAGTTCCAGGTTTTAGGTGACCCTCCAGAAACTGCCAGATTTCTGCAGTTCTTAATTCAAGCCCAGGCGTCTTGTCCACCTTAGGACTCCTGTTGACACTTCAGGGGTCTTATGGACACTTCCATCTTGAAGTCTCCCTGGCTTTTCTGTCAATACATGGGTCTAATAATTTTTCAGCCAGTTCTCTTGGACTTTAGATCCCTGTATGCCTGTAGGAAACAGTAACTTCTCATTTTCCAATAGTTACAATCTTTTTTTTTTTAACCTCTTTGTGTTGTCAAGAACTTCTAGAACAGTGCTTCTCAAAATTGCCTGAAAAGAATCTGCTGGACAGCATGTTAAATATACGAAGTACCGGTCTACTACCCCTGTGAATTTTAACTTAGTAGGTCTGGGTTGAAGCAGAGGAATCTGTTTTTTTTTTGTTTTATTTTTTAAACCAGTACCCCAGGGATTTTTAAATCTTCAGACAAGTTTGGGAAACACTGTTTCAGAGCAGTGCTAAGTAACAGCGATGGTAATCTTTGGTCCTGACTGTGGCGTATCTATATCATGTATAGTGTGAATTGACTGTTGGCTCTGTTCTGCCTTGACCTGTGGCAGTATTTGTGACTTGCTTTGGAGATATTGTGTACCCAGGTGTAGTCATATGGTGCGCAATCTAAGCCAGGCAAAGAGCTCTCTGCCCTGGTATTTGTTCAATAAACATTTGTAGTGCCTGCTATGTTCCAGGCCCCGTAGAGTGCTGCTGTATAAGGAGGCACATGGCGGGTCTTCTTGGTTTTCTGACCCTCATGCTCACTCTAACCTTCACTCCCTTTCCTGGGACTCTCTGGCTGCCTGTGAATCTACCCCCATAGCACTCGTGTGCTCTGCTCATATTTGTTTTAGCTGAAGACCCTTTGTTTGCTAAAAGGGTAAGTTTGGTCACACTTAGCCTTCCTCATTCTTTCCTGCCGTACATACGATCTGTTACTCTGTTCGAGTCGGAGAACTGTCTGCTCAATGTATGCTAGAAACAACTTCAAATCAGAGATGATTTATAACCCACTGAAGTCTTATCTTGTGGGGTAATGTTTTCAGAGCTTTTCCAGTTATGCCTCTGGTCTGGGACTTTTATTTGTGTCTTTCACTCACAGGCAGCACTATGACAGTACTGAACTATTTGCAGTTGCTTACTCCACCATATTTTCTTGCTTTTATGTCTTTGAATCTGTTGTTCTAGCTGCCTTTATCTCCTCTCCTTCCCATCCTCCTAACTTTCCTTTGCCGACTCCAGTCTAGCCTCTAAGATTCAGCTCAGCTGTTGCCTCTTTTCCTGATCCCCCAAGCTGATTTTCATGTCTCTTCATGCTCTCCTATGGCACACTGACCACCTCTTTCAAAGCACTAATCACACTATTGCAATGATTTGTCCATTTGTCTGTCTGTTCCGTTAGATCATAAGTCCTTAGTATGTCATTAGCCTTTATACCCCAGTGTTTATTAAAGAACTTTATACAAGTTGGCATTTCCCTCTTGTTCCAGTTTTTAAACTATTTTTGATTATGGAAATGTTCATGTTATGCCCACTCAACTTACAAAAAATGTAAGAGATTGATAATATTCAGTTTGTTTGGCAAGAGTGTGGAAGAGGACTCTAGAAGATTCTTGGTAGTAGTGTGAATTGATACATTTGAAAAATAAAATTTTAAATGTGTATAACCTTTGACTCAACAATTCTCCATATAGGAATTCTCCCATAAAAACATTGTACCAAGTATATTGGAATTTTTGTATAAGGATATCATATCAGCATTATTTGTGATAGCCCCCCCCCCCCCAAGAAAAACAGATGGCCAAAATCTCCAACAGTGGCAAAATGGTTAAATTTATTATGGTTTATACATGACTGTAACTGTGGAATTCTGTGTAGCAGTCAAAATAAGTTAAATAGATCTGTATGTACAGATAGGGAAAGAGGTCCAGAACATACACCCATTTTCCTCTCTCTTCAAAGATAACCTCTATTTTGAATTTGATGTTAATATTTCTGTTCATATTTTTGTATTTTTTATTAGACATAGCTATGTGACATTAAAATATATAGCATTGTTGCTCATATTTTCAAACTTTATAAAAATAGCATCTTAGTGCATATATCCTTCTGCAGCTTCCTTTTGTCACCTACATTGTTTTTGAAATGATCTCCACGTCGAAATGGTTATTTTCGGCGCCATAGAGAATTCAGTTCTAGTAATATACCACAGTTTATTTATTCTCCTGTTGATCGATGTTCAACTTGTTTCTAATTTTCTACTTTTCCAAACAAAGCTTTAGTGGATTTTCTGGTACAGGTCACCTTGTGCAACAGGGAGAGTTTTCCAGGGTATGATTTTAGGAGTGGGGTCCCTGGGTCAAGGGGGATGTTTGTCTTCAGTTTTACTAGATAGCACTAAATCCCTCTCCAAGGGGTCTTTCCTACCTTCTACTCCCACCAGCAGTGCTTCAGCTTTACAGTTTATTCACGTCTTCATTATAGGGAACACATTACTTTTAATTCTCTTCGGGAGCAGCAAAACTCTTAACAAATTGTTTGAAGAAGATGAGAAAATGAACTGCCAGTTCAAGCTACAGAGAAAGGAATTTATGTCAGTGATATCAAACTGACGTTCTATAGGGCAATCTAATACTCAGGGCAGCATTTTCCCTGTTGTGTGTACCGTGAAGGGTGCCAACTCCCACACAAAAGTGAAGGCCTCCTGCTCAGGCCAAGCTGATATGATGTTGAATTCTAACAAATCTGTTTGGATTTTTTTCCCCTGAAAGGGAAGCTGAAGTTATTTGTTGCTCAGTCCAAGTCGTTGCTGTTCTTTGTGCACTTCCACCTGGGCTATCGTTGAACCACTTGGAATAGCAGTGGTTTCTTTTTGTGGGCTAACGGGTTTTTGTAATTTATAAGTATGTTTCAGAAGCCGTATGTGAACTGATGACATTTTATTCTACCTAGCCACATTGTCATAACTATCAGACAGCTAATACTCTTAAATCTTGAAAGAGTAACAGAAATTACGTGAATTGCCTTTCTTTCATAGATTAATCAATCAAAATTACAGCTTTACAAATTGTTAAACTGGAATTTAGCAATTCTAGCTTTTTACTTTCTAAAGCAGTTATTCTGAAGCCCTTATAAAAAATAATATATCACAAGAGATATTACATAATTAAAAAAATACATTTTTATTAACTTAAGAAAAAAGAAATGGGAATTCTGTTTTAAGGTGGTGACCTGAGGACATGCTATAGCCTTTCCATCTTAGCCCACATACTTAGAAATGATAGATTAGAATTTTAAGAGTAATCTGCAAGTACACTAGAAGGGGGAAAAAAAGCAGGGAAACCCATGGTAGGCCACACACTGTGAAGAATTTCCATGAAAAGCAAATGAGATCATTTTGCAGAAGAAAACCTTGGTCCAAAACAAGAGTAGGAAAGTATTGCTGCTAAAGATAAGAGCTAGATCTGGAGTGTTCCCACTTGGGAGTAGTTGATATGGGGAGCTGTGAAGGGCTCAAGACAGGTGACAGAGTGACTCTGGTGCTGTAGCATGATGATAGAGGTGTCTCAGGACGGTATAGTGTGTATAGGAGCTTGGGTTGGAGAGGCAGGGCTGGGTTCCAGGTACTTGATGAATTCAAGGGAGCTTGAGGGAGCTCCCATGCTTAGAAGACTTAGCTATGAAGCTTTTCCATGAAGTGGCACCTCTGTCCCTCCTCCAGTCTCACTGAGAACAAGTCCCATTGCTCCCCTCCAAGTAGGCAGTACACACAGGCAGCGTAGACTATCTGAACAGGAAGCCTTGACCACAAGGATGAGCATTTTGTTAAAAATCTCCCAAAATGAGAGACACACGTGTACACACACGCAACCATACAAAGGAGATAACAGAAGAATTTATCTCAGACATAGAATTAATAGAATAAGTAGAACTAGATTTTACAAGATGTATAGTTAAAGCTTTGAAGAAATATGATTATTATTTTATCTACCAAAAATACGTATTGACCTTGGAAATTAAAGTTTTCATTGTCAAAATAAGAAGTTTATTAGATGGACTGCTTAACAGTGTTTATAGCTGAAGAGTAAATTGTGAACTGGAAAATAGAGCAGAAAATTGTTCCTAAGCACATCACAAAAGGATAAAGTAATAGAAAACATATTAAGACATGGAGGCTAGATTGAGGAGTACCATCTAATAAGAGTTCCAGAAAGAGGCTAAAGAGAAGGCGGAGAGGTGATATCTAAAGAAGCCATAGATCTAGTTTCGAGATGGTGGACCAAACACATACTACCTCTTCCCCTTCTTCACCAAACCCATAGAAATGATAAAACATTAAGTTAGATTAGTAAGTTCCCTTTCAAGATTGAAAAGAAGAGAAGGAATGTTCCAGACGTGAAGCCATAAGATGTTTCTAAGCAAAGGAGGTAGGTCTTAAATGAGAAGTTGCAAAAAAGAGCTGCTTACACTGCCTGTTTGAGGCCGTCACTACTGCAGGGACCCTGAAGCTGCTCTGCTGACTTTGTCAGAACAGATTCAGCATGAGGCCCCCCCAGCCAGGAGGCCACTGTTGGGTAAGGTGGCAAGTGAATAGTTCTGTGTGAGATATTTGCATGACCAAGAACCATGAAAACCTAGAGGAAGCCAGCACAGTGAAATATGAACAGCAAAACTATACCCTAGGAAGTAGAACAATCAGAAAGAAACTTTGAAAATAGGTAAATTTAATTTCCTTAAAGGAAGGATAGAATTTCATGCTTAATACAAGAAGCAGAAGTTATGAAATGATAAACAGTAATGAAAATGAAAAATATAGTTGTTGGACAAATTCATTGGATGGGCTGCATGACAAACTGGATATAGCTAAATAACGAATTAGTGAATTTAAAAGATCGGGGTGAGAACTTCTCCTAACACTCAGCATCAAGAGATAAGAGAGTATGAAACAAAGGGTGAGGCATTTAGGACCATGTGGAAGTTCTAATATATATCTAATGGGAGTGGCAAGTGAAGAAAATTGACAGATAATGTTTGAAGAAATAATGCCTGAAAATTTTCCAGAACTGAAAAAGTATGAGCTCTTAGATAGAGAGAGCCTGCTAACTGTCAGGAAAATACATCTTAAAAAGAAATAACACAAATCAGCACCTATATACCTCCTAGTGATAATTAATTCTAACTTGTAAGAAAATATAATTTTAAGTATGCATTAAAAATTTAAGGGTAACTACTAGAAGAATTAGATATACAGTCATGCATGGCTTAACGATGGCGATACATCCTGAGAAATGCATCGTTGGGGATTTCGTTGTTGTGCAAACATCATAGAGTGTACTTACATAAACCTAGATAGTCTAGTCTATTACACACCTAGGCTGTATGGTACTAATCTAACATTGACCGAAATGATGTTATGTGGCACATGACTATAAAATGTAAAACCTTAAAACTATAAGAATAAAACATGTAGCAAAAACAACATTGCCCAATCATATAGAAGACAGGAAAGTAAAAAAAAGAATATTATGGTAGAAAACACAAAATAAGTTGCTAGGAATAAATTTAAATATAGATATCAGTAATTAAATGTAAATAAATTAAACTCATCTATTTAAAAGATAAAAACTCTCAGATTTAATAAAACAACAAAAAACCACATATGTGCTATTTCAGAGAAGGATACAAACAGTTGATAATAAAGGGAGGAGGGGCTGGCCCAATGGCCAAGTGGTTAAGTTTGTGCGCTCCACTTTGGGGGCCCAGTGTTTCGCTGGTTTGGATCCTGGGCACAGACATGGCACCGCTCATCAGGCCATGTTGAGGCAGCATCCCACATGCCACAACTAGAAGGACCCACAGCTAAAATATACAGCTACATACTGGGGTGCTTTGGGGAGAAAAAAGAAAAATAAAATCTTTAAAAAAAAAAAAAGAAATTAAACCTAAAACGGTGGTGTCCCAGGGTCTATCAGACTGGATACTGGATTTGGCCAGTGGTTAGGGTTTAATGCTCCCATGTCATAGGAAATCTACCTTGGATCCACTCAAGGTGAGTAGAACTGATATTTTTTTAAAGGCTTGGACTTTAGATGGGCTGCCTCCTTAAGAAAGAGGGGCTAGAAGTACTCCACTGACCCAGAGAAGTAACAATGGGACTCCCATACAGGAAACAATCTCTGCTAATGGTGAGCTCTTTTTCAAAAATTGCAAACTCAATTACAAAACAATCTACTATGAGAGAGAATCAGAAACACAACAAACTTAAGTTAGTACGCCAAGAACTTTAGAAAATGATGCATTTAAAAAGTTAAAGAAGTGAATTTAGTAGTAGTGACGTTTTAAAAAGGAACAAGTCAATATGAAAAAGAACAAAATTGAACTTTCAGAAATAAAGAATAGTAAGGTGAAGCTCAATGGAGGAGTTAAACAGCACATTAGAGACAGCTACCGCAAAAATTAGGAAATGGAAAATAGATCTGAAGAAATTAACCAGGATATAGAATAGTGAGCACAGACGTAGGGAAATGGAAAATGTGAAAGATGATTAAAGGATTTGAAGGATAGAATGAAAAGATCAACCTAGCATTCTGTACCTGCCTGATCTGTTCAAGAGCAAAGAAGAAATACCTTTTCAGAAAAAATCCCAATAGGTTTGCCACCAATAGACTGTTGCTGTAGCAACTAATAAAGGATATACTTAGGGGAAAAAATAATTGAAGCAAGAGGGGAAAAACAGGACACAAGAAGAAATGGTGCACAGTGGAATTGGTAAATGTGGGTAAATTTAGATAAGCACCATGTGTAAAATAATAATAATGACTAATTTTGGTGGGCTTAAAATAAGATATAGCTAAAGTTCTTAAATCACCTATGACATGAACATTTGAGGCATGATTAGAGTAAAGGATTTTAAGTTAAGGGTAAGAGTGCAGATGCTGATTAAGATTGTGGTAAGAGTTCATGTTAAAATACTTAGAGGAGTTTCCTGACTTGTTTGAGGATTTAGTGGGCTTATATTTCTG
Source organism: Equus caballus (assembly GCF_041296265.1). Taxonomy (NCBI): domain Eukaryota; kingdom Metazoa; phylum Chordata; class Mammalia; order Perissodactyla; family Equidae; genus Equus; species Equus caballus. The sequence goes on from NC_091698.1 coordinate 86,171,341, forward strand.
CCTGGATCTCCTCAGCTGGTGGCTTGGAGCTCAGGATGATATACTCAGTAATTTGAAGTGAACATGACAGGAATGGCCTCCAAGGCACCAGTCCTGAGCTTTTTGCATTGGGTTGTTGTGCTCCCAAGTGTCAGGGCCTGTAGCATGTGTCCTGAGCTGAAGACTGCTGTGCAAGGAATTAGCTTGAGGCTGATTGAAAACACAGTCGTCTGAACTCAGAAATATTTTCAGGATGTCTTAGTGCCCGGTCTATGGTTATGTGAGGATAAGAAGTCTCAGCCCTGGCACAGGAACACACAGTGCAGCGGTGGCAGCACCCTACCTTAGCGTCTGCCCCTGTGTCCACCTCTGTCTCAGCCGAGCTTCTCTTTCATGACCCCCAACGTGGCACTTGGCGTCCCCAGTCTACTTCTGACTCGTTGCAAGAATGTCTCAGTGTCCTGGGCCGTCTCTCCCAGTCCCTCTTTGTTCTTTCTCTGAGTAACTTTACCTGGTGTGGGGCTGTGTTGTATCATGAAAAGAGTAAGATGGGCCTAGTTGTATGAACTTTCGTTTCCACACCTATAAAGTTAAGACTGTTAACATCTAATTCATAAGAGCTTTGTGAGGGTTAAATGAGCCTATGTACGTGTGCAAAGCACCTATCAGGTACCTAACGCTAAGTTCGCAATAAATGTTACTTCCAATTCAGTAAAACAAAGCCACCACCAGAAGAGTCTACTCAAAGAGTATAATTGCCAAAAAAGGAAAATAAAAATAAAATGAGAAAAAGAAAACCTAAAAAATAAGAAAGGGCAAAATCAAAGGGAAAAAAATGAAATAATAAGTAATGACATAACACGCTACAGAAATAAATCCCAGTATATTAGTAATCAGTAAATTAATGAAGTTTTCCAGATAAAAAGCAACAATTGTCAAATGGATATTTTTAAAAATTGGGCTCTATGCTGTTTACAAGAAACAGCAAAGAAAGTAAATATATACACAGAAAAGTTGAAAGTTAAGGATTGAAAAAAGACATACCAGGCAAAGAACTAACCGAAGGAAACTTAGTGAAACTATATTAATCTCAGAAAATAGATTTCAGGGCAAAAATCTTTACCAGAGAGGTTAAAATGGTACATTTAATATTATGTATATTTTATCACAATTTAAAAAGTCTTTACCAAACATAAAGTTTACCAAACATCACCAATCATTAGGGAAATGCAAATCAAAACCACAATGAGATATCCTATCACCTCACACCCATTAGGATGGCTACTATTAAAAAGAAAAACAGGGGCCAGCCAGGTGTCACAGCGGTTAAGTTTGCACGTTCTGCTTCTCGGCGGCCCGGGGTTCGAGGGTTTGGATCCCAGGTGCAGACATGGCACCGCTTGGCAAAAAGCCATGCTGTGGTAGGCGTCCCACATATAAAATAGGGGAAGGTGGGCATGGATGTTAGCTCAGGGCCAGTCTTCCTCAGCAAAAAGAGGAGGATTGGCAACAGTTAGCTCAGGACTAATCTTCCTCAAAGAAAAAGAAAAACAGAAAGTAACAATTGTTGGCAAGGATGTAAAGAAATCGGAACCTGTGTGCACTGTTGGTGGAATGTAAAATGGTGCAGCCACTATGGAAAACCGTAGGGAGGTTCCTCAAAAAGTTAAAAATAGAATTACCATATGATCCAGCAATTCCACTTCTGGGTATGTGTACAAAAAAATAGAAATCAGAGTCTCAAAGAGATATTTGTACACATGTGTTCATAACAGAATTATCACAATAGCCAAAACTTGGAAGCAATCCTGAGTGTCCATTGATGGATGAATGGATGAACAAAATATGATATATACATACAATGGAATATTATTCAGCCTTGGAAAGGAAAGAAATTCTGACATATGCTACAACGTGGATGAACATTAAGGACATTATGCTAAGTAACAGAGGCCAATCACAGTAAGACAAATACTGTATTGTTCTCCGCATATGAGAGATCTAGAGTAGTCAAATTCATAGAAACAAAAAGTGGACTGGTGGTTGCCAGGGGGTTGGGGGAGGGGTAAATAAGGAGTTGTTTAATGTTGAAGATTTGCAAGATGAAGAAGTTCTGGAGATTGGTTGTACAACAATGTGAATATACAGCCATTCGTCGTTTAACAGTGGAGATGCGTTCTGAGAAATGCATCGTTAGGCAGTTTTATTGTTGTGCAAACATTATAGAGTGTATTTGCACAAACCTAGATGGTATAGCCTACTGCACACTCAGGCTATATGGTACTGATTTTATAGGACCACCATCATATATGCAGTCTGTTGTTGACTGAAATGTCATTATAACGTGCATGGCTGTACTTACCACTGCTCAACGGTGCATTTAAAAATGGTTAAGATGGTAAATTTTATGTATAATTTACCACAATTTTTTAAAATAAAGTAAAAAGAGAGAGGGTTACTGGATACAAAATCTACAAAATGACTTCAAATAAATAACAGATGCATAGATCCTTTATGACAAGAATTTATAACTTTATTGAAAGACATTAAAAGGCCTAAATACATGAGGAGATGAACGCATTCATGGAAAGAAATGTTCAGTATGTAAAGATTTCAGTTCTCTCCAACATTGTCTATAGATTTGATCAATGCCTTTAAAATCTCCACAGGATTTTTTTGTGGTAAGTGATAAACTGATTCTGAGGGTCAAGAATAATGAAGACTCTCCTAAAGAAGAAGGTAAGTGTGGGGCTGTGGTACTACCTGAAAAGATAAGAAGCAGCTCTGGCAATTAAGTCATTACAATACTGGTGCAGGACTAGAAAGAATGTCTGTCTTAGGAAAGAATGGCCTGTTTATTAAGTGATCCTGAGGCACTTGGTTATCCATATTGGCTAAAATTGGATTCTTTCCTCATACCTATCAAAAAAATCAGTTCTAAGTAGATTCAAACTTAAATGTGAAAGGTTAAAACTTTAGAAGACAATGTGGGAGAATATCTTTGTAACCTCAGGGAGGGAAATATTTCTTAAGATACAAAAAGCTCAAAATATAAAGGAAAAGATTAATAAATTGGGACTGCCATTATATTTAAAGATGACTGTTCATCAAAAACAGAGTGAAAAACAAGCCTTAAAGTAGGAGATGTTTGCAAGACATACCTTCCATAGGATTAAAATACAAGAAGTATAAAGAACTCTTGCAAATCAGCACAAGAAAGGTAACCCAGTGAAATACTACACCAAAGACGGGAACAGGCGTTTCACAGGCGAAGAAACACAAATGGCCCATAAATGCAGGAAAAGATGCTCAATCTTTTTAGTAATCAGGAAATTGCAATTTAAAACCACAATACCATTTGTCACCCACCAGATTGGCACATGTTAAAATGTCTGACAAGAACGAGGGTTGGCCAGAATGTGGAGGGTCAGGAAGTCTCCCACACAGCCGATGGGGGTGGAAATTAGTGTAACCACTTTGTAAAAACAAGTTGACAGTGCCTAGTAAGATTGAATGTGTGTAATTTATGACCGAATAATTCCACTCTTAAGAAATTCTTACACATGGCCACCGGGAGACATGGACAAAGAAGTTTACAGCAGCATTGTGAATGAGAGGGAAAAATGGAAACAACCCAAGTGTTCATCGGCAGTGGAATGGATGTATAAATTATGATGTGATAAAGCAATGAGGTGCAGTTAAACGGTGAAAAAAGTGAATGAATTACAGCTACATGCATCACCAAGTATGAATTGTAACATAATTTTGAGGGAAAGAAGCAAGTTGCAGAAAAAGAAAATATTGGTAAGTGTGCATAGGTTTTAAACATGTGCAGTCATGCACCATATAATGACATTTTGGTCAATGATAGACCGCATATCCCACAGTGGTCCCATAAGATTAGTACCGTACAGCTTAGGTGTGTTAGTAGGTTATACCATCCAGGTTTGTGTCAGCACACTTAGGATATTCACACAATGGTAAAATCTGACAACGCATTTCTCAGAACACATCCCTGTAGTTAAGCAATACGTTGACTGTATTAAATAAATCATGGATTATTTCTACATGATTGCTAAAATAATAAAATCCAGGACACTGATTACCAGGAGAAGAGCAGATGTGGTGGGAGTGGGCTGTGTTAAAAAAGGGCCCACAGCAAAGCTTCAAAGTGATGATAACGTTTTATTTCTCAGGCAGAAGAGTGGGTAGATGGATATTTGCTTTATAACTTTTTAAACTGTACATGCATGTTTTAGGCTCTCACATATTTTAAAAAAATTGTAACCAGTATTATTTTTAAGAGATAGGAGGAAATGTTTTGAAATTAGATAAAGTGGATTAGAGTATTGAAAATGCACAAATATTGGAAATCATCACCTGTCTGGAGATTTAATTTTCTAGGTTAAGGCCTCTCCATATACCAGGTTTTTGTTTGTTTGTTTGTTTGTTTGTTTAAAGATTGGCACCTGAGCTAACAACTGTTGCCAATTTTTTGTGTCTGTGTGTGTATGCTTTTTCTCCCTGAATCCCCCTGGTACGTAGTTGTATATTTTAGTTGTGGGTCCTTCTAGTTGTGGCTTGTGGGATGCCGCTCAGCATGGCCTAATGAGCAATGCCATGTCTGCATCCAGGATCCTAACCAGCTAAACCCTGGGCCACCAAAGCAGAGCACCTGAACTTAACCACTCGGCCACGGGGCCGGCCCCTCCATATACCAGTTTTAAAGTTCAGGGAGGGGAAAGGCACAGAGACCTGAAGAAGCATCTCTGTCATGGCAGCTTAAATGAAGCTTGGGAGATGCTGGTGCCTAAGCCTGGACTGGTTGCTGTCCTCCCTCACTGCCGTGAATATTTAGTGACTAACCACCAGGTCCTGGGCATCGTCCTAGGGGCCAAGTAGCCAAAGAGATAATGTCCCTGTCTTGGCACTTATAGCAGTTTTCAAATTCTTGCTTACAGTTTTCGTTAATCTTAGCCTCCTAAACTAACTCCACCCTCAAATTCACTTCAGGTCCATATCATAATTCACTCTTCGAGATCTTTTTAAACAAATCATTTATTTACATATTTAGACAGCCTAATTGAATGCGTATCTTTAAAATTTTCAGGGTAATATCCTTTCTGGTTTGGTCTTAGCCCTTAGTTAATATTCTAATTTATCTCTATATATTTATTTCCAGTTTTTTTTCCTTCCTGTCATATGAAAACTCTCTTGAAGTGCTCTAATTATTTGGAATTGACTTTGATGTATTGATTTTACCTTTCTGTCCATATTTTTGAGACCAGAAATTGGGTCCAATCTTAAACCCTGACTTACAGCAGTATTTTTAAAATCACAACAAGCATACTGCTAGAGAATATTAGGTGGTACAAAGGGAAACATTTTTTATTTTAACTATGTAGTTATTTTATTGCTTATTATTAAATATATACATGAAACCTGTCATTTTATGGCTGTTATTGCATAGGATGCACCCAGGTTGTCTGTATGATACTCCATCTCACATAGACTGCATGAATTAATGGCCCAGGTGGTTCTCAGATATAGCAAAAACCATGAACTTAATACATGGGTTACTGATGTAGAGTTAGTTGTAAAGGTGAATTAAGGTATTCTCTGATTGTCTCTTACTTGTATCAGAATGCTCAGAAAATAAAGCTTGTGTAGTTTGGTCAGGAAAAAGCAATCCAGGAAATTCATTCAGGCAAATAATTTGTCCAGATAACATATTCTGTTGTAGGACAGGTTCTGGAAATACATAGGTGAGTGAATTGTAGATCCTGCCCCTCAAGAGCACCAGTCTAACAGGGATAGACATTAAAAAGTGCAACATAGCATGCAAAGTGCAGCTGTGGAAACGTGTGCACGAGAAATGGGTAGCTTGGAGAGATGGGCACTGACTTATGGAGCAGTGAGGAAAGTCTTCACAGAGGGAGGGAGCCTTCAAGTAGTCTTGAGAGATGAGCAGAAAATTTGCAGAGAAATAGACTGGGAAAGAGGGACCTCAGAAAGGCATGTGCCAAGGTGCAGAGAACCAAGAGAGCATATGTGTTGGGTTAACTGAGCAGCTGGTCATTTATGCTGATGTGAAGTGAGGTGAAGAGGGAGGCGGGAGCCAGACATGAAAGAGCTTGTGTGGAACATGGCGGCGTTTATTTAGATCTTATTCTATAAATGATTCTCAGCCTTTGAAAGATTTTAAGCAGAAGACTGACATGATGCCTGGGGACAGTGTAGAATGTGGATTGGAGGGGGAAGAATCAGAGCCACATTACAGCTAGTTGTTGGGCAAAGGGATAATGGAGAGCAGTTAAGGGGAAGCTCAGAATTCCTGCTTTGTTTAGCTTCATATAATTCTTAGGAAATTGGGTTACATTTAGACTATTCCCAGGATTTAATGTGTTGAAGGGGATAGTGGTGGGTGATTGGAATCAATATATGAAGTCTGTGAAGAAATTGGTATTATTTAGTTTTTATTATAAACTATTAATTAACTTTGCCTATATAGTCTTAAGGGCAAACAGATTTTTGCTTATTTTCTGTAAAAATATAGAGCAGCGTATAAAATTTAAGTGGACATGTAGTATTGATGAGGCACACTGCTGCCAACAAGTTCTATTTTCCACTTAAAGTGGTACATGTGGTAATACACTGCCGAGGCAGTAGGTTGAAATATTTAAACTTTTTTCAATTAATATCCTGCCAAGAAAATCTCAGACAACAGTGTTACTTAAAGAGAATTGGGTGGACAATAAAATCGGTATATAAAGAGCCTCCTTTACGTATAGGTTTTAGATTTGAATGTTCTACGTAACTTAATTGTGGCATACCGTTTACTTTGGCGCATATTGACTATTAAATCCTAGACTTGATAGTCTTTGGATTTGGTGTGTATTATTCTACCTTCCAGAGAAATGTATTAGCATCCCAGCTTATTTTGTACCTTGAGCATTATCATAATTTACAGTCACAGGTCTGACTCTGACTGCCTGTGTTTGTGCGTGTACTCATTTGTATGTGTACATAGCAGACCCTGAACACCAAATGTTCTGCCTCACATTTATTTTGTCAGTATTCTCTTAATAGGCATGTTTGGGATGTGGCTGAGTCAGCTGATTTGCTAACATTCAAAGGCTGTGAGCTCTCAGCATCATCTTAGCTTTTTAGTATTTTAGCCCAGCAAAAATTTCTAGCTCTGATTGGGGAATTAGCTATAACATCTTACCAAAAATGATCCAGAACATCAAAAGAGGGAGTTCATGCAAAGAGCACATAGAGATGTTCAAAAGGAGAGTTTACGTTAACTTGATAGTGTGACTGCATAGTGGAACTGAGGGAGTAGGCACAGAAATGAGGGACCACAGATGAGCTTGGAACAATTTGTAGGCCCCTTTCTGCAAGACCCAATAATGTTGATTATAATGAAACTTAGTTTGTATTGAAAAGATGTTTTCTGCAGTTCTTGTCACCAAGTTCTTTTGAAGTTCTTTTTCGTTCTTTTGAAGATTTAATTCTTTATTTCCTTATTTTCTACTTTGACACAGAAATCCCCTGCGAAGAAGCTGAGCCATGCAATTAGTAAATCTTTGGGGTGTGTACCCACCAGAGAACCTCCACATCCTGTTTTTCCTGAACAACCAGAGAAACCACTTGACCTTGCAAATATAGTGTAAGTATGTACCTGGAAGTGGATGTGGATTATTCTGAAATGGAGACCTTGCTAAATTCTTTTGGATCAAAACCAAATATCACCTAACATGAACCTTTAACCTTCTGGTTTTTACTTTATGTTTGGGGAACTTAGACTTCAAGCTTTCATCTCTTTAAATCGCCATAAATGTCTATGTGGAAACCTAGCTCCTGAGCCCCGAAGTCTAAGTAACACAGCAGCCTTCAGCAGAAACAGTAATACACTGAAGAGTGGTAATTATTGTGCTGGGTTTAGCAAGGTTGCCTTTTGTTATTTGTGTTCTTCCTTAAATCAGTAGAGATCATTTCTTCTCTACAGCAGTAATGCCCACAGATTTTAAAAATTACTTTAGACAACATGGAAATAAAAATCAACCTAATTTGCTCTTTTTGTATTGAGAGAAAATTAGAAAGCATAAGACTATATTCTGTAAATAAAACTAGTGTTTATATATATGTATGTATAAATATATATATGTGTGTGTATGTCTATGTTTAGTTGAATATTCATGCTGGAAAGTAGAGGGAACAAAAAAGTTGGAGAAATACAGAAAGAGGAAAAGTAAGGAGGAAGAGAAACAGAGAAAGTTGAGATTCAGTCTCTGTTCTGGTTTCTTCACTCTGAATTAAATGATGATGTTAAGTGTACTCTGCTGGATAAAATTGGTAGGTTTTCTGATCATTAGTCTTTATCAGGTGTTTAGAAGTTTTTCTGTTGGAGTAGACACCCATTTTCTTTTACCTACCTAATGGTAGGTAGTTTGACTAAACAAGCTCTTAGGGTTCTTGATCTTTTCTTTCTTTCATTCAATAATTTTTAAGACTGTCATATTTATTAAAACAATACACACCTATGGATTAAAAATTCAGTAGGGGGCCAGCCCGGTGGCACAGCGGTTAAGTTTGCGTGTTCTGCTTCTGTGGCCCGGGGTTCACCAGTTCAGATCCCGGGTGCAGACATATGCGCCGCTTGGCAAGCCATGCCGTGGCAGGCGTCCCACATGTAAAGTGGAAGGAAGATGGGCACGGATGTTAGCTCAGGGCCAGTCTTCCTCAGCAAAAAGAGGAGGATTGTTGGCAGACGTTAGCTCAGGGCTAATCTTTCTCAAAAAAAAAAAAAAAATCAGTAATGCAGAAGAGCTTGTAATGAAATGCAGCACATCCCCCCACACTTCATCGTGCTTTCTCTGGGTTGTAGATCTACTAGTGGTTACCTCCAGGTCTCTAAATAGTAGATTTAGAGCACCATTTCTTGACTTACAGGTCTGGGCATTATTGAATTTCTTCTGTGGTGTAAGGAACCAATCTCATTTATAACTCTATATCAACTCATTCCAGTTTTTCATAATTATATCGCCATTTTTTAAAGTTGGTTAACTTTGTAATTTTAAATAATATTCTTAAACCTTTATTTCTTGTAACTTCTTTCTACTTGCACTGTGTAAACTGAAGAAATTAGTGCCTTCTACTTCTCTCTTCTCCTTTTGCCTCCTAACTTCTGTCATCTGTGCCATTACTTTTATATTGTCAAAGCTGATAATATTTCTGTTCTCGTCTATGACTGTAACTAAGTCTTCAGAGATGTATTAAGGGTTAAACCTAAAAGTTGGAAACCAAAGAACAGCATTTGCAGTTAATAGCATTCATTACAAAGTCAGACAGTGTGCTGCGATTCTGTAAATCCTTTTGTCTAGTTCCAGTGTCATGATCCCTGTGCAGTTATTCTCGCATCCGAGTTCAATGGGAACTTCTTTCTTACACACCACTGATTGCTCAAAATCATGCCTGCCGACTTTATAACCGGATTGACTTTCTGACTGTTGTTTGTCCTTCAGTTTCCCATTGCTTTCTTATTCCTGCTGGGAAAAAATATGCTTTTTTCCCCCTACTATGTTTCATAGTGAATTTTACCTGTTGCTTGTAATCCATTTTTCAGTTAAATTTGATAACCTTTTCCCTTTTTGGTTAGTGTTTTTTATGTTGCATCTTTTCATTAAAAAAAGAAATCCTTGCCTGCCCCAACATTGTAGTGGTTTTCTCTCTCTCTTTTTTTTTAGTTTTGAAGATATCCCTTTCATGTATGTCTTTAATTCATCTGAATGGATTTTTGTGTATGGTGTAATATAGAATATCCAGTTCTCTTTCCCTCTCTCTCTTTGCATTTGAATAATAGCTTGTCTCAGGGCATTTATTGGATAACCCATCATTTCCTCACTGACCTACAATGCCACCATTGTCATAAATGAAGTTTCCAAATATACATCGTCTGGTTTCTGGGCTCTTTATTCTGTTCCTTTGGGTCCAGTTGTCCATCCCTATGCCACTGTCACACTGTCTTAATTACTATAAGGGATTAAGTAATCTTCTTTTTTAGTAATGTCTTGTCTGTTCTTTGCTTGTTCATATAAATTTAGAATCAGCTTATTGAGTCCCTCATAAAATATTTTTGGAATTTTGATCAGAGATTCGTTATATCTCAAGATTAAATTGGGGAGAATTAACATCTTTACAATATTAAGCCTTCCATTCCATAAATGTGTTATGTCTTTCCATTTATTTAAATATTCTTTTGTGCCTTTCAGTAAAGCTTTATAATTTTTTCCCAGAAAGGTCTTGTATCTGTTAGATTAATTCTTGTGTGCTTTAGATTTGTTGTTGCTGTTGCAAAGGGTGCCTTTTTTCCTACAGTTTTTTTGAGGTATAATTTGTATGCAATAAAATGCACCCACGTTAAGTGTACAATGCAGTGAGTTTTGGCAAATGTATACAGTCATGCAAATTGTATCTTTTTTGACCTGTGTGTCTTAACAGTTTGTTGCTGGTATATGGAAATGAAAATTGTTTTTTGTATTTTAATCCACTATCTAATCATCTTGCTTAACTTACTCATTAATTCTAGTAATTTGTACTCAGATTCTTTTGGATTTTCTATAAATAATTATATCACCTGCAAATAATGATAGCTTTGTTTCTTCCCTCCTACTCCTTATACTTTTAAGTTTTAATCATACTTTTTTTCTTTTGATCCTTTTGTGCCGGCTAGAACCTCCAGTGCAACACTGAATAAAAGTGGTTTAGTAGGCATTCTTGTGTTATTACTAATCCCAAAGAGAATGCTTTCAGCGTTCGTTTAGTTTGTTATTTGATGTAGGATTTGTAGAAACTGTTTATTAGATAAAAGAGATTCCCTTTTATTCATAGTTTGCTAAAAGTGCTTTCGTTTTGTCATGAATGGATGTCGAATGTTATCAAAGACTTTTTTCTGCATTAATTGAGATGATTGTGTGAGTTTCTTTATTCTATTAATATAGTGAATTACATTAATTGTTTTTTTTAAACAACCCTACGTTCCTGGAATAAACATAAGTTGACCTTCCTTTTAATACACTGCTGGATTTCATTTGCTAATATTTTGTTTAGATTTTGTGTATGTTTGTGAGTTAAATTGTCCTGTAATTTCCCTTTTTTTTTTTTTTTTATCTTGTTTTATTTTTAGGACAAAGTTTGCCCAGTTTGCTGTCTTCAAAGAGTTGAGGAGCATTCTTTCTTTGTATATATTTTGGAAGCACTTGTTTGAGATTGGAATTATTTGCTCCTTAAATTTTTGGTAAAACTCACCAATGAAGCTATCCGTGCCCAAAGCCAAATTCTTTGGGGGAAGATTTTTAACCGTTAATTCCATTTTTAAAAGTAATTATAAGACTATTTTCACTTTTTATTTCTTTTTGAATCACCTTGGAACATTTTATATTTGTAAGAATTTGTCAATTTCATCAAAATTTCCAAAGTTATTGGTACAAAATTCATAATATTTTATCTACAGGAAGTGTGTTAATGTCCCATTTTTATTCCTACTCTCATGTATTTATGGTTTTTCTCTCTTTTTTTTCCTTGAAAAGTCTTGCTATAGGTTTGTCTAATCTGTATTATTTCTTTTGCTATAGTTTCTTTGGGTTTATTGTGCTACTCTTTTTCTTACTTCTTTAAAAATATAGTTAGCTTACTCATTTCAGCTTTTTTCCCCCTATTAAGCATTCAAGGCTATTAATTTCTCTAAGCACTAACTGAGTAGTATCCAATTTTATTATGTAATTTTTAAAATTGTCTTTTATTGTTTATTTTCTAAGTTCTGTTATGATTTCTTCTTTGAGGAGTATACTTTCTTAATTTCCAAACATGGGGGTTTTCTAGTTGCCTTTTTGTTATTAATTTCTAGTTTAATTTCATTTTGGCCTGAAAAATTGTCTGCATTTATCAATTCTTTCAAATTTGTTGAGAGACACTTATTATCTAGCATATGACCAAGTTTTTATTATGTTCCAGGTAAGCGTCAAAACAACGTTTATTCTATGCTTTTTGGGTGCAGAGTTTACAGTGAATGACCGTGTGTCCATTAGGTCAAGTTAATCACGTTACTCACATCTTCTGTAGCTTTACTGACTTGTTCAAAATGATACATTTCACTAGGAAATTGAAAATTTATTCTCAGGTAGTGACTCTCTCTATTCCTAATAATTCTGTTTGTCCTTAAGTCTATTTTGTCTGCTAGTAACATTTTAATATCTTTTGCTGGTATGTGCCTAGTTTAACTTTCTCCATCCTTTTACTTTCAACCTCTCTGTGTCCTTAGGTTTTCAGTATGTTTCTTGTAAACTGTAAGCTGGATTTTTAAAATCTGACCTGACAACCTGTCTTAACTGGGGAGTTTGATCTATTTAAATGTATTATTATAATATTATCATTATTGTAATCAGTCATTTATTATAATTTAAATTGATTTATGTTATTATAGTTTTAAAAATTAGTATTACTGTGATATTTGAACTTTTTTCTACCATCTTATTTTGTGCTATTTATCATATTTTAAAAATTTACCTCTGTTTGCATATCCCACTCTAGTCACCCTCTCCACCCATAGGTAACTATTCTATGTGCTTATTGTATATCTTTTTTTTTTTTTTTGAGGAAGATTAGCCCTGAGCTAACTGCTGCCAATCCTCCTCTTTTCAATGAGGAAGACTGGCCCTGAGCTCACATCCATGCCCATCTTCCTCTACTTTATATGTGGGACGCCTACCACAACATGGCTTGCCAAGTGGTGCCATGTCCGCACCCGGGATCCGAACCGGCGAACCCCAGGCCGCCAAAGCGGAATGTGTGCACTTAACCGCTGTGCCACCGCGCCGGCCCCATGTATATCTTTTTATTAGTATACGTTCTTGAAAACTAGGTATTGTTTTGTATGTCCTTTTGAAAAATTTATGTAAGTGGTATTACGAACACCATTTTACCTGTCCGTTCTCCCCTTGACGGACAGACACTGCCTTCAGATCTCTGCCTGCACATATAATGCCACAGTAAATACCTCAGATGTTTCTCAGTGAAACTGGGTAAGAATTTCTTTGTACCTAGGGTACAGTTGTTGGGTCAAAGGTTATGTATAGCCTGACCAGAAGAAGTGTATTAGGGAATCCAGTAGTCGAGTGTAGACTTTCAGTTAATCTGTCCATTTAATTCAGGCTCATATCCCCATGCCTAGCTGGTGTGCCTGAGTTCAGACTTTCTGGTCAGTTTCACTAGAGAGTAACCTATAGTTTCCTACCAGGCCTAAGAGAAAGTAATCATCGGGCTGTGTGGTGCTAGGGAGTGGGGTGGGGGAGATGCTCTGCTTCTTAGGCAGACTTTTGACCAAACCTCTTAATTTTAATGTACCCCCAAACTCCTCTTTCACTGGCGCTAGGCATCTCTAATTCCTGAGCATTCCTGGTCTTCTGTGGCTCTATTTCCCTCGTCTTGGGATAAGTTTGACCTCAGGTCTCGTCTTCTCTATTCATTAAAAAAGCCCTTCCCATATCCAGTTTCTATTAGAAATCTAAGTGGGAATTCAGCCGGGGACTGACAGCTAAGAATTGGGACCTGAATTTTTCTTTATTGATTCTTATCATTTTATTAAATTTACCTGGAATCTTTTTTTTTTTAATAAATAAAGCGTTGTAGATAAAATTTTGGTTTCCTATGTTCTTCTTCCTAATCCCATTACCCTTTCTCTCTCCCAAAGAGTAGCCACTAACATTTATTTGGTATTTATCACTCTATACATGTTTTTCACTTTTACTAGATTTTTATGCAGACATAAAATCATGTATTTTAAAACTTTATGTAAATAGTCATGCTCTGTATATCCTTATGTAAGTTTATTACTTCATTAGTCTGTTTTTGAGATTTATCCAAAATCCATTGAATTCATCCAAAAGTCCATTGAATAACCATACCACAAGTAATCCATTCTCCTCTTGATAGACATGGAGGTTGTTTCCAGTTTTTGACTACAACCTACAATGCTGCTGTGAGCATTCTCGTGCAGAGAATTTCCCTAAGGTGGAAGTATAACTATTGAGTTCTAAGATATAAATATTATATAATCAGGATAGGCTAGATAATATTACAGTAGAAAATTAGCCCCAAAATCTCTTGGTTCAACTCATGAGTGTTTACCTGTCACTAACACAAAGTCCATTGTGGATTGGAAGGAGCTGAACTCTGGGCAGCAACTCAGTGGTTTAGGCTGGCTTCAATCTCTGGCTCTACCATCTTGACAGGAGGCCTCATTAATTGCTGCAGCAAAGGAGGAGAGTTTATACAGAGCTCATGTCTGTTCTTCTGTGCTTTGGTTCACATGTGACACATTTCCTCACAGCTCTTACATAAATTCAGGTGTGTGCTGTCTTCTGCATACCTAGGAAGGAGAGGAGAAACAGAATATTGGTCAGCTCTAGTAATGTGTACCGCAACTGCCTTCAACTCTACTAGGTATTACTAGACTAAATATTACCTGGAACTCAAATTTTATAGTTCAAGTATTTATTGATCTAAATTATTCCCAAGCCAAGAATATAGTCAGCAGACCACCCCTTTAGATTCCGATAAAACTTTGAGCAATTAATCCTATTTGGATTGACTAGATAACTTTTAAAATCCCATTCAACTTTGAGTTTCTGTGTTTTGTAGGGGTTTTTTTCCCCCTGTATTCACCACATGTTAATGGTTCTCAAGCTTGGCTAATACCCAGATCACTCAGCTTTAGAAAGTGACGACTGTCAGGTTACTTCTGTTCTAGTCAGCATTCATTGTTCTGGGGGTGTCTTGGCTATCTGCCTTTAAAAACGTCCCCTAGTGAATCTGATAAGTTTATGGAACCACTGCATTAGAATGTAAGTAGTCTTAGCTATCTGAACAACAAGCAAAGAATTCAATATTAAATATCCAAAAGTACATACAGAGTACAAGTAAAATATAAATATGTGAACAGCAATTCTTAACTCTTGCTAAGATGCTCAATTATCTATTCATTCTGCAAATATTTATTGAGGACCTTCCAGATACTATGCAAGGTGCAAACAGTGTTCATGCAATACTTTGCTTATAAGTAAATAGATTTGAGTGCAAGTGAGGAAGCCAGTTTTATGCAGTGTCTTCAGCTGGCTTCCTTAGGAAAGAGTTACAGGTGTAGCTCAAAAGATGAGAAAATTGTGAAGAGTGGGCTGCTGTGCATTTCTCATTATGGTTAGGAAAAAAAGGTTGCTCTTTTGCACTTAGAAATGAAGGTAGCGCCAACATTTGAATGCTTTAAGTCAGCAAATTATTTAATTTACAGTCATGATTTCTTAGTCATTGTTTTATAATAATTTAAAAGGATCCTCTTTTTAGACATAGACAATTTCCTTGCACTTTATGAACCTTTACACATTGTAGGTATTATTTTCAAACTCCCAAGTTGTTTATATTTGTTATGCTAAAAATCAATAATCCTGATTGAAATGAACCCCAGCTACCAAGGGGGTTGGGAGCTGGGGGTGGAATCCAGAGGACCGAATGACCAACTTCGTGGATCCTTTCCCTGGCCTAAACACTTTTCAAGTAAGCTCTCTCTATATAGTTATTTCTTATTTAGCATGCTTGTTTGCTGACAACTTTTACAAAAAAGGGGATATTCTGGAAAGTCTGTATCTTCCACTTTGTCAAGCTGAATCTTTCTCTAGGTATGGAGTAAAGTAAACGTTCACCCTTTGGTTAAAGAGAGTCTGTCACCAAAGCACACTTTTATTCTGAGAGATTCTCCCTTTTAGCAGAAATGTTGCTGAGTGTTTCAAATGTAACTTCATAGTGAAAAAGAATAAAGGTTAAAAACAAAAGCTGATTTCTATCTCTTTGTGCCTGCTAACACTTCTTATAAGTGCATATTTTGTGTTGAGTAGCTTTTTAATGTCTTTTTTGTATGATTAAAAACAATACTTGTCCATTGTAAAAACATTCAGAAAAATACAAGTGCATAACCCTGCTGCCCAAAGACAACTATATTAATTTTTTAGTACGTGCACTCCAGCCCCAGTCTTCTCCCATGCGCATGTATTTTTGTGCAGGATATTGCTGTTTGTAAACCATTCTTTTAACTAAGCAGTATATTTTACATATTGTTCTATGTCAGTTAACATAGATTTAAATTATCATTTTAAATAGTGCTTGTTATTCTATTGCATGAATGTATTATAATTTATATATGATCTATTCTAGAGCATTTAGGTTGTTTCCAATTTTTTGCTATTAAACAGTGCTGCAAAAAACCTTTTTGCACTCTTTGTTCTGACTTGCGCTTGTGTCCAGTTAGTTATTTGGTATAAATTCTTAGAAGCTGAATTTGTTGGTCAAAGAGATGTGCTTCCTAAGGCTTTTAATTCATATTGTCAAATTGACCTGCAGAAAGGTAACATCGGCTGCCCTGGACCTTCACCTATTGGAGACATTTTCAAACTTTTTAGTCTTTGGTAATCTGATAGGTGAGAATGATATCTCTTTGTTGTGTTTATTTGCATTTCTTTCATTGCAAATAAAGCTACCTATTTTTTCATATATTTCTTAGCATTTTACATTTTGTCTTTTCCACCATTTCTGGTTGATTTTTCTTCTCCTTACTATGTTAACCTGAGTTTTCTTTTCCTTGTTGAAATAAGTAGCCTTTTGTCAAACAGGCTGCAGATTTTTTCTGAATTTGTAAATGTCTCAACTTTATGTTGCTGACTAAAGTTTTTAGTTTAAAGATCAAATTTGTTAAATTTTTTTCATCATAGTTTCTGGCTTCCATTTCATATTTAAAATTAATGTTCTCAAGATTATAAAAATACTTCTGTCTATAAAAAATTTCTTACTTCTAGATTTTTTTCTTTTTTCTCTTTTTGTTGTTGCCAGACATGAGAGAGGAAGTTAAGTTTATTTTCTTCAAAGTGGATACCATTTGTCCCAACTCCATTATTTTCCTGCTGATTTTGTTGCACTTTTAATTTTACCTTCCTTTTAGCAATTGATACTCACTTTGAAGCTCTGAGAAATAATATAGATCATATATTTGCTCTATATGTGTAAAGGGAGTCTCTAATAAGATACTTTTACCTTACCTTATTTTTTCTTTATCTTATTGGCCAGTTAAGAAAGGCTTTTGTCAAGAACACCATGTAATTGAAGCCCGATTAGGGATCAGCCATGTGAAGGGCAGTGGTCAGAGTGTTCCCAGTACAGGGGAGCAGTAGGACAGAGCAAGGGGAAGTCTGCAGAGCTGGGTAAAGGCCACTGAGATTTTGGACATTATCCCACATGGAAGAGTTTTAGATAGGAGAGGGACATTCTGAGTTTTGTATTTTAAAAAATCACTGCCTATTGTTTGGAAATCGGGATTGGGACAAGGGTGAAAAAGAAGAGGCCAGCTAGGGGTTGTTCTCATAGGCCGGGAGAGAGATGATAGTGGTTTGGACTATGGTGGTGGTAATGGAGATGGAGAAAAGTTTGTAAACACATCAAAAAATGTTGAGTTTTACTGTTATTGGATGGCCAGAAATAAACTTAAAACTCCAATGGAAATTTGGGACAGGAATTGAAACTGTGAGATAAAGCATGTTTTAATGTTAATTGCTTACATTTCATTGTTGACAAAGAGTAGAGATTTATTCACATCCTCACAAATTCAAGACTCAAGTGTTGTTGATATTAATTGAGTGCCCAAAGTGTTCTGAGCCCTTTGCTTACATCTTCCGTGTAGGTACCTTATTTCGTTTAACCCTCAAAGCAACCTTTGCAGTATAAATAATATCATTAACCTATAAGGCATCAGGAAACAGTATCAGTGAGGTTAAATGACCTGCCCAAGATCACGCAGCTACAAAGTGATGGAGTTGGGGCCAGAGTCTGGGGCTCCTGACTCCATGCCCAGCCTTCTCTCCATTATACTTCACTTTCCTAACATGCTGACCCCGTAAGAAATTGTTATTATAGAAATGTACAGTAATCAAACCGTTGTTTGAACCCCGGGGTTCACTTTAGAATCAAGAGAGCATTGCTTAGCTGTAACATGGTTGAGTGAAAAATAGAAGCGAGGCAGGGTGATGTGACAGAGGAGAAACTAGGTTAAAAATCAGGATACGTCAGTTTGCTTTTCTGTAAAACGGTGATAAAACTTACCGTAATTATGTCAGGATATTGTTTAAGGATAATGCATTTGAAAGTGCTTCTAAGAGATTAGGATGCTATAAATACTGTATTCTAAACTTGTAAAGTCTTTTCCTCAGAATAAAGTAAATCATATCACAAAAATGTAAGCTGCACAAAAGCTGGGACTGTCTTCTTCTCCACTGAGTTTCCAGTGCCTAACATGGCGCCTGGTGCATGGTGGGCACTTAAAATACTACACTGAGTGAATGAGTGACACTAAACATCATTTATATAAACAGACATTTACCCTATGCCCCCCTTTTATGTTTGTTTTTTCCTTCAGAAAATAATGCAGGTCATGTACCTGCAGTACCTACAACCTGCACTAGGTGTCAGGCATATTTTCTTCATTGGTTCATTATGTTCCTTTTCTGGTGAGTTGAGAATACTGAGTAAACAAGGTTTTTGAAATAAATCTCAAGACTTATATTCAAAACAAAACCAAATCACTTATCATCAGCACTAGCAACTTCTCTTACTTCTGAGTCTCTAAGAGAAACTAGTTGTTTCTTTGTGGTCAGAACATTTCTAAAACGTCTGGCTCTTGATGTCTCTGATAGACTTTCAGCTATCCTAATTCAAGCAATTTGCTGTTGCTTAGGATCTAATTATCTAACCACGTAGTCCTTATACCTAATTTCTTTAATTAGTGGTTAATCACCATTACATCTCAGTTTATGGTTAGTTATTTCTGAGAGAAAGCAAAACTTCTTGATGCTGGCTTAGTGTATTTATTCCTCTGAGTTCCAGCAAGGACCACTGTCCCACTGGATACACCTGCGATTGATCTAGTCTCTTAAACGGGGGTTGGCAAACTACAGCCCATAGGCTAAATCCATCCTGTCGCTTGCTTTTGTGTGGCCCATGACCTTAGAATGATTTTTGTATTTTTGAATGGTTGAAGAGAAAAAAAAAGAAGAAAAATATTTTGTGAAATGGAAAGAAGAATATTTTATGAAAATTATATGAAATTCAGATTTCAGTGTCCATAAATAAAGTTTAATTGAGGCACAGCCACGCTACATATTGTCTGGCTCCTCTCAGGCTGCAGTGGCAAAAGTGAGTCTTTGTGACTGAGATCATGTGATCCTCAAAGCCTGAAATATTTACTATCTGGCTCTTTACAGAAAGAATTTGCCAACCCCTACTCTTAAGGAGGGGTTGATAACCGCAAATTTAGAGCACTTTGTGCTGCTTGATGTTCTTTTCTCTGAATGCTCATCATCTTCTTTGGTTTGATGGTCTAGGTTGTTTTTTCCACCCAAGGGGGAAGGTTAATTGGTAACTTCTTCTGTCAAAGCATTTGGGTAAAGTTTGTTACCTAGAAACCAGACTGCCTTCTTATAGTTCCTCGCTGCCTGTGCAGATATAAATGTGTAGCACGTTTGCACAGCTAAGCCAACCAGTTTTCTCCACATGTTGCATCAAAACAGAATTAACCTAGACAATTAAAAAAATACTGTTGTTTAAATTATCTTATAATTATAAAATTATAATTAAATTATTACTTTAATATAGCTCTTATTCTGTTTTAACTGTTCTTCTGTTTAGTACTGACATAGACCCTATCTGTGCGTTAGTTTGACTTGATTAGGACATATCTGTCCTCTTGGTTGTTTTTTTCCTATACCAACTTATAGACCTGTTTTTTGTTTTTTTTTTTTTTAGCTTTGGACAACTACCCTTTAAACATATGGTACTTTCAGTGTTTGTGAACTTTTTAATATAACATAATTCTGCCTGTTTTGTTCTTATCCATAATGATTTTAAGTAGATCAATAGGAATTCACCAGACCAGGTATAACGTAAGACCATTTGTAACTCTGTAAAAAAAACAAGTCTAACTTCTTGTTTATGTTGTTTGGTTGTTAAAGCATGTATTTGTGACACTTCTTTCAAAATGATAGATGAGTCTGGAGTTGGAAATGGCTTTTATGACAAGGGTGCTTCTGGCTAATCAGCCTGCGCCAAACCAAATGCTTCGTTTGCGACTTTTTTTATAAGCCAAATTTGGGTTTTTTCAAAGAGTTATTAACTGGCTTTACTGTATTCCCAAACAAGTTGTGGGATGTTACAGAATTTATAACATTGTGAAATTGATCTGTCTTGAATTTACTGTCTTCCGCGTATTTACTGAGCGTGTATTGTGAGTGGGGCTCTGTGCTTGGTGCTGCGGATAGAGTCTTAGTTGAGGAAACAGACAAGGTGCTACTTTTCTCTTAGATCACTAGGTGAATCTGATGTTCTAGTCACTTGAAAGGAGTATCGGATTCATTCTGGGTATCTTGATCTCCTGAGACTGAAACTCTTTGGAAGGTTATAATTTTGAGCTAGTTCCGACAGGTAAGTATTATACTTTGACTCTTAGCGTACAGCTCATCTGATATTAATTCTGTCTTGCATTTTGCTGTAATGATTTTGAAAAAATCTAGGCATGGTGACATAATCTGCTCACTAGTGGACCATCAGACACCTAGAATTTCAGATCTATGTAATTTGGCCTTTTGAGAAAAGAGAAGCTGCTTTTGTTGTATTTGTGTAGCCTGGAATGTGAAGGCTCTTACGCCTCTCAGGTCACAACTCATCTGATGCTAATTCTGTCTTGCATTTTGCTGGAATGATTTTGAAAACCTAGCAGCTGAGGAATACAAGATTCGCCTAGAGCTTTGAGCTTCACTTAGTCCTGGTTTGGGCGTCGTCTGTTTGGCTCCATTTCAGGCTGAAGGTCCCAGATAATCATTCTCTTCCGGGCTTAGGGTCTCTTGCTGGCCCTGGAAGTGTATCTCTCCAAAAAAGAAGGATCATGCACAGAGAGCACTGATACCAAGGGACATGTGTCATGTCAGATAGCCCTAGCAATAGGATAAAATTTTTGCCTGAACTTCAGTGTGTGTGTGTGTGTGTGTGTGTGTGCTGGGGGGAGAGAAAGGTTTGCACAGATTATCAAACCCACACGTGAGTATATATGTGTAGTACCTGTGTGTGTGTGTAATACAGAGAAATGGTCACATGAGCAACAAATGTGGTGATTGATTGTGATGCAGTAAGGAGAAACAGCATTTTAATACAACAAAACTCAGGGTTTAATCCTAGGAGGGTAATTGTTTACAAGAGGCTGTGACTTTGGTCTGCTTCGTTTCACCCTCCCCTTGGGATTTTCCTCACTCTCTTTACCACTGTCCTACCATAAAGCACTCTGCTTTTAAACTCTAAATCTCGCGTGGCCCAAACACCATCCCTTGGTTTTCTTTTCTTTTTTTTTTTTAAATTGTGGTAAAATACACATAACATAAAATTTACCATCTTAACCACTTTCAAGTGCACAGTTCAGTGGTGTTAAGTGTATTTACATTGTTGTGAAAGAGGTCTCCAGAACTTTCTCAACTTGCAAATCTGAGACAATGTATCCATTAAACATCAATTCTCCTTTTACCACAAATCCCTGTTACTCACCATTCTACTTTCTGTTTCTATGAATTTGAGTACTTTAGATACCTCATGTAAGTAGAATCGTGTATTATGTGTCTTTTTGTCACTGTCTTATTTCACTTAGGGTAATGTCCTCAGAGTTCATTCATGTTTTAACATGTGTCAGGATTTCCTCCCTTTTTAATGAATAATGTTCCATTGTATGTATATACCACATTTTGTTTGTCCATTTCTTTGCCAATGGACATTTGGGTTGTTTCCACCTTTTGGCTATTCTGAATAATGATGCTCTGAAGATGGGTATACAAATACCTTTTTGAGACCTTGCTTTCAATTCTTTGGGATATACACCCAGAGGTGGGATTGCTGGTTGATATGGACATTCTACTTTTGGTTTTTGAGGAACCTCCATACTGTTTTCCATAGTGGTTGCACCATTTTACAATCCCACCAACAATACGTAAGGGTTCTGTTTTCTCCACATCCTCACCAATACTTTCATTTTTTTTATAGTAGTCACCCTAATGGGTATGAGGCAATATCTCATTGTGGTTTTGATTGGTCTTTTTTTTTAAACAGTTTTATTGAAGTATAATTTATATACCATAAAATTCACCCACTGTGGCAGTTAAATGATTTTCAGTAGATTTATATAGTTTGCAACCATCGCCACCATCTAGTTTTAGAACATTTCCATCATCCGAAAAAGTTCCCTTGTACCGGTTTGTAGTCTGTCCCAGCTTCCACCTGTAGCCTCAAGGCAACCACTGGTATACATGCTTCTATAGTTTTGCCTTTTTAGAAGTTTTATATAAATAGAATCATATAATATGTAGTCTTTTGTTTCTGGCTTGTTTAATTTAGCATAATATTCTTGAAGTTTATCCATGTTATAACAAGTATCAATAGTTATTCCTTTGCGATGCTGAAAATATCCCATTATGTGAGTACACTACCTTTTGTTTATCCCTTCACCAGTTGATGGATATTTGGCTCATTTCTAGTTTTTCACTATTATGAATAATGCTGCTATGAATATTTGTGTCTTTGTGTGGACATATGTTTTCATTTCTCTTGCATGGATATGCAGGAGTGGAATTGCTGGGTCATGCAGGGTAAGTGTATGTTTAATATTTTAAGAAACTGCCAAACTGTTTTTGAAAGTGACTGTACCTGTTACATTCCCACCAGCGATACATGAATGTTCCAGTTTCTTCACCTCTCACCAGCACTTGGTATATTGTCATTCTTTTGTACTGGTAGTCATACAAGTTAGTGAATAGTGTTTCTTATTGTGGTTTTAATTTGCATTTCCCCAATGACTAACGATGTTGAGCACCTTTTCATGTAGTTATAAGCCATTCATATATCTTCTTTGCTGTAATTGTCTATTTAGATCTTTTGTCCATTTAAAAAATATTTAAATAACCTTTTTATTTTAGAGTAGTTTTAGATTTACAGAAATATTGCGAAGATAGGACAGAGAGTTCTCGTATACACTACACTCACTTGCCCCTGTTGTTAACATTTTACAAATGAACCAATATTGATATTATTATTAACTGAACTCCATACTTCATTGGGATTTCATTATTGTTTTTCCTAATGTCCTTTTTCTCTTCTGGGTCATCCAGGATACCACATTACATTTATTCATTATGTTTCATTAGGCTCCTCTGGGCTGTGACAGTTTCTTTTGCACATTTTAGAATTTGGTTGTCTTCCTGTTATGGAGTTTTAAGAGTTCTTTATATATTCTGGACACAAGTTTTCTATCAGATATGACTTACAAGTAATTTTTTCCAGTTTATGTTTTATGTTTTCATTTTCTTTAATGACCTTTCGAAGAGCACAAGTTTTGATTTTGAGGTAGGCCAATTTATCAATTTTTTTCTTTTATGCATTGTGTCTTTTGATGTCATATCTAGGAAATATTAGCCTGACCCAAGATTACAAAGATTTTCTCCTATGTTTTTATCTAAAAGTTTTATAGTTTTAACCCTTACATTTCAGTCTATAATCCTTTTTTGTGTTAATTTTGGACTAATTTTTGTGTATGGTTTGAGGTAAGAGTCTAAGTTCCTTTCTTTGCATGTGGATTTCCAATTGTATGAGCACCATTTGTTGAAAGGACTGTCCTTTGCCCCTTGAATTGCCTTGGCACCTTTGTCAAATTCAACTCACTGTAAATGTAAGGGTTTATTTCTGGACTCTCAGTTCTGTTCCATTGACCTATATGTCTTTCTGTTCTTTACGCCAGTACCACTGGTCTGGATTACTGTAACCTAATAGTAAGTTTTAAATTTGGGTAGTATAAGTTGTCTTCTTTTTCAAAATTATTTTGGCTATTCTATGTCCTTTGTATTTCCATTTAAGTTTTAGGATATCAATGTCAATTTTAACAAAAGAACCTGCTGGGATTTTGATAAGGGTTCCATTAAATCTATAGATCTCTTCTCTTCCTCTTTTCCCTCCCCCACGATACCCTCCTTCTCCCCGGTCTTTTTGTTTGTTGGTTGGTTTTTTGTTTTGGATCCTCTGTTTTTGCATGTGAGTAGCTAATCTTGTCTAGAACACACTCGTTTTATGTGTTTAACAAATCCTTAGCAGTGCCTACAACCATGGATAGATTGCCTTTGGTTTGATTCACTTTTACATCCTGACGATAATAGTAATGTTAATGAAAAATTATTTTGCGGTTTTTCAAAGATGTTCCTTTTTGTGTGAACATATAATGCAAATCGACTGTTTCTGAAACGGCCTTAGATGTATATAAAGGAAATTCAGAACATTTAGGATCCGGTAAGTTGATTTCTCATTATAATATCTGTATTCTATAATATATTGTAGTTCATGTCATTTTTTTTGTTCTTATCCGTTCAGTGACTTCCCATCACACTTAAAATAAAAGCCAAGGCCTGTACAATGGTCTACAAGGCCCCCTAAGATCTCGCTTCTGGTAGCCTCTCGGACTTTATTTTCTACCACTTTCCCCTTAGTCTCTATACTCTCTTGTTATGCTGGTTTTATTGTTCCTTGAAAATACAAGTATGTTCCTCGGAGAGACTTTCCTTAGCTATCTTATCTAAAATAGCACTATCGATCCCTTTGTGTCCTCTTACCTTGCTTCCATTTCTTCATGGCACTTACCATTATATGACATTATTTTATACATTTTTGTGTCTATTTATCCCACTAGATTGTAAGCCCTTTGAAGACAAAGAGTTTATTTTGTTTCCTGCTATATATTTCCAGGGTATAGAATGGGCCTGGCAAATAGTAGACCTTAAATAAATATTTGTAGAATGAATAAATGCATGCATCTGTGCTCACAGCTTTCTAACAGCAGTGATCTTTGTGAAGCATTCAGGCTATTACAAGAAATGATATCATAGAAATGATACTGATATCATAGTTTAATTTAGCATAATATTTTTGAGGCTTATCCATGTTGTAGCAAGTATTGATAGTTCATTCTTTTTCAATACTGAAAATGCCCCATTATGTGAGTATATTACCTTTTGTATACGGTGAGGCAGGCTTTTTTCCTATGTTTTTTACAGTGCTGGAGCTAATAATATCAACATTTGGGGGCTGGAAGCATGATCCTCCAGCTTATTATGACTACTAAAAAGTCCTTGAAAAGTAATCATTCTTAATATTGGAGAATCTGCTTTCTTTGAGCTTTATTTCTTCCCTAGCCAAACCTAGGGTATACCTGTAATGTAATTTTGTGCAGACATTGAACCTCAGAATTATATATCAAGTGGAATTTCTTAATACAATATGTATACTGTGATCTAGTTGCAATTTAGAATAATCTGAATATTTCTTAGCATGTTTACAAGTCTTTATGTTGCCCACTTTTGACTAGTGCCTGAGTTTAGCACCTACTAAATTAGCCATTTTTCATTCTTCTTAAACCTCAAATCTGTCTACATATTTCTAACAAATTAATCTTCTTGAATCAATGCCTTTGTCATATTTCTTCCCTATTTTAAAATTTACCAAACTCCACTGCCTATAGAATTAAGGAGGCACTCCTCGTGCTGGAATTCAAGGCCCTGTGTGATCGTAATCGGGACCCACCTTCCTTTTTGAATCTTATCTTCCGCTGCTGAGTTTATGTAGCACAAAGCCTCTGCTTTAGCAAGACCTGCCTCCTTCCTACCCTTTAAAACTTTATGTCCTTTCCCGCCTCTAAGCTGGCTCATGATCTCCTAGCCCAGCTACCCTCTTTCCTGAATGCCCTTCTTGCCTCTTTCAGACTTTCCAAGTTTTGTATATCCGTGAGCCAAGCTTAGATTCTGTCCATCCATCCATGGAACCTTTGAACCCTAGAGGCAACTAATAATTCATATGGATCTCGCCTTTCCATTCCTAAGTTCGTTTAGTTCTTATTGTTTTATTAGTCATTTGGGCACCCAATAAAGTGCTGTCTCCTTCCTTAAGGTTTCTTGAGTATACATTGGACCTGGACTTCTTGAAGATTGTAAGCACCTCCTTTGCACCATCAACTTCTTAAGGGCTGTGATTGTATATCCGTAGTACCTGGCACATTCCAGGTGTTTT
The DNA here is from genome assembly GCF_041296265.1 of Equus caballus. NCBI lineage: Eukaryota > Metazoa > Chordata > Mammalia > Perissodactyla > Equidae > Equus > Equus caballus. Next base: position 86,197,549 of record NC_091698.1, read on the forward strand.
TGGAACTAAACTTTATACTGACTTGTGCTTTTAGAGTAAATTCTAGTAGAATTAGGTTAAATTTGGCAAGTTTCTTATAGTTCCTCTCTTCAAGGTCACATTTTGGGGTCTTGCTTGTATATTCAGTATGACTTTGCTGATCCCACTGAAGCTTTGGAAGGCAGTCAAAGAAAGTTTCCTCAGATTGTAAAAATCTGTATATTTATAGGCTTTTGGAGAGAAGTTCTTATTTTACTACTTGAAATAATCCTAGAGGTTAAGATAAAGTCAAAATAAGGCATCTTCTTTGTTAAAGTGACCTTTCTCTTTTGTCTTAATGTTTTTTCCCTTTTGGATAATGTTAATAGGATCATCTTAAGGGAAAAACTGGATACCGTGCCTCCAAGCGTGAATTTAAGGAAATACTCTGTTAAATTGTATTGAATGATCTTCCTCCTTGGTTTTCCACTTTTTTAGTAGAATTCTTTTTAGAATTTAAGTGGCTGCTTTTTTCTCTTTAGTCATTCCTTCCGAGCTGTCACACCTTATGTTTAATTCTGTGTAAGTCCAGCTGTTATCCTTCACTCATTTCCTGTGTCCATTTTATCACAAGAAAAACGTTCTTGTTAAGAGCTTCTCCATAGAATTTCTTGAGATGAATATTTAATGTCTTCATTTTGAGAAATTGATTAAACTGCCATTGATGTTATCTGTGTGAGCTCAGCCCTTTTGAAAGCTTAAAAATCTAAAACTGGTGTAATGGGGAGGCGTAAAAATCTTGCTGACAGGTTGGACACGGAGTGTGGGAGAAAGAGAGAAGTGGGTTTGGCCTGAACAGTTGGAAGGGTAGAGACAGGGATGGCAACAGGTGAAATAAGTTTGGGGAGAATGAGAACTCCATTTGGGACATGTTGAGGATTTTTTGACACTCAAATAGGTAGTTTATAGAAGTCTGGAGGGCATTCATGGGACATATATGGTTTGGAAATATAAATTTGGGAATTGGCAACTTAGCGATGATGTTTAGATAAAGAGAAAACATGTAAGGATCAAACCCTGTTAATGGTATCTTACGTCTTTAGATGATTATTCAGTTACCTGACTTTTAAAAATTCTTTTTTTTTTAATATGCACAATTAAGGCAATTTTTGAAATTTCCAAACGCATGAGACTTTGAGTCTTCTTTATGCTTTCTGATATTATTAATTTTGGTCAGAAGTGGTATTCTGTGTGATACTGATTCTTTGGTAGAGTTGGGATTTCTTTTAGGGTGAAGTATCTGAACAAGTTTTCTAAATATCCTCTGTATGCTTAAAAAGATTCTCAGATTATTGAGTGCAGTGTTCCCTCTATTCTCATTAGATCAAGCTTATTAATTATGTGTGTAGAAAAGATTCAATTTAATTTTGAAAATAAAAATGCAGTAAGTGATTATAGATGAAAATGCCACCTGGCTTAATATCATGGGAGAAGCTTGTGGTAAATTTTCCATTGAGAACATTAGATACAGAAGAATTGTTTCTAAACAGTTTGGACAGAAATGACCATGATGTACTCTGGAGAACTGTGTGATGACTCAACCTTTAGTGGTGACGAAGACGCTGATGTCAAAGATGCATTTAAAGAGCTTGGATGAAATTGAGTCATGAAAGTGAAATAAATTTGTATTTCTAAATTATTGTGATCTTAAATGTTATAAGTAGCAGTGGAAGGAAGGAAAGAAATAGAATAAGTGGGAGAAGTACAAGCAACAACAAGCTTTTGATGTATTTTTTCTTTTAAAAATAGAGGAAGTGATCCCAAATATAAGGTAATGTTTCCCAAAAGAGGATCTCTAAAAACTCACTTGAACATGTAAACCTTTAAATGAATGAAGTCAAAGGTCTTGTTGATCTGGGTGCACTGGAGTAAGTTTCAAATGAAAAAGTGCTAGTAGATCCAAAAGTTTAATATCTTCAAAACGAAGAATACCCTAGACCCCTTCTAACAAATCATCAAAGTCACTTTCAGCGCCCTGTCTACAGCAGCATTCTTCAGCTTCCAGTGACTGCATCCATTTGTCATCTTCCCCAGTCTTTTTTTTTCTTCTTCTTCTCCCAAAAGCCCCCTAGTACATAGTTGTATATCCTAGTTGTGAGTGTCTCTGGTTGTGCTATGTGGGCTGCCACCCCAGCGTGGCCTAGATGAGTGGTGCCATGTCTGCACCCAGGGTCCGAACCGGCGAAACCCTGGGCCGCCAAAGCAGAGGTCGCGAAATTAACCTCTCAGCCACGGGGCTGGCCCCTTCCCGAGTCTTTATGTGAGGACAGAGGAGAAATAGTGACAGTGAAGACCTTGAGTAGAGAAGCTGTAAAAGTACCATTGTCAGGTAGACTTCTGCTCTGGACATTCCAACAACAATGAAGACAGGATCATGAAGTGTGAAGTGAGTTCATGGCGTGGAGGAGATACCAGCTATGTAAAAAGCCTTCTTGATCTGTTGCTCAGTCCTTACACAGTGTGTAAGCTTAGAAACATTTTCAAAGCGAGTAACTTCAGATGTTAATTAGGGATTTCTGTGTAACTAGAGAGAGTAATGGAAAATTTGTGAATCACCCTGAACCTTTGAGCATAAAGCAAACTAGCCTACTTTGAAATCGATTTGTAGTAAATTTGAAATCAGGAAGTGTGAATCCTGCGACTTTGTTCTTTTGGAATAATATTTTGGCTATTCTGTGTTTCTTGTATTTCCATGTGAACTTAAAATCAACTTGTCGAGTTCTATAGAAGAGGCAGCTATGATTTTGATAGAAATTGCATTGAATCTATAGATCAATTTGGGGAATATTGTTGTCTTAACAATATTAAGTTTTCCAGTCCATGAACATGGAATGTCTTTCCATTTATTTAGATCTTCTTTAATTTCTTCCAGTGATGTTGTGTAGTTTTCAGTGTATAAGTCTTGCATTTCTTTGGTTAAATTTATTCCTAAGTATTTTATTCTTTTTGATGCTATTGTAAATGAAATTATTTTCTTAATTTCATTTGCAGATTGTTCATTGCTAGTGTATAGAAATGCAACTGATTCTTTTTATTGATCTTGTGTCCTCCAGCTTTGCTGAACTTGTTTATTAGCTCTAATAGGTTTTTGTTTTGGTGGATTCTTTTTTTTTGTCCTAATTTAAAAATTTTTTTATCCTTTTTGGTTTTTTTTTTACTGTAGTAACATTAGATTGTAACATTATATAACTTTCAGGTGTACATTGTAATATATTTTGAATCCCATGTAGATTACGTCATGTTCACCACCCAAAGACTAATTACAGTCCATCACCACACACATGTACCTCGTCATCACCCCTTTCACCCTTCTCCCTCCCACCTTCCCCTCTGGTAACCACTAATCCAATCTCTGTTGCGATGTGTTTGTTCGTCATTGTTTTTATCTTCTACTTATAGGTGAGAGCATACGATATTTGACCTTCTCCATCTGACTTATTTTATTTAGCATAATACCCTCAAGGTCTATCCGTGTTGTCACAAATGGCCAGATTTCATCATTTCTTATGGCTAAGTAGTATTCCATTGTGTATATATACCACATGGTCTTTATTCATTTGTCCCTTGATGGGCACCTAGGTTGCTTCCAAGTCTTGGCTATTGTGAATAATGCTGCGATGAACATAGGGGTACATGTATCTTTATGCCTTTGTGTTGTCAAGTTCTTTGGATAAATATCCAGCAGTGGAATAGTTGGCTCTATTGTTAATTTTCTGAGGAAATTCCTTACTGTTTTCCATAGTGGCTGCACCAGTTTGCATTCCCACCAGCAGTTGAGGGTTCCCTTCTCTCCACATCCTCTCCAACACTTCTTCCTGCCTTGTTAATTATAGCCATTCTGACCAGAGTGAGGTGATATCTCCCTGTAGTTTTGATTTGCATTACACTGATAGTTAATGATGTTGAACATCTTTTCATGTGCCTATTGACCATCCGTATATTTTCTTTGGAGAAATCTCTGTCCAGATCTTTTACCCATTTTTTAATTGGGTTGTTGGTTTTTTTGTTGTTGAGATGTATGAGTTCTTTGTGTATTTTGGATATTAACTCCTTATCTGATATATGATTTGCAAATATCTTCTCCCAGTTGTTAGGTTGTCTTTTCATTTTGTTGATAGTTTCCTTTGCTGTGCAGAAGCTTTTTAGTTTGATGTAATCCCATTTGTTTATTTTTTCTATTGTTTCCCTTGCCCAGTCAGACATGGTATTTGAAAAAAATGCTGCTAAGACCAATGTCTAAGAGCATATTGCCTGTTTTCTTTTAGAAGTTTCACAGTTTCAGGTCTTACATTCAAGTCTTTAATCCATTTTGAGTTGATTTTTGTGCATGGTATAAGATAATGGTCTACTTTCATTCTTTTGCATATGGCTGTCCAGTTTTCGCAACACCATTTATTGAAGAGACTCTCCTTTCTCCATTCTATATTCTCAGCTCCCTTGTTGGAAATTAGCTGTCCATATATGTGTGGGTTTATTTCTGGGCTCTCAATTCTGTTCCATTGATCTGTGTGTCTGTTTTTGTGCCAGTACCATGCTGTTTTGGTTATTATAGCTTTGTAGTATATTTTGAAATCAGGGAGTGTGATACCTCTAGCTTTGTTCTTTTTCCTCAGGATTCCTTTGGCTGTTCAGGGTCTTTTGTTGTTCCATATAAATGTTAGGATTCTTTGTTCTGTTTTTGTGAAAAATGTTGTTGGAACTTTGATAGTGATTGCATTGAATCTATAGATTGCTTTAGGAAGTATGGACATTTTAACTGTGTTCATTCTTACAATCCAAGAGCATGGAATATCTTTCCTTCCAACCCAAGAGCACGGAATATCTTTCCATTTCTTTGTGTCTTCTTCAGTTTCTTTCAACCATGTTTTATAGTTTTCGGTGTATGGATCTCTCACCTCTTCAGTTACGTTTATTCCTAGGCATTTTATTCTTTTTGTTGCTATTGTAAATGACATTGTATTCTTAATTTCTCTTTCTGCTACTTCGTTGTTAGTGTATAGAAATACAGCTGATTTTTGTATGTTGATTTTGTATCCTGGAACTTGACTGTATTCATTTATTATTTCTAAAAGTTTTTTAGTGGATTTTTTAGGGTTTTCTATGTATAAAATCAGTAGTAAAATAAGTTTCACTTCTTTTCCAATTTGGATCCCTTTTCTTTCCTTTTCTTGCCTAATTGCTCTAGTTAGAACTTCCAATACTATGTTAAATAAGAGTGGTGAAAGTGGGCATCCTTGTCTAGTTCCTGTTCTTAGAGGGACAGCTTTCAGGTTTTCTCCGTGAGAATGATATTAGCTCTGGGTTTATCAGATATGGCCTTTTATGATGTTGAAGTATTTTCCTTCTATACCCATTTTATTTAGAATTTTTATCATAAATGGATGCTGTATCTTGTCAAATGCTTTCTTTGCATCTATTGAGATGATCATATGATTTTTATCCTTCATTTTGTTAATGTGGTGTATCACATTGATTGATTTGCAGATGTTGAACCATCTCTGCATCCCCGGAGTAAATCCCACTTGATCATGTTGTATGATCTTTTTAATGTATTGTTGTAATCAGTTTGCTAGTATTTTCTTGAGGATTTTTGCATCGATGTTCATCAGTGATATTGGCCTGTAATTTTCTTTTTTTGTGTTGTCCTTGTCTGGTTTCAGTATCAGGATAATGTTGGCTTTGTAGAATGAGTTGGGAAGCTTCCCCTCCTCTTCAATTTTTGCAAGAGTTGGAGAAGGATAGGTATTAAGTCATCTTTGAATGTTGGTAGAATTCACCAGGGAAGCCGTCTGGTCCTGGATTTGTATTTTTTGGGAGGTTTTTCATTACTGTTTCAATCTCTGTACTGGTGATTGGTCGATTCAAATTCTCTGCTTCTTATTGATTCAGTTTTGGAAAGTTGTATGATTCTAAGAATGTATCCATTTCTTCTAGATTATCCAGTTTGTTGGTGTATAGCTTTTCATAGTATTCTCTTATAATCTTTTGTATTTCCGAAGTGTCCATTATAGTTTCTCCTCTTTCATTTCTGATTTTATTTATTTGCGCCTTCTCTCTTTTTTTCTTGGTGAGTCTAGCTGAAGGTTTGTCAATTTTGTTTATCTTTTCAAAGAACCAACTATTGGTTTCATTGATTTTTTTCTATTTTTTTAGTCTCTATTTTGTTTGTATCTGCTCTGATTTTTATTATTTCCTTCCTTCTTGCTGACTTTGGGCTTTGTTTGTTCTTTTTTTTTTTTTTTTTGAGGAAGATTAGCCCTGAGCTAACATCTGCTGCCAATCTCCTCTTTTTGCTGAGGAAAATTGGCCCTGAGCTATTATCTCTGCCCATCTGCCTCTATTTTATTTGTGGGATGCCTGCCACAGCATGGCTTGATAAGCGGTGGGTAGGTCTGCGCCCGGGATCCAAACCAGCAAACCCCAGGCCGCCGAAGCAGAGTACTCAAACTTAACCACTGCACCACCAGGCCAGCCCCTGTTCTTCTTTTTCCAATTCCTTTAGGTGCATTGTTAGATTATTTATTTGGGATTTTTCTTGTTTGTTGAAGAAGGCCTGAATTGCTATAAACTTCCCTCTTAGAACCACTTTCGGTGTATCCCATACATTTTGACATGTCATATTTTCATTTTCATTTGTCTCCAGGTATTTTTTGATTTCTCCTTTGATTTCCTCATTGACCCAGTCGTTGTTGAGTAGGATTTTGTTTACTCTCCTATTTGTGGATTTTCTGATTTTATTCCTGTAGTTGATTTCTAGTTTCATACCTTTGTGGTCAGAGAAGATGCTGGTATTATTTCGATCTTCTTAAATTTATTGAGACTTGTTTTGTGGCCTAATATGTGACCAATCCTGGAGAATGTTCCATGTGCATTTGAAAAGAATGTGTACTCTGTGGTTTTTGGATGGAATGTTCTATATATGTCTGTTGAGTCCATCTGGTCTAATGTATTGCTTAAGGCCATTGTTTCCTTATTGATCTTCTGTTTGGATGATCTATCCACTGGTGTAAGTGGAGTGTTAAAGTCCCCTACTATTATTGTGTTACTATTTCTCCTTTTATGTCTGTTAATAATTGCTTTATATATTTAGGTGCTTCTATGTTGGGTGCATAGAAATTTACAAGTATTATATCCTCTTGTTGGATTGTTCCCTTTATCATTATGTGGTGCCCTTCTTTGTCTCTTATTACAGTTTTTGTTTTAAAGTTTATTTTGTCTGATATAAGTATTGCTACCCCAGCTTTCTTTTCTTTGCTATTTGCATGAAGTGTCTTTTTCCATCCTTTCATTTTCAGTTTGTGAGTGTCTTTAGGTCTGAAGTGTGTCTCTTGTATGCAGCATATATATGGGTCTTGTTTTTTTTATCCAGTTGGCCACCATATGCCTTTTTATTGGAGCATTTAGTCCATTGACATTTAAAGTAGCTATTGATAAATATGCATTTATTGCCATTTTCTTACTTTTGTTTTTCTGGGTGTTTTTGTAGTTCTTCTCTGTTCCTTTCTTCTTCTCTTGCTCTCTTCCCTTGTGGTTTAATGGTGTTCTTTTGTAATATGTTTGATTTATTTCCTCTTACTTATTTGTTTACACATTATAGGTTTCTGGTTTGTGATTACCATGATATTCCTATATAATATTCTATGTATATAGCAATCTGTATTGAGTTGGTAGTCTATTTAGCTTGACCTCTTTCTAAAAGCTCTACTCTTTTACTCCCCTCCTCCCACATTTTATGGTTTTGAACTCTTATTTTGTGTGTGTCTAGCCATTATCCTCTTATCATTGAAATAGGTAATTTTAGTACTTTTGTCTTTTAGCCTTCATATTATCTTCATAGATGGTTGATCTGCTACCTTTACTATATTTTTGCCTTTTCCAGTGATTTTTTTGCCTGTTTTCTTTTTCTTTTTTTCTTTTTTTTTTATGATTTTCTTATCCCTATTTGTGGTCTTCTCTTTCCCACTTAAATAAGTCCCTTCAGCATTTCTTGTAGAACTGCTTTCTTGGTGATAAACTCCTTTAATTTTTGCTTGTCTAGGAAACTCTATCTCTCCTTCCAATCTGAATGATAACCTTGCTGGATAGAGTATTCTTGGCTCTAGGTTTTTTTCTTTCAGCATTTCAAATAAGTTGTGCCACTCTCTTCTAGCCTGTAGGGTTTCAGCTGAGAAGTCCACCGAAAGCCTTATGGGCTTTCCTTTGTATGTCACTTGTTTCTTTTCTCTTCTCTGTTATGATTCTCTCTTTATCTTTAATTTTGGACATTTTAATTATAATGTGTCTTGGTTTGGGCTTCTTTGGGTTTATCTTGTTTGGTGTTCTCTGTGCCTCCTGTACTTGGATGTCTGTTTCCTTCCTTAGGTTAGGAAAGTTTTTAGCTATTATTTCTTCACATAGATTCTCTGCCCCTTTATCTCCTTCTGGGACACCTATAATATGAATGTTAGTGTGCTTGATATTGTCCCAGAGTTCCCTTAGACTGTTCTCATTCTATTTAGTTCTTTTTTCTTTTATCTGTTTAGCTTGGGTGATTTCCTCTAGTCTTTTGTCCAGCTCACTGATCCTTTCTTCTGTATCATCTACTTTGCTATTGAGTCCCTCTAGTGAATTTGTCATTTCCAGTATTGTAGTCTTCATTACTGGTTGGTTCTTTTTTATATTTTCCAATTCTTTGTTGACAGTCTCACTGTGTTCATCCAATCTTCTCCCAATATCAGTGAGCATCTTTATGAATTTTTGTTTGAACTCTTTGTCAGGTGGATTGCTTACTTTGTTTCATTTAGTTCTTTTCCTGGGGTTTTGTCCTGTTCCCTTGCTTGGAACATATTCCTTTGCCTCCTTATTATGCTTCTTTCTCTGTGCTTATATCTTTGTATTAGGTGAGTCAGCTATGTCTCCTGATCTTGGAGAAGTGGCCTTATATAAGAGGTGCCTTTTGAGGCCCAGCAGAGTGCTTCCCTCTCATCACCAGTCCAAATGTTCCAGGAGTGACCCCTGTGTGGGCTACTTGTGTCGTTCTGCTGTGGCAGGGTTGCTCTTACCGCAGGTACCCAGGAGTCTAGGCTTTCCCTCCCTGGCTGGCTGTTTGTAAATCAGGTTTGGAGAGCCCCAGCACTGTTGGCTACAGGTCTAATAGCACACTTCTGTTGCAGTTTTCCTGTTAAATGAGTAGGCACCCAGTGTAGCTGGTTGCTAAGGTCAGGGGCTTACAGCTACTGTAGGCCTCAGGCCTGCAAGGCTATTGTCAGCTCTCTTAGGATTGCAGCTGGGTGGGGCCAGCCCCAGGCACATGAGCACCTAATTTTTTCAGGCTTTGGAAGGTGGGGCCAATCCCCTTTGTGGCTGTTTGTGAAGCATAGGTCTTCTGCCACTCATAACCCCACCTCCCACAGGTCCACACACACCATCAACACAGTCCTGGCCCATGCACACTTCCCAACCCCCTGGAGTGTACCCAGTCGCCCCACTGCAGAGGCCCCCACCTCTCTACCAGTGCCCCCCACAGATCACCTGGTCCTCACACAGGCCCTTCCCTACAGATGTGGACACACTTACCTCCCTGTAGAGGATCAAGGCACCCAGTCTATGCAGGCTGACAAGTAGCCTGAGGGCTTGCTGTTGGGTGGGGCCAGTCCCTATAGCGGGCTGCCTGCCTTGGGTGAACTGGATTAAATCTGTGCTCTAGTGGGTGTGGCAGACCCCTGGGATAACAGGCCAGAAGAAGAACTCGAATGGCGCCTCCCAGCGCCTGTGTCAGCACGCCTGTACTACATTACAACAATGGCCGCCACCAATGTCTCAGTCTCTGGAGAGGTCTCACCTCTCACTGAGATGCACCCAGAGCCTACCAGGTGAGTCTCTTTTCACCAAAGGACTGTGCACCTTTCTTTCTGGTGATTTTAGGTTGTTCGCTGAAATGGGTGAATTTGTGCATGGGCCCTTTAAGAGCTGGCTTTATTCCACTTATGTCAATAGGTTTTCTGGGGATATTCCCTGCTGCAGGTAATAGCCAGCCAAGCCAGATAGTATGACATTCGTCTCAGTTGTGCTGAGTCTGAAGGGTGCTTATAGCGGTAACGTGCCCTGCTAAGGTCCCCACTTCTCCAGGGAAGACTGTGTACCTTACAGTGTCTCCTGCCTGGCTGGCTGTGAAGCTCTGTGGCTTGCGAAGGTGGCTTTTTTTCTCTCCATAAGGAATTTCTGCCTCTACCACCTCATTCATGAGTGTCCCTTGTTGTGTGAGTTCCTTTAATCCAGTTTGCAGCTCTCTTTCTGGGGTCTTTTTTCCAAGAATAGTTATAACCTGAGTGTGTTTGTGGGAGGAGGTGAATTCAGAGTCTACCTATGCCACCATCTTGATGAGGTCTTCCAGTGGATTCTTTAGGGTTTTCTACATAGGAGATCATGTCATCTGCAAATAGAAATAATTTTACTTCTTCCTTTATAATTTGAGTATCTTTTATTTCTTTTTTTTTAAAGATTTTATTTTTTTCCTTTTTCTCCCCAAAGCCCCCCATTACGTAGTTGTGTATTTTTAGTTGTGGGTCCTTCTAGTTGTGGCATGTGGGCTGCTGCCTCACTGTGGCCTGATGAGCGGTGCCATGTCTGTGCCAAGGATTCAAACCTGTGAAACCCTGGCCCGCTGAAGTGGAGTGTGCAAACTTAACCACTCAGCCATGAGGCCGGCCCCAAATATCTTTTATTCCTTTTCTTGGCTAATTCTTGTGGTAACCCTCACTATTGAATGATAATTTGGCCAAAAGATGTTTTCCCTTCATTCTTTGGAAATATTATTCCTCTATTATCTTGTAGCCATTTTTGCTGATAATGATCTGATTCTCCTTCCTTTCTATAGAATCTCTCCTCTTTCACTGGTAGCTTTTAGAGTTTTCTTTATAACATTGGTAATCTGAAGTTTTACTAGAATCTGTCTGAATATGAACTTTTTAAAAATTTGTTTCTATTTAATTAAATTTGTTTTAATACTCAGGATTCTTACTCTCTAAAGTCTCATATTGTTCATCAGTTCTGAAAAATTCCCAGCCATTGTCTCTTTCAGATGCTGTTGCCTCTCCATTCTCTTTGGTCTCTCTGGAACTCTGAGATCTAGACTTTAAGACTGGGTTTATCACTCACATTTCTTAAGTTTAAAAAAAGAATGCACATCAATCTTTAGCTGTATTCAGTCTTTTCTTCAGCCTATCTGTGGACTTTTTAAAAATCTCAATGATTTTCATTTTTAAAGTCGCTAATTGGTTATTTTTCAGAATATTTTGTGGATGCTATTCTGTCCTTTAGGTGCCTGAGTATATTAAATATACTCATTTTTAAAGACCTTTTTAGATGCTCGTTTTCTTTGGGTGCTTTGTTGAGGGGAGGCAGTTAAGATCTTCCAGTTTCCTCAAAGGTGGCCTGCGTGTGTGCCTTTGTGTGTGGCTCATGGCAGCTCAGCACAGCCCTTGCTTACTGCACTGGCTTCTTGTTTATTTTCTTCCTTGCAGGATGCCTCATCTTTTTTAGGCTTAGAGAGAATTCCCTTTTTTTTTGTTTTGATTCTAGCTATGCATGCATCAATTTATCTTTCTATCTTTAAGTCATTTGAGGGGGAGGGTCCAGGAGGGTAAGCTCTCAGCATGTGCTCAGTTCACCACCTTGTATCAGAGGTCCATAAACTGCCACTTTAGCTGATTTATAATTCACTGTCGTAGCACTATCTCCAGAGGCCTCAGTGTGGCCTTTTCAGCAGAGGCTTTGATACACGTTTAATGGATGGTGTGTGGTTCTTTATTCTCCTGGAAAACTCCCTACTGTATTAGGGCACCTAAAATTACTTTTAGATTCTTTTGGCCCAGAAATTAAATACCAAGACTAATTTAACAGGCGTAGTTGGCCTGATGCATTGGTACATATGAGAGGTACTTCTGCTTTCATGTGTTCAGGTAAATTCCTGAGAATATTATTTAGTCATTGTTACTCCTCTCAAGAATTTGCACTTTTGGGTTTAGATAATACGTTGTTTCAAGTAGATTGGAATGGAAAGTAGAATCATAAAATTTCATTATTGAACAAATCTTTGTTGAGCACCCACCATGTGCCAGTCATGGTATTAGGTATGCAGTGTGGACCCAGTGGTGGAATAAACCCTATGGGCCCTACTCTCGTGAAGCTTACAGCCTCTTAAATGAGGCCAGTGGAAAAGTGAAGGCTAATTACATACAATTGCAAACTGTGATAGGACTATAAAAGAAAAGAACAGGATACTATGAGTGAGTACAGCAGGGACTTCCAATTAAATTTTGTAGTGAGGAAAGGAGTTTTCAAACTTTTTAAAACAGCAGTGGAACATTTTGTTTATATGAAGTCTTGGAGCAGAAGAGGAGCTGCTCTAATTGAATGGAGGCTGGGCCTAATCCACTCGCTCTCCTCAAGGTTACCTGAAGCGCTTTGTGGAATCCTTTGATGCCCAGGGAGCCACCTGTGAAAACCACTGTTCTAGAACCAGCCCCCTCCATTTCACAGACCAGTTAGCTAAGACACAAAGGGCTTCATTGTCCACAGTCATATATGTCACTTAATCTGCTTAGTGCCAGAACTGGAACAAGAACCCAATTCTCGTAAACTTGTATTCTTTCCACTCTCCACTGCCTCTTCTTCACCTTTAGTAAGTTTTTATTATAAAACCAAGGTATTTCAATTTCTGGTATTCTGTAGGGGTTTTTTCCCCCCTGAAATTAATTTTGCCCATTGTTGTTCACATTGCCCTTCATAGTCTGTGCTCTGCTCCCTCTTGTATATAGCTTGTAGACTTGAGAGATCCTATCCCACTATTTTGTTTTTATTGTATTTCTTTTTTTTTCTTTTGAGGAAGGTTAGCCCTGAGCTAACATCTGCCACCGATCCTCCTCTTTTTGCTGAGGAAGACTGGCCCTGAGCTAACATCCATGCCCATCTTCCTCTACTTTATATGTGGACACCTACCACAGCATGGCTTGCCAAGCAGTGCCATGTCTGCACCCGGGATCCAAAGCAGTGAACCCTGGGCCGCTGAAGCAGAACATGTGCACTTAACCACTGCGCCACCAGGCCGACCCCTATTGTATTTCTGATATGTCATATAAATTAACTCTTATTTTTTGCCAAGCATTCGAACACATGCATCCATTTTATTCTTCAGACTTTCATTATTGATATAAAAGTATTTGTGTTAACTAGTTAGCTGTCTGATTTGTTGGGCTGTCTTCTCTCTCCTCCTCATTTATCTAAGCAAATGATAGGATTCTTTCCTGGCACTTAGGTTGTTAGTCTGGGTTGCATTTTGACTTCCCCTATTTTTAGTGAAAATATACTTGTATATATTTTTTACTATTTTGTTTTGTTTTTGTTTTAGTGTAGCAGAAAAGTCCAGGGCCAGAGTAGCTTATATCCCCAGAATACTTAGGAAGTGTAAAGAGGTAGTGAAAATTAAGATGGCTTGGGAGACTGAGGCTGTAGTGTCCAGGCAGTGACTATAGAGAAGAAGTTGTTCGTCCTAATTTGGGAGACTAGTAAAGAACTGATCATTTGGGGCAGAATGGTGATATGAGAACTGTGCTTAGGAAAGTAATTTGAGCTGTGAGAAATCAGATGAGTAATAAGTGAAGGTTCTCTGGACACCAGTGGACTAAATAGAAAACTGTTCCGACATTCAAGTTACACCAGCCAAGTGCAGCTAAAATGTGACGATGCCGGTGGAGATGGAGACCAGGAGCAGATAGATGTAAGAGCTGTTGAATAGATGACATAGCTGAGAGGCTGCAGGATGACTCTGAGTGTCAGGGGCGTTCTCCTCATGTGAGTGCCCGGCTCAAGGTGTCCCTGAAAGCCCGTCCAGCAGGTGATGCTGTAGAGCCCTTCTGTTTCAGTGGCCCTCTGAGGAGCTGCCTTTATGAAGTGAGGAGCTCTTTGCATCAAAGGGGTAGGTAGACACCATTGTCCTATTTTATTCACTCTGCTTTCATTCCCATTAACTTCTCTTCAACAAAGCAAAAAATCAAGCCTTACTAGTTCTTCCTACTCCCCCTTGCTTCTTACCTAGATGGTTGGCAGATACAGTACCGCAGGCTGCTTTCTCATCAAGCAGTTGGCAGTAGGAGAGGCCCTGGGAGAGGAGGTGGGGGATGCTCCTTAACATCCCATCAGAATGGAATTGCTGACTGGGTTAATTGGGTCACTGATGTGCAGCAGAGCTTGGATGCTCTTGCAAGAGGATGTGTTTCATGTTTAAGCTTCTAAGGAGTGGTCCCTACTCTGTGTGCTGCATCTGCCTTCTTGTCATTGGCTGCATTTGACTGCTTGATGGACTTGCTGACGGAGTGCAGACGTGTGTTTGCCTTCTGATGAATTGTTCTCTTGTACCTGTTCTTTCCCAAAATGCTCTGTGGGATAAACTACCTTGTAGAGAAGATTCTTCGTCATGTGATTGTTCTGTTTCCTTAGAGACAACAGCAGTGTAATGCATTAGATGCCAGATCCATAGAGAAAGAAGAAGCATTTGCCACAGGACGTAAAGGTTTGCTAGCTTTTCCTTGCCTTTATGTTTTTGCTGCTTGAGCTGCTGGGCTGATGATGATTGTGTTTATTTTTGGCAGGATGCTAGAGCCTCTGGAACTTCCCAGGCAGTTATTATAGAAAGGGGAAGCCCGCTGTATCTTTTCCTGTCTGGTTAATTGTAAAAATACATGAGAGTCAGCCTGTCTTCTATAATAATGTATTTCTTTCCATTTTTGAAAACATTTCAGTAATGACTGTGAGTGGTAACTTGTTGAAGTATTTGTCGTCTTATCTTTCTAGAAATATAGGAGTTGATATCTATATAAAGTACTGGCAACTTTCTAAGTTTAATGAACAAGGAGAACAAAGAAAGAGGGACGCATCCTGAAAAGGTTTTTGAAATAAAATAGTGCATTTTTGTTGATTTAGTTATCTGTTTTGGAAGACGCTTTCTCTGCTTTTTAAATATAATATTGAACTGAGAAATACTACTAAATAATTTGCTAATTATTGCCTCATTTTATAATTGGGTTCTTTTCCGGAGCTAGAGCGAGATACCTGGATTCCTCTGGGTGTCTTTAGATGCTGTCTAGTGGTGAAAGTTCCATATAAGAATGTGTTTGTGGTAAACCTTTCCTTCCTGAGAAATATTTCATTTTAAGTCTTATACCACAAATGACTGTGTTGAACTGCTAGAAATAGAAATTGAGACGTGTGTCTGTTGATAGCTCTTTTTTACATTAATGCAACGCATTTAGATTAATAGTTGGTTTTGGAATTTTAACTGTTTTTTGTTGGCTAATTAATTGTAAATGACCAATAAAGTAAAATGTATTTCCCTGGAAGTCAAAGAAATCTCATTGTAAAAATGTAGCATGATATTTATACTACATTTACAGTAGCATATGGTTATTTTTTTAACCTTATGGTTTTCCAAAAGGCAGTTTTCTTTGTTTGTTTAACTTCTTTGCTTTGGTGGATAACCATCGAACCTGGTAGAGTAACAGGAGATGGTTGATCTGGTACATAGAAATAAATAAAGAGCAAAACATCACACTACTCAAGGAGTACACAAATGGTCCATCCTCGTCAGAACTGTTGTCTAGAGGCAGGGTGCTTTCTGAGAGAGTAATAGAATCATAGAGATTAAATGGATTGTAGGATCTTTTCTCCTTGCTGTTTCACCAGAGTTACACTGTACCATTATTTTAGATCAGTGTAAATTCTATATATCCTCTTCATCATAATGGAATAATTAAATAAACTGGCTTTCTTATTAGATCATATATTATTTCAACGTGGGGGGTCTGTGAATAGGTTTATATGTTACTAAATTTTGGGGGATAGTGACTAAGAAGAGAGAAGCAAACACCACTTTCATCCTAAAGCAGTGTTCATCTGGGGTGATCACCCCAGCAGAGATCCAGAAGTGCCTGGATCCTGGACACTGCCATTTGACTCTTTAATTTTGAAGAAAGTTCATCTTTAAGTAAGTGACTATTTTTCGCTGATTTGCTCAGCACCCTTTTTTCTGAGAACAATACTGTCTTCTTTGAAGCATTGGTCCTCTCTCAATCCTAACCATATTGTTCTAAGAGGACTACCAGTCAAAGTTTTGGGCCCTCTGTCTATCACAGTGGGCAGATGACTCAAGGCAGGTTATTTTGAGCCTTTTCTGGGAATTTCAAATCGGAACGAGGGAAGAAGTTTTGTTCTCCAATGGTGAAGCTAAAGCATATTAGGCAGAAGATGTTAGGTGTAAAACCTGTGAGATCTGTATAGACTATGACTCCAAATGAGATCTCAGCAAAGATAACAGCAAATGTCCTAATGACCTTCTAGTGTCCTGGAAGCCAGCTGCACCCCTACGTGTCATAAAGTTTAATTATGAAGTTAGTTATCATTTAGTTATGATACTCAGTAAATTCCTCTTTTTATTTTCCTTAGCTGCTTCAAGTTAGATTTGAAGCCAGTGGTCCTGACACAGGGCAGTGTTTCTCAAACTTGAGAATTTATTCTTCCTTGAGAACTCTAATCTGAAAAGTTCATTTGGATAATGCAGAGATGCCTGGGTTAGGATGGTGAGTCTGTGGATTTTATCTATTCATTGGCTTTAGAACCAGATAGAAGTGGATTCTGGGGCTGGCCCCATGGTGTAGTGGTTAAGTTCAGCACTCTCTGCTTCAGCAGCTGGGTTCGTGGGTTCAGATCCCAGGGATGGACCTATACCACTCATCAGCCACGCTGTGGCAGTGACCTACATATAAAATACAGGAAGATTAGCACAGATGTTAGCTCAGGGTGGATCTTCCTCAAGCCAAAAAAGAGGAAGATTGGCAGAAGATGTTAGCTCAGGGTGGATCTTCCTCAGGAAAAAAAAAAAAAAGAAAGAAAAAGTAGGTTCTAATATTGGTTCTGCTGCTTACTAGTTTTGTGACCTTGAGCATGTTAATTATCCTCTTTGACTTTTATTTCTTTATTTGTAAAATAAGAATGGGTAATTGCAAGAATTTGGATAATGTATCTGAGCACCTTGCTCAATGTTAATGCAATGCTCATACTCAACAAATGTTAGTGCATTACTCCTTCCCTCCCAGCCTTCTCCAGTGTTCTAAAAGTAAAGAAATATAGCAAAATACACAGCAAATCTTGCAACTGTTAACCTCACAGGGTTTGTCATGTTCTTTTTGTGTACTGTGCTTTGGTTAATAATTTGAAATAATTAAGTTGTAGTCTCTGTTATAAGTGATTTTACACATTTTTGGTTGTAAATGATAATTGTCAGATAAGATTTGACCTAAAAAATATAATAGGTTAAGCTAAAGCTTAAATGCCTGTTGTTGCTGTGACAGATGATTATGAGGACTCATTGGATTACAGACTTCTTGTGGGCACGGACAACCTTCAACTTGTTTTGGTTTTTCTCAAAGCCTATAAGGGAGGTGGTAGGCATGACTGAGCCATCACTTTTGTTTGTTTGTGTACTGATAAGGTCCTTGTTTATTTAAATGGAGTTTGTAGCGATCAGAAGGGCTTTATGGAGATACTGAAATTTCAGGAACCATTTCTCTGATAAGAGAAGGGAGAAAGAGTGTAACCTTGGCAAGTCTGTGAAGAAGGACATTCCGGGATAGGTACCTAGGAGAAAATTTGAAAGCAGGAGCTTAGAAAAAGCAAAAGAAAACTTATTTGAAAGATGTGAAGGTCCTGAGTCTTTTGACAGATACAAGAATGAAGTAGTCTACAGTGTGGGTTTTGGATTTGTCTTACAGTATGGTGAAATTTGCTGCATAACCTTAAAGATGAGAAAAGTATGATCAAAGTGCATAGGGAAGATAATTTCAACAGCAACACAGGTATCGAGGATTAAAGGCAAAATTGCTGGCTACAACAATTGTAATAAGTGATTAAATGTATTTTACTAGAATGGTTAAGTGCCTCGTATGTAAAGCATTGTTCTGGGGAATACAAAAAAGTAGTCAAGTAAGTGAAAGCAGCAGGCATAATAAAATCTTTTTCCCTTTCACACTAATAATAATAAACAGACCAAAAAATCTGGTAAAAATTCCCCAAGTGTGTGATTAGCAGATGGCTGTCAAGGTAAAAGAGAATTGCAGGACTGTAACCTTAACCTCTATGACTAAAATATATTCTGGGAGGAACAGCAAGATAATGAACAAATAAGAAATACTTTAAAAAGTGTAGGGTAGGGGTTGGCTTTGTACAGAAGAGGTTCTGTCAAAGGAAAAGTGACAGACCTTACAGGTGCCCAAGATCTCACTGGCCCTCTCGGGCCTCAGAGTGGGCTTTGTTCCTTTACCCCTTTATAATAACCCTCAATTTTTAAGTAGAAATTTTGATTAACCAACAACAGTGTGGGGGTCGACCCGGTGGCCAAGTGGTTAAGTTCGTGTGCTCCACTTCGGCGGGCCAGAGTTTCACTGGTTCAGATCCTGGGCGTGGGCATGGCACCGCTCATCAGGCCACGCTGAGGCGGCGTCCCACATGCCACAACAAGAAGGACCCACAACTAAAATATACAACTACGTACTGGGGGGATTTGGGGAGAAAAAGCAGGAAAAAAAAAAAGAATAAAGATTGGGGGAAAAGAAACAGTGTTATACTTTAACATCCGTGGCTAGAGTCCTGTCCAGAAAGTGTTTTCCCCTGGATCTAAGTCAACTTAGAAAGCCAAAACGAGTAATTACACTCAATGTTGGTCCGTAGCCCAGTGTTAAACATTTTTTTTTAAATTAACAGTCTGGCTGATATAATAATTTGCTCATTAAGTGTATATATTTTAGGCTGAGATGAGGAATCTAAAATATCTTTGAAATTAATATTAGATTTTAAAGTCATCCTAATAAATGAGTGATATATTTTTGAAGGAAACAATTCACGCTAGCTTATCTGGTTTTCCTTGGGGCAGCCTAGAGGTGGTTAAGAATGGGAGCTCTGCAACCAAATAGGTTGAGTTCAGATGACATTTATAAAGAGTTCTAATGATGTGGCAGGGGAAAGAAAAAAATCACCCAAAAGCTGTACTCTGGGGCTATTGTTGTTTTACCTTCCTATAGAAACAACTTTACAAGACCTATGATCTAACATCATGCTATTGGTCTTAATTTACAGACTAAACAGTCTTAAGTAAGTTTTCCCAGAAGTGCAGCAATCAAAGGTTGAGACACTGCACCATCATGACCAAGAACAGGCCCAGGAGCTGTGCTGCCTTCATTAAAATCCTGCTTCTGCCATGATTGGGCTTTGCCCTCAGTACATTACTTCTCTCCATGCTTTAGTGTCTCTATCTGTAAAATAAAGATAATAGTAGTATCTACCTCATTGGTGATTGTGAGGTTTAAGTGAATGAATCCATGGGAAGTGTTTGAACTGAGTCTGGCACATATCAAGCACACAATAAGTATTGCTATTGTCATTGTTAAAGACACTCTCCACTCTGTTGATTCCATTACTAAGTCACAGATGAAAACTTGCTGTGGCTGCAAACACTACAAATGTATCTCCCAAATGTAACAACTAATAATGTCATTATTCCATTCTCAGAGAGTAGTCTCACCAAAGCTGAGTATAACAGAAAGAAGACTCCTCACACACTCTACACTCCTGTGTACTCCAGGGCATGGTGCTGACTCACGGTCAACAAATATTTCCTGAAAGCCTACTCCATGTCTTGTAGTATGCTGGGTACTCAAAATACGGTGATAAAAAATCACACAGGGGCTGGCCCCGTGGCACAGCGGTTAAGTTCACACGTTCTGCTTTGGTGGCCCAGGGTTCACCAGTTGGGATCCCGGGTGCAGACATGGCACCGCTTGGCATGCCATGCTGTGGCAGGCGTCCCACAAATAAAGTAGAGGAAGATGGGCATGGATGTTAGCTCAGGGCCAGTCTTCCTCAGCGAAAAGGGGACGATTGGCAGCAGCTGTTAGCTGAGGGCTAATCTTCCTCAAAAAAAATCACACAAATATGGGGCCTGCCCCGTGGCTGAGTGGTTACGTTCATGTGCTCCACTTCAGCGACCCAGGGTTTTGCCAGTTTGGATCCTGGGTGTGGATGTGGCACCACCCATCAAGCCGTGCTGAGGCGGTGTCCCACATGCCACAACTAGAAGGACCCACAACTAAAAAAAATATACAACTATGTACTAGGGGGCTTTGGGGAGAAGAAGAAAGAAAGAAAGAAGAACAAGAGAAAAAGGAAGATTGGCAACACATGTTAGCTCAGGTGCCAATATTTAAAAAAAAATCACACAAGTTTATTACAGTCTCATAGAGGAGATAATGTAGACTTATCTAAAAGATTTTCTTTACTTTCTTTTCGGGGATGTGGTGGTCGGGATGCTGAGGGGGGCGTGGATCTTTGGATCTACTCAAGCCATGTAACAGGCCCTTCTTCTTACAGTCTCAGAGTTCTCTCTAGGTTTGTAAAGCACACTCCATCTCAGCTTGCTTTCTTAATGATAACAAAAATAGTACAGTCTCACTTTAAAGATTTGATCCAGTGGTGATATAGGTTGCTTTTTTCTGTTTCTCTTTTTTCTACTTAATTTTCTTTACATTAAGCATCTTTTCTCTGAAAATCAGGAAAAATTAAACTGGAAAAATTGGAGAAGTACAGGAAAGTATAAATAGGCAGGAAAAACTACCCGTAATTCCACTGCTCTTAACATTTTGACCTAGTTCCTTCAGATTTTTTTTTTTAAAGATTGGCACCTGAGCTAGTGATGTTGCCAGTCTTCCTTTTTTTCTTTTTATTCTTCTCCCCAAAGCCCCCCAGTACATAGTTGTAGATTCCAGTTGTGAGTGCCTCTGGTTGTACTATATGGGACACCGCCCCAGTATGGCCTGCTGAGCGGTGCCATGTCCATGCCCAGGATCTGAACCAGTGAAACCCTGGGCCACCGAAGCAGAGCACGTGAATTTAACCACTCGGCCGTGGGGCCGGCCCCCTCCTTCAGATATTTGTTTTACACTTACTATGTTATTTAGCTGAGAGCATGCTGTGTTTATGTATAAATAATTTTATCTTATTGTATAGGGTTATTTGAAGATAAAATAAATAATATATTTAAAGCTGTAAACAGTGTCTGATATGTAGCAAACATTCAATAATTGTAAGCTATCATTATCGTTATCTTGCCCTTCTTTTTTACCTCTTATGTGCTAAGCATTTTCCCATGTAAGCATTATTTTTTATTTAGTTAGTTATTTTTTTGGTGAGGAATATTGTCCCTGAGCTAACATCTGTTGCCAGTCTTCCCCTTTTTGCTTGAGGAAGATTGTCCCTGAACTAACATCTGTGCCAGTCTTCCTCTATTTTGTGTGTGGGACATTGCCACAGCATGGCTTGATGACCAGTGTGTAGGTCCATGCCTGGGATCCGAACCCTTGAACCCCAGATTGCCAAAATGAGCACACAAACTCAACCTGCATGCCACCGGGTGGACCCCAAGCATTATTATTTTTTTTTTTTTTAAGATTTTTATTTTTTCCTTTTTCTCCCCAAAGCCCCCTGGTACATAGTTGTACATTCTTCGTTGTGGGTCCTTCTAGTTGTGGCATGTGGGATGCTGCCTCAGCGTGGTTTGATGAGCAGTGCCATGTCCGCGCCCAGGGTTCGAACCAACGAAACACTGGGCCGCCTGCAGTGGAGTGTGCGAACTTAACCACTCGGCCACAGGGCCAGCCCCGCAAGCATTATTTTTTAATGACAGTGTAATATCTTATAATTACGGGTGGCCTGTGATTTACTTTTCCTTTCTCTCATATTTGAACATTTAGATTTCTTCCAAAATTACCCTATTGTAAATAATATTTCCCTAAATATTTTAAAATAAATCTATCTTTGCATTTCTGATTAATTCCTTGGAATAGATTCCTAGAAAGGGAAGTTATTGAGTCAAAATGTTTAAACATTTTTAAAGATCTTTGATGGACATTTTGCCCAGTTGCTTTCTAGAAATTCTGCTTGATTTTATATTTTCACTCTTGCCTAGTAATAAATTGATGGCCTATGTCGGAAAATCCTCTCCAGCCTTAAGGATTGGCTTAAAAAAAAGAATCTTTTTTTTTTTTTTTTAAGATTTTATTTTTTTCCTTTTTCTCTCCAAAGCCCCCCGGTACATAGTTGTATATTCTTCATTGTGGGTCCTTCTAGTTGTGGCATATGGGACGCTGCCTCAGCATGGTTTGATGAGCAGTGCCATGTCTGCGCCCAGGATTCGAACCAATGAAACACTGGGCCGCCTGCAGTGGAGCGCGCGAACTTAACCACTCGGCCACGGGGCCAGCCCAAGAATCATTATTTTTATAAGGGAAAATGGTCTGTAATTTTAACAAATTTCTTTGCTTTTTCATAATGAAAACATTTTTATGTTATTTGTTTTTCTTTTTAAGGGGGTATTTGCACTTTGCCCATTTATCTAATTGAAATGTTAATAATTTTCTTATAAATTTGTGTGAATCCCTTATATATTAAGGCTATTAATTCTTGCTCTGTCACATTCATTGAAAGAGTTCCCTGAATTTGTATTTTTCTGTCTTTTCTGATTTTTTAAATATATCAAATTAATTGGTCTTTTCTTTCCTAATTTTTCCATTGCTTTTGAACTAAGAAAATCCTCTGTCCATAGACACATGTGTTTTCTCTTAATTTCTATAATTAAGCATGTACATTTAGCTTTTTAATACCCTGGAAATACATTTTTCTTTATGGGGTGAGGTGATTTCAATATTTTCCCATAGCATGTACCAGTTTTTATACTATTCAATACTTATTACATTATATTACAATTATTTCTTCTGAATTTTTTTCTTCCTAATACTTAAATTTTCATCTTTTTAATTTTTATCCCTAGCAGCTAGCACAGTAACGATGACTTGGTAGAGACACAGCAAATACTTGATAAAGGAAAGAAATAGAGAGTTATATGTAATTTGTCCTAAAAGATTTAAAAGCATGATGAGTTATTCATCATCTATTTTTAGCTTTAAAAACCTTAAGAGAGATTCTGTAGTAGTTTTAATTTCAAGTTAGTGTACATTCCAGAGCATCAACCAGAATGAATTGGAGTGGTCTGGTCTTAAGAGAAGTAACGTGAAAATAACTTGTACCAGTAAGTTAAATTTTTAATTTATAACAGGAATTGTGTCTAACCAGTAACCAGAAGCTCTGTACCTATTATCTAAGCCACCCTCTTACTGGATATTTCCCCAAAGCTATCCTGCTCCAGCTAAAAACAGTAAATAAAAATGTACCTTTACAGTGATCAGAAAACTCAAATGAACAGCTACGATTTAAATTATGGCACTCAAATATTTTCAAACTTGGCATCTCACCTGGGTTCCATTCTCCTATTTCTAACTGCTTTTTTTTATCATTTACCTGCACTTAATGCCATTTCAAATTCGGCAATTTCAAAACTGAAATCCTATTCACTCTTACCTTCCTGCTCTTTCTATCTGCCCCCACCTACCCAAAACCAAATCCTGTTTCCTCCTTTGGTGTTACCTAGTTTCGATATTGATATCACTATCCTACCCAATAGTCAAGGTAAAAATTTCAGTTATTCTTTACTCACTAACCCCATGTACTTAATTGGTCACTGCATCTTATCTATTTTACCTCAACAGTATTTTTCCTTTTCTCTCTTCCTCATCTTAACTACCACTGTCCACCCTTGTAATCACTGATCTGGACAATTGCCATTGTCCTCTCCCTCCTTTCCCAGCTTCCTTTCCCTCCTCCTTCCAAATGCATTCTACAGAAGTGATTTTTAAGTGAGAGCGTGCATTAGAAAGAGTCTTCTTGCCCCTAGAGATTCAGATTCACTAGAGTGAGGATAGAGCCTGGGTATCTTATTTTACGAAAAGCTTTCCAGATGATTCCAATGCACACCCATGATTAAAACCAATATTTTACAAGCTTCTAGAGTTGTCTTTTTAAAACCCAATTATAGTCACATCATCTTTGGCTTAAAAACTTTCAATGCTTCCCCTGCAGCCTACAGTATAGGCCCAAACTTGGCTTGTGATGGAACAGCTGTCATTCACATCCTAGGCCTAATCTACCTTTCCCTGTGCATTTTCAGCTACTCCCCTTCGAGCGCCGTTGAGTCTAGCCAGATAAGTTAGACCCAAATATGCCATGGACTCTTGGATTTCTGTGCCTTTTTCCATACCATTTCTTCTAGGTAGGGTAGCCTTAACTTTTTTTCTAAGTCTAGAAAACTCTCTCCTCAATGGTACTTCACCCTGGCACTCTTCCCCCTCATCCCTCCAGGCAGGATAACCGCTCTTCATCTATGACTCCTCAGCACTTTGTCTATACTTGTATTGCTGCTCTCATTACTTTGCATTGTGATGAGTTGCCTACATATCTGTCTTCACTGATAGGTAGTTAGGTCATTGAGATAAAGATGGTCTTACTTATCTTTATGAGTAGGAACCCAATAGGAATCCCTCTTTCCCTTTGATTAAGAATTACCAAATTCTCTAAGTCTTCCTTTTACACCTACCTCTTCTGACTAGCAAATTACCTTCTATCTCCAACTCAAAAAAAAAAAAAAAAAATTGGCATGTCTTATTAACAAAGAAGGAATATCCCAAATCTCTGTACCAAGTGATGGTTGGTGGTCCTTTGGGTACCATGGAACTCATTAGTGTCCAAAGATACCTTGCTGAGATCTTCACCAAAGGAAGATATACAACATCTGGTGACATGTTCAAGGTATTCAAAACTGATCTGAAGAGTTGTGTCAATTCTACTGCTTTCTAAGTTTGTATAATTGGTACCATCAATGTCTACCTTACACCTGCAAGCATTCCTTTCAGTTATGTCTTACAGGAACTATGAGGTTTTCTTTTATAAGCCAGAAGTCATTTTTGGTGTATTACATCTCCTGAGACCACAGCTGAGCTGTTGGCTTTCCTAGTGAATTGTGGGTCTAGTGGTAGATCCTATGGTAAAGACCCCCTGTATGTTTTCAAATGCCTCTTTCGTCTTGGACTGCAAATGCATACCTATTTCCCTAGCAAAACATGTTAGAAGTTCAAAAAGGATATGAAATTTGGGGGCAATTATGATTAGTTTATAGCTTACGATGTAATCATTACTGTCTGGTTTTCAATATTAAAGAAGAGGCTGTGATATGTGTGCTATAAGATAATAATTAAGCATTATATCTGCCAAGAGATAGAGATGATTATTAAAGACTTTTGTTGCATCAGACCAAACATAACACTGCAAATCATGATGTTTTATCATATTTGAGGAATTAAAACAAAATTTTTTTCTGTTGTCATTTTTCCTCTGAGAATGTGAGAAAGGAAATTGAATGCAGTAGTATCTTCAGTGTTGAAATATACTAGGTAATTGCGTTAATTCTGAAAGCAACATGGACATGTCCTTATCTTATTTTGGAAATGGATTGCTAATAATAATATATTACAGAAGGAAAGCCCATTGTATTTCCAGGACAAGAATGTTTCTGATGCCCTCAAGTATGAAAAGCTATGATGCTGGATTTGTTTCTTTCGGAGGAATTGTCTCCTTGTTCCATTTGGACAACTGAATTAAAAGAACCAGAGGCAAAAATATAAATTTAGGACTAAAATTAAGCTAATCTCTGTCTTTCACTTTCTTTATTAGTCAGCCTAAAACAATTGATTATAACTCAGCACAGCCACTAGTATTAATAGGCTTGAAAGTTTGGGGGCAAAATTGAATATCTGTCTGGGAGATAGGTAGTGAGATAAATAACATGGAATTGAATTCTAGCCTAGAAAGGTGTATTTTAATCCTGAATGTCTTACTTAGCAACTTTCACACAAAGAGAGGAATGTGTAACAATAAGCATAGTGTTATGGCTTAAAAATCAGGAGACCTAATCTGTTCCCTGCAAATTACTTCCCATCTTTGATCCTCTCCATTAAATGGGAAGTCATTAAAAATATTTCCCTACCCAGAAGTGAAATTGGTTTTTGAAAAAGGAGTGTGTGGATAGATAGCTGTAGAGAGAGATCCATCCATCCATCCCATCCCTCCCTCTTAACTTTTCCTCTGAGTTCCTTGACTTGGCCTGAAAAGTTTCCCTTGAGCCTTTGTTTGAATATACTGTGAAACCTCCAAAACCATGCAGGCTCTGACCCCTTACTGTTCACCAAGACTTGTGAAGTATGACTTCTACAAAAACATTTTACATAATTAGCTCAGCTCTTAAAGATAAGGAGAAACCAGGAGGTAGTTCCCAAGCAGCTAAATATGAGAGAGGGGCTTTTCTGCTTCACTTTTCTGCTTTTGATGGACAAATTTCTCTGAAAATTACTTCTTTCAATTTAGGAAAGGAAGTGAGAAATTTCCCAGGGGGAATATTTAGCAATAGTCATGTGGCTCCAAATGCAAGACAGAAACCCTTTGTAGCCGAACCTGATGGAGAGGGAGAGGGTCTGAAAGGGAAAATCATTCCTTTTGAGAAGTTTGGATTCGTTCATTCAAGACTCTTACAAGAGGGAGAAATAGACCTTGAGTCCAGAGAACCCGCAACTAAAAAGAAGTTATCAAAAATGCTTACCTTCAAATTTAAATTTGGGTTAGGTTATAAAAGAAAGCATTCTAATTAGAGTATAGGTATAAAATGTGGGTTCATTATTAAGATTCTAGTAAAGGATTAATAACAGAATTTAGTATTTAATGTTTTAATTGTTTTGGTAAAAAGTATGCAAACTAAGTCTGAGGGAAGTCAGTGAACTCTAACTAAATCTCAGGAAGGCATGCATGTTGCTGTTGTGACCTTTGTAATATACCACAAGCACCTAGTAATCCTGTAAGCACCTAAAATGCAGGAAATTAGCTAAGTGGCAGAACTCAGATTCTTGTGTACTAAAACTACAAAACAGAAGCCACGGAGTTGCATCCCTGTAGCAGTGTGTGCAGAATGAGTTGCTTCTCCGGGGACAGCACAGCGATGTCCGTCGGCTTTGTGCGAGCAACCCTCTTGTTGAATTTGCTTAGGCGAGAAGTATTGATTTCTGCGTCCACTCCCTGGGGGGCCCCAATGTGCTTATCACAAAAGAACCTGAATGATCATGGGTTATTTTGCCCTTATCACTCTCGTTTGCTTCCCTAATCATGTTGGTAATTATTAATATAATGTAAATGTCTTTCCTTCCAGTCCTCCTCGCCCTCTGACTAATATGAATGACACCATGGTGAGCCATATGTCCTCTGGAGTGCCCACTCCCACCAAGAGGTATGTACAACTTCTGCCTCGGTCCTGCTCAGAGTTGGGGACAGGCCTCTGGCCTGGGAATCAAAGCATTCCACAGAGCAGAAAGGACTGGCTTGCTTTCTCCTCCTTTGACTGTCTTTTAATATTATTTTCTATCTTCCTTTTCTTCCTACTAACTCATAAATATAGCAACTGAAGGAGTCTGCCTTTGAGTGGTGCCTGAGGTGGAAAGTCTCCATTTGTGACAAGCAGTGAACATAGTGTCAAAGCCGATTAGGCATGTTTGGGATCCTTTTTTAACATTGAACAATATTTTGATACTCATGAATTTCAACAGTTTTGCATTTGAGTTGTTTGAGTGTCAGATATTGTTTCTGCTTCCTAATTAGACTGTGTAAATTGAAATCTCTTATAGTCTCCTAAATCATCTTGTATATGATTCATAGGCATTTAAGTGGAAAAGCCTGAGTCCCTCTCTTCGTTATATAAGGAGCTTCCTTTAGGGTCCTTCAGGGAACTAGAACTGTGTACTCCTTTCTCCTCTTTATTTAATTTACCCTTCTCCAAAATTCTCTTAGGCAGGACTTAAAAGAACTACATAAAATGGCTTACTTTCTATTTGATTTAAGCTGTTCAATGACTAGAGCAAGGCAGAAACTCCCTCAAGGGCACAACCATTAAAGAGTTCTTTCTAACAGTCATCCCTCAAAAAGAGAAGAAGCAACAAAGACATTCCAACCCACTCCTCAAGTCTTTCCTGCAGAAAACCACTTTGTGCCATGTGTACTGATGGCTTTGGATTAATTCAGCTGTAGAAGTGCCATCTGCTTAATAATACTTTGACTTAATATATAATATATACTTAAGATCACCTATGTTTGTTCCCATTGGCTAAAACTCCTAGAGCAGTGTTTCCCAAGTTTGGCTGATGGGAAGAATCACCTGGGCCACCTGTTAGACATATGGATTTCTGCGACCACATCAGACCAAATGGATCCTGAGATCTCGAGAAGTTATGCTTTTAGCAAGTATTCCAGGTGATTCTTATTATCAAGCAAGTTTAGGAAATAGCCTTAGAAGGAAGGGAAGGAGTAAACCGTAGGGCTACCCTGGAATAGAGGATTTACGGACTCAATAAATCAGTGACCTGCTGACACAGTGTTATCTGTGTGGAGACTCAAGACCCTGGCCGGGTGACGGTACCTGCCCGCAGCCCTGTTAAGTTGCTCCTAGCAGGGGCACAGCCAGCCGCTTCGTTGGGGCAGAGCTGAGTGGTACCCTGTACTGGAGCTTAGACTTCTGAGCCAGACCGTCTGCATTTGAGCCCTGGCTCTCACCTGACCATGAGCAAGATTCTTATCTTTATTGTTTTATCTGTGATATGGGGACAATAACAGTTTCTACCTTCTGAGGTTTGTGTGAGAATTTTATATTGTTTTCATTATTTAAGAAATAAACTATGATGAGAGAACAGGTAGGGGAAGTAACAGAATAATTTATGAATAATGCCCTCTCATGAGGAGCTGAAAGCTTGCAGAAGAATACACAACAATTAAACCTCTCCCACCTACCTAGATATTACAATAACCCTTTCTGGGCTTAGTCCTTAGCTTTTTATGTTAACCACCCATAGCCTTCAGAGCCAGACCCAGAATCTAAATATCAACTCAAGGATGTTTCCATTTCAAAAGTAGGAAGACAGAGTGGATTAGTGAAAGAAGTCAGCTTGTAGGCTGTATGTTCGTTTTAGCAACACCAGCTATTACAGTTTCACTTCATCTGATTTCTTCTCTTCATTTACTAGTTTTGTCACCCTGAGTCACCTGAGTTCCTGAGGGCCCCAAGTGCCTGGTGACCAAGGGCACCAGACCTTCAGTGACCACAGCTGAATGTAGCTGCTAGAGGCTGTTACAGGGAGTACATCTTTCTGGACAAGGTTTTATTGCTTGAGAAGACTGAAAGAAGGGGTTCAGGATCAGTAATGATCACAGCCACCTCTATAGAAGGACTACCCGTTAGGCTCGGTGTTGCTGTATGAAGCCCCAGGCCTAATAGTAAGTGGCCAGCTGCAATTGTCAGTCACAAGTATCTACCATTTCTGAAAGTTGTTTCAGAGAAAACAGAATAGCCTGGGTTAGGATTTTATTTTAAAGTTAGCATTTCAGCCAGTATCTCTTTGTAGATAGACTTAGTCAGTCCTACAGGTGGTTATCGCAGACTCTCTAGGGACTGACCAGCAGACCACAGGCAGCCAAAGCCCTTAGCAGACCAGAAGGGAAGGTAATACTCTGTAACTTACATGAAGAGTAGTTGCTGGGCTGGAGGCTACATGGGAACAAGATACCCCCATCCTAATAATATACTCCTGGGAATTTTAGGAGATTTCATTTATATTCAGGATGAGATTATGATATAATGTGTGTACATTAATTGCATAATTCATAGATTTGGCTCTTCATGGCCCCAGTTACCAAACAGTATATATTTCCAGCTAGTATTCTGTTTACTTCCTTGAGGACTCATCAGTTTTTCTTTCTTCCTCTGAATGTTGTCAGACCTGTCTCTCCAGAGTCTGATGAAAGCCAGGAACCCAGCACATCATCCTAGTCACAGAGCCTTCCTCTGCTGGGGCAGAGAATCCTCAAAGGATACAGCTACTCTCCAGAAATAAGAGGTTTCCTTTAGAACTCAGCATAAGATGTAAATCACTGAATCAGACAAGAACAGGCCCAGTAATAAAAATGCAGGAAAAATTTGATCTCCAATTTCTACCTTTTCAGTAGGCAGTGCATATAAAAATAGTGATAACCAGGGGACGGCCCCGTGGCCTAGTGGTTAAGTTCAGCGTGCTCTGCTTCAGCAGCCGGGGTTCAGTTCCCGGGTGAGGACCTGTACCACTTGTTGGTGGCCATGCTGTGGTGGCAACCCACATACAAAATAGAGGAAGATTGGCACAGATGTTAGCTCAGGGAAAATCTTGCCTGGGAAAAAAAAAGAGGAAGATTGGCAACAGATGTTCGCTCAGGGCGAATCTTCCTCAGGAAAAAAAACAATGATAGCCAAATGGTCAAAAATAATAATATATTAGTCCAAATAGAAAATGAACTCAAATATAAGGGTTACTGTTTACAGAAGAAAACCATATAAATGGTAATGATGCTGGCTATCATGTGAAATTCTATAAATTATGTTCCTGAGAGGTTCTACTCTAGAGATTTGCCCTGTATAATATCCTTCTGATAGTCCCATATCAGTATTTCTGTAATTGAAAAGAAATTTCATCTTTGCCTTAGACTAAATCGTTTCTGGAAATTTGCTCTCTTTTAAGATAATCGAAACAGTACACTTAAAAACAAACAACAAACAGCTTTTGAAACTTCACAACAGACGCTTGGAATCCCCCTCCGCTGTGTGATTTCCTCCGAGGCTCGCCTCTCTCCCTCTCCTTCCCCAAGGTTCAGAATGTGGACTATGGCATCATGCTCTGCACTGTGTACTGCTTTAAGTCATACCGTATATTCAGACCAATGTGGAAAATGATGCTAATGTTTTTTATTTTTTAAATGTCTTCTAAAGCTTTACCTTTATTTATGAATACTTTAACTTTTACAATTCTGTGGGCATTTTATATAACTATGGCAGTAAAGAAAACCTTCAATATGAAACTTTTTGCTTTGTGTATTTGGTTGGTATATTAGTGTCAACTCTTTTAATTTCACGTATTAAAATTTAACTTTAAAAAGTATAAATCCAGTTAGCAAGATGAAAAAGTTCTAATCAATAAGTAAATATTGTGCTTATAATGAACAAAACTGTACTGTATACTTAAAAATTTGTTAAGAGGGTAGTTCTCATGTTGTATGTTTTATCACAGTAAAAAAAAAAAAAAAGGCACAAACCCACAGAGACAAAGCCAAAAGCAGAAAGGGAAGGACAGAAGTGTCCATGGATCACCAGAGCAACTGAAATGCCACCAGGATGCCCTCCATCTCAGGGCTTCTCTCAGTGAGCCGTCTTCATTTCCTCCTGCTGCAGAACTGCTGCTTCTCAATACTGCCGATGGCTTCAGACACACGTCACAGGGCTGTCACTCAAGAGGTTGTGCTTCTCCTCCCTTAGAACTCGAAGGAAGGCTCCTTACTGGCTGGGATTGCGTTACTGCCCATCCTGTGTATATGTGATAGGCAACACCCATTGGACCTGTGTCATCAGAACAGAGGGAGGAGAATTTCCCCAAAAGAAGGTTATACCATCAAGAACAGAAGAAAGAGATCCTAGGAAGGAAAAATAACAGAGGTCATTGACAGACTACAGTTTTGCTACCCAGCACACAGATGTGTGCAAAAGTGTATACATACTGACATACACTTTCTCACACAACCTTCCCATACACATTTCCACTTCCAGAGTTTTCCTTCTTCACACAATGCAGCTCTCCATATATGACTGCAAATGCCTGCACACCTTTCTCAGGAGTCTTACCCACCTCCTGTAGACAGCACTGGGCCCGGGACATCAAGGTTATGTCTATTCGTCCAGATCAGGTCTATGCATGTCTTTTTGTGATTCATTAACCCATTCTACCATGGACCAAATGATTAGTTTTAAGCACTCACATACCCAGTATACAAAGGTAGAGATCTGAAAATAGGATAATCGTAATTTATAGAAAGGAGAAAAGGGAAGTAACAAAAACATGGCATATCAAGCCACATCTGCCTATGTTTTCTCCTGAAACGCCACTAAAATGACAGTCAACACTTTTTATTTTTTTTAAGTAAAAACCCACAAGAACAAAGAAAAATGGAAAAAGAGACAATAGCAACAATTTGGAAGGAGCAAAGCAGATGGATGAGTGATAACTGACTTTACCGACTGGAGAAAACTAACCCTAAGCTGACAGAGAAGCCCAGAGGAAGGCCCACCCTGGGAATTAGAAGGCTCTGAAAAGGAGCATAGAGGATGACAGCTGGTCATCTGTGTAAGAAGCACTTAGAGCCTCAGACTATCTACATAACTAGCCAGCTCCCCCTACCCCTTCTGCCAAAGAGTTGAGGTTTACATTTGGGTTTTCTGGAACAACACAACCCCCATAAAACCCTAGTTGTCTTAATTATCTCACCCTTGGTGGGCTGAGGCAACTCGCTTTCAGACAACCCATCTCTCTCCCTTGCAACATCATACTGAAGACTTCAAGAAGTCACTGCTACATTCTGTTATTCCTCTCGAGGTGCCCAGAACTCCAGCCATAAGGGGGCGCAAGATCTAAGTCCCAGGATCCTAGAGATTACAGTTTAACCTATTGCTTTGCTCCATAGCCATTTAGCAAAGATTGGTGTATTTCTTTGCCGGGATGGAGAGTTTTGCTGCCACCTACACCTCAACTTGCCTCAGCTAGTTCCGCTCAGTGTTACACCCCACTTCTAGGTCAGTTTCTATTTTAGTCAGAACTCTTGGTTGTAAGTGACAGAAGCTCAGTTTGAATAAGCTTAGGGAAAACAAGAATTTTTTTTGTTTTTTTGTAACCAAACTGTGGGAAGAGCAGGGTTCTGTGTGGCTGGGCCTCAGGTGTAACCAGAGCAAGGGGAACTCTAACTCATTTAGGTGTTTCCCTGCCTTTCTCCCTTCCTCTGTCACTTCGCCGCCCCACCCACATTCTCCTTGCTCTTCTCTACGACATATCTTCTTCCCTCATACTACTACCTTTTTCACACAGCAGGGAATATAGCCATGAGACTCACATGTTAACATTTCATAACCTCACTACCCTACAGGGATTGCCCTTTTCTTAGTTCCAACTTGAAAACTCCCAATGAAAGTTTTATTAGGTCCATCTTGGATCATGGTACCCACCCAGGGGTTTTCTGTTTGGTGGCCCCACCTAGAATAACATGGTTGAATGGTTGGGGTCTTTTCTCCAAAAGAGGAGGTCTTCTGTCCCTAGAAAACGTAGGGGTACTGAGGAGACACATAGCTATAGGCTTCTTTCTGGGGTGGTTTCTGGAAAAAAGTGTACATGTATATTACGTCACACCTCCATTTGCATAGGTTAGTTTCTGGAGACCCTTTTTTCCCCTATCACTTCATTTTTATTTCTCTAAAAGGTTAAATAATGCTTTCTATTCTGTTCTGTTTATGAATATGTATTGTGTTGGGACATAACACCGTCTTTCGGTGGTAACAGATAAATGTGAGAGCCAGTAATTCTAAGTAGTCACCAATTGCAGGGATCTTAAAGTAAAGGCAAGATTTTATGAGTTAGAACTTTTTTACTTTAACACATGCAGCACAAGAAGGAAAAGCAGTTTGTAAAAGCCAAAAGATGCCACAGTATAAATATTATTTGTTAGGTGTAGCAACATGAGCAAATTAAGAGATGAATTGCACTATCATAGTATTAAAATGGCTTTCTAGTGGGTACCAAGGTAAAGTGTTTATCTTGTTTTCTACAGAATATAGCAGAATGACAAAAGCCACAATCTGCTGTTTTTAGACTGAGAACAGCAGAGATATTGGGGAAACTGAGAAAGGAGACTAAATCAAACTGGTTAAGCCGGAGATTATCCATATGTGGACTCAGGCCACTGATTTTCTTCCTTCCTGTGAAATGAGAAAAATGAGAGTTTGGTTGAAAAGCAAGAATTATTGAGGGTTTCAGCGTGGTGATGGAACAACTAGCTTGTGTGAATTCTTCATGAGAACCTCTCCAAGGCAACACAATTATTTTTTTCTTCAGTCTTTTTTTGAAAGACAGAAAAGCAGAGTAATTGAAAATTAACACATAATCTTATGGAACATCAGGGTCCTCTTGGCAGATTTCCAGAGTCCATCTGATACCCAGGCAGACAGCCAATTTTCAACGGCTTCTGGGTTTGGATTAAATTCCATTTCCATTCAAGCATTTAAGGTAAACCCTTCAGCAGTTCCAACTCAGATTAGTACAAACAAAAAGCTTGAGTATTTCCAAGTCCATACTTTAAAACCTAAGTTTGAAAAATTGAAGCTTACAGAAACATAGTAAGCATAGTAAGAGTTTCCTCCTCTCATTGGACTGAGGCTTGAGATCCTGAATGTGATCAGGAATCACATCCATTATGAACTGTCAGCAGAGAGAAAGAAGGAATGGATTTGGGGAGAAAGATTGTGAGTTCAGTGTTGTCATGTTCACATTGAGATGCCTAAGGACTCCTGGGAGTGAAGACAGGCTCTGTAGATTTTGGATGTGGGGGCCAAGAAACGGGCTGGATGATTCTCCAGGTTTTTTTCTGCCTTGAGTTAGGTACCTTTGGTCAAGACACAAGAGGAAGATTTGGGCAGGAAGATGGCAAGGTTATGTTGAGTTAGAGGTGCCTGTGGGACACCGGGGAACCAGACCATAGCATGAGTTCCTGTCATCCAGATTCTTCCAGCTGTCTCAGATTCACATAGCAAAGGGCAGACAAGTACTCAGATTCAACAAGCGACCAGTAGAGCCTACATACAAAGACACACACGCGTTTTTTACGTATGCTTTAGAGCCTTTTAACTTGAATACCTCTTGATGTCCTCCTAGGATGCTGACTCAACACAGTGTACTGCTTTCTAATGATGGAGCATGCCACGGGCTGGCACATACAACGGAAATTCCTGTACCGATGTTGAACGTTCTATGTGATCCAGCTTAGACTTACCATGCTTAACCAAGTTTTTCATTCCTCTTAACATCAAACTATTAAAATATTTCAGCTTACTTTAGTAAAGCAGACATTTAAATCAGTGCTGTGGTCTAAGTTCTTACTCTTTTTCCTGGATCTCATTAAGAAACCTCTTGTCTACGTCTCACCTCACCCCCAATCCAGTCTTGTCTCTGCACCCAGAGGGATTTTTCTGAAATGCAGATGTGATTGTTACTCTCCTAGTTAAAACTTTTCAGTAGCTCTTCCTTTCTACTGTACTGCCCAATTGCGTGGAAATGTTTTGTGCTAACCAGTATGGTAGCCACTAGCCAGATGTGGCTTTTGAGCATTTGAAATGTGACTAGTATGACAGAGGAAGTGAATTTTTAATTTTATTTAATTTTAATTAACTTGAGTTTAAACAGCCACATGCAACTAGTGCCAACACAATTCTGCAGGATAAAGCCCACATTCTTCAGTGTAGCTTACAAGGCCATTTCCAAGCTGGCCCTTGCTAGCCTCCCCAGCCCTACCTTATTCCACTCTTTCCAGTTGGCATCTACACTCAGAATTATGTGAATCATTTACAGTTTCCA
Source organism: Equus caballus (assembly GCF_041296265.1). Classification (NCBI taxonomy): domain Eukaryota; kingdom Metazoa; phylum Chordata; class Mammalia; order Perissodactyla; family Equidae; genus Equus; species Equus caballus. Next base: position 86,233,095 of record NC_091698.1, read on the forward strand.
AGCAGGTTTCTGCACATGCCACTTCTGCCTTTAGTGCCTCCCCATTCTTTTTCCTGTTATTCTCACTCTGTGTCATCTGGTTCTTCCTTCTCAACTTAGCTTCAACTCCTCCAGGAAGCTTTCCCTATACCCTACACTAGATTAAGTGTTCTTCCTCTGTGATCCATGGCATCTTATACATATCGTTGTATTGTAACTACCAGTTCATTTGATGCCTTTCTAGACTATAAGCTTCTTGAGGGTAAGGACTCACCAGGCTATATCCAGAAACTTACTCCTTTTCTCCAAATCTTGCTGCTGCTTGCCTCTTAATCAGTACTTCTTCTGTTAAGAAAGGAATTTTATTCTTCAATTATTTCAAACATGTAACATCTTATAACATTGCCTGCTTATTCATTCAGGGCAGAGAAATAAAGGACGTGAGTTATATCTGACTCAAATCTAGTACCCCATGGTTCCCTCTAGCTGTGGCCATTGGTTATCTATAACTTCCTTCTCCAGCAGTGAGAAACCTGGGTCCTGTCGTCCACCATCCATGGATTTATTTGTTCAGTCCTCGTAGCATGTATAGCAGTTTCAGAATTGTTGATTTATTTTTTAAATTAAGTAGATTATTGAGATATAATTCATAGACCATACAATCGGTCCATTTAAAGCAAACGATTCAGTGGTTTTTGGTATATTCACAGAGTTGTGCAACCATCACCACAACCAATTTTAGAACATTTTCATAACCCCCCCACACTGATTTATTACTAAAAGATTAGTCACTGCAATGTGGAGAATCGACTGTAGAGGACAAGAGCGGAAGGAGAGAGACCAGTCAAGAGGCTGTTGGAATATCTAAGTGGCACTTGGTGAGGAATTCCAGATGCGAAGTTAGAGCAGCAGTGGAGGTGGTGGAAGTGGCTGGTTTGGGATCTGTTTTGAAAGTAGAGCCCGTAGGACTTGTTAATGGATTGGATGTGAGGCATGAGGAAAAGAGAAATTAGGAAGACTCTTCGGCTTTTGGCTTGATGACTGAGTGAGTGGTGATGCTGTTTATTTACACTGGTCAGTCTGGGGGAGTAGCAGGTGAGGAAGTGGGATGGAAAGAATCAAGAGTTCTATTTTGAGTACGTTCAGTTTGAGATGCCTGTTGGGCAGCCAAGGGGAGATGTTGAATAGGCCATCAAATACATGATTCTGGAGCTCTGGGGAGAGGTCAGGGCTGGAAGTGGAAAAGGGTGAGGATTACAATATTACTTTTTTTGTAGGATTATTCTGAGAATAAGCAAAAGTATAAATAGAGATATAGATAGATATAAAAGTGTCTGATAGGTCACAGGTACTTTGTCAATAATGACTGCTACATTATTTTATTTACTCCTCAGTACTCTCTGAAAGCAAGTATTACTTGAGGTAGATTTTATATTATTATCATTTACACATGAGGGAACTAAATAAAGCGTAGTGAGATTAATGTCCAAGTTCACGCAGCTAGTAAGTATCAGAGTATGGACTGAATCCAAGCTGCCGGACTCCAAAGGCCATGCTCTCAATTGCTGTGCTTTCCTGCTTCCTGCTTAGTAATTAATTCTGCTACCAGCGGCTACAAACTGTCGCTCCAGGCTCAGCCTCCACATGCTTGTGCTGCTTCTGACCTTGTTCCCCACTGCTTACCTGCTTCCTCCACTCAAATCCCTTCCCTGGTGCCTAGCCCCATGGTGTGCCTCTTAACTTCTGCCAAAGGCACCCTCTTGCTGCCCCTAGAGATTCTGCTGAAGCCATGAGATATTGTCACCTAGACTCCAAAGCGCCCATCCTCTGGAAGAGCAGTTCTCATACTGGAGTGTACACCTGGAAGCTTGTTTTTCCAACACAGATACCCAGGCCTTGTTCCTAGATAGCCTGATTCAGTAGAAGCCTGGGAGTTCTGAAGGAGGAAGTCTGGGAAACACATTTTTAGAAATGCTGCTTTAGACCCTACTAGTCCCCTCAGGACCCTCTGTGCACAACTCTGCTCATCATTACCATTGGTTTGGAGCTGGCGGATGCCTTGTGAGGGAAAGAGTGCTATTTAGGGTACCCCAGGGAGAGGTGAGTTCATTTCACTGTCACTCCTCTTTTTAACTCTGTGGTTCATTCTACTCCCCTTGCTTTTGCTGATTTCCCTAATTGGATAAAATTCTATTATGTCCTCTCAGAAGAGGACAGTGTCCTTCTCGTTGTAACACTTACTACATTTGCAATTTTACATTTATTTGTGTGGTCATCTCTTTTTCTGATAGATTGTTAGTGCCAAGACAGCACAACCATGTCTGGGTTTTGCTGACTGGTTTCCTCACCTCCTGGCACAGTGCCTGGTACCTAGTAGGTGCTCTATTCATTGACTCAAATGCCCAATTTCCATCAGAAGTGCTGTTAGAACTGTTGTATATTGAAAACCACTTACTTTTATGGATCGAATTGGCGTTTGACAGCTTAGAAATAGAACAATTATTATTTTTATATTTTTATTATTTTTATGCGATTCTAAACTATTCCAAACTATTGACTTTGCTTTAGAAAAACAAATTTCTAAAGCAGAAGCTATTTGTAAGTTGGAGGTTGTATATATGCTGCATACATATATGTAGTACATTTTATATATATATATATATATATATATATATATATATATATATGTTAGCAAAAAAGGAAAGAGTTTAAATTTAAGAAAGAAATCTGGAATAACAGGTACAACTTTGAATGTGGGTAAAACAACATAGGGGCTAGCCCAGTGGCGCAGCAGTTAAGTGCGCACGTTCTCCTTCGGTGGCCCAGGGTTCACCTGTTCAGATCCCGGATGAGGACATGGCACCGCTTGGCAAGCCATGCTGTGGTAGGCGTCCCGCATATAAAGTAGAGGAAGATGGGCATGGATATTATTAGCTCAGGGCCAGACTTCCTCAGAAAAAAGAGGAGGATTGGCAGCAGTTAGCTCAGGGCTAATCTTCCTCAAAAAAAAAAAAGAAAAAAAAGAACAACATAACACCCATGCCCCAAACAAATGGTCAGAAAATTCATGGACACTTAAGTTCTTCATCTACTATAGGCAGCTACTAATAGTGTTTTTCATTTGGGCTTAGATATCTAGTTATCTGGCAAACAACACTAGTCCTGAATAGCAGTCTTCCAATAAAGCTAAAATGGAGTTTATAGACTGTTGCTTTTATAGTAAATGTCTCCAATTTCTGTTCTTCCATTCCGTTGGGAACATACTCTGGTCAGATTTTCACTTCCTATTACTCTACCAAAGTCAAAGTCAAGGACACCATTGACTGCCTCAGTGCTAAATCCAGTGGTGAATTCTCAGGACTTACCTTGCTTGATCCATCAGTGGCATTTGACATAGATGATCGCTTTTTTCTACTTGAAACACTTTCCACACTTGCCTCCAGGTATTGTGCTCTTCTGGTTTTTCCTCCTATTCTTTCTTGGCCTCCTTTGTTAGTTTTTCTGTACCTTTTGAACTCTAGATGTTAGTATGCTGGAGGAACCACTTCTCTTTTCTGTCTGTACTCACTCACTGTAGGGAGCCCACCCAGACTCATAGCTTGTAATACTGTCTACATCCTGGTGACTCCCAAACTTATTTTTCTGGCCCAGACCTTCTCCCTGAGCTCTAAGCTCGTATATTCTCCTGATCAGTACTTTCACTTGGATATTTAATACGTATCTCACAATTAGCATGTTCCAAAGTGAGTTCTGTGTCTTGCCCCACCACACCTACTTCTCCCAAAGTCTTCCCCATCTCAGTTAATGGCAGTCCTGTTCTAGTTGCTCAGTGAGAACCCTTGATTCTTCTCCCATCTAACCTGTCAGATTATTAGATCAGCTCTATCCAAAAACACCATCAAAATATGTCCGGGATCTTGCTATTTCTTACCACTTCTACTGCTGCTACTATTTTCTTAGTCACTCTTGTCTCTTACCTGGAATGTTGCAGTAGCTTTCAAGTTAGCTGCTTTGTGTTCTGGCACTTTGTGTTCCATACAGCAAATGATCCTATTAAAATATAAGTTATATCATACCTCACCTCTGCTTGAAACCCGCCAATAACTCCTCCTATCAGAGTCAAAGCTAAAGCCCTTGCAGTGGCCGCGAGGTTATATAGTGCTGCTTCTCCATCTGTCTGCCATAAAGAAGCAGTTTTGTTTTGTTTTCATTTCTAGTTTGAAGTAGACTGATACTTTACACAAGTATGATAAAAATGAATTACTACAGAGACAACTTCCACTCTGGTCATGGGGAAGTAACTGGTGTCACATTAGCTCTCCCACTATAAACTACTAGAAAATTGGTCTGAATATAACAACTATTTTCAGAAATTAGACAGTAAGTAGGGAAGGACTGATCTTTGAGGGAATGGAAACAAGTGAGGAGAGTCCTATGATTGCCCAGGCTTTCTGCTGGGAGGCATTTGTCAGACTCCATTGCAGGATACAAGCAGAGCAAAGCAGTCTTGCTGAGAATGAGGACGTAGAGATTGGAGTTTGGGGAGGCTGGAGTTTGCCAAGCAGAATACCAGAGAGGAGGAAGGTTGCAGAGAAAGAGCTCCATAAATCTGCATAGAGCTCCCTTGAGACTTTGGCTGAAAACTAAGGTATGTTTGCATAGAATAAGATTTTACAAGACCAGCAAAAAACAACTACCTGGGAAAGAACAACTCCTGGATATTTGAAAGTAGAACCTGAGCTCACACAGTTGTTTGAGTTCCCACCAACCAGAGTAGAGAGACATCGTTAAACACTTGGGGCATTCAGTAAAGACTCCAGAAAGGCCACCCCTTAGGAGCAGGTGAAAATGGCCCTACATAAAGGTTACTGTAGATCTGCACTAATGAAGCTTAAACACAAGCCTCAAGAGGATGAAGCTGTCCACAGTAAATTAACCGACTACCAAGTTCTTTGGAGGAAGACAACAAAATCCAGACATTCAACAGTATAATATTCACAACTTCCATCGTACAGTAAAAAATTAGAAGATGGGCTGACCCAGTGGAGTAGTGGTTAAGTTCGTGCACTCTGCTTCAGCGGCCCAGGGTTCGTGGGTTGGCATCACTGGCATGGACCTACACACCAGTCATCAAGCCATGCTGTGGTGGCATCCCACATACAAAATAGAGGAAGACTGGCATGGATGTTAGCTCAGGGTCAATCTTCCTCACCAAAAAAAAAAGATGGTTGCAGTTGATTGAAGCACATCAGATACATAAAAATCTATGAGTTCAGGGCTGGTCCCGTGGCCGAGTGGTTAAGTTCACGTGCTCCGCTTTGGTGGCCCATGGTTTCACAGGTTCAGATCCTGGGCACAGACCTGGCACCGCTCATCAGGCCGTGCTGAGGCGGCATCCCACATGGCACAACTGGAAGGAGCCACAACTAAAAATATGCAGCTGTGTACTGGGGGGCTTTGGGGAGAAAAAGGAAAAAAAAAATCTATGAGTTCATATGAGTTCACGGTGATACTCAAAAAGAAAACTCCTTGGTAAACCATTGGAGTTTGCTAGGGCACTAACTCGTTGTTTTGAATTTTGTTAAATAATAAGAAATACCCACCATTTGTTTTACCTTTCCTGAATGAGCAGTATTTAAAGATAAACAAAGAGAGGAAATTAATGAATGCAGAAAAGATGATAAAATTGGAAAAGCAACATTTTGCAACCCCTAATGAAATAATGAATCTAGGCGAGAATCATCAGTAAATGCTAAAACCATTGGGTGAAAAGTTGGTGGGACTTTAAGATGGAGAGATGCAGCCAATAACATCGAATCCGCTGATCAATATTTATATTCCATTGTGTGCCTCCTGTTTGACTTATAAGTGCATCATATTCCCCATGATGGATTCTAGCCCCTTCTCAAAAATAAAACAAAAGCAAAAACTTTAATCAAGTATCTAGGTCTAACCCCAGGGGATAGAGAAACAAATGGCACTACAGGAAACAGTCAAATCCAGAATGTAGGATATGCTACAAGATAACCTGTATTCTTCGCAAATAAATGACATGAAAGAAACAGGGAAGAGAAAGCACTGTTATAGGTTAAAGACTTATCAGCCAGATGTCAGGTGTGTGAACCTTGTTTGGATTTTTTAACTGTGAAAGGATATTTTTTAAGGTTTGAGGAAATTTTCAGATGGACTGAGTTATTAAAAAAAATTTTGTTAATTTTTTAGGTGTGATAATAGCATTGCAGTTATGTAAATTAAGTATTTCTGAGTGAAATAATAGTCTGGGATTTGCTTTGACCACCTCTTCCTGCACAAAAAGTTGGGAAAAGGAAGAACAGACTAAACAAGTTGACAAAAATGTTAATTTTTGTTGAAGTTTGTGATGGGTACATGAAGGATAGTCTTTAGATTACTCTCTCTATTTTTTTGCATATTTTACCATTTCTATAGTAAAAAGTTAAAAAAAAAAAAAAGATCACATGCGTAAGGACCTTCCATATATCTATGAGAGATAGCCTCATTCAAAAGGTAGACAGTGTTGTCTTATAAGACAATGATTTTGGTTTAAGTACCAATTTTATGGGAGAAAATAGAATGATTCTAAAGACAGTATCCTTGTAGAAATAAAAAGTTTAGGGGCCAACCCAGTGTTGTAGTGGTTAAGTTTGCATGCTCTGCTTCAGTGGCCCAGGGTTTGCAGGTTCAGATCTTAGGTGTGGACCTACATGCACAGCTCATGAAGCTGTGCTGTGACAGCATCCCACATACAAAATAGAAGAAGACTGGCACAGATGTTAGCTCAGGGCCAATCTTCCTCACCAAAAAAAAAAAAAAAGAAAGTTTTAACTGGTGTCCTGAGGTAACACTGAAAACTCTTACGTGTGGAGAAAAATCTATAAAAGCATTAGGGGACCGCTTAGTGATGTTAAATAGACCCACTCTGCCTGTTTTACTGCCAGAGGGCATTCCCTAAAGGGGCATCTATCACAGAGCCCAGAACCTGGACAAGACTGGTTGGCAGAGTTCCTTGGTGACCCCTCCTTGGTTTCTCCTCAAGGGCTGTAGTGTCAGCCAGCCTAAGCCATCTCCTAGGGGACTACTTTTGTTCAAAGGATTTGTGAGATGTATTCCCTATGGTCTAACACCATATTCCATAATGCTTTGTGGTTTTTTATGATTTTCCTTATGATTTATGATTTTTTCCTGTTTTCTTTGAAGTTTGCCCATTTTAACCCATGTTCATTTCTCGCTTTGTATGTGTTTGTGTCTTGCTTGCTGTCTTTGCCTCCGTTGTTCCTAGGTTACAGTATAGCCAGGATAGACCCCGTCACTTGGCCGATGAGCATGCGCTGATAGCCTCCTATGTGGCCCGTCTGCAGCACTGTGCACGGTCAGTGGTAGGGCAGCAGCAGGCGGGTCGCCGAGGGCTGATCAAAGGGATGGGGAGCTATGTTACGGGGTTGCCAGCGGGAAAAAGCTTTGCATGTGGGGTTTTTCTTGAGAAGCTACCAGCTGTGTTTGGCAGAGGTTAAGTAATTGCTAAAGCATTAGCTTCTAAAAGAGAAGGAAGCTTGCCAGGCCTGGGCACTTACCAAAACATATAGTCAGAAATTCTCCTTTTAAGTGGAGTTCACTTCCTTCAGATTACACTTAAAGAGTGTATGAACCTCAGAGAGAGGTGCAGTCCCAAAGGTGTACATTCTCAGAAAGATTTGGTGCAGCTTCCTACTGTTCATTCTTGCCTAAATAATGAAATCTTTCTGTTGACATTCAAAGGGTAGGGTTGATCAGCCCACAGATATCTCACTCTGTCTAATCTTTGATACATCGCCCTGTTACATCTTTACATGTTACGTCTTCATCTCGTCCCCAGAATCTATCATTGTTGATTATTGAAGTGGCTGGTTTTCAGCAGTGATATTGAATCGTCGTTACCTGAGGGCTTTTTCCAAATGATACATACCTTCTCATATTATAATAATTATATGTATTGTAATAGCCCCCACATACCCCTTTTCCTGAAAACTACTGTGGTGGTGACTCACTGTTAATATGGGAATATGACTGATCCCTCAGCAGGTTAGGATGGAAGATCCTTTGATAACTGCTCACTGCAGCAAACTTAACCCTTCAAAAGAGTTAATGCCAAACCAAGTGCTGTTACCTTCAGGCAGACCCAAAGTCACCTGCCCACTCCATGCCCACGCCACCACCATTCTGCAAGGAGAATGGCAGGTAAAGTTTAGATAATCTAAAGCCATCCTTCCCCTCTGCGTAGCAGCAAAGAAGAGTCACTGAGCCCAACAGCTTGAGGTTCTTATTCTTAGAGAGACAACCATAATTTATAAGCTAAACATGTAAGAGAGGCTGGAGCCTTAAACTTTTACCTTAGTTCTGCCCATAACGTGCCATGGCTCCATGGGAAGGTCATTTGACCTTGCTCTTATTTCCCATAATAACAGAAGAATAAATTAATAACCAACGTGCAAAAATATATATTTGAAAAGGACTGTTTTTAATAATATACTTCATACCATTTCCTATAGTTTTCCCAGTGTGACTAAATAGTGTTATTATTTTCAGGCATTCACCTATCTCTAAAGCCTTAGGGAGACTGTGAGGCTCTCTTCACCTCCCACCTATGTTTAATAGGCTTAGCCTATGGGAGGGAAAGAAAGGCCTGATAATCGTGCATCGTATCACAAAGAGTGTCTCCTCATCCAGGAGATGATTTCTCTGCACTCTGTCTCAGCCCCTTGGGCTCCAGGAATAGAGTTGTCTCACCCCTGGGAGGACAGCTTACTTATTATCAGTGAGGGCAGTTGTCCGGGTGATGAAACGTTTCCATGGCGAAAATAGCAGCACAATGTTGGACAGAGACTGCTACCTGATATTTCAGCCCAAGAAGATTTACGGTAGGTGTAACCAAGGCCCTCAAGTCTCATGGCTTAGGGAGTAGGCTCCCTGAGCAAGAATTGGTGTCTGGGAACCGTGGGAGAACGTGAGGATTGGGTGAGTACTGCATCTCTTGTTGATTTATAGTCTAAGGAACTGACCTTCATACTTCCTCAAAGAAGTCAGAAATTTCCTGGCTAATTCTGAAAATGAAAGTCAGTTCAAGCAGAAGAATAAGGAACCTTTCTAATTTTCTTCATAATTTTTGTTGACCTTAAAACCTCTCATTAGCATAAAGTTCTAGTTTCTGTCTGGAAAGCATAGCCAACTAAAGCAACCATGTCGTCCATATTTGGGCATAAATGACAAATAGGATTAACCTTCCTAAGGAGATGCAGTGTGATGGAGAAGGAGGAACTCTTTTGCACAGGGTAACCTATTGCATCCCTTGCCAAAAAAAAAAGACCAGCCACTTAAGTCCTACTTCTTAGGCTGCCAGTCCCTCCATAATATTATCTACTCGTATTGTTAAGTGTTCATTTTTGTTGTTGTTTATGTAAAAGATAAAGATAGTTTTCTCATTTCAGACAAACACCTTTAAGGTGCACATATTATAGTTCAGCCCTCACCTTGGGGCCTTGACCCCAAGGTACTAAAGCCAACCGATGGTAGCATCTTCTTATTACGAGATCGTCTTTTGAGGGGGTGATTGTACGTGCTGGAGACTGGCATTTGCACACCTAGCGTTATGAAGTATTCAGAAGTGTAACAGATGGAAGACTTAAAGCACATTTAAAAGAAAAAATCCATCCTAGAGGAAAGACCAAGTTAGGCTTGAAGAATTACCCACAGAGACAGAAATACAGAAAGGTGGGAAAATGCAGTTGATTCCATATATGAAAAGGTAAGACAGATCTCTATTGATTTAACTTCACCCTTCCCAGATTCCCCTCAGTAATTATAACAAGATTTGATGAGTATTGAACTCATGTCTTTAAATTTTTTCATATTAATTGTCATATTGCCAAATTTCAGTCAGGGGTTTTTGGAACTCCAAGAATCTTGGGCTAATGTAGAAGCAAGCCACAGCAGCTGTCTCTGGTCAGTTAGTCATCATTATCACTGTTATCTTAAAGCGTATGCCAGACTTAAACAAAGATAATTATATAGCCACAGTCCCTCTTAATCTATGAATGTCCTGATATGGATAAAGGATAGTTGATGTAACATGCTAAATTAAAGGAGTCAATTATACGGTAATCATTCAAAAATTCTTTGTATCTCCTATACACAGAGCTAGCCAAGAACACTTCTTTCATCCAGGTGCGGAATTATCTCATAGACCACCTAGGTGGGTCTTTAAATTTTTAGAGTGTCTGTTAAAGAGTAATAGACTACGTTATTTCAGTCTGAGATGGAGCTGTAGTTGTGGAACGAGCGTGGTAAAAGAAGAGAAAGGGGCATTGAAAGATACCATGGAATCTTCTCTGCCTTTACCATATATTGGGCCTGCCCTAGCCCAGGTTCCTCAGTTTTGCTCAGCTATGTTAAATGTCCTTTTTCTCAGCCCTCTGTTTTTCATGATGCTTTGGTTTTCTCTTGGACTTTTTGAATTCAAGACCTATGTCTAAAAGTCATGAGTTTTTTCAAAGCATTTGATTAGAAATCCCTCTCCCAGATTTTGTAAATGCCCTGTCTTTTCTCAGCCCTTGCATTCAAAAAGAAGTGCCCCTTCTGATGGTGTAGGAGCAGTGGAGATATGCTGCTGAAGAGAAATGACACACATGGCCTCATCGTTTCTCTAAATCCCATGTCTTAGAAGACCATTAGTATTTATCACTCAGGCCTCCATTTCCTTTGCTACCATTCTTTTTTGCAAGCTTTTGTCCCATCTCTTCTTTCTAACAGAGAAGCAATATCAAAGGGTGTTTAATAGATACCTGTTGAATTTTTATCTCTTTGGCAGTGTCCTGGACAGTCCTAGCCGACTGGATGAGGAACACCGGCTTATAGCTCGCTATGCTGCCCGTCTGGCTGCAGAGGCAGGAAACATGGTGAGTGAAGAGAGGATCCCAGTAGAGTAGCAGAAATTAGCGTTACTTTAGGGGTATGGTAAACATGAAACTCAGGGGAGTGGGTACTCACAGACAGAAGGGGAGAAGTGGGTTCAGGGAAGGGATTACAGTGGCCTTTAATTTTATCTACAGTATCCTTTTCCTTTAAAAAATGAATAAAGAAAAGAAAATCAAAGAACCAGAATTTGATTCTTTAAAAAAGATCAGCAAAATTAATAAACCCCTAGAAATACTGATCAAGAAAAAAGGAAAAAGAGCAAATGCAAATTATCAATATCACAAATGAAAGAAGACACATTGCTGCAGATCCTACAGGCATTATAAAGATGATAAGGGAATATGCTGTGAAATTTTTTGCCAATAATTTTGACAACCTAGATGAAATAGACAAATTCCTTGAAAGATACAAAGTAACAAAACTGACATAAGAATAAATAGAAAATCAAAGTAGTCCTAAATCTGTTAAAGAAATTGAATTCATAATTAACTTTCCACAAAGAAAATTTCAAGCGCAGATGGCTTAACTGTTGAATACTATCATATACTTAAGGAAGAAATAATAACAATCTGACATAAACTCTCAGAAAATAGAGAAAGAAGGAACACTTTCCAGGTTATTTTATCAGGCCTCTATCCCCTGATGCCAAAACAATACAAGACCATTATAAGAAAAGAAAATTGATGGCCAAATTCTCTCATGAACATGGATGAAAAAATCCTTAACAAAATTTTAGCAAATTGAATCCAGCAATAGGTAAAAAGGATAATACTCCATGATCAAGTGAGATTTATCCTAGGAATGCACACTTACTTAATATATAAAAATCAGCCAATGTAATTCACCATATTAGCAGTTTAAAGAAGAAAATGATAAGATCATTTCAATAGAGCAGAAAAAGCATTTGACAAAATATGATACCCATTTATGATAAAACTTGTTAATACACTAGGAGTAGAAGAAACTTCCTCAACCTGATAAAGAACACCTACAAAAAAACCTAGAGCTAATATAACCCTTAACGGTTAAATGTTGGAGTAATTTTCCTACCTAATATTGAGAACAAGAGAATGATGTCCACTTTCACCACCAAATTGTATTGGACATCCTAGCCCGTGCAACACAAGAAGAAGAAAAGGGCCTGAATATTGAAAACGAAGAAGTAAACCTGTCATTACTTGCAGATGACATGATTGTGTATAGAAAGTCCTAAGGAGTTTACAGAAACTCTGCTAAAATAGATACATGACTTTTTAGTAGTGTTGCAAGATACAAAGTAAACACACAAAAAATGATTGTATTTCTAGCTACTAGCAGTGAACAAGTAGAAAATTAAATTTATAAAAAATACCATTTAACATTAAAAAACATCAAATACTTATAGATAAATTTAATGAAAGACATTCAAAACTGAAAACTATAAAATATTCCTAAGAGAAATTAAAGAAAACCTTAATAGAAGGAGAGGTATGGGGGGCCAGCCCCATGGCCGAGTGGTTAAGTTCGCGCGCTCTGCTTTGGTGGCCCAGGGTTTCGCTGGTTTGGATCCTGGGCACAGGCATGGCACAGCTCATCAGGCCATGCTGAGGTGGCATCCCAAATGCCACAACTAGAAGGACCCACAACTAAAAATATACAACTATGTACCGGGGGCTTTGGGGAGAAAAAGGAAAAATAAAATCTTGAAAAAAAAAAAAAGGAGAAGTATGCTATATTCATGGGTTGAAAGGTTCAATATTGTTAAGATGGTAGATTTCCCCAAATTGATCTATAGATTCAATATCAATCAAAATCCCAACAGACGTTTTTTAGAAATTGGCCAACTGATTTTAAAATGTATTTGGAAAACCAAAAGTCTTAGAATAACCAAAACAGTCTTGAAAAGGAACCAATTGGAGGACTTAACCCTACTTGGCATCAAGACTTACTGTAAAGCCACAGTAACTAAGAAAGTGTGGTATTGGCAAAAGGATAGGTAAATAAATCATCTAGAAAATGGATTCACACATAGAAGGTCAGATGGCTTTTGACAGGGCACAAAAGACATTCAGTTGGGAAAAGAAAATCTTTTTAACAAATGCTGCTGGAACAACTGTATATCTATATGAAAAAAAGAACCTCAACCCTCAACCCCTACCTCACACCATACATAGAAACCAATTTGAAACGTATCATAAACATAAAAACTAAAACCATAGAGCTACTAAAAGAAAGCTTAGAAAAATATCTGTATGACATTCAGGTAGGCAAAGAATTCTTAGACGGCTTACAGGAATCACAAACCATTTTTAAGAACGAGATAAACTGGACCTTATCAAAAATAAAATCTTAGGGGCCAGCCTGATGGCACAGCAGTTAAGTTCGCACATTCTGCTTCTCGGCGGCCCAGGGTTCACTGGTTCGGATCCCGGATGTGGACATGGCACTGCTTGGCAAAAGCCATGCTATGGTAGGCATCCCATGTATAGAGAAAGATGGGCATGGATGTTAGCTCAGGGCCAATCTTCCTCAGCAAAAAGAGGAGGATTGGCAGTAGTTAGCTCAGGGCTAATCTTCCAAAAAAAAATAATAAAACGAAATAAAATCTTTTGCTCATCGAAAAATATTATTGAGGCCGGCCCTGTGGCCTAGTAGTTAAATTAGGCCTGCCCTGCTTTGGTGGCCTGGGTTCAGTTTCCAGGCGTGGACCTACACCACTCATTGGTGGCCATGCTGACGTGGTAACCCACGTACAAAATAGAGGAAGATTGGCACAGATGTTAGCTCAGGGACAATCTCCTTCAAGCAAAAATAAGAAGATTGGCAACAGATGTTAGCTCAGAGCAACTCTTCCTCAGCAAAAAAAAAAGATATTATTAAAAAATAAGCAGACAAACCACAACCTGGAAGAAAATATTTACAGCACATGTCTGACAAAGGACAAAATATATAAAGAATTCCTGCACCTCAATAATAAAAAGACAAACCAAGTTTTTGTGTGTGTGTGTGAGGAAGATTGGCCCTGAGCTAACATCTGTTGCCAATGTTCCCCTTTTTGCTTGAGGAAGATTGGCCCTGAGCTAACATCTGTGCCAATCTTCCTCTGTTTTGTATGTGGGACACCACCACAGCATGGCTTGAAGAGTGGCATAGGTTTGCACCCAAGATCCGAACCCATGAACCCCGGGCCATCAAAGCGCAGCACGCGAGCTTGACTACTTGACCACTGGGCTGGCCCCAAACCAAATTTTTTAAATGGTGAAGACTTGGACAGACACTTCACAAAAGACGATGTACAAATGGCCAATAAGCACATAAAAGAGTGGCTGATATCATTAATCCTCAGGAAAATGCCAGTTCAAACCGTAATGACCTACTAGAATGGCTAAAATGAAAAAGACTGACAACAGCAAGTGTTGGAGAGGATGTGGAGGACTCAGAAATCTCATACATTGCTGGTGGGCGTGTACGTGGTACAGCTACTTTGGAAAACTATTTGGTAGTTTCTTAAAGAGAGAAACATCATCCTAAGACCCAGGAATTCTACTCCTAGATATTTGTCCAGGAGAAATGGAAACATCTGTCCAGAAAGAGCTTTGTACAAGAATGTTCATAGCAGTTCAAATCATATTAGCTGGAAACATCCCAGGGATTTATCAACACAAGATTAGGTAAACAAATGTGGTATGTTCATACACGGGAATTTAACACAAAAAAGGAATGAACACTGATACATGCAACAACATAGATTATATAAAAAACATTATGATGGGTGAAGGAGGCCAGACACAAAAAGATACATACTGTTTGATTCCATGTATATGAAATTCTAGAATAGGCAAAACTAATTTATGGTCATGGAAATCAGATCAGGGACTGTTTCTGGGAATGGAGATATTAAAGGGAGATGAAGAAAATTTCTGGACTGATAAAAATATTCTGCATTTTAATAAAGGCATGAGTTATGTGAGTGTATGCATTTGTCAAAACTGAATGGCATCCTTAAGATCTGAGCATTATATCTCAAGTAAAAAGGAACCAAAATGGTGAATATGCAAGAGTTTGGTTGTGTTGGGAAGTGGCTACCCAGGGATTTTCCATCTGTTTCCTGCAATTTTGAAATAATTCATAATAAAATGTTTCCTTTTTTCCTGTTCAGTTTTCCACCCTTTACTTTCCTTGAAGAGTTATATACATATTAATATCCATCCCCTCTCGCTGCCACGCACTCATTCATCTTATTCATTGGCAAATATTTGTTTTGTTTCTGTGATGTGCCATATTGGGTACTATGATAAACAAATGATTCCTTCCCTGATGGAACTAACAATCTAGTGAGAGAGACAAGCATTAAACAATCACACTATTAAACATGACTACAAATAATTAAGTTCAGTGGAGGAAAAATATAGGAAGCTGTGAAAATGTAGAGCGGGTCCCTTATCCTGAAGAATGAGGGATGGCTTCTGTGAGAAAGTGTTACTTGAGTTGGGATCTGAAAATAAGTAGAAGAGAATTCAGCTTCCTGGGAACTGAAAAGGACTAAAAACCAAAGCAACCCAAGAGCTGCTGTTGCTGCCACTCCTGGCCTCGGCTCTAATTATCATGAGGTGCAGTGGGCAAACTTTGTGCATATGCAGAGTGGAGAGTTGGAAATGAAGCTCTCACGTAAAGCTAGGTCCTGAAAGCATTATAACCTGGTGAAGGTGTGGTGTAGAAGATGACCATCCGCTAACACAGAGGTAAGATGGGAAGACTCATGGGTCTCCTTCTATTGCAGTGGAAGAAGAGGATTCCCCTAGGAATTCACTGTCTTGGGTCTGTCTATACTTGTGTTCGGTGGATTTACATTACTTCATAGTTTGAGAAACACCAAGGTGAAATTTTAACATAAAGTTAACCCGAACGCATCTAACAGAAGCAAAATGTAAATCCTTTCCTAAGGTTAACATTCTCAGTTGAGGCCTAGCAGCTGAGGTATACCTCGCAGATATTGTGGGTTCAGTTCCAGACCACTGCCGTAAGGCAAAAACTGCAATAAAGCAAGTCATGGGAAGTTTTTGGTTTCCTAGTGCACATAAAAGCTATGTTTACACTACACTGTACTCTATTAAGTGTGCGATAGCATTGTGTCTAAAAAAACAATGTATGTATTTTAATTTAAAAATACTGCTAAAAAATGCTAACCATCATCTGAGCCTTCAGCAATTTGTAATCTTTGCTGGTGGAGGGACTTGCCTCAACGTTGATGGCTGCTGACTGATTAGGTAGTGGTTGCTGAAGGTTGGGGTGGCTGTGGCAATTTCTTAAAATAAGACAATGAAATTTGCCACATTGATTGACTCTTCCTTTCGCAAACGATTTCTCTGTAGCATGCGAAGCTGTTTGATAGCGTTTTACCCACAGTAGAACTTCTTTCAAAATTGGAGTTAATCCTCTCATACTCTGCCACTGCTTTATCAACTAAGTTTATGTAAAATTCTAAATCCTGTTGTCATTTCGACAGTCTTTACAGCATCTTCACCAGGAGTAGATTCTTTCTCAAGAAACCACTTTCTTTGCTCATCTATAAGGAGCAACTCCTCATCCATTCAAGTTTTATCATGAGATTGCAACAGTTCAGTCACATCTTCAGACTCCACTTCTAATTCTAGTTCTCTTGCTGTTTCCACCACATCTGCAGTTACTTCCTCCAGTGAGGTCTTGAACCCCTCAAAGCCTTCCATGAGGGTTGGAATCAACTTCTTCTAAGCTTCTGTTAGTGTTGATATTTTGATCTCTTCCCATGAATTATGAATGGTTTTTTTTTTAAGATTTTATTTTTCCTTTTTTTCTCTCCAAAGCCCCCGAGTACATAGTTGTATATTTTTAGTTGTGGGTCCTTCCAGTTGTGGCATGTGGGATGCTGCCTCAGCATGGCTTGATGAGCAGTGCCATGTCTGCGTCCAGGATTCGAACTGGCTAAACCCTGGGCCGTCGAAGCAGAGCGCAAGAACTTAACCACTCGGCCACGGGGCCAGCCCCATGAATGTTCCTAATGGCATCTAAAATTGTGAATCCTTTCCAGAAGGTTTTCAGTTGACTTTGCCCAGATCCATCAGAGGAAACACTCTCTATGGCAGCTATAGCCTTACGAAATGTATTTCTTAAATAGTAAGACTTGAAAGTTGAAATTACTCCTTGATCCATGGACTGCAGAATGGATGTCGTGTGGCAGGCATGAAGACAACACTAATCTTGTTGTATATCTCCATCAGAGCTCTTGGATGACCAGGTGCATTGTCAATGAGCAGTAATATTTTGAAAGGAATCTTTTTTCTGAGCAGTAGGTCTCAACAACAGGCTTAGAACATTCAGTGAACCATGTTGTAAACAGATGTGCTGTCACCAGGCTTTGTTCCATTTACAGAGCACAGGCAGAGTAGATGTAACATAATTCTTAAGGGCCCTAGGGTTTTCAGAATGGTAAATGAGCATTGACCTCAACTTAAAGTCACCAGCTGCATTAGCCCCTAACGAGAGCCAGCCTGTCCTTTGAAACCGGGCATTGTCTTCTCTCCAGCTCTGAAAGTCCTAGATGGCATCTTTTTCCATTATCAGGCTGTTTTGTCCACACTGAAAATCTGTTGTTTGGTGCAGCCGCCTTCATTACTTAGCTAGATCTGTCAGATAACTTTCTGTAGATTCTACATTAGCACTTGCTCCCTCACCTTGCACTTTTTTGTTATGGAGATGGCTTCTTTGTTAAACTTAATGAACCAACCTCTGCTGACTTCAGACTTTTTCTTCTGCAGCTTCTCACCTCTCTCAGCCTTCATAGAATAGAAGAAAATTAGAGTCTTGCTCTGGATTAGGTTTCGGTTTAAGGGAATGTTGTGGCTGGTTTGATCTTCTATCCAGACCACTAAAACTTTCTCCATATCAGCAATAAGGCTGTTTCACTTTCTTATCATTCGTGTGTTCACTGGAGTAGCACTTTTAATTTCCTTCAAGAACTTTTCCTTTGCATTCACAACTTGGCTAAGTGTTGTAAGAGGTCTAACCTTCAGCATATCTCAGCCTTCGACGTGCCCTCCTCACTAAGCTTAATCATTTCTAGCTTTCAGTTTACAGTGAGAGACGTGCACGCCGTCCTTCACTTGAACACTTAGAAGCCATTGCAGGATTATGAATTGGCCTAGTTTCAATATTGTGTCTCAGGGAATAGGGAGGCCTGAAGAAAAGGAGAGAGAGAGGAGAACAGCTGGTCAGAGGAACAGTCAGAAGACACGTTTATGGATTAAGTTCACTATCTCATATGGGCCTGGTTTGTGGTGCCCCTAAGCAATTACAATGGTAACATCAAAGATCACTGATCACAGATCACCATAACAAATATAATAATCATGAAAAAGTTTGAAATATTGTGAGAATTACCAAAATGTGTCGCAGAGTAACACGAAGTAAGCAATGTGACACGAAGCAAGCAAATGCTGTTGGAAAAATTCCTATAGACTTGCTTGGCTCAGGGTTGCCGCAGACCTTCAATTGGTAAAAAATGCAATATCTGAGAAGCACAATAAAACAAGATATGCCTGTATTCCCACAGGAAGAGTCTAACTAAACATGAACTCCTAAGCTGACACTGCAATTTTAGGACCTCAGTGACTTTAGGTATTAGAATTATTGGCTATAAAATAACTATTTTAAAAAAGGGGGGGCCGGGGCCAGCCCCGTGGCTGAATGGCTAGTTTGTGTACTCCACTTCAGCAGCCAGGGGTTTCACCAGTTCGGATCCTGGGTGTGGACATGGCACCGCTTGTCAGGCCATGCTGAGGCAGCATCCCACATAGCACAACCAGAGGCACTCCCAACTAGAATACACAACTATCTACTGGGGGTCTTTGGTTGCGGGGCGGGAGAGGAGAAGGAGGAGGGGGAGGGGGAGGAAGGTTGGCCACAGGTCTTAGCTCAGGCACCAATCTTTAAAAAAAGATAAAATATGTTTAAAATTTCTTAAGACCTAAAAGAAGGAATTAAAAACACATGCAAGAAAAAACTGTCTAAAAAGACCAGAGTTGAAAACAAACCAAATAGAACTTAAACATTTTTAAAACAAAAGTTATTGAAATTAAAAACAGTGGGTTAAATGTCAGATTAGACACAACTGCATAGAGAATTAGTGAACTGAGAAATACGTGTAAGAAAATTTCCAGGGGCTGGCCCCTTGGCCAAGTGGTTAAGTTCCCGTGCTCCACTTCTGTGGCCTAGGGTTTCACCAGTTCGGATCCTGGGCGTGGACATGGCGCCACTCATCAGGCCCTGTTGAGGCAGCATCCCACATACCACAACCAGAGGCACTCACAACTACAATATACAACTATGTACCAGGGGGCTTTGAGGAGAAGAAGAAGAAAAAAAAAGATTGGCAACAGATGTTAGCACAGGTGCCAATCTAAAAAAAAAAGAAAAGAAAATTTCCCAAAACACAACACAGAAAGATAGAAAATTTGAAACAAAGTTTTCAGATGTGAAAGAGAGAGAACCAACCAATAGAATTATTTTCTTTTTTCTATTAGGGTGAGAAAATATTTGAAGAATTAATGGCTGAAAACTTTCCAAAATTGATTCACGACATGAATCCTCAGATTGAAACCGCAATCAGTCCCAAACTGAATAAGTAAAAATAATTCCACATCTAGATATATCATAGTGAAACTGCAGAATACAAAGACAAGATCCTTGAAAAGCAACCAGAGAAGATATATTACCTATAAAGAATTGATAGATTTCTCAACAAGAATAGAACAATTTTCTCAGAAACAAACAACAAAACTTTATTTAAAAATACGTAAGGGGCTGGCCCAATGTCGCAGTGGTTAAGTTTGTATGTTCTGCTTCCGTGGCCTAGGATTCGTTGGTTCAGATCCTGGGTGCGGACATGGCACCACTTGTCAAGCCATGCTGTGGCAGGCGTCCCACATATAAAGTAGAGGAAGATGGGCATGGATGTTAGCTCAAGGCTAATTTTCCTTAAAAAATAAATAAATAAACAAAACATCTGATTATATCTGGTGCTGCCAATGTTTGTAATGAAACTTTAAGAATTTTCTTTATGAAAAAAGAAAATTGAGTATCTTTAATGTACTGAAAATAACTAGCTAAACTGTCAAAAGTAAAAGGAATGGTCTGAAGCCAAACAACAGACTTTGTAAGCATTAACCAGGCAAAGAAAATGGAATGTGTGTCCAGCAGGGGGGTTTCAACATATGTAAAGGCCCTATGGTTGGAAGTTTCGGACCTGAAAGATGGCTTGTGTGGTTACAGCTCAGGTCAGGAGTGCAATTAGGCTGGACAGACAGCCCAGATCTCTCAGGACCATATTCGACAAACATAGTATTTTAATTTTAGAAATGCGTACCAATTTATCTTTATTTCCTCATAGGGAAATGGAGTTATGAAAGCTGCCAATGAAGACTCTTGCTTTTGTTTCTCCCAAAAATAATTTTTTCCAGGGCCAGCTGGGTGGTATAGTGGTTAAGTTTGCGCACTCTGCTTCAGCAGCCTGGGATTCAAGGGTTTGGATCCTGGGTGAGGACCTACACACCAGTCATCAAGCCATGCTGTAGTGGCATACCAGATACAAAATAGAGGAAGGTTGGCACAGATGTTAGCTCAGGGACTATCTCCCCCCACCCCCAAAAATAATAATTTGTTCCTATGGGTTTGTTCAGACTTCAAAATCTTTTCCTAGAGAATCTTCCTTAAGAATTAAGTCATACATCTAACTCTAACATCACAACTCTAAAGGTTAATAAAATGGGATATGATGGGGGGAAAGAATCGGAGAAAAAGGCAGAAAAGTTCCATTTAATTAGTTAAACCTTACATGTGGCCTCAATCAGTCACAGCTGTTTGAGTTAATTAGAAATTAAAATTTATAAATAAAATCAGTTGGATTTGTTGAGATGGACAGCATTGTGGTTGAGTTTTTAAAATTAGGTATATTTAATACCGTTATATGGTCTTGTTGCCTTTACATAGTACTTCAAAAATATTGTAAGTAACAGCTCCAGAGCCCTTTGACCCTAAAAGGAGATCACAGTGCTCCTTTACTGCAAACAAGATAAGTCTGTGTACATCTGATAGTCTCTGATGCCAATTCTCTAATTCATGTGAAAACGATAACTGTTAGAATGGTTTTGAGACTAAATACTGATCCCTTTCATCTTCCGTTTATTTTCCAAAGTGTGGTTATCTTGTAAATATTGGGCCTCTCAGGAAGGATTCTTCTTGACTAGATTTCTGTTAAACAGAAGATTTCTAATCCGCTGATCTCTCGCTGATACAAGTGCTTTGCATAAAGTGGGTGTAGTGCTTGAAAGAATTTATTTATAGCCTGCCAGATAGGCTTTGTATTGACTTTTTTTTTTTTTTTCAAAAACCTTCTTCCACAAAGAAAGACCCTGAAATCATATTAGCAGCCAGCATTACACCCTGTAGGGTGCTTCAGCGTCAGAACCATCCCATCTCCCTGGGGGGCAAACAGGGCCACTGAAACCTCTTCAGTCTGACCCTTGAATTAAGAAATTCTAGGTTGTTTAGATGAGCCAGGAGAGCTAATCTGTGTTCCTGAAGTGCCTAAATTCCTTTTTTATTTTTTAAAAAATTACAGTGTGTGGTAAATCATAGTGATAACAGCAAATTCTTATAATTTGATCACAAACATCACCAGCATTCGATATAATCAGCTGATTTTTTGTTTGTTTATGTTTAAAGTTTTTCTTTTCCTTATGAAAAAATTTAAAACTCCTGATGCAAAACTTGGAAGAAAGGTGAAATGAAGGGGAAACCGCCGAATTGTCGTCCTACCTAATACTGATACTTTTTGAGAAGGTTTTTTTCAGGTAGTCCAGTCCTGACCTTCACAGCCTCGTCATTGAGTCAGCTGCCCCAGGCACACACCATTCCAGAAATATCCTCGTGGCTTCTTAGAATTAAAGATCAACAGTGTCAGGGCTGGCCCGGTGGCGCAGCGGTTAAGTGCGCGCGTTCCACTTTGGCGGCCCAGGGTTCACCAGTTCGGATCCCAGGTGTGGACATGGCACCGAGTGGCAAGCCATGCTGTGTTAGGCGTTCCACATATGAAGTAGAGGAAGATGGGCATGGATGTTAGCTCAGAGCCAGTCTTCCTCAGCAAAAAGAGGAGGATTGGCAGATGTTAGCTCAGGGCTAATCTTCCTTGGATTAAAAGAAAAAAAAAGATCTACAGAGTCCATGTGGTGTTTTGCACACATTTAATGACTCAGAACCCCTGTAAAATTATAGTTGTCAAACGTGGCTACATATTATGATCATGTGTGAAGCATTTAAAAAATGTATAGATCCTTGGCTTTGCCTCAGACCTACTGAATCAGAATCTTCAGATTTAGGATCCATTGATTTTTATTTAAAAAGGAAAAAGAAAACTTCCAGCCTTCTGATTTACAGGTAGCTTGGGGGCCACTACCCTAAAAACATGGGTTTTTGAGAGAGAGAGGTTAATAATCCACAGCCCTCCGGTTTGTCGAGGTGAGGTTGTGGGGATGGGAGGACTGCCCCCAGGATACAGAGCAAGTCTAGGTGGTGTCAGGCTCGTCTCTTTGGAACTCATCCTGCCAAGTTCAAACAGATGAGAAGCCTCCAGTCTCCCTTTAGGAGGCTCCAGAAATGCACACTACCAGATTACAGTTTGCTGACTGTGTCAGCTTTCCTTGGTTTTATAACATTTGCCCAGTTTTACTCAAAGAGGTTTTGTTTTTTTATCCTGTACTTTTCAGATGCATCTCCATCTCATTAAAGATGATGGAGCTCTGTGAGATTAAGTAAACCTAAGAGAATGCTAAGGTAATAGAAAGTGATCCTCTTCACACCTCTCTCCGTAAATTTCCCATTTTGCAGACAAGAAAATTAAAGTATAGTAAAATAAAATAACTCAGGGTTTATGTGGCAAATAAGTAGCAAAACCTAGGATTCCTACCTGGTCTACCTACTTCCGTTCTTATTCCACTACAGTAAATTCTCGACTCCAGTAGCCAAAGCAGTGTTGTTTGTTTGTTTTTAATACACTTTTTATTATAAAACAGTTTTAGATTTACAGAAAAATTGTGAAGCTAGTACAGGGAATTTCCATATAACGCATACTCAGTTTCCCCTGTTATTAACACCTTACATTAGTATGGCATGTTTGTTGCAATTAATGAGCCAATAATTGATACATTTACTAAAGCCCATACTTTATTCAGATGTCATTAGTTTTTACCTAATGTCCTTTTTCTGTTCCAGGATTCCATCCAGGACACCACAGTACATTTAGTTGTCATGTCTCCTTAGGCTCCTCTTCACTGTGACAGTTTCTCTGACTTTCCTTATTTTTGATGACCTTGACAATTTTGAAGAGTCCTAGTCAAAAATGGTAGAATGTCCCTTAGTTGAGATTCGTCTTATGTTTTTCTCATGATTAGACTGGGGTTATGGGTTTTGAGAAAGAAGAGGTAAGTGCTGTTTTTTTCACATCGTATCAAGGGTACTTAGTCTCAACATCATTTGTCACTGTTGATGCTGACCTTGATCACCTGGCTAAAGGAGTGTTTGTCTGGTTTCTCCAACATAAAGTTAGTTTTTCCTCCCTTTCCACACTGTCTTCTTTTGAAGATGTCACTGTGGACGGGCCACACTAAAGGAATGAGAAGTTAGGCTACACTTCCTCGAGGGTGGGGTATTTACCTACATTATTTGGAATTGATTCTGTATTTCCCTGGTCAAAACCCTGCAGTGGCTTCACACCACATTCAGAATGAAATGGAAACTCTTCTCCGTGGCTGAAAGGCCCCATGTTATCTGGGCCCTAGCCTCATCTCCCAGCTTATGGGTACCGCTCTTACCATAGCTACTGCACTCCATCAACGCTGACCTGAACAAACCAAGCTGGAGCACCACAGGCCTCGGCCTCTGCCCTTCTGCCCAGCACACTTGTCCCTCAGGCCTTCACCTGGTTTGCTTCCTCACTTCACTGAGTCTCTGAAAGCCCTTTCATAACCACCTCGTGTAAAAAGTCTTCTGTCTCAGCTCACTCGGTTTCATTACCCTTTACTTCTTCATCGCATTTATCACTACTGTTTTTTTTGTGTGTGTGTGTGTGTATATATTTTTTGGGGGGGGGTTCTTATCTTTCTCTACCAGCATAATATGAACTACATGAGGGTAGGGGCTCTGTCTTATTCACTAATGCATCCCTAGTTCCTAGAACAAAACCTAGCACACAGTAGGTGCTCAGGGAATGTTTGTCGAATAAATGAATGAATGAACTGTTTAATTTTTGAAAGAAATCATCTTTAGGTCTCTTCTGGCCAAAATATTCTAGGTCTTTGTGAACTAATAATTCCCTGTCTGTCTTCTTCCCTTCAGTGTCCTGAAGGCATTTTAGGAGGGAATACTTGGCTTTCTTTTTTTTTTTTTAAGGAGAATTGTGGTATTTAAGACAGTAAATAAATAAAACCCTAAGTTTCTCTGTTAATATGCACTTAACTATGATTAAAGTTGGATTGGGTGAAATGAGCCATCATTTACACTTAGACTGGGGGCTCTCCCTGTTGTGACGTCCAGGGAGAGCAGCGAGGGTGCGGGTGCTTCAGGGAGAACTGCTGCCTCAGGATTTGAATTTTCCTCCACCCTCCCTTCCTTGCATTTGAGTAACAGTGCTTCTCGGTGCCAAAGAATCTTGCCTCATTAGAAATTGCTGTTAATACTCTTGATTCCTGTATTAACCTCCTGTTTGAAAGATGCCTCAGCATTTCAGTCAGACACTCAGAACTGAAAAGATTGTTTAGAAATTCCTAGTGAAATGCTATAGGATTTTTGTTTGCTATCATATGAAGCAGATTCCTTTCAGGGCTCATTTTCTCAGCGATAATTTTCCCTGGTCCCACTGAAATAAGGAGCCATTAGTTTTAACTCCAGTTTTCAGGAATTGGAAATGTATTATTCATAGCAGGTTCAGTCTCAGGCAAGCCATTTCTCTGAGGCTCAACTCAAACTCTCACAAGACTCTGAATCGAATATAGAAAATTTGCTTAATTAGCTGCTGGTCCGCTCTTCTCTGGAAGAAGAAAACTCGCCCTTTTTTTCCTTTTAAGAAAGAAAAATATTTGGTAATTTGGTAAAAAGCCTCCCACCCAGATTTTCTATGCAGTTTTGCCCCTGTTTGTTTAGGAAATGCCATATGAAAAGAATTGCTTGTTGCATCTTCAACCTCTAGACAGGAAACAAGATTTGTCCTTCATCATAGGTCATGTTTTAGGCTGAACCAAGAATGTGCAGAATGAAGCACAGCCACGGCAGAGCTTTCATTGAGAGCTTCCGTTCTGGTTAGTCAAAAAAAGGGAAACGTCACCTATTCATCCATTTTCCTAGTTGGTGTTGATTGGCTTCCATATTCTTAAAGGAGGTAACAAGGGTCAGAAACATCAGTGGATATGCAAATCAAAACCACAAGTGATTTCGCCAGAGAAGGTGTACAAATAGCCAATAAGCATGTGAAACATATTAGCCATTGGGGATATGCAAGTTGAATCCATAGTGAGATACCACTTCACACCCACTAGGATGACTATGATCAAAAAGTTGGACAATAACAAGTGTTGACAAGGATATGGAAAAAATGGAATCCTCATTCATTGCTGGTAGGAATGTAAAATAGTGCAGCCACTTAGGAAAACAGGAAGGCAGTTACTGTATGACCCAGCAATTTGACCTCTAGGTATATACCCATGAGAAATGAAAACATCTCTGCAAAAAAACTTGTCCACAAATATTCATAGCAGCATTATTCAAAATAGCCAAAAAATGGGTACAACCCAAATGTCCATCAACTGTTGAGTGGATAAACAAAATGTTGTGTATCCATATAATGGAATATTATTCAGCTATAAAAAGTAACGAAGTATTGATACAAGCTACAACATGGATGAACCCTGAAAACATTTTGCTAAGTGGAAGACTCCAGACGTAAAAGACCACATATTGTATGATTCTATTTATATGAAATATCCAGAGTAGGCAAATCCATAGAGACAGAAAGTAGATTAGCAGTTGTAGCAGTTTTCAGAGTCAGGGAGGGGCATGGGAAGTGACTGCTAATGAGTGTGGGTTTTCTTTTTGGGGTGATGAAATTGCTCTGGATTTGGATACTGGTGATGGTCTCACAACCTCTTAAATGTAGTAGAAATCACTGAACTGTACATTTTAAAAGCCTGGATTTTATGGTATACATTATATCTCAATTTTTTTTAAAACCCACAATTAACTACTTCGTGCTCACTAGAATGATTAAAACCAAAAAGAAAATGACAAGTGTTGATGAAGATGTGGAGAAATTGGAACCTTCATTCGTTGTTGGTGGGATTGTAAAATGGTACAGCCACTTTGGAAAATGGTTTGACACTTCCTCCAGATGTCAAATTGAGAGTTACCATGTAACTCAGGAATTCCATTCCTAGGTACTTACCCAAAAGAAGTGAAAACACATATCAACACAAAGCCTTGTAAGTGAAAGTTCATAGCAGCATCATTTGTAATAGCCAAAAGCTGCAAACAATGGAATACTATTCAGCAATGAAAAGGAAGGAACTCCTGATTCATGGAGCAACATGGATGAGCCTCGGAAACATCACACAAAGACTACATGTTGCATGATTCCATTTTTATGAAGTTTCTAGAAAAGACAAACTATAGACAGAAAGTAGATCAGTGGTTGCCTGTACTGTGGTTGGGGATGGGAGTGGCCGTTGACTATAAACTGGCATAAGGGAATTTTTTGTGGTGATGGAAAATGTTCTAAAACTGGACTGTGGTGATTGGTTGCACAACTGTTTAAATTTACTAAGATTCATTGAATTGTATGCTTAAAGTGGGTGGATTTTATGGTATGTAAATTATACCTCAAAAATCTGTTTTAAAAAAGTAAACAGTCAGTCTAGGACTCTGGATGTATTTTAATCAGGAAAAAAAACTTTCTTTCTCCTCACTGTAGACCCGACCTCCCACTGACTTGAGCTTTAACTTTGATGCCAACAAACAACAAAGACAGCTTATTGCAGAACTGGAAAACAAAAACAGGTAAGAATACAGAGATCGAGCCAGTTTCTAAAGTCCAAGATTATCACGTGAGTATCTGATTCTCATGTTCCTTGCAGACTAGCGGGCTTTTGACCACAAAGGAAGATCCCACCTCAGTGAATATAGGCCAGACCAAATCCAGTAAATGCCCCGGACACTAATTTATATATCTCTGCATGCTGTTCCTTTTGGTAGTGCAAAACCCTGCTCATGTGCTCTCAGGTAGATTCTTTCTCCCACCCACCAGTTCCCCTCTCAAGATTCCTTTCTCCACTCTACTCCCAGGAGCCTTTTGCTCTATCTAGTCACCTTGTTCTGTCCCATTATGCTGCATGTGACTGTTCAGTCTCTCACTAAAAAGCCATTTAAAGGCATGGAGACCAGACAACACACCATCATACACTGAACTCTAGAAACCAGGACAAAGAGATTGGACATAATGTAACAGACATAGGTAGAAGAAATGGCAGCCATCGTCACTCGGGGCGGGGGGGTCAAGGGGAAGAAGGGAGACAGAGGAAGACTTGGGGGCAGTTAGCGTAGGACCTGCATTAGGAGGTTGCATGGAGTTCTCTTTTCCTTTCCCCAGAGAGGAACAGAGTATTCTAGTTGTTGTTTTAATTTTGTGGAGATTTTCCAAGTTCTTGAGTATTTTTATGACTTTTCTACCACAAAGGATTGTTTCATTGAGGAAATGTCAAGTGCAGCCGTATTAAGAAGGAGTCCATTTCATATCCTGGTCATTTGGAACAATCAGAACAGGATTGATAGAGACGGCACTACTAGAGTGCAAACTTAACAGGAAAAACACAGCGAGCTCTGAAGCACTGTGTGGCCATCTTCCTTTCACCCATCCTCTCTAGAGAGATCCTGCAGGAGATTCAGCGTCTCCGTCTGGAGCATGAGCAGGCTTCCCAGCCCACCCCTGAGAAGGCCCAGCAGAACCCCACGTTGCTGGCAGAGCTGCGGCTGCTGAGGTGAGTAGGGAGACTGCACCACTGTCCCCACATTGTAATCTGCTGCAGTAGACATTTATGTCTCAGGAAACCAAACTAGTGGGATAGAATCTGTTTATCGGTATAACTAGTCATGTGAGAACCAACAGCTAAAGCCTTCCAGTCGTTCCATTGCTGCTTCAGATGTTTGGGTTCCTTTATTAATCAGTCTGAGAAGTGCTGCCTTCATTACAGAACTAGGTAAACACCAGTCTCCAGCTCCATGACAAGCGGAGTAGTGTTTATACTTTTGTGATTGCTTTAAGAAGACCATTGTGCTACACGCAGTCTTCTTATCTTGCTAATTAGTCTGACTTGAGAGGCTCTTGGGAGGAATAATCTTCTCTCTGACCTATGAGAATACTCTCCTGGTGCTTCATAGTCAGAGCAGGACTCTGTTGAAGAAAAAGGGTGCTTCTTGTGCGTGTCCTCCTCGACATGAAAGCACGTGGGAATCCCTTGCACCAGGTGTGGTGCCTTCCCACTTCAACATAAATCTAAACTGTCTGAAGGATCGAGAGACCAAGGACATGGGATCAGAGTGAGGGTAGAGAGCAGCCTCAGTTCCCACGCTGATGCTGTTTTGGAGGCAAGGAGAACTCTTCCAGAAGGGTGTAACACGAGAGTGATGTGATCAAAGTTATTAGACTCTTTTTTCCTATAAATCTTAGAAAGAGTCAGTGACTTGATTCTCCCCAGACCTCCAGATTTCCAAATAGTGAGTTCTTTCTGTTTAGGTTGTAACATCTGACATTCCACAGTTGATTTTTAACATGCTGTCATCTGGGATTCTGCATAGCTGAATATCCTTTTTTAGTTCTTCTTTTGGCTTAGATCATTTAACTTCTCAACTATGATTTCTTTTCCTAGAGAATGGAGATAATTGTTTTTCTGTAATGGTGATCCTGTGTAGATTTATAATATCAATAAATAAGTCATAAAGAATTTAAACTGTGCAGAAGAAAATTGTTAGAGATATAGAGATTCCCATTCTCCTAAAAATTCATTTTAGTTTCTAAATTTAGTTGGGCTGAGATTTGGGTTGCTGTGCAGCCCACTGTTGCATATTTGGGACATTAGCACAGTTGGTGTTACACTAGGAAGGAGGGGAAGACAAATGGTGCTGTCTCAGACGAGTATAACTCTGAGCTATCAGCATAAGATACAACTGTTTTCTTTCTCCACCACAGCTCAGGCACAAGTGACTATTTTGTATCTGGAAGAGCAAAAAACTGTCACACTTGAGTGTAACTGTTGCTGGAACTGGGAATGCTAAGTGCTTAGTTAAGCTGGAGGGATCTGAAAAATATCATAGAGTTAGTAGGCAAAGGGCTGGATCTGGGGATGTCACATAAGGCAGTAAAAGCAGGAATTTAAGTCTGAGGAAGGTCTAAATCCTGAGAAATCAGAAAATATTTAATCTCAAAAGCAGCTGCTACATCACTGAAAAAATAAGGACTATTTAATAAGTGTGCTGGATCAAATGGTTATGCATATGGGCAAAAATAGTGCCTCTCTACCTCGCATGATATATAAAAAACACTACCAGATGGATTAAACATAGAGACAAACTTTAAAACTTCTGGAAGGAAATGTAGGAGAATTTCCTTAGGATTTTGGAATAGAAAATAATTCTCTCAGAATTACTAACTGTAAAAGAAGTTGGTAAATTCGTCTATATTAATATTAAGAACTTTTGTTTATCAAAAAACACATAAAGGGCAACATTTATTTGTAGGTATCTGACACCCTTCTGGTTTTGATCAATATATGTGAATCCAGGAACTGTCAATACTCAGCTAGAATAATAAAACAAGATAGAGAATTTCATCCTTAGGATTAGTGATTATGAATCCTGACCAGTGGGGTTGTCTTTTCCCCCTTTATTATTAATTTTAATGGTATATTTGTTACGATAATATATATGACAAATGTGTTAGATATGAAGCATAATGATAAAATGAGCACCCATGAACCCACATTCTACTTGAGGACTCACGTGTTGCTAGAACCATCTGGAGAAGTGCCCCCTTGTCCCATCTCCTTGTCTCCACCTTCCCCACAGAGCTGACCTCATCCAGAATTTGGTTTGTCATTCCTTTGCTTTTTAAACAGTATTACTTAATATATGCGTATTCCCACATAATAAAGTGTTTAGTTTTGCTTTTGTTTTTTGCGCTTTATAGAAATGTTATTATATTCTGTCTCCTGGAACTTTTCCCCCCTCAATATTACTCCTTAAGATCCTTCCTTGTTGTTGCATATAGCTAGCTGTAGTTCATGCATCTCCACCATTACAATTATTTGGTCGTGCACAGCACAGAGAAAGAGTACTGCATCCAGTCTTGGGAGTTCAGGGAAGAAAATATATGTATGAATATATGAAGAAAATATATATGTAGGCTAGAAGCAGTTAGACCCATGGAGGTGGTGTAAGTTGAGCTAGACCATGACGAGTAGGTCTGATTTGGATGGAGTGTGGGACAACGTTTCAGATTAGAAGTGGAACTAGGGTTCAGCATGATCCCTTAAATAAGTAGAACACATTTGAGAGATGGGAAGGAGTCTTAGAGCTAAGGATTTGTTTTCAGTCACCCATTGAGTCAGTCTTTAGCGTACCAGTGATAAAGGAGATAACATTAGTTAGATAATTGAGTCTAGATTCTGGAGAGCCTTAAGTGATAGGTCATTGGAAATCCTTGGAGGGTTTCAGATGATGATTTTATTACGTTCACTAGATATAAATTGAGTACATACTGGATGTGTGATATTCTCTTTATCATTCAGTACTTGCGAAGATGAGTAAGATTCATCCCCTGAACTGAAGGATTTTGCATCGTGGTAGGAATGACAGCAGTGTAAGGTAAAATAAATTAAGTGCCCCAAGAAGCACCAGTTGCTATAGTGATTAATTAAGCAGGACCTGATGCCTGCTGAAGTAATCAGGAGCAGCTTCCTAGAAAGAATGACATTTGGAATGGACATTAGAGTGAATAACATTTGGAAGAGAGGGGAGAATAACTATGAATCATAAAATGATGGGGTCTGTTTAGGGAAAAGTAAACCATTGGCTGGAGGTCCAGACATGAAAGGGAATAAGAGGTGAGGTACTAAGGACAGGAATGTAGGTGGGATCTGGAGCAGCGCTGTCCGATAGAAATATAATGTGAGCCCCGTATGTAATTAAAAGTTTTCTAACAACCACATTGAAAAACCAAAAGGAAATAGGTGTCATTGATTTTAATGCTGTCTTTTACTTAACCTGATGTATCCAAAATATTATCGTTTCAACATTAAAAAATTATTAATGAGATATTTAACTTTCATTCTTTCACACTAGGTTTTTGATATCCAGTGTGTATGTTACACTTACACCACATCTCAATTCAGACTAGCTTCGTTTCAAGTGCTCAGTAGTCACGTGTGGCCAGTGGCTGCCATACTGGACAGCAGAGGTCTAGACCATGCAGGGCAAGAGTCAGTGATTCTAGAAATTCTGTTGTTGACGTTATTACATAGGATGACAAAATGAACACTTTACAATGATCCTTTGAGCATCATTGTAAAGTTCACAGAACACTTCCGTATCCATTATCTTATTTGATCCTCAAAATATTGCTGTTGTTATTTGCTATCAGTCCCATTTTAAAGAAAAGAAAATTGAGGCTCAGGTTAAGTGACTTGTCCGAGGTTGCATAGTGAGTAAATGGTGGGCCTCAAGTTTCTTGATTTATATTCCAGTGCTTTTTCCTCACCATAACAGATGAAATCAGTATTAATCAAGCTAGGAGACAATTGCATGTGTGAGGTAAGGAGCACTTGGATAAAGGGAGAGATGTGGGAATAGAAAGACACAACTTTCCAAGAGAGAATCATCTGAATTGGGTGACTGATTGAATATAGGATATAAACAGGGAA
This sequence comes from Equus caballus, assembly GCF_041296265.1. NCBI lineage: Eukaryota > Metazoa > Chordata > Mammalia > Perissodactyla > Equidae > Equus > Equus caballus. Next base: position 86,265,065 of record NC_091698.1, read on the forward strand.
GTATCAGAAAGGGCTAAGTTTTTCAGCTATGACATATGGAGGAAAAAGTGGCAGAGATAGAGAAATTGGAAAAGAGAATCCTTTGGGGAGGAAAGTCTTAAGTTTGGTTTTGGACATACTGAGCTAGAGTTGATGTGAAATCCGTCCTCGGGGAAAAGTGAATTCTCTCAGACACAGAGTCATCGTGACGTCTGTCACACTTCTTGAACCTCATGTCTGGTGCTAGAAGCACTGGCTACTGAACCCTATTTTCCCTGAGCAGTTTTTGTGTATTTTCTCCACTATTAACTTAAATTTGGACTGGTTTTATGTATTTTTCTAAGTGAAGTATTGAACTTCCTGAAGAAGAATTTTTAAAATCACTTTAATGGTATTAATAATACTTTTTCTCTCTGTGGCCATGTATACTTTCCAAAGCATTTTTGCATGCTATTCTCAGAACATAAAGAAAGTTGGGCAAAAGAGATATTAGGACCACTTTATACATAGGGTATTGGAGCTTAAATGACTTGCTCAGCATCTCTTACACTGGTAATTAGCAGAATGAGACCTAAGACCCATTTCACCTGGCTTTAGACCCTTCTTTGAGGGTCCCTTTATCTTCAAAGTTTCATTTTTGATGGGCTTTTCCTGTCGGATAGGCAAAGGAAAGATGAACTGGAGCAGAGAATGTCGGCACTGCAGGAGAGCAGGCGGGAGCTGATGGTCCAGCTGGAAGGGCTGATGAAGCTGCTGAAGGTAAGAGCCCTGGCCAACTCTCGGGTCTCCTCCTCCCACCACCCAGCTGTTCTCGTTTGTATTCCACCACCAGTTCAGCTTCTGCCTCCCCTGTGATGTTGGAACAGGATATGACTAAAGGCTTAAATAGTGCTACCTAGACCGGGTTTTCAGGTAAACCTCCATAAAGTTAGCCTAATTTGGTACAAAAGCCATCTAAATTAGTGTAAAGCCTGATTATAAAAAAACTAATAACTAGAACTAGAGTAATGTCCTTGAATAGTCGCTTTTATGAATAAATAAAAATGTTTAGAAATAGGATATTAGCTATGTATATATGAATATTTCTCAACTATTTAAAGTTTCTTTTAAGGCAAGTTTTCAGATATTCTCCCTAAATATTTAACAAATATTAAGTGTCTTATTTTAATAAGTATTACAGAGGCAAACCAACCTAATCAATAACTCTATTAGGAGGAATAAAATAGCATTATTAGCTCTAGGTTTTGTATATTAGGGCTTGAATAAATCAGGAATAATTCATCTATTTTTGTTGAAAAATATATTACAGCCCCTACACTCCAGAGCAGAGAAAGGCATGCTTGGTGTTTAAATGTCCTCACCTGGACAATTTTACTGGCATTGCACACTATTTAGCCAGCTGTGGAGCAGCAATAGCAGAGCACCTTTGTCCGTGCTGTTAATTCCTGGGACATTTTTGTCGATGATGCGAAACCACCGTACTTTGTAGTATGACACAGAGTTCTCAGCCAGAGTGGAAATAAGAGCCAGGCTGAGGGGCTGGATTTAATCCTGTGGTAAAGGGGAGACATTGAAGGTTTTGAAAACAATAGTTTAGGGAAATAGGCAGAATAGGTTAAAAAGAGGAGAAACTAAAAGATTTTAGGAGACTCATGAAATCATCCAGGCCCAAAGGGACAAGGATCTCGGCTAGGAGTGGAGTCCAAGAAAATAGCAACGTTGAGACTTTTCTTCAACTTCTGCATTCTAAACCGGTCCCTTAATAACAAAGCTAGTGGGATTAGCAACTTGGGTAAATGTGGTGTTTGTGTTTTAAACTGACTTTTGACTTGCTCAAGACAATCACTTCTTTAACCTTGAGCTGAGTTTTTCCAGCTTGGCCCTGGATATTTGGGTTTTTTGCATGGATATGTTTCTGCATTAACCCTGTTAACAGGATTTCTTGTGAGAAATATCTTATGTCTAAATGGATCTTGTTTAAAGAAAACCTTATGCATAAAACCTGGCCCAGATCCCTCTAATAGTTTTCAGGTATCCTGCTAAGCAACCCATTCACCCACTCAAGACAGCAGAGATGTCCTTAAACACATTTGGCCTGTGTAACATCTGGAGCCACGTGGGGCTTTAAAAGTCCTGCCATGGTGGGGTTAGTTTACCTGTAGGACAGGAGATAGTAGAGGATCCACCCACCGCTTGCCTGTGTCAAACCTCCCTTTAAGAAAGATGCTCTCAAAACATTACTCAAACGTAGATGGGAAGGTACCCCAGGGTGATTTTTGAAAAAGGCAAAAGGTTTATGCAAACTCAAGGGAAGTCAGAGTGCATTTCCCCTAAGTACCACGGTGGGCTTTCCCGTCAGCTAGCTTGCCCTCCGTGTTCCTTCGAGTTCCTGCCTCAGAGCCCCACGTGAATTACCAGGGCCTTGTCGTTTACCTCTGACACTTGTATTCAACAGCTAAGCAGAATGAGCTGATGGCTGGAACTCTAATCCCAAACCTGGAGTTTCTTTGTATTTCCAGCTGTTGTCTTACAGTTACAATTTTAGTAAATAAGCAGAACCCTGCCTCCCCATTTTGCAGGATCCCCTGCCAGGTTCTTAAATGCCTTGTCATTCACCCACCTGACACCCTGAGGCCCTTCAGACTGGAAGAATTTGTGAACACAAACCAGGAATGTTGTCTTTTTATCCAGTGATTCGAATTCACAGTTGAAATCTCATGCTTTTAGTATCCACCTTAGAGGATTCAGCATAATCTTAATTTGTGTATTATATGCACTCCTGAAAGATCATACATAGGAATTATTGACTTCTATTAAAATTTCAAAGATGTTTTCCTACTATTAAAAAAATATCTTCACCAACCCATAATAAAAGTGCCCATAAGAATCCTAATTTTAATTTCAAAGGAGTGTCCCCTGCTTTCCTTGATGTTCGGTCTGCTAACGTTTAATTCTCTCATAAAACAGCTGTAAGCAGTTAGTCAAGTGGATAATCAAGCCACATGGTCTGGGATACTCACAAATTAAAATACACCACACAGTAAATTTCCGTTTTCATGGGGAGTTCTTTCATTTTGCTTCAGTGAAATATCATATACTTTGTGTATTTATCTGAAAATGGTAATTTAAAGAAGCATATATAGGAAGTGTCACCGTTGTTTATTAATTCATTCAACAAAAATCTTAAATCCTTTTTTTTAGACACAAAGCAGGGTAAAAATCATGTCCTTATTTAACAAAGAAGTATTGAGTTCCTGAGTGTCATGTTTAAGTATTTGGTGTATAATGGTGAATAAGATTCAGTCTCTGTCACCAAGGAGTATCAGGGACCTTCTAATTGTTGGGTTTTTGTTTGTTTGGTTGGTTTTGGGTTTTTTTAATGAGGAAGAGTCACCCTGAGCTAACATCTGTTGCCAATCTTCATCTTTTTTTTTTCTGCTTGAGGAAGATTAGCCCTGAGCTAACATCAGTGCCAGTCTTCCTCTATTTTGTATGTGGGATGCCTCCACAGCGTGGCTGATAAATGGAGTAGGTCTGCGCCTGGGATCCAAACCTGCAAACCTGGGCTGCTGAAGCGGAGCACGCACAACCATAACCACTCGGCCACGGGGCCAGCCCAAATTTTGGGGGTTTTTTTAATGATGTAATTGACTGATACTCAGGCATCCGTGTTTTAGCATGCATCTTTTTCTTACATTTTTTTTCCTGATTAATGAACATGTGGATAACCTCTGCCTCAAACTTTTTTAATCTGAAAATGGTTATGTGTTGGTGTTTCAGTTTCTAAATCATGTTCCCAATATTTTTCTGCCTCATTTTCCATTTTTCCAATATCGTTTTTGAAACACATTTGCCAGATGAATTCTGCAGTTTTGAATTTCAGCCTTATTTGCAAATGAGCTTTTGAATGTAAATTTTTATGGCGATGACTACAGTGGCTGTGGCCTTGCTTTGGCCACCTAGCCAGACATCCCCCATGTGGAAGAGTCTGCCATGTTTTCAGTTAACATAAGCAGTTCTAAATTTGCACTTTATGAGTAAGGTATTATTACCGCCTTTAAATCAAGCTGGCTTCTATGCTTTGTCGTCAGTTGATGTGTACTGATCCCAGCTGACTAATCAATAACAGAAAGATTCTAAAGATCTTATATCTGACCCATTTACTGTGTTGACAGAGCCTTTAAGGCTTGATCTGAATAACTTTCGTGAGTTTAAATTATACAGCACCATCCTGAGTAACACTTAGCCAGAGTCCACACTCTCCCATTCCCTGCGTATCGGAGGTCTCCAAGTCCTGAAAACGCTGCCCTGTCCACCTTCCCCACCTACCCTGACACGTGTGTCTACCGCACTTTATCATGATTTCATGTCTTTGGACAAACTATAGCAGAGTCACCAAATGTGCAAACGTGAAACATCGTTTTCTGAGATTTCCCTATTCTGTTGAACCAATACCAAACCTGAAGAGAACAGTGAAGTAGGAAGGTGTCTTAGAAACAGTTCTAAGAAATTACATCCTGGTCTTTTGACCTCAGATGCAATTTCAGCCTGTCGGGATTGCCCCATCCCTCCCCTACCATTTCAATTTCCATTTCAACACTTAGGGCTAGCGATAAAAACACATTTTTAAATTGTTTAATAACTCTTCCATGGCTGTTTGCCTGCTTAGTGAATGGAGGAAAAGTGTTAGGCCCCACAGGGAAGCCTGGCTAGGAAGGGTGATCGCTTCCCACCTGCAAAACTCTAACCCTTCCACCCGGAGCTATGCATGCAGATACAAAAGTGAAAAGGCACTGACTTCTTCAGGGTAACTCAGCTGATGCTCAGGGCCCTCTTTGCCTGGGCTCCTGTGCATTTAGGTTTGGTCAGGCATCTAGCAGCTGGCTTTGATTATGAAGAATATCTTCCTACACTGAGATGGAGTCTCCTCAAGAGATTTCTTGGTGCCCATGTACTTTCTAGTCCATGTCTCTCCCTTGCAGGAATAAAATTACTTTCTCCAAATTTTTACTTCCCTTCTCCCTTTTGTAATTTCCTAGCTTTTCTGAAATCATTCTCACCGTTGCACCCAGATCTGCAGACTGAGAAGTACTCATCCATTCCTAAGACTTCCTACACACATGTTCAGTAAAGACTGCCTGTGCGGATGGGTCCAATTTAAATAGAACCTTTGCAACAGCTTTTAGATTTGCCTACTTGGGGCAAAAAGCGGAGGCTCCATGACCACGGTTATTCATAAGGCACAGAAAGAGGAAGTGAAGAGACTCATTAAAACAGAGTAGCTGCGGAGCAAAGGGCCAAAGAGAGAGAAACTCGGAAGTGTTTATCTCATCTTCATCGTGCTGCTTTCTGCAGTGCCTGGTGGTGCGTTCTGATAGCTGACTGCACACCATCACTGTAAGGCTCTGAAAGACAGAGACCATATCTTGTCTTCGTGTTTCTAGTGCTTTATGCATAAGAAGTACTAAATGAAGCTGTATTGAATTAATGAAAACCTGAGGTCGAGAACTCGTTTTTGAAAGGCCTCTCAGGGGCCCTGAAGCAGTTTCCAGTTTATTGGAGGAATGGGGATGCCAGTGGATCCTTGGAAAAAAACGCAAAGCAGCCCAAAAGCAGTGAAGGGGAGGGGACTAAACAAGAGAATCTGTGGTCAGGTGGAATTGCTGATTGTTGGGAAGTTCTTAGAGCACTGGTTCTCCAACCAGCAGGCGTCAGAATCAGCTGAAAGGCTCATACTGCACCCCACCCAAGAGTTTTGTTTCAGTTCGTCTGGGGTGGGACCCAAAATTTGTGCCTCAACAGTTTCCACGTGATGCTGCTGCTGCTGCTGGTCTGTGTTCCACACTTTGAGAACCACTGGCTTAGAGAAATGCATATAAACACGTGTGAATGTTGTGAATGGTGAAATACAATGATTATTGGGCTTTTGAGTCATGGTTGAGCTGCTGCTTTCAGTTTACCCTAAATAGTTATGTGACCTTAGGCAAGCAGGCTCTCTAGGCCTTTTTCATCTATAAATGAGGAAGTTGGCCCAGCTGGTTTCTAAGCTTCTTTTCTTGCAACTCTAGAAGTTAGCACTTAATGAATTGCGTGGGGCAGAGGCCTACCCTTTGCCCTGTCCAGAGGATGATGTTCTGATGGTGATCAGGGCCTTTGATCTCTGAACCCATGGGCCTGGCCTGGTTTGCCCAATTCTTCTATCGTTTCTTCCAAATGTTTGTGGTGATGGGCATTAATCTCTCTCCTTTTTCCCTCTGCCTTTTTTTCATCTTCGACACCTCTAGGAGGAAGAGCAAAAGCAGGCAGTAAGTGAACTTCAGAATTCTCCACCCGACTCTGGCTCCTTTTGCATGTCCTTCTTTTCCTCATATAACTGTTATATACTTTCTCCTCTCTTCCCTGCACAAGTTCATCTCTGCAGAATTGGTTATGTGTAAAACCCTCAGCAGTGCTCTCCATGGTGTTTTAAAATGGCCTAAAAGTCCATGTCATGTTTATCTAGTAGAGCATGTTCTTATTTGAAACCAGAGCTTAAATTTTTTTTCAAAGTACACATCTGTTGTGTTTATTTAAATATGCATGATTAGCCAGGCTACAATTGCATTTTCCTGCTCTTGCATTCTCTGCTGCTATGTGTCTAAAGTGACTTCAATTGCTTGAAACAATTTTCAGGGTGGTGGGGGTGACCTCAGGTCTATATACTGTGTCATGAATGATTGTGCATGAAAATGAGTAGTTCTTTTGGTAACTTTGGATGTCCCTTAGTCTTGAACAGGCTTCTGGGTGCTCCAGCTCCAGTAGCCTTTGTAACAAAGTTACTGTTGAAAACTAAGTGACTGATTATGCTGTAAGTGATTTCCTGTTCAGAGCCCACTCCAGAGGGAGCTCTGGTTTTTCTGAGCTGCATGCCTGTTGCATGGTGTTTAGGGAAGGTTTATGTTTATTTTTATTTTTCCTGATAGCCTCAAACCTGCACAAGAAAATCAATTGAGGGCCTATGCACAATGGTAACACCATATGCTTATGTAACGAATTAGGTTTTCAAAGCATATATTTTTTACACAAGCTAAAGCTGATTTTTAATTTACCTCAGGGCTTTTTTTTAAAAAGAGAAAAATGAAATGTTTAATTCAAAAAATTTACTCATTTTTTCCCCCAAAACCAAATTTATCTGTGTTTTAGTTTAAGAATAGGAACATAAAACATTGTTATTTATTATTCCCGGTAGGAAAGCAATGGAATGATAGAATAAAGTGGAGAGGAGAGGAAGGAAGAGATAGATAATAAGGGGAGGAGGCAAGAGGAGTGAGGGAGAGGCGGACTCTAAGAAAGAGGGAAAGGAGTCTGGTGTTAGGATTGCTAACAACTCAGAAATCTCAGTGGCTTAAATGTAACAAGAGTTTGGTTTTGTTTTGGCTTTGTTTGCTTTTGTTTTTCTCCTCATTCACACATAGTTTATTGCTTTGATTTTTTTTTAATAGTTTTTGTTCATTCTTCCCTTTTTTTTTTTCTTCTCTCCAAAGCCCCCCAGTACATAGTTGTATATTCTAGTTGTGAGTGCCTCTGGTTGTGCTGTGTGGTATGCCGCCTCAGCATGGCCTGATGAGCAGTGTTAGGTCCGGGCCTAGGATCCCAACCAGCGAAACCCTGGGCCACTGAAGCAGAGCGTGTAAATTTAACCACTCGGCCACAGGGCAGCCCCTATTGCTTTGATTTTATAGCACTTCCATATCAATAGTTACATTCACATAGGCAAAGCAGAAGAAGCCCAGGATGGAAGGTCAAGCCCAGCCATTAAATGCTTCTATCAGGAGGTGATACACATCACTTCCGCTCCAATTCGTTAACCAAAGGAGGTTACATGACCACACTTAACTTCAAGGGGGCAGGGAAGTATAATCCTCCATTTGCTTAGAAGAAGCAGAGAAGCCGGTGCTGGTAATGCCTACCACAAGTAGGAGGATGAGTAAGATTGTGTTGGAGGGCAGGAGAGAGACCCTCTATCCCCCTGCTCCCTTCTCCCGCTCCTTCCCTGACAGTCTCATCCCCCTGCTGTTGACCCTTCCTGCTGGTCCAGGGCATCACCTCACCTGTAGTTGCTGACCACCAGCATTCCTCTCCTTCTCCTCACCCCTCTACACCTCGGAGATGTGCTTCACAGCTAAAACCACTTGCTGGGAACTTCCTCCCACAGTCCGCCCAGACTAGCTTTTTCTGAGCCCTCTCTGAATGTGCCAGCTCAGAGTGAAGCACGTCCACCCTACACCTCACCTGAGAACTCTCTTTCAGAAGAGGGCAGATATTATGGATATTCATTTTAATGGTAGCAGTAGTGCTTCGAAGAGACATTTTATTTTTTAAAAATCTTATGGATTATTGTATAATCCAAGAACCAGAAATCGCCTCTGCTGGTATATTATTTCTCAGATCACTTTGAAGGTGACCTTGAGCAGAAAGGGGATTGAATGACATGTTCCTTTCAGTGATCTTTGATTCTGTGCAAGATCATCACCCCCTTGAAGTTGGCAAAATGAGAAGCTAGATGCAGACTGCTGAATCCTGCCACTAATGAGTCACCTGTGTGCATGTCTCGGGCATTCTCCTTGGCCAAGGTTCTGAGCTTGTGAGCCAGTCCTTACAGACTCATAGGACATCCATGGCGTGAATTGGTACAAACTTTTTTCTTCATCTTTCCCTGCTATGGTATGAGGTAAGACATTCTGCTCTGTGAATGTAGGTAGAAATATCCTCTGTCCATATCACAGCTTTAAACTGGACCAACCTAAAGCTCAGCTCTGAGGCTCAAATTTGAACTGAATGGCTTTACATAGTTCAACAATATTTTTAACACGTACAGCTGAAAAGACTATAAAGCTTTAGAACTAGCCCTTCTGCTTTAATCTGTGTCATTACTGAGTGAGACACCAAAAGGTATTTAACACAAAGCTAAGTTGTAACCCTTTCTTCCTGGGTTCTGGCTGGTATAGTTTAATTTCTTTTCTATCAAAATGTATTACCATATATGGGTAATAAAATAATTGTAAAAGACTTTTAAAATGAAGAATTTATGGAGCTGGCCCCATGGCCGAGTGGTTAAGCTCGCACGCTCCACTGCAGGCGGCCCAGTGTTTCATTGGTTCAAATCCTAGGTGCTCATCAAACCACGCTGAGGCAGTGTCCCACATGCCACAACTAGAAGGACCCACAATGAAGAATATACAACTATGTACTGGGGGGCTTTGGGGAGAAAAAAGGAAAAAAATAAAATCTTTTTAAAAAAAATGAAGAATTTGCTAGACATGCTTCTAAAAACTGGCTCTGTAAATCCATTTTAGAGAAATTTTCATATAGTCTGTCTTCTTCTTTCCCCCTGAGGGATAATTTTGGCTTAGGGGGAATTTGAGAGAAATGGGTAGTAACTGTGACTTTGTGAGCATTGGTGTTGTTTCTGCCTGCAGCCCCAGCCGCTTTTCCAGGGCTTTGAGTGGCGTTAGTGCCTCAACTGATAATTCTTCTGTTTTTCCTCTCTCCCTCCCTCTCTCCTTCCCTTCTCTTTTCTCAGACCCAAGGGTTATAATTAAGGGCAGAACTGCCTGGCTGTTTCAGATAAGACTTCACTGAGTGACTGTTCAACGCACGATATACCCTACAGTCTAACAGCCTCAGGAATTAGATTCTATCAGTTGAGTCAGGGTTAATCAGGCCCATGATAATCATCAGACTGTAATTAAAGGACGCCATCTGCCTTTTTCACACTGCAGCCCCAGCTGCCAGCCCAATGCCTGCCACACGGCAGATACTCAATAAATAGTTGCTAAATGAAAACCAGTATTAACCAAATTTACAAGGTTTTGACTTAAAAGCAGTGTGAATTCCTAATTGTAAGGGACGTAACTGGTTCGAGTACCTGTGGGAGTAATTTTGCTCAAGGTACTCCTGTGTAATAGGTAGATCCATTCAGGAGACTCGACGGTGGTTCAGAATTGTCCTTTACAGAAAGGAATCAGAAAGACAAATCTCAGTGTTACCAAAAGAATAAGAACACCAAGCTAATAAATTAGTATTATTATTAACTCTATTATTCTTTCTGTCTAAAGAACAGATACTGATTATGTGAAATAAAATCATCCTTTTTTTTTAAACGCAGATAATCTGTAAAATGCAGGATATCTACAGTTATTTGTAACACTTGAAAATATTTTGAGCATTGCTCAGTAAAACCCCAATGCCTGCAGTAAGAAATATGGTTATGGGATTTAGCAGCATGTTACGAAGGGGCACATGAGGGCAACAGACTGATGAGGACTCTGTGGCGGTGGGCTGTACCACCACTGGTATACTTGAGCTGTGGGCTACTCCAGTCTAGGTCCAACGGTATCCCAACCCTGGTCTGGAGGGATTTCAGATTGCGTAAATTCATTTTGGGGACATCTGAGGGTTCCATTTTCCCCAATGACTCAATATACCATAAAATTTCACTGCTGGGTCACTAACACCAAATAAGATGAGCTATCTAAGGCAAGGGGGTTCTGTTTCCTCATGAAGGATGTGTTTCCTTGAACCTTTCTCTGAATCCTCCCAGTAGAAGATCGTTACCTTTTATATCCAGATCAACATCAGACTTAAAGACTGTAACTTTAGACAGTAATCTCTAAGGACGGGGGCTCTCACAGGTATTACCTTTGACCCAGATTAGTAGTAGGGTGATGGTCCAGAGTGTCATTCTGAAAATTATGTAATCAGAGGAATCTTTGGAATTCTGCTAAGAGAACATTGCCATACTTGGGACCTCCCTTTTTACTTCACTCAGTAGGGATATCAGTTGGGATCTTGCCCTATGCCCTTTTCAATTTCTAGAACCAGGCAAATAACCCACTGCAAATACACCAAAGAAAGCATAGTGTGGGCTGGCTCTTGAAAGAAATGGTGGTCCCATCTCTGACCGCAGCTCCACCAAGTATGCCTCAGAGGAAGGGCACTCAATATTTAGTTAGCCATGGTTGAGCCATGAGGGCTCCAATAAAACTCAGGAATACTCACTTTGTAAGTTTAAGAGAAAGTATTAAAAAAACCAAACCTATACAACAGCAAATAAAAACCTCCTCTTTGTCCGTTAAAGAGATTATTGGTGAACCCCTTGTTGTGCTCATGGTTCATTTCCCCTCCTGGATCACTTAACCTTCGGACACAATCTCACTGGGAAGTGACTCAGATTCACATGCGTCTCAAATCTTCTAGACTCTCTGGCTCCACCATACTCTGAAATAGACACCTGAGTCTCCTTCCTCCTGGAAGGCAGAGAATTGCCATTCGTTTATTTATTCAGCAATGTCTTACTACGTACGTTCAAGGCAGTGAGCTTGACCTTTTGGAGGAGAACAAGAGAAATCCTACACAAATCCCACCCTCAAATAGTATAAAAATTATTTCATGATTGGCATGGTGCCCTAAATACAGAAACACAAGCCAGGTCATTGATATCCTGAGCTTTAGGCACCGCTGCTGCCCTCCTAAGTTTGCGAATTCCGCAGATGTCTTTTGGTAAACAGGGATCAGTGTGCTGTGCTGTATGGCTATGCCACAAAGCTTCAGCCTGGGTCCCAGTCCTGGTCTTCATACGTGGACTGTCTGCCAGTGCCAGCTGCACGTAGACAGCCTCGAGAAAGTCTGCAGAGTGTGCTCACTCATCAGTCTCGGCTCCTGTACTCACTATAGGAACCTGGCAGTTTGTCGTTTTGTTTTGATTTGATTTTTTCCCCAAAAGAGTAGATATTGTTACAATATTAAAAACAGGTATTTGTATTTCACTCTCCCAAAACTCCTTAAACACCTACAAGGAGTTTACAATCTGAGGTTATAGGGGGAAATTGCTTTCAGGTCTTTGCAGCACCCCCAATATTTTTTGTCAGTCTCATCAATGACAAGCTGAGAGATTTCCTTACCTGCTTTTTTTTTTTCCTCCTGTACTATATTTCTGTCTTTCCTCTCCTAAGTGGAATGTGTACAACATATGAAAACTATCCACCAGGGTCTCCAGGAAAAGCCTCTACACACCAAGCTGGAGAAATTCACCTTCCACTGGAGGAATATTGAATTCCTAGGACGTGTACCTCCTGTATAGCAGTCTGAGTCTCAGCAAAGCATCAATAGAAAAGAATGAGTGAAAGATGACTTCTAGGTTTGAGCCTGGGAAAATGATGGGTACCACGGACTGAAAGAGTGAAAATGGGGAGATGATGTGGTTCTCGGATGGGAACTTTGGTCTGATTTTGAATATACTGAGTTACAGAGAATAGGCAGGCAGGCAGGCTTTTTGTATGGTTTGCCAGATATTCGGGGATACGCAGGTGGAATTTCAGCGGGAAAACAGGGCTAGTGTTATAGATTTGGAAGTCTTCAACATAAAATTAGAGTGGAAACCATAAACATGAGCTTTAGGGGAAACCCATAGTAGACGAAAAGAAGAAAGAGGAGGTGGAACAGGTAGGATTGTGGAGTCTCACGGAAGCCCAGAAAGTTGCAAGAGGAGAAAGTTAATAAGACAAAGAAGCCTTTCAATTTGACAATAAGGAAGTTATCAGCAACCTTGGAAAGGAAATTTTCAGTAAGGTAGTAGACTGCAGACGACTCTGAAAAGTGGGTTTTGTCATGTCCTCCCTCCTTGCCCCACCCGCATTGAGTAACCTCGCCTCAGTGAAGGAAGTCTTACTGAATTACATGTGAATGGATTGCTCTTCTGACTCTTACAACCTTGTTGACAAGACCTCATTTCTTTTCTATATAAACATGTACATAACGTTTACAAGCCTCAGTTTCCTCATCTGTAAACTTCCGACTCCACAGTTCTTTGATCCTTTTGTCACTGATACCAATTAGTATATAGGGGAAAGGCTATAAACCAAGAAGGGTCTACGGAAGTCCAACTGGGTTCATTTGACTGGTGTCTCCTTTTGTGACTTTGAAGCCCTCTAGCCCTCACTTCATGTCTGGGCTTTATTTCAGTAACCACCTCCTTCCCCAGGGTTTATTCATGCCATCTGTATACCTCCCACTCTTCCAGACAAAAGAAAGCATCCTAAGAAAACATAAGCTGATTCCATAACCCTCTCCTTTGGCTTGCCTCTGGGATTCTTGACCATGCCTCCCACAGAAGGATGGGAATCCCTACCATTCCCTTTCTGTTAGACCTCATCCCAGCATCCTCTCTTGACATAGGATTCGATCTGTGACCCTTCACTTTGAGAGTGTCTCTAGGTGTTTCCTCAAATCCTGATGCTGTCAGTCTCTAGGGTTTTATAGCTGACTTCAGGCTAGTTCTGATGTTCCATATGAACAACAGTGCTAAGGTATGAGTTTCCTAGCCTAGAGTCCTTAACTGAAATGGACATCTGCTTAGTGTCAGCTAGAAGAAGCATGTAATGAAGGGTTCGATAGACTCTTTTGCACTCTTCTCCATTTGCTGCTAATCATAATTTGACAAGTAGAATTACTCTCATTGGGAGCTGCAGCATAGATGCCCCAATGCTTTAAAAAAAAAAAAGAAAGAAACAAAAGTGGAAGCATTTTTATAAAATTAAAGGCAAGGAAGAGAGACAGTTAACTGCAGCTAAAGTGGTACCTTTAATAAAAGTCCATGCCAACTCACCACTGCTTTACAAAGCTAGCTGACCATAAATCTTTCCGTGCTTTCGTTATTATGTGTTCTTATTAACTTAAATATATATATATATAACATTCGCTTTTTATTCATGGCTTTCACATTTCAAATTTCAACTCCTGTATTTAACCAACTCAGACCTCAGGAAGCCAAGAGAGAATCTAGGAGACTCTCAGGCCTATAGCTGCCCCCGGGACATCTCCCAAATGTACAAAAGGAATGAGAGTCTGTTCTTGGGCCCCTTGAAGGTTCTAACCTAATCTGAGTCTACTGGTGGCCTGCCCTTCCTTCCACAGTAGCTCAGTGCCTGGAAAAAGGAGCCCTGGACAGGCTGTCCTCTGAGTCATGACTCTGAGTCACCCTCAGCCAGGTTTCTCATCCTCAGCACTATTGACATTTGGGGCCAGATAACTCTTTGGCAGAGGGAAGTGGGGGAGGCTGTCCTATGCATTGCAGGATGTTTAGCAGCATGCTTGACTTCTACCTACTAAATTCCAGAAGTAGTCCTCCCCCCCCCAGGTCTCTAGCAGGTAAAATTGCCCCCAGTTAGGAAGCACTGCCCTGAGCCCAGAGAACTTTTCTCTGTGATACCAGTCTGAGCCTCCGAGGCATTCTCAGAATTCCTTACTGTGAGGTTTAGATATGGGATGGATGGTAAAAGATTTCCAGCCACCTTTCCCCACAATCACTCCTCTGTCTGTATTTCCTGCTTCTGTTGGTGTCATTGCCAGCACTCTCTGTGCGCATGCTCTCTTCCAGTCTTCTGCTCGTCCCACTCAGTTGCCCAAAGTCTAGTCAGTTTTTTCTCCAAAAGCTTGCTTGTATCTCTCTCCTTTCAATTCCTATCATCATTCCAGCCTCCAGCCTCTGTCACCAGCTCCATTGGAAAAGTCTCTTAATAGGTCACCTGTCTCCTGTCTGTTGCTTCTCAGTCCCTCCTTCACATTGCCCCAGAGCCAGATTCCTAAATACAGACAGCCCTGACCGCATCATTCCCTCCTCGGAAACTCCCGCCGGCTCCCTATGCCATTGCCTGCAGCAGAGGTCAGCAAGCTTGTTCTTAAAAGGTTAGATAGTAAATATTTCAGGCTTCATGAGCTAAATCAATGATACTATGTAGATGCTTATACAACCATTTAAGATATGACCTTTTAAAACTGTAAAAACCATTCTTAGATCATGGACTGTAAGAAAACAGGTGGCCAGCTGAGTTTTGCCATGAGCTGTAGTTTTCCCATCTGGGGCTTGGTAAGTAAACTTGATGACCATTTATTTATGGCTCATGATGGTTGTGGTCCCCACTACTCTTCCCACCATGTATCTTCCGTGTTCCCTATATACCAGCCTCCCCGTACAGCTCCTTCTCCCCCATAGATAGCCTCGTCTCAGGCCCGGGGCCTCCGTCCATGCCCTTTCCTCACTAGATGCCCTTCCCAAGCCTTTTTTCTCTCCTGAAATCATACCCCTCGAGATACTCCCAGTTGCCACCTCTTCTGGGAAACCTCACCCCGTTCCAGACAGTTAAACCCTCTCACTTCCGTGCTCCTTTTCCTTTGTCCTCTACTACGGCGCTTGTTTCATCCCCTTTTTTACCAGCTGTGTACATACCATACCCAGCTGCCTCAGGAAGCTGTGAGTGGAGACATTGCCCCTTCATAGCCCTCTAGCATCTTTCAAAGTAAACTAATGGCAGGTAGTACTGTATTGAGCTGGTTTGTGAAGCAGTTTATATTTATCCTCACCAACCTGTGAAGATATTCCTTTTTTTTTTTTTTAAAGATTTTATTTTTCTCCTTTTTCTCCCCAAAGCCCCCCGGTACATAGTTGTATGTTCTTCGTTGTGGGTCCTTCTAGTTGTGGCATGTGGGATGCTGCCTCAGCGTGGTTTGATGAGCAGTGCCATGTCCGCGCCCAGGGTTCGAACCTACGAAACACTGGGCCTCCTGCAGCAGAGCGTGCGAACTTAACCACTCGGCCATGGGGCCAGCCCCTGTGAAGATATTCTTATCTCCATTTTACGTAGGAGGAATCTGAGATGCAGAGAGGTTAAGTTGCCCAAGATCACACAGCTAGTAAATGGCAGAGCTGGTATCCAAACGGGGTTCATCCAACTTCAGAGCCTGAACTCTAACCTCTGTATTCTATATAACAGGGACTCAACAAAGAGAGCTGGTGTTGGATGAGGGTGCCGTGTATCACCATGCAAGTTTTGCCTACCTATAAGTAGCATTTAAACTTGACTCGTTGGATTTTAAGATATCACTGGTAGGCTCTGGCTGCCTGCCTGCTCATTGATTTAGCCATCTGAATAAGGACCACGCTCTCCTGGGAGCCTGTCCTGTTTTTGTTTCTAATATGCCATCTGAGTGTTTAGTACTCACTTTATAGGGATTTTTCCCTCGCTGAGGTCCTTGATCATCTTGCTGAGAACTGGCTTTGAAATTGTGTATTGAGAACTAGTGGGATACCATTTTCAAACAGAGCTGGGCAAACTAGGAGAAACAAACAGAAAGAGGGTAATTCTAGTCTTGGAATTTATGAGCTTCCCTATCTAAAAGTTAAAATTTCAACTTTCTTTTGATCTTTGGGTTTATGGTGAGTTTTAATAGGTTGTTCTTGTCTCAGGAATTTAATACGCTTTCCTCCTTCCACTCAGAAAGATAACTAGACACCTTGCCCCCCCGCTTTAAGCCTTGGGGTAAGCTTTGTCTTCTATGTGATTTAGGTTGACTTGAGTAGGGACAGAATTGTGAAGATTAAAAACCATGACCTTCTACCCGTTGCCAACACAGTGATCACAAGAGGTCCAGCAGTTTTCCAATAGCTGTTTCCTGTCCGTTGCAGCTCAGCCCACGAGCCACCACAGCAAGAGACAAGTTATGTGTGAGCCCAGAGTTTCCTTAAGTGATGTGGGAACAAACAGGTCACCCCTGCAGAGGGACCTCATAGCAGACTTTTTGGTGGCTCTGCCCTTCCAACAGATACACTATAGATAAATGTGTATTAATGGTGCTAAGAGAGCCATCTTAAAACTCTTCAGTCCTACCTCTTAAAGATAGAAACTGAGGGTCTGGCATGGTGGTATAGTGGTTAAGTTTGCACGCTCTGCTCTGGCGGCCTGGGGTTTGCAGGTTCGGATCCTGGGCACAGACCTACACACTGCTCATTAAGCCATGCTGTGGCAGCATCCCACATACAAAATAGAGGAGAATTGGCACAGATGTTAGCTCAGGGGACCATCTTCCTCAAGCAAAAAGAGGAAGATTGGCAACAGATGTTAACTCAGGGCCAATCTTCCTCACCAAGAAAAGAAAAGCCAGGTTTGTCTTTAAAAGCTATTGCACACTTAAGCTTGCAGTTAGGCACCTTTGCTAAGATGGGAAAGGTCTCCAGGCATGTTCTTTACCTGTTTCTAATTCATCCCAGAGGGAGCCACGGCCTGCTTCTCTGTTCACTGCCAAGTGACAGTGTTTCTCTCTCTTCAATCCTTGTTCTCCATCATCTGCTTCCTTCCATCCCCGGTCCTAACTCCCAGCCGTCTGAACTCTTGTCAGGTTAGGCAATTATTTTCAAACCTTGCAGCAGGACAGCCAGTGCAGCGTCAGATAATCCTTTCTCTCTCCTGCTACTTCCACATTTGATGAGACAGCTGCATTTTCCCAGCAGAGCCACCACCAGCACCAGCTCAAAATAGTATGTGGGTAGTTGTGTTTCTTTCTTGTTTGTTTTACCTTTTCTTGAAGAAAAAAAATATACAAAGTCCATTCTTTGTGTATAAAGTCCAAGGGAAAAAATACACAAAGTCCAGTTCACTATACAGTCGCAGTTGCCTCACTGAAATTTCAGACTTGCAGCTCCTGTCTCCCAATGTTGTTTTTTGTTTTTTCGTTTTTCTGAGAGGGTCTCTGAAAATCAGCAGCAAAGAGGCCAGTTTGTTTATTTAAATACACTGCAGCAAAATGAAGGTAATTGTCCACGCAGGCCATCTGCTCCCTGGCAGGTATCCATGAGTCAGAGAGAGAGAAATGGAGACTAAAGTGTCTCCTTCTGTTACCATGATAACAGCTTAGCTCAGAGTTTTAGCTGGAGGTGTGTGTGTGTGTGTGGAGGGGGACGCAGTTACCAGTGCTCCATGGAGGGCATTAACTCTCAGAATCAGGCTTTTTGCCACAAACCTCCCTGGGCTTGATTACCTGACTGTAATGTGTAGCAAAGAGATAAAAAAAAAATTCAGACCTGTTGTAAGAGGAAATAGTATTTATGGAGTCCCTACTGTGTGCCAGGCACCATGCCGAGGATACCCAAACATGGCCCAGAATGGCGCAAATCCTTTTCCTCCTAAAGACAGCACCTTTCTCCCTGTGCGGCCAGCTCTCTCTGCCTCTGCCTATGAGTCCCTCTCTGTGCTCACATGCCAGCCGTGGGGACAGATCACAGTGTCCTCAGGTCACCTTCTCTGGCATTCTCTGTACCTGTTTTGGCTCCAATATTAGATTTGTGTTCTAGACAAGAGACTAAGTCATAATCACTGCATTCTCTTTCTCGCATTTCTCATTCTTATTGGAAACTGTGTCCTGTCAAAAATTGTGGTTAGCTTCAAGAATGAGAAGTCTTGACTGATCCATGTTCCTTCTGGCCTCAGAAACATTGTGCCATGATCCCAATATGCTTTGGTTTCTTCTAGCAGTCTGAGACAATTAGAAGACCCAGGTACCAGTCTTAGCCTTTCTGCTAATTTATTTGTGACCTTGTGACCTCTAGCCCTCATTCTCCTCAAATAAAAGATGAATGTTGGACTAAAACAGAAGCTGTTTTCCTGGGGTCATGAACGCTCTGAAATTATAAGCATAATTTCTGAGTTCTTTTCTTGGAACGTGATACATAGCTTCCTCAGGGTCTCAGAGTCTTTGCTGATTTAGAAGAAATGACGAGGCAGCAGACTAGGGAGGCTGTCAGATTGTAACGTTTCTCTGGCTCTGTTTTTACAGCAGAATTGCCTTCAACTACAAGGGACCTCTGTCTTCAGAGAACCTGAGTTACAGGGCGTTTATTGTGTTTAGTTATTGCTTAGACACTTGACTGGCCTGTGCTGTATTCAAGCCTTTGTTATAGGTTGTATTCCAGCGAGATCCCACTGTCCTTGCATCAGGAAACCTTCAAACACCAAGTGGCTGTTGCAGAGCTTCCCTAGCTTCCCCAGGCTAACCGCCCCTCTCCTGGCAGCTGAAACCTGATTGTTTTGTACCCTCATTGTCCCCATCCCCCAGAGCCACCTGACTAGTTCCTCCACCTTTACTGATTTCTGTGTGATTCTCAGGTTCCCCATAATCTCAAGGTTCCACCTGTGATGCTCCACCCAGCCTCCTACTGTGCCACTTATTCTAGACGTGGTTTGCATTGAATGGAGGACTTGGCAGTCCCCATGGGGAGGACTTGCCTCTTGGACCTTTAAACCCATCTGTGCTTTTGAGACAAGATGCAATTGCACAATGCAGTGCCCAGTCTGCAGTGATTTGCCATTTGTCTGCCTGGCCCACACCTATCAAGAGGGCAGAGAATGAACAAACCCTGATTGGGTTCATAGGTGATTTTTGGCATGCTGAGAGTGTTGCTCTATGCAGAAAGCACTGTCTCGCGCTGTACATGCTCCGTACGCTTATTTGTGCTTATTTAATTAGAAGGACCTTATTTCAGACTCTGTCTTTCTTGAGATAGCCCCATCCTCTGTCCAGTAGCCTGCTCCCTGCACCTCCTCACTTGTTTCATTTGCATGCGGCCTAAACGGGCAGCGTCTCTGGCATTGACTCCACTCGTGAGAAAGGTAAGTTAGATGTAGAACGTGCCGTTGCGTGACCCTGAGATGTCTGCTGCTCAGAGGAAGATCCTGCGCTGACTGTGGTTGTGACCAAAGCAAAGCCATGATTCCTCGGCATTTCTGAGCTGAGGTAACTTGGCGAAGGTCAGAGAATCATAGAATTTTATATCTGACAAATATTTCAGAGATCGTCTAGTTGACTCTGCTCAGTTTGTAAATGAGAAGACTGAGCCCCAGAAAAATTAAGATGCGTGTGCTGCATGGTCAAAAGAAAATCCCAGGTCTCCGTCTTCTAAGCCGTGCCCTTCCTGCCAAACTACACCGCTTCCTTAAATCTTCATCCCAAAGTGGTGGCAAGAGCTGGGGTTCCATCTCAGAGCCTGCAACCTCCCCTCCTCTTCTAAGTCACTGAATTCGCCACAGAGAACTGCCTCTGGGTCCTGTAATTATGGACAAAGTAAAGAGGGTGAGACTTCCAGTGTCAGGACAAACTAATATACTCAGCAGCTTAGGCACATTCTCAGATCTGGAAAAACTTTTCTTGATTATATATCCTTGCTTCTCTCTTCTCATCCATGGTCTTCTTTGCTCTGGTCTGTGGCCTCTCCCAGAGGGCCTCCGGGCCTGGTCTCTCAAATCCCCCAATGCCCCACCCTCTCCCCCTCAATCAAACGTCCTGCAGATGGGACTAATCTAATAATGTATGAAGAAAAAAATCAACCTTAGCATATGAGTTGCCTATGGCTGCATAACAGATTACCCCAAACCTAGTGGCTTAGAAGAACGAGTATTTATTACCTTGGAGCCTCTGCGGGCCAGGAATCCAGCACAGTTTAGCTGGATCCTCACAGGCTGAGTGTCAGGGCCTCTCACAAGGATACAGTCACCTCAAGGCTCCACAGCTCACATGGTTGTTAGCAGGACTTCTCATGGGTTGTTGGACTGAGGGCCTCCGTTCAGGGCTGGCTGATGGCTGGAAGCCACCCTCAGTTCAGTGCCACGGGGGCCTCTCCACAAGGCAGCTCACAAGATGGCAGCTGGCTTCATCAGAGCCCACAAGCGAGAGAGCAACAGTGAGTGTATGTGGGCAAAACTGAAGTCACAGCCTTTTATAATCTGATCTCTGAAGTGCCATCCCGTTCACCTGATTCATTAGACAGTCACTCGGCCCAGCCCAC
Source organism: Equus caballus (assembly GCF_041296265.1). Lineage (NCBI taxonomy): Eukaryota > Metazoa > Chordata > Mammalia > Perissodactyla > Equidae > Equus > Equus caballus. Next base: position 86,285,694 of record NC_091698.1, read on the forward strand.
ATTCAAGGCGAGGCGATTACACAAGGGTGGACCATAGGGAGGGAGTCATGGAGGCCATCTCAGAGGTCTGCCCACCACATTGAGTTGTCTAGTTAAATATTTCATTTAAAGTCATTTCATTTATCAATGACTGATAGATTTAGTACTCCTTGGAGATTATGGCCTGCTCTGGCTACATTCCCACTTTCCATTACAGAAGAAAAAGGGTCAGAAACTTGATACACCTCATTGTCATTTAATAAATATTTATTAATTAAGCATTTATACATGCTAAGCACAATGGTGAAGAAGACAGAATTTGAGAGGTGAGATAAATGCTGTGACCAGAAGTACAGGGTTCTGTGAGAGCATCTCAGGAAGACCTAATCTGATCCTGGAAGAGGGGGCAATGCAGCAGACACCTAGAGGACCAGAAGGATCTCGTCAGACAACAGGAAGGGACTAGTGCTCCTGGCAGAGAAGACAGTAAGTAGAGGCCTGAAGGCAAGAGAAAGTGCAGTCCTTTCGATAGATTGAAAGAACTATTGCCAGTCTTTTTGTTTTTTTCTGGTGAAACCACCCAGTAGCGGAGTCAGTTAACATCCCTTGCACCATTGTAGACCTCATCCAAGGTCAACCCCAGCCTCTCAGCCTTGCTGAACCCTCAGCCTTGGGCTTGGCTAAAGTATGTGTATATCAATTGGCTATGATTCCTGCCTCTCCCAGGACCTTTGGGATTTTCTGACCTACCCAGAATGCCAAACTGGTATTGCTCTGCTGGAACCAGAATTCACATAGAGTCCCTGATGGCTCCATCTTAGCATTGTTTTAGTCTAATATGATTCTAAAGCTGAGGGCTGGAGTTTGAGATCCATGGGGAAAAGGATGCCTTCCCAGTAGTCTTAGCTTCTCTCCTTCTGCTGCTCTGAACAAAGACAACTTCTGGAGTCTGGTTTTTATCTTCATCAGAAGGCATGTACTGGGCAATGATCCCAGGAAGAGGGCCTGATTATTTTCAAGCTGATGGTGGGCAGTAGATTTCATTTCCTGATCCTAGAGTTTTAGCCACATGTGGCTGTCCACCCCTGTCCATTCCTCTTGCCTCATCCTCGTCATCATTTTCCTATTAAAATATTTGCAAATGTTCGATTTCACATTCTTAAAAAGCAGCCTATTTGTTCATCTCGGGTCTCGCGACTCTGGCATTTGGTCCTCAGGCAGCAGTGCCTGCCCCATATCTCCCTGGGGAAGATTTATTATTTACCACGTGCTTAATGCTGGATTGGCCTTCTGAGGGGACAACAGATACCTGTCGTACAGTGAAGTGATCTTGAAGTTCACAGGCCACATAAATAAGCAAAAAACATTTTTTTTTCTTTAACTGGGCTTAATTTCCCTCTTGCGTACTCACCATCTGAGCTTGACACGGTCTGGGCATTTCCAGGCAAACTGAAGCCAGTCGTTTCAGAGATTCTTATCCCCCTTCCTGCACCCAAGATGGACACTACACCTTGGGGATTTATGCTGGGTGCTGTGGCATCAGTGGAGGAGTGTCCACGGCTCCACCTTGATCTGTGCTGAGACCAAGATCCTGTGGGCAGGCCTGGTTCTCACAGGCAGCACTCCCCACTCCATGGCTGAGGCATCTGAATTCATGGGCTCCACCAGCATCCAAGGACTGCACATGATTTCGTCCAGGCTTTAACTCCTCCGTGACTGAGACAGCTGTAGGCTCATCATTCCCACTGTATCAGCCTGTGGGAAAACCTTTGGCTACTGGGGTCTGTGGGGTCCATCCTTAAGCCTACCTAAGCAGCAGCCTTTGTTCTGCTCCACCTCGCCCTCAGAGGCCCAGGAAAGACCCTGGGCTTTGCCAGTGTCCACCACTTCTGTGATCTCCTGCATCCCAAACTGGGCTGGCTCATGGGACTTTCCTGCAAAGCCAGGCCACTGCATTGGACTTTCTTGCCTTCCCTGCAGATTCTGTCTCCTCTCTTCAGCTTCCTTATCTAGTCTGAATTGGGGCTGACACAGCTAGACCTGGCTGTTCATATGCACTTTCCAAACTAGAAGGAATTTTATGCCTTCTCTTTGCCCCACCCCCAATAAAAATGGCCAAAAACCAGGGAGTGATGGTAATTACAGGGTAAAAGATGAAGGGGGTTTCCCAAATTACAGTGATTCATATGTCATAATATTATCTAGCCAAAATAGCATTCCTGAGGTGTTTATAAACTAGTTGAGAAGAAAAGGTATATACCCTTAAAAAGTAAAAAAAATAATAGTTTTATAACCACTGACAAAAATAGGAGAGAATATTTCACAAGATAGAACATATTTAATTGTCAATGGAAAATTATTATAAAAGCTAAAGAGTAGGGGCCAACCCTGTGGCCTAGTGGTTAAGTTAGGCACACTCTGCTTTGGTGGCCCAGGTTTGGTTCTCAGACTCAGACCTACACCACTTGTCAGTGGCCATGCTGTGGTGGCAACCCACATGCAAAATAGAGGAAGATTGGTACAGCTGTTAGCGCAGGACGAATCTTCCTCAAGCAAAAAGGAAAAATTGGTAGTAAAAGTAGCAAAAAGAGATTTTGTATTATTCCATTGTATGGATAGACCACATTTTGTTAATCCATTCACCAATGATTTTGGGGTTATTTCCACTTTGGGCCTATTAAACTGTTGCTAATGCATATTTGTGTGCAAGTTTTAGATGGACATATGTTTTCATTTCTCTTGGATACATAGTCAGGAGCGAAATTGCTGGGTCATACGGTAAGTTTCACGTTTTAAGAACTGCCAACCTGTTTTCCAAAGTGGTTGTACCATTTTACAGTCCTCTGAGCAACACACAAGGATTTCAGTTTTTCCACATCCTTGTCAGTCTTGTTGATTGTAGCTATTTCTGTGGATAAGTGGTATTTCGTTGTGACTTCAATTTACATTTCCCTAAGGACTACTCACGTTGAGCATTTTTCATGTGAGGATTAGCCCATTTGTACATCTTCTTTGGTGAAATGTCTGTTCAAGTCTTTGCCCATTTTGTAACTGAGTTGTTTGTCTTCTTCTTATTCAATTGTAAGAGTTCTTTTTATGTTCTGGACACAAGTTCTTTTTTTTCTTTTTGGTTTAATTTTGTTATTTCAGCTTTATTGACATATAATTGACATATAAAATTGTAAGATATTTAAAGTATACATTATGATGAGTTGATATATATACATATATGTATGTGAAAGGATTCCCTCATCTAGTTAATTAACCTCACATGCTTATCTTTGTGTGTGTGTGTATGAGAACATTTAAGTTCTACTCTCTTAGCAAATTTCAATTATACAATAGTGTTATCACCTATAGTCACCATGTTTTACATGAGATCCTCAGACCTTATTCATCTTATAGCTGAAAGTTGGTACCCTTTTACCAACCTCTCCCCATTTCCCAACCCCTAGGCCTTGGCAACTGCTTTTCTTCTCTCCCTTTCTCTGAGTTTGACTTTTTTTTTTAGATTCTACATGTAAGTGATACCATGCAGTATTTGTATTTGTCTTTCTCTGTGTGGCTTATATCATTAAGCATAAATGCCCACAAGGTCCATCTATGTTGTCACAAATGGCAGGGTTTCCTTCTTTCTCTTAGCTGAATAATATTCCAGTGTGTGGGGGGGGGGCGGGGGGGGGTGGGTATATATATATATCTCATGTTCTTTATCCATTCATCCATTGACAGACAATTAGGTTGTTTCCGCATTTGGGTATTGTGAATAATGCTGCAATGAACATGGGAGTACAGATATCTCTTCAAGATCGTATTTTCATTTTCTTTGGATATACAACCAGAAGTGGAATAGCTGGATCATATGATAGTTCTATTTTTAATTTTTTGAGGAACCGCCATACTATTTTCCATAGTGGCCGACCAATTTACATTCCTGCCAACAGGGAACGCACGTTCCCTTTTCTCCACTTCCCTCTGCTCCCTGTTCTTGCCAACACTTGTTACTTCTTGTCTATAACATAACCATCTTAACAGGTGTGAGGTGATATCTCGTTGTGGTTTTGATTTACATTTCCCTGATGATTCTCGATGCTGAGCACCTTTTTGTATACCTGTTGGCCATGTGTATGTCTTCTTTGGAAAAATGTCTATTCAGTGCCTTTGCCCATTTTTTAATGGGATGGTTTGTTTTGTTGCTATTGAGTTTCATGATTTATTTATATATTTTGGATATTAACTCCTTATCAGGTATATGATTGGCAAATATTTCTCTCTTTCAATAGGTTACTTTTCATTTTGTTGATAGTGTTCTTTGCTTTCAGTTTTTTTGTTTTGTTTTGTTGCTTTTATTGCCTTTGCTTCTGGTGTCAAATCCAAAAATTTGTTGCCAAAACCCATGAGTTCTTTATCAGGTATAATTTGCAAATATTTTTTTCCCAGTCTCTGGCTTATCTTCTTATTTTTCTTAGTGGTGTCTTTTTTATAATAGTTTTATTGAGATATAATTTACATACTATACAATTCACCCCTTTAAAGTATGATTCAGTTGTTTTTAATATATTCACAGAGTCTTGCACCCGTCATCACAATCAATTTTAGTACATTTCGTCACCCCACAAAAGAACCACATACTCACTCCTCATTCTTCCCAAGCACCCCTTCCAGACAACCACTACTCTATTTTCTGTCTCTATGGATTTGCCTGTTCTGGACATTTAATATATAAATGGAATCAAACAATATGTGGTCTTGTGTAACTGCCTTCTTTCACTTAGCATAATATTTTTAAGGTTTGTCCATCTTGTAGCATGTATCAGTACTTCATTCCTTTTTATTGCCAATCATATTCCATTGTAAGAATATACCACATTTTATTAAAATCATTCATCAGTTGATGGACATTTGGATTGTTCCCACTTTTTAGTTATTATGTATAATGCTGCTGTGAACACTTATGTGCAAATTTTGATATGGACAAATGTTTTCATTTCTCTCGGGTATATATGTAGGAGTGGAATTGCTGGGTCATATGTGACTCAGTGTTTAACCTTTTGAGGAACTGCCAGACTTTTTCTAAAGCAACTGCACCATTTTACATTCCTACCAATAGCTTATAGGGATTCCAATTTCTCCACATCCTTGTCAACACTTGTTGCTATCTGCCTTTTTATTATAGTCATCCTAATGGGTGTAAAGTGGTATTTCATTGTGGTTTTGATTTGTATTTCCCTAATGTCTAATAATGTTGAGCATCTTTTCATGTCCTTATTGGACATTTGTGTATCTTCTTTAGAGAAATGTCTTTTCAGATCCTTTGCCCATTTTTAAATTAGGTTGCTTGTCTTTTTATTATTGAGTGTAAGAGTTCTTTATGTATTCTAGATACAAGTCCCTTATGAGATATATGATTTGCAAAAATTTACCCAAATGTGTCCTTTGAAAGACGTTTTTAATTTTGATTGTCTAATTTATTTTTTATTTTGTAGTTTATGCTTTTTGTGTCATATCTAAAAAGTCATGGCCTAACTCAAAGTCATAAAGCTTTTCTCCTATGTTTTCTTCTAAGAGTTTTATAGTTTTATTCTTATTTTTTAGTATGGTCCATTTTGAGTTAGTTTTTGTGTATAATGCGAGGTAAGGATCTAAGTTCATATTTACTTGTATCGTGGAAAGATCTCAAAAAGTATGCTAAGTGACAAAAGAAAATTACAGAATATATATTCAGCATGATACCATTCATGCAAAATTTAAAAGCATGAAATATCATTTATTATTCATAGTTACACATGTTCACATCAGTAAAAAGTTTCACACCACAATCTTTGATAATGGTTGCCTCTGAAAGGAGAAGAGGAGGAAGAGACTGGAACTAGAAGGAATTGGTGATCAAAGGGGTCTTCAGAATTAGCTGCAATGTTTTTAGGTTGAAATAAATCTGACAATATTAACAATTATCAATTCAAAGTGGTTTATTATGTTATACTTTTTTCTCTTTCTATATTTTTTAAATTTCTGAAATTAAAATACACACAGGATTCAAAGAACCGTGGAGAACAAGCCATTTCTGCTTAGTTCACACCCACACTGGTTGCAGCATCGAGCTGAGGCTTCGAGCATGCAGTCTGTCAGCCTGCTCAGGCAGGTCCTCTCCGTATGTGGGGTTCCTGAGCTAGATCTCAGAAAGATAATTATCTTCATTTGAACTCTTTCTCACACTTTGGCTTATATTTTTCCAGTTTTGCTTCCACAGAAAACCCCAGTCTATATGTCACACTCAGTTTCCCTTGCTCAGAAGAACAGCAGAGCCCAGATCCCAGGGCGCTCCCTTTAACTAGGGTTTTTAAATTTTATCCCATTGCTCCACGCTTTCTCCAAAACTATACCAGAGCCTTCACAATCAAAGTTCAGTTTCTACTAAGCATGTGTCCATTCTTACCTAGTCTCCTTGGGATGGCGCACAAAAGACCTCTGTGTGTGTGTTCGACAAGCACAGTGTGACGAGCCAGATGACCTGGCTCCCGGGGAGCAGGCTGCAGCTGAGCTCCAGACACACACACTCAGGCGCAGATTCCGTGTGGTCTGGGAGCTGCAGAGGTGCGGAGTATGGGGCGTTGCCCTTGGAGTAGAAGGGGTTATTCCAACATCTCTTGCTGACGTGCTGTGTAGCCTGGCACAACACTCTGACTCTTTCATCCTTGTTTTTCTTCTCTAAAATGGATACAAAAATATATACCCTTTCTACGCACGAGTTCTTGCGAGGATCAAATGAGATCATGTCCGTGAATGAGGTTGCAAACAAAAATGAAAGGTGTTTGGTTGTTACTTCCCAACTGTGTGACCCCAACCCCTCTCACATCTTTGACACAGAGACTCTGCTCTGTCTGTCCAGCTGAAAGGCCTCCACCTCTCTGTGCTAGCCTCTGCTTTCCCTCCCACTGTAGTCCATTCTTTCTGTGTTCTTGGTCCCTCCTCTCCCTCCTTACCCTTCATTCTCTTCCCCTCTCCCTTCCTTTTTCCTTTTCTTCCTCTCTGCAGTCCTGGTGGCAGCCTGACTCCTTCCTCTCCAGTGTGGTCATGCAGTGCATTGCACCACTGAACTGAAGCCCTGTTGGCTGGCTCAGATTGACTGAGGAAAAGGACTTCTCCCCTTCTTCAAAGAGGTAAGATACCTGAGATAACATATTTTATCTCTTTGACTCTCCCAGGCTCAGGCCACAGGATCGCCACATACGTCGCCCACTCACGGAGGCAGCCGCTCAATGCCTATGCCTGTCCGCTCAACGTCGGCTGGCTCCACCCCCACCCACTGTCCACAGGACCCACTCAGCGGAGTCGGGGGAGACATGCAGGAGGCCTTTGCACAAGGTGAGTTTCAGGAGCAGAGTATAATGGGGGGCTGAAGGGGTTTGGGAACATGGACAAGATTCCTACTGAGATTTTTCTGGTTTCTTTTGTGCACTTAGCTTTAAATGATCAGACTTTCATACACAGTATAAATAAGCCAAGTGCTGGCCCCCTCTCTGTGGATGGGCTGGTTTCCAGTGGGAGGTCTGCAGGCTTTGTATGTGTGCAAAGAACAGGGTTTCTGGGCTTCTGTGCTCTGTCTTTTTCTGGGTTGTGGGAAGTGCCTTGTCCTTTGGGCTTTGCCTCCTCCAGAGGAAATGGATGGCATAATTCCTAAAGTCATCTGCTTGGCCCGGAAAGTCTGTAGAGCAAGCAAGAGGAAGAGTGGAACTCTAAATAGAGTCTTGCTGAAGGCACATTCAGTATATGATTGCCACAGTTGTCTGTGTGTGGTTGCTAGCACCCAGCAATGTTACGTAGTTGGGGGAAGATGAGGTGGCTAAGGAGGTCATGTTGGGGTGCAGACAAAGAACAGGGAGGGGGTGGTGCTGGAGAATAAATTCCTGCCTAAAGCTGAGAAGCGCCTTGGAGCAATGCTTATTCTGGAACCCAACTCTTTTGATCGTATGGCAGCTAAGAAGCATGGAGTTGACAGGGTTCTGCGGTTCGGGTAGAGAAGAAGAGGGAGGAGAACGATGGACTTGGGTACCTCATGCTCCCGATGTGCCTGGCAGCGGGTGGAGCTGCTGTGGCCCCCTTTACCCTTAGGTATTCTGCCCTGTGTTCAAGGGCCTGGCAGACTGAGGCATTTGCTCAGCTCTCTCTTCTCCGTGCCCACCCACCTGGCATCGCCATCTGCTCTGACTCTCCTCAGGTACGAGGAGAAACCTCCGCAATGACCTGCTGGTGGCCGCTGACTCCATCACCAACACCATGTCATCCCTGGTAAAGGAGCTCCACTCAGGTGAAGTCCAGAGCTCCCGGCTGCCAGCCTCATGCCTCCCCTTCTGTACCCACGCCCTCCTCACTACTTCTCCACGTGGTAAAATGTCATCACGTAGCACACACCTCCTCACTTCACCACTCAATCTTTTTGCCTTCTAGGAACACACTGGATGTCTTCTCCAGAGAGCCTTTCTCCCATGTGTGATCACATAGAGATAATTACACATTTAGGTTTATCTTAAGAAGATGCCTTATGGAGCAAACACAATTCAGAATTTAAAGACAGTTAAATCTTTAAGTACAGTTAGGCCCCTTCCTCACTCCTAATTTGTCTTCCCTCTGTGCTCCATCCACAGCTGCTCTTTCCTAGGTCTGACCGATCATATTCTGAAGCTTTCCTGGATGACTGGAACCGAATCAGCCACAGAAGCTTCTGGACTCTCTCCCAGCTGCCTTTCTGCTCTCTCCTATTTGATTTGGTTTTGAAACCCTATTCTCTCTCTTTGTCCTTGCCTAGGCTCTCATTTCACTTGAAGTTCATGACCTGAGTCTGTTGCTTCCTTCACTCCTCATTTTCAGTCTTATCTAATTCTTCTTTCTCAGTCTCTCCATTCCTTAGCTGTTTCAGTGATTTTCCAGAGACCCTTACCACATGGCATTTTTCCCCTTCCATAAAACCCAGGAAAGAGAAGAGATAAAAGGCCATTCACATGTCATCATATCTTCAAGAATCCCCATGACTGCATGAGTCACATAGCTGTCAGATAGTTACTAATTTTTTTTACAGTGATTGGATTCCTACATTTTATCTTAAACAATCAGGTTCCCTTCCTGAGTGCTATAGGTCACTCATACAGATGGCCCTCTTTTTTCATTTCGCCTAATGTAGTGCTTTTAAATACCTTGCAGTGGCTTAACAAGGTTATTAGATAAAAATATAAAACAGTATTTCCATGGACTGTTCCAACACATACATTGAAATCATCAGTCCATGCTCTCAGGGAAGGCAAGCCTTGGGTATTTCTTCAGACCTTTGTCAGAGGAAGCGTACGCCTTTAGTGTTGTCACGGGACCAGAGCAAGGTCTGGGCCATGACTTTGCTCTCAGATCTGCCTATTTTCATTTAGAAGAGAGTAAGTTTGTGGCCTAGGTTGGGTTTTCTAATGCAGTTAAGATAAGATGCTGATTCTCCTGTGCAGAGAATGTTATGGTGACGTTGTCTCCATTCTCCTGGTCCCGTTTCCCAATCCCCATCAGAAGAAGCGATCGCCTTTGAGATGATTTCATAGGTGATTAGAAAGTCCCTTCCCTAATATAGCTCCTCACAGATGCCAGAAATCCCACTTTTAGAGGGAATTTCTTAGGGGATTTCAGACCATGGAAATTAAGCACACTTGTGCCTCATGGCCACTTTTTAGAGTTTATGCAAAATAAGTGGTTCATGAGCTTGTCACACTAGGATGAGAGGTTATTGTGCATCATTAAACATAAAACGCATGGAGACCAAACAGCTTCACAAAAACAAAAAGTTTTTGGCGATACTTGGCCGTCTCCCGTAGCAGGAAAGGATGATTTTAACAAAATTAGGTAATATAATTTGGAAGGTACCACCTTCACAATCGTGTTGTCCTGTCAGTCCCCTTACTTTAGAAATGCAGTGAGTGGTTATCAGAAAAGTGATTTGCCTAAAGCTGTGCAGCTTGAAGGAACAAACTGGTCCTAGAACTCAGGTCTTAAGAACATGAAGCTGGTTCTCGTACCTCCAGACCGCCATATCCCCACACAGGACAAGGCGTCAATTCTGCAGTCCCTCGAGGGCCCCTTTCACCGAGGCTCTACTCTCAAGCCCTGAAACCCATAGGTAGATGTGGACTAAGTCCACCTGTGGCACCATATCCCTGTGAAATGCAGAAACAAACTGCCTTTACAAGCGTGGCTGCCAGTCTCTCAGTGACTGGGAGAGCCCTGCCCAACGCCAACACATTCTTACTGTTACTATTGAGGTTTCTGTTAGGATGAGATTAGACACTCGAATTGTCTTAAATATCTTCTGCACAGTGTGGACATACTGTTCATGACCATAGTTTGCCCTCCTCATCTTTTTTGAAATATTTTCACAAATAATGGAATCTTAGAGTTGGAAAGGGTATTAGAAGTCATTTAATCCAGCTTGCTTCCCAGTTTAAAAGTTCTCTGAATATTTCCAGTGAGCTCGTTCATGACCAGCTCGAATCATTGGGAAGTTCTTCCATCTCAAGGAGCCAAAATCAGCCTTTCTGTAACCAATTTGTCCTTGTTCCTCCCTCAAAGTCTACCAGAGTAAGTTCATTCCCACCCCTTCACATTAGCCTTTCAGGTGCTTGATGGCGGAGAGCATGGCTCGCCCTAAGCCTTCTCTGTAGGCTAACTGTTCGTACTTCCTTCAGCATTCCTCGTGTGACGTGGTTGTCACTGTCCTCCTGTCTGCCTGTGCTGGGATGTGGCCGAGTGTTTCAAGGCCCCAGTTCAAAGCGGGTTCCCGGGGCTGAGCACACTTCTCTCTGCAGGGCACAGTGAGCGTGGCCTCCCTGAGCAGGCCCCTGGGGAAGCAACCTTAGATGGCATTAGCTTTTCCCACACAGCCACTCTGCCCTGTTCAGTCATTTTAAGTTTGTTGTCAGCTCAAACCTCTAGATTTTTTCTTCTTCTTTTTTTTCTGGAAGCTGGTGTTAAGCTAGGTGTTCCCCACTGTGCCGTTGGATGGTTGTGTTCTTGACCCTGAATACAAGATCTTAGCTGTATCCCTAGCAGATGTCGTCACCTCAGGGAAAACAGGCATAGAGAAGAGGCAGCTCCCCAGCCCAGTCACCAGGGAGGCCAGCGACAGAGCCAGCAGCAGCGTGGGTGACATCAGGCTGCTCTGTTTCTGTGGGCTCAGGGCTTATGGGCAGCTCGTTTTAGGCAGTGCTGGGGCGTGGACACACACGGTGCAGACCAGGTGCGTGTCAGCCCCTGGAGGCCTACAGCCGTGAGCCTTTAGCTGGGGCTTCATCCCAAGCGCCTCAGTTACTCCCTTCATCCTCCTCCTATGCTTGTACTGTGCTGAAGGATCACTGGCCTCCTTGGACTTGTTTTCACAGCAGAGGAAGGTGCAGAGGAAGAAGAAGAGAAGATGCAGATTGGGAAAGACAGAGGTAAAGGCAGCTCCACGGGACCGCAGTCCAAATGGGAGCAGAGCCACATAGCCCCTGAGGGAGACCCCGCGGCCTTTCGTTTCTGCTTTCCTTCCTGCTGCCACCTTTCCCCAAGGCTTTCAGACCCCACAGTCCTTCCACCTGTTTTTCCCAACTGACCATCAAGTTTTCCTTAGAGATGATAGTGTCAGTCAATCAACAGACGCTTTCTGACTTCTTGATGCTATGATAGATGTTTGGGATACAGGAAGTAGATACAGAGGAAACACAAATCACGCCCCCTCACCTCAAGGAGTTTAAAATATAGTTAGGAAAACAAGACCAAGATGTGCAAAATAAATAGGAGAGAAAATGAAGTGGCAGGAAAAGTTAATCATCAAACTTTGACGGTAGGATTATAAATACAAGAAGCATTTCTACAAAGGAATATTCTGGGCAGAATAGCCAAATGGTTTTGTGGCTTCATGGAAGAATGAAGAGCGATAAAGCAAGGTATCAGTGAAGGACAGCAACGCCATCCTAGTTTTATTGCATATAAAACCTACTTAATAACTTGTACAAAGAGCTGTGCTAAATGATTTCCATGTGTGATCTCATTTAATCCTTAACAACCCTGTGGGATACATAATAATATCCCCCATTTTACCAATAAGGAAGTAGCTCAGAGAAACACAGATCGTGCAAATGTTAAGAAGCAGAGATTGGATTTGAATTGGATCTTTCTGACTTCAAACTTCATAGTCTTAATCTTTATGTTTCTCTGTTATAATGAATAGATAAAATTCTCTTTGGACATTTGAGAGTTAGCTGTTATTTCTATCACATTTTAATATGTATATTGCCAGATTCCTCCAAAATGTAAGCTCCACACGGCAGAGATTTTGGTCTGTTTTGTTCAGATTTTGTCCCCAGTGCCTAGAACAATGCCTGGCCCATAGTGGGATGTCAATAAATTAACAAATATAAGGAAATAAACGGGGATGAGCTCGAGAGCATTTTGTCAGGGGTGGAGATGGAGTGGCTGCTGTGAGGAGGCAAAGGCATGGAAGGAGAGAAGGAGCCAACACCAGCTCGCTCAGGTCCCTGCTGGATGCCCTGCAGTTCACACACCCTTCCTGTTTGATTTCACAGCCCCAGGAGGGAAGGGTTCTAGACAGGGCTCAGAGCGGTTGAATAACTTGCGCAGGCAGTAAGTGGTAGAGCCTGGTTTCAGCCCAAGTATCTCTAACTCCACTTCCCGTGCTTTAGTCTGAGCTGACTAGTAGACTAAGTGAAGTGAAAAAAAGTCTTAAGGAAAGGTGAAAAGAAGTCAAGACGGAGATACAGACAAGGCAGCTGTGATGGGAAGGGGAAGCACCTTGGAATGGGGGTCTGCAGCGATGTTTGCCCATAGAAGGGGGTGTGGATGAGAGAGGGAGGTCTTTGCAGTTTGTCAGCAAGGACACTAAAATTGCCAAGGAAGAAAGCAGGAGAAGATTAAAAACATACTCCAGGTGCTGAAATCATCTAGTGAGTCAGAGCGAGGCCTGGGAGAAAGTGGACAATAGCTGTGATGAACTGATGAAAATGACATATTTGGCATGGGTGTCAAAAGGTCAGAAGTAGAGGGCAGCAGTGTTTGAAGCATCTAGAAATGCTACAGAGAAATGTGGAGAAGACTGATTTCCTTGTGCCAATAGGGGACTAGGAAGAAGGCAGGAGGGTTGTAGTGCAAGAGGCGAAAAGAAGAGGAGATAACACAGAGATAAATTTACACTTATGTAAACACACGCTCCACACACAGGCACACACGCACACCCGCAATCCAGCCAGATCCCGGCATTTGTGTGGAATGTTCTTGGCTGAAGACGTAACAGCTGCTGCTTTGGCCTCCCTTCCCATATGCCCTCCCTTCCCCAGTAGCTTTCCCTACAGCCTCTGCTCCATCTCCCTCCAAGGCACAGAGGACTCTGCCCGACCACTTGGGCCTGGCCCTGACATGGACGCCAGCCCTTAGTCCGGGCTCATCTAAGTCTGGATGTAGGCCCCATCTCATATATGGACTGGGATGGTTTCCCTTGCCTGGTGCCTCCTGGCCTCAGGGGCCCTCTGCCTCTGCACCTGCGTTGCCTTGTCAACACTTCTTCTTTCTGTCCCTCTTGCTCTTAATATCTCCTCATCTCTCTTTCAATGCATATAGCAGAGTTTCTGTATGTCTATGTGAAATCTTTTTGTGAGAATGCCTGAATTTCTATTCCTGTGTATTGTCTCCGAGGAGAAGAGTGTTAAGAGTTGGGGCAAGAGTTGGGTAGAGTTTTAAAAAAAGTTTAACTCTCAACATTGCATAGGTCCTAGAACACATCCTTGTAGCTAAAATGTAGCTGTTCTGTGGATGTGCTTATCAAACCAAGCGTTTTTATGCAGGGACCTCCTGATTCTCTCTGTGATCTGGGCATGCGATCTCACTGTAGACTGACATTGCAGTAACGAATGTCACTTAGACATTAGAGAGCAGTAACTGTCAACCATAAAGAGAGGGAAGATTCGCTTCTTTGGATTGAAGTGCTGACATAAGATAAACACAACCTGGCCAGCACCCTGTCAGGCAAACAGAGTCTGCTCAAAGCAAAATCTGTAAGAGGCAAATGGACACTTTTGCACAATTCATGACCGAGCTGGACACGCCAGCCACATTCGTCCCTACCTCAGGCCTCTCCCTGCCCTGCCCTGGCTCTCTGTCTGGCTGCATCCTGGGGAAAGCTTCTGCTGCATTGGGTTGGGGTCCCCTTCCTCCTTTGCACCCCCTCACCTCTTCCCTTGAATGGTGAGTACTTGTAACTGAGACTGCACAGGTGAAGCATAGATGTCCCCATATGACTTCAGAGCCCTCAGTGCCTCTTGGCTACTCCAGAGCCTCATCTTATGCTCCTGTGTCCTTCAGTATTGCCTCTCCCAGAACCTGACGTCCACGGTGTTAGGAGCTGTCAGTCCGGTCTGCACACTTAAGGAACGCTGGTGCATGTCTGGTAGACTGACACAGGAGTGCTCTATGAGAACAGACACTGGCTTTTGAGGCTCCAGGCGGTGTTCGAGATTCCAGAGTGAGCCAGAGTGTGACTGAGTGTTCCCAACAGATAAGTCTGCAGGAAGGAAATCCTGCCCTTCTTGAAGTGTGGTTCACTTTCGCTTGTTCACCTTCAGAACCGGACGGCGGCGCCCCTGATGTAACTGCTCCCTAGACTTCAGGTGGCTTCGTTTCCATTTCAGTGTTATTGTTTTCCTTCTCCTGAGAGGCCTTGTCTCCATGGCTGCTTGATGTCAGTCGTGGCTGCTGGTAGTAGGTAGCATGACTCTCCCCGTTTTCACACCTGGTCAGGGAAAGTCGGCCTGTGAGGAACAAAGGAGAGAGGCAAGTGCAGAAGCCCATGGGTGCGTGGGTCAGGGAGGCCCCAGGAGAAGATCGGGGGTGGTGAGAAGACCCTGGGTGTGACCTTGGTGTGTTGTTTGCTGCACAGGTTAGCGGAGGAGCCGGGACAGAGAGGAAGCACGGTAAGTAGAGTGTTCTCTGTCCTCCCCACGGCCCTCTTTCCCTCCCCTCCTCTTCAGTCACACTTCCCAAGCCAGAACCATCCTAACAAGTGGAGATTGAGTTAGGGTTTCCTTTAAAGAGCCCAGCCACACCTCTCCCTCTCCCAGCCCTGCAGCATACCCGCTTGGCTCAGTTTCCAGGTCCTGACCCGTCTTGTGCTGCACTGGGCCTGGGCCTCAGGCAGGGCTTGGTGTTGCCTGTGTCTGGATGCACCGGCAGACCAGACACTGCTGGCTGAAACGGGCCCTGGGAGCAGGCGTCCCAGGTTGGCTGAGAGCCACCCACTTCCCGGGGCTGCCTCTGCCTCCTTGCTCCTTATTTCCCAGAGTCATTGTCATTTCTCTCCTGGGATCCAAACCACAGCCAGCGCGCCCCTGGGGTTCCATCATCCAGAGCCAACCCGCTGTGCTACCTGACCACAGGCGCATCCTTGTGTCATGCTGGGTCATGCAGACTCCATAAAGCCGACCAGGCCGTTTCCCATGGTGCCTGGCCAAGCTGCACCTTCTCACTTTCTAAAGCAGAGTTAATAAGAGTACAGTTCTCCTCACAGGCAGATGCCCATTGCCCTTAGGAATTAGTCTTTCACATTTTTCCATCTCAAGACCTTGACTCTTATCTAGTCCTGGTTCCAAGATATTGCAGCTCTGGCCATGCTCACTAAAAGGAAGGGACGAAAATAATTGGACAGCCTATCAGTTCTGGAGAAGAGTTCCTTCAAGGATAGATTCCTTTGGTGCAGCCATGAGATTTCTGTTTTATTTTTCAATCTTTTCTCCCCCCAATCCCTCCACTTCTTGTGTTTAAAAATTAGGCCATCTTCCTCAGTTACAGATCTTCCAGCCGGAAGAGCCAGGGCTGCAGCCCCATGATCCAGAAAAGGACCTTTCCCAGACACCCCCTTCTCCTCCCCCAGTAGTCTCCTCCTGGAGCAGCCTCCAGGCCTTTTCCTGAGCCCTCCCTCTCATCTGCACCGGGCCCTGGAGCAGCTCTGGTCGCTCTCACTCGGGACCTGCCGCCTCTGAGGCTGTGCTGACTCAGGGATCCGGCGGGCTGCAGGTGGGCAGACCCAAGCTGTAGAAGCTCTCTCTGCCCTGGAAATGACAGAGCCTCCGGGGCTTGGGCAGGTACTACCTACACGCTGCACATTCAGACAAGGCCCTTCCCGACGGCAGGCCTGGGCTGCCATGGCAGACGAGGGAGTCAGGAGCTGACTTGCCCTTCGGGAGCCTGCCAGAGCCCCTCTCCCCAGGGCACAGCGGAACTGGGGGATAAGGAAGGGCCTGGTAGGGCCATCCCCCCGCCCCCTCTTCATGCAGGTGAGGACACTAAGGCTCACCACCAGGAGCTTGGTGCCAGAACTGGAGTCGGAGCTGGGTCTGCTCCTGACCCTGTCCTCTGACCCCGTCAGGAGCTATGAGACTCTCACCAACAGCAGAGTCATGAAAAGCATAAAGTTCCATGGACCGTCGAGTTCCGTTCTCCACCAGCTCGAAGCTACGGCTTTCTCCCCTGCCACTCAGGATTTATGGACACATCTCCAACCTCTTTGCGCTTCTCCTCACCCACAGTTCTTCCCAAGAAACCACCACATTCCAAACCTTACACTGCGAACCCAGTTCTTTCTCTCTTCCCTGGAAACATTGCCTGACCCTGTGGCCTAAGCAGTCACTCTCAAAGACTCTGGGTTAGGTACCCCCAGAAAACACAATGCCCCTTTCCCTGAAAGGGGGCCTGAGCTCTTTGCGTCTCCTGAGTTGGAAGGGAAGGATCCCAACAGCCCATCTCGGTACATTGTCTCATCCCCAGCAGGTGTTAGCGTTTGCTCCGAGACCCTCGGTAGTGCCCGTGAGTAACTTGTGTCTGTCCTGCACAGGCACAGGGGATGTGGAGCGAGCTGGCATCGACATGAGGAAGGCGAGGTCCTCCCCCAGAGGCGCATTCCTGTTCATCTTTCCAGTGCACACCTGGACCAGGCTTGCAGGCTGCCAGACGTCACCCCGCCAGGGAGAGGAGAGCCCGAGCCCGTGGGACGTGGGAGGGCCCTCCAGATGCTGCTGTTGGTGGGCCTCCCCCTGGCGCAGTCCTGCATGAACTAGCATCTTCATCACTCCCCTTGGGGCATGGTCTCATCTCTGCAACAGGAATTTACCAGGAGGTTGAAAAGAGAAAAGAAACAGCAGGAATCTCCAGTGTGTGTGACCTGATCGAGTTCTTGCTGGTGTCTTGCCAGCACATGGGGTGCTCCCCAGAGTGGGGGCACGAGTTTCCTCCCTACTTTTGACCTTTAAAAACCAACAGATTTTCTTCCCTCTGTCGTGCAAAGACAGCTTCAGGCCTTGCTCAGTTCTACAGACATTCACACCCTGGCCACAGTGCTAAAAATAGCCTCCTTCCTTTCTCTCACACTGGTTAGCTTCCGCCCCGTTTGATGCCACTGCTCTGCAGCCTAGGCGGGAAGGGGGAGCAAAGAGCTCAGCACTGCAGCCCTGGGCGATTCCACCTCCAGCCATGAGAGGATTCTGTGCAGCCAGGCCAGGGGCTGCCGGGCAGGGAGCACTGACCCTTGACCGCCAGAGGGAGCACTAACCCCAGGGTGCTGTGCTCACGCGGCCTCTCCCCTTCGCAGGGTTCCATTCTGCTCTGCACTCATGATAATCAATCCCAATTCCCAGTGATTTTCATTTATTTTTTTCTCTTCCCTGGGCTCCAGGATGTTATTTTTAGTAGAAGAACTGCTATAAATATTTATAAAGGGTAGTGACTGGAATGAAGCGAGAGGCCCCACAGCTGGTTCTCACATCCCCCCAACATACACACCTCTGCAGACCTCTGCCCGCTGCCTGAAGAGGTCTGTGCAGAGCCAGTGGGCTCAACCCATAGGCATCCACGGATAGAGTCCCACGGAAGCTTCGTGAGGGAGCTGTTGGGTAAGAGAGAAGGGGCGGGTTAGCTCTGTCCGTCCTTCCTCTCCACGTGCCTCTTCTCCCTCATTTACTCCCGTGTCTAACGGACGTCAAGACGCTCTGTTAGGCCCAAGTCCCCAGAGTCATAAGCAGTAGGTATGAGGGGCCGGTGCAACTTGGATTGCTCCAGCTGTGTGAGAGCACGCAGGAAAGCGGGAGCCCGGAAGCTGGTTTCCCCTCAGGTGTGAGAGCGCTCCCCTCCTAGCCTCAGGAGAAGCCCACACCTAGTGGAGGGCTTGCCTCCCACAGCAGCTCCTGGGCACTGCCTAGGTCCACACTGTGACCAGCACTGAGCTGAGGCCCTGGAGAGCCAGCAGGGGCTCTGGTAAAAGGAAAACACTGGTGGAAAGGAGCTCCCACACTCCCAGGAAGCAGGGCTTGGGGCTTGCCTGGAGGCCAGAAGAGGCAAGAGTGACAGTAACCACGTGAAAGTTCAGGGGACGCTCGGTGCCAACCAATGGTGAGATTCGTTGTGGGGGCGCTACAGCAAGCTCTTGGAGATCACGACGCTGTTAGGTGACTCTGTGCTTCCCTCCACCATCCTGACTGCTCACACTCTGTGAACTGCTTGCTTCTTCCGGAGCAGAAAGAGCCAAAGGAACAGTCAGAGTAAAAGCACCAGTGGCTCCAGACAGCCGAGTGCATGTGCTGAGGTGCACGTGGCATATGGCAGTGTCTCCTGGGCCCCATGTCTCCTGGGCCACTCCACCCTGGGAGGCTGCCCGGCCCGCAAGGCTGATCACTCAGCAGGTTCTCTTGCTGTCTGCTGGCCTCTGCAAAGGAGTAGCCTTACTGTGTTCAGCCCCAGGAGAGGCTCTGAAGTCCCGACCTCTCGCCATTTACCAGCACCTGGAGGGTGATAAGGGGGCTGGAGGGAACCACAGGGATGAACTCAGATGCCGGCATGGCAGTGCATGGAGTGTCCCATTTATATATAAATTCTTGTTGACAGTTGGTTTCTTTTAGAGCTGGAATGTCCACCATTAGCTAAGGCCACTCCTGACTTCTTGGCATCTGCTTTAGACCACAGGTCCATGTCAGAAGCTGAAAGCCGAGTCCCTTTCCTCAACCCTGACCTGGGATACAGGTGGCCATCCTATAGAGAGCACTTCCTGCTTAATTGCTGTATGACCATTCAGGAGTCTAATTTAAGTAGATGATCTTTTGAGAGAAGTGACTGTCAGCATCACGGACCGCCTGGGCTGGTGCTGTTTTGTAACTGTGAAGAACCCTAGAGAGGTCCTAAAGGCATCCTGGGTTTTGAGGAAATTGTGGCTGCACCAAGCTCAGGTCCATAGATCCCAGCCATGCCGAGGTTCCGTGTACTTTCACAGCTCCGTCATCTGCTGGCTGTGCTTTCTCTACTGGCAGACTCCCCCTCTTCCGCATTGCTTACTCCCTGCTCTTGTAGTCAGTGACAGCTTCAGAAAGGTATGTTGCTATGGCAATGCCTAGAGCCATCTGAATTCCTGCTGCACCTTCTGAAGAAAAGGGCTTATGAAGAACCATTTGGTGGATTCCAAATCTAGCCTTCCCTGGCCTCTCCTCTCCTCCGTCAGGGGTCAGATGCCCGCTGCAGACTGAAGTGTGGCAGGTAGGTAGTCCATTCTTGCTGGAGAAGACACTCCCCATAGCTGCAAGCCCCATGCACCTGGACAGGTTCTCCAGGTGTGGATCAGGAAACTGAGATTGCCTACCTAGAGCTCTTAGGTAAGACACAATACCAGTGGTTCTTAAACTTAGAATCCCCTGGAAGGCTTGGGAATCTATGGATAGCTGGGTCCCACCCTCAGAGTTTCTGATTCAGTAGCTCTGGGGTGGAGCCAGAGAATTTGCGACTCTAACAAGCTCTCAAGTGGTGTTGGTGCTGTTGATCCAAAGACCACCCTGTGAGGACCACTGTACACATTTATGAGGAGGAGAAAAGTATCCACGTGAATGCAAGAAGCCATCGCCAGTCAGGTGGAGAAGGGCCAGAGTCAGTTGTCTCTTCTAGAGAAAGAAAGAGGAGGGCCTCTGCAGTCCCATGGCCAGGGGCCCTGGGAAACACATGCTGGGACTGGTGGTCCTACACTGTTTCTTTTTGATCCCCAACAATCAGTAAACAAAGACCTGTCCCCAAGATGTGAAGGAGGGGGCAGCATCACCAGTGAAGCCTTGAACTTAGGGGAGATCAACATCGTGAGCTTAGTGGCTGAGTGGGTGGTGCACAGTCTAGAGTCTTAGCGGGGATGGAGGCCAACGGCTTGTGTGGCTCAGGAGGGAGAAGAGGAGAAGGGGTGTCGCAGGCAGCTAGCCCCCACAGTTGGGCTGTTACACCAAGATGCTTTCCCCAGAATGCAAATACGATATTCCACACTAAACAATATTCGGGCCCCAGCTAGACTGCTTCCTTTTACCCTACCTGAAGCTCCAACTTCCGTGCGTAGTATTCTCCTAAGAAACAATGTTTACTGGAGGACCTAAGATAAATGTTGCAGGCCTACCCAGTTATGAATGGCAGATGCCAAGGATTCTGATGCCTTCTCTGCACACAGAGCCCCACCAGGAAAACCAGATTTCTGTAGTGATGGGCTTGGTGTCTCTCCTGCCCAGGCATGTCTGCAAACAGGTGGAGCACACTGGCACCATCTGCCTTCTACCTTCTACCCCAAGGCAGGACAGCTAGCGTAGGGCCATGGCATAAAAGAAGTGGGCATTGAGTCAGTTTACCAGTTCCAGAAAGCAATATTCGTTTTCCAGTTCTGTGAAGGTTTGGATGGATGGTGAGTGAAGAGGCAGACACCAGATAGCCATCCTTGTATTTCTGAAGTAAATGGAGCCTAGCACTACTAAAGGTCAGAGATTAAGAAGGCACAGGTAGCGTATGGTGGGACTGTCATTCATTTGAGAAGATACTTGATGAGGACTATGTGCGGGCCTCTAGGCCCCCTCTGCAGGTCTTCAGGATTCACTGAATGCAGGGTCTTCGGGGTTAAGGTTGAAGCCTGGTCTGAGTTCATAACTAGGGAGCGAGGGGTGAGCTTGGAGGCACTGCATTGTCCTCTGAAGGCCAGCAGACTGGGGAGAAGGGGTGCAAACTGAGGCCACTGTTGGGGAGTGGGGGGGGGGGCATAATGGTCACTGCTGAGAGTCGGTTCTAGTCACTTAGAAATGTTGATCTTTGGGCCCGTGAATATGAGAGAAGACTGGGAAGAGTGTCCTCACCAGTTAAAGGATCATGATTCATGTATAGAAACCCTATAGCCCCTTGGGGCCCAGGCTCACTGCCAAATAATGAGGAATAAATTATAATTCATAATCAAGTATAGCCTGGGCCAACCTGGTGGCGCAGTGGTTAAGTTCGTGTGTTCCACTTCCTGGCGGCCCAGGGTTCGCCGGTTCGGATCCCGGGTGCGGACATGGCACCACTTGGCATGCCATGCTGTGGTAGGCATCCCACATATAAAGTAGAGGAAGATGGGCACGGATGTTAGCTCAGGGCCAGCCTTCTCAGCAAAAAAGAGGAGGACTGGCAGCAGTTAGCTCAGGGCTAATCTTACGCAAAAAAAAAAAGAAAAGTGTAGCCTGAATCCCCTTCAGCCCCAGCAAGAGTCCTCAAGCAGATAATAGGAGAACTTGTGAGGAAGTTAGCCTACCGCCATTGCTGTACACCTTCCCCCCCGCCCCCCACACACACAGTGGGCCCTCTGGCTTGCAAGGTTTAGGCCGAAGGTCCTGGGGCTTTCCCTGAGGAAGCAAAGTGACTCAGCGCCAGACTCTTGGGTCTGGGGGCCATCAACAGCAGCAGGCATGAAGACCACCTGTACCCGGTGGGCTTTTCGTTCAGGTCCCAGCTCATGGGTCATGCCTTCTCCACCATGGTCTAGTTCCAAGAACTTTGTCACTTAGTCTCTTTCCCTCCCCACCAGAGATGACACCCTTGTACGCAAGGCATCCATCCCCTAAGAGGAAGAATTCAGTCTGGATCCTGGATCCAGACCCTCTAGAAGTCTTCCCCACCCACAGCTCCTCAGGATCTGAAGTCTGGTTGTCGGGGCCCCATCCCCATGCTCCCTGAGAGCAAGCCCTGTGGCTCCTTCTCGCTTCTCCACAAAGCCTGATGCCACTGGGTGGCGATGGGTGGTGTGTCTTGTTCACCAGCTCATAAACAGCCTGAGGAACTTGCCTGGGTGACCGCCCTGCCTGCCTTGGCCCCTTGGCCTTCGAGGTATTACCTCTTTGGGGCTCCCCTGAGAGTGTTGGTCTTTCAGAAGAAAGACTATGCCCCTGGGGCTGCTGAGAAGGAAGCCATGCAGAGAGGAAGTAGAGAGCTGGGGAGGCAGGGTGCAGCTCCGGGACAGGGCAGGGCAGGAGCCAGGCACAGATGTTGGCTGTGAAGGAGTCAGACAGCCTGAGCTTCCTTCTGGACCAGCCCCTCAGATGGGAGTCAGGCTGGACAATGGGTGATTGTGAGGAGGGGGGCCTCCAAGCTTGGGATCCTCTGAGGTTCCCCTCTTCCCTTGACTGCTGGTTGGTGTTTGTCCTACTCTCCTCATTGCCTAGGCAGCTGTCCTGAGTTCATCCGTTGCCACCCAGCGTACCCTGGGAGCCCACTCAGACCGAGGGATGGGGAGAGCAGCAGGTGAAGCGAGGGACACATGGGCTGAAGGACCAGGGAGAGGAGTGTGGAAGAGGAAGAAAGGGCTGGCAAGAGAGGCAGAGGTCAGGGTGAGGAGAGGAATGTTTAACACTCGGAGACAGGAGCCTGGACTGCAGGTGGAGACCAGAAAGATGAGGAAGAAGAGTGGCTGGGAGGAGGCAGGGCTGGGTGGCTTCTGCTCACTCCTGAGCCCCAGGCTTCGGGTATCTCATTCCTGTCCTATTGTTGCCACAGCTCAAGGGCCCGAGATTTTCCCCTAATTACATCCCCACCAGCCTTCCACCCTTAGCTAGGGTGAGACCACACTGCACATGCTTCGCCTGGGATCCCTAGCATGGCCCCGCCCCAGGCACAGGCCGGGCCCAGAAGGCAGAGGCCTTATCTCCAGGCCCCTCCCTCCTCCACCCCCCACCCTGACCCCAGCCTGGTTTATAGGTGCAGCCTCAAAGGGGGTTGGGTGGAATTTCCCTGGGGGTTGTCTGGTATTAGCTTGGGGTCATCGGGAGGCCTCTGGAGCCAAACTTTGCGAACTGTGGGGTTTAAAGCGAGGGTGGAGCAGGGAGAGGCTGTTGTTGAACATTTCTGTTTACTGAGGCCCCTACCCTGACCTGCCCACAGCCCACCTCACCCAGCTCCTAACTGGTCTTTTCCTGCCCCCATTTTATGATAGAGATTGGGTCTTTCTTCCCCTGCATATTCTTTCAAGGGAGACAGCTCCCTGGACAAGGTCACTCTCTAGCTGTATTGTACACACACAGCTACCCTCAAAAAGGCCTCAGCACACCCAGGCACACCCAAGATAGGAACTCACTCCAGCAGGGACCCGGAGGGACTCGGAAGCCACAGTCAGCCCCGAGCCCCTGGGTCGATTGCACTGTTGAGGCACTATGACGCGGCACAAACGAAGAAAATGGAACTCTACCTGGAGAAATTAGCCAACAGAGCTGCTTGAAGGTGTCTAGGAGGGAGTACAGGAAGGAAAATACTAGAACAGAAACAACAGCAAGAGAATTACACGCATAGTCCATGTAGCTGTTCTGTAGGAAGCATGACTGTGCTGTGTACTGATGTCACTGGGTGATGAGAGCCAGGTGGGCTTCTTCAAGAGAGCTTTGTTCTGAAGGGAAGGGAACAAGCATGTGTTCAGTGCCTACTCTGTGCCAGGTGTGTTCACATGTGTGCTCTTATTCAGTGTCAGCCACTCAACAAAGCTGTGATAGAGGTATCATCAGTTCACAGGGGAACAGGGCTCCGAGAGGTCAAGTCACTTGCCCAAGATCACACAGTGAGGAAGTGGCAAGCCCATCTGACTGCTTGACAGTGGGGCACCCCTACTTCCCCCTGTGTCAGACTGCTGAAGTGACAAACGTCAGCAAAATTTCAAGGAAGAGGAAGAACATGCCAAGTATAGGAGGAGGAGCGGAGAGATGGGGAGGGGAGGGAAGTGGAGTGTGGAGTCGACTGACTTGACTGGAGCCTGGTCCACCTGCTTTGAAATCCTTAATGGAAAAATAATCACCCAGATTTGCTGATTTTTTTTTTTTTAATCTTAACCAAGATAGCCTCTCTAGTTCTTACTGCCACCTTTGCCCCTGAGCATACCCTTCTCCTAAGCTCCCCAGTAATGTGGACCCGACCTGCACCTGCCACCGACAGTTGAGTTTGTTTCCCGCAGGTACAGGCTCCATGAGACTAAGCCCGGCAAGAAGAGAAGGCAGGAACGGTAGCGTGAGCCAGCACATACGTGGCACACACATGTGCCGGCACTGTTCTAGGCACATTGACTTAATCCCCACAACTTTCCTGAAAGATACTGCTAGCACTGTCATCCCTGTCACAGATGAGGCAACTGGAACAAGAGAAGTGTTTTTGCCAGGGACATGGGGGTAGCAAGTGTCGGGGACTTGAATCCAGGCAAGCTGTCTCCACGGGCATCGCCTAACCACCGTGTGCTGCCTTTATGGCTAGCAGATGTTGACGAGAGAGATTTCTGTGCCTGGCCCTGGGCTGTGCTTTCTGCAGGTCATCTCATGCAGGAGAGGAAGAGGCGGAGGTTTGGCCTGTGGTTAAGCAGTGTGATCTTTCACTAGGCCCACTCTGCATTTTGGAAGCCTCACTCGCATGGACGAATATTAATGTCTGGGCCTACTGACTTGGCAGGGCAGGACTGGAAGGTCCCCCATCCACCTGTCACATTCAGCCCTGACCAGGCCTTGCACTAAAGGGTCAGCCCTGGGTGGCAGAATCCCCAGTAGACGCGGTTGATGGGGTATCAACAGGAATTTAATCATTAACCCCACAGAGACGCTGTGATGTTGCCACAGCTATTGAGGGTCGGGGCAAGTCAGAGAGTTCTCGAATGTGAATGAGCCATCTTGATACCCCAGGAAACTGCTGCCAAGGAAATCAAATGGTTCAGGGCCACACAGGGAGGTGGTGGAGGAGCTCCTGGAGGAATGTGCCGGTCCTTCCAGGCTTCTTTCTGTTAAGGAGCATCGAGTAAAGTGGTTCCATTGCGTAGGATCATCCTGAATCTTAGGCTGGGTATTTAGGGACACTCCTCCATGAGAACATACCAATCACTGTACGCCTCACTTTAAGTCCTGGTCTTAGGCTAAATGAGCATTCACCCCGCCCTCCTGCCTAAGCCTCGTCCCAGAGCATCCTCATTAACTGACAACGATGCTTCTGTCTAATCACCAGGCTTTGCCAACCACACACGACATCCACCCTGCCCGAGGAAGGTCTGCCTGGAGCCGTGTCATAAAGTGACTGACCTGGACTAATCTGACCAAACACAGGGGACCCCCCTCTTCTCTGCTGCTTTTAAGTCCCCTGCAAAATTGGGTAAATAGGTAGGTATTGCATTAAAATAGAGTTCTTCATCTGCCATCCGCAGTTGGCTGGGTGTATAAAATGTCTCTGCCCTCAAGAGGCTTCAGCCCAAGGCAGGAGGGCCTAGATATAAAAAGGCGGTAATACAAAGCGATGCTTGTTAACTACCAAACACATGGTACAGAGAAGTGCTAAGGGAATCAGGTAAGGAAGGAGAGTGCAGCCATAGGTAAACAAAACAGTATCAAAATGTGAAAGACCCGAGAACATGCCGTGTGTCGTTGCATGAACTCATGCCTTCACTCGCATGCACACAGCCTCTCCACGGCTCCTTTCAGACAAAGTTCCAGTGAGTCCTGTTACTGTTTCCTACTCTTGTAAGGTCTTAAACATGTCTGGTCAGCTCCATTAGCATCTTCATTTTGTAAAAACACATACTAAAAACTATTTTTGAAGCAAAACCTTCCTCCCAGGATAAAACTTGCCTTCACTGGCCCTTGTTTTCGGAGGCGGCGCCCCTCCTCTGAGGTCTCTCCCTTTGGAGGCCTGTGGGGTGTCAGGTCCTTGGCTGTTTTCAATTAAACCCCTCAAGCTGAGTAAGTGGCTTTAGCAAGTTGATCTTCCAAAGGGTCAATCTTATTTTGAACCATGTCAAAACAAAATCAACTCAACCTAAAACACAAAGTAAA
The DNA here is from genome assembly GCF_041296265.1 of Equus caballus. Taxonomy (NCBI): domain Eukaryota; kingdom Metazoa; phylum Chordata; class Mammalia; order Perissodactyla; family Equidae; genus Equus; species Equus caballus. The sequence goes on from NC_091698.1 coordinate 86,311,835, forward strand.
TAAATACATCTGTTTGCAGATTTACCTTAAAAATTACAAGGGCAAAGCAAGATGCAGAGGGACCACAGAGCTTCCCACAGGACAGAGGGATCTATTTTGGTTTCCCCACATTAGGAGGCAAAGAAATGTCAGCACAAACCAGTGTCCTGGCCTCAGGGTGGTTAAGACTGGACTTGGGAGGGGCTGGGCCTGTGGCATAGTGGTTGAGTTCACGCTCTCCAATTTGGTGGCCTGCAGTTCACAGGTTCAGATCCGGGCACGGACCTACACATCACTCATCAAGCCATGCCGTGGCAGCGTCCCATATACAAAATAGAGACTGGCACGGGTGTTAGCTCAGAGACAATCTTCCTCAAGCAAAAAGAGGAAGATTGGCAACAGATGTTAGCTCAGGGCCAGTCTTCCTCACACACACACAAAAATAAACAAAAAGACTGGACTCGGGCCTGGGATGATTCCTGTCTCCTCCCTATCTTGGCCCAGGACTGGGGCAAGCTAATGAGAGAACATCCACTTCACCTGCTGTCGCCCGCCTCCTCATCCTTGCCTGCTGCAGACACAGGGCCAGGAAAGGTGTCTGGCCCTCAGGCACGTGGGCATCAGAGGCAGGGAGGGTGATGGCCACTGCTCAGCCCCACGTCAGGCTGAAACCTCCTGGGGTGGGTGTTAGCTGGTGACCCCACACTGATGCCAGCACTTGCGCCTGCCCCAGTCGCATTTGCCAGCTTCGCCCCCTGAGGAAGGAGCGCTCTGAGGAGCACGTCACCACAGGTGCTGGGTGCTAATCATCTGGACTAAAGAGGTGGACACTCTGCTTGCTGTTTGGGGTCTAAATTGGAGGGCATAAGAGGGTGGCCCAAAGTCATTTTCTTTGACGCAGGAGGTGTTTTTAAAACAATTTAATGGGTTGCAAAGGGTGAAATGTCAGAAGACTTCACAGGAAAATCCAGATTTATGGCTTCTCTGGAAAAGTTAGGATGTCTGGCTGTACTGGTCCCACAGTTCTTCCATGGCAACAAGTCTACCGAAGCCCCTCTGACACCCTCCCCTCTCATCCGTGTGTCCTGGGGCAGCTGCTCTGGGGGCCGCTGCGGGCATGGAACTGGCAGGCTGTTCCTGCTCTGTGGGGTTGTCCTTGCATCCTCTGAAGCCCCAGCCAGAGAACACCCCCGGCCGTTCCCAAGCAGCAGCCCACAGGGGGCCTCCGTCTGACTCTAAGGAGGAGAACGAACCCTTTTAATAAGAGCCCAGACAACTGAACTGGGGAGCACAGACTTGTGGGAAAGCATCCACACCCACAATTCGTCCACCCTTTACCGTGCTGCTTCCGTGCAGATCCAGAGCTTTCTGGGGCAGGAGGGCCAGAGGGGGGCCTCGCTGCTGAATCACTCAGTCCTCCAAGCGCCAGTCAGCGGCTCCCAGGGACTTCTGTCACTGTGCCTTCTGCCACCGTGACTCAACACAGGGGGAACTCCAGTGGCAAAAGCCCCACACCCTCAATCTATATGTGGAGCGCACTGTTTTGCTCATCAGCGGTCAATGTAAATTTTGCATAGATAAATACCAAATGGTGGTGTTCCTGGCAGACATGGCCTTGGGCCACCCCATAGTGATGGCAGGCCTGGTGGCGACTGTCCAGGATGGCCCTGGGCTATAAACCAGAAAGGAGTGGTAGTTTTAGAGAAACAAGCACTTGAAGAGTATCAGGAAAGAGTCTTCAGTGTTGTCCCAGTCATGAAGTTAGCAGCCACCCAGCCCAGACGCACACCTTCCTTGAAACGTTTATGCTTCATGTCTCCATTCATTCAACACATACGACCTGGAACCTTGAAGCTTTTTGACATGTGCTCTTCTCCTCTTCCTGGATGGACTGTAAGCTCCCTGAGGGCAGGGAGGGTGACATATTTCTTCAGGTCTCCTCACAGCACGTAAAACTGTGTTCCCCAACATTCCTGGTGACTAAGATGAGTGCTTATGGACAAATACCTAAAGTGCAAATGATTGAATAAATATAGACAGATATATGTAGATAATTAAACTTATCTACCCATCAGTCAACACTCATGAAATGGCAGTCAATTTCTGCCCATCACTCAACACTCGTGAAATGCTAGGGTGGTGTCTGAACAAAGTTTACAATGGTATTGCTATTTTACTCCTTTTTTTAAAAAAAGAAAAATCCACCTCCCATCACCTCCTTCCTGAATGATCTCCTCCACCAGCCCCCAGCCCCGTCCCAAAGCTAAAGCATCACAGCTGGACGCTTTCCCCTAGAGGAGCCTGGTCAGCTCCTCAGGATTCTATAGAGCGGCTCCTGCCTGGAGGTGCTTACTGGGCGGGTGGCAGACAGTCCAATTACCCCAGCCCACAGGAAGCAATTTTTCACTCTGTGGCAATGACCACTGAGGATATGCCCACTTGGGAACTCCCAGAACCTTCCCAGACACACCCACCAACTTGAAACAGGGCAGAAGGGGCTAGAAGACAGAGCGCTGGGTGCATAATGGGTGCTGATTCTAAGCAGGCAAACGGCTGATGTGTGGTGACCCAGAGGGTGCCCTGGCCTGGAAATGAGACTTAGATTAGAAGCTAATTGTTGTGTAGACTCTTCCTAACTAATATGGGTAAAAGACTACTTGTCGGCGCAGTTAACGAGTATGTCATTTAAGATGATTCAGAGGGTTTCCACCTGTAGAAAAATCTCAGGGAGGCTAAAATGGGTGGTAAGGATCATGTCACAAGGAAGCTGAGAGCCAACGCTTGACCCCGGTCCTGCTGACCATCCGGTGTCCTCTCTCTGCTGCCTAGAGAAGACAGGCTGCCTGTAGCCCCGCCTTGCCCCGGGTGCTGGGGGCTCCTGACCCCTGACCCCTGCTCTCTCAATTCTAGCATCCTGTCTGCCTCCGCTGTTGCTCTGTCTGTTCACCACCTCCAGCTCACCTGCCCATAGATGTGACCAGCCCAGCTCCTGGAGGTATTCACATGTGTGATTCCTGCCCTCTGCTCCAACCTGGTCCCGAGTCACCCAGTCCTGCTAGGATAGTTCAGGCTCACTGGGCTTCCCCCATGACCTCCCCAGACCTGGCTCAGACCTGCTGCCTCATGCCTCAGTTTATCCTTTTGCATCTTCTCTCTTCCCTCTCCCTGTGAGCCTGCACCCTGCGTGTCCTTTGCTAAGGCTCTTCCTTCTGCCACGTCTTTGCTCCCAAGTGCCCTCAGTAGCAAGGGCCCTGCCCTCTTCTCTGACATCGTCCCCTCCTCTCTCTCTCAGAGGCCTGGCTGGATACTGCTCCTTGGGGAGGCCTTCCTTGGGCTCCCCGCCCCCACGTCTGTCTTCCTTGGCTGCCGTGAAGTATAGTGGAATGAGCATGGGCTCTGGGGGGCAGACACACCTGCATCTGAGTCCTGATGCTGCTCCTTTCTAGAGTGTGACCTCAGACAGGTCACGCCTTATTCTCTGCATCTGTAAAATGAGAGAGAATTCCAACCTGCATGCTTGTTATAAGGATTAGATTAGAACACATGAGACACGGATGTTAGCTCAGGGCCAGTCTTCCTCAGCAAAATGAGGAGGATTGGTGGCAGATGTTAGCTCAGGGCTAATCTTCCTCAAAAAAAACCAAAAAAACAAAAACACGTGAGACAGTTGGAACAGTGCTCGGCACATAGCAGATGATCAACAGCCATGACTTTCCTTCCTTCCTCTGACAGCAAGCGCAGCACTCACTTGACACTGCAGATGCTGCCCTCAGGCCATGCTGGCCAGGCCCTTCCTGGACTCGGAGGCCAGAGGCTGCAGGGATGGGATGTAGGAACCCGGTGCCACCAGGGCCTGACCCCATGCCAGGTGCCAGGTGGCTTGGAGTCACCCCAGTGGAGTCTCCCCAGCGCCAGGGAGGACTGCTCAGGCTTGGGGCGCCTATTCACCTCCCCTGCACCCGCACATGGAGGTTGGAGGGGTGGGGTCTGGAGCACGGAGCCAAAGCTCCGTCCTACTGCAGCCTTCACCTCATGGGAAAACCACTTCTGAGGGTGGGAGCTGATCCAGGAGTGCCAGGAAGGACCAGGACAGGACGGGAAGGGCCACCTCACGACCTCACCCCCACCACCAAGTACATGCACGTCCCTCCCCAGTGACCAACTGCCCCCTTTGTGGGGGAGGCAGCTTCTTCAAGGCTCTGGAGCAGTAGCGTCTTGCCCCAGCCTTCTCTCAGGGCAGAGAAGCCAGTGTACCCTAAAGAGAGCCCTCTCAGAATAATCCATCCTTCCCTGGACACCCTGGGCTCTGCGCACTCTGCATTTAGACCGAGGGAGCTCTCTACAGACCAAGAAGAATCTGCTTCATTCATTCATGTAACAAATACTTATGGAGCACCTACTCTGTGTCAGACATAATCTAGGCCCTGAGGATACAGCCAACGACAAGGTGCGCACCCTCAGGAAGCTTAGGTTCGAGTGTAGGAGACAGACAGTCAACAACTGTGTAAGGTCGGAGGTGGTAAATGCTCAGGGGAAAAAGCAGGCTGAAAGCTGAGAGTGAGTCATGGGGTGGAGGGCGGGTGAGCTCTTCAGTGTTCTCGGTCTCTCCCCCTGCTGTGCAGTTACTGGCAACTTTTTAGGTGAACAAAGAGAAAACACACGATTACGCTTGGCAGGAAATTCCTCAGGTAGGTCTCCCATCAAGGACAAACATTTTTGCCCCAGCAGTTTATGACCCTCTGGGTCATCTGCCACCACTGCCAGCCCCCTGGGCCAGACTTGAGCAACTAAGCCAGCCTTGGCCTGGCACCTTCCTGCCTCCTGTTCGCCTCCTCCTTCCCTCCGCAGTCTACACTGTCTTCTGGACTCCAGGCCTTTGTTTCACAGACCAGTGTTTTTTGTTTGTTTAATTTGTTCTCCTTCTTTGGCCACCTTCTCCAGTGACAAAGTTTATGGGCCCCCGATCACATCCAATCCCAGAAGATGGCTTTCTAGCTGGAGCACGAAAAGGATATTCTGGAAGTTACGTACTTTCCAGTGCTTTCCTCCCCACCAACCAGACAGGAGGCCAGATAGCCCACCTTGACTGTCCCAGGGTATCCCCAGACGGGCTCAGATCTCCTCATACTCCTCTCGAGCTTCCCCACCTTCAGAAGGGAGCCCCCAGGTCTTCAGAAATGAGATCAGCTTATCTTCCCTGTTAGCTCTTTGCGGGAGTGGCTCTGCTATGCCCAGCCCTAGTTTCCTCCACACTCCTCATCTCTCAAAGTGCCTCCCCGGCCCCCCCCCCCCCCCCACCAACCCCTCTTCTCACGTATTGCCGCAGGGAGTTTTTAACCTTGAGGTGTCTGTGATTGCTGGTTCACGTCTGCGACCTCCTTGCGGGCAGGGCCAGGTCTGTTCTGCTCGCCTTGACTCCGCAAAGCCCCGCCCAACGCCTGGCAGATAGTGGAAGCTTAACAAGCAGTCGTCAAATGTGCAAATAAAAGACATCCAAGGTACAGTTATATTGGTAATGCACGTGCAACAGTCAAAGACTAGGGAAACCAAAAAGGAAGGTCTGGCTGAGTGGTAGGCCCTAAACCTTGGCTCCCTTATAAATAAATGATGTTTATTATAAATAGGTCCAACCAGGGATGTTCCCTGGTGTGTAAATTTATGAGATGCCTTATAAAGTATGAAAAAATGGAAACAGTTTTAATTGTAAAGAAAAAAAATAACATGAAACACACACGTACGCACACACTTCCTCCTGCTTAGCTCAGGCGCCGAGACTGGGCGCCCTCCCCAAGACCTGCTCTGGACACGAAAAGAAAGCGAGACTGAGCCCAGCCAATCAGAAGTCAGCATTTCCAAGGCCCCGCCCCGCACACGGGTGACAGACTGCATGCTCCGTCCTAGTCTAGCGCCACCTGGAGGTCGAGGCGTGCAAATGCGGCGCTTGCAGACAGGTTTGTCTGCCCCGACCTGTCCCGGGCTTTGTGGCCAGAGAGATGTGACCTTGGGTCCCCCGCCCCCGCAGTCAGACCGCCTAGGGGCCCGCTGTGGGGTGATTCAGACAGGAACCTCCGAGGAGATGTCAACAGGCACATTTCTGCTGTTTACTCAAGTGACTTCTCCCACAACCTTCCCCTAATTCCTGTTGCAGATTATCCCTACTTGACCAGAAGAATGGGTTTGATGGGGAAAAGTGGCTCAGAAAAGTGACACAGTAGTGATTTTTAAATACTTCAATAGCATCTCTTTTGGGCAGATGGATGTGGAGAGGGGACCTGGTTCCCAGTCAGTGGGGCAAGGGTGCATGGGCTGCTCCCCTCCCTGCAGCTAGTGGCCCGGAGGTCCCAGGAGGGGCCCAGGCTGCTGGCACTGCACCCGACCTCATGTCTGACAGCCAAGGCATCTTCAGCTCCCAGATCTCTGAATGCGCCTGACTGGGGGCCTCCTTCACCGGGTCAGGGCACAAACTAAAGTAATCATTATTTATTTCACAGTCCTTTTTCCTAGTTTTTTTTTTTTGCTGAGGAAGATTCTCCCTGAGCTAACATCTGCTGCCAATCTTCCTCTTTTTGTATGTGGGCCACCCCCACAGCATGGCCACTGACAGACGAGTGGTGTAGGTCCGCTCCTGGGAACCGAACCTGGTCACAAAAGCAGAGTACACCAAACTTAACCACTAGGCCACCAGGGCTGGCCCCTTGTTCCTAATTTGAAAGGAGGTCTAAGGAGTATCCCTTCTGAGGACACTGGAGACTTGTTTGGCTCAAGGTGGGTCTTTCCCTTACGTCCATCAGTGGCCCTCAGGATGGTCCCTTGGGCGCTGCTGGCTCTCCACTGCAGGAGAGGTTTGTTCCACAAGGAGGGGTCCAGTCAGGCTGGGGTGGCAGGCAGGCAGCCCACCATCTGGGAAGTCCAGGTGTTCCCGGGACCCCAGAAATGGGGAAGGTGGAGGAGGGGGGAGTGTGGGAAAGAGGCATTTTCATTTTATTGAGCACCTACTAAATGCCAGGCACCATGTTATATTTCCGACCAGGACGGCAGCCTCCTCACAAAGGCCCAAGAAATCTGGTTTAAAAAGTATGTTAATGTATAAATTGAATGTCACATTCATTTTACACAAAGGAGAATATCCCCTTGGGCTCTTTTTCTACCACCTCGCCTTGCTTCTCTTGTCTGTGGCCCAAAAAAAGTGGGAGTCAGTGGGTACAGAACGGAAAGGCCAAGGTATGCCACCCAAATCTCCTGGGAAGGGAGATGAGGTTAGTGCCAGAGCAACTGTGAAAACTGGGAATACAGATCCAGGCCTCTCCCTGGGGGGTGAGGAAGAAGCTCGTGGTCTCAGAAGAAACTGGCTCTGGAAACTCCAGCAGGCTGCGCCCGGTCAAGGGGGAACCGACAGGGCAGCTCCGGGGGCCCTGCTCCCAGTGGCTGCTGGGAAGGGAGGGTCGCTGTCAGCCCCCCAATCCCGAAATCTGCTGAGTCAGGACTCCAGGGGGCTGGGGGAGCCACTTTGTCCAAGACCACCACGGTGGTGAGAGGACTGGCTTCTCCGGCACCCCCATTAGCCCTGGCAGAGCCAGCAGCAACCCCAGGACCTAAGACGGGCCCTTCCTGCCACTCCCTGAGTGAGAGCCCCAAAGCCTGCAGTCCCTGGGCACTGAAGGGAGGTGCCTGCGCTGGGGGTGAGCTGAGGCAGGCACTGCCGGACTCTGAGAATTGCCGAAGCCTGTCCTTTCCCTCTCTGCGGTAGCCTCGATTTCCCCTCCTAGTTGCAATTTCCTCCTTGTTCCCTTGTCCCCAGGAACATGCTAACCCCAGTTTGGGTCAGGAAAACTGGCCCCTGAGGCCCGCGTTCTCCCTGCCCTCTCCCAGGCCGCCTCTTCTCCCTCCACTGCTCTCCTGCCCTGCTCATGGCCTCCATGGCCTCCATGGCCCCGGGGCTGCAGGTCACAGGCAGCTCCGGGGAATGCATCAAGTGCGGAATAAAAGGCTTGGTCTCCTAGTAAAGAAATTTCAAGATGTCTGGGGGCAGGCCAGTTTTCTAAATGCTCCTCAGATGCCGGAAGCTGGGATGCTGTGGGGGGAGGATACTGCAAGGGGCAGGGGTGGAGGCTAGGGTTAGACAGAGCTCTGAGCCTGAAGTCCCACACGCGGTGGGGAGCAGGTGAGCGGACAGACGAGCTGGGGCCCCTGCCTCGGCCATCCTTACAGGCTCCGAGGAGCCCCGGTCCCTCAGGAAACTCCATGTGGGCACAGAGTGGGGCTGGGGGTCCAGATCTGGTTCTGCTCTGCCACTGACTTGCCAAGAGGCCTCTCTGGGCCTCTGTGGCCTTGTCCTCAAAACTGGCATAGCCATCGCTGGCCTCCAGGTTTGTGACTAGGGTCTAAGGAGAGCTCGCTCTGAAAGCCTGTTGTAGACATTGTGTCATGTGGAGGGGATTTTCCTCATTCCCCTCTCCCCGTGTGAGACGGGGGACAGAGGGAAGGGGGCGTGGCAGTTAAGAAAAGTGCTGTCAGCTGGCGTTTGTGGAGTGCTTGCTACCTGCCAGGCGCTGTACCAGGTGCTCAGCATTCTCCCATTTCATCTTGCAATGACTGCATGAAACAGGCAGGATCATCGCTTTCAATATTACTCCAAGCTCACAGCATCTGGTGAGTGGCCAGGCTGGCACTCGAATCCAGGCCTGCCTGAAGCGAGGCCCCTGCCCTCCGCCCTGACACCATCCTGGGACAAAGCTTTCCCTGAGGGAGCCCCCTGGCCTGGGGAAGCGCCTTAGCTGGAAGTCGGACCTGAGTTTGGTGCTCTTCCCCAGCTCACTGTGTGGGTTTGGGAAACTTACTTAACTTCTCTGGTCCTCCCATCCTCTCTTTTGTTAAGCCAGGGATTGTGTCATGTCAGATGTCAGATCCTTGGGAGTCACTTCTGCCATCACTTCTCCCGATCCTATGTTGAGTTAGAAAAGGAATAGAAGTACAAAAGGGAGTCAGACCTGGAGTGGGGAGCCTGGGCCCCAAAGTGGGCCTCGGGATTTTCCCCAGTCTTTGAGCATCCCTATGTGTGGTTTGGACTCAACCACCCAGGAGTGTTCAGGGAGCCTGTTACCAAGCCCATGTTTCAGAAAACTAAGGCCCAATGAGGAAAAATGACTTCTCGGAGTCAAGAGCAAGTTAGAGGCAGAGTCGGATGGAATCCAGATCTCCCCACCCTTTGACAGGCTGCTCTCAGCCCCAGCTCGGAGCAGAGGGGGAAGAACAAGAAAAGGGGTGTCTGCAGGGCTGCGGTCCTTTCGAAAAGCCCTAAAGGAGAATCCATTTCTTTGCCTTTGCCGGCTTCCAGAGGCTGCCCACATTCCTTGGCTTGTGGCCCCTTCCTCCATCTTCAAAGCCAGCGATGGTGGGTTGAGTCCTCACATCGCATCACTCTGACGCCGACTCTTCTGCCTCCCTCCTCTACTTCTAAGGAACTCTTGTGATTACGTCGGCGCCGCCAGGATAATCCAGTTTCTCCCCCATCTCCAGGTCGGCTGATTAGCAACCTTAATTCCATCTGCACCCTGAATTCCCCTTGCCATGTGACCTAACATAGTCAGCTTCCAGGGATTGGGACGTGGACATCTTCGGGGCGTGGTTCTGCCTACCACATGCCCCTCGTCCCACAGGGGACTTCCAAAAATAGTTACACTTCCTGCACCTCTGAGATGTGGGTTGAGATATGTACCTGCTACTCTCTTCTACTCGCCTGCCTAAAGAGTCTGTGTCCGGCCCCAGCCTCGTCCCTTGAGCATTTCCCCTTGGTTCCATTTCCTGCCTCCCTGTCTCTCTGTGCGTCCCTCCCACAAGTGGACCCATCACTTCTGGGCTGGACAGCTCCAAACTGGCGGGGGACCAGGACATAGGCCCAGGTTGCTGGCCAGCCTCAGCAGGGGAAGGGGGATCTCTCCCCAGACAGGACAGGGGGCTGGTGGATGGTGGCTGCAGCGTCTGAGAGGTGGCAGTCCTGGCATGTGGAACTGCTTCCTGTCCCCCCCCAACCCCCCCATCCTGAAGAGGTTCCTGTGCCTCGATGGCGATGGCAAGTGCCAGTTGGTGAAACAGAGACGGTGAGCCAGGCTCTGCCTGCTTGGGTGGCTCTGCTCTGCTGGGGGCCCAGGGTGGGTGGAGGAAGCAGGCCCAGGCAGATGAGCTGAGCTGGGAGCTGGGATCGTCTGGGAACTGGTGGTGGCTCTGTCTGCATAAAGAGGGGTGGAGGCCCTAGTCTGTCCATGTTGCCCTGACGGGCTGGGGGCAGCTGGGATTGGGATCACCACTTGTCTCCGTCCATTCGGTCTTCTGCCCTCGTACTCTCCTGACGCTGTCCTCCCGGGGGCCACCTGGGGAAGTCTGAGCTCAAATCCAGCCCCCTTGTCTTTGCCCCCTGTAGTAGGCAGCTTCTAAAGTCGTTTCCTGGTAATCAGACCCTGGTGTAATCGCCTCACCTTGAGTGTGGGCTGGTCCTGGTGACTTGCTGTTCACGAAGAGAAGAGGGCAAATGCTTCTAAGATCTGGTTATAAAAGGCTGTCTTCCGTCTTGCCCGCACACACTCTTTCACTCCCTCCTGCTTGTCACTCGAATGAAGTCAGTGGCCATCTTGTGAGCTGCCCTGTGGAGAGGCCCACATGGCAGGGAACTGGGGCAGCCTCTGGCCAACAGCCAGCATTGAATGGAAGCCCTCAGTCCCACAACCCAGAAGGAACTGAATCCTGTGAACACCCATGTGAGTGAGCCTGGAAATGGATCCAGTCTCAAACCTTGAGTATAGTGTGGTCAACACCTTGATTGCAGCCTGTGAGAGACCCTAAGCCAGAGGACCCCACTAAGCCACCCACAGGTTCCTGACATGCAGAAACACCTGAGATAATAAATGTTGTTGTTTAAGTCACTAAGATTTGGGTTAATTTGTTATGCAGCAATAGATAACAAATACACTCCTTTCTCCTTGACCCCGTTGCCTCATCAATGCCAAGTCTCTTTGTCCTTGGCTTTCGTTCACTCACCTGATTCTCCCCTTGCCTCCATGAGGCTCATTCTGTCTCCCTTGTGTCATCTCTTCTCATCCCCAGATTGTGGTCTGCCCCAGCATCTCTGGCTCCACACCCCCCAGAGAGAGCCCAGCCATTCATGGCTTCAGTAATGAGTATGGCGTCTATGGTGACATTCTTCCAGTTGTTTCCTCCATCCCACCAGCACTTCTGCGTTCGGTTCCATTTCTCCTCTGGCCCCGGAGTATATATTTTATCTAGATGTTACTATAACAACCCAAATCAGTTAATATGTCCCTTCTCGTCATCTGTTTTCAGTCAGCAGTAGATGTTGCCTTTGGAAGGTGGCTCCTAGCTGCCCCATACCCCCTGCCAGGACTGAGTACAAATCTCCTCGCTTCCCAGCTGCCTCTCTCCAGTTGGGACTCACCTTCCTTAAACACGGCATTGAAGATGGCAGATAATCAATGACTCTCAAGTCTCCACATTTCCCCTTGAACCGGCCTGACATTTCCCCCGAATAGCCTTATGTGACTCTAACAAACAGATCCGGGCCTAGAGTCACATGCTAGTTCTCCCAGATTCCGTCTGTGGACCCTGGTGCAAGTCGGTTCACCTCTCTGGCCTCAGTTTTCTAACCTGTAGCTGAAAACTGGAAACACCCTAGATGTGCTTCAACAGGGAGACAGTTGAACTGGTCCATCCGTCCTGCGGAATACTACTCAGCAATGAAAATGCAGGCACTACTGATACATGTGACAACCTGGACGAATCTCCACAGAATTATGTTGAGTGAAAAAAGCCAACTCCATGAGGTTATACACTGTATGACTCCATTTCTATAACAGGTTGAAACAAGACAACTGTGGAAAGGGAGAACAGATTAGTGGTTGCCTAGGACTGGGGGCGGTGGGCTGGAGAGAAGTGGGTGCAGCTGTAGAAGAGCCACGAGGAATCCTGTGGTGATGGAAATGTTTTGTACCTTGACAGCTCAGTGTCAATATCCTGGTTGTTATATTACACTTAAGTTTTGAGGGATGTTGTCATTGGGGGAAGTTGGTAAAGGGTACAGGGGATTTCCCTGTAGTAGTTCTTAAAACTGCATGGGAGGGGCTGGCCCCGTGGCGGAGAGGTTAAGTTCGCGTGCTCCACTTTGGCAGCCCAGGGTTTCACGGGTTCGGATCCTGGGTGCGGACATGGCACCACTCATCAGGCCATGCTGAGGTGGCATCTCACATGCCACAACTAGAAGGACCCACAACTGAAAACATACAACTATGTACTGGGGGGCTTTGGGGAGAAAAAGGGAAAAAAAATAAAATAAAATCTTAAAAAAAACAAAACTGCATGGGACTCTAAAATTATCTCAAAATTAAAAGTTTAATTAAAAAAAGATGCCACCTGGGGCTGGCCTGGTGCTGCAGGGGTTAAGTCCGCACGTTCCACTTTGGCAGCCCGGGGTTCGCCAGTTCAGATCCCAGGTGCAGTCCTATGCACCGCTTGTTAAGCCATGCTGTGACAGGCATCCCACATATAAAGTGGAGGAAGATGGGCACGGTTGTTAGCTCAGGGCCAGTCTTCCTCAGCAAAAAGAGGAGGATTGGCGGCAGATGTTAGCTCAGGGCTAATCTTCTTCTTCTTCTTCAAAAAATGCCCCCTTTATTGAGTTGCATGGAACTTAATTTATAACCTAGAAGGTACAATACCAAAAAAAGAATATGAATGAAAAAAAAATCACTACTTTTTACCTGCTAAAATGTTCGTATCTGAAAAGTAGTCACACAACCACAGGTTTCTAATCTTCTATCTTGATGCTGAGTTGCATACCCCACAGAAAGCTAGGTGGACCGTGGGATTGTTCCCTTGCTCCCCTGAGACGGCTGCTTGGTACAGATTAAATCAGATCTGACTTGTAGGCAGTGGCTCCCATCCCCTTCCCTCTGGAGGAGCGGCGAACAGCAGGAAGGACTCAGGTGAAGGGAGGCTGCAGAGTTGGGAAGTCTTCCAAGGCAGGTAACCGAGTCTGAGGGTCGGGCCAGCAGCAGAGGGAGAGAGATTAAGGGGGAGTGACCACAGGCAGATCAAGTTCCTGCCCTTACTGTGCTTTCTTCCCTCTAAGCCCAGAACGCCCTCGCCTACCCAAACCCAACCCCCCTCCAGCCCAGGCCCAGATCCTGTTTCCTCAGAGACACCTTCATTCCGGCCCAGATCCCTTCTTGTCTGAGCTCCACAATTCAGCTCACGATTAACTGGCTACCGTGGGTCTGGATTGCATCACCTGTAATCTCGTCGCCGTCAGAGACCATCTCACCAGGCTCCTTGGCACAGCGCTAGTCACAGAATACACAGCACAAAAATAGTTGTTGGTTTATAGCACAGTCAAAGGGATAACCTCCTCAATTTATGAAAAGGTCATAAAAATCAGGAAGAAAGAGACCCACAACCTGAAAGAAAAATGGTCAAAAGATAAACTGATAGCTTATAAATGCAAATCGTCCTTAATCATGTGAGAAAATGTTCCATTTACTCATAATGAGAGAAAAGCAAAACAAAACATATAGTGAGAGCTCACTGCTCCCCCGTCAGAGGGGCGAACATCCGAGTTTGACGACATACTCCACAGGCAACGTCCTCTTTCATAAAGAGTCCTGGTGGGAAGGCAAAATGCTACAACTCCTGGGGTAATTGTTTTAACTTTTTATTTTGAAACAATCTCAGACTTACAGAAAAGATGCAAATAAGGTAAAGGAACTTATTTTTTTCTAAGCCATTTGTGAATAATTGTCAACATCATGCCCACTTGCTTTCCCAAAAACTTTAGTATAGTATTTATTTCTTACAACTAAGGACATTCTCTTTCATAACCACAGTACAAACATCCAAATCAGGAAAGTAACACTGACCCATCACCACCAGCTAATCCTCAGACCCCATGCAAGTTTCTCCAATTCCTCCAACAACGTCCTTTATAGTAAAAGGATCTGATCCAGTATCACACATTCAGTTGTCCTGTCTCTTTAGTTTCCTTCGATCTGGAACAGTTCCTCAGCCTGTCCTTGACTTTGATGACCTTGACACTTTGAAAAATACAAGTCAGTGATTTTGCAGAGTATCCCGCATTTTGGGTTTGCTACGATCTGATGTTTGCGTCCTCTCAAAATTCCTATGTTGAAACCCAGCCCCCAAGGTGATGGTATTAGGAGGTGGGGCCTTTGGGAGGTGACTAGTCATCAGGGCAGAGCCCTCATGATTGGGATTAGTGTCTGTATAGAAGAGACCCAGAGGGGCCGGCCCGGTGGCCAAGTGGTTAAGTGCGAGTTCCAGGGTTTGGCCGGTTTGGATCCTGGGTGCCGACATGGCACGGTTCGCGTCAGGCCATGCTGAGGCGGCATCCCAAATGCCACAACCAGAAGGACCCACAACTAAAAATACACAACTATGTACCGGGGGGCTTTGGGGAGAAAAAGGAAAAATAAAATCTTTAAAAAAAACAACAGACCCAGAGCCAGCTGTGATACCCTGGTGGTTAAAGTTCGGTGCTCTCACAGCTTAGGTGACCTGGGTTCATTTCCTGGCTGCAGAACCACCCAGCCCTCTGTCAGTGCCGTGTTGTGGAGGCAGCTTACACAGAACTAGAAGGACTTACAACTAGGATATATAGCCATGTACTGGGGCTTCGGGGAGGGAAAAAAAAGAGAGAGAGACCCCAGAGGGCTAGCTTGTCCCTTCCGCCATGTGAGGACATAGAAAAAAGACCGCCGTCTATGAACCAGGAAGCCCTCACCAAACATTGACTCTGCTGGCGTCATGATCCTGCACTTTCCAGCCCCTAGAACTGTGAGAAATAAATGTTTGTTGTTTATAAACCACCCACTCTATAGTACGTTGTGATGGTGGCCTGAACGGACTAAGATGGGTTTGTCTGATGTCTCCTCAAGATTAGATTAGATGATGCATCTTTGGCGGGGCTAGCATAGAAATGATGTGTTGTTTTCACATCCTGTTAGGTGGGGTACCGTTTCAATTTGGCCCATTACTGATGCTGTTGACTTTGATTGCTTGAATAAATGGATATGTGTCAGGCTTTTCCATTGTAAAGTTACTCTTTTTTCCCTTTGTAATTGGGAAGTATTTTGTCAGGAAGTACTTTGAGACTATGCAAATATCCTATTCTTCATTAAGCTTACAATTTATTCATGGACTCATGGATTCCTGTTTTACTGAGTGAGTTATAATCTGTTGGCATCATTATTTATTTTGGTGCTCAACTTTTCCCATGTTTCTCCAGTGGGAGCCCTCTCTGTGTCCCATCATGCTTTGAGCACTTCCTTATCCTGAAGTGTGACATGTTCTGAGCTCACCTTGTTCCTTGCTCAACCCAGCTCTGGAATTTGTCATTTCTCTGGGAAGGTCCACTTCCTTTTAATAGAGAATGGTATTTAGAAACCAAAATCTGGGCATGAGGTGTACTCATTGCTATTGAGGTTTCATTGCTTGTAGGTGCTCTCAGCGAACAGAAAAAGGGAAAATACGTATATACATACATACATACACACGTGTATATATACACACATTTTATATCTATATTTATTTCTATATCTGTCAATATACAGGGTGAGGCTCATGCTGGAGTGAGAGGCAGTGGCTGAGGTGTCTCTTAGGGGAAGGGGCTGAACCAGCATCTAGATATGGGGGTACACTTGTGGCAGTCACTGCAGGAAATCCAAAAAGAGAGTGAAAAAAAGAAGTGAATAAAAGGACTGCATACGAGCACATGTAAAACCATACAGAATGAAATTATGTCTTTATGATTTTCTCTGTGAATGAGGATGATGACATTTTATGTGATACAAAATAACTCATATGGGCACTTTCATATCTACTCTTTGTTTTAATGCTCACAACTTCCATGGTGGGCATGCAGAATAATCCACACAGCAGCCCTGGGGCCTTTGTGGGGCGAGTTACTAGTCTCTGGAGTTCCCAGGAAATGAGCTGACTGGCAACTGGCTGAGGCTTTAAGGAAGCGATATTGCAATCCCCAGATTCAGCGGTTGCTCAAGCTCTGAAGGAATCCCCAGGAAACTGTGACCATGCCAATAGGATGCTGTCCCTCTCCAAAGGGGACTTCTCCCCTGAGGCCCTCAGGCGCAGCTCTGGAGGACAACGAACCGAACCGGGGAGACTCTCCCAGGAGCCAGCCAGGACCTGGCTCCAGTGCAGAGAGGGGAGGCCTGGCTGCCCCACCAGCAGGGTGAGGTGCAGGCCGAGGACCGACAACCTCTGCTGCTCCTTCCCTTCCCCTCTCTTCCAAAGTCCGTCTTCATTGTGGATAATCTATCTTCTCTCCCCCTGCATATATTTGGTGCTTTGGGGTGGTTACATTTACAATGTAGCCGCTGGTTGTGGATAATAAGAAGCCACATATAGACTTCACTTAGAGGAATGCACGTTACTCAGAGGTCTTGATTTTAGGGCTGGTCATGACTTGGATCATCTTCCTTTGGGAAGGAGAGTAAGTGCATTTTTAGTTGTAGATGGCGTGGGTTCTTTATTTTAGCAGGAACATTTAAAAATACATCTTTTTTATTGAGGTGAAATTCACATACCATTGAACTAACCATTTAAAAATGCACATTCAGTGGCATTTAGCACATCCGCGATGTGCAACCACCACTCCTATCAAGTAGTGACAACATTTCTGAAAGTGCGTAATGGGGAAAAGAAGGGACATGCGAATGCTGGGCGGCAGCAGGTGGAGTGTAATGTGTTCGCCCAGCACCCCGGCTTCGGGGAACAAGCCTGCTCCTACTCCCTGGGGTGCTGGCTGGATCTGTCAGCCCCAATGCCACCTCCTGCACCCACTTACTGGGGTGGGCATGTCATCTAGACTGTCCCACTGTATGTAGCACCCGGTTCAAAGTGGGCTTGTGACCAAAGCCAGAACAATTGAAGTAATCGTTGTGACTTTTCCACTAAGGACAGCCCCTTGAGTAAGGGCGACATTGAAAAACAAAACAGGACAATTATGTCCCTCAGATCTTGAGGCTCAGGGTTGTGTGTATGGGATGTTGTTAAAGGACGTGGAGTCTCATGTCCTGGAAGCATTAGGGGGATTCTTGAAGGAAAGGAAAATGATATCCTTTCATTAGGATTCTAAGCTGGGAGAATGTGAACCTGAGACTGCTGGCTGCCATCTTTGAAAGCTGTGTGGCGTTTGCTTAAAGTAGGAAGGAAAGTGCCAACAGAGTGGCAAGTCTCTCAACCACTGAGTCCCTTTGTTTGTCTAAGCTAGTTTAGGCTGGGATTCTGTCATTTACGACTGAGAGTCATGACTATATAATAACCCCACCTGGAGGATAGGTGGAAGCATTACCATTTGTTATAGGTGAAGAACTAGCTCTCCTGGTGGGTGTGGCATGCAATGGATATTAGATGACCTGAGTGGTGAGTCACTGCGGGGCTGAAACCACCGAGCAGGGTGCTAGATAACCCAGGTCTGGAAGTCATGGGGGAGGTATGGCAAAGGCAGGTGGGATGGTTTCAGAAGCAGACTCATGGAGAGGACATAAGGTCTAGCAGGGTGTTGGGGCGAAGGGTAGGCTGCCACTTATCTGAGTCAAGAGCGTGGGAACCAAGTCTTCCGCAGGTGTCCCTGGTGCTGGGTGGAGAATGTTAGAGGAACATGTTTTCTGTGAGGGGTTGGAAGGGCCCTGTGGTAGTCATTGGTGTTGGCTGCTAAATATGTCTGGTTCTCCCCACTTTCAGGTCCGTGGTAGCATTTACTTCCTGGTTCCCTGCAGTTGAATGGAACTGTATGGATGGTTCTAGCCAATGAGTGACAAATGGCTATTGTCAATGTGATACCCTCCAGTGCTCTCCTTGAGATGGTGGCTCCCTGAATATTCAATGAACTTTGCCCCTCTCAATGAGACCTGCCACAGACATGCAACAGGAGCAAGAAAAGGAACTATGTATTTTTATAATATATTTAATACATTTAATTGACAGGTGTACTATGCTCTATTTTTTTATGGTGGTAAAATAGATACAACATCATATTTACCATTTTAACTTTTTTTTTTTTGAGGAAGATTAGCCCTGAGCTAACATCTGCTGCCAATCCTCCCCTTTTTGCTGAGGAAGACTGGCCCTGAGCTAACATCCGTGCCCATCTTCCTCCACTTTATATGTGGGACGCCTACCACAGCATGGCTTGCTGAGTGGTACATAGGTCCATGCCCCGGATCCAAACCAGCAAACCCTGGGCCGCCGAAGCGGAACGTGCGAACTTAACCGCTGGGCCAAAGGGCCGGCCCCCCATGTTAACCATTTTTAAGTGTATAGTTCAAAGGCATTAAGTACATTCACATTAGTTTGCAACCAGCACCGCCATTCATCTCCAGAGCTTTTTCATCTTCCAAAACTGAAACTGTGTACCCCTTAAACACTAGCTTCCCGTCCTCACTCCGCCCAGTCCCTGGTAACCACCATTCTACTTTGTCTCATGATTTTCACTATTCTAGGTCCCTCATATAAGTGGAATCATACAATATTTGTCCTTCTGTGTCTGACTTATTTCACTTAATATAATGTCTTCAAGGTTCATCTATGTTGTAGCATGTGTCAAAATTTTCTTCTTTTTAAGGCTGAATAATATTCCACTATATGCACATATCGCATTTTATTTATCTGTTCATCAGCTGATGAACATGTGGCCTGTCTCCACCTTTTGGCTGTTGTGAACAATGCTATGAACACTGGTGTACAAATATCTATTTGCGTCTCTGCTTCCAGTTCTTTGGGGTATATACCCAGAAGTGGAAACACTGGATCACATGGTAATTCTATGTTTAATTTTTGTGAGGAATCACCTTACTGTTTTCCACAGAACCTTTGTGGTTTTAAGTCACCAAGACTCAGGGCTGTGAGTCATTGCAGGATGACTTCGCCCATCCTGCCGGATGCTGCCCCTCACCCCAGATTCTCTAGGATCAACCAGGATTCTGCTCAGGCCACAGTGGGGCAGACACAAGTGAGGCAGGTAGGAGCCCAGCGGCTAAACCACCGAGCTGGACCCAGCGTGCTGTGTGGTGAGGAGGCCCCGGAGGCTCAGCCAGCACTGATTGGCCTCTTCTTGGGACTGCCTGGAGGGTCCTCCTCATGCCACAGACGTCGGAGCCAAGCTCTAGAACCAACCCTGTGGCCACAAGATTGCTTCTTACTGGACACAAACCCCTAATATGGGCACCTTGGGCCTCTGGACCCCAGCAACACAAACATCCAAGGTCACAGGCCACGGGCTCCCAGTGATTTGATCATGAACAGTTCTACTGAATAGAGACGTACATTTGCCCATTTTGACCCTGAGAATTTCAGCTTGTTAAGAGTAACTATGATGTTCTGAAATAACTAGAATGATTTCAGAGTCACATGAACCAGGCTTTGAATCCTGGCTCTGCTACTTCCCAAATGTGTGGCTTTGACTAAGGCTCACCTCAGCATCCTCATCTGCAGAGTGAAGATCATACAAACCACCACCCAGGGCTGGCGAGGACCGAGGGAAAGCGCCAAGTTGGGTGCCTGGCACACAGGAGACGCTCAGTAAACGGTCGCTGCTGTTTGGGGGCCGTGTTATATAAGCCCTTGAGGAAGGGAGAGGTATGGCAGCCATCTTTCCAAACATGGTCTTCCCCTTAGCCAAGCTTTAGAGTGTTTGTGGATGCCCATCTTGATGCGGAAAGCAGAGTGCACAGGAGCCTGCAGTGCACGTATTCATTCAATCAAGGTTTACTGAGAACTGACCACACTCCAAGCGCTGGGCTACAGAGATGACAGACACGGTCCCTGTCCTCATGGAAAAGACATCATGAATCTTCAGAACTGGCCAGGTGGAGATGACGAAGAGCAGGGCCTATCATCAGTGGCATGGGGTGACTTGAGTGAAGGTGACACTGAAAAAGGGCAGGACAGTTGTGTGGAAAGTGGTCTCCAACCTTGAGGCTCCGGGAGTGGGGCAGGCTGAAGGACCTGGAAGCATTAGAGGGCTTCCTAAAGGAAAACCACTCTTGGATGAAGGGTCAGCTCCGTGTCCCAGAGAGTTAGGTAACTGTTCTTGAGACCCTGGAAGGGGTGAGGCTGGTGGGGAAAATGGAAAAGTAGGACTGGCTTCAGCAGCCCCACCCACAGGGGATGGGGGGGCCTGGGTGAGAGAGTTCAGGGCACTGTCACGTAGCTGAAGCCATGGGTGGAATGGGGTTGCACGGTGGAGATGGTTGATGGAGGTATAGGCAGACATGGGGAGCCAGGCTGGGGGTCAGAAGGCCCAGCACCAAGTCCTAGAGGTTAGAGGAGAGTGATGAGCGGAGGGTGGCTGTGCTGGTGGAGGTAGATGGAGATGCCCCAAGTCAGAAACCTGGAGCCCTCAGAACTCTATGGGAAATGAGAACAACCCCCACGGCAAAGGGGTGAGTAAGCATGCGGGTGGAGTGTAGGTGTGCACTGAATCTTAGAGCTGGAAGGGATCTTCAGTGTCATTTAATTCGGCCTCCCACCCCATGAAATCTTTCAGTCTTTCACTGCCCAACTGAGAACACTCTACTTGGACACCTCAAGGTACGGGGAGCTCACTCCCTTCAAGGGGGGGGGATCATCCTATAGAGGTGCTCAAACCTTCAGGACGGCCTGGATGGGCCTGGCGCCCCGACCTCGGCCCTGTGGAGTGAGCTGGCCTCCACTCGGCGGCGGCACCTGGCAGGGGTGGCGGGTGGGGTGGGGGTTGCGGCGCGGATGGGCCGGCGCTGCTGTCCCTAGCCCCAGTGCTGAGGCAGGCAGAGTGCAGTGGGCTCTGGTGGAGGTCGGGAGAACTGCAGGGCGAAGGCCGCCGGGGGCTCCGCGGGCTGCCGGGGGGGAGGCACTTGACACCGGCCCGGGGAGAGGAGGGGCCGCTGTCCCTACGGCCAGTGCTGGATGCGGGGACCCAGCGCAGAGGCAGCGCCAGGTAGCGGGGCGCCCCGCGAGGGGAGGGCTGGAGCGAAGCCCCCGGCGGAGCGGCCGGGAGCGCGGCCGAGGCGGGGTGCCCGGGCCCGGCGCCGGGTCGGGGCGCTGCCGAGGCCGGCCCTCCGGCTCGCAGCGTGCCGGGACCCCCGGCGGGGCCGCAGAGGCCGGGCAGTCGGGCCGAGGGCGCTAGGACCGGCCGCGCGCCCAGGCCGCTCCCGCCGCGGCGCCCCGGGGCCCCCCAGTCGGCGCTGCCTCCCGGGCCGGCTCCGCAGCGCCGGGGCCGGGGCCAGCGCGGCCGCGGGGGGCGAGCAGCGGGCGGAGGCCTGGGCCCGCGGGCGGCCGGAGGGAGGGAAGGAGGAAGGCGGAGAGAAGGGGTGGGAGGGGGGGACCCGGCGGAGGAGGCGGAGAGAGGGAGCGCGACAGCGAGCGGAGGGAGGGAGCGAGCGAGCGAGGCAGGCAGGCGGGCCGGGAGGGAGGGAGGGCGCGCGGGCGGCGGCGGCGGCGAGAGCAGAGGACGAGCCGGGACGCGGCGCCGCGGCACTAGGGCGCGCAGCCGGGCCGGCCCGACCCGACCGGCCACACGGTAATGAGCGCCGCTGCTGGCGGCCCGGGAGGCCGGCCCGGAGGCGGGCGCGGAGGAGGGGAGGCCGGGCGGGGGGCACGGCGGCGGGCAGTGCCCGGCGCGGGGCACGCTCCTGGACCCCTGCAACTCGGCGCCGGGCGCTCGCGGGGCCAGGGCTGCGGGCAGGGGCGGCGGGCCGGGCTGGCCTGGGCGGCGCGGGGGATTTGAGGGTTTGTTTATGTCCCCGCGGGCTCGGCAGGCGCCCCCTCCCGTCCCGCCCGCTCCCGGCGCGGAGCCCCCTCCCCGCCCCCGCCCGGCTCCGGGCTCAAGTTCAAGTCTATACAATGCCGCGGGGGGCCCCCTCCACCGCCGGCCGCCGCCGCGGTGCCCGGCTCGGCGCTGCCGCAGGGGCCCGGGCCTGGCCGCCCCCGCCTTCCGGGCCCTGCCCCCGCCCCGGGGCCCCGCCTGGGGCCTGCGGCCGGGGCGCTGGAGGGCGCGGACCCCGACCCGGAATAATCGGCCCCCGCGGCGGCCCGCAGGGAGCGGGGGAGGGGGGCGGGGGCCGGGCCCCGCGCAGGCTCCGCGGCGGCGGCAGAAAATGGCAGCCTGGCACGACCCGGCCCCCCGCCCCTCCCCCCGGCTCCCGGCCCTCCTCGGCCCGGCGGGGCGGGGGACCCGGGAGGCCCCCGGGGGCGGGCCAAGGGGTGATCTGGGGGCCGGGCCGGGGAGCGCTGCGTAGCGATCCTCCTCCGGCCACCTGTGGCTGGGGGTGCGGGGTGCCAGCGGATCTGGGAGGGGCGGCGGAGGTGGGGAGAGTGCCACTTGGGGGGCACACCTCCGCGCGGAGGGCCAGGCGGCGCGCGGGGGGGACGTCGTGCCTGGCTCCTCCCTGCCCCCGCCGCGGGCCGTGGGAGCCGGGGCGGCGGCGGCGGTGGCGGCGGCGCCGCAGTGTGGGGGCGGGGCGGGGGCGGGCGAAGATCCCGGGCCGGGGCCGCGGGGGCCGGAAAACGCGGGGGTGAGAGCGGCGGGGCCGGGCCCGGGCCGGGAGCGGTGCGGGTGGGGGCACCCGGGGTCGCCCCCTGCAGCAGCACGCCCCCCCCGCACACATTCACACGCACGCGGACACACTCACGCACACGCACCCCCGCTGGGCCGGTGCAGACGTGTCCTTGAAAGCTTCGCATCTGTACAGTGAAGGACGAGGCCTCGCCAAGGCTGCGAATCGGGGTCTTCGGCCCCGCGTCCCCGCGCCCCGGGAGACCCCGAGCTTCGGAGCCGCAGGCGGCCGCAGTCCGTGTCCCGCCCTCACCCCGGCTCCCCTCCCCCAGCTGCCCAGTCCTCCCTCCCTCTCGGCGCGGACCGAGCTGGCGTGGGTCCAGGGCCCGCCCCCGGCCTCCCCCAGCCCCTCGTCGCTGGGGCCCGCGGCCCTCGGGCTGCCAAACTGCATTTCGCTTTTCTGGAGCCTCCCTTCTTGGGGGCACCCACTCCCTTCCCTCCACCCCTCTGTTATTTCCCCCTTCTCTCTCCATCCTCTCCGTCCTTCCTCCTCTCTCTCTACGGCAAAGCCAGTTGAGTAGGTGTTGGCGCCCTGGGCGCGGAGTGGGGGGCTCGCTGGTTCTCAGGGGCTCTCTTGCCCAGCTCCCGAGGGGAGCCCCCTGCGGCTGCACCTTGACCCAAGATGGCGTCCTGCACCCAGCTGGGCAGCTCCGGCCTGCGTCAGGCGGGGAGGAAGGGCCCGGGCCCCAGAGCCACACTACTCGCCCCCTCCCAAACCAGAGGGACAGGAGCCTACGGGGAGAATCGTCCTCGCCCTGTGACCCAGCGTGCCCCTCACTGCCGTGCCCAGAGACTGCCATCAGCATCCCTGGGGGACTGTTCCGTCTTCATGTTTCACCCTGGGCTGCCAGCGGCTGAACCGGCCTCCTGGGCTGGCGGGCTGCGAAGGGATCCTGGGATCAGGTGCTGCTCCGCTGTGCCTCCTCCCTCCCAGGCAGATGTGACAGCTGCAGCCAGGCAAGCTCTTCTCCTTAGGCGTTGCTGGAGTGTTAGGACTGGCCTGTGGGATTTGGGGAGCCCAGCTGTCAGGCGGACCCTCTCGGGTTGTCTTCTCTGCTGGCGGGGACGTCTCCTGGTGCTTTCCTGAGCTGCCTGTGTTCCAGGCTGGGGTTGTCGGGAGTTCCTACTAGTTTTCTGGGACAAGGTGGTCCTCTTCTGCCTCCAGGTCCCATTGAGGCCCTGGTTAGGCTGTTTGACAGGCAACTTTGTGAAAGTGTGAGTCTGCGTGTGTGTGCATGTGTACACATGTGCTACACACAGGCAGGAGCCCAAGGCAAACTTGCGCAGCGGGTCTGGCACCTGCCTGCCTCCCTTCCGGGGCTCGCGTCTTGGTGCTCTGGCTCCCTCTCTAGCCTCCTGTCCAGCTCCTGGGTGCATGTCTTCAGCTACTCATCAAATGCTCAGCTCGCGGCTCAGGCTGACCAAGGCTCTCCTTGTTCTTCCCAGTCACGTGGGCCTGCACCAGGAGGCCAACCTTAGAAAAGGTGAATTCCTTCCAGACCGGTGGAGTGATGGGTCCACAGTGCGAGGGCTGCCCTCGAGATCTGGAGAAGCGTAGGGGAGGATGACCGGGGCCATCTGTCAGGGTGTCTGCGGACAGGATTCCTCTGTCGGGTGGGGGTTGGCCTGCAGCTTGAAGGTCCATTCCAACTTTTAAATTCTATGGCTCTGATTCTAGCGGTGGAATTTCAGACCCAGGAATGGGGGCGGGGTGGTCTGGTTTTCGCCACACAGCGGTAATCAGGAAGGTCTCTGAGGAGAGGAGGTCTGAGAGAGGGCAAGGCCTCCCGGGGGATGGGCCTTTGCAAGGAGAAGGTGGTGTGTGTGTAGGGGGGTGTCTTGCAGGAGACAGGTTTGTCACATCTGACTCCACAGAGGCTGTAAAAGTACAGCCTCTGGTTAAGCCTGCACACCTATGTGTCCTTCTGTAGGTTGAAGTGTAAATCCATGTGTGTGCATAATTTCTGAGGTTTCCTGTGTGAGCCCAGTTCACAATAAGCTCCTGAGTGCCTTATGGATATCTTACTATCACAGTCACACAGCACTGCCATTGGTCCTCTGAAAAAGCCTGCGAGGAAAGATGGGACAAGCTATAAATTACTTGCCCAGGGTGGCCTGGCTGGGAAGAAGTGCGGCCAGGCCTGCTTTATGGGGACCTTAGACTGTCCCCTGCTACAGCTCTCCTAGGCTGCTGCTCTCTGTGTTGGTCTCTCCTTTGAGTTTGTGGTCTCCATGGGACGGGGACCTGGCCTTGGCTGCCTCTAGGTCCCCCGTCCGACATTGAGAGGGGCCTCCGTGGGTGTCTGCTGACTGGCGGGGGAGCTTGCTGCATATCTGCGTTTTCGGTCTCTGTCCTCTCCTTGGCGGCAGGTTTGGTGGCCGGGCCCTCTTCTGTTCGCTGCTGCTCTGCCTTTGCTGAATGGCCATCACCTCCTTCTAGGCCAGTTCCTTAGGCTCAAGCCCTCTGAAAGCCCCAAGTTCTTCCCCAGCAAGAGCCCAGACTGCGTCTGGGAGTCTTTCTGGGAAGCAGATAGAAAGGGGGCTCTGAGAGCAGGCTTGCAGACTCTAATGGGTGAGTTAGAAACAGACCACCCTCCCCATCCTTGGGCCTGAAATGTTACCATTAGAATCCAAGCCTTAGAGTTAGGGTTGAAAGAGAACTTTAAGCTCTGAGAACACTTGGTGCTGGGTTGGGGGCTGTTGGGGTGTGGCGCCAGGCCCTGTTTCTTCCAGAGTTGGAAGTGCTGCCCAGAGCCTGAGGCCAGAGGGCCAGTTGTGTGCCTGTCACATGCTTCTCTCCCGCGGCACTTCCCGCTGCTTTCTGCTTGTGTGGACCTGGGGTCCCTGACCTGGTGCCTGTGTCCCCTTCCCCCGGTGCCCCACTGATAGCTAAGTGTGTCTCTGGCCTCTGGCTTGGGAACAGGCAACAGTTAGGACCAAGGCGCGGCCCCGCGGGAGTTGTTTCCACTTCCATTTTGGTATCTAATAGATAGCAGAGCCAGTCAGAAGCCCGCCTGCGCCTGAGGCCGGGCGGCTCCGTGGGCCTGTGCGTGTTGCTGCTCCTGAACAGGCCTTTAATAGTGAGCTAAAGGTGCCAGATTCCTTTCCACCCAAGTCTGGAGGGCTCCTTCTCAGTCATTTCTCTTTTTGACTTTTTCCCTAAAAACCTACCAAATCTGAGATCAGCGCAGTGTCAGAGATTTGTGTGTGTCCAAGCCTGCCTCCACGTGGCTAAGTGTGTGGGCAAGACAGGGTGTGGTGCACGTGTCTCTCTGTGTATCTCTGCATACACTGTGTGCAGCCACGTGGGGACAGATACGACTTGCTTAGACATGAGTCGTTTCGAGGCAGCCGCAATGAGGGCACTGGAGTCAGACGGAGCGGCGTTCTGACGCTTCCCAGCCGGGGAGCTGGGGCAGCTGACTTAATTGCTCTGAACCTCAGTTTCCTCCCCTGTAACGTGGAAATAAGACTAGGCCCTGCTCACAGGCTGCTGTGGGGGTTAAAGGAGATGATGCCCGTTGCTCTTAGCAGAGTGTGAGTGCCCGGCGTTGGCGAGCGGTGAGCAGTGAGCGTTTTCCTCGTTTGGGCGGCCTGTGGGGACTGGCGGTGCAGGAAGTGCTCTGAGAAGGCCTGTCCGCCTTCCTGCCTCTTTTGCAAAATCTTGGACAGATGAGGAGAGTGCTGATTCTGATTGAAAAATCTTCGGAGGTGGGAGGCTCCTCCGTGGCGTGGAGCAGTCTGTTGCAGAGTTTAACAAATCGCGTTGTCAACAGGTTGTCTCCCTCTCTGCCTTGGATCCCTCACACTGCAGTTTCAGCTCTTTATTCCCATTCTGTCCTGCTGCAGCATATTTGCTGCCATTTACCAGAGACTTACTGAGCATTTCCTGTGGGCAACGTCGTGTGCTGGCCTTTGAGGGGACGCAGAGTGAGTTTAGGATGTACCCAACTAATGAATCACCACAGACCAAGGTTGCAGGAGAGGGAGAAATAAAGTGCTCAAAGGACATTGAGGTCACAACTTACTGAGGGGATCAGGAAAAGCTTCTTGGAGGAGGTGGCATCCGAGATGGGTCTCAGAGCGCAGAGGTGGGGCTTCCAGGCCGAGAAGGGGAGGCCAGGCTGTCAGGAATGAGGCGACTAGAGGGTGGGGGAGATGCTGGGGAGGTGGAGCAGGGCTGTGGGTGTGCTGGGGCTAGGCTGAGGCCCCGCACTGATTTGGGGAGAGCGGAGAGCGGGCCCCTGTGCTCTGTAACTCCTGTGTGGCCTGTGGAGAATCGCTCTGAACTGTCCTGCTTGTGGTGGCTTTGTGGAGGGGGGAGCAGACGGAGGGATGGAAGGGAGGGAGGGGAAGGGGCCAACCGAGCTCATTTGGTATAGGATCTGGAGGATTCCTTTATATTCCGTAGACTAGAGCTTAAGAGCTCAGACTTGGAGAGAAACAGAGCAGGGTTTGAATTACACCAACCCCAGGGGGTTGTGGCCATTAAGGGGAACACCAGACAGGGTGAGGTCTGCATGCCAGTGATGGCAATCAAAAAGTGGTGTGACTGGGGGGAGGAGGGTGCCTTGCCTGGCCTCCCAGAGGTCTCCGTGTCCCCCTCTGCATCCCCTCCCTCAGGCTGAGGTGCCCCAGTATCCAGAACATTCTTGCAAGGGGATGTGAGTATCCCCCTACCCTCCCCCACACGCAGCGGAACTGAGCCCCCAACTCAGAGGGGAGGTGCCGCGGGCGGGGGGGTGGTGTCCCCAGGTGTGGCTGCAGGTGCCTGGCAGCCCCCAGCCAAGCCGCCAGTGAGCAGGGCTTGCCGAGCACATCTCCCTTGCTGATCACATCACTGCCCTGTCTGGAGGACAGCGACAGGGGGAGGAGGTGTGGACGCTGGGGCTTTCCTAGCCGAATCCCAGTAGGGAGTGGAATGTTTTCTCAGCCATAGCTCAGCACTGCCCCATCCTGCTGTGGTCCCTTGTGACCTGTAAGGCTTCCAGCCTTATTTACATCTATAACCAGCTTCCTATTTTCTCTTTCCTGACGGCATGGCCCTTCTCACTGTCATCCCTATTGATCTTCCCTCTCTGTTTCTGTTTCAAATGTCAAGGTCATTTTTAATTCTGAGCCAGTTGTTAGCTGCCCTGTCTGGGTGCACAGAGGGGCCAGAGGACAGTCTCTCACAGCTGGTAACTAGAGGGCCAGAACCTGGGTGTCCTGACT
The DNA here is from genome assembly GCF_041296265.1 of Equus caballus. NCBI lineage: Eukaryota > Metazoa > Chordata > Mammalia > Perissodactyla > Equidae > Equus > Equus caballus. The sequence continues at coordinate 86,339,661 of NC_091698.1, forward strand.
CCTCGTCGAGTGCTCTTCCGTCTGTGCTACTGTAGATGGATCTGGGGGTCCGTGCAGATGTTCCAGATCTAATAGATCAGCTAGATCCCAGTGGTTCTTACTTGAAAAGGTTAAAGGATGCTTAGATGGGACATTATGGGATGGTGGTCACATCTGTGGTTTATTGAGCCATGGGTTGGATGTGGGCCGTGTCATAGTAAATGTCTGGGAACGCACGGGCTGGGCGGCTGGGGGCCCTGGGAGCACGCCTCCCCTCAGAGCTTCCCCAGAGGATCATGGGAGGGGCAGGCGAGGGCGCCCGGGCCCTTGCAGGGCCGTGGGATCCTCCAGCGCTCCAGCAAGCAGAACCTGTTGGGAAGGGGCTTCTTGAAGGAATGGTCCTGTGTGATTAATTTTATAGATTCTGAAAGGATAAATCAATTTATGGACAAAGGGGAAACTATCTAGATTCCCCCAAAGCCTCTGAAATGAGGTAGTAAGCTGTCTGTTCTGAAGTGTTAGATGTCCACCATATGGTGTTGGGTCACCCTAAGGGAGCAGTGGCAGAGTGTCATCTCGTTTTGGTAAAATTCCTTTAAAATATATACAAATGTACACATTTATTGGCTTGTACAGGCATAGAAAAAGTCATTCAAGAAGGATAAACAGCAAACCTGTCAACAAAGACTTTCCTTTTTACTTTATATACTTTTATAATCTTTGGAAAAATGTAAATGCACGTGTTACTTTTTTTTCTTCAAGATTTTATTTTTCCTTTTTCTCCCCAAAGTCCCCCGGTACATAGTTGTGTATTTTTAGTTGTGAGTCCCTCTAGTTGTGGCATGTGGGACGCTGCCTCATCGTGGCCTGATGAGCGGTGCCATGTCTGCGCCCAGGATCCGAACCGGCGAAACCCTGGGCCGCCGAAGTGGAGCGCGTGAACTTAACCACTCGGCCGCGGGGCTGGCCCCACGTGTGTTACTTTCTTAATGACAGCAAAAATAAAACCACACTTTTGAAAGCTTCTGGATAAAAACATGAAAAAAATTTGAGTCACCCTAGGACTGGAAGGATGGACTCTTTTTTTGTAATGGATAAGAAGCTGGCTTGGAGACCGACAGCAAAGGGTAGGGTTATTCAGGTACTTGTTTTTTCTGGAAAGGTTGCAGGGAGAAATATTGCAGACACTGAGGCCTCCCAGCTCAGGCCTGGGCTAGTAGGGATTGGGTGAGAGTGGAAAATAGGCAGCTGGCTGCACCGTGGCACATGCCAGGGGCAGTGGACCAAGTTAGCTTTATAGAAAGGTGACTTGAAACTCTCAGTTCTGACGCAGGATGGGAAACAAATCTTGAGAATCTTCCCAGAAGGCTTCCATCTGGCGGCTGTTGTGGCCCACATGGTGCCTAGGAACTGGAGCTATAACCAGTGCCGGGGCCCAGTAAGGAGTTCAGGTGACCCAGCCCTGGCATAGTGTGGGCAGCCACACGCAACAAGAACAAAATTCGGCTTCAAGATGCCCCACCATGGGGTGGAAGGGATGTCTGAGCAGGTGGGTTCAAGCTGTGCCCAACGGTGTAATCTGGAGGCCCATGAGCAGGTGGCAGTGACCCAGGTGACAGGGTGGAAAGGTGAGAAGGGCCAGATAGAAATTCGTCTGCCTGTTGCTTGGCAACAGTGCCCACCGCTCCCTTCCGCAGCCCCCTCCCCCACCCCCGCCATGGGTGCTGTCTTGCAGCCCGCTTCCCCCTCTGAGGCTGCCTGTTAAACAGGGCCTGAGAAAGGCTGTATGTGCTTCTGTGGCCCTGCCCCTCCCCTGGAATAAGGCAGGAAGATAAATGAAAGGACAGTAACTTGGAAGCAAGCTCAGAGCTGGTCCCTCTGGGCCCTGGGCAAAGAAGAGACCCGGGAGGCGGGCAGACCTTGACCAGCACCAGGCCCACGGCTACTCAGTTACCACAAGCCCTGACCGTCTTTGAGCCGCAGCTTTTCCCTCTGTGAGTCAGGGATAAGAATAGTATCCACATCTTGCCGGTGTTGCCTGAATCAAATGAACTATTTTATGAAAACAGCCAGCACTGCGCCCAGCACATAGTAGGTGCTCAGGAGGTAGGTGTTCCTTTCCTTTAAGTGGGTTCATGACAGGGCTGCGTGAGAGTGACTATGGGGACCAGGTGAGATGACCCCGAGAAGGCCCTGGTGCAGCGTAAGACCTGACAGATGTTGCCTGTCGTTCTCATCACCCCTTAGGGGTCTCAGGGCCTCCATTTCCTCCTTTGTAAAGCCAGAATTTCGCTGGATGGTCTCTGAGCCCTCCAGCCCTGGCCGGCTGATCTATGGGCCTTTAATCTTGACATGCTTCCATCTCTTTATTGTCTGTGCCCACTGAGGACCCAGCAGGTCCCCCAAGCCTGGGGCCCTCTCCCTCCCTGCCCTCTAGTCTCTTTGGGCCCAGAGTAGGCAGTGGCCTCTCCTCTGGTTTCTGGGCTTGCTGGCAGGGCTGGCTCTGCCCCCTGGCCTGGAGGCATGGAAGGGTCTAGGCCACAACGGGGCCTGGCAGCTGGCACGAAGCCATGGTTCCTAATGGTTTTATTACCAGCAACAATGTAGAGCTTGTTGCCATCCTCTCGCAGGCCGTGGTTCCCAGCCCAACTGGTGGTGGCCTGAGGGCCTGCCTGGTACTGGAAGCTCAGCTGGGAAGCCCAGTGGGGCCGGGCAGTTGCCCCTGCGTTTTCTTCTGTCAACACCCTCCGCACAGCCTGGACTCCGAGAGCGGGGGTTCAGCATGATGAGGTGCCTGGGCCCCAAGTTGGCAGGCCTGGCAGCTCTCGAGTTTTCTCCCTGGAGGTCCCTTGCTTCAGATCCACAAATAATGTTCATCCATTCATTTATTAAAGACCTACCATGTGCCAGACACTCACTGGCTGCAAAGATGGAGGAGATTGTGCTGGTCCACAGGGAGCCCTCAGCAGAGGTAGAGTCTGGTGAGGGTGACCATTACAGCATAGACGGGTGGAGAGAGCTCTAGCAGCATGTGCCTAGGGCATTTCAGGGGCTCAGAGAAGGGATGTCTCATTCAGGAGGGAGAGAAGATCTGGAATGGCTTTCTAAAGCTTGAGCTGAGTCTCGAAGGGCGGGGAGGAGTTAGCGAGGGAGTCACGGGCATCTTCTGATCTGATGTCGCTGGAATGATGAGGAATGATGGGGTGCGAGGCTGGAGGGCTGGACCATGGAAGGCTGGGATGTTGTCCATTCATAGGTGTTGGACTTGGAGTGACATGCCAGTATTTGTACCTGAGAATGATCATCCTGGGGCATCACGGAGGAGAAATTGGACAGGTGAGGATGGGTGCAGGGAGCCCAGGCAGAAGGCTGGCACCGAAGTCCAGGGGAGCAGTAGTGTGGGCCTGGAGGAGGGGTGCTTTGTGAGGCATTTAGGGAGCAGAGCTGCTAGGGACGGCTGAGCGACGGAGGGGGTGAGGGGAGCCAGGGGTGACCCTTTGGTTTCTGGCTCAGCCAGCTGCATGGATGGGGATGCCAACCACTGAGAGGGCACAGGTTCGGGGAGTCTGGGAGAGACCTGGGAGTGCTTCACATGGGAGGCAGGACTGGAGCTGGGACTCAAGGGGGATTGGGACTGGCCCAGGTGGAGCCTGGGCTGGGCCAGGCTTGCAGAAGGGGAAAGATCCTGTGGCACAAGGCCTGGAGGTGGGGGCCCAGGGAGGGCCAGGGTCCAGCGTGATGGTTGAGAAAGGCAGGGGCACTTTGTTCCATAACTGGTAGCGGGCTCCGGAGACTTCTGAGGAGGTGACTTAACCAGGCGTTCGTACCACATGCGTTGGGGATGCTGCTCTCTGGGGCCTCAGTGGGGACTTCTGCTTCTCGGGAGCTCCCCCAGAAGGTGTGCTGTAAGGCCTAGACCTTGTTCTTTGACTCCCTGGTCTCACAACCTGGCGTAAGTCCTGTCGCCCTCTGTGAATGGAATGTGAATTGCAAAGTTGACATCCACCCTCTATTCAGGGGCAGGTCTGCGAGGTAGGTGGGGGTAAGCTGGGGACGGCAGTTTTGGTAAGCAAGCAAAAAAAAAAAAAACGGACAATAGCTGTTTCTCTAAAACAGAAATGAGTCTGTCACGTGTCACAGGAAGGGCAACGTCAAAGAATTTCTAGAAAAATGACGTGAGCCAGGTCAGCATCAGTGAAGCAAGAGGCAGCATGGCATTGTGCCCAGGCCACCAGACCCGGCACTGCCAGTGGTGTCACCACAGCCCTGCCACGTCCTTGGGCAGACCAGTTAACCTCTCTTAGCCTCAGTTTTGCCATCTGCAAAGTGGAGATGACCTTACAGACTTGTGTTTTTGTTTGTTTGTTTCAAACGCTACTCCTTGTGTTAAACCTGGATATTTTATGTCACTCATCTTCTAAAAGAATCCTTATGCAGTTGGCCTCCCAGGTGTTTGAGGATTAAAATTCAGCCATGCGTGTTCCCTGTCTGGCGCTGAGCAGGCACATGCACACGTGCACGCCCCCTCTCCCCCTCCCTCACTTGCTGGCTGCTTCTTGCCTCCTGGGAGGCGTGTCCCGCCTGTCTCCTCAGTCCCCCCAACCTTGTTCCTGGGAAGGTCCGTTTATCTTGTTCCGTTGACTCTCTCTCGTTTCCCAAACCTGGGTCCCCCAGTGTATTTGAAGAGCCTCTGCTGAGCAAAGTGGGAGTTGGGGGCAGGGGCGGTGTCCATTCCTTTTCTCTTTTTACTAAAGGGGAGGGGATCTGTGCAGAGCTGCCATGGCTGTGTGGAGAGCAGAGGGCACGGGAGGGAGGGCTCAACCCTCCAGGGCCTGGGCCGCTCTGTGTGCTGGGGAAGGGGGTGGAGGGCCCTAGTGGGGTGTGGGAGATGGCTTGGGGTGACCTTCGTCTGGACAGTGAGGCCAGCTTCCTCTGTGAGCGGGCACATGTGGTAGCCATTGGGCTGTACCATGGCCCCCATGACACTCGGCCACACCCATGGGGAGACCTTTGAAGCATCTCTGCCTTCTGGAGGAGGCTCAGGTGGGAAGATGGCTTCTCAGCAGGGGCTCCAGTGGTGGCGATGTTGGCCATGTTGGCAAGAAGGCCTGGGCCAGAGTCAGGCTGTCTCTGCCCGGATCAGGGGGTGGGGGACCACTCTTGATTTGAGTTTGGAAGCCACCATTTCTCTGGTTTGTACCAACCTGCACATGTGCCGCCGTCACAGGGTGCCCTGTGGAAGCTGGGCATCCGTGGACTGAAGGTGTGGTGACGAGATCAGATGAAACATACAGCATCATTAATCTGGCATGCCCTTAATGGTATGCGTAATTGTGCTGCATGGTAATTAGGTGTAAATGGTAAGCAGTTCACATAAATGTTTTTGTAATTGGTATTAATTTTGCAGAGGCAAACTAAGTTTATGTGGTTTTTCTCTTCTTGCTCTGTTAGTTTTCTAGCACAGGCAGTTCCTAGCTCTTGGAGGAATTCTACTGCAAATGTTTGTTTTTAGGGCAATGTTTTGTATTTTCTCTCAGAACAATGTTGTGAATGGTTGTGTGGTTCCCAAGCTGGTTTCCAAATGCCTCTTTGGCCCACGCTGTAGGTGAAATGTGTGGCACATGTGCGGGGGTGGCCTCGCCCTGAACCCTCCTGTTCCAGGTTCTTGGAGCGTGGAGGGTGAGAGGACTGTGTGTGTGTGTCTGTGTCTATGAGTGTATGTATTTCTGTGTGAGTGCATCTGTCTGTGTGTCTGTGTCCGTGTGTGTCTGTCTATGTGAGTGCATCTGTGTGTGTGTGTCTTTGTGTGTGTGTACATGCATCTGTCTATGTGACTGTGTGTGTGTCTGTGTGCACATGTATCTGTGTGATTGTATGTGTATCTGTGTGTGTGCACACAGGCCTGTCTGTGTGTGTCTGTGTGTGTGTGCACATGCATCTGTCTCTGTGACTGTGTCTGTGTGTACACACATGCCTGTCTGTGGGTGTCTGTGTGTGTGTGCACATGCATCTGTCTCTGTGGGTCTGTGTGCATGTCTGTGTCTGTGTGTGCATGTCTGTGTGAGTGTGGCTGGGACAGACTCCTGAGGCTCTGGTAAAGAGGTTACCCATTCTGGCGGCGAGGGGCCTTGGGCTGGGGGTTAGGGGAAGACTTGGGTGTTAGCTGGGAGAGAGAACTCTGGGTCAGGCTGCAGCCACTGAGCAAGGGCTGCTCCAGGATATGGTCTTAAGCTGGAGTCTAGGTTTCCTAAGGACACTTTACTGGCCTTTCGCCCTGATTAAACACATAATACTTTTAAAAAAATTAATATTTACTGAGTGCCTACCATGTGCCAGATACTGTGCTCAACACTCGACTCACTCTCTCGTGTCTTAAAGATTTTATTTTTTTTCCTTTTTCTCCCCAAAGCCCCCCAGCACATAGTTGTATATTCTTCGTTGTGGGTCCTTCTAGTTGTGGCCTGTGGGACGCTGCCTCAGTGGGGTTTGATGAGCAGTGCCATGTCCGCGCGCAGGATTCGAACCAACAAAACACTGGGCCGCCTGCAGCGGAGCGCGCGAACTTAACCACTCGGCCACGGGGCCAGCCCCTCTCTCGTGTCTTAAAGTAGACTGTGAGGCACGGACTCTTGCTGCCCCCATTGGGAAGTGAGGCCCGGGTCTCTGAGTGGCAGAGGCAGGGTCTGAGGTGGGGTCCGGCTGAGCCTCCTTTGGGCTGAAGGGCTGGGTGCACTGCAGCAGGGCTGCTGGGCTAGGGGCTAGTGGTTCCAGGATGTGCTGCCCAGACTCCAGGGGCTCTTCTTCCGCCCCTGGCCCCCTCCACAAATGGTTTGGGTTTGGTTTTGGTTTGGGCAGAGGGTGAGGATAAGGCAAACCTGGGACCAGGGGCTCTTTCCTGCTTTAGTGGGTGGTGAGGGGCTGTGCTCCCAACGTAGCTCCCAGGCCCTGAAGACCCTTCGGAGGACCTCCTAGTGTGGGCCTGGGAGGCGGTCAGCTGGGTGGTCAGTTGGTGTCGCTTGGTGTGGGAAGAGGGTGAAGAAGTGCAGGTGGAGGAAGTGCGCGCATGGATGGTGTGGGGAGAGAGTGGCCACAGGCAAGCCGGGGACTCAGTCTGCAAGGGTGTGGAGACGCGGGAGGCCAGCCCCCCTTGCTTCCTGTGCTTCACTGGCCCCCTGACCTGGGCCCTCACCACCCACTTTACCGTGGGCATCTAGGGGCTGGTGGGGCCTGCACACCCCACAGCAGGTGTATGTTCTGGCCTGGGAAAGGTGGAGCAGGGACCTAGGAGGCCCCGCAGAGGGCCTTTCCCTTGGCACAGTGCCTCGTGGAACTCTGCCAAGTGACCCCTAGAATGGGGGCTGTGGGGGGTCACTCTAGGCACCGCAGCACTGTGCTGGGGATGTTGCAGCTGCCTGGGAGTGATTTCACACAGTCCTCTCTGCCTCAAGGGTCACCCGGAACAGGGAGGGTGGGAGAGGGAGAGGCACTGAGCTGTGGGCTGATTTGGGGGGCAGCAAGGTGCAAGACATGAACTCTGACCTCGTCTGTTTGGGAAAACATACATGTCCATGTGCATGTGCAATGCTGTTTGACCACAAAGCAGAAACTGATGAAGGACCCCTGGGTGGGTGGTTAGGGAGAAGCAGTGGGGGTTCACGGGTGCTGAGGGAGGGGAAGAGGGGGACTGGGTGAGCCCTCTGGCAGGGTCCCTCTCTTAGAGGGGAGAATGTGTGAGTAGACACAAGTGTGGGGACAGGGGATGTAAGCTGGGGGTCAGTGACTGGCCAGCTGGGAGAGGCGAGGGCGAGGTTGGAGCAATAGGCTGAGGCCATGCTGTAGCGAGCCATCAGTGTTGGACCAGACCAGAGTTTAGAGTTTACCCTGTGTAAAAATCATTGGCATCATAGGGGTTTTTAAATAACACCTTTATTGAGATATAATTCACATGCCATACAATTCATCCATTTAAAGTGTGCAATTCGATGGTTTTTAATACATTCACAGAGTTGTGCAACCATCACCACAGTTGATCATAGAACATTTTCATCAGGCATCGTAGGTTTTGGCTGAGGGAGGCATGTGTGGAGAATCTTTGCTGAGAGGCTGGAGTGGGAGGTGGGACACCAGAGGCAGGGAGACCCGTTACGGAATAGCCGCCAAGGTCTAGACCTGTGGTACAAAGGGTCTGGGGGGAGGGGTGGAGAATGGAGGCCCGAGGATCAGGTGCCTGGTGGAGTGTGGGGACTGAAGGGGAAGGGGAGACCTCAGTTCTCTCCGGGGTTTTGTGCCTTGGCAGCTGAGGGGACGGTGGTGCCACTTCCACAGAGAGAGAGAAGGCAGAGGAAGCATGAAGCATCTGGTTCTAGAAGAGTAGGATTTTAGGTGGGGATGTCCAGGAGATAAAGATGGAGGCCTTGCAGTAGGAAGTGTGCGTTAATTTAAGCCCAGGTATCTCAGTGGAGGAGAATTTAGAATACTGCTTGAGGCAGAGTGTGACCAACCCGTAAGGGGTCCCCAGCGTGCAGTAGTGGGAGCGGGACCCCAGCCAGCCCAGGAGACAGAACAGAGGAGCCAAGGGGTGGGAGAGAACCAAGAGTGTGGAGCCAAGCAGAGTCACGGATGGGAGAGAGAGCCAGAGAACCCACTTGCTGTGAACTTCCAGGATCAGGGGTCTCTGTTCACCCCAGTGCCTGGCTCAGCAGCGGCACTCAATAAATGATTGCTGAGTGAGGGCTTGAAGCAGGGAATGATCAGCTGGCAAGGATGCTGAACTGAGCTCAAGGACCATGAGGATGGAAAAAGGCCCTTTGAGGCCATGGGTTACTGAGTCAGTCAGGCTCCATTCAGGAGACAGAAACCACATAGTGACTTGGACAGGAAAAGTTTAATATAAAGACTTATTAACTATAACAGGAGATTGGAGTAATGAGAGATTGGCTAGTAAGAAGTGAAAAGAAATGCAAAGGATACAGAAATAGCATAGATGAGAGCAGCCACTACCTCTGGGGTTGCCATGGAGTGCCGAAGGAAGAGGCCCTCCAGGGCTGAGATCCTGACCTTGACAGAGAGGGCATGACCATGGCTCCCTGGATGACAGAGAAGTTACTGTGGTGGCTTGTTGCAGAACGTGCTGGAAACCTGCCCTCTGGAACTCACTGGAAACCATCCTTTTGGGCCCCAAAGAAAGTTGTTCCTGAGGAAGTATCTTGCTGGAGGCACACTGCTACTAAACTGCCCGAGGGGGAGTGTTGGGTGAAGCTGCTAGCTGCTGCTGACTGTCGTACTGCTAGAGCCAGTGCTGGAGAAGCTGTCTGTGCTCAGGAGCCTGGTGCTGGCGAAGCATCCTCGCTGCCGGAGCTGGGCACTGGGAAGTTGCGTGCTGCAGGAGCATGGTGCTGGAGGGTGCTGGAGAAGCTGCAGCGGGACAGGGCTGGGCACCAGGGAAGCCACAGGGGCAGCAGGATCTGGCTGCTGGAGAAGTTGTATACAACGCGGGAGCCCTGGAGAGGGAGCAAGAGGGAGCGCACTGGATCCAGGAAAGAACATACCTCCTCCTTCAGTGTCTCTCCAGTGCCTACTACTCTACTGACAAGAGTTTAATGTCACGCCAGCTGGCAAAGGAGAAATATTTAAAGGGCCTAGCTCCATTTTCACAGAGCAGGCAATGGAGGGTGAATAAGTTCACTGGCATGGTCTCCTCGTTTGGTTACACAGTTTCCATGTGCACCGTTTTACACACATTCGAGCAACAAAACAGCTATATTTCTACCTATCAAGACACAGCTGTCCTTACTGAATTCTTGGCCTTTTCTGCGAATGAGGAGTTCCAACACTCATTGTGCCAATGACTGTCTACAGGAATAACGTCTCAAATTCAGTCACAGTCCCACTGGATATTCTGTCACCTGAAGACTAAATTACAGAGCCAGCACTGGTGGTCTGGTGGTTAAGATTCTGCGCTCTCACTGCTGTGGCCTGGGTTCCTTTCCTGGTCGTGGAACCGCACCACTCGTCTGTCAGTTGTCATACTGTGGCGGCAGCTCACATAAAGAACTAAAAACTAACAACTAGGATACACAACTATGCACTGAAGCTTTAAAAAAAAGACTAAATTATAAAGTTAACTTTCAACAACTTGTATATAAAACGATGGGAAGAAGGAGGAAAAAGAAGAAAATGGTTACCGTATACAGATAAACACACATATCTAGAAAATATGAAAACTCCTACAGCCCTCATTTCCACATTGGCTCAGAAGGCCGCGTGTGGCCTCCTCCTCCATTGCCCATCCCATATTTCCTCTGCGCTCAGCCACAACCTCAACAGGTCAGGCTTCTTTTACTGGTGGAGTGACCGAAACCTTGATCCTCAAAGGATCGGAATCCTCAGTTGTCCTGCCTTTTTTCTTTCAGTTATGTAGTTTTCCATTAGCCTTTACTTTTGGGCACGGAGTTCTGAGAGAACTTGGGTCCCGAGTTTTCCTTGCTTCTGTTGTGTACCAGCAACCCAATTTCTCCCTGGTAACCGGGATCAATCACTCCAGCCAGTGGGGTAACTCATTTTGTTGTCTGTTGGTTCAGTGGCATCAGGGGTCCTCAAAAGCCAGGCGGATGGCTTACCTTCCACAGGAACCACTGTGGTGTCCCCTTTGGAGATTACAACATTCAGCGCCCCTAGAGGGCTCAGAGATAGGGGGTGGGGTGGGGACCAGCTGCAGGGGTCAAGGGGAGAGTAAGTGAAGAGGCTCTGGAGCTGGCAAGTGTGAGTATTCTCTACAGAAGGCCAGAAAGGCAAAGAAACACCTGGGGGTGGACCTTGGGCCACCTCCAGGGGAGGACAGAATCAGACCCATGCTCATGGCTGCCTCATGCAGCAGGCCCCACCGGAGGCCACATGTCCGATTCTCACGTGGACTTTCAGCTTGGAACCCTGTGTCCCTGACTCCCAGGGCGTGGGAAGCCCATCTAACTGCCACAGCACACCAGGCCCCGACGGGGCTCTCGCTCACCACACTCGGAAACGCGTGCTCCTCAGTGGAAGCCTGTATTGGCTCGTTCGACTCCTGAGAACAGCTTCAGCTCCTCACCAGCGTCTATTTTGGGTATAACCCGTTTTTTCTCCCTGCTTTTGGGGCTGTGTCATGGTAACCATTAGTATGAGCAGAGGAGTCTGATTCGACTCATCTCTGTCAATGTGGCCAGCATGGTGGCAGCAGGCTTCATGTAACCGTAAATGCTCACACTCGTGGTGCCCTGGCCTCGAGGGTGGTGTGAGAGCCACCAGTCATCTTGTTGTGACTCCAGAGCCAGACAGATGGGCTTTGAAGTGGGGACAGGATGGCGGGACTGTTGGCCTGGCGCCAGTGGCTTTTGGTGTTCTATGGGCAGCTGGTGGTTTGGGTGGGAGGGATGTTTTGGAAGTCAGGGTAATGGTATGCTGGTGTGCATCTCACTCGTGTTGAGAAAGAACGAGCAGCCAGCAAGCCTGGGACCTCCCCCTCCTCCGTGTGCAGCCCCAGACTTGTGACCGAGAGAGGCTGTGGCAGGTGAGGGAAGACTTGGCAGATAGACATCCCCGTCTCGGCGGCCCTGTTGTCTCGCCTCAGCCGTCTGCTGCCCCAACTTTTCAGGCCCAGAGCTTGTCGCAACCCTGGCAGATGATTGGGTGCGTGGGGCACAAGATGCTCCTCTGCCTTCTCTCACTCACAGGCTCCATTTGCTCCTCCTCCCAAGCTCAAATAGGAAATTCAGCCATGAGGCTGTTATGTGTGGGCTGGTGTCACACCAGGGGCACAGATAGCTGGTCCGGGGTCCCTGCTCATCCATGACTGAGTGCAGCCATGTTTGTAAGGACCCGGGAGTTAGATGGACATGGATTTAGTATCCTGCCCTGGGATTTTCTACCTCTCCTACTTCAGAGAGGTAATAAACCTCTCTAAGCCTCAGTTTTTCCTCCTATAAAATGGGAATAACACTAGAACCTACTTTGTAGACCTTATAGGATTGTTATGAAGATGAAATGAGACAACGCATGTCCCTTAGCACAGTGCCCAGCACATGGCAGGTGCTTACTAAATAGTTGCATGAATAAATGAGTGACTGACTCCCGCATGGGGCAGCGCACTGAATACTATGATTGAAAGGTTGCATTTTCTACCCCCATCCCTTCCCCTGCCACCACGGCAGACAGGCCTAACCAGGAAAGGGAGACTAACTGGAAACTTTGTTTTCTTTCTTTTTCTTTTAAATACGCCGTTTGTTTATTTGTTTGTTTGCAGGGAAAGATTCACCTTAAGCTAACATCTGTGCCAATCTTCCTCCTTTATCTTCCTTCCTGCCCCAAAGCCCCGGTACATCATTTTGTATAGTTGTAAGTTCTTCTGGTTCTCCTATGTGGGCCACCACCACAGCACAGCTGCTGACAGACAAGTGATTTGGTTCCGTGCCCGGGAACTGAACCTGGGCCACAGAAGTGGAGCACACCGAACTTTAACTGCTAAGCCGTCAGGGCTGGCTCCAAACTTTGTTTTCTGACCAATCTGTGCCCAAAGTTAATATGTCTGCAACAGTCACATGCTAATTGTAAGAGATCACGCTGGAGTGGAAAACCGAGCTTCAGGGTGGGACAGGCCTGGGTTTGTCTCTGGCTCCACCACTTACTAACTGTACAACCTTGGGCAGCTTTATTCACCTCTCTATCCCTCATTTTTCTCATCTGGAAAATGGGGATAAAAACAGTACCCACTTCAGAGGGTTGGAGTGAGGTGTGAGGATGAACGAGATGTGGAAGTTGTACAGCTCTATTTATAGGGCCTGGCATGTCGTAGCAGCTTAATAAGTATGAGCTCTTGTTTGAGTGATGTACACTCATGGGCACTCCAGGGATTTCAAAGCAGAGAAAACTGTGGGCTGGGTTAGTCAGGGACTAATAATTGTTAAAATTTACTGAGTTTTCTTTGTGCCAGGCACTCTTGTAAGCATTTTTAATGCATTTCGTTTTAATTCTCTCAAGGGCCTTGTGAAGTGGCTACTGTTATTTCCCCACTTTACAGCTGAGAAAACTGAGACACAGTTCTGCCTCAGGTCACACAGCTGATAGTTAGTAAGGCCAGGATTTGAACCTACTCAGCCTCCCGGGAGGGACTCCAGGAGGTTGAGATTAGCAGATGAGTCAGGACTGTCACCCGCAAAGCACAGGCTCATCACACCAAAGTAGGGAAAGGCTCCCACACAGGGAGGTTCAGAGATGCCCTGCCTCCACGGACTGCTAGATCCACGGGACCAGACAATGGCTTCAGTGTCTGTCCCCTCTATCTTCATCCCTTTGTTCTCAGGCAAGCTCTCCCCACGGCAGCCAGCAGCTCCTGACTCACGTCCTACCATGTTAGCATCTTTCCATTGCACCAAAAGTTTCCTGGGAGACCTCTGATTGGCCGAGCCTGGTCACATGCTCACTCTGTGACTGGGGTGAGGGGTGGGGTCATGCAAACAACTAAAACCCCACTAGGGGTGGGAGGGGAGTTAATTAGATAGACAGAAACAAGCAAAGTCCACTATGAGAAAAGTAGACTTCAGACTGAGGGAGGCAGAGCATCTGCTACAGAGAGGGTCAAATATTTTTCAGCAGTTCAGATAGAGGACTTGAGGTGGCGTGGAACGGGCTTTTAAGGCCATAACATTAGGGTTGTTTTTGATGGAGCAAGGGTTTAGATTTGTGGGCAATTATGGTCTTGTTTCTGGAAGAGGATAATTCTGGGCAGGCCCTTGTTGAGGTGAGACTGTGGGCTGATAATCTAGCTGGTGCTGGTTGGAGCAAGCTTGGAGATGAGACTTGGGGTGATCAGCTTGGGGGGCGGTGCTGATGGGATATGGGTTGGTGAGGAAGGTGGGAATGGTGCTGGGGACAGAGTAGGGAGCTGAGGTGGCAGGGACTATCTGGAAGCTCCAGGAGGTGGTCGAATTGTGGGTCTTTGATCTGAGGTGGGCTAATGAGTGAGCCTGAGTCGTGGTTAGGGATGTAGGCAGCAATGGCATGCACAGGTGCAATTGGGAGGAATGTAAGGGAGGTGTACCATGCTGTGCATGGGCTGGACTTGGTGGAAATGATGTGTTGGGAGAATTAAACATTTCATGCGGGGTTGGGGGGCGAGGAGGGAGCTACCACTTTTATAGCTGGTGATGGAACTCTGTGTGGGTGTGAGGAGCTGATGATGGTTATTCCGTGATGGTTTCATAGAACAACAGAGGTGGAGGGGCTTAGCTGCACTCTTACAGAGGAGGATGGGGGCCAAAGCCAACCAATGGTTGCAGCTGCGATGTAAGCCCTCATTCCTACCCCCATTCTCTTGTTAAAAGTTATGTTTTATTTCCTCACAGTAGTATATGCATATAATTTAAGAAGTCAAATAGTACTAACATGTCTTTACCAAATGCAGTCTTCCTTGCCTACTCCCACCCTCTTCTTCTCAGAGGCAACCACTTTTAGCTGTTTCTTCTAGCAATTTTACATCTCATATTTCTGAGTAATGTGCATATTTTTGACTCTTCCATTTTAGACATTTCCCATTCGTTTCTTATTTAGTAAATAAGAATTTAGCTCTCTTACGTGGCCAACCTTTCTGCTCCCCAGCCATCCTCTTAAATTGTTCTTGTCGTAGGCATACTACTCACAGTACCCTACCAGCGTTCTTTCAAAGGTGTTTCATGTATGTATTAATCTATGTGTAGGTATGCACGTAGTAGAGAGGGTACGGCCCCCCAAAGGCGGTCACATCCTAATCCCCTGACCCTGTGAATATGTACCTTATATGGCAAAAGGGACTTTGCAGATAAGGATCTTGCAATGGGGAGACTATGCTGGATTATCTGAGCGGCCCCAATGGAATCACAGGGGTCCTTAGAAGTGAAAGACAAAGGCAGGAAGGGCATGCGAGGGAAGCAGGACCAGAGTAGCGTGATGAGAGAAAGACTGGCTGTTGCTGGCTTGAGGATGTAAGGGGGCCGCGAGCCGAGGAATGTGAGCAGCCTCTAGAAGCCGAAAAAGTCAAGAAAATGGATTCTCCCTAGAGCCTCCAGGAAAGAATGCAGCCTTGCCAACACCTTGATTTTAGCCCAGTGATGAGAACTGAGGACTTTTGACTTCCAGAACGGCAAGATAGCAAATTTTTATTGTTATAAGCCATTAATTTTATGGTAATTTGTAATAGCAGCAATAGGAAATTAATACACTATGTAATAATATGTATATACGTATATATACACATCTGCATATGTACGTACATATGTACACACACACGTATTTAATTCAACTAATGCAACTGTTTTGCACAGCTGAGCCTTAACAGTGTGCTACAATAGTTTCCTTTGTTTTCCCTGAAGTTAAGAATTGCCTTATTTTTTCATCTGCCTTATTTTCGTTGTACCTTTGATGATTCCTGCCACATCTTCTAATAGCTGTTAGTTTAGCTTTCCACAAGGCAGTCATATCAAGTATTCTATGCTTCAGTTCCATTTTGTGAGTTATCCATTCTCTTGCTCTCTGGGTGTGTGGCACGTTGTAGCTGCCATTCTGTACCTTACTTTTGTGGTCATCCTTGGCATTCCCTTTGCCTTCCTTCTGGCTGGAGTTCTTATTTTCTGGATCTCATGTCTTCCTCTTACTTGGGTTACACTCCCATTTGGAGCACATCATCCAGGACAGATATCCGTCGATATGGTAATCCATTCAGTTCCTCAGTTCAGATAGCAGAGTACGAACAGTGAGTGACACCTGCAGTTCTGTCAGGTTAAAAAGATGCTTCAGTGGTAGAGGACGTGGTGATGGCAGCACTCAACATGGCTGAGTCTTGAGTCACACTGCCTAGATCTGAACAGTGGCTTTCTATGGCTTCATCTGGCCTCTTTTCACCCTCGTCCTGGAGATTTCCTTCTCTTGTCTCCTGTGTCTTAGAGGATATCCCATGCTCTCTGAGAAAGGAGTACCTTAAAACATCTTTATTCTACTCTCACACTTAAATGATAATTAGGCTGGGTAAAGAATTCTAATTGGAGAATTACTTTAAGAATATCCAGGGCCAGCCCCATTGGCCGAGTGGTTAAGTTTGGTATGCTCTGCTTCCACAGCCTGGGTTTGGTTCCCGGGCACGGACCTACCCAACTCGTCTGTAAGTGGCCATGCTGTGGCTGTGCCTCACATACAAAAAGAAGATTGGCAATAGATGTTAGCTCAGGGGGAATCTTCCTCAGCAAAAAAAAAAAAAAAAAAAAAAGGAATTTCCCATGTATTGGTCCTTTGTCTTCTTGTGTTCCATATTAATGTTGAGCAACCTGAAGCCATACTGATTCCTGAAACTTTGTGTCACTTTTTTCTCCCGCTCTAGAAATTTGTAGGATCTTCTCTTTGTCCCGGTGTTCTGAAATTTCACAGTGATGTGCCTTGGTGTGGGTCTGTTTTCATCCCCTGTGTGGGACATTCAGTGGGCCTTTTCATTCAGGCAACTCCTGTCTTTCAGTTCTGGGAAATTCTCTTGAACTATTTCATTGGTAATTTTCTCCTCTCTGTTTTTTTCTTTCTGTAATTTCTATTTTTCAGAGGTGGAAACTTCTGGACCAATTTCTCTAATTCTCTTTTCCATCCTCTCCTATTTTCTATTTTTCTTTTTAATATATCCCTTCTGTTGAGTTTTGCATTTCTACTAGCCTGGTCTTTATTTCTAGGAGTTCTTTTTTGTTCTCTGAATGTTCTTTTTCAATAGCATCATGTTCTTGTTTCATGAATGTAGTGTCTTCTCTGTGCATAAAGTCTGTTTCCTCCAAGTTGTGTTGTGTTTGGTTTGGTTTATTTGTTCTAGTCTCTTATCTTCCAAGTTAGAGGCTTCCCTCGGATGTCTGGTGCCCCTTGGTTGTCCTTTCAGAATTAAGAACAGGAGACTAAAAAGCTGATTAGAAGCTCTGAGCATGATGGTGGGGCTTGTTGACTTACAGATCCACCCTGGTTGACCTGAACAAGCCGTTTGGACATCATTTGGGTTCTGGTGTCAGTATCTGTATCCTTCAGCTCTTATTCTGGGACTGATTAGATTCTCCAGAGAAGGTCAGGGTTTGGCTGTCAGTGTTCTAGGAGCCCAGTGGGGGAATAGCCGCGGAGACCCTACCTCAGCATTTAAAATAGCCTTCAGCCCCTTGGCTTTGGTATATTACCTTTGCTCCAGCTGTGCTGGTCAGCTCTCTGTGCGAAGACCCTCTGCTTTGTGCGCTGCAGAGAACAGACCCTCAGACTGCCGGGGGAGGCCGGTGCAGGGGTTTTACTTATCTCATTCAGTCCTCTTTGTTTTCATGCGTGCACTCTCTTCACCCTCGTCCTGGAGGGACCTAGTGCTATCATGTCAAATGTCTTTTAAGGTCTCGGTTATAAATCAGCTTTCATGTGCTGTTTGAAATTTAGCTATCGCAAGTTTGCTTTCCAGACCCCAGAATGATGTTGGTGGTGTCTCTTCTCTGTTCAGCCCAGTCTTGTGACTTGACATCTTCTTTACAACATCTTTTTACTAAGTTGAATTGAGAAAGTAGTGAAATTTGGTGGGTATATTGAAAATCCCAGTCCTCCTTCCACAGTGGTTTTGTAACGGAAGGAGTGGTGGTGACGGCGACCACGTCAGTCACAATACCAAGACATTGTCATGGTAGGGTTCCTTATAAAAAGTTTTTTTAAGTACAACTGAAATCTCACAAGGTTGTAATCTATCATAACATTAATAAAAAAAAAAAAAGTTTTTTTAAGTTGTCGTTAATAAATGCTATTCATGGCCACTGTGGACGTTAGAAGTGTGAAGGAGAAAATGAAAGCTGCCCGTCCTGGTGGTAGAGTTCCTGGCAAGCGTTTTCCTTTGGTGGTGGTTTCTGTGGTGCAGCTCTTGGCATGGGTGAGGGAGATGCTTCAGTGCCAGGAGCGGCAGGGCCGTGCTTGGCGAGGGACTGTCATGGTGGACACCCGCTGCTGTGTTGGGACCCGTGAGCGAAGGCAGGAAGTGCTGTGTCAAGGCCTGGACCTTGGCCGCCCACCAGGCTCCCTGGAGTTGCGCGGGGCATGGGCTACCCGGCCTTGGGCTGGATGGTTTTAGATGGTGCCGGGTGATTCTGAGGGACACTGACTGACAGGTCTGTTCCCGTGAGTGACACCAAGCAACCTGAAGACTGGCCCAGGTCAGCTGCGTTTGCTGCGAGGACAGTGTCTGCTGCTCAGAGGTCAGGGGCTCTCTGGAGGAGGGGGAGGAGGAAGGAGCATTTCCTTTCCTTTCCGGGGTGTCTGCCCTCGGGGTCAATGCCTTGTGATGTTCTGCTTTTCCCTCTTGCTTCTCACTGGCAACCAGAGGTTCTCTGAAAGTACTTTTCTCACAGAAGCCGCTGGATGTTTCTAGGCCTCAGGGCACTGTTGAGACAAATGGTTATCTGCCTTTTACTTACTTTGTGCCTGGGTCTCCACGGACTCCATTCTGGGGCTCTTGGGGCTGCTGAAGACGTTCCAGGCTTGTGTGCTCCTCCCTTTGCACTTGTGGCCTCCAACAGCTTGGCAAGGCAGAGCTAGAAGACGTCTTGCAGATCACCTGGTCCGACTCTCCCATCTTATGGATGAGGAAACTGAGGGCCAGAGAAACCCGAGTCAGGCCTAGAACCCACATCTGCTGACTCGGGGTTCAGCGTTCTTTCCAATCAGACTCTGCCTCCTTTCCCTTCCACGTCCTTTTGAAGGTTTTGATGTGGGGGTGATTGGGGATGTGTGTGCTAAGAAACGGGGAGTGGGTTTGAGGGGCAATCACTGGCTGATAGTGCATGGAAGCCTCGTGGAGTTCTGGGGTGGACCAGTTCTCCAATGGGCTCTTAAGAGTTGTTTCTGTGGGGTGTTATAAGCCGGGGGGTGGAGCTTCAGAGAGACCCCCTCAGAGCCTTAGACTCAGAGATCTGGATTCAAGCCTTTGCCACTGGAGTATGGACAAGTCCTAACCCTTCAGAGCCTCAGATTCAACTGTGGACTAGGTATAGTAACAGCACTTGTCGCTGCCCGGAGGAGGACTGCCTGTCACGTGCTCAGCACAGCGTCTGACACATGGAGCTACTCTCACTGTTGCCATCCCCTCACTCGTGTACTTGGGCCGCAGACATTCATTGAGTCCCACACTGTACTAAGCTGAGCAGTGTCATTACACCTGGGGTTCCTTAGGGCTCACCTGTGGGGTATGGAGCGCCTTCGGCCAGTCTGGGTTTTAGCTTATGGGGCCCCTCCTGTCCTGGCCCTAGGAGGCTCCTCCTGGCATCGGCTTCCCATCTACACCCAGGGCAGAGCCATGACTGGGGCACCCACCTCCCAACCAGGCACCCATCCCTGGGGAAGGGGCTGCGCCCGTGGGAGACCGAAGCCTGTGCTGTCTCCGGTTCCTGGTTTTCCAGGGAGCCCTGGCTGAAGGGGGTTGGGAGAAGCAGCCCAAGAGGGAGGGGGAGCCGGGGGAAGCAGAACCGGGAACTGGGAACTGGAAGGGGAAGGGTGTGGGTGGGCCCAGATCCAGCCTGCCTCCCACTTTCCTTCTCCTGCCAATCCCCTCCCCAGCCTGGCTGGCGCACTGGAGGCAGGGGCTTGGCCCCTGTCTCCTCCTGGGGGGTGGGGAGGAGGAGAACTCTGTGTCTCTGAGTGAAGAGGGTTGAAGCCACAGCACCCCCACCCCCAGCGGAGGCCTGCTGCAAGGCTTTGTTATTTCACTGGCTTGAGGCCCACACCTGAAGCAGGGAGGATGAAAAGCCCCTAAGATTGAGCTGTGTGGGTTCAGAGGGCCCCCCTCAAGCCCACCAGTTTCGTAAGGCAAATGGGACCGGTTCACGGGGTGGGGGGGAGAGCAGCCTCGCATCCTCCCTCTGCGTGGCTATGGCTGTGGCCTCTCCCCACCAGGGTGTCCCTTCGACAGCACTGCAGACCGAGGCCTTCAGCCTGGCCGCAGCCTGAGTTCAGCCTCAGCTTTCTCTGGGCCCAGGCACTGGTCCTGAAGTGAGGTGACATTCATTTCGCTACATCCTGTGACTGCCGCTCACTTCCTCCACGTGGTGGGGGCGGTGTGGGGGTGGGGGCGTGTGGGGAGGACAGATTAGAAGGAAAATGTAGTTGGGCTGGGGACCTCTGGGATTTCCCAGGGGCGGGTTGGGGTGGGTGGGAGGGTGCGGGAAGCTTTCAAAGGAAAGAACAGACGTGAATGAAGAGAAGGGAGGAGGCGGGAGGCAGCTGGAAGTCCCAGCAGTGGCGCCCACTGTGCCACAGCAACGCGGAGGCCCAGGGAGCCTGTTGCCGCCTCGGAGGCAGGAGCTGGCCCTGAGGGAAGCCAGGCAGTGCCGCACGAGCTGAGTTGGCCTCGGTTTTCCCCACTCTCTGGGGTGCTAGGCTGGCCCGAGCTGAGGGTGAGGCTGGGAAGAGGAGTGAGGTCGGAGGGCCAGGCCTCACAGGCCAGCCTGGCCCTGGGGCTAAGGGCCTAGCCCTGAGGAGGGGGCGGGGGTCAGGTGGGGCCTGGGTTGGGGGTGCCCTGCCCTGCTGACCCTTCTCCTCTTCCCCCACAGGTGGAGCCACTGGAAGCCCAAACCCACAGGCAGCCTGGGGCAGAGTTTCACTGGAGTCTCGCTCGGCACCGGGATCTATGTCCAAGTTTTAACTCTTGCTTACAAAGACCACAATAATTCCTTCCCCACAGCCAAGCAGCCCCCCAGCCCCGCGCAGCCCCAGCCTGCCTCCCACCGCCCAGCTGCCCGCAATGCCCTCCAGCGGCCCCGGGGACACCAGCAGCTCCGCTCCGGAGCGGGAGGAGGACCGCAAGGTGAGCAGCTGGCTCTGCCGGGGACCCTCTGGCTGGAACCGGAGAGGGAGGGCCCGTCCCCAGGAATGACAGCTCAGGTGTGCTGAGCGCTGGACCGCGTCGCTCAGTCATCACACAGGCGGTAGTGAGGACAGATAGCCCTGTTTTGGTGATGAGAAAACTGAGGCTTGACGAAGTTAAATCCTTGGATTTGAGCCAAGTAGTCAGGCTCCAGGGCCCACGCTTTTCACCCCTGTGTGTTTGAGCAGGTTCAAACCCTAGGTCTGTGCAGTCGTTAGGGGTCAGCATTACAGATAGTCCCCAAACCTGGATTCCTTTCTGGATCAGCCTCTGACTAGCTCTGCATCCTCAGGTGAGTCACTTCACCTGTTTTAGCTGCCTCTCTTTCCCCAGGATGTTCAGAAGCTTCTGGGAGGTCAAAGACAAGTTCGGGAGGGCTCGGGGGTGTGAGGCCACATGAGGGCTCCCCCTCCCGCACAGACAGTCAGGCTCGCGCCATGTGCTGTGCTCGGGCGACACCAGTCATCATGGAGATGTGATTTCCTGCTCCCCACCCCAACCCCAGGCTCCACGCAAGTGTCACTTCTGGCCATGGAGCTAGTGACCTTGTTTTGAGAGCCCCAGGAGGGGTGACCTCTTTACCCTTGTGCTGACCTCCAGGAGGGGCCTAAAGCCGTTAGAGGAGATCACAGCAGACTGACAGAATCCCTGCTGGGTCCCGACAGGCTGCCTAGGGACCTCACTGAGCTGTGTCTACGTGTCGGCAAAGCTGCCCAAACCCCGACACTTGGACTCTGTTGCCCCTTCTCTCAGTGGAATGTAAGCCCTGCTGCCACCCTTCTGGGGAAGTGCTGTTGGCCACGGGCCTTCCTGGGGCACCCTATCTGCTGTGCCCTCTGCCTGCTCCCGTTTCCCTGAGCAGGGGTGAGGGGTGGTGATGCTTGGCAGTATCTGGGAGTAGCAGGGCGTGTTCGTGAGGCACTGTTTGGAACTGGGTGCACACCTGGCACCAGGTATGGGGCCCCTGAGCACTCTCAGGAGCTCTGCTAGCCCGCCAGCAGGGCAGCTCTGAGACCCGCTCCCTGCTCACCCTTCTCCACGCTTGCTCAGTTCCTTTCTGGGCTCACTCATTCTTAGAGCGTGTTTCTGTTTTCTGGGTAGATGCCATCCATTTGGTCCTCGGGAACAACACATGAAACAAGTGGGGCAAGGACAGATGGCCCTAGTTTACAGATGAGGAAGCTGAGCCCAGCTACTCAGGGTGGGTCCGGATGAGAGCCTGGTCTCCTGCCTCCTGGATTGGAGCCTTTCCCACTGCCCCACCTGCGTGAGTCCTGGTATAGACACACATGCGCTCACACACACACTCACACACACACACGTGCGTGCACCAAGCCCAGACACCTGCCTTCTTAGCCTGGAATCCTGCAGAATCCCTGGGGGCGGTGGGGGGTGGGGGGTGCGTTATATACCCAGCAAGCTGGGGAGAAAGCGTATGCTGTGGCCCACAGGGCAAGGCTGCTGGGGGCTACAGGTCAGTCCTCACTTCTTTCTGACCCCATGGAAAGAGAACAGGTGGTTCAGGTTGTCCCACGGGCCTTCTGGGCTCCTCCTGCCCAGGACTCGGGCAGCAGCAGACCCAGAAACTGCTGCCATGCAGTTGGGGCCTCTTGTGGCCACCTGTGCTCTCAAGTGGCAGCTATGACCATGGATAATTCCCTCCCCACCTTGGGCCTGGCTTTGCTCCTCTGTTGGTTTAGGTGACCCTGACTCCCTGCCCCTGGTCCCATGTCCTGACTGGTGCTGACACAGCTCCATGTCCATGCACTTGCAGTTGGTGGTCAGCTGCCCCCCAAGGTGGGGAAGATGGGGACAGCCAGGCCAAATTCCTCCTGTTACTGGGCTGTGCTGCCCTGGGCAGCAGAGCCCCTGGCCACCTCCCATGGAGAGCAGAAGGTCGAGCTCTGTTTTATGACAGTTCAGGGTAGAAAAAGAGCACTGGACTAAGAGTCAGAAGTCCCAGGTCCCAGGCCTGAGTCTGCCACTTACTGGGATGTGACTTCAGGCCATCTGGGCTTGCGTTTGCGCGGCTGTCAAATGCGGATCGTAACTCTAGCGGTGCCTGTTTTACAGGGCAGTTGTGGAAGTCAGATGAGGTCATGGGCATGGAAGTGCCCTGCAGACAGCAAAGTCGGGTCCAATTATGAGGGATTACGATTGCTATTATTATCTACCCATAGTAACTGCTCTGGCTCCAGTGGCCACAAACGCACACCCAGCCCCAGATCCTGGTGCTGATAGAGGGAGCCGGTAGACGGGGGCTGGGTCACGGCGGGCGCTCCTCCCAGCCGCCCACACCCACAGTGCGCATGCTGGCTCACCTGGCACACCTCCCTGGCTCCTCAGGGCTGCCTCCCCAGCTCCAGGGAGCCACCCGTGGAGGGCGGGGAGAGAGGCTGACAGCCACCCAGGGCAGCCTGTGAAAGCCAGGCCTGGGGCAGGGGTGCCGCGTAGCTGCAGAGGGGGAAGATGGGCTTGGGCTGCAGCCCAAGGAGAGTGCGGAGTTGCCAGGGGCGCTTGGCACAAAGGAACTGTTTGGTGAGCCAGAGGGAAGGGGTGTGGCCACCCACTGGCCCCTTCACTGCCTGGCCCCACGCGCCCTTCCAGCCTCCTGCCGGCCGCGCCTCCTGCACCTTTTGCTCCAGCACTTCCTGGAGTGCCAGGCCATTGTTCGTGCTGCTCCTCTGCCTGGTGTGCCCTTTCTCCAATTTTCTCTCCTCCTCGCTGGTCAAAGTCCTGGCTTCACTCTGCCGTAAGCTACAGTTTGTAGTGGACCAGCAGTTCTCAAAATGGGGTTCCTAAGCCAGCAGCACCACAGCACCTGGAAAGGTTACAAATGCCAAAGCTGGGGCCCCACCCCAGACCGGCTGAGTCAGGAACTCTGGGGACGGGGCCCAGCACTCCGTGTTTAATCAGCCTCGGAGGGACTTGGGGAGTGCTGGTGTGGGTCCTGTCCAGCCCCACGGCTGCCCCTGGCGTGCAGGGCCGAGCCACTGTCTTTGCCGTGTGAATCCTCAGGGCTGACTCACACAGGGGAGGTGCTCAGCGAATATTTTGTGGATAGGATAGAAAGGAAAATGAGACTAGATAAGACCCCTGCACAAGAGAACAATTCCAGAGCCCCGGCTCAAGCGGGTGAGGTGCAGAGCTGTGGGTGATGGGCTGACGTGGCCATGCCTGTGGCTGGGAGTGTAAGAGAGGTCTGTGTGTGTGGTGTCCCCCAGGCCCCTGCCCAGCATCTCTTCTTCCTGCAGCCTCTCCCACCCTGCCATCCATATGTTGGGCATGGAGGCGGCTGCTTGGGAAGCTGAGAGAAGGCAGGCTTTGGGGGCTGAGCTCTGGGGTGCTGGCCAGGGTGGGTCACCTGGGTCAATGTGGCCACAGCAGGGTTGGGGGGAGCTGGCCTTATGGGAGATGGGCAGGGATGCCAGGAGCCTCAGTCCTGGCTTAGAGGGCATCATGGAGGTAGGGTGCCAAGCCCTGCTTGCAGGGGTGGGAGAGGGGCAGAGGGAGCAAGAAAGGGGACCAGGAGCATTCCCAGCCTTGGGGCTGGAAGGGCCTCCTCAGATCCCCAGGTACCAATGAGTGCCTGGCCAGGAGTCCAGGCCCCAGCCCGGGCCCCTGATCTTGCCACTCCTCTTTTTCCTCTGGCCTCAGTCACATAACAGCCAAGATGCACTGAGTGCTGACTGTCTGCCAGGTGCTCTTTTAAGCTCTGTACTTGCGTTATCTTATTTCATTCTTACAATTGCTCTGTAAAGTAGGCTCTAGTATTCATCACTCTATCTTATTAAAGACTAAATTGATGCTCAGAGAGGTTATGTCGCTTGCCTGAGGTCACACAGCTAGTAAGTGATGGTGCTGGGATTGGAACTCAGGCGGCCTGTGCTGTCATCTTCTGTACTCTTGCGGCTGCCTCCTGCACGAAGGGGAGTGGAGTGAATGGTGCCTCCCCGCCCTGATGCTCCACAGTCCTACCCACGTTTCTTCTGCTGCAGGTTCAATTATGGTTATGTAGACTGAAAGTCGGATGGTCAGAGAATGCATTCCTCTGTGTGACAGCGCTCTTGCCCAGAGGAGGATGTTGGGAGTACTTCATCTCCAGAAGGAACTCACATACACAGGCTAGTGTTCATGATTGTGGGTGTGCACGTGCACACACACACCCCTGATACATACTCTTCAAGGAAGACACTGCTGTGGGCACATTGTTTCTTTGCATTCCCTTCTGCCTCCCTTCCTTCCTCTCTCCTGTTTTCCCTCCCTCCCTCACTTCCTTTCTTCTCTGCCCACATTGCTTCTCTTTCCTTCTCTTCTTCCTGCTCTCCCACTCTTTCTTTCTTCAGACTTACATACCTTTCCAGGTACCTAGAACATAGTAGGGCTCCACAGGTCTGTTAGACGAACTGAATAAACATTACTGGAGGACCTAGTAATGGGAAGGGGATAGGAAGATACAAGAATGGGTAAGCCATGCATACCCTCTGGAAGAGGGAGGGCCCTCCTGGACAGCTTGCCCCGAGCATGCCCTCTCCTGCTGGGTAGTAGAAGCAGCCACAGGGGGTGCATATTTGTGCTCAAGAAGCACAGCAAGAGTGAGTATGTGCATGTGTGTGTATGTGTGTGTGTGTGTGTGTGCATGCATGTATGACCAGAGCTGTGCCGGAGGCCCTCCCTTCCCACCTAAGTCCAGCCTAGAGGCCTGGCGCGTACTGATTTCCCTCGGGCACCGAGCACTTCCTGTGCTCTGGTACCCAAGCTCAAGGGCATCCTAGGGTGAAATTCCTCCCAGCTCCACACTCAGTTGTTTTTGCTGGCCCACAGGTCTGTTGCCCACCCCAGGCACGCTCTGCCTTTATGGCACTCGGATACTCACTTGGTCACTTAGGGCTGGCTCTTTGCTTTATAATATTCACTATAGGGGTCGTTTAAATAGCATCCCTCTTAGTACATTTAAACAGTTACAGAAAAGGCAACTCTACCCTTTCCTCTTCAGGAACACAGCTAATAATAATGGGGCATCCATTTCTAGCTCAGTGGAGTCAATCAGATACCTGGACGTGGAGAGCAGACGTGTGATGTAAACAGTGCCCACCCCTGAGCTGATGGGGACCCATGTCTGAGGCTTTGGGTTCTCTGTAGATGCTATTATGTGTCGGGTTTGGTTACCCTTGCAGTCAGTACAGTCTTGGGTGGGGGTCAGTTGGACTCTGCAGACAGACCTGTGTTTGAATCTGGACTCAGCTGTGCGACCTCTGAGCAGAGAAATGAGAGGGTTACCTGAGAAGAGGTGTGAGAATGATTAACAAAGGAACCTGGCACATATTGAGTTAGTCTTATAATTTATTTTAGTTAGCTAACTAGCTGTCTATCTACCTTCCTACCTATCTATCTGTCTTTCTGTGTACCTACCTATCTACCTACCTACGTATTTATCCATCTGCACGTTTGTGGTGTGGATCCACTGCAGCCTGAAGGACTGAGGGGCATCGAGGAAGAAGAGTGCAGAAAAATGCAGATGGGAGTGTGAGTGGTGCGGACTTAAAGTCCGCTAAGAGCCCGGCCTGTGGAGGCAAGGTGATTTCTCGGGCCGTAGGCACACACAGGCCTGAAGTCCCTTCTCCCTTTACTCATTGAACAGAAGCAGAACTGAGGCAAGTGGCAGAGAGGCCTAACTCCTGATGGCAAGGGCTGTGGCTGCCTCCAGGGACCCCGGTGAGGGGCCACAGCTGGGCCCAAGGTCCTTGGGGTCCCCCGTGCCCTACATGACTGGGCTGGGGACGAAGCCCATCCCTGCCAAGAAGCGGGTCCCACAGGGCCTGGGCTGGGAATGCTGAGCTCAGCCCTGCAGAGGGGAGGAAGGCAGGCGGGGAACCGAGCTGGCAGAGGTGTCCCGGGACGATTGGGAAATGGGGGGGATGCCCTTCCTTTCTGGCACCTGGACTGGGCACGGGGCCTGGTCCTGCCCCGCAGCTGCCTCTGCAGAGAGCCACAGGGTAGCCAGGGCTATTGCTTATGACCGTCCCACTTGAAACATTTTCACAGCGTGGAAAGGCGTGTAAAGGAGCTTCCTTTACCTGGTAATTAACTCACTTAATCCTCCCGGTAACTCAGCAGCCACCTCCTGTCGTTATCCCCATTTTACAGAAGAGGAATTGAGACTTAGAGAGGTAGAGAAACTTGGCAAAGGCCATGTGGCTATGAACTCGTTTCATCTGGATTCTTTCCCTCCATAAAGCAAGGATGCCTGGTGGGCTGGGGATGTGGTGGTGGGCTTGGGGTCTGCAGAGGTGGGTGCTAGCAGAGAGAGGGCACGCTCCCCTCTGGCCCTCAGCACAGGGGCAGGTACTTATTTGTTTACGTGTTGTCTCTCCCTCTAAATTGAGGTCCCTGTCTGCTTATCTTTATATCCAGTACACAGTAGGTGCTCAGTAAAGGTTTTTGAGCCCATCCTCAGGCCTGGCCTCACGGTGGCCCTGAGACCACAGAGGTGAGCACGGCTGGGCTTCAGTGTGCTGGCGTGTTGCTTAGCGGAGTCTCCATTCTGGAAGGCAGTGAGGCCCCAGTATGGCGCACAGGGTGTGAAGGAGGGCCTGGGAAACCTACAGGCACGGCCATTGTCAACCATTCAGCGTTTATGGAGCACCTGCTGTGTACAGGTGCCCAGAGCTGTGGGGTCCCTGGCTGCTGCTCCCCAGGAGGGGGCGTTGTGGGTGGGATGGGAGGCTCTCATCCATAGCTACAATATGAAGCTCACTAAGCAGTCACTGAATATTTGTCGAATATTGTCAAATAATTGAAACAAAGGGCTCATGAGCTTTGGGAGGTGACTGAGATCAGTGAAAGCAGGGGCTTTTGGAGGGCTGTGTGGGAGTGTGAGCATCCACAGCAATTCCTGGTGCCCCTGCGTGGCCGCTCACCCCGACAGCCTCTGCCCCTCCCCGCCCGTGCTCCAGCAGCACTTCCTCAGGCTCACCTCTCTGCAGGCCTGGCCTAGGCATGTCCTACGTGTGAGTGCTTGTGAGCGCATGTGCGAGTGAGCGCCATGTGCGTGCGCACGTGTGCGCAGTGCAGGTCCTGTGGCTGTAACTCTGCAGACCTGGTACTCTGGTGGCTCAGAGCGGGGCTCTGCCTGCTGGAGAAGCCAATTTGTTTCACTGAATTCCATGACCACAGACAGGCCCTGGGAGGCCGGCCAGCCAGCTGGCAAAGGCTGTACGTGCTTCTTGTCCCAGGGGGTGCAGGCAAGTGGCTGGCTGGATCCGGCAAGTTCATCCCCTCGACTCAAACACCAACTTGAGACATCTGCTCAACGGATGCTGGGTCAGTGGCATCCGGTGTATGTTCCGAAGGAGCACGTACAATCTGGCTGGCTGTCTCTGCATGAGGGCCTTGTGGGATGTGTCTCTCTTAGGGGGAGGGGTCCTATGTCTAGGTGTGAGCTCTGTATGGATAATGTGTGTGAAGCCAGTGTGTACCTTTACACTTGGATTGCCTGCATGCTCATGGTTTCACTGTGTGTGTGTGCGCACATGTGTCAGTAACACAGCATAGTAGGGCATAATGGCATATTGCAATGGAAAGACTCATGGGCCGGGAATCAAGATTTAAATTTTGGTTCTAAAGGCCTTCCTTCCTGGCTCTCTGATTTCTGCGTGTTAGGTAACCTCTCTGAGCTTCAGATTTCCCGCCTGTGTAATGGAAAAAAATAATACCAGCTCTGCTTTCTGTAAAGTGTAAGTATAAAATGAAATAACGTATGTGAAAATGCTTTGTTAATTACCACGTACTATACAAATGCGAAAGATTATCATCATCATCGCCCAGCTCATCAGAATGAGAAGTTGTATGTGGCTTAAAATAATCCATCCAGTGAGCTTTGTGAAAATGTAGGTCAAGTCATAGCCTCAGAAGTTTAGAGAGGCTGATGGTAACTACCTAATCTAATAGGCCACCAAATGTGAAGGTGCTTTGAAAGCTGTAAAGAGCTGCCTAAATGTAAAGTGACATGATTAAGCCTAGAAAGTATGTTTTAGTCATTCTGTTTCCTGATTTGGAGTCATAAAGATCAGAGTGGCCCTGGAGCCTCATGCACACGGTATTCGTGCAGGTTTGTGGATTTGTGTGTATGCTCTCTCCGTGTACATGGACTCATTTGTTGAGCACCTACTTTGTGACAGTCACTCACCCAGTATTTACAAATTCCTGCCCTGTGCCAGGTGCATGGGTCTAGGCAGTGGGGACACCAGGGTGAATAAGAGACCGTCCCTTGAAGGAGCTTGTGACCTGCCGAGGACAGCATGGGAAGAGGAGGCCCAGGGGAAGGGAACCCAGGAAGTGAGGCTGGAAGAATAAGCGTTTGATGGTCAACCTGAGGAGAAGGTAGTGGGGAGAGGAGGAAGAGTCTATGCCAAGGCACTGGGGGAAGGGAAGCAGCCCACTTTTGCACCTGGTGCAGTCTGTTTGTGCAGGAAGGCAGTGGGGAGAGGAGACCAAGGAGGCCAGCCAGATCCTGGAGGCCTGCCTTCACATGGGCTAAGGAGCATGGCTTGATCCTGCAGGCCCCTGGGAGCCCCTCAGCAAGGGCTTAAGCTCTGCAGAGTGACATAATCAGCTCTGCATTTTGGAAAGATCACGGAGCCCCCGTTCCTGAGTACCTCACTGTAGCAGTACCAGCCAGATGTTGGGGTTTGTCTGGAGCAGTGAGTGATGGCTGCATCTGCAGGGCCCCGACCTGGGATTTGCATGGGGGCAGGGAGGGAGGCTGCGGGGGAAGGCAGTGATGCACTTTTCTGAATAGTTCTGGTCAGTCTGTGTGGAGCGGAGGAAGTTAGCAATTCTTGAGTGATATCACGTGACAGCCTTCAATGTATTATCTTATTTAGTTGTTGTGTGAGGTAGATATTATTATCCCCATTTTGTAGGTGAGGAAAACAAGGCTCAGAGAGGTTAAATAGCTAGAAATTACTAGTGAGTAAAGAGCAGAGCAAGAAGTCCAGCCCCCTCTGCCTTCCCCAAAGCCCACCTAACTAGAATTCTTGCCCCCTCCCGTCTCCCCCTCCCACTGGAAGGATTGACTGATTCAGTCCCCTTACGTGACAGATGAGGAAACCAACCTGGGCTCAAATCTGTTCCTGCTAAGTCTGTTCCTGTTTTCCAGCTGCTCCAAGGCACCGTGGATCAGATTCTTCCCTCTCAGAGTATTAGCGATGCCTCCTAATTCAGGGCTACTTGCAGATTTGATAAGCATATTTTAAATTCCTTTGCTCAGCCCATCAGCAAAGATATTGAATGAAACAGGCCCCGTGACAGATGAGAGAATGAACCACTTGCTCGCCTCCCCGAGGGGCACAGCCCTGCGCCATCTGCTCACCCCTCTCACGTATTATCCCCCTGACCCGTCCGTGTGAACTCAGGCAGGCCCAGAGCAGAAAGGTATCGCCTTCCTCTTTGCCCTGTGACTTGTGACTGCAGCGTGGAAGAATGATATGTTGGCCAAAAGTAACATGCCTTTCACAAAGCCATACTTTGGGGCCTGGTGGAAAGGGCATAGGCCAGGAGTCACTCAGACCCGCTCAGAGACTTGGTTTCCTAAAGCACCTCCCGGGGATGCCCGAGCCCTGAATGCTGGATTGGGAGCAAAGTGCCTTGCCCTGCACTGGCCTGAGGTCCAGGCTCATCCACGGCAGCCTGCCCTGGTGATCACCACGTTCTTGTCATGTCAGGACCCGGACAGGGGGTGGCATCAGGGCCTTCCACCCCTTCCTCCTGGGCTGTGTTTCACTGGGTTGAATTCATCAGGGGAAACCGTGCTGAGTGTCTCCTGGGATCAGACATAGCAGGTGTGGCTGCAGGTGAGGAATGACAGCACATCTCCAGATGGCACAGGGCTTCCTGTCTGGGACCCCGAAGGCTTTCCCCACATGTCTCATGGAAGCCAGGCTGTCCTAAATGTCAAGTATCTTTGGTTTTAGGTCATTGCAGCATGGTAACTGTTTTATTTTTTTTTTTTTGCTAACTGGAGGCCCTGGTCATCTTTCATGTCTCTGACTAGTTCAGAACAAAAGTTAGAAAAGCAAATGAATCCCCCAGTAAGAAACGCAGTTATTAAAGAAATAGTTCAGAGCCCAGAATTTCTGCGCACTAGGAATCTTTCCAGACCCTATGGCTTCCCGGGCTGATCCTGATCCACTTTAGCCCCTTCTTGTCTGCTGCCCTGTGCATTCCAGTCCCACGGGCCTGGCCATAGAGTGGTCAGAGGCTAGGCTAGGTCTGGCCTAGTGCTCTCCAGGTGAGTCCAGGGGCTGGGTGGGCCTCCAGCTGCCAGGGAACAGCTGAGCCCTCTCATCTAGGGGCGCGTGGAACACCTACTAAGCGCTGGGCCTGTTGTAGGTTCTGGGGATTCAGCAGAAGCTCCAAACCATATGTTCATCTGTCCTCTTAAAAACCTGAGAAGCAGGCAGGCTGGACAGCTTCATAACCCCATTTTGTGGATAAGGAAACTGAGGCTCAGAGAGGATGGTCCTCTAACTAGCAAGAGGACAAGCTGGGACATGCTCGCGTTGGTTTGCTCTGGCGCTGTGCCTTTCTGTGACCTGCGTTGACTCTGTTGTAAATGCTCAGTTCCCTGGTCGGAACGGTGGAGACGGTGCCCACCCCTGGAGTGGAATCAGATCAACAGCACCGTCTCAGTCCCCTGCAGTGGTGCAGATCCAGTTGAAACCTTCCCAGATGTTAAGCTGCATTCGTAATACTTCCTCTCTGTGTGATCCAAGTGATCCTTTCTCCAAAGGGGGTGTCTGTGGGGCCTCAGAAGACAGCTTAGAACCAGCAGGTCTGGCCTAGCAGGGGCATGTGCCCCTGGCCCACCCTCAGCCCAGGCCTCCGAGAGCTCTCATGGAGGCCTCCCACCACCAGGCTGTTCCCGCTTCGGCCTTTCTGCCCTCATGGCTTCTCTGCAGTGTTTTCCTGAAAAGAGCCTCCTATAGGGTGCGCTTTCTCCATCCCGGACCCTCCCCCCCCCACCCAAAGATGGGCACAGGGCTGGCTTCTCTCCCAGACTCTTCCTCGGCTGGACTCCTTGAATTGTCTCTCCAGCCCCTCGGTCCTCATTGCCATGTCATTCTGCACAGCGTGTGGACAGTGCTCTCTCTGAGGTCAGCTGGTACCACCCCTAGCCAAATCAGTCTGTCCTCGACTTCTGTGCATCTGGCAACTTTAACCCCTTGGGTTGGCAGCTGTCTTTGTCCTTGTACCCTCAATACGCCGTGTCCTCTTCCTGCTCCTCTGCTCACTCTCTCCTTCTCCTTTATGTGCTCTGCTTTCCCTCCAGCCTGACCATGGCCTCCCCTTGGTGCTAAGGCCTGGTCCTCTGTTCATCTTCCACTTGCATCTCTTTAGAGGACCCCTGGAACCTCAGCTGCGACTCCCCTAAATCTGCCTCCTGGGCAGTCTGTCCCACAGGCGTGCCTCGAATGGATGGACGGATGGATGGGGGGCTGGTGCCACTCTTCCTATTGATCTGATAATCTACAATTGGTCGCAATAGGTTTCCATCTGCATGTCCCACCATCACCTGAAAATTAATGTGGCAAACCACAAGCTATTTTGAAATCACAGAAAGTGAAAGTTGAGTAGGACGTTGAAGGCCATCTTTTTCTTTTTTTTTTTTTTTTTTGAGGGCCATCTTGATGAAATCCCCAGGGAACCTGGGCACCTTCTCTTTCTTTTCTGTGGCACCAGCACTGCTCTGGGTTGACGCCCTCCCCAGGGAGGACTATGAAGCCGTCTTTGGGTACTGATATCATGAGGGCCTGATGAGCAGCCTGTGGTCCCTCGGCTGGGTCAGGGTCCCTTTCTCTTTCCTTCCCCAACATTGTTTCTGCTCATGATTAGTCATGCCGGAGTCGGCTGAGTCAGAAGTGACTTGTGGGTGGTTTGTGGCCGGGCTGGAGCAGCGAGGCAGGAGGACTTTCTAGGTTTATGTCTCTGTGCCCCATGAGACCAGCATGGCCCCATTCAGGCTGGTACTGGGGAGGAGGTGGGTAACAAAACCAACTTCTCTTCCTGAACTCAGTGAATGAGGGGGATCAAGATGAGCCAAGACACGGTACCTGAGACACTCCTGGAGGTTGACAGGCATATGAACGCTGGTGCCACATGGCCAACGCTTTAGGACAAGTGTATTTACAGAGACTGTAAAATCCTCCACTGCCTGTGATAGTCCTCGTTCCAAAGGCTGCGTGTACTTCTAATATACATTACTAAGTTTAAGATTTCTTTTCTTGTGAATTTATTCTTTTCAATAAAGGTGATTCATTAAAAATATAACATTTAATTTTTGTACTTGTAAGATTTTTTCATATAAATAAACTCATATATTTTAGAAACAAATTCTTTGTCAGAGCATGTGTTATAATTCTGCTGTTCAGAAAACGTGGCCACCGGGTGGGAGAGCTGCCTTCTGCTGGGGCGGTAGGCTCTGACCTGAAGTCCCCCTGAGGGTGTATTTAAGTGGGGCTCTAAGGGGTGGCTCGAGCTTCGCAGGCAGGAAGGGAGTGCAGAGCATCCGTGCCCGGGAACAGCATGGCACAGCCCTGGAAGTGAGGCTTTCATGGGGAGGGACGGGGAGGAGGCCTCTTGGGTCCAGCCCTGGCTTCACAGGCTGTGTCTGTGCCCGCAGGAGGGAGAGGAGCAGGAGGAGGCTCGTGGCAAGGAGGAGCGGCAGGAGCCCAGCACAGCTGCGCGGAAGGTGGGGCGGCCTGGGAGGAAACGCAAGCACCCCCCGGTGAGTGTCACGGCATCCTCCCAGCGCATGTGTGTGCACGGTGATGTGTGTCCTGCAGGGACTTGGGGGCAGTAAGACTAGGTGACGGGGCGCCCCTCGAGCTGCAGAGCTTGTCTACATTCCCCATTCTTTGAACCCCACCACCACTCTACAACTCCCCTATTTTCTACATCAAACTGGAGGCCCCCAGAGGCCAGGGGACTTGCGCTGTGGGTGGTGGCAGCGCTGGGACTTGAACCAGGCCCCTGACTCCCGGCTTCCTTCTGGAAGGGCAGCAAGAGAGCTTTGCAGACCCCCCAGGCCGAGCCCGTGGCTTTCACAGGGCAGGACTTGATTCTCCCTTCCCTTCCACATGCCCACCCTGGGCCTTTGTGCCCCTGGAGAACCTGGAGGAAGGGACCTGAGGTCTGGGAGTCTGGTTAGAGTGACTAGGGAAGAGATGTAGGGTGAGTCCCTTTGTAAGAGAGGAGAGCCGGTCGCTGTGTACAGCCGTGGAGGTGCAGACCACAGGGCCGGCTGAAAGCCCCAGGCTTCTGGCTGCCACTCCTCTGAGTCAAGGGGGAGCCCTGGGGTTGCCCACGATGAGGAGTGCTCCAGAAGGTGATGAGGAGTGCTCCAGAGGACGAGGCCTGAGGGCTGTAGGAGCCTGCCTGTCTTAGGCCTTGAACTCAGGGGTAGAAAGGTAATTATCTGCCAGCCCCAGAGGCAGCTGGTTCCCTTTTAGCCCCTTCCAGCTGAGAATGGAGAACTTGGAGCACGAAGGTGAGGGGGAGCCAGGAGCTGGGATTTATAAGTTGCCCCTTCAAGGAAATGTTCTCTCAGCAGGGCGGGATTGTCTCCCTGGGGTAGAGAGTGGGGTGAAGCAAAGGGGACAGCGGAGGAGGAGGGGCTTTCTTAGAGCCAGGAGGTATGGGAACCTGCTGGGTCCTAAAGTGCACCCCTGCCAACTCTGCTTGAAGATTTGGAGGGGAAGGGGGCAGAAGTTAAGTCATTTAACTGGTAAGTAATTTTAAACTTTTAAATATTAAAGCAAACATGGATATTTTATGGCCTGGAATGAAAAATTCACATGAAGTTGAAAGATAAAACAGGGGACTTCAAAGGAATTTCCAGCTTGCAGCAGACTCCAGGCTGCTCTCTCAGATTCCCTCCACTCCACGCCGGGGTGCCCTCCACTCTCCTCCCCGGCAGACAGGGCACCTTGTGGGAGAAGCTGGGGGCACAGTGCAGGCTGGAGTGGGAAGGGAGCCAGGCTGAGCCAGGGCCCATGGGTAATTCTCTATCTGATCTGCAGAGCAAACTCTGCCTTTCCCGATCTGGGTGTTGGGGACAGGAGTCACCACCTATAGGAAGCAAAGACCCAGCAACCCTCTGACTCATTGCTGTGTCCCTGAAACCAGAGGGAGGGCATAGCAGTCGGGGGTGGGGGTGGGGGGCAGGGGTGAAGCCCCAGGCAGAGGGTTCAAGGAGATCAGAGACAGGTATGGAAGGAAAAGCACTGTCTTTGGAGTCCATCAGGCTTGGGTTTGAATCCTAGCTCCACCAATGAGCACAAGTCACTGCCTGAACCTCGGGTTCTGCCTTCTGAAAAATAGAGATGATAAGGATGCATTCCTCCTAGACCCGGTGAGAATTAAATGAGTTCAAGCACCAAAGAGCCAGTGCTCAGCAAAGGTCGGTCCTGCCCTTGCACAGCCAAACCTTTCCTCTTCAGGCAGCCACAGCAACCTCAGTTTGACAGAAGAAATAGCACTGAATTTACTGCTTCCCAGCTGTGTGACCTTGAGCAAGTTACTGCACCTCTCTGAACTTCTGCTTCCTCATTGGTAAAATGTGGCTGCCAGTACTACTTGCCCTGTCCACCTCCAGGGGTGCTTTGCAAATAGCAAAGTGGAGTCCAAATGTGCAGGGCTGGCAGTATAATAAACCTGGTCCCCTGCAGGGGAGAGTGGAGGCAGTGTCTACAAGATCTTTCTGGTGGGAGCCTAGCATGGGCCTCTCAGCAGCCCCAGTGGGAGGCAGTGTACATCCTGTGCAGGTCATAGTCTGGATGTGGTCCAGCCCATGTCCTGAGTGACACCTGCAGCCACCTGGACTCTCAAGAGAGGCCTGAGGATGGAAGGGAGAGTGTAGGGAAGGCAACACTGAGTGAGGGGGCAGCTATTGTGAAGGGGACCTCTTTCATATTGGGGGAACAGAGAAAGACTGACCCCTGAGGAAGCAGCAAGCAGACCTTCCTGGGCAGCAGGCCCCTGTGCCCCCAAGGGAGCCCACATGGGGGAAGTTTGTGCTGCAGCTGGGGGTCAGCCCCTGGTCCCCTGGCCCACAGGCCATCTGGTTCACTTGTCAAGCAGGTGCTGTCCTGGCCTCCTCCCCTCCTCCACAGAGGAACACAACAGGGAGGGCTTCTTGGGGACCTGGTGCAGCTGTGGCCCTGGGAACGGATTGACCAGGGAGCTTTAAGGCAGCTGAGTGTGTGTCATCCAGCTAAGCCTGGAAACGGGAGGGAGCATGGCCCAGATCCTGACAGGTGGAAGAGGGGGCAGTGCTGGGAAGCAGGAGAGGAAAACCTGGCTGCAGGCCAGGGTCTGTGTTTGGGCAAATGTCTGGTACCCACACCGGCCAGGGAGGGACGAGCTACATCCACTAGTGTCTTCTCCATCCCCAGCCCCAAGGCTAAGAAATCATCCTTTCTCTCCTCCTTTTGCCCCCAAGGCCTATCTGTCCCCGGGTACCTTCCACTCCTAGCTGCTTCTGCATCCGCCTCCTGGCTGTATCCTCACCCAGACCAGACCCCACCCACCCCAAGTAAGCTCTCTACCCCACCCAGCCCTTCCTCCCCTCAGCGACAGACGCTGAGCACCTACCAGGGTGAGGAGGCCACACAGATAAGTAAGACTTATCTTCCAACCTAGTGTGCTGGAGAGGAGGCCACGCGTAACATACTAAGTACAGTCCGTGGCACATCTCTCTTCAAGACTCTCCAGGGACTCCGCATCTTATGGGACCAGATCTGGAGTACCCCGTCCACTCTTCACCACATGATCTCTTGCCCCACACGGGTGCTCAGCATCACCTCTTTTGCCATAGAAGCCCCGTCTTCTCGCTGCTCCCTGAACTCACCAAGCACAGTTCTCCAGCTGCCTCACGTGCTGCTCCCCCAATGTCACTGTCACAGCCCATCAAAGCCTGTCTGGCGAATCACAGGTCAGCCATCTTGACCCACACTGGCTCTCCCTTTTGAACTGTTTGTAAAATTAATCAAAATGAACACTAAGAAATAAAAGACCAGCTATAAGCCAGCAGTGGTCTCAGACCTGCCTTTGAGAAGCACCGGCCTGTGAAATGATTGTTACCTGTCTATACAGGACTTGAGAATAAGTATCTAGAAACTTTTCTATCAATTTGATACTGACACCATATCCACATGCATGATTTCGTATTTTATGAAAGTAGCATTTCTTGGTGGATTGGGAATTAGAAAAACAAAAACCAAAACCTGGCCTTTCACCCCAGATAGTTGGAAAAACAGGTGGAGAGAGCTTGTCTCCTCCACTAGACTTGATATTTAGTACCACTCCACATTGCACTGTCTCCTCACACCACTGAGGACAGAGACCATGAATAAAGGCTCAGAGTTGTGTAGCACTTTATTGCCTACAAAGGGCTTCCACAATGATGACCTCATTTGATGCTGACAACAAATCTGTGTGAGGAAGGCTGAGGGTGCTGTCATTACCATTCCCACATTCGGATGAAGAGACTGAGGTTCAGAGAGGATGATTGGGACTTGGACTCCACACTTCTCCACTACAAAACCGACAGTGCTCATTCCTCCTCACCACTCCAGCCATGTGATCTGGAAGACTGGGTATCCAAAATTCCCTTTAAGTTAATACATGAATGCAGGGCTGTTTGAAAAAGTGTGTAGACCTAGTCGAAAAAGCATACAGAGAAAATATAACTGAGCAGGGTGATTGAGCCAAATACCAGGGAGTCTGTGGGTAAGTGGGGAAGGCTGCAGTGGGCTAAGGAGTGAGAGTTGGGCCCCTTCAACCCGGGCAGCAGCATTGGTCTGTGGCACTGGCCTCTGAGCCAGGATGCTTGCAGCCGGAGCCGGCAACAGGAAACAGGAAGCCGGCCACAGGGCTGGGCGGGGCTTAGGAAGGGAGCTGGCACCTGGGCCCAGGGCCTACTGGCTGGCCAGTGCCCATGACAGGGAGGAGGGGACAGAGTGTGAGCCTGTGTGTGGGTGTGAGCGTGGGAGTGGGAGGAAGAGGCATCTTCCTGTTCACCAGCTCCCGATGACGCCGCACAGTAACAAGTGAGGGTGTCCGAAGCTGGTTCCTGCCTGGTCACAAGCCCGACAGCCCTGCAACCGCCTTTGTCCTTCCTGCTGCTTACAGCTGGGGCACTAGGAAGGACAGTTTCTGCCCTTGCCCACCGGGTCCAGAGGGGTGACCGGCCCTTTGGGCCTCCATACCCTGTTTACTAGCCATATGTATTTATTCATTGAAGATTTATACCCACCAACTTCCTCCAGGGTTATTTTTGCTCAGTGGGAGCACTCTGAGGTCACCTCTTGCTAAGAATAACCCAGAAAGGGAGGGAGGGCGAGGGAGAGGAGGAGAGGGGGGCTGGGAGCGGGCGCTGAGCTCAGCCAGGCCGGCCCAAAGCCAGCGGTACTCGCTCCACGTTGGAGGCTGAACCTCCGACACGGCGCCGCCGGAGGGAGAGAGTTCAGGAGGGCAGCACTGCCCGCTCAGCAGAAGACGCGGGGATGAGCTGGGGCGAGTTCAGGAGCCGCTACCCCGCATAAGCCAGCCCGTAGGCGAACGCGGCTGCTGGGAGTTTGCAGTGTTGGCCCCTTTTCCAACCTAATGGGACCTTTTGATTCTTCTCCAAGTTAAGACGGAACCCAAATACCCTCTCCGTGTCCAAGTCAGAATGGTTCCTTGTTAACCCCTAGAACCTTGACTCTGTGACCCGGTGCTCCCTGTTTTTTTCTCCCGTTCCTGGGCCCAGACCTCGGGGGGGGGGGGGCTTCCCTACCTGTGGGCCTGCCGCAGCACACTGCTGCCCCTCCCCCACCGTTGAAGGTGTGAGGAAAATAGGGCTGTCGCATG
Source organism: Equus caballus (assembly GCF_041296265.1). Lineage (NCBI taxonomy): Eukaryota > Metazoa > Chordata > Mammalia > Perissodactyla > Equidae > Equus > Equus caballus. The sequence goes on from NC_091698.1 coordinate 86,378,458, forward strand.
TCTCACATAGGGGTTAGAGATTGTTCATGTAACAGTGCCCTGCAGATTCATCTGCTCGTTCCCCCAGCAGATCAGTCAACTCGGCCCCCACTAATGGTATCCAGCACCGAGAGCCTGGCCATTGGGCTGGACTTCAAGTGCCAAAGACGTGTTGGGGCGTGGGGCTGGACTTGGGCCTTAGAAGGGAGGGAATGTTTAGAAGTTAAGGGAGCAGTGGGAGACCTTCCTAGGACCTTCCTGAGCAAAGGTGTGGAGGGAGGATGTGTCCATGGTCCATGTCCAAAGCGGGGACTATGAGCAGACTGGCCGGGCAGAGTGGGCGAGGGTGAACGCCTTCCATCCTGGTTGGAGAGGCAGTTTGCAGGCAGCCAGAGGCGTTTACACTTTATCCTCTCAAAAATGTGTTGTGTTTCTCTGGAAGGTTTTTGAGGGGGTGGGGGTGTGAAGTGATGGGAGTCATGTTTTGGGAAGCTCACTCTGGCATCCCTGAGCATGATGGGTTGAACATAAGAGTATGCAGGGAGATAGGGCAGAAAATACCCGAGAGCCTGTTGAGGGGAGGCAGTGGTGGGACGGGATTGGCAGGGTGAGGGAGAGGTGGGGGCAAAAGACGTCACAAGCCCCAGGGACAACGTCAGTGTTATTGTCAGAGGCCGAGACTTCTGGAGGGGAGCGGATTTGGCAGGGCCCTTAGGGAGGCCACTCTAGATAGCTGGTCTTATTGGCAGAGTGTCTAGGTGCAGTCCTAGAATCTTCATTTTGTTTTTCTAAAAATCTCTGTTTATTTCATCCCTCCTGGCCTCTTCCTCAGAGTCACACATTCCAGGGCCACCTCCAGCAAGTCGTTCATTCCCTCAGGTTCCGGCCTCCGGGGGGTTCTCGGGAGCCCGAGCTGCACCTGCACTCCTCGTGTTGCTGCAGGTACTCGCCAGCCACACACATCTGGGCAGAGCTGTTGACACTGGTTTTCTTTCATCATCTTCACCTAGAGAATTTGGTGTGTTTCGGTTTTGCCACCTCAAGAAAGAGATAACCCAGCTGGAACAGCTCCAGAGAAGGGCAGCTAAATTGATCAAGGGGAAGGCAGGGCTGCCAAGTGAGGACAGGCTAAAGAGATTATGCTCTCCAATCTGGAGAGACAAAGCCTGAGAGGGGATGTGATTAAAGCTATGAAGTCATGTAGGGTGGGGCAGGATGAGCACACCCCGTGGGGGTGGGGAGATACCCATTAGAAACTTTAGAAAGGGTAATGAGGCACCGGAAAGAAAGCACCATTTTCCACGGTGGGTTCCCTTCTTAGCAAACCTGTCACCCTACACGTGGATGGTAGAGGTTGAAAATGGAAATAACTTCAAAAGAGATTTACTTAAATACGTGGGTCTTCTATATATAATGGCTTTTTAAAGGGAGCCTCCAGCTCACCCTGAAATCCTTCGAGGTTCACTTCAAAGAGCACCACCAGGCCCTCTTCCAGGTACATTGGCGGTCCCTGCTGGAAGCAAGGCTCCTCGCGGGCTGGCCACTTGCCAGGCATGTTCCTTCTCACATCCATTTGCCATGGCCAACAGGGGCACGGACTGAGTGACCACTAAGGCTTTGCTGAACCCTGAAGTTCGCTCCTCGGGCTTGAGTCACATACACACACACACACACACACACACACACACACACCCCCCATCTAGGAGGAGAGAGGGAAGGCAGCTCCCAGCCTCAGTGGTGAGGGAAATGGTGGGACCAACAGGTGGGTGCTCAGGCTGAGGCCAGACTTTCCAGAGTTGGCTCTCTTTGGCCTCTGGTCTGGCTGTGCGTTGACCTCGCTGCTGGCCCTTTCAGCCGCTCTGCCAGGGAGAAGGAAATTGGAGAGATCAGGGTGCTAGCTCCAAAGTCTTGGAGCCTGACTGCATTCACCCCAGGAAGGCTGAGCAGGGAGGTATTTGGGGACAACTCCTGGGCGTGGGCGTGGGGTGGACCTCTCTGGCTCTTTCTGCCTGAAGGCCACTTCTGGCTGCTCAGATCCCAGGGCTGCCAGGGGAAGGGGCTGCAGGAAGGCCTGGAGCAGAGGAAAGGGGGGAGCCCGGGCCCAGTGCCAATGCTTTGGGGGGCAGGACTGCCCTGCTTATGTGGACGTGTGTGCTGTTTTCCTGAAACTAGAGTCAACCTGGGAAAGTCCGGGGCTTGGTGGGGGGCTGACGGGCCTGCAGGAGCTGAGGAGTGGAGGGGGACTATTTGTTTTTGTTGACATTGCTTGGCAGCATCTGCGCACATCTCTGTCTCCGGCAGGCAGGCGAGTGTGTGTCTGTGGGCAGTGGCACACCCCTTGTGTGTCTGCTTGTGTGATTGTGTGTCTGTGTGTCTTTAACATAAGACGCTGTGGCTGGCCAGACGCCAGGGTTCCCGGCTGGCATGGAGCTCAGTGCCACCAAGGGCCTGAAAGGCACAATGGCGGTGATGTCAGGTGGTGGTGGTGGGGAGGCAGGGGAGGGTGAGGTGAGGCCGCCCAGCATCTGCCAGCCTCTGGGCCTGCCTCCCCAGAGCTACCTAGGTGTCTAGGGGAGAAGGCCCCTTTCAGCCACAGCTCCTGGCACCAGAGGGGAGGGCGTGGCAGGTACCCAGAGCCAGCTGAGAACCCTGGCTCCAACCTCCAGGGGCCTCCAGAGGGAGAGGCAGCTGCCCCGGGCCTCTCTCCTCCACACCTCCTGGAGCGGCCCCAGGCGCAGGTGAGCCTGCACATGGGGCTGCCCTGGCCGCCCCCATTGAATGGGCTCCTGCACCTGCAGATGCCTGGGGCCCATCTCCCTTGAATTGTTTCCCTCACCCCTTGTGTGCCAGGTTTTTATTTTTTGTCTGTAAACATTCTAAGTACAATAAAGGAACTCTGAAGAATCACTTCCCTATTTGGGGCCTCAGCACTCTGTCCCACCTCAGGAGACAAGGCTCACCTCGTGGGATGGGGGCGGGAGTTCTGGGGTCTGGTCCAGACTTCAAGCAAAGGGGGAGATCAGGGACAAGGTGCCAGGGGGCCGGAGAATTGGCATTGGCCTGGACAGGTTTCCTGAAGAAAGTTCCTTCTTGCTTCGCCTCTGGCTTTTCGTTGCATGGCTGCTGCCAAGGAAACAGCCGGCAGCCTCTCCCTGGCCCTGCTTGGGCACATCAAAGCCGCCTTTTCCTCGCTGGAACCCTTGGGATTTGAGGTTGGGCTTTTCCGGAGACTCAACCCGGAGGGGGAGCCGGCTCTCAAATGCCTCTCATGTACCTGAGTCATTCTGGCAGCTGTACCACTTAGAAGGTGTGTGACCCGAGGCAAGGCTGGGAGCCCTTTTCCTCAGAAAAGTGAGGGTAACGCTACCCATCAGGATAATTGTGATAATTAAATTTACTAATTGTATAAGCATCTTTATGCCGGATCCTGTGCGTGGTGGAGTGGTTGGAAAGGAGAGAAATAAAAAGATAAATAAGGCAAAGCTCACAGTCAAGGAAGGAGACATGCAGTAAACAAATAATTAGGTACAGCGTGAGGAGTGCGTAATGAGATGGGGTGTGAAAGCACTTTGTAAACAAGTGTGGCATGCGGTGGGCCGGGGGTATGAGTGGACCCCGGTGGACTTTCCCCCACTCCTTCAGGCCCGGGCTGGACCCTCAGCCTGCCAACCCCCCGGGGGCTTCGGGGGTGGCAGTGAGGCTAATCGCTCCAAGGATCGAGGCCCAGTACAGATCCCTCCAGGTTCATGTGTGTCTAAGAACAACAGAGACAGGCAACTTTGAAGTGTTCCTTAGAAGAAAGAAAGTAGCCTGGTGGGTACCGGGGGCCGGGGCGGGAGGGGATGGGGAGTTTTTGTTTAATGGGAACAGTTCCAGTTTGGGATGGTGACAAAGCTCTGAAGATGGATGGTAGTGATGGTTGCACAACAGTGTGAAGGCACTTCATGCCGCTGAATCGTACACTTGAAAATGGTTACAATGGTAAATTTTACGTTATGTGTATTTTACCACAATTTTTTTTTTAAGTTTTAAAAACAATGCTTCTCAGAAAAGGCAGTCCCTGGTCAGTGTCCCTACCCTGGGCAGAGTTTTTCAACAACAGCACTATTGACAGTTTGGGCCAAGTAATTCTTTGTTGTGGGTGCTGTCTCATATCCTGTAGGGCATTTAGCAGCATTGCTGGCCCCTACCCACTAGAAGCCAGGAGTCCCCCCACCCCAATGTGACAGCCAAAAATGTCTCAGACATTGCCAAATGTCCTCTGGGGGGCAGAGTTGCCCCCAGTTGAGAACCGCTGCCTTCACCAGCTTAGAATAAGCTGCGCCCAGGAGAGGCCCGTGGAGGGGGTGATGGGCAACAGAGAAGCAGGAGGCAGGTGTCCCAGGGTGGAGTCTTGCCTGGAAGGAAGGCAAAGGTGAGCAACTCTGAGGGACCCCAGGAAGTGGTGGGCAGGGTCTGAAGATCCAGGAGGAGGCCTACTGGGCGTGGGTGGCACACAGTAGGTGATAGGATTGAGCTTTACTCAAATCTGTTGCCCCCACCCTAGGGAGAAGTGACAGGTGCTCACACTGCCATTCCCATTCTGCCACCTCTCCTACCCCTCCCCCCTCCGCCCAACCCCACAGGTGAGAAGCAGAGGAAGCGGAAATTGTCACCTACAGCTGCTGGGGTGCCTTCTAAAAGGGTCAGGGGCTTCTGCTGCTACCCCCTGCCCCATGGGAAAAACGAGCGTCTCAGAGTGTGCTGTTTCTCCTTTCAAGGCAACTGTAAAAATAAAAGCAAACAAAAGCAGACTTTTTAACATGCAACAAAGTTGAAACTCCCTGTAAGCACATGAGCAGGATGTTCTCACTCTTAACCTAGTCTCTGGCATTAGGAATCAATTGTGAATCTTGAGCACTGCCAGCTGCCTTCCTCCAGGCTGAGTCTAACCAGATACAGAGAAGGCCCTGCCTCTAGGAGGCGACAAGCTAATGGTGGCAGGGGAGAGGAGAGGAGGGCGCTGAGCCTACGGTGTGGAGGTGGGGGCAGAAGGGTGCAGGCCTGGCTGCAGTAGCCTCTCCCAGCGGCTTCCACGGGTGGGTTATGCTCTTCTTAGTTGAGGGAGAGCACCCAGCCCCTCCCCAGAAAACGAGTGTTGCTTCTGGCCCTTTGCCTGTGGCTCTCCCTCCTCCCTCAGTGGTTTCTTATAGGTGGAGATTTGATCTCCCCAGGAACTCAGGGCCCCACAGAAAGGGCCAGTGAGGGCCCACTGCCAGCTCAGGGAGGCTCTTGATGGGTAAGATGGATGGAGGATTGACCATGGCAGGGGTCAGCAGCTCCCCTAATCCCAGGGCTTTGGTTGACTCAGGCTCATGCAGAACCAGAGCGGGCGGCAAGAGAGGATGGCCCGGTCAGGAAGAGAGGAGGGGGAGGATTGGTGGGGTCAGGGAGATTTCAGCCTGCTGAGCTGAGCTGACCTTGGGGCTGTAGCTGTGCAGAGTGTTCCCCTTCCCCCTCATCCGCCCACCTCTGGAAGGATGCTGTGTTTCATACTGCTGCAGCCTGGGGTCCTCCAGGGCAGGCCTGGAGGGGTGCTGGATCAGTGTGGGTTGGGACCCTGGGGCTGTGTTGGGTCTCAGAGCAGGTACTCCTGGCCCTCTATGCTATGGAACTGGCAGTCAACAGGAAGTGAGTCCCAGGGTGAGAGGAGGCCATGTGGTCCCCAGGCAGGAAGTGAGTGACAGCGGAGTTGTCTCGAACAGCTTTGTGGGGCTGGGAGCCTGCCCTAACTTGAAGTGTCTGTGGGGCAGCAAGTGGCTAGAGGAAAGGAGGACACGGCCATGGTAAGATATTGGTTCTGACATAAACTCCTCATCCCGAGTTGGCCAGCAGGACCCTCACGTGCACCTCCCTGGGAGTGCCCTGTTTGGGGCTCTGTGGCAGCTGTGCGGGCCCGGGTGTGCCCCCCTCTCCAGGTTGCCTGGGCTGTCTGACTTTCTCACACACATGACTGAACCTTGCGGGGTGGGGGGACGTACACCTAGGAGGGGTATTCTAGGCCAGGGAGCCCCATTGGCTTGAGCAGGGAGGTTGGAAAGATCAGAGTCCCGGACAGAGTCTATAGGTCCCGACACGCGGGATGGAGGCTGAGGAGAGACAGGGCCTGCTTGCTCACTTTTGTTCCTGTGTTGGGCCTCTTGACTCTGCTGGCTTTGACCCTCAGCAGCCAAGCCTAGTGGAGGACTTCTTGCTTCCGCCAGAGGCCTCCCCTTCCCCTTGCTGCAGCCCCTCCACCCGTCAACTGCTGAGGACTGCATGCATTTGCTGCTTTCCGCGGGAGATTCTCCTCCTGGAAGCAGGCCTGCCCTGCGCCACCCCCCTCAGCCAGGAGAACAGCTTGGCAGGCCCTCTGCTTACTCTGGAGCCTCGTCCAGGGAGCAGTCTAGTTTTTATTTTTTTTATTTTTATTTTTGCCACCTCTGGGCTTCCTCATCAAATCCGAGTTGAGGTCATAGACCCTTGGAGCAAAAGCAGTCTTGGTTGGAGATTGTTGGGCTGTGCAGGGAGGGCCTGGGGAAACCTGTGCTCTCAAGTGTTGGGATATGCTTGAGTTGTACAACACTTTTGAGGGAATTTGGCTGAATATACGCACTTAGGTGGGCAGGCCCTTTACCCCAGCCAGTCCACTTCTGGGAGTTTGGCCTACAGAAATCCACAAGTGCACAGAGCTTTAAGTGCAGGGGGTTCGTTGGAGCAAAAACCAAATCAGCCCAAAGGCCCCCTATAGGGAGCAGATGAGTAAATGATGGAACATCCGTTCAATAGACTGTTGAGCAGCTGGGAAATAGAATGAGACAGATCCATATGCACTGGGATGGAGAGATGCCCACTCTGCTTGTTAAATGAAAAAGCACATCGCAGAACAGTATGAGTAGTATGATACCCTATTAGAAAAAAATTCTTGATCTGGATGTGTGTGTGAATACGTATGTACAAACATGTAACTTACACATGACTGTTGCTGCATAGAAAGAACGTCTGGAAAAGATACTCACCAAACTGTTCAGAATGGTTTACCTGTGGGGAGTGATTCTGGAGGCAGGGAATTGAAATAGGAGCTTTCACTCTTTAACACTGCTCATTTCTGTGTGGTTTGAATTTTTATAATATATACGTCTGACTTGTATAAATAGAAAAAAAAGACTTAAAAAGAAGGAAAACCCTTCCATTGGCCTAGCGTAATCATCTCGCCTTACAGGTGGGGAAACTGAGGCACCCCCTTGAGCAGTGCCTTACCCGAGGTCGCAGGCCAGCAATGTGTTTACTGAGCTGCTGTCCCCTGCCCTTCCCTGGGGTGGGCATTCTGCAGATGGAGCCAGCGGGCAGGGCTGCTGAGGGTGGCCTCGTGCCCATGGGCGTGGCAGAACGCTGAGCACAGGGGGCACTTGCCTCTTCTGCCCCAAGTGGACACCTCCATTCCTCCTGAGATGCTTGCCCCCGTATGGCCAAGGACAAAGTGCTCACCAGGCTCTCTTGTGCTCACTCTGTCCTTACAGTGTGTGACCTCGAGTAAATCACAAAATTCTCTGCAATCCTGCCCAGGGAGGTTGGGTGGCTCTAAGGGGGAAACGAGTGAGAAGGAGGTTTGCCCACTGCGCAGCGACACTTACGGCCAGTTATGATCACTCTTGATGCAACTCTTGTACAAGTTCAGTTCTTAGACTCTTGGGGACAAAACAGCACCTTGCCTTTCGGAGGAAGAACGTGGACCATGTGCTAGGGAGGGCCCTCCGCAGACTGCAGATTGCCTGCTGGGGCCGTGGCTCTGCTGGGGTGTGCATGCCTGGGAAAACCTGTGGAGGCCAAAGCTGAGGGAAAGACCTGTGCTAGGCTTTGCGGCCCAGAGGAACGGACGCTGTTTGTGGAAGGCCCCCTTTGACCCTCACACTCCACTCGGCCAGGCAGCTAGTCGCCGTTTGGGTCTGGGCCTTGAGAGACCAAGGGGACAGCCAGGAGGGCTCTGACACGGTAGTCAGGTCAGCCAGGGTTACGAGATCTTCTGAGGAGTGTCCTGAGCGGAAGTAGGGTAGTGAGGAGCGTCTGTTTTCAAGAGGGGCTGCAGGGAAGTCTTGAGAACCTGCATCACCTCAGTGAGGGGTGGGGTGGGCTGGGTGCAGCTTGGGCAGTGGAACCAGGTTGGCAAACCTGCTCGGAATCTTCTCCTGTTTCTTAAGCTGGAGTCCACAGACCCCTTGATGTCAGGGGGTCAGGCCCATGAACCCCTTGAAACTGAGAGCAAAATTGTGAGTGTGTTTGTTTGCATGAACGTTTATGTGAACTCCATTTTCCAAACAGCGGGTTCATAATTTTCACCAGACGCTCAGACGGGTCAGTGATCCACAAGAGGCTGAGACCACTGGTCTAATCGTCCCCTCACGTTATCTTTCTTCATCTTTTCAGGTGGAAAGCAGTGACACGCCGAAGGACCCCACGGTGACCTCCAAGTCCCCGTCCATGGCCCAGGACTCAGGCTCCTCAGAGCTGTTACCCAACGGGGACTTGGAGAAGCGGAGTGAGCCCCAGCCAGAGGAGGGGAGCCCCGCTGGGGGGCAGAAGGGCGGGGCCCCAGCCGAGGGAGAGGGTGCAGCTGAGACCCCGACCGAAGCCTCCAGAGCCGTGGAGAATGGCTGCTGCACCCCCAAGGATGGCCGAGGAGCCCCCGCAGAAGAGGGTGAGTCCCTGACACAAGGGGCAGCCTCTTCGGGCTCGCCGGGATTCCTCTGAAGGCCAGAGATGTGGGGCCCAGCAGGTCCCAGGAGGCTGGGCTGGGCATGGGAGCTGAAGATCCACTTGCCAAGGCTGTGCCCTGGAGGCCGCTGGCTGGATGCGCCCTCACACATGCTTTATTTGGCCCACATAGTGTTTTAAACATTTAGAAAAATTAGTTGCCAGTATTTAGAAATCAAGAAATTTCGCATAAAAATCTGGAGTTTTGGCTTCTCATGGAAAAACAAAAAAGTTAGATCTGGCAACAGTGGGTTTGCAGATGCCAACGGTTGCTGGACGGGGGTGACAGCTATCTCCCACACCCCCCGCCGCCCCCATAGGCTAGTTGTGCACCTTGGTTTCCCTCAGCCCCCAGCTGGCCTGCTTACTGTCCCACAGACCCGTGGTTCTCAGGGATCATCTGTTTATAGCCCACGGCCTGGGCACCCGAGGGCAGCAGATGCCCATGTGGGCATTAAAAGCCCAGTTAGCCTTCCCCAGGGCAGATGTCCTGAGCCCACCGTAGTTTATTCAGTCAATTCAACTGAAAATCTGGTTGTGGTGGAGGCGGGTGGGGAGGAGCTGGGAGAGGGGCTGGTGGCCTGTGCACTGCCCAGCCCAGGCCTCTTCCTCTGGGGACTTTCTGGCCCGGTCCTGGAGTCCTGGAAAGTTGCCCACTTTTCTCTTTCAGGTTAAGCCAGAGATTTCAGGGCCAACCAAGCTGTAAACATGTTAGTAATGAGGACAACTAGCATTTGTACAGGGCTTCACAGTTTACAGAGCGCTTTCTCATACATTATCACATTTGATCCTCCCAGGGCCCTGCCAGGTTGTTTTGCATATGTGCATTTTAATTTCAGAAAGTCTTCCTTCCAAGTGTGGATGATGGAATGAGTAAATCGATTAATTGGCATAACTTATTTTGCATGCATCCAAACCTAATATTCATGCAGTATAGCGAGCATCTCCAGAAAAGAGATTTCCAAATTTATTAAAAAATATCTTTCATTCATTTATTATTCAACTGCCATTTATGATGCTCCCACTATGTGCAAAGTACTTTCTGAGGTACTCTGCATTCGTCATTTTATTTACTCCTCTGAATAATTTTCAAGAGGTATTATTATCCCCATTTTAAGGTGGGAAAAAATTGAGGCTTAACAAGATGAAATGACTTACTCAAGGACCCCACGGCTGTAAGTGCCAGATCCAGGATTCATTCCATCCTCATCTCTGGTTTCAGAGTCCGTGTGCCCTGCCACCATCCCCTGCTGTTCTGGAATGGGGCTTGGGGCCAGTGGACTCTGAACCATCCCAGATGCCTAGCCTCACCTGAGCACCTCCTGGGAAGTCCTGACACTTGGAGGGGGTGTTCAAGGGGCCTGAGCGGAGTGAAAGAGAGGAGGAAAGGGAGATGACACCATCCTCCCATTAAAAAGGCCAGGTGTGCAAGAGCGGAACCTGGGAACCTGCCAGGCCCTCCTATCAAATGTGCTGCTCCCTATGGACAGGTGTCAGCTGACTCCCGGGTTCCTGGGACCCCCACCACGACTGGTGCCTAGCTGCTGCCCAGGGCCAGGGCAGTCCTTCCTGCCTGGCAGGATGGAACCACAGCTCCAAGGCTGCTCTTAACCCTGGAGAGTTTGCTTTCGGTTTGGGATTTCCCTGTCTCCATTTCCATTTGTTCTCAGGAGCTCCTTCTTCAGTTGGTCAACAGGTGTTTATTAAATACCCATTTGGTGGGTGCCAGGATCTGGGGAAACCATCATACCAAAACCTGATTGTTGCCCTCAGACACCTCACAGTCAGCTGGAGAGACAGACATTAATGAGAAATCCACACATAAAAGTGCGTGATTATATACAGAGATAAGTTCTTGAAGGGAAAATAAACATGGTGCTATGAGGAGGTATAATAGAAAACCCCATCAGGCCTGGGCTGTTACCCCTAAACTGAAGGATGAGCTGGGGTTCACCTGGTGAGGGTGGTGCAGGGGGGCAGTCAGAGGAGCTATAATGACTGCCAGATAGGAGGGAGCAGGGCACCCAGGGACCTGATGCAAAGGCTGCACAGGGCTGGAGCGGAGAGAGCGCAGGGGTGTGAGATGAGGGGGACAGCAGACAGGACCAGAGCTGGCCTTTGAGGCTGCCCTCTCAGGGGGTGACATGATCTGGTTTGCGTTTTGAAAAGATCACTTTGCCATCTGGAGTGGAGCAGAGGGGCTGGGAAGCAGGATGAGCGGTTACGAGGCTGCTGCAGGCGCCGAGGGGAGGAGGGTGGATCTGAGGAGCAAGGTGACAGCAGAGATGGAGAGAGGTGGACTGCTGCCAGGGACACGGTGGGAAATGGTTCAAGGGTGCCTCCTGGGGTTGGGACTTTCACACACTGGGTGGATCTTTCTCAGAATCTTAGTGCTGAGCATGGTGGGGAAAAAGTGCTCCAAGTCTCTTTAATCTCCAAAATTTGGCCTCGGAGCACTCGTGTGTGGCCCCAGCCATCCAGGCAGGGGAGATGCTGGCGGGATCAGAGCTGGTGGGATCCTTGAAGGCCTCTGTGAATCACCCAGACGCTGAGACCTGTGAGGTGATGGAGTGGCCTGCTGGAGGTTTGGCCACAGCTCAGCAGTCAGCCACTCAGAATGCATACTCGGCTGCTTGTTTCTGAGGAAGGAGCCTAAGGCCACAGGGAGGAAGTGACATGGCTGTGGTCTCCTTTCAGTTCCCTTCATTCCAGGCCTCTTTTAGGGGGCTCCATCTGTCTCTCCTGGAACCCCTCTTATTAGTTCCTATACAGGAAAAAGGAAGGACTTTAAGGCAGTGTTCCTGTGGCCTGGGCACCCTCCTGTGTGTACGTAGGAGTTCCAGATCCTGAAAGTACAGCCAGGAGAAGGAGGGACAGGGGGATGATGAGTAATAAGGATGAGAGCCACCTGGACAGGCAGGTGGTGGCTTGGGACTGCTCCTGCACTCCTAGCATTGATGCCATCATGGTGACAATAGGGACAATGGTAAAGTGGCTTTCCCTTTACTGAATACCAACTGTGCTGTGTTCGATAGCCTTGCTACTCAGAGGGGTCCACGGACCAACAGTGTCACCTTTCATCACCTGGGAAGTTAGAAATTCAGAATCTCAGGCCCCACCCTAGATCTGCTGAATCAGAATCTACATTTTAAAGAGATCCTCATGATTTCGATGCATATTAAAGTTAGAGAAACCCTAGTCTTCATGTATTCTCTTGCTTAATCTTTGTGATCACAGAGGGAAGACTCTTATCATCCCCATTTTTCAGATGGGGAGACTGAGGGTTCAGGGAGGTTAAGTTACTTACCCAAGATTGTACAACTAGTAAAGGACCAGATTCGGGTCAGCACAAAGCTCCTCTCTGCTTAGGTTGAGCACCCAGCATTGGGCTAGTGACTGCCCTCTGAGGCAAGCCTGGCCTCAGCCATGTGGCTGAGATTTGGGTTTATTTTAAAGGGAATTTTGGGTAGCCCCCGTCTGAGTATAGTCTCAGACCAAGAGGTAAGTGTTAGAAGCACCCTGGCCTCCCTTGCCCCCAGGACCTGAAATGCCCAGGGTCATGTGCGAACCTGCCAGGGCCACCCTGGAAGGCACACAGCCACCTGGCCCTGCCTGTGACCCTGGGTCTGGGCCAGGAGCAGATGGACTGCAGAGGGAGTGTTGCGCCAGCAGCTGACCCTCCTTGACTCAGGACAAGTGCGGCATTCTTGAGGCAGCCCAGTTTGTTGTTTTGCTGGGCCCGGCTGGAAAGTGTGTGTGTGACAGCATTCAAGTGGGCATGCGCAGTCTGTCAGGGAGAAAATTCCAGAAAGAAGCCAGTTGGAAAGTGCATGAGGAAAAGTCGTTCTGTTTGGGGGAGCATCAAGGTGGTGCGGTGTAAATGAGCTGGCTTGGGAGTCAGGAAGCCTCAAGTCTGACCTCAGCCCTGGCAGCGGTTTCTCCCCAGCCCCCTACTCCCCTGGCCTCAGTTTCTCCATCGGCAAAATCTAGGGGCTGGACAAGCACTCCATCATCTCTACAATTCCTTTCAGCCCTGATTTTCTTTCGTTCTAATGAAGAAATGATTCCCCATAAGTGTAATCAGATGCCATGGAGGGTCCCGGGTAGGAAACGTTTGAGGCCCAAAGGCCTCCCAGCCCCTCACCCAGCCGCCGCCCGAGCCGAGGACGCGCGCCCCCTTCTGGCAGCCCAAAGCCTCGCCGGCGGAAGGGGGAGCCCGCTCTCCGAGGCCCGAGAAAGAGTGGGGGAGCTGGCTGTGGTGAGACGACAGGGCCTAAAGGAAGCACGAAGAGACAGAAAGTCCAGGGGAGACATACCTTACAAGGCCTGTCGTGCACAAGTCGGCGAGTGCACGCGCGCCCCCGCCGGACACTCGCGCCGCCTCCCCGCGCGCCCCTCGGCGGCCACCTCGGCGCTGGCGGGGCCGCCCGCCCACGTGAAGTCCCCGGGGTCCCCGCCTCCAGGGCGCCCTGCGAGCGAGCGCCGACCCTGCCTCCCCCTCCCCAGGCTCCGGGTGGCTGTGCCCCAGGGCTGCCCTGGCCCCTGGGGCAGACGCGGGGAAGAGCCCCAGGTCTGCTCCGTTGAGAGAGGGGGCAAGAAACCTCCTCTGGGGGGGCCGAGGATTCAGGGGCCTTCAGTGCCGCGGCTGGTTTCCGCTTCAGAGCCAGGAGATGAAGTAGGGGCTGTTTTTTCCGCTTTTGCCCCCCTCCCGCTCCACCCCCTCGCCACTGTGAGCCAGCCTTAGTGACCTTCCTGCTTTGGGCCCAAGCTCGATACTCTTGGCTTCAGACAAAGGCGTTCAGGGGCCCAGGTGAGAGGAAGGCCCCCGCCCCCGACCTCCCGCGGGAGGCTCAAGAAGGCGTCATGCACCCGGCGCCCCGCAGCCAAGGGGCAGCCTGCGGGGGCCGGCCCAGGGAGGGCGTCGGGAGGCGAGCGCCCGTGGGAACGCAGGGATGTTCCGGAGGAGCCCTCCTGCTTGCGGCTGGAGAAGGACGGGGAGAGGTGGTCCTGGAGACAGAATTGCTGGGGCTTTTGTCCCCTGAGCCCTCCGTTCCAGGAACTGCCGGGAAGGGGGCAGGGAAAGGCTGTCTTAGGGAAGGGGAACAAAATAACGTTTATTGAGCAGCTATGGTATGCCAAGCCTTGCTCTAGGCACTTAATGTTCCCAGTAACCTAGAGATTTTACAGTGGTTATCGGCCTTGATTTAGGCTAGGAAAGGTTCCAGAGGTCACACGGAGACCTCCGGAATCCAAATCTTCTAGAATAAAGGCTGAGCTCAGGGACCTGAGAGTGGGGTGGAGAATAGGGGTACAGAGGTAGATGGTCATAATAGAACCATAATATTGAAAAGTGCAGGAGGACCTTAGAAATCATCTCCAGGAACTTTATTTTCCAGATGAGGAAACTGAGTCTCATAGAGACTGTGTTGCTTCAGCAGAGTCTTGCTCCAGTCGCCCCGTGCCCCACCAACCCTTAGGGCATCTTTGCCATACCCCACATATGGAAGGAAATGCCCCCTTCTGGCAGCGTGCTGGCCGAGGCTGTGCAGTCTGGCCCCTCCTCAGGGAAGGGAGCTCTGTTGACTGGGAGGAACTGAGTGGGGCTGTTTCTAGACCACTCTTTTGTGTGCCTGAGTCAGAGTCAGTGGGCCAGAAACCACAGCCCTGGCTTTTCTGTTGTTCCTTTGGACTTGGGCCTTCAACCCTGCCCCAGTCCTTTCTCTGCTCTGGCCCTGCTCTGAGTCCTTGGGGCCAGCACAGTGCCTGGCACATGGTGGGCCATCAGGTTTGATACATGAACAACTAAATGGTTGGAGGACCCCCGTGGCAGGGACCCCAGGCACAAGGTGGGGCCTCTGAGCCACTCCTGTAACTCCGCCGACAGTCCCTTTGTTCTTCCCTCTCTACAGGCAAAGAACAGAAGGAGACCAACATCGAATCCATGAAAATGGAGGCAAGTGTTTTCCTCAGTCCCCAGGGGCTCTATGGATCCTGATGCTAGGAGAAGAAAGCCACCGCTCTGACCGACTATGGCGAGTGTGTGTGAGGGGAGCCTGAGGTGGCCCCTGCCCGCTTCTTTACCCGCCCCTCTGTGAGGAGGAAAGGAAGTGGGTGTGGAGGTCGGAAGTCCCCCAAAAAGGCAGCCAGCTGGTTCCCCTCCAAGACCAAGCACCTCCCCTTATGGTTTCTATCCATGAGCCCCCCGCCCTCCCAGTCCCTCACTTCTCCAGCCCAGATGGGCTTGCCCAGCACTCGCAGGGTTGACCTCTCTAGCCAGGAGTCAGAGCTCCTGTGTTCTGTTCGAGGTGAGTGCCTCCTCAGTTTCCCCTCCAGGAGGAACAAACCCTGCGGCGGGCCTGTCAGTGCCCATCTTAATGCCGGTCTGTCTCTCTGTCGTCTCTCTGTCCTAGGGCTCCCGGGGCCGGCTGCGGGGTGGCTTGGGCTGGGAGTCCAGCCTCCGCCAGCGGCCCATGCCGCGGCTCACCTTCCAGGCGGGGGACCCCTACTACATCAGCAAGCGCAAGCGGGACGAGTGGCTGGCACGCTGGAAAAGGGAGGTGAGGTGCCTTCTGCCTGGGCCGCAGCCCGTCCCGCAGAACCAGAAACCAGAAGTTAGCTTCAGCCACCCTCTGGGGCTGTCATCAGGCCCTGGCTGAACCTCGATTTCCCCTCAGGTTAACCTCTCACACTTACAGGGAACTGCTTAATCCCTAGGCAGTGCCTGGTTGCGTTGTTCTTTCAAGAAATGTGTGCTGAACAGGTACCGTGTCCCAGGCAGTGTACTAGGCTCTGTGCATGTATAATTCCTGCCCTCTTGGAGTGACATTCTGATAGGGGAGACAGGCAGAAAAGAAGTAAACAAGGGGCTGAAATGCAGGATAACAGAGGCCTGCTTTAGGTGGGGTCGTCAGGAGAGGCTTCTTGGAACAGGTAGCCTTTAAATTGAGACCTACAGGAACAGAAGAGGTAGCTCTATGAGGAACGGGGTGGGGAGAATGTTCTAGGCAGAGGACACAGCACAAGCAAGGCCCTGACTTGTTTGGCAAAGTAGGAGACCAGTATGCCCAGGGTGAGATGAGCAAAGGAGAAAGTGAGGCTAGACGAGGCTGGGCAGGAAGCAGGGGCCCAGTCATGCAGGCCTGGCAGGTCATGGCCAGAAGCTGGTTGAATTCTGCATACACTGGGAAGCCGCTGAAGGTTTCTGTGCGGAGGAATGATTTGATGTGGATTAAAGGGGCAGCAATAGAGACAGAGAAGACAGATTCGGGACGTGTTTTGGAGATGGGATCAGTAAGGGTTGCTGTTGGAGGGGAGGCTCAAGGATGACTCCAGAGGTCTGGCCTGAATACCTGCGTGATGGTTGTGCCACTTCCTCAGATGGGGAGACTAGGGAGGGAATGGGTTTGGGACCGCTGGGAATCAAGAGTTCGGGTTGAGATGCTGAGGTGCCTGGCGCACAGGGAGGTCCTGGCTGCAGATGTAAAGGTGGGAGCGCGTCAAGAGCAGGGGCTGGCATTTAAGTCTATGGAAGCCAACGTGCTCACCTGGGAGAGAGACGGGGAGGGCCGAGGCCAGGTCCTAGGATTGTGTCCACAGAAACCTCAGCCTTTATGGGCCACGTAGACAGGAGGGGTGGCCAGCAGTGGGGACAGCAGAGGGTCCTGGGAGGAAGAAGAGCCGTGTCTCAGAAAGGAGAGGGTTTTCAGGAGGGAGTGGCCGCCCAGCTGTGTGGAAGCTGAATTCGTTGAGACATGCCCAGTGCATCTGAGGACCTGGAGGTAGCTGGTGACTTTTCTAAGAGAAGCTTCCGTGGGGGTCTTGAGTGTGGGTGGAAGCCAGCCTGTGGAGGGCTTCAGCAGCCCCCCTCCCTCAGAGGAATCCACCAGGCTTTCCCAGTGTTTGACTAGTAGAGAAGCGAGTGTTGACCTCCCACTGGAAATGCGTGAATTGCCACCACCTGGGGCATTTCACATCGCTCTCACTTAGTCCTTACCCCAGGCCCACAAAGGAAGGCCGGATCCCCGTTACATCGTGTGAGCTGGCTCTAGAGAAAGTTCAGAACAAGGTGGGGGTTTGGCTACTTGATTGGATTGTTTCCAGTTCCTTTGGGATCCAGGAAGGCAGAAATTACTCTCCTGGAAGAGCCTGGGAAAAGGAGTAGCCTGTCTCAGGTCTGGGAGAAGACAGGCACTTGACCCTGAGCGTGAAGTGTGGTCTCTGGGATGGAAATTCAAGGCCTGGGGCTGTTCTCTCCATCTGGTCAGTCGCCCAGCTCCTGCCCCCTGGAATTTTTAGCCCCTTGTTATGCGTGTGCTGTTTCTGCTCTCCCTTAGCCCTGGGGCCAGAAGCTTAGACACAATGACTTTTAGACCAGGAAGAGCTTCTAGAAAATTCTGTGGTCCTCAAACTGTGCTCCCTTGAAGAAGCAGTATGGAGGCCTGCCCTCACTTGCAATAAAAAAGGGGGTCTTTTCTCAACTGATAGGGAAAATTAAGATAATACATACGTTTTCTCAATTTTAAGTTTTCTACTAAAATTTAAAAAGACCTTTTTATTTTCAACCTCTTCGGTTATGCGCAGAAGTAGAGAGAGTAGTATAATGAACTCCCATGTACCTATCACCAAGCTTCAACAATCACCAAAAGCTTTCCTAGAAAACCTTGAACCTTTGGCATCTGCTTCCTCACCCCTAACCAATAAAGGTAATCAATAACCATTAACAGAAAATCTTTAAAAGTTGACTTAGTTTAAAATATTTTAGGTATGTGTGACTTGAGATGTATAGGCCTGCACACAAAATATATTTTCTGCTAGTAAAGCTGTTGCTTATTCATATGACACATCTAAAGATGTCTGTGGAAAATTCCATGGCTTCCTATACATGTGCCAGCACCGCTGAGGCCATTTTCAGACCCGGGACCCAGGGCCACAGAGTACGTGCTGGCAACAAGCTCACGAAGCAACCAGGGAATGGGGCTGGAAGGAATTAGAATTTAGTCTTCCTGCTGCACCTGGAGCCTGGTGGGAATACCACGCTCGCCCCTCTGGGGCTCTGCCAGGGGGCCGAAGGAGGGCTGGCTGCAGGGAACAAGAGTGTTGGGGAAATACAGGTAGCTCTCAAGACTCCCAAGTGCCCCTCAGACGACAGAGGAGTAACTGGCCATCAGCCCTGTTCTCTAAATGGCTTACCAAGGGTCAAGAATCCTTCCTCCTTTCGCAGTCTCATCTTAGTTCTCAGGCCTTTGACCCTTTCTTCTGAAACTGCCTTCCTAGGCCTTCCTGACCTTGTCCCTAAGATTCTTCCCTATTTCCTCCATCTCCGCAGCATCCTCCTCTGTCCCTTAACTGTGGCCTCCCCAGGGCTCTGCCCCTTCCCCTCTGCCAGTCTCCTTGCCCTGAGTGCTCTCGTGGATCCTCCTACCTCCCCTCCTGCCCATTAGCGGTTTCCCAGGCAGTGTCAGTGAGGGTCCAGCCAGCATTTCCTAACCTCAGAATGTGACACCTGCTCTTTAAAAGCTCCTGCGGGGCACCATTCTTGAGCTGACTACAGAAACCTTCCATGTCTGAGCGCTGTGTTAGATACTGGGGCTCCCGGAGCCTAGAGGACTCCTCGTATCCATGATAGGATGAGGGTGCGGCATGTCGGGAAGAGCGTCGCCCCGAGGGGCTTGGACTAATTCTGCCTGGGGCCAGCCACACATCAGCAGGAGGTGGTTTTGGCTGTAAAAGGGTGAACTGGAACTGAGGGAAGAGGGAGGAAAGGCATTGCAGGAAGAGGTAACACGTGCACAGGTTCCGAGGCACACGACAGCACTGCCTTCTCAGGAATGGAAGTTTGTTGTGGAGCACAGGGCGCAGGGGGGGGTGGGGAGCTGAGAGCGGCAGGACTGTGGCTGGGCAGGTGGGCGGGGCCGCAGCAGGGCCTGAGGGCTGTGTGCCCTGCTGTGGGGCTTCCACCAGCCCCTCATCTGCACCTGCCCCTTCCCTGGCCCGTGTGCCCCGCCTGCGGGGTCCTCTTCCCTCAAAAGATCCCCCTGGGCTTCATTCCTCTTTCCCACGACCACCTTGTCAGTAGGTCGAAGTCACTGAGTGAGGTCTCCTCTTCACTCTTCTGTCCGTGCAGGCTCCTACCTCCCTAGGCTTTCCCTTCCAAAAACAAATTTAAGACTGACAATATTTCAAAATGAATGCAATTTAAAATAAGTGAATGAGGAAAATGGGGCATTTCCTCTTCCCTGAGGGTGAAGTGGGAGCTCCTGCTGGAGCTGGGCGCTGTCTTCTGTCCGTCCCATCTCCTCTTCTCTGCATCTCTTTACTAATCCTTTTAAGGATTAAACTCTGCTTTAATCGTGACTAGGCCCTGCTATCGAACTTACAGTGGCTCCCCGTTGTCTCCCCCATCATGTCAGAAAATCTCTGGCTGTTCCTCAAGGCTCCCACCCTCACTGTGACCTCCACCATTGCCCCACCTCGCCTACCTACCATTCTCTAACAGGAAGCTTCTCTGTGAGGACCAGTCTCCCCTTTATACTTGCCACGCCCCTTCCCTCTTTTCTGCCTTTGTTCCTACTGTGCTTTCCCCATCCATTCTTAAGGGTTGAGTCCAAGAGCTGCTGCCTCTTCCTGGAAGCTCTCCAGGATTTCTCCAGTCCACACTGACCTCTTCCCTTCTCTGTACCCCTGTAGCCCTTACTGTTAATATTGCTGGATTTAGCACTCAGTTATATTTCATAGAGTATTTTTCAGTCACTACTTTTTACGTGTTAATCATGTCTTTCCCCATCATGCCAAACCTGGTATTTATTGGGCAGGGGAAACAGGCTCAACGAATACATGTTGGTTGGCAAAGCAATTGGGAAATTGGTGAACATAGGACCCCTCTCAGGGAGCTCAGGCTCTTGGATTCCCGCCTTGAGGACCCAAGCCCTTGGTTTCCAGGTGGTTTTTCCAAGGGTGCTGGCAGGTATGCCTGGAGAACAGCATGGAAGCAGGGGACCGGCGTGGGCAGGCTCCCCCGGGGAAGGTGGGGCCCCGAGTCTCCACCCTGTGTTCCTGCTGCTCCTCCTGGGCCTCCGCTGTGCTCACGCTGCAGAGCCTTCCTTGGCCTGGCAGAGGCGGCCCGGGCGCGCAGTGGAGAGCCGAGGTGAGGCGATTCCTCCTCCCGAGGGAGGGCAAGTCCAGGGCTCCTCTGTCTACTAATTATGGGAACAGATGACCCCGAGGGAGCGCGTTAGGTTGAGGAAGGGCTTCCTGGGTGTTAGTTCGTTCGTTCTCCCCACTGCAAGTCTGAAGGGTGCAGAGGCCCAGTCAAGCAGCTGGAGCAGCCGTCCAGCCGGAAGGCCTGCGGACTCCAGGTGTGTCACTGCTTATGGTTCCAGACTCAGTTACAGCTGGGGGGGTGTTACGACTCTCTCATTAATCTCCTCACCCCCACCCAATTCTAAGTTACTTCAAGGCCAGGGTCCCATGTCCTGATGTTCTAGGATCTGGTCTCTCCCCTGGCTTCCAACCTGAAGGGAGGGACTCGTGCATCTTAACACTTGTTTAGATGCTTAATACATATCAAATAGTGATGATAACAAATAATCTGTGACCCTAACATCATCATCTTTCCTCCCCTCCCCCTCCTGTACTCAGACACAACCCCCATCCCCTCCCCCAGGCTGCCCAGCAAGGGCACAGTCCTCACATTCCTGAAGGGAAGGGTGCCTCTGGAGGGCAGTGCACATGCTGGCTCGCCGCATGTGGGACCTTAGCATCATGTCACCACACCACGCTGAGGTCCCCACACTGTGGCTAGGCCTGGCCATACTCCGCTCTCCCAGGCGTGTCTCATCTCCATGAGAGCAGCACTCACCAGTTTGTTTTCTGCCTCTCCCCAGCCCCAGCTTGTCCAACAGGCTCTCTGGGCACCCCTGCCCCCAGGGCTGGCATTCGGGAGGGACTGGGTCAAGGTTTACTGCATGAGTAAATAATTCTAACCTCAGAGTTGTGGGGGTTAATAAAGTGATACGTATTTTTAAGCTTCTAGCACAGGGCTAGCATGTAATAGGAGCTTGATAATTTTGTAAATTATGTAAGTATTACACAAATACAATCCTGTTGTAAAAATCCCATCCCTCCTCCGTGACTTTAGTTCCTGCATCAGAGGTGCCTGATGCTGTCAGTTTGGCGTATATACGACATGACTTTTTTCTGTCCATCGATGTATGTATGTAAATGTATAATTTTGCTTCACAGTTGCTTTTTTTCCCTTTTCCTTTTTTATATAAATGGAACCACACCATAGTTTCATTTTACAGCTTGGTTTTTCACTTAGAATAACTCTGGGCAATCTAGCCACGTAATTGCTGTTATATTCCACCATATGGGCGACCATGATTTTACTTAACCATTCTCTTCTTGGTGGGCACTTGGGTGGCTTACAGTCTGTTGCTGCACAAGCGTGGCAGCAGTGAACGTCCTCGGCCGTGCCTCTTTGGCATCTGTGTTCCTCTAAGATAGATACCTAGAAAGAGAAAGGCTGGGTCGAAGGCAATGTGTATTTTGCATTTTGTAAAATCTGCCAAATTGCCCTGGAAGAAGGGCAGCGCCAGTTTATGCTCCCGTAAACAGGGTATGAGAAGACTTCCACCTTTGCCAACATCAATATTTTGCTGATCTAATGGGTGGGAAAATGGTGTCTTGTTATGATTTTAATTGGCATTTCCCAGATAATAAGTGAGGTTGGACATCTTTCATATGTTTATTGGCCGTTTGTGCTGCTGCTTCTGGGAGCTTAGCAAATGTTGCTTCCTCTTGCTTTATAACCCCGAAGTCTCAACAGACTGTGCTTCCTGTCCGCCCTGGGAAGAGCCGCCTGTGCGTGTCCAGAGGGTCCTCTCCTGCTGTGCTATATTCCACTTAATAAGCAATCCCTAAGCACCTACTTAAGTAGGGGGGCATTGTGCTGGGGGCGTTGGGAATAAGGAGACAAATTAAGTGTGATCTCCTGGGCTTTAGTACAGGCATATGAGAAATGTCAACGCAAAAGAGACCATTAAGGACTAAAAGCAAATTATTTGCAAAGTATGTGGGTATCGGTTTTAGGTTATTCTGATCAGCAGACATTCCTCGCTTATTCACCATATACAAACTAATGAAAACCTGAACTTTTGCAGGATGGCCTCAAAAATAACATGACACACTGCAAGGAGATAGTGCCATTTGGAGCAGGCATGACAAGTATACTTTACCAAAAGGCTGAACACATTTTAAGAGTGCTCCTGTGACAGCCTGTGATCAGTAGTGACTTCCAGGACTGGCCTTTAGAATAGAGTGTGAAATTGTTGTCATAGAGGCTCTTAAGTGGATGGGCCGTCTGCACACTGGAGTGTTCACTTCTTTTGGGGGCACAGAGGGAACAGCTCTTAGAAAAACCCCCACTTTTTAGTGGTGAGAAAACAAGTGGCAGCTGGGGCAGCACTAACCTGCCCGGGGTCCAGCAGCTGGCCACAGCACAGCCTGAATGAGGCAAAAGGGGTTGGATTTTACTAAGCTCCTGCTTCATGCCAGGCACCGTGCCAAGAGCATTAACTTTCACCACAATGCTAAGATATGATAAAGTTAATTCGTTTATCAGGACCCACAAAATGGAGGTCTCCCCAGTGGCCCGCCCCACATCACAAATCTAACCCTAAATCAGCCTGCACTTACCAGAAACACAAGGAAACCTAATGTACACAAGTCACAATCCTCCAACTCAGCTTTAGTTGTCTCACCTGACCCTTGAAGGAAGACCTGCTGCCTTCTAAGGAAATGCCCCAGCTCCTAGCCAATGGTGCCCCATTTCCACAGTGCTTCTTCTAACCTCTGTAGAACTCGCTCTTGCCCCAAATCCCTTGGGAAGAGTGCTCCTCGGCTCGTGAGGCCCTGTACTCCCCCAGTGCAGGGAATCTTCTCCCTTGGATAAAGGACATCAGACTCGTTACTAAATTGTATTATTTTTGTTGTTTGACAGATGTCCGCAATTACTATGAGAACTTTTTTTTTTTTTGAGGAAGATTAGCCCTGAGCTAACAGCTGCTGCCAATCCTCCTCTTTTCGCTGAGGAAGACTGGCCCTGAGCTAACATCCATACCCATCTTCCTCTACTTTATATGTGGGACGCCTACCACAGCATGGCTTGCCAAGCAGTGCCAGGTCTGCACCCGGGATCCGAACCCGTGAACCCCGGGCCACCAAAGTGGAACGTGCGAACTTAACCGCTGTGCTACCCGGCCGGCTCCATGAACTATTTAAAAAAAATTTTTTTTTATTGCTTTTTCTCCCCCAATCCCCCCAGTACATAGCTGTATATTTTAGTTATGGGTCCTTCTAGTTGTGGCATGTGGGACACCGCCTCAACATGGCCTCATGAGAGGTGCCATGTCTGCGCCTAGGATCCAAACTGGCGAAACCCTGGGCCGCTGAAGCGGAGTGTGCGAATTTAACCACTCAGCCATGGGGCCAGCCCCACTATGAGAACTATTTTTCTTTCTATTTTACTACTAGGAAACTAAGATTCCCCTAGGTAAGTAGGTAGCAGCCACATGGCTCTCCTTGTGGAGAGGTCCACTGGGCAAAACTGGACTCCAGATCTCAGGCTGCTTCAGTTTTGCACCCAAATGACTCAACCAGAACCATGTCTTCCTGGTTTTCAGTGTTGGCCTCTCAGGAGATTAAACTCTGGGGTTAGGTGAGAGGGAGCGAGCTGGCCCAACCCTCAGCCAGCCACCTCCTCTCCCCACCTCATCGGCTGCAGGTGTTCAGCCCATTGCATCTTTGCCAGGTTTGGGTCCTTTTCAGCCTTCTGGACAGGCCCCCTGTTGCACGCGTTTGGTCCTGAGCCCTTGGCCTCAAACTGCTGTTTTCTCATGATTGTATGTTTGACGTTGTGAAATTGGATTAAAAGAACGTTGGAATGAGATTCCAGAGCCTGGTTTCTGGTCTCAGCTTCTGCCCCTGATCAGTTTGAGGAGGTCTTTCTTCTCTCCACTCTTTAATTTCCTTGTTTGTAACGTGACAGAAATAAACGAGATGACCCCACAGATTCTAAAATGTAATAATTTGTGGGGAGGGAGACTGGAATCATCATCTGTATCTCCCCTTGTCTCCTAGACTACCTTCTGCATAAATTCTAAATTAAATATTTGAGTGAATTCTCAGACCTCGCAAATATGTCCCTAAAATTTTTTTCATAGAATTCGCTTGCTTGGTGCTTGAGTCTAACTTTCCTTTCCTCTTCACTCCTGTTCCCGTTTTCCCCTCTGACGTTTTATATGACACCTGTCTGGATCAGAAATGTAGACCATGATGCTCATCTTCAGACACCTAGGCTGAGGTGAAGACATTGCAGAGTGTGCTCCATCTGACACGCACATCTTCCCGTGGCGTTTCCTTAACTCAGGAATTCACATCCCTGCTTCTGGCTTTGGTCACCATCTACCTAGATCTGCCCCTTAATGCTAGTTTTCTTTTCATTAACCACATGATCATTCATTCATTATTTCAAGGCATTGTCGCACTTTAACTGAGCAAATACTGTGGGCTCAGGCTTGAAGATAACACTGTATGTGTCTGGGTATCTACTATGTTCCAACATTTTCTGGATACTAAGGAAACAAATTCAAAGGAAAGTCAGAATCCTACTGTGGATGCCACCTCCCCTGGGAGAGGTAGGCAGGCAAGTGAATAAATTCTGCGGCAGCCCAGTAGGGGCTCTTATAGGAATATGAGGAAGGGGGCCATGGGAGCAGCTAGCCTGCCCCCAGACCTCGGGGAAGGCTTGCCAAAGAAGAGAGATGGGGCAGGCACTCCACTGGAATAGGAGTCTGCCTGATGGGGACAGTGGGGGAAGGGCATTGAGTAGGATCCTAAGGTAGGTGGTCCAAGAAATCCTCTGGGAGTTTGGAGTTTAGAGCATCTCAAGATTTCTTGTGTATTTAGGTCAACTTTTAGAAGCATTCTCATAGCATTTTCTATGAGGCAGACAGAGGAAGATGGAATGGTGTTCTCTCTGCTTTGCTTTAAAGACCAGACCATTTGTCAAAGGGGCTCCAGGGGTGTTCAAAGGCATTTCAGGGAGAGGAATCAGTGAGGGCAAAGAGAAGGAGGCATGAAGCTTCTGGGTTGTTTAGGGAACAGTAAGCGATCTAGTAACTAAGGTGTGGGAGGGGCCTGCCTGGTGGCGTAGCAGTTAACTTCATGTACTCCACTTTGGCAGTCCAGTGTTTGCAGGTTTGGATCCTGGGCACAGAGCTACACACCACACCGCTCATCAAGCCATGCTGTGGCAGTGTCCCACATACAAAATAGAGGAAGATTGGCATAGATGTTAGCTCAGCAACAATCTTCCTCGAGCAAAAAGGAAGATTGGCAACAGGTGTTAGCTCAGGGCCACTCTTCCCCACCAAAACAAAACAACAACAAAAAATATTCTTGGGGCTGGCCCCATGGCCGAGTGGTTAAGTTTGTGTGCTCTGCTTTGGCGGCCCAGGGTTTTGCTGGTTCGGATCCTGGGCGCGGACATGGCACCGCTTGTCAAGCTGTGCTGAGGCGGCGTCCCACATGGCACAATCAGAGGCGCTCACAACTAGAATATACAACTATGTACTGGGGGGCTTTGGGGAGAAGAAGAAAAAAACAGGAAAAAAGAAGATTGGCAATAGATGTTAGCTCAGGTGCCAATCTTTATAAAAATGTATATATATTCTTTTTACTAAGGCGTGGGAGTTGGGGAGGATGTGTAAGAAGAGAGAAAATTACAAAGGAAGATGGTCAGATCATCAATGGCCTTCCTGTCATCGTGAGAAATTTAGGCTTCATTGTGCAGTAGGGAGGGGGAATGTGAGAGAATTGGATGTGTATCTTAGGAAGATAACCCCCACCGCAGTGTAAGGGGGCCCATTTAGCACGGCATTGCGTTTGGTTTCAACTGAGGGTCCAGGTAATGGGAAGCCGACTGGATAGAACTTGTCTCTGGCTAGAGGGAATGGAGAAACCTGCCTGGTATTTGGGGGCCGGCGGCGAGGGGTCGGTCATTATCTGAACTAGAGAATCCTGGAGGAAGAGCAGGTTTGGGGCAGGAAAGGATGTATTTTGATGAGCAGAAGCCTTTAATTTTAATAAAGTTCAGTATGTCCATTTTTTTCTTTTATTGGTCTGTGTGTGGGGGTGTGTGTGATCTCTAAGAATTCTCTGCCTACCCCAAGGTCATGAAGACGTTCTCTTAGGAGGGGCGGACTTTTGAGTTAGGTTTTGGACAAGCTGCTTTTGAGAAGCCAGCAGGGTGGCTGTCGGTGGGGAGAGGTTTAGCAGGCAGCTCAAAAGGTGGATCTGGACACGAGACTCAGGAGTCATCCATGTGGAGGGCAAGCACGGGCTGGAGAGCAGGGAGGGAAGAGCTCCAGGCCCAGAGAGCAGCCCTGCCTGGAGAGGACCAGGAGAGGGAGGGACAGGGGCTGGGGGCTTCTGGGAGCAGCTGGCAACCTATTGTACTACCCACTGTCCTATGGCCCCCATCGGGGGGTCACTGCACATGAGGATCACCTGGGAGTTCTGTTTTGTTTTGACCACCACTGCCTGGGCCCCTCCTCTGGACTCAGTGCATCTGGAATTCAGGGATGGCCTGGCCCACATAGTTTCTAAAGCTCTCCAGGTGATTCTGATGGACAGCTGGGGCTGAGACTCTCTAAACTTGAATAATGAGCTGAGGAAGTATGGGCTCTAAGGCAGGCAGAGCTAGGGAACCGTTTCCAAACATGAGTCGGGGGTGGGGGGGAGAAGACCGGAAAGGACTTGGTACAGGAATTCAAATTTTTCCTTTGGGATGGAGATGGTAGGCGGTCCTGCTGTTTTCAGCAATAGTTTACTGCAATGCCTGGGCTCCTCCTGGATCTTCTCTTTGGACCCTGAAACTTGAGAGGGTCTGCATGCCTGAATCTGAATGGTGGTCCCTGAGGCCCCTCCCTTTGAGCCGCGGAGCCTGGAGAAGGGGTGGGGGAGGGAAGGGGAAAGAAGCCCAGGCCATTTGGGTTTACTGCATTCCTTTTGACCCACACCCCCCAGGTATAAAATTAACACTTCTCTCTAGGGTCTGGTTTCTAAAGCAAAGTGACAACATCAGCATGTCCTCAAGCAAACTTGTCATAAGGTTCTTTCCACCTCTCAAATGTTACGGCCTCCTAACTTCCTTTGATCTTATCTGTAATATTCAGCAGATATTTGTGGTCCCATTAGACTGATTAGGAAACTAAGACCCAAAGAATCTAGGCACTTATTAAAGATCTTGTCATCAGCTATGATCCCCTGCTCAGGCTAAGACCTCACATCTCGCTCCTTCTGTTGATTTCCCTGGTAAGGGGCAGGTGAGGTCTGGGGACCTGCAGCACCGCCACCCCCACCTCTGCTCCCAGCCCAGACCCTGATCTTGACTCACTCCCAGGTGGAGCTGTGCAGCCGCAGCAGCTCCAGGCTAGGGGACGAAAGGGATCAGAGGGCAGAGCCTGGTTTGTGGAGAAACCCTCCCCTCCCGGAGCTGTCGGGGAGGGGAAGGCAGATGGGCACAGTGAGGAAGGGGGCAGCAGCTGAATCTCCAGAAGCCCAATGGCAGGTCGGGCGAGTTGGAGCTTCCAAATGTACACCGTCAGGGAAGTGTAGCGGTGACTGGGAGAGAATGAGGGAGCCCGGGTGGAGTGAGCGCTGCTTGGAAGAGAGGCGGGGAGAGAGGGAGAAGGGAGGGGGTCAGTGAGGGAGTGGCTCCCCGACCCTGCATGTTACTCTCTGGATCAGAAGAATTTTTCTGAGTGGGTCCCCCTCGCTAACAGACATGCGTACAGCTCTGCTTCTCCTTCTTGCCCTTCACCTGCCAGGACGCTAATGCAATTGCAGATACCCACAAAGGTCCTGCCATTCCTGTCTGAGAAACCTGGGAGGCTGTGCCCGGTCCTAGTGCACCCTCTCTCATCTTCCCTGGAGTCTTCCTGCCGTTACTGATCCTGGCCTCCTCGGATTTCCTTCAGCACATGGAGAAAGCATCTCTACCACATAATTTACCGTCTAATTGCATGCTGTCTTGAATGAGGGCTGTGGTTTCATGTGTGGTGGGTCTCGGGCACACAATTAGGCTGTGAGTAACATAGGGTGGAGGCCATCCCCCCCCCACCTCCGTGGTGTCCTCCTCCTGCCTAGCTATTGCAGGTGCTCAGGACACCTAGTGCTCCTGGATCCTAGCGTTTAGGTGTGTTTCAGGCGGGCTTGGAGGTTGGCTCCAGAGTAAAGCACAGCCTCCTTATGGGTTCTAAAACTGAACTGGCAAGGGGGGTGGGGTCTACCGAAATGCTGTGCCTCTCTTGGGCCCAGGTTTGGGGTGATGGCACAGAGCCCAACCAGGCCAGCACGCTGCAGGTTGCCGTGGTTACCCTTTTGCTTTCCTTCCGAAGGAGGATGGATTTCTCTTTCGGCCCAGATCATCTGCCCGGGCTGCCACCATTCTGTACACTCTGGGAACCAGACTGCCCAGCCCCACTGCCTTCCACTTTCTGCCATAGGGGGCAGTTTGTTGAGAGGCTCTGTTTTAAATCACAATCAGGTATCAGACAATACCATGTTCTGGCTTGAACGGGGAGCAGGAGGGACAGGCCCAGGAGATAGGGCAGCTCACCTGCCCCTGTCACTGAGGGGGCTTCCCTCTGCATCTCCTTCTACCTACCTCTTCCCTCTCCAGACAATTTCCTCTTCAATTAATGGCTCTGACCCTTTGAGTGGAAGCCTCTAGGCCTCAGTTTCCTCATTTGCAACAGGGATAGCCAGGGTCATTAGTGGTTTCCACACCTGGCTGGTATCAGAATTACCTAAGGAGGTTGTAATAGATTCCTGGACCCTACCCCAGACCTGCTGATCTCCAGAGGTAGGGCCCAAGAATTTGTGTTTTTAAAAACCTCCTTGAGTGATTCTGATACAATTAAATCCAAGTGAGTCTGGGATTCTCCCGGTAAGATGATCTGTGAGGCCTTCATGGAAAGAAAGGGAAGCTTTCCCTGTGCTGAGGACTGACTGGCCTTTCTGGGTTCCCAGGAGCTTCTGAAGAGTCCCTTGCAGGTTACCTTATCAGGAAGCCAGTTTTTCCTGGGTATGCTGGCTAAGCCAAGACCATGCCCCCACCTCTTCCCCACAGGAGACACCAGGAGAGAGAGAATGACAGGAAGGGGGGATGTTGCCATAACAACCAGCTCCAGGCAGAGGCCTCCCTTCCAGGGGCTGGTACTTCACCCCAGTAATGGTGGTTTCCATGGAGATGCGTTACTGAGGGATGGGGGAACATTTGCCCCACTTAGAGCATTAGTCAGGAGCTGCCAGAAGGCAGAACATCTCTAGGTAGGAGCCTTGGACCCCTGTCAACTTCGAGTCCTCCCCACCATGGCCTCTGCTGTCTGGGTGCAGGTCTGACACTTTCTCCCTGCTTAGTTGCTCTCTCTGCGACTGGTCTCCCTAGCAACAAGTCCTGCTAACTCCTTGCTGTTGGCTGCGTGGCTATTTTTAGCTTCACTGCCAGCAGCCCAGTCCTGGTCATTTGCTTGCAACCTCCATATGGATTGCAGGGGAATAGGAAAACAAGGATTGCTGGCCTCTTTGGGGAGTAGACCTGGCTCTCTTAACACCTATTAGAATTTTGCTATGGAAAGCATCTGTCCCCACCTAGGAACTTGGACAGTGGATTCTGGATGAAGCTCCTAAGACAATGTTGAATTCAGTTGAGCAAACACTGTTTTAATCCTCTACTATGTGCAAGGAGTTCTGGTCCACACTGTTTCCATATGAAGCTGAATAAGATCCAGTCCTTGCCCTCTAAGAATTTTAATCTTGTGGAGGAGAAAGATGAGTACACAATCACCTTAGTACAGGCAAAGATTGGCAGGTACTAAGAGAGGATTAGAAAGTGCTATGGGAGTATGGAGGAGGAGGAGGGGGAGAGGGGATGGAGGAGGAGGAGGGGGAGGGGGAGGTAGAAGGATGGGTAAGATTTTGGCTGGTGGAAGTTGAAGGGGAGGGGCAAGGAAAGCATGAGCAAAGGCATAGAGGCAGGGAAAATGCCTATTTGGGGAAGAGCAAGTAGGAGGGTGGGCTGCATGATGTAACACGGAAGCCTCCAGATTGCGGGGGCCTTGAATGCCACGCAAAGAGTGTTGGCTGTAATCAGCAGGTAGTCAGAGGTCTCCTGCGTAGCACTGAGTCTCA
The DNA here is from genome assembly GCF_041296265.1 of Equus caballus. Lineage (NCBI taxonomy): Eukaryota > Metazoa > Chordata > Mammalia > Perissodactyla > Equidae > Equus > Equus caballus. The sequence goes on from NC_091698.1 coordinate 86,408,461, forward strand.
GGAGCTGTAGGTGGGAGAAGGACAGGATTAGAATAGACATCTATCTTGATCTCATGGCCTTTTGTCTCGATAAGGTCTCCCTGGCCTTAGGGTCAGTGGGGATGTTTGTGGCAGAAAATATGCAGTGGCTTCCCAATGTGTTGCTTTGCAGATGGCTTCACAGGGGTTGTGGCTGCTCTGTTTTGAGTAAAGGGACTCAGGTGGTAAATGTCCTGTTTGATGGAAGCAACGTAACCTCCCCCACATCTTGCCAGCACTGGATTTTATGACAAAGCATGCCACAGAATGATGACGTGGGTGAAACCAGTCAGGCAGGTGTGGCATTCCCACCTGGGCCTGCAGGAGTCACTGCTCTCTGGTGGGGATCGTGGCCTCATGTCTTGTCTCAGTTCTGTGAGCACGAAAAACTCAGGTGAACTGCACTTCTGATCATGCTCTTCAAAGACACAGGGGAGTGACATACATCAGAAAGTTAAATTTACTGACTTATAACAGGACATGCCCTTGCCACACAGATCCTTGTACTTGTCCTGCTGTTTTCTGGCAACTTACTGTTATCAGAGTCACTGGAAAATGTAATTAAAATTAGAAGTTTGCTTGATGAATACAGGATCAGGGCTAAGAGAGTCAGGTGTCCTTAAGGGGTATTTTCATCAGGCTTTGGCAGCCTGTTGAATCACTGCCATCTGCCTGCCAAACAGGAAATGTGCCCTCTCTTTGAGGTCACACTCCCTTTTGGACCATGCTGGATACTTCCTCTCCAACACTTCTTTTAGGCTCTCAAAATCCACCATATCTTCTTTTCATCCAGGAGTTCCTCCTTTCAACATACTTTTATAACATTTCCAAGAACCTGGCTTGTTTTACATGACCCTGCTATTTTAGGTTGACTATCTTTATCTCAATCAAAAGACTGATCTCAGTAACCACGCTGGGAGGGTTAGTTTGGAAGGGGGAGGACATATGTGGCCTGAGGATCCTCGAAAGCGGCCTTGGTTTTTTCTTGACCTTTTACTAAAGTCACCTCTTGCCCTAGATCTTGGGGCCTCTTCTGCTTTGGGGTCTCTCTCTGTCCACTGAGCACAAAGAAGACTCAAACTGCTGTCTGAGTGACTCACAACACAGACAGGGCTAACCTTTCCTGCCCACATAGCTACAGGAGAGGGACAATGCCCTTGGTTGGTGAGGGGGTACCTTTGAGTTTGGGCTTCCTTGTGCTGCTTAAGTTGGGAGCTGTTTGGCAGAGGTAAGATCTGAGTTTGATTTTAAAGGATGAGAATAAGGAAGTCTGGCAGCTAGAGGGGAGAGGCTTCTTTATAAGTAGGCCACAAGAAAGTGAAACTGATGGCCCTGGTCTGTTATGACGTTCTGAGTCCTGCTGCATGCATGGGCGCCGGTACTTACTGTCTGAACTCCCACAGCCAGAGTGTAGAGTGCAAGGTATTCAGCCACGTAATAACGGAAAAGGAGGTGTCATAGAAGAGATGGAGCATTTTTGAAAAGAGCTGGCCAAGCCAGATCAGAAACTTCATTTTGAGAGGAGGCCTGGGGTGAAGTCTAAAGTGGCCTGTTGACAGGGCCTGGATCCAGAGAGGCATCAGTGAGAGAAGAAGCTAAGCCAGTCATATGACATTCCTTCAAGGGTGGGAGGAGGCATGAGGTATAAATTCAGGGCTTCTCCTCCCTGCTTGGGGGTCACCTGAAAATCTGTAGAAGCTGATACCTTGATTGGGTTGACAGATGGGTTGGAACAGAACAGGGCCTGTGTTTTTTGGAATGGCTTCTTTTCCTTACTGTATGGATTCTGGGTCTCAGTTGGGGTTGGGGAGGGAAGTTTGTATTCCCCAAGTATTACTTGGAGAAAGCTCTCTGATCTGGAGTCTTCCTCCCTCTGCAGGGCCTGCTTGCTCTGATGGCCCTGGGAAGGGTGCTGACCACCAGGAGTGATGGTGGGCTCTCCTTCACAGCACATCTCTTGACGTCATTATCCCAGCACCTGCTCCAGCTGGTATGCTCCAGCTGACTGCGGCCGGAAGCCAGGCACCTGGGGTGTTATCTCCCTAAGAGATGCTGGTACTCCAGGGCCTGGGTGGGTAAATGTCATTACTTTTGTTTTGCAAATGAGAAAACAGACTTCTTGGGGTTAAGTGGCTTGTTCAAGGTCATGGTGATGGAACCAGAACCCAAGTCCAGATCTTCTGACAAGGGCCACTGTCCAAACAGCTTTCCACTGCTGGGAACGTTTACCTTCGGTTTCTCTGCTCTTCCTCCTAATTCAGCCTGCAAACAGAAACTAAGCTAATCTTTCCAAAATACCCATTCCTCTCGTCAGAAAACCTGCAGTTATTCTTCCCTGCTGTTGGATATATCCAGTGACATCTTTCTTTGCACCCTTTAGCTGTAATTTTGCTGGAGAGTGGGACATGGTGGTGAGCAAGGCTTGTCCTCCTTTCCCAGCCTAACATTTCTTATTTCCTACCTATCCTACCTCATTCCAAATCTGATTTCATCTTTCAGGTCCACTCTCTGCTCTGCACTGACCTCCTTAACCTCATTTATCATTCATGCTACCCATCTTTTGTTGGCTTCTAAGCAGTCCTGGCCCATTGGGCTGCTTGTTTGTGGTATAGTTATCTTTACAGATGTTTGTTTTTCAGTGATCTTTTCATCTCTCTCCAAGTCTAGTTGACGCTGTCAACTCCTTGAAGGCAGGGCCAACAGTGTCTACTTCTTTATCTGATGTGGGTGGAGACTGTGTGTGTGTCCCCCCCAGTGTGTCCTCCTTGGGGGGAGCAGCCTCTGCTCAGGAGGCGGGACCTTGAAATGGTTGAGGCTGCACCTGGAGGCTCCACCTGGAGGCTCTAGAAGAGGAATGTGTTCTTGAGCTGCAGATGTTTGTGCCTGGGAATGAAGAAATTGCTATACTTTTGAACCAGCCCCCGCCCCCAACAGGAAAATGAGCCCTCCAGGGCAAACCCCGAGTGACCTAGGGGACCCAGGGACTTGGCCAGGAAAATGTTTTCAAAGCCTGAACTCCTCCAGCCAGCGTTCTAAGGTGCCCCTCGCTATCCACCTGTACTGTGAGGGGAGAGCCCCTTGCCCCAACACGTCTTGTTCTGGAGCGCTCCCAAGTTCTGTGCAGGCGCCTTCTGGCCATCTCTGTGCTTTGAGTTTTCCTACAGCTTCCTGGACCTCTCGCTCAGCTGTGAGCTTTTTCTTTCTTTCTTTTTTTTTCTTTTCGGCTGTGCTTCTTAGAGACTCACTTTTAACAACTTTCTCCTGGCTCTCCCAGACTGTCTGAAACCTCCTTTCTTCTGCCTGCGCGCCTGGTTCTCCCAGCGCCCCCAGCTTACCTCCGCAGCTGGAGAGCACCCCTTCCCTCCCGGTCCCCTCCTTTCCTTCCTCGGCTGCCCACGGGCTCCCCGGCTCCGCACGAACCTCGCAGAGTTGGGGGAGAGGGGCGGGGAAGGACCGCCCGGGAGGAGGGGGCGGGCACCGCCTCCGGCCTGGCCTGGGCGGGGCCCTGGGAACCGGCGGAGGCCCAGCCGCGCCCCCAGGCCCCAGCGCCGGCCCGCGCCCCTCGGACCGGAGGAGAGGGGCTGGCCCACTGCCAGCGTCTGAGAGCCGGCCCCCTCCCCCGGCCCGCTCGCAGCCAACCAGGCACTCCAGCGGGGCCCACGTGACCTGGAGTTCTAGACAAAGAAAATGTTCAATCCCTCCCCCCCACCTCCCCCCTCCCCCTCTCTCTGGCCCCCTCCGCCCCCAGCCCCATCGCCCCCTTCCCCTCCCCCCAGACGGGCAGCTACTTACAGAGCTTCAGGGCCGGGGCTCACACCTGAGCCGGACCACAGAGGGGCTGCACCTGGCCTTATGGGTAGGTTCCTGGACGGAGCCCTGGGGAGGCTGGGGGCGGGGAGGCGGCAGGGGCCGGTGGGAGGATCTCTGGGTTTGAGAAGAGTCAAGTATGCCTCCCCGGCCCGCAGGAGCTGGCTCCTCTGCCTGGCCTGAGTTCTGGAGATGCTGAGTTACTGCTGTCCCACCCACTCCCTCCTCAGGAGCCCCAAGCCCCACTCCTCCTAGCGCTCAGGTGGGACCTGGTGGTTCAGGGGCCAGGAAGAGCAGCCCCTGCGTGGGAGCCTGGGGCAATGGTCAATGAAGACTGGGGGGCAGGCCCCAGCGAGTGGAGCTGGGAGACCAGGAGTTGGGCTGGAAGCAGTATTTCTGCTGAGCTTGCTGGCAGATGGGTGGTTGGCATTTCCTTGCTGACCTGTGTTCCTGGCTGGTGGACCACACTATCCTCATGCCATGCCAACCTTTCGGCCTCTTGAGAGGGACAGTTTCCTCTCCTGTGTGTCCCTGGGAGCAACCGGGCAGGTCCCCAGAAAGAAGTGGTGCTGGGGTGGGAGGGAGCAGTGCGACCCTGACAGGGGGCTGTGGCGCAGCAGCGGGTGCCGCAGGGGGCAGCCTGATGCCGGCCTGTGATGGGAGAGGTGCCTGGGACAGCCGCGATTTACTGCACCAGCACCAGCAGGGAGTCCTATATGGGCTCCCAGACCTCTGACCTTTGGAACCGGAAGCAGCCTGAGTCACAGAGGGAGGTGGAGGCGGGACAGCTGCCCAAGGAGATGGGACTGACGGCGAGGCCTTGCCTCCACCAGCGTGGAGTTACCAGTGGCTTTCCAGGCTGGACAAACTCCAGGCGAAGCGGCTTCCTTGAGCCGCAGTGATGGGGGGGTGGGTGTAGTGTCTGCCTGATCCTGCCCAATCTCTTGGCCGCTCTGGGGTGGAACCTTCTGAGCTGGGAGTAGGAGCCTTTAGCCCAAATGCCAGAGCCCTGAGTTAACCCCTCTTTCTCCTATTGTTCGCCTGGGGAGCAGGGTTGGAGTGAAAGTGGAAAAAAAGGCATTCTGCCACACTGCCCTAGGCTGACTATTCTAATGAGGCCCCTCCCCCACCCAGCCACCGTCTCTGCCCCTTCTTCCCCTTTCCTCTTGCCGCCTGCTGCTAACCCACCCCCTTCTTCCTTTCCCCACCCCTGCTGGTCTGGTCCTGATGGAGGCCCCCTTCCTCCTCCGCCTGCCAAAACCGTGCTGGGTGCGTGTTCTCCTGCACCTAGTGGGTTGAGGGCGCTTAACAGCCGTCAGCAGCAGCATCTGACAAGCTGGGGGAAGTTGTGGGGGCAGAATAATGTTCAGGAGCTCACTGTAGAAGGGTGGAGAAGAGAGACAAAGGGGCTGTGGGGGAGTGAGGAGGGTGGTGTCAGGCACGACTCCCTTCTAGGCCTGGGGAGTGGGGAGGGGGAGCCCGGCACCCACCCGATGCTACTTGTTGTGGGAGTGACTTCAGCTCCTCTCCTCGGAATGCTCCTCTCCTCCTCCTTCCCTCTACCACTGGCACACCTTGTTCTGGCTGAGGGGCCTCATCACCCCTGGAAACGGGGTCTTTGGGTCAGCCAAGGCAGCACCCTGGCCCTGATGAGTCATCCACACCTGAAGTTGGAGGAGGCATGGTGGAGGGAAGGGAGCAGAGACAGCTAGGCATGGTATTTAACTGTGCGCCGTGAGCGCATCTGGTGCTGGGGTGGCGCTGCCCTGCCTGAAGGGTCCAGGAGAGAATCCTGTTCCTCAGAGAGGAGTGTGTACCAACTGCAGCTTCTTGTGGGGGAGGAGGTGGTAGTAATTGATAGTAGGAAAGGCAAGGCAGAGTCTCCACCAGGTGAGAGTGGAGCTTGGGAGGGGTGAGCAATTACTCTGCATTCTTCCACCTCCAGATCCGGGAGCTCATTCTCAGCTGATTGTGGGCTGGGGGCAAAGGATATATTATCCCATTTTAGAATTTGTTGTCGAAGAAAGAACTAGAACTTCCATCCTCAGTGTTTTGAGAATCGCCACCAGAAGCAGATTTGATCTGTGGTTGGGTGGAAAGACTTGAAGGTTGAATGAAGTAAAATGGATCTACAAGACAGTAGACCATTGAGCTTAAAGGCTCTGCCTGGGGACTCTGGGATCTGAAGGTCCATTGACAGGCTTTGGACAGTTCTTGGAATTCTTGATGCATGCATATATCAGATTCTTAAACTGGTCAGAAAAGGTTAACAGAAATCCTTCAGTTCAAATTTCTTTTTAAGCAACTTTTAATGCCTTCTGAGCAACTTAGAAGAGAAGGGGCTGCTCGAGAGTCAGCTGTTAATTAGTTGCAAGACTAAGACAGGAATGTAGAGGCTGTGCCTTCCAGCCTAGAGCGCTTACACTCCAGGTTGCTTTCTGATGTTCTTTTTTAGTGTTGAGGATGGGTTTGCATTCACAGCTCTGAGCTCTTGGGGAAAGCCTCATGTTGAATGGCATGTTGAAGATGAGATTTTTCCCTCTGAGTCTGGTGTGGTGGAAATGGGTGCAGAGCCATGGGGTTTGAGGGCCACCTGTGCAAGATTCAGTAGCTGGGGTGAGGTTAGATTGAATGGTTCTCAGAGCTGAGTATGAACAATTTCATTCTCTTCTGTAGGGAGATGGGAAAAGAGCAGATTTTTTAGAAGGAGTGGGCATGTGGGTCATACCTGAAAGACGAGTGTGAGACAGTGAAAGGATGGAGGCTGCTAACTGAGAGAATAATTGGGTTTGAATTATTTTGTTGGTGGGATGGAAGAGAGGATGCCTGACCTGTAATGTGTGCTCAGTAAATAGTTGTTGAAAGGATAAATGTATTTATGGATCTGAAAGGTGCACGTAGAAAAAAAGGGGAGAACTGGTAACAGAGTGTACATTGGACGTAATCCTAAGATCTCCAGAATGGCGTGTGAGCAAGGGAGCAGGCAAGCTCTTACAGGGCTTTCTGTGGTGTTTGAGCAGATGGGGAAGAAGACGTGTTCTTTAAACACAGCGCAGGGATTTCATCATCAGTAGACATCACAACAGAACCAGGATTGTGGTCTGGAAGCCAAGACCAGGAATAGAAGGAGTTGATTGCCCAGGAAAATGTGGAAAAAAGGACCAGAGGATCCAGTTCTTGATTGGGAAGTATGACATGCGAGGAGAGGATGGAGCCAAGGTCTGTGCCTAAGCTCAGGTGCATGATTAATATCTGAATAGGATTAACCTTTTTATATCAGAAGCGTGGGCAACTGATAATGCTGACAGATTGAGAAAGATTTGACCAGGGAGGCAGAAGAGAAGGCTGGAATTGAGCTTAAATGATTTGAGTTCACCTCTCAACTTCAGATCTTTCTGTTTTCCATGGCAAGCTAGTTGGGTTGATGAGGGAAGGACTCCTCTCTCCTCCAGCCCTTTACCTTCCGTCACTCACTCCAGACCACAGAGAAGTTGAGAAGAGCCCACTGAGCATCAGGTGGCCTTGCTAATTCCTGGAGAGGTCAAGGTAACTCCTGTTCCTTGTTTCCCCAGGCTGAGAAGAAAGCCAAGGTGATTGCAGTAATGAATGCTGTGGAAGAAAACCAGGGCTCGGGCGAGGCTCAGAAGGTGGAGGAGGCCAGCCCTCCTGCTGTGCAGCAGCCCACTGACCCTGCATCCCCCACTGTGGCCACCACACCTGAGCCTGTGGGGGCCGATGCTGGCGACAAGAATGTCACCAAAGCAGCCGATGATGAACCGGAGTACGAGGTGAGCGGCTTGCTTCTTCACCTGCCTCGTCCAGTGGGTCCTTCCACTGCCAGCTCCTCCTGTCCTGCTCTCCTCTCTACGCCTGACCCCAGGCCTCTTCGTCTCCCCGGTTTTGCTCTGTCTTGGTCCATTCAAATGGAGCTCCCTCCTGGCTGTCCTGACCCTCAGATGCCCAGGGCTGGGGTTGCCGTGGGGGGATCAGGGTGGCAGGGCCTCGTGACCACCGTGTAATGACTTCTGCTCCTTGGGGCTCCAGGACGGCCGGGGCTTTGGCATTGGGGAGCTGGTGTGGGGGAAACTGCGGGGCTTCTCCTGGTGGCCAGGCCGGATTGTGTCTTGGTGGATGACGGGCCGGAGCCGAGCAGCTGAAGGCACCCGTTGGGTCATGTGGTTCGGAGACGGCAAGTTCTCAGTGGTGAGTTACGGGGTTTGGTGGTAGCCTGGGGGAGGAAGGGCTCTTGATCCCCAGGGCCTATGGTTTTGGCTGGGGGCATGGTTTGGAATTGGGGTGGTAGAAGAGGGCTCTGCTCGCCCCTACTCTGCATTTGTGTGCGTGGCAGAAGTCCCAGAGATTATTAGTTTGCACTCAGAGAGCTAGGATGCTTGCCGAATTTTTGCCTTCCTGGAACCTTGTCCCCAGAATTCCTTTCCCGCTTGCATTCAGGTCCTCCCCCACTGTTGGGTTGGACAACTCCTTTGCATCATGTAATTGTTTATTGATGCATCTGGTCCTCTCAAGGGCAGAGGCTGAGTCTTAATGCCCCCAACCCCTGACAATGCCAGGCACGCGGTGGGTGCTTGATGAGTGTAGAAAGAGGAGCAAATTAGGGCAGTGGTTGTCCCTCCAGGTGTGTGTTGAGAAGCTGATGCCGCTGAGCTCCTTCTGCAGTGCTTTCCACCAGGCCACCTACAACAAGCAGCCCATGTACCGCAAAGCCATCTACGAAGTCCTGCAGGTGAGTGCCCCTCTGAGGAAGTCTGAGAGGGAGCTTAGAGGGCAGGGCCCACTGGTTGGTCTAGCTGCTGGGGTTCAGAGCTCAGGCCTGGGCAGAGGGTCTGCCTGCAGGGCCCTTTGGACTCCTTTTCTCCCCGCCTTACTTACCACTCTTTGCACTCCTCCTCTTGGACGTTCTCCTGCAGTCCTCTCTTCTTGCACCTTCTCCCACCTCTTGCCTGAGTCCACCTTCACTACTCTTAGAGTCTGCCCTGCAGCCTTGCTGACACCCTCCCCACACGTGTTGCCCTGCAGGTGGCCAGCAGCCGGGCGGGGAAGCTGTTCCCAGCATGCCATGACAACGATGAGAGCGACACTGCCAAGGCTGTGGAGGTGCAGAACAAACAGATGATTGAGTGGGCCCTTGGAGGGTTCCAGCCCTCTGGCCCCAAGGGTCTGGAGCCACCAGAAGGTAAATGCAGGTGCCCAGCCCAGCCTCCTGGGACCCCTGCCAGCCAGGCAGCTCCATCCCTGGGCTGGGAAAGCCATGCTTAGGGAGAGCTGCCAAGGCCTCCATCGAGGGGCCCAGCGGGAATGGTCACAGTCTCCCTCTCACTGGCGTCAGGGTAGGGGCAGCGCCACTTGGGGACTCAGAATAACCTGCTCCCCAGTGGCTTTCTGGCACTGCAGAGTCGGGAGCTCGAACAAGTTGGGGACCAGGTTGCACCCCACTGTGGGTGGAATAGAGGAAAGGGAGAGGGAGCTGGGGTTCCTTATCGGCTGGTAACTGTGACCTCGGCACCTACTTTCCCGATCCAGAGGAGAAGAACCCCTACAAAGAAGTTTACACAGACATGTGGGTTGAACCCGAGGCAGCTGCTTATGCACCACCCCCACCAGCCAAAAAGCCCCGAAAGAGCACAACTGAGAAGCCCAAGGTCAAGGAGATTATTGACGAACGCACAAGAGGTAGTTGGCCCTCTGTCGAGAGTGGCATGGCGAGTGCGAGTGGCATGGCGAGTGTGGCTTCAGAGGAGTGGGTGTGGCCCTCACAGCCTCCTCTGATGCTGGGCTTTCCTCCCCTCTGCAGAGCGGCTCGTGTACGAGGTGCGGCAAAAGTGCCGGAACATCGAAGGTGAGTCCTGACGAGAGAGCTGGGCACTGACTCCCTGGGGAGTCAGGAGTCTATTCCCCTGTGGCAGACAGGAGGGCTTGGCGCCTGCTATGGTGGCTGACACAGAGTAGCGTGGGCACTTAGAAAGGTTTGAATGACATGGAACATTGGTACTTGTGACGGGTCTGTCCTGCATGTCCCACCAGCTCCAGCCTGCTTCACACACACATCTGTCTTCCTGGTGCCAGAGTCTTACTCTCCTATCAATGGCGTGGGCTGGTCATTACGGTTTGGGTCAGAGAAGGGTGGCCCCTCTTTAGTTTGATTGAACTTGCCTGAAGATGACCTTTTGGCTCTTCATGTTAACTCACCTCCCATTCAGTGGTCATCACAGCATCTCATGTCTGTCACCATTGGCCTAGTGATGGTGTGTCCAACGTGGGGCCCTCGGGGTCAGGAGGAATGGGGGCAGGGACCTAGGACTTAAGGGTAAGGTCTCTGCCAGGACTATCTCCAGAGTAGCCCGGGGTCAGGACTTTTCTTGTTGGTGGTTCTTGTCCTTATGTTATGCCTTTCCCGGATGGCAGCATTGCTGCTCTGAGAGATGAGTGCTACGAGATTGGAGCCACACGCCTCCCTGTTCTCTGGGCACCTCCCGGACTCCTTTCTGCCTTCTTTTTTGGGTGCTGCTCCAGCACGCCCCTTCTTTGTAGCTTTTCTAGAGCTAGGCTTTGACCCAAGATGGGAGGGGGCCCCTTTGGTGACGTTTACTCCTCTTTCTCTGCTTTCCAGACATTTGCATCTCTTGTGGGAGCCTCAATGTCACCCTGGAACACCCTCTCTTCATCGGAGGAATGTGCCAAAACTGCAAGGTAGGGGCGCCTCCAGCAGAGACGTTGTTGGGGGCAACCCCCTGGCTGACTGCCCCTTCTTCCCTACGTGGGCTTGGAGGACGGCCCCTGGGTAGCTGTGAGGTTGACTCCAAGGTGTGCTCTGGGAGCCGAGTCCTGATAAAATGGGACCTTGGGCTTCAAGAGTTTGACTTACCTTTATCTTTTCTCCTAAAAGATTCTTATTCCCTCTAAAGCCCATTCTAGTCCCCTGATGTGGGTTCACAATGTCACAGTCATCACTGTGAAGGCAGGAGGACAGGCTGTGGCCTCAGGGGCCCCAGGAGAAAAGCTCAGGGCTGCAGCAAGACACAGGCTGGTGCAGCTCCCTCCCTGGCCTCCTCTTGTGCCTCCCTACGTTCTGTCCGCTGCCATGGGGTGGGAGACATGCTGTCCCTTTCCCAGATCTGTAGTTTGGGCTGGACAGATGGCGGAGTCATGTCTCCAGGGCTAAGTCAGGGATCCAAGGTGAGAACTCTCCAAGGCAGTTCAAAGCCTGCCTTCCCCCTGGCTGTCCTGGGTCCTGCCAGGTGGTCTCTGACCCTCCACCCTGCTCTCTAGAACTGCTTCCTGGAGTGCGCATACCAGTACGATGACGACGGCTATCAGTCCTACTGCACCATCTGCTGTGGGGGGCGTGAGGTGCTCATGTGCGGGAACAACAATTGCTGCAGGTGAGGGGGCCCCCAGACCGCAGCGGCCCTCCCCTCTCCTTGGCTGGTACTGCGGCTTGCACTGGCCATCCTGCCCTGGGGCTCTAGCCGTGTTCCATCCAGGACTGGCCTGGGGCTGAGAGTCCTCTCTGCACACTGGGCTTCCTTCCAGGTGCTTTTGCGTGGAATGTGTGGACCTCTTGGTGGGGCCGGGGGCTGCCCAGGCAGCCATTAAGGAAGACCCTTGGAACTGCTACATGTGTGGGCACAAGGGCACCTACGGGCTGCTGCGGCGGCGGGACGACTGGCCCTCTCGGCTCCAGATGTTCTTCGCCAATAACCACGACCAGGAATTTGTGAGTGCTGGGCCTAGGTCATCTCTTTTCACTCGCTACCTGGCAGAGCCAGAGGGCAGGCTCGGCCAACGAGAGAGGGCTTCATTTGGTCATGGGGCCTGGGCGACGAGCACAGGTGTCTGAGCCGCACATGGAGTGTGTAGGTCTGCACCGCCAAGGGGACCCTAGTTGGCCGGGAGGGCCAGCTCTGGGTGCAGGGCTATAGAACATTCCTGGACATTCACCTGGCCTGTTGTGCTCACTGCCTAGGACCCTCCGAAGGTTTACCCACCTGTCCCAGCTGAGAAGAGGAAGCCCATCCGGGTGCTGTCACTATTTGATGGAATTGCTACAGGTGAGAGTGGCACAGGTCTCCAGAGGTGCTGGCATCCTCGTCCTGGGACATGAGAGCTCTGCTTGGGGGCACGCATGTGTGTGTAACTCTGGCAAAACCAAACCATAATCAACATTACAGCTGTTAAAGTAGTGGCTTAAAGAGGCAACTTTTATGCTTAGTGAAAAGTAAAATCAGTGGTAAACCAGCCTGTCTGGTGGGCACATTTCTTAAGGGAGGGGGGCTCTGCTGCAGAGGACAGAGATAGTTAGAGATGATTGGAGATTTTCACAAAGCCTCAAAGGACAGGCTCAGCGACCAAAACAGAAACATAGGCAGTTCTGTTGTGATTTGATTGTAAGTCACAGTAAAAAACAAACTGTAAACGAGAATCTAAAGAATATTTAAATCATCCATAATCCTATAATTAGTGTTTTGGTGTATGTCCTTTTAGATTTTTTTCTGTGCATATATGTGAGTGTGTTTATATAATCATATATAGATAGACAAATAAAAGGATAGCAAATGCACACTGTGCTGTAACCTGCCTTTTTGTTTATGATCTTATGATTACTTTTTCATGTAAACCAACGTAGAGCTCCTTCTTTATTTGTAAATGCTGCATAGGATCCCTGTGAGTGAAAGTACCATAATTTATTTAATGAGCTCTCTGTTGGATTGTTTACTGTTTTTTTCACTATTACGAGCAGTGCTATGACCAGCATCCTATACATACATCTTTATATACTTAAACCATTATCTTTTAGGAAGTGCTGAGCCACAGTATAGGCACTGTTTTTTTCATGTGGTTCTTGACCCTGCCAGAAGCTCTCCTGGAAGGTTGCACTGACTTGTATCCAGCCCTCTGCCCTGCCCCCAGGCTGAGCACTCCTCAGTTCTTAAGAAAGGAATAGCCCTCAGAACTTGTCTTCACGTGACCAGAAGGAGTTGGGCAGTCAGAGCCCAGGGGCCTTGACCAAAGGGCCAGGGTGGGGAAGGCGTCCCAGGCCAGATGTTTGTTTTCTGTTCTCAGCTCAGTGCTGATGTTATATAAACCTAGAGAGGTTAATCTATAGCTTTGGTTTCCCAGGCTGGAACGTTGAGGCCTTCCTAAACCAGGCCACACCCCAAGAAGCTGTAAAAGCTCCTTGGTGGGGAGTCTGTGGGGACCAATGGGGATGGTGCCACGGTCCCCTGTTTCTCTTGACACTCTCAGGCTCTGTTCTCATTGTTTCCTTGTCTCAGTTCAGCAAGCGTTCGTGGAGGGTTCATGGTGAGGGAGGGAGTGTAGTTAGCACGGGAGGAAACATGTGAATGAGTCCTCCTACTCTGTCTTGATGACCATTTGCAACCCAAGAGAAGGGCTGAACTAGGAATACACGCTGCTGTGATGAGATGGAGAGAGATGCAGGGTGCTGGGGGCTTATAGAGGCAGGGAGGTGATTCCAGGGGGCTGCAGGGTGGGGTGGGGCATTATTTAGAGCAGGGGGCAATTGTGTTGAGTCTTGAAGGATGGGTGGAATTGCAGCAGGAGGTGAAACGGGGACGACGGGTGAGGAAGGACCAGTATATGCAAAGTATAGAAATGGCAAAGAAAGGCCATCCAAAGCCAACTGCTCTTCTCCCTGGTTCCTGAAACCAGCTACTGTCCAGTCAGCCTTTCCTGGCCTTGACTCGAAGTAGATCAAACTAGGCATGAAACGGCCTCAGTGTCCTTGTTATCAATATTGCAGTTTGATCTGAAAGGATCCTGCAGCTTTCTGGGCAGGGTAAGGCTTGGGCCTATCGCTGACCCACGTGTCCAGCTGGCCAGAGAGCTCCCCTGCAAGGACCAGGGTGCCGGGGAGGTGACCTGGTGACAGTGCTTTTTGCTGGCTGACGCAGGGCTTCTGGTGCTGAAGGACTTGGGCATTCAGGTGGATCGCTACATCGCCTCGGAGGTGTGCGAAGACTCCATCACGGTGGGCATGGTGCGGCACCAGGGGAAGATCATGTACGTCGGGGACGTCCGCAGCGTCACGCAGAAGCATGTATGTCAGTGCGGGGGGCCTGTCCACCTTCTCTCCATCCCTTGCGCTCAGCTCCTGGGGGTGGGGGCAGCGCCGGCCCGCTTTCGTTTTGTTCATTTCCTCTTTTGCTCTCCTCCCATTTCCCAGCCTCTCTTCCTCCTCCTCTACCTTTTTCCTCCTCGTCTCCAGGAGGTAATGGGCAGCCTAAAACGGGACTGGGGCACTGGCCTTTGCAGGCCTGGGCTGCCCCCTGGCTAGTGTCAGGGCCCTTTCAGTTGAGCGCTTTGAAGTGCAGTGAGGTTCCTGTCCCCCCAGTACTTCTGGTGACGGCTTTACTAGCCTCCGTTTCTGGTGGGGTCTTGTCTAAATGACCCTTTGCCCTTCCAGTTTTCTGTGTCTACCCCTGAAACTGTAGGCCCTCAGGAATGCTGAAGGGTGTTTGGAGGGTGTTCAGGTGGCCAGACACTGCCCAAAGTGTGCAGAGCTCAAAGTACCTCCATGTTCGGCTGTCCAGCCTGGACTGCCTTCCCACTGAGCAGCTGCTTGTCCTACTGGGAGCACACTGGTTTCCCTCCTGGCCTCAGAGATGATCGAGTTCGGCTGTCTGCACTGGATTGTCTAGGAAACTGAGCCCAGAGAGCCTCAGTGACTTGCCTGTGGCTGCACAGTGTGTGTGTATGTCATATCTATGTCCTCTGTATGCGTGTGTACATGTAGCGAGCGGACAAAGCAGCTGGGTCTCCTCTCTCCTATGCCGAAGAACTTTTTGCCAAATTCACAGATCACTTCTCTCTTCCTTTCTGCCTCTGTCCCCGGACATCAGGCCCATCACATTACCTTTATCCTCCCAGATCCAGGAGTGGGGCCCGTTCGATCTGGTGATTGGGGGCAGTCCCTGCAATGATCTCTCCATCGTCAATCCTGCCCGCAAGGGACTCTACGGTAGGTGCAATGCTCACCCCGCCACCTTCTGAGCTGGTGCTTCCGCACGTAGGTTTCCTACTTGGATATTTCTGCCCTGGGACGGCTACTCCCAACGACCCTGTCCTCCCTTGCCCTCCCCGAGCCCGAGCCCGAGCCCGAGCCACACCGCCGTCTCGTGCAGACAGCCCCAGCTGATGGCTTTCTCTTCCGACCTCTCAGAGGGCACTGGCCGGCTCTTCTTTGAGTTCTACCGCCTCCTGCATGATGCGCGGCCCAAGGAGGGAGATGATCGCCCCTTCTTCTGGCTCTTTGAGAATGTGGTGGCCATGGGCGTTAGTGACAAGAGGGACATCTCGCGATTTCTCGAGGTATAGCCAGCAACCTTGGTTTGGCCAGCTCACTAATGGCTTCTACCTTGGACTGCTGCTTTATCGCTGTCTCATCTGCATTGTGGAGCTGGGGACTGGTGACTTCTGCTTTGCAAGGGGCCTATTCGGGAAGCTCAGAGTTTCCCAATTAGACAGGGAGGAAGCACTGTTAGAGGCCCGCCCCGGAAGGAACCCGTGGTCTCACTCTAAGAGGTGGTGTATGGGTATGGGCCTCAGGATTTAAGGACCTGACTGTTAGTGAATAGGGTGGGGTGCCAATCTCCTGGAGTTGGGGTTCTGTGTGGTGTTTCGCTGGGGAATCCTTTGAGATACCAAAATCAATTTTTCCTCGACCAGAATGGCTTATCCTCCCTCCCTGGCACCATGACAGATGCATTATGGTACCTGGGAAGAAAATATGGTATTTTATTCCCCATAACATGGGTCCCATCTGGGCTCTGAGCCAGGTGTGAGCTGTGCACAGAGGATTTCCACAGTAGAGGCGTTCTCTGGTGGGCAGTCTGCGAGCTCGAGCCCATGCTCCTGAGTCTTGGGGTCAGTAGCACCTCAGGCTGGCCATCTAACTTTACATGTGAGCAGGTGTCTATTTGGCTCATAATCTTGAACGTACAGTGAACACATCCACATTCATTGGCACTTACTTTCTCAAAGCTTCTGGGTGAGCTAGTGCTGTGTGGTCCAGTATGGTAGCTATCAGCCATGCATGGTATTTAAATTAACATTAAAATTCCTCAGCCACACTCGCCTCGTTTCAAGTACTTATTAACCACCGGCAGCTAGTGGGCTAGTGTAGAGAACATTTCCATCATCACAGAATGTTCAGTTGAGCTGTGCTAGTCTAGAATGTTCCAGTGAGAGCAGGTGGAATGAAGCTAGGTTTAATTCTGGCTTTTCCCAGAGGCTTCAGGCTGTCCCGGTGTGTGGCCTCCTGAGAGAGAAATAAGAGCTTTTGAGGCTTTAAGGCTCTAAACTAACAAAATTTCCTGGCACTGTTAAATATTCCTCTCGCTCATCCTTAATCTCTCTCCTATTTTATAGTCCAACCCTGTGATGATTGATGCCAAAGAAGTGTCAGCCGCACACAGGGCCCGCTACTTCTGGGGGAACCTTCCTGGTATGAACAGGTTGGTGAGAACTCCCGGGCCTGGGGTGGCCACGGGTTGGTGTCTGCAGGCAGGGCAGCGGCAAGATGGCCTAAGGAGGAGGGTCACTGAGTGGAACCTCTCAGGCCAGCCTCTTCTGCTGACCAGCTTGCTGCTCTGCCTTGTTCTTCTGTTTCCTTTTCCTTGAGGAAGAAAGGGAGTCAGGCCTAGAAAATACTTGCCTGAGAAACCAAGTAGTGGTGATCAAAAATGGGCAGGGCCTTTAAAAGTGCACTCCTCATACAAAAGGAGAACCAGCACGCCGCTGAGTTCTGGAGCTGGTTCTCCTACATCAGTGATGCATCACCTGCATCGGTGATGTATCTAAGTCAGCTGGTCCTTAGCATCCTGAGGCAAAGCTGTGGAGGATGGAGTTGGGGATGGAAGAGAGAGTGGTGCCCACAGCCGGGCCACATCCTGCTCCAGGAGAGGGAATCTTGAAGCAGCACCACGCAGGTCGGAGAGTCCTGCTTCACTTATTAACCACACGCTTTGTTGGCTTCAGGTCCTTTGTTGGAAGGATGTTGTTCGTTTAGGTTACACAGAGAGAGATTTTAGTATCCAGGAATGAGGACGGTCTCCTTTCTTCAGTGTAATGATTGCATTATAAAAAGGCCTATGAGGAGGAAGGAGTTCTTGTTGGGAGTTAGCTGTTGAAAAGCAGAGTGACATCCACTCAGTTTAGATATCCTATGATGAGGGAAATATTTTCCAGAAGGTTGGAGTCTGAATTTTAAACCTCCTTGGTATACCTGTAAATTGGAAACATCATTTAATCTGGCCTCAGTGGTCTAATCTCCCTCTCTGCCATTAGCATGAAGTCGTAGGAGCTTCCCCAGTCTCAGACCCATTTGGCAAAGTTGCCATCTCTTGTGAGGGCTTGTTGATGGGAAAGAGACAGGTCAGTGGGGCAGCCGACCTGAAAACTGTCTCAGTTTCCCCCTGAAGTTCCCAAGGTGAGTGTGTGTATTGGAAAAATGGACTGGCTTATGTAGTCCAGTATTTTCATGGAGCCGCTAACTCAGTGTCTCCTGACACACCTTGGCCCTGTAGGATTGCTCTCACCTGCCTCTTCCAACTCTTAAAATTGTAGAACCCTGAGCTTCCGGGAGGAGCAGAGGCACCACATGGGACCGAGTAGAGTGTGTGTGTGCATAAACAGGGAGGAGTGGGGAGGGGCGTGGTTTGACTGCGGGTCCCCACGTTTCCCATGCTGAGATAGTGGACTGCTACATGAAACCTTCATTAGGGCTGGCCTGGTGGCGCAGTGGGTAAGTTCATGCGCCCCACTTTGGCGGCCCAGGGTTCGCTGATTTCGGATCCCAGGTGCGGACCTATACACTGCTTATCAAGCCATGCTGTGGCAGGTGTCCCATGTATAAAATAGAGGAAGATGGGCACAGATGTTAGCTCAGGGCTAATGTTCCTCAAAAAAAAAAAAAAAACCTTCATTAAAGGCCAGTGGCAAAGGTGATGTTCAGTGATCTGGTCTGCCTTCTTGAGAAGTGACATGTTGATTACCACAGAATTTTAGTCTTCCAGGGCCTGCGCAGAAGGTCAGTGAATTTCATCCAGTCTACACACCCATGTAACCATCACCATAGTCAAGATACAGAACATTCTGTCACGCCCAAAGCTTGCTTTATGGTGGATACTTTTGAAACTCACTATATTTTAAAATAACTGATATAAAAATAATTGGATTTCTCCCCTTCTGGGCTGGCGTTCTCTGCGTGTTTGTAGTTTGAGACCACTTTTGAATTTACCTTTAAGGGTTAGTGCTTTGTGGATTTGTGTCCATGGATGGCTGCAGTGGGTGTGCATGTGTTTTGGGGGAGTTTGAAGGAGTTTACAACATGTGTGGGTGACAGAGGTCCTCTTTTGCTTTCCCGTGTTAATCAGATAGCTGCTGGGTGCGTCCCTGGTGTTCTCCTGGTTTCTGCTGTTACCTTCTCTCTTCTGCCTCCTAGGCCGTTGGCATCCACTGTGAATGATAAGCTGGAGCTGCAGGAGTGTCTGGAGCATGGCAGAATAGCCAAGGTCAGCCCCAGGGCCAAAGGTCTCTACTGTGGGGTCAGGGGCAAGGGCAGAGGGCAGGATGAGCTGGAGCAGCCCCCAGGGCTGCATCCCACGTGCCCTCTAGGGCCCTATGGGCACAGCAATTGAGGAGGTCGCACGGGGTCCTGTACCCAGTTGGCCAGAGGGGAGGGCCTAGGGGAAAGCCTGGAGGACAGGGAGAGATCAGAAATGCTTGCTGGCCTTGAAGCCCTTCCTCGTTGAGCATCGCCTACTAGTCCTGTGGGAGGCAGACAATAGAAGTCTTTGCCAAGGTCCCTGGATCTGCTAGGGCCTTTAAATTTTTTGGCCAGGACCTATTGCACAAGCCTTCAGAGCAGAGATTTCTCCTGTGATGTGGAAGCTTCGTTTCTCCCTGGAGAAATTCCATTCGGGACTGCTGGCACCCCAGCAGTGTCTTCAAGCCCCTGAGTAATTTGCCATCCTTTTACCTGCAAATCACTACACCTGTGAAAGAACCAAGTCTTAGAAGACTTAAGAAGGACATTGCCTCAAGCTGCTACCTCTCAAGTCCTCGGCCAGTGGAATTGGACTAAGGATGGCCGGGTGACCTCAGAGTGGGAAGAAGAGCAAGGCAGTGGGGTCTGCAGAGGCTCCCTACTGACCCTGGCCCCTGGATGGACCAGGCCTTGTCAGTGTTCGACTCACCAGTCCCTGGCAAGTGCCTGGCACACGCGGTAGATGCATGACCAGCGAATGAGTGCTCATTCCTCTTTTCCTTTCCTTGTTTTCTAGTTCAGCAAAGTGAGGACCATTACTACTAGGTCGAACTCCATAAAGCAGGGCAAAGACCAGCATTTCCCCGTCTTCATGAATGAGAAAGAGGACATCTTATGGTGCACTGAAATGGAAAGGTACCCAAGGCCATGTGCTGGTGTCATGGGGGTGTGTGGTGTCTTCTGATTGCTGTGCTCGAGGGAGGGATCTCTGCCTCTCCTGGCCAGGCTCGTCTCTTCCACAGATACCATGTGAGCAGTGGGTTTTCCCAAGCATTTCCCCACGGGGCAGATTCTTGAGGAGGACTCCTGTGCATTGTAAGGCTGGTCCCAAAGTAAGAGTTGTCTAGGAAACACTCCACGATGCCTTGGCTCCCAGAGGTCCTGCTGAAGTCCAAGGAAACATTGCAGCTGCAGGAGCTTCCTTAACTCGTGCTGCTAATTTTGGGTACCTTTCAAACAAGGACAGTGTAGGAACAGGTGGGCCTTACAGCCTGAGCATCCTGATTTGGTGCAAACTGGACTCATGGGCTAGATTGCCTTCTCATTCTTGGTGTAACTGCAATGTAGTCAGACAAAGAGACCGATTACACAGCCAGAGCAATTAGGAACCCCTGGAACTTCTGAAGTCAGGCAGGCGTTCAGCTCCTTTGTAAAGTTTTCGCTCCTCATGGAGAAGATGCTAGGGATGGATATTTATTACATACAGACTTCAGATACCCACTGTGGATCCAAGTCTCTGGTGGAGCATGTCTTGGAGGTGTCTTTCACAAATACTAACTTTGCCTCTACTGTATGGTAAGTCTCCAGGCAGTGACTGTGTTACAGGCATACCTCGGAGATATTGCAGGGTCTGTTCCAGGCCACTGCAGTAAAGCGAGTCACGCAAATTTTTTGGTTTCCCAGTGCATGTAAAAGTTATGTTTACGTGATAGTAGTCTAGTAAGTGTGCAATAGCGTTATGTCTAATACTTTATTGGTAAAAATGCTAACCATATCTGAGCCTTCAGTGAGTCGTAACCTTTTGCTGGTGGAGGGACTTGCCTTGATGTTGATGGCTGCTGACTGATCAGGGTGGTGGTTGCTGAAGGTTGGGGTGGCTGTGGCAATTTCCTAAAATAAGATAGCAATGAAGTTTGCCGTATCAACTGACTCTTCCTTTCTCAAATGATTTCTCTATAGCAATGCCATGCTGTTCATTTACCCACGGTAGAACTTCTTTCAAAATTGGAGTCAATCCTCTCAAACTCTGCCTCTGCTTTATCAACTAAGTTGATGTAATATTCTAAATACTTTGTTGTCATTTCAATAATCTTCACAGCATCTTCACCAGGAGTAGATTCCTTCTCCAGAAACCACGTTCTTTGCAACTCCTCATCCATTCTACTTTTATCATGAGATGACAGCAATTCAGTCACATCTTCAGGTTCCACTTCTAACTCTTGCTGTTTCCACCACATCTGCAGTTACTTCCTCCACTGAAGTCTTGAACCCCTCAAAGTCATCCACAAGTGTTGGAATCAACTTCCTCCAAACTCCTGTTAATGTTGATATTTTGACCTCTTTCCATGAATCACAGGTGTTCTTAATGGCCTCTGGAATGGTGAATCCTTCCCAGAAGGTTTTGGATTTACTTTGCTCATATCCATCAGAGGAATCATCATCTATGGCAGCTATCGCCTTATGAGATGTATTTCTTAACTAATAAGACTTGAAAGTTGAAATTACTCCTTGAGCCATGGGCTGCAGAATGGATGTTGTGTTTCATTGTTAATGCCATCGAGTTGACTCCAACTCCTAGTGACCCTGTGTACAGTAGAGAGGAACCCTGCTCAGTCTTTTTGCGCCGTCCTCTCATCTTTCTGTGCTATATCAGACAATGCTCTGCTGCTATTTCTAGGGTTTTCATAGCCGGTTTTTTTCGGAAATGGGTGGCCAGGTCCTTCTTCATAGATTTAATGTTGGTAGGCATGAAAACATTAATCACACTGTATATCTCCATCAGCTCTTGGATGACCAGGTGCATTGTCAATGAGCCGTAATATTTTAAGAGGAATCTTTTTTCTGAGCAGTAGGTCTCAACAACTGGCTTAAAATATTCATAAACCATGTTGTAAACAGATGTGCCGTCATCCAGGCTTGGTTGTTCCGTTTTGTCTGTGTTGTTCCACGGGCAAAGTAGGTTTAGCATAGTTCTTAAAGGACCTTAGTCTTTTCAGAATGGTAAATGAGCATTTGCTTCAACTTAAAGTTACCAGTTGCATTAGCCCCTAACAAGAGTCAGCCTGTCCTTTGAAGCTTTGAAGCCAGGCATTGACTTCTCTCCAGCTCTGAAAGTCCTAGATGGCATCATCTTCCATTATAAGGCTGTTTTGTCCACATTGATAATCTGTTGTTTAGTGCAGCCGCCTTCGTTCGTTATCTCAGCTGGATCTTCTGGATAACTTGCTGCAGCTTCTACAATCACCGCTTGCTCCCTCACCTTGCACTTTTATGTCATGGAGATGGCTTCTTTCCTTAAACCTAATGAACCGACCTCTGCTGGCTTCAGACTTTCCTTCTGCAGCTTCCTCACCTCTCTCAGACTTCATAGAATTGAAGAGAGTTAGGGTCTTGCTCTGGATTCGGCTTTGTCTTAAGGGAGCATTGTGGCTTGTTGGATCTTCTATGCAGACCACTAAAACTTTCTCCATATTAGCAATAAGGCTGTTTCGCTTTCTTATCATTCGTGTGTTCCCTGGAGTAGCACTTTTAATTTCCTTCAAGAACTTTTCCTTTGCATTCACAACTTGGCTAAGTGTTTGATATAAGAGGCCCAGCTTTCAGCCTGTCTCGGCCTTCAGCGTGCCCTCCTCACTAAGCTTAATCGTTTCTAGCTTTTGATTTAAAATGAGAGACGTGCGACTCTTCCTTTCAGGTGAACACTTAGAGGCCATTGCAGGATTATTAACTGGTCTGATTTCAGTATCGTTGTGTCTCAGGGCATAGGGAGGCCGGAGGAGAGGGAGACGGGGGAACGGCCAGTTGGTGGAGCAGTCAGAAAACACACAACGTTTATCGATTAAGTTCGCTGTCTCATATGGGCGTGATTTGTGGTGCCCCTAAACAATTACAACAGTAACATCAAAGATCACTGATCACAGATCACCATAACAAATATGATAATAATGAAAAAATTTGAAATATTGTGAGAATTCCAAAATGTGACACAAGAGACACAAAGTGAGCAAATCCTGTTGGGGAAAAATGGCGCCGATAGACTTGCTTGACACATGGTTGCCACAGACCTTCAGTGTGTAAAAAGTGTAATGTGTGCGAAGCGCAATGAAGCAAGGTTTGCCTGTACTTACCTTCAACTCCACAGAAAGTAGCCGGGTGCCCGAGGCTTGAGTTGGTTGTAAAGGACGGAAGGTTCAGCAGAGCCACACAGGCCAGCGCTCACCCCTGCCCTTTCTGCCTTTTCTCCCCAGGGTATTTGGCTTCCCTGTCCACTATACCGACGTCTCCAACATGAGCCGCTTGGCGAGGCAGAGACTGCTGGGCCGGTCATGGAGCGTGCCGGTCATCCGCCACCTCTTCGCTCCACTGAAGGAATATTTTGCTTGTGTGTAAGGGACATGAGGGCAAACTGAGGTAGTGACAGAAGTTTAAACAAACAAACAAAAAAAATAAAACACAACAAAACACCAAGAACATGAGGATGGAGAGAAGTATCAGCACCCAGAAGAGAAAAAGGAATTTAAAACAAAACCACAGAAGCGGAGATACCGGAGGGCTTTGCCTTGCAAAAGGGTTGGACATCATCTCCTGGTTTTTCAATGTTAACCTTCAGTCCTATTTAAAAACAAAACCAATCTCCCCCACCCTTTTTTTTTGGTCAAACATTTTGTTTTCTACTCTTTTTAGAGGGGTTTTCTGTTTGTTTGGGTTTTTGTTTCTTGCTGTGACTGAAACAAGAGGGTTTATTACAGCAAAAGTCAGTAACAGAAAATAGTAACAATACCTTGCAGAGGAAAGATGAGAGAGAGGAAAAAAGGAAATACTATAAAAATCTATATATTGGATTTTTTTTTTTTTTTTTTTACTATATATCTTTTTTGTTGTTGTCTCTAGCCTGATCAGATAGGAGCACAAGCAGGGGACAGAAAATAGAGACACTCAGGCGGCAGAATTCCCTCCCAGCCACTGAGCTGTCTTGCCAGCACCATTCCTGGTCATGCAGAACAGAACCCAGCAGCAGTAGGGAGACGAGACCACCATACAAGACCCTTTTATACAGTATTTCAGGTGCCTACCACACAGGAAACCTTGAAGAAAATCAGTTTCTAGAAGCCGCTGTTACCTCTTGTTTACAGTTTATATATATATGATAGATATGAGATATATATATAAAAGGTACTGTTAACTACTGTACAACCTGACTTCATAATGGTGCTTTAAAACAGCGAGATGAGTAAAAACATCAGCTTCCACGTTGCCTTATGTGCAAAGGGTTTTAACTGAGGATGGAGAGAGGGAGACAGCTTGAAGGTGGATCATTGTCATGTGGGTTCTTTTCCCCTTGGTGTTTAACAAGGTGAAAGAGGAGAATGTGGGAACAGCATCCTCCCATTTCTCCCTGCCAAAAAGGGGGGTGGTAAGATGAAGTGGTCGGGACGGTGGAAAGCTGAGGTGGAATTCATCCAGGCTCACGCAATAACCTTTTGATTTTTTTCGAAAAGGAGACTCCCTCGGCAAGATGGCAGGCTAAGGGGTCTCATTCCCAATTTCTCACATTAGCCGATTCGAGGGCTCCTTGTGGTGGGATCAGAGGTGATCCAGAGTGCGGGGAAAGTGACAGTTCAAGCCCCACCTGGAGCAAATAAAAAAACATACAAAACGTACTGGTGCTTTCCTGTCTAAGTCGCCTTTTGTGTGTTCTTTTATGAGGCCCCCACCATCCACCCTCTGTGCACAAGGCGGCTTCCGGCCCCTGGAATGTGATGTTTTTGGTCATCTCCAAAGGCTGCAGTTTTATACTGGGAGGCTGATGACACCTTTTGTTATAATTATTCTTATGGTTCTGGTTATAATTATGTTTGTTTTCAGATTTTCTTTAAGAAAACGAAAACCCAACCCCCCCTCCCTTTAGGTTTCAAACCAAGGTGCGGGGAGCAGGGTGCTTCTAAGTTAGTGGTGGCCCTGGTGCCCTGGCTCCCTACCCCTCGGGCCAGGTGGGCCACCGGGCGCAGCAACAGCTGGGCAACTGGGGAGTCCCCCCAAGGCCGGCCTTCCGGCGCGTCCCTCTTCTCTTCTACTTCCCCTCCTCTCAAGTCATGTGTGTCAGGGCTGGAGGGAGGGCCGGGCATCTCTCTCCGCGTGTGTGTGGTTGGAGTGGTGTGTATTTCTTTTCTAGTACTTGGTCTGATGATAGCTGTCCCCTTACCTCGCGTCGGCAGCACCTGGAGCCCCAAGTGCAGACACTTGGTTCCACTTCCTACCGAGGCGGGCAGCCTGGCGTTGACGGTAGGCAGGGACAGCATTGGTGGCTCCGGGGTGAGGGCCAATGGGCAGATGCTTGCCTGGATAGATGGGGTGTAGATATGTGGCATATAGAGATATATATTTTATAATGGGAGGGGGGATGGCACCTCCTGGGACTGGCAGGGCTGGGAGGTGTGCTGTCAAGCACATGGTCCCAAGTTCGCATCCCTAGAAAGATAGGGCCTATGGTGATAGGCGCTATATAAATACATAGATAGGGTCATGTATAAGAAATATTATGTAGTGGGGAGTGGGGGAAGGGGACTCAGAATGCTGATCCTCAGACCCCATGCAGACATAAGCCCCACACCAATCAATCAATTCCACACACATACACAGGAACATATTTCTCTACCGATGCATAATAAATGCACTCACTCACACACAGCCAGGGAGCTCCCAGTGCGATTCTCCCCAGGATTCAGGACTTTGTGGAGTCGGCCCTGCAGCTCTTTACCTCTGTTGCCCTGATTGCAGGTAGACTGTCAATCCCAGAAGTTGCTAGGTGCTGAAGGCAGGAAAAGGAGGAGGTTTCATTTTAGCAGGTGCTCTCCTCTAGCAGGTAGCGTTCTATCTCTTTTGCCCCTGGTGATGTCAAAAGATTCTTCTGTTAGCAACCTGTGATACTGACCTGCAACTCTAGGCACCAGTAAAGTCAGCCCTCAACTCCCCCTACCTATTCTCCCCCAACCAAAATGAAATTGACATCCAGGTCTGTCTTGGCCAGGGGGCTTCCATTGGAAAGAAATGGGACAGCAAACCTCATCTTTTGAATAAAGCAAATTAGTAATTGGTGACAAAACTAAACCAAGGCTTTGAATCCCTCGCTCATTGCTCAGGAGTAAGCTCATAGCCGGTGGCCGCAGTCTCCCACTCCTTTTAGGGGTGCTTAGTTCTGGACCCCAAGCTACTCATTTCCTTGTTGGATTGGTTTTTAAGATCACATCCAGTTGCTTCCTGCCAGCTCTGTGACGTGATGGCAGGTGGTGATGCTGGACCCTCGTGGGGCTGGAGCAGCTAGGAGGGAGGATCCCTCTGCCCCTCCCTCGTTGGAGTCTCTGTACCTAACTGTGGTGCTCGCCTGTCCCCTCCTCCTCCAGCCAGGCTCCATCTTCCTGGCCTGGAGTCCACCAGCACCACTCCAGGAGGGCTGCGGGGAGGAGGGCTGCCTCAGGCAGTCCCAGGTGCTCCCTCCCCCGCCGGCCATCGCTGCGGTCTTCCCAGCCCTGGTGTCAGGACAGTGTCCCCGTGGGCCTTCCTCTGCAAAAGGACTTTCCAGCTCTCATGGCTCTCCTAGGCCTTTTGTCCACTGCTTAAGTGAAGGAGTTTGCCTTTCTTAGTAGCGAAAGCTCCACCCAAGGGCTGGTGTGGGGAAGAAACTTGGTAGCCAAGGATGTGTGGCAAGCCTGAGGGATTAGCGTGGGCTGGCCAGCTTGCTCCCAGGAGGCCTGGTTGTTGTGGCTGATACTTCAGAGCGCTTGTTTCTCCCAATCTAGCAACCTGACTGGGCCCAGAACGGGCCAGCTGCCCCCTCGCACGGATGAGAGTTAATCACCAGCGTTTCTTCCAGCCCAACCTATGGGTAGAACTTGGTAGAGTGCAGGGGACCTTGGGAATGTGCCAACATGGCCATGCTGGGGTGCCCTTAACAATCTGCTTCCAACCCTGGGGGCCAGGTATCGGGTCACCTTCTGGAGGGGAGCTGTGCTTCGACAGGCTGAGGTAGGGTTGTGTGAAGATTAAGGTGTGGGGGATCATTACACTTGCTGTGGGTGAGGCTGAGGGTAGAGGCCTTGGAGCAGGAGAAACCAAGGCAGCCTAGGGGAAATTCTGGAGTGTGTCGCCAGCGGGATTTTCTTTGTAAAGAGCCGGCCCATTTACCCCTGGAAAGGAGGGCTTCTAGGAACTGAGGAGGATGCCTCCCTACTTAACTGCAGGTGCCAAGTGAGGCGTGGTGCCAAAGATCTGTGGCTCCGGTCTGCGGGAGGTAGCGGGGGCTCATGCCAGGTCGAAGAGCCCTTGGTCTCCTGCTTGAGGAGGAACTTAGTCCCCAGCAGGTGGCTGCTGAGCCCCGTGGGCCTCGAGCTGGCTGGTGCTAACCCCCCTCCCCACGGGACTGGCTGGAGAACGACAGGCTAGGGGAGCTGCAGGTGAGGATTAGAGGGGGGGCGGGGTGCTTCTGTCGGCAGCTGACGACATGGATGTGTTACTATCTGTTTTTCTCTCTAGAGCCCAGAACCTTCCTGCTATTGAACATTCTACTAGAAAGCAAACTTCCCAAAAGATCATCCAGGACCTCTTAGCTTTTGAGACAGGCCTGGGAGTGGTTGGCTGGTGAGATGCCCGTGTGAGTTTTGGTGAGTCGCTAGGGTGAGGACTGGGACAGGCAGACCCAGCAGGCAGTAAGGCTGTTGCCCGTTGAACTGGTTCCATGAGGGCCGGCTCCCCTTACTTACTGCTCAGCTGGCAGCTCTGGGGAAGCCTGGAGGGGAATAACTCACCATCTCCAGCACAGGAAGGTCTGTAACAGGAGCAAGGGAAGGAATATTTCAGCAGAGCCATCTGGGAAATGTCCTACAGGAAAACTGCAGTCAGCGGTCTTCATATCTTTGATTATGTAAGTATGCATAAAGTGGATCCTGGAGGCGGCTTTGAATTCCTGTTGCTGTTCGACTTGGTGCGGAGTTGCTGTGGCCCTGGTGTCTTTCAGAGGTGTCATTTTCAGGAAACTTGCAGGAGGCCCCTCGAGTTGTGGCTTGGGCCCTGGTGCCTGCCTGGCACTGTAATCTGAAGAGGGCTGGCTGTTTCGTTTGGTCAGGGGACCAGCAGAGCCAAGATTCTGGTGAGCACTGAGTTTCTAGCCGGGCCCCATTTTGATCCCAGGAGGTGATGAGTCTGGATTTGTCATCGGGCATTGTCTAGTCTGATTGCTCCCAGTGCTTGTGATTAGAGGCGACACTGGAGTTGTCCTGCCGTCTGGCAGGGAGCAGCTGAAGCCTTTCCCCGACCCCAGGATGGGAAGGGTGTTGTGGAGAGCTGGCTGGAGCTAGCGTGGCCCTCCCGGCCGTTCTCTCTCTCGAGGCAGGGATTGACTACAAGTGTTCGGAGGATCTAGGAGGAGAGAGAAGAGATTAATTTAAAGGATGGACTCCACTGTGCTAGCAGAAGCTCTCGAACCTTTACGTTTTGGTCGGGGAAGGCTGGGGTCTTTGGGAGGCCGCAGCCCCTCGTGCACCTGTGTGTTTCAGCGCAGGCCGGCTTTGGTTGGTGACCTGTTGCTTATCCCTGACCCCAGGCAGTGGAGTTTTGGGGGAGGGAGACACAAGCAGGGAAAAAGCAGTGAGGACAAGGATGGAAAGTTCCTTTGCTAGTCATGACTGGCTAAATTGCCCAAACAGAGGCCGGTGGACTCCTGTTAACTCCACTAACTGGAAAACTCCCCCAGTCTGCTCCACCCGAGGGCCGTGGGAGGGCAGTTTTCTTGAACCCCACTGCGGCGGCCTCAGTCCCGTGCCTGAGGAGATGAGCAGGGATCGAAAGCACCACCTGAGTCCCATTTCGCTTCACAGACTGATTTGGTTGCACAGCCCTAGAATTCAACCAACAACAAAAATGCCGAAATTCCTTAGAATACGCAGAGGGAGGAGGTGACTCAACAAGGTGCTAAAACATTTTATTAAAAATATATATTGTTAAATTAAGTCTGCTGTCTGGACAATGACTGTTTGTTTTGTTTTCTTGTAGTGGAGTTTAAAAGAGACTATTATTTTACTCTGATATATTATTATTAAAAAGGCATTTTAACTTTGTACTTGAAAACTAAATGAGCGATTTCATGTGTTTTAGCTGAGGCATTGAAGTAGCGGGTGCTTACTTATTTGTGGGAAATCATGTATTCATACTGAAGAATAAACTCCGTAGCTGACTTGGTAATAACTTTTACTGTTACAGACGATTTCGCTTTGACCCCGGCGGCAGAGCACTTTACTCCACATTCCACGCAGCTAAATGCAGGACTTACTCCCCAGATCCTTCCCTCCCACCCCTCTTTCCTTTTTCTTCAGTTCCTCTTTTTTCCTTTTTTTTTCCTTTTTTTTTTTTCCTGGTTCCAGCATCCTTTCACCACTGTATTTTTTTAGGGTTGCTTCTCTATTTATTGACAATAATAATGTACATTTCACAGTCTGGTTCTGGGACATCCAGGGAGGGGCGCGTGTGCGAGGGCCCTGAGGGGGTCCCCCCGCCCCCCGGTGTTCTGTTGTATCTCTGTGTAAGTGATGCTCGTGACATAGCTGTTTATGAAATTAAAGAGGTCAGTGCGTACAGCAGATGTAGAAAGTCTGTCAGTTCCGCCTTCATCACATTTTTTTTGTGCCCAGAAGAATATAATAAAGCTCCTTTCTAATGTACTTGTGCTGGAGAACACTTGAATAAATGGACTGTTTTTGTGCAAAAAGAAAAACGGAAAAAGCACCGTAATAATGTCCTTTTGTCTTGCGTCTCCTTTCCCCTGACATGACTGTTGACAGCCTGCTCCCGAGGGGCTGAGTGCCCAGGTGGGAGGACTAGCTTTGGGTCCAGACGACGTAGTTCCTCCCTGTAAAACATCACCTATCTGAGCATTAAGTAGGGACTGTAAACTGGGTGAGAAAAAGGACAGTTTGGTTGACTTGAAGCTCAAAAAATAACTTGTAGTGAGATAGGTTTGCTGGAAAAGCAAATTTTGTCCTGGGCTGAATGATAGAAGTTTTCAGAGTAGAGCCAGGAGAGGAGATGGTTTCGTGCCAGTGTCTTGGTCAGGTGAGCCTGAGGGCTTTTGGTCCGGGCACTGTTCCCCTCTCTGGGGGGTTTCTCCAACACACAAGGTGCCCAGAGGAGAGCAGCTGGGGTTCTAGACAGTCTGGACTCTGCAAGGAACCCTGGAACGAATTGAGGCCCTTGGCCTAAAAAAGGGAGAATTGAGAGATGTTTGCAAACACTGAGAGGGCAGGCCCAAGGGGCTGGGATGATTCTGGGTAGTTCCGTAAGGCAGGCAGAAGTGGGGTCAGTCGGCAGGAGTTGACCTGTTTCAGCTCAGCGTTTCACCCCTGGCCAGCAGGGCAAGGGGCTGCCTGGAGTGCAGTAAAGCCCTGGTCAGGAAGAGGCGCTGGACAGCCACTGGGGATACTGCTGGCCTTCCTTGAGACCCCAAGTCTGGGTTCCTCTTGCTGCCTGGCGCCTCCTCAAAACTGTCTTGCAAGTGGGCGGTGCCTTGTGGTTTGAAGATGCCGTTCACACAGTCTTCCCTTCATCCTCATGATTCTTTGCCTGGCAGTCACTAGTTCCCTGTCCCCACCATCGAAGAGACTGAATCTGAACACATCTAAGAATTGGGATCTTCCCGCCACATCTCAACTCTAAGACCCCTGGCATTCTGTGCCAAGCGGGTCCAGCCAATGGTTTCTTCCCTTAAGGGAGGGTTATTCGAACCTTCTTTTCTGCATTAGACTTCCGGGGAGGTTTAGGGCTGCACCACTTTGCTGGCAGCTTTGAAAGAAATTATCAGGGGAGAATTTGAGAAAAAGGAGAAAATAGGCTTTTTTCATGGGCACTTTTCTTTACAAAATTGTAAATGTACATTTAACTTTTATCCTACTTTTTTATAAATAGTTTTCAGTGTTGATGTAGAATTCTTTTTTTTTAATGGCTGCATGGCATTTTCTTGTTGGATGTTTGTTTCTTTATATATGCATTTTATTTTAGCTATAAATAGAGCTGCAATAAATATCTTTATGTGTTGGCTTTTCCCCCCTATATTTTGTATTTTTTCCTTCAGATACATTCCCAGAGATGAGACTTATTGGGGTAAAGGAGATGAACATTTTGGTTGGCTCCTGATGCCCACTCCTGGATTTCCTCCCAGTGGTCAGCAAACAGAGTGTATGTTCAGCTCTGAGGCTCTCGGTTCGGAAAAAAAAATATAGTCCTTAGTTTGGCCAATTCAGAAATCTATGTTAATACCTGTGAGGAAGTAAAGACTTAAGACTTTTTTTTTGAGAAGTAAGAGGTGGGAACACCACCGTTTGGTGACTAAATGTTGAATATTAGTTCACTTGGCATGCCTACCTGGCAGAAGTCTGGTGGGGGATGGAATTCACCCTGAACCTTAGAGACTCTAGCTCAAGGCTAAGGAGAAATGAGAGGGTGTCATCCATGCCCCCTAGCTCTGAAAGCCAAGCCTGAGCACCCCAGTGTCGTGAGCTGGGAGTTCAAGGTCTGGCCAGAGCCTACGGAAGGGAGCTGCTGGGGCCATTTCCTTAATAAAACTGTCCTGTGAAGCTCCTGGATTTGAACAAGGTGTCAATCAATGATAGGGAGGGACAGGGGAGCGTCAGAGCTGGGCAGGAGTCAAGGCAGTCATGAATGACGGGGGCCAGAGCCCACTGAGACTGCCCGGGGGGTGGGGAGGGTCTGTCGGGGTGGAGAGGACAGGCTGCACACCACCAGGGCCAGGCTTATGGGTTCCAGAGAAGCTTCGTTGGGTTCAGCAGGGTTGACCTGGTGGATCTGGGGGGGAATAGAGGAGGGAGGGAGACAGAGACTGCTTGGGGGCTGGCTGGGGGGAGACCAAAGCCATAACTAACAGGCCAGAGGTGGCAGGCATGGACAGTGGTGTAATTCCTGGGGTTTGTGGGTGTTAGGTGAGGGGCTGCAGTAAGGGGAAGAAAGCTTATGTTGGAGGTGGGGGCACAAGGAAGTCACATCCAAGAGTATCAGGGCTCCCCGAGATGGTCTCCTGGCATCACCCCAAAGCACCCTTTCTCCTTGGCTCCAATACACTTTAAAGGAAAGAGCCCATTCACTTCAGTGGCACCTTTTCCTCTGCAGCTGGGGTTCTATGAGGGGGTGCAGCTGGGTTAGGAGAAAAGTGCCTGGAAGTTTAGGGGATTATGGGCAGAGGCCTCTGAGAGGGGGACGATTGAAACAGCAATTTTCAGAACTGGATTCAAATCTCAGAGAGCAACCCAGCCACCCCCTCATTTTCAACCCCGAAGCCCCAGGTGCCCTGAACTATGTCAGAAGAAAGACCTTAGCATTTAGGACCTGAGGATCCAAATCCTGTGTGACCTTGGGAGGGTTAGCTGCCTGTCTGGAGCCTTGGTCCTCTCATTGGAAACCTGGGTTTTATCTTCTTGACAAGGATGTAGCCTCTGGTGTCCCCTTCCCGCGCCAGGGTGTGGGGTTAGTTGCTGGGCCTGGGGACCGAAGGAGCCCTGCCTGTGGAGATGCACGGCCAGGTGGCCCTCACTGAGCCCAGGGCTTTGGCCAAAGTCAGTGTCCTTGGGTGGAGGGAGGAACTCCGGGCCTCCGGCGAAGCTTTGGCCCTGATGGAATCACAAGGTCCCCACTCCTCGAGAGGGTAGGAAAAATACCGCCACCTATCCATCCCTTGCCCGGCCCTGACTCGGCTCATGTTACAGCGACGTGAACCTTATTGATCCCCTAGGTCCTGCCTGGCCCAGTGTGAGCACTTCCGCTCTCTCTGTCCTTCCTCCCCCAACCCACCCCTCTTGCCTGTCTCAGGAGGGAGCTGCCCTGCTCCTTGGCTCCCGGCTCCGAATCCCACTCCGCCCTCCTGCTTGGGCTGCGGCTCCCTCCGTCTGGCACCATCCATGTCTCTGTTTCTCCCGGAGCATTTCCTTAATGGCACCCATCCATCTTAAACACACACTGTCCCTTGACCCCCCTCCAGATGCTCTATTTCTCTGCTTCACTTTACAGCAAAACATGAAAGCACTCCCTGTCTTTGCCGGCTCTGCTTTCTCACTTCCTGTTCTCCTCCACCCACCCCAGCGGGGCCTTCACCCCACCGTCCCACGTGACCTCTCAGGAGCCTCTCAGGTGACGTCCCTCCTCCCTGAAACCCCTTCTCTCTGGGCTCCTGACATCATACCTCGCGTCTTCCTATCCCACTGGGCCCCTTCCTCTTCCTGTTCTCTGAACGTTGGAGGGCCCCAGGGCTCCCACATCTGCTTCCACCCCCAGCTTCTCCCACAGGCCCAGGTTCCCGTAGCCAACTGCCCGCTCGGCCTCCCCACTTGGGTGTTAAACGGGCACCTCAAATGTGACCTGTCAAAAACATCGTGTCTGGTCTCCTTCCAACCTGCTCCCAGTCTTCTCCGTCTTGGTAACTGGTGCTTAATTGGTATCAAAATCCTGGGACTTATTCTTGCTTCCTCTCTTTCTGCCACATCCCACATCCAGTTCACCAGCTTGTTCTAACACTACTCACCTCTAAATACATCCTCAGTTTGGCCATTTTTCACTATCGTACTTCTGCAGCTTTAGCCCAACTCCCTGTCATCTGTCCCCTAACTGGTCTCTGTCCCTATCATACCACGACAGGGCTCTTTGCTTCTGTTCCTGTCCCTTCCAGCCCATTTACTACAGATAATAATCTCATTAAAAATCAAATGTTAAAGAAAACTCCATCCGTTGTGTGCTATTGCAAGGATAAACCCTTCTTACCCCAGCCTACAAAGCCCCTCCCTACTCAGACAGCAACCCGGCCACACTGGCCTTCTTTCCCTTGAATATGCCAAGCTCTTTCTCATCACAGGGCCTTTGCACATGCTGTACCATCTACCTGGAAATCTTGCTCATCTGCCTCCTCTGCCTGTTTCCCCTAGTTCAGATCTCAGCTCAGAAAAGCACTCCCTGGTTGTTCCATCTCAAGTAGTCTTGTGCCCCCTCTTCTCTGCTTTATTCATTGTCTTCATAGCTATCACCTTCTGAAATTCTTACTCATTATTTTGCTTACCTGTTTATTGCCTATCTTCCCTCCTAAAATGAAAGATCTGCAGGAGCAGGGAATTTTCCTTGTTTCTGTAGTATCCCCAGGGTCCAGAGCAGGTCTGGTACATCATCGTTATATAGTAATTATCATCATTATTATAATTAACATGTATTGAGTGCTCAGTCTGTACCAGAAGTCATTCTGTATCCACTCATTTAATCGTCCCAACCCTCTGTGCTACATACTCTTACCTCATCTTACAGGCGGGATACGTACTCTGCCCACGGTCACTGAGCACACAGGGGCAACACCTGAATTTCAAAACCTGTCTGCACCCTGCAAGGCTGCAGGTTGCAGCCTTAGTTACCTGCCCCGACTCCGCCTCTCACACATCTTGGGCTGGTCCCTTGGGGTCCCTGTGGTGGCTCTCCGCTCCCTTCTCAAGGGTCTGGGTGTGTGGCTCCTCGCCCTTCCGGGCTTAGACCTGGCTCCTTCTCCACCTACCACCCCAGGGGGCTGCCTCTTCTTCGGGGTGGGGGGCATGCAGGAGTTGGAAGGCAGGCCTGGGGCGCCTCAGGAGGAGAGTTCCTATTTTATAGCTCCTGCTCTGTGCAGACACTCCTGCTGGTCCCGCCTCCCCGAGAGACGCTACTCTGGCTCAGATTTGGATCCCCTCTCCCCTAATTTTCTGTTTCAGCCCCTGATTTGTTTCCTTTGTGGTTCTTATCACGATTGGTAATCATTTCATGTACTCATTTATTGTATTTCCCTCACTAAAATGGAAATCCAGGGGAGTAGAAACAGAATCTGTCGTGTCCTGTACTGTGTCCCCAGAAGCAAATTACATGTTTGTTGAATGAATGGGTAACCACACCCCGCCCCGCACCTGTGGGGATCTCTAGGACAGTGGTTCTCCCCGTCTCGGAAGCCTCTTGCTGGGCTGAGCAGGGTTTAGGGAGTTATTTAAAACATCTGGGGCCACTGTTAGTTCCTACTCAGCTGCGTAAATGCCTAGCTTATGTCCACAGTGTACAAAGGCAAGGAGAAGGGAAGCAGCATTCATTATTGACTGTCTGCTGTATACAAAGAATCCTACCCCACAGCTGCCAACAGTGACTGAACTTCCCCTGGGTCCGCCTTGTGCCAAGTCCTTTACATGCATTATCTCACATGCATTAATTCCCATGCAAAGGCCTGGTACCCAGGTAATTGTGCCCATTTTACAGATGGGAAAATTGAGCCTCATGAAATTATGTAACTTTCCAGGTGGAAGATGGACAGAGGTGCTGTCTGACATCCCAGCGCACCAGGCTGTTTCCACCCCCCAGGTTTCCTCAGAGAGAGCAGGTGGCCTATGCCCTCAGGGCAGCCTCTCCATTGAAGGGAGTGGACCATGAGTTTAAAAAAAAATTAATATGAATTTTTCCCCCAAGCCTAAAATTATATTAATTGCACCAAATTTTAAAATAACCAAAAAACAGAAAAAGCAAAAAATCATTCATCTTCCCACCTCCCAAGGATAATTGCTGGTGGAATTTGTTCCTCTATTTTTCTTTTGCATTAGATACATAGACAACTTTACTAATTTAAAATTGTATTATTCATTAATATACTGTTTTGTAATAATTGCTAACATTTATTGATAACTCACTGTGGGCCAGATATTATTTTTCTAGCATTTTCCCACATCACTAAATATTCTTTGAAAACATCATTTTTAACGGCTGGATACTATTCCATCCCATAGATGTACCATAATTTATTTAATCCATCCTGTTTTGGGGGATATAGATTCTTTTCTTGTCTTTTATTTGGAGGGTGCTATTATCAACTGTGCTGAAGTGAGTGAGCATTCTATCATGTTCCTTCACTAATCATCATACTTTTACATATATTTTTGTAAAAAACCCAAAAACCAAAAAAAAACATGGCATAGTGAGGAGAAAAGCAGCAGAGTGTGATGGCAGAGGTGCGGTGGGCTGGGGTGGGCTGCAGCTTGGCTGGGTGGCTGTTCTCCGTGCCACGCGACGGATCAGGACACGGCTGTCCCTCCTGCGGTCCCGGCTGCCTCCCTCTAAGGCCGGGCGGGGAGCAGGGCGGGTGGGGGGGAGTGGGGGTGGGGTGGGGGAGGGGTTGGGGGAGGGGTGCCTCCCGCCCCACACGCATGCGCGCGCACCGTCTTCTGTTGGGTCCTCGAGGGGGCCCAGCCGCCGGGCTGTCCTTTCCTCCTCCCCCGCCCGCTGGGGGTCCCGTGGACACAGGAGGTCGCTGCCCACCTGGGCAGAGCCCTCCTCTGCTATGACCACCCCGGTCCCTTGTGACCGAGACACGCCCCTGCCTGCAAGGAGCGCACAGTCTAGTGGGGGCGGTCGTTAGGCCTGGTGCCTGTCTGTGACCATTCGCTGGCATCAGCGGTCGAAGTGTAATCTCGGGCGGAAGGGCTCGGGACCTGTCTCGGTAAACTGGCCCCAGGAAGCTTGTGCGCTCCCGTCTGCCGCGAGTGAGGGCGCGCGGGGCCGGCCCTCCGGGTTTGTGTGGCAGGTGGAGCGGCAGGTTGAGAAAGGGAAGGGGTTAGGGGCTCACCTTTACCTGGGGGAACCCTGGGGGTGTCTGTATGCGGTTCTCCGGGGAAGAACTCTGGGATGACGCCGCATCTGGTGCTGGGGATGGGGACTGTCGGATGTTGCGGGAGTATAGTGGTTAGGGGCCCCAGAGGGTTTGGGTGCAACCCCCTGCTTAGGAAGCTTATTTCACCCTCTGAGCCTTGGTTTCCACAGTTAGGAAACTGGGGGCGATAACGGAGTCATTGTGAGAATTCCGGGTGAACTGGTGTGTAAACGGTCAGCACAGGGCTGGGCTGGTCTATAGAGGAGCACAGTGAGCGCCGTTTGTACCGGTCGTGCGCGCGCGCGCGTGTGTGCGGTAGGTCCGCGGGTGGGCACAGGTTTGGGCCGTGCACGAGATGGCGCCGCTCCACAGCCTGCTCCCGCGGTAGACCGAGGCTGTGAAGTTCTTCCGTTTTCCGTGTGCTTTCCCGAGTGTTTGTCCTCAACACTCGGGTTTCTAGGTTAACTGAGTCAGATGAGGGAGGCTCCATGTCTTTTGGGTTTGCAGCCTCAGGGGACTCAGCTGTGGTGGGATCCCTTCCTGGAAGTGCACGGAAGTGTGTGTGGGATTAGGGGTGCTGCTTCCCTGTCCTAGCTTGCTACAGAGGGGAGTTTGGGCCGCGCTGGAGACAAGGGCAGGAGAAGGGTCCTGCTGACGGGTGCTCACCCTTTCTGAGTGTGGATGAGGTGTCAGCAGGTCCCCAGAAGGAGCAGGCCTCCCGGTCTGAGCCAGACTCCACTATCCCCCTCCTGAATCAAATTGGCGGCCAGAGGGAGGGGGCTGCTGTCCTTGAGGGCTGGGCTTTGAGGCTGGTGTGCCTGAACAGCCCTCTGGCCTCATTCCGTGCAGCTCCGAGGAGCCAGGGACTCCCGAAGGTCTGGAGAAAGTGCGGTCAGGCTCCCTCCACCTGGTGACTGGCCTTTTGTTGAGTGTGGCTGTGGAAAGAGCGCTGGGCTTGAGGTCCAAGACCCTCCCTTACTGGTTCCAACTCCCCACTGAGTGGGAGGTTACTTGACCTCCCTGAGCTGCCATTTATTCACTCGCAAGTTAGGTTAATGGTCTGCTTTAGCCGGGTCCTCGGAGAGTGGCTGTGGGTAGCCCCACCAGGCGGTGGTTATTGAAACCTCTGGTCAACCTGCCCTGTCTAAGGGGCCTGCCTCTGCTAGAGGGCAAGGCCAGAGACCTAGGATGTCTCTCTCTCCCTCTCAGTACATGTTTTTATCCAGTTACTCAAGTCACACTTGTCCACTGAATTAAAAACATTAGAAATTAAAGGCACAAGGGAAAAAATAAAAATATCACATGGTGGCTACATGAGTGTATATTTTTGTCAAAACATTTAACTGTACTCTTAAAATAGGTGCAGTTTATTGTATGTAAATTATACCTCAATAAAGTTTTTATTTTTAAAACTCCTGCCATTATTGATGTCTTAGTATATTTACTTCTAGATTTTATTTATATATAGTATATATTATATATACATATGTAAATGTGTGTATATATATAAATATATGTACACAAACTGTAAACACTCTAATTGTATGTGTGTGTTTGTATATATATATATATATATTTGTTTTTTAAATAAAAACGGACCATGATGTGTGGGCTGTCTGTGAACTGAGACTTTCTGTAGACGTGGCCTCCATCTGGCATTCTCCACCTTCAGGAGGCCTTACCCACCCCTAGTTATGGGACTGGGCTGTGCACACTGGACCCCCGTCCACGCCACGGTGCCACCTGAACCAGAGTCACTTGGGGTGGGGACCCAGCCCGCCTGGCGAGAGCAGCTCTCCCTGGACTCAGCCAGGCCTCTTGCGTTGGCATCCTTGGAAGGCCTCCCAGGCCTGGGGCCCCTGGGCCGAGGAGGTGCTAGGCCTGTGGATGGGCCTGGGGGAGGAGGCAACACTGACCGAGCGACTTTAAAGTGAGAATGTCCAGAAGCTTGGGGATGGCACGGGCAGGGAGGAGGCCCCACTTGACGGAGGAAGGATGGCACTGGCATGGGCTAGGTCCCAAGAGGTGTCAGATGGAACACGGGATCCTGTCTGGCTTGGCAGAGCTTAGGCGTCAAGGACTGAGGGATGGGAGGCAGAGATGCTTGGGTTGATGCAGGGTGTATGAGAGAGACAGGGTCCCAAGAACTGCCATTGGGATTTCTGTATGGCTAGAGCCCATCCTGGGAAAGTCTGCCAGGTGTTCTGGGTATCTGGGTCTGGCTGTGTAGAACATGCTGTCTGCGTCCAAGGGGCAGAGAGAGGGGACAGATCAAACATGGGGGTGGTGCTATAGGGGCTGTCTTTATTTCCAGCGTGAAGATGGGGCTGGCTGTCACCACGAGAGAAACTTTCTGGTCAGCTCATCCTCCAGCCCTTGAGCCCCAGGAGGTGCACCATCAAGGTGACATATTGCAGAACCATGTGCTTGACAAATAGGAAACAGTGCCGCTCAGAGTTAGGGAGGATGCGGAATTGTTCACAGAATTGAACAGACCACAGGACCTGACACCAAGGCTTGATGCCTCTGGTCTCTCTCTGTCTCTCTCTTTGCTTTCTCTCTCGTGCTCGCTCTAGGTCTCCCGTGCTCTCTCCACTTCCAGCTTTTGTTTTTGTTTGGCTCTGCCTGGCTTCCCTTCTGTAAACAGGCTGACGGGCCCCGGGCCGGCCGCTGGCAGCCCTGAATTTACATACTCTTAGCTCACAGCCTTGGTGGAATTCTCCCCACAGCCTTATATCTAGCTCAGGGAAGAATTCTGATTGGTCCTGGTTAATCCTGTACCATCTCATTTCTGGATACGATCACTGTGCCCAAGGAAGCTGGGTACTCTGATCATCAGGCCAGAGTGATATGGCCAAAGAGCGTGGGGCGTGGCCTCTGCTTCTAGAAGGAATTGTATTTAAAGGGGCTGGTCAACCAAAACCAATAACAACCAGATGCTGTCACACGTGGTTTTCAGGATAAAGTGAAAAATGAAGAGGGCAGAGAGGCCTCCAGCAAAGAGCGCATAGTCTATTCAGGGAGACAGAAACACAACAAAGGTCATCGGAAAATACTAGTGGCTGGCTATACTCAGACCACTGTGAGACTGCTTAGCTCTTGGAAAATTTAGACTACAAACACTGACACCCCTATTATACAGCCAATTGACTCACATTTCCAGGGCCACAGCAGCTTGGGATCAAATCTAGAAAAACGGAATTAATTCTTAATTAAGAATGCAGTGCGGCAAAGCAGGAAAAGCAGACAGGCCCGAGTTCGAAACCTACTCTTTACTAGTTGTATGATCATCAGCTCAACCTCCTCAAAGACAGTTTCCTCACCTGTAAAATGGGGATAACGAATGACCTCCTTCTTGGGGTTGTTGTGAAGGTTAAGCTGGGGGTGCTCCTGGGGAGCTGTGATCCTGGAGCTCCCACAAAGAAGGCCCTTCACGGGCTCGAGTTAAAACACGCAGTTGAAACACGCCTCCGTTTTTTCTTCCTGGTGGAGAGGACAGGGTGGGAACTGACAGCCTTTTGCACCAGCAGCACAGGGCGTGTCTGGAAGGAGATGCCTGGAGAGGAGCCTCTGCTCCCCGACCTCTGCCGATCCCACTGGAGAGGAAGCCACAGTCAGGCAACTTTCTGGGGAGCAGCAGAAGGAGGCCAGCGGGCACTGTTTTCTCTGCTCCTTCCCTATCAGATCCCATTTTCCTCCGGCTGCCCAACGGGAGTCATTTTTGAGCTGGATGGTCCAATTCTCAAGACCAGGCCTCTTGCAGCTGGAAATGTTTGGGAAGCCCCTTGTCCCATCTCCTGCCTGGTGGAGAGAGGGAGGGTGGAGTGACCTCCCATTTTGGTAGTAGCCCAGCTGTGAGTGGTGGGAGGGCCGAGGGACACACCCAGCCCGCCCCTCCCCCCCCCCCCCCCCCCCCACTTCTGCCCGGGCTTGTCTTCTGGCTGCTTGGTGAACTGCCTGTGCTCAGGGCCTGGATGATGGTGCCTGCGTTCGGCAAATATGACCTCAACAGCAGCCTTGTTAAAGACGGGGCAGGAGACTGGTCCCCACGTGACTGCTGAAAACCGCACCTCGAGGGAGGTTCCTCCATTTGCCCAAGATCCCACAGCTAGGCCGGCCTGGCTGGGCGGGCCCCTCAGCTTTCTGCCCCGCTGGCCCAGGCCTCCCCACACACTTCTACATATTCACGTGTACTTTAAAAACCATTCCTGGCCCAGTGCGGGCCAGCAGTTAAGTGCACAGGTTCCACTTCAGCGGCCCAGGGTTCGCTGGTTCATTCGGATCCTGGGTGCGCACGGGGCACCGCTTGGCAAGCCATGCTATGGTAGGCGTCCCACATATAAAGTAGAGGAAGATGGGCATGGATGTTAGCTCAGGGCCAGTCTTCCTCAGCAAAAAGAGGAAGATTGGCGGCAGATGTCAGCTCAGGGCTGATCTTCCTCAAAAAACAAAAAGAAAGCCATTCCAATGTGAAAAAATTGTATAGAACCACACACACACAGTCACACGCGTGAGTATAAGTAAAACTGGAGAAATCTGACCGAGGGTGGTGGATTATATCACTGTCTATATCCTGATTTTGCTAGATGTTACCACTGGGGGAACCTGTGTAAAAATGAAATCTCTGTATTATTTCTTATGACTGCATGTGAATCTACAATTATCTAAATAAAACTTCAATTAAAAAAGGCAATTCTGAGGGGGCTATGATCTATAAGTATGTACCGTTTTATATTAAACGGCTTTTCATTAAGATTATATTATAAACATTTCCCCATGTTTCTATGGCCCTGGCCATAGTCACTGAATGGCTGCACAGCACTCCATCCTGTGGGTGTAAAATCGTTACTTAACCTTCTCCTTTACTGGGCTTTAGGTTGTTTTCAGTTTCCAGCCACTGTCAGTAACGCCATTGTGAACATTATTAGGCATATAGCACTTTTATTCTTTTGAACTATTTCCTTAGGATAAATTCCCAGGGAGTAGGGTTACTGGGCATGAAGTTTTAGAGCTTTATGGCTGTATTAGTGTTATTAATTTAATATTATGATACCTTTATTATTGCCTTTTCTAACGTATAGGTTGGCGTTTTCCCAAGCGAGCAAAAACTCTCTGCTGTGCCTTTCAGCACTCAGATTTGTAGGAAAAAAATAGGGAACCCCCCCCCCCCACACCTGTTTCTGCCTACACAATGTCACCCTGGATTTGAGTGGCAGAAGGCAGGGGCAGCAAAGTTCAGCTAGAGGAG
The DNA here is from genome assembly GCF_041296265.1 of Equus caballus. NCBI lineage: Eukaryota > Metazoa > Chordata > Mammalia > Perissodactyla > Equidae > Equus > Equus caballus. Next base: position 86,449,744 of record NC_091698.1, read on the forward strand.
CTGTCAACCACCCCACCCTCCTACAGGGCCTTGGTGGGCGTCCTGGGACCTCACGCACACAGGTGGCGCTCACGACCTTCTCCCCAGCGAGACAAAGCAGCAGAGGCCAGGAGGGGAGCGTGCCTTTCCTGAACACAGAGCAGCGTTTGCTCACTTCTCGGGTGCTCCTTTCAGAGCGGCAGAAAGCCATTTCTAGAACACACTGGCTTCCGTTAAAAAGCAGTTGAGAAACCGCTGCGCCCTTCGCGCTCCCGGTGGGGGGCGGCCTTGGGTGACAGGCCCCCATTGCTAGGGGGCGATTGCCACCCGGGAGGCACAGCCAGGGGTGCTGTGGGCTGCTGCTGTTCTAGAGCTTTCTACGGGCCTCTGCATCACTCTCCCGGGGTGCGCCCCGCCGCGTGGAGGCTGCAGCCAAGCGCTTGGGACGCTGGGCTGGGGTGCCCTCGGGGATGCCCGCTATCCTGCTGGACCGCCAAGGCACTGGGGCCAGCGCAGGCCTCCGCCCGCTGGTGGTGTATTAGTCTATGTTTTATTTTACTTTTTAATATTTTATTATTTAAATTTTTAATTTTTGTTTGCTATTTTATTTTTTAAAATTTTATATTTTTATATTATTTAAAAATTTTATCTTATTTTATTTTATATTTTATCATTTTGGTTTTTTTATGATTTTTTTATTCGATTAATTTAATTAATCTTTAAAATTTATTAATTTAATTTAATTTTTTTTGCATTTATGATTGCCAGACAAAATACAAGATGCCCAGTTAAATTTGGATTTCAGATAAGCAACAAATAATTTTTTAGCACAAGTATATCCTGTTTAGTGTGTCCTATTTGGTATAAGTGTGTCCCAAATATTCTGTCCTGTATTTCTATCTAAATCTGGCAATCCCACTTGTGGTAGGATATCTGAGTGAGCACTCTTATCCTATACAGCGAAAGTGAGGCTGTTCGTGTGAGCTGGGGGTGGAGCAGGAGTGTGACACCCAGCGTCTCCCAGGCCGGCCTGAGGACCCCGCTGAACAGGACCGACGATGTGCCCAAACTGCCCTAGGGGGGCCAAGTGTCCCCAGGGCAAGACAGCAGTAACCCACTACCAGCCTGTGTCACTGTTCCTGTCCCCCGGATTTTAGAAGGGGACCAACTGGTCTCGGCAGAGGGAGGCGTGACCTCTGCAAATTAGATTTTCCCACCCACGACTGGCCCACATCCTCTGAAAGTGTCCCTCAGGCTCATATCCGGCGATCCACAAGCTCTAAGGGTGGGGCCCAGGTTGGCCACGGTCACCTTGGTTTCTCCATCGGTGCAATGGGGCTGTTGGGGGGATACACAAGCTGAGTGATGGGAAAGTGGTGGACGACAAAGCACTCTATGATATGCATGTGCCTTCTCTCCTCGGCTTTACTGCGGTGTAATTCACGGTAACATTCACCCAGTTCAAGTGTCCAGTTCGCTGACTTTTGACCTATGTTTACAGTTGTGTCGTCACCACAGTTACAAATATCCCCTTTTTTTAGGTCAACAAACATTTGTTGAGCACCTATGCCCTAGGGCATGCCAGGCACTCCGGACACAGAGAAGAAAGCCACAGCTCTCGAGGAACTTGGAGTCTGGTGGAGAAGATGGACCAGCCACATACCTCTGTGAGAAGCAGCACGTGGAGGGAGCGTGCCCGGGCCTGGGGGTCCAGCGAGGTATGAGGTTACTATTATGACTGTAATTTCCTAGAGCGTTTCACAATCTGGCTGCCTCTAACCCAGCCCCGTCAGGCCCTCATTCCCATCCTGCAAGAAGCTTGCCGGGTCCATCATTCCCTGGTGCACACCTACAGCCTTTTTTCTCCTTTTTTATCTGGCAGACGTTCGTTCCTCTTCATGCTTCAAGGCCCGGCTCAGATGTTGCCTCCTCTGAGAAGCCATCCCGAGTTTCTTGGTAGTTCTAGGACAAATCTACGGCTCCCTACTCAGTGGGTTTGGGGTCTGCAGGTGCTGAGGGTAGGAGGGAGGCCCAGCGGGAAGGGCAGCAGGGTAGGTCAGCGGAGGATCTCTTCCTGTACGCAACAGGTGCAAAGGGCAGGGCAAGGAGTGTGGGCGCCAAGGCTGAGCTGCCTTCCTCCTGGATCCACTCCGTCCACCTGGAAGAGTCTGTCATGCTTCCTCCTGGGCAGGAACTGGGATTCGAGCAGGCGGTTGTGAATGGTGGAGGAGGTACACCTTTCTGGAAGGGGCCCCACCTGCACACCCTTCTGGATCTGGGTGGGTGGTACCCATTCAAATACTTGTTCAGCAGGTGCTGAGCAGGCTCCTACCTGGTGCTGAGGCCCATACCTGTGAGGGTGTCTAGGGGGTGTTGATGGGGTCAGTGGGCAGAGCCAGCTCAAACCCTGCTGTCATCCCTGAATCTCCCCTGCTCTCTGCCTTTCCCTGCATTAGTCCCATGGGGAGCCTCCCACTCTGAGGCTCAGAGCTCTCAGAGCCAGTGCTGGTGCCCACTGGTCTCCTGGCATCCTCTAGGCCCTGTTCCAAGCAGTGGAGAACAGAACAGATGTGGCTCTGTCCTCACGGAGCCTGCAGTCTAGTGGCGTGTGGGATGACGTTTGGTGTAGGGCTGAAGGATGGGGTGGCAGAGTGGCTGTGGGGGCACAGAGCATGCTATTCTTGCCTTCCTTCCTGTCAGCATTGCCTTTTGAGTAAATCTGGAATCCAGTTGTTTCTTTTTGGCTGCACGGCTGCCTTCCCAGCCACTGCCATGTCACATCTGGACTGCCAAAGTCTCCACAAGCCACTTTGGCCTCTGTGGTCAGTTCATTACACGGAAACCTGAATGATCTTAAAACAACAACGACAACAGCAGTGACAATTTTGGTACTATTACAAAAGCAATACATGCTCACGGGAAAAATTCAAAGGACAAAGAAGAAAATAAGGTGAAAAGTCAAAGATAGATTCCCCGCCTCCCCCACCCCCAACCTCCAGGTCTACTTCCCAGCGGCAAGCAGTTTCTCCTGTATCCTTCCAAATTTGTTCAAGGCTTATAAATGCTTTTATCTATGTGTGTATACATAATTGCATGTTCATGCATAATTATACATATGTGCATGTGACATTAAAAAACAATAAGCCAGGGGCCCACCTCGTGGCCAAGTGGTCAAATTCCCACGCTCACCTTCAGCAGCCCAGGGTTTCATGGGTTCAGATCCTGGGCACGGACCTAGCACTGCTCATCAAGCCATGCTGAGGCGGCGTCCCACATAGCAGAACTGGAGGGACCTGCAACTAGAACATACAACTATGTAGTGGGGGGCTTTGGGGAGAAGAAGAAGAAAAAACAACAACCACCACCACCCAGACGTCTGCACCTTGCATTTTTCACTTGAAAGTGCATGCTGGAGCTCTTTGCCTGTCCCCATATCCGAGGACTGCCCCCTGTTGTTCCCAGTGATTTGCTCTTAGAAATACGGCTGCAGTGAAATCAATTGCTAGCAGTGGAATTGCTGGCTTCACGGGGTCGGGCAATTAGAAGGTCGATGGCTGTTGCCTCTTTGCCTCTCCTCCTGGCCCTACCAATTTCCATGTCCACAGTCTGCTGTTTCTCCTCACCTTTACCAACACCTGCCCATAGCTTTGTCACTCTGATACGTAAAAAATGGTAACTTATTTTAAAAATTATGAATCAAGCTGAGTTTTTTTTTTTTAAGATTTTTATTTTTCCTTTTTCTCCCCAAAGCCCCCCGGTACATAGTTGTATATTTTTAGTTGTGGGTCCTTCTAGTTGTGGCACATGGGATGCTGCCTCAGCATGGCTTGATGAGCGGTGCCATGTCCGCACCCAGGATCTGAACCAGTGAAACCTTGAGCCGCCAGAGCAGAGTGCGTGAACTTAACCACTCGGCCATGGGCTGGCGCCCAGGCTGTTTTTAATATATCTGTCATCCACGCGAATCTCTTTTTCTGCTCTGTGTTGTCTTGCCTGCTCTTTCTACTGAGTTCTTTATCTTTGGCTTTTTGAGTTCTAAGCATTCTTTGTAGTTAAGGAAATTGTCACATTGTCTCTCATATTCCTGCAAATATTTCTCCTAATTTTCCGTTTGTCTTTTGACTTTCTGTATTTTTGCCTCAAAGGAGTTTTACACTTTTTAGAATCAAATTAATTAGTCTCTTCCTTCACGGTTTATGGAATTAATATCATGCTTTTCTAGCCACAATTGCAAAAGAATTATATTCATGCTTTCTTCTCATGCTTTCATGGTTCAATTTTTACTTTTAAACCTTTGATCCACCTGCAGTTATTTGGGTGTGAAGGAGAAAGGTACAGACGCACATTTAATTGTTTTCCAAATGGCCAGCTGTTTTCCCCATGCTGTTTACTGAATAATCCATTTCTTCTACTGATGGAGTGGCACCTTATGATATTCTAAATTTCCCCCTACAGTTGGGTCTATTTCTGGTTTCTCTATTGTGTTCTCTTGATCTTTTTGCCTCTTCTTGTATGTGTGCCAAATGGCTGTATTTACTCCAGCTTTATAACATATTTTTATTACCTGGTAAGATTTTTTTAAGAAATTTACTGGCTATTTTCACTCATATATTTTCAGATGAATTTTAGTGTTCTTTTTATCAGTGGAGTGGGTAGGCAGCCTGAAACACGTAATTACAAAAATAATGTAATCACACTGTCACATGTGTTAAGGAGGGAAAGTACCGGGAGTTGAGAAAGTATAAAACAGGGGCCCTACAATTCAGAAGGTAATAGTCTATGCAGGTGGCAAACATATAGGTAAATATGAGGAAACTTCACATTTTCACAATACTATCTTTTGTTAAGACAAAACGTGTCTTTCCATTTATTTGAGTCTTCTTTTCTCCCCCTCAGTAAAGTTTACAGCTTTTCTTTAGAAACGTATTACATATTTCTTGATAAGTGACTTTCTGAATAGTTTGTTCTTTGTATCACTCTTATGAATGCCTCTTTTCTTCCAGTGTATTTTCTAGCTGGTTTTGTTTGTTACAGGGGATCTTTCCAAAGGGCCAGACTTGCTCAAAGCACTCAAAACCCTGCAGTGGCTTCCTGTTGCCCTGAGGAGAAAGCCCACACTTCCTGAGTGGCCTCCGAGGTCCTGTGAGATCTGGCCGCCACCCGCTTCCCTCCTTCGCCCTCTTGCTGTCTGGGCTGCAGGTGTCGCACCTGCCCTCCCTCTGCCTGGCCCCAACCTTACTCCTGTGTCCTTGAGTTCGGAGTTTGAAGGAGACCTCCTCAGGGGCGTGGACCCCTCAGATTAAGTTGGGGTGCCTCTTTAGTACTTTCACACATGACATTGGAATTACAATTGATTTTGTGATGAAGTGTTTCACGCTGCCTTCCCACAAGGCTGTTCTCCAGGAGACGCAGGGCCCTGCCTGCCTTGTTCGCTGCTGTAGCCTCAGTCCCTGGAATAATGCCAGCAGGTAGTAATTGTTGAGTGAAGGCACGGTATTTCGATAGAAGGTGTGTGCCCTGACTTCAGGTCTGGAGCATCCCGGCGTCCAGGACCGAGGACAGGGAGACAGGAAAAATCCATGTGGGCGGCTTGTGGGGTCCACTCAGCCAGCTGCACCTCACTCTTGTAAAGAAAGTGATCAAAACCTTCTTATCTGCCTCCTTTTGCTTTGAAGATGTCCCTGGTACACTAGACAATAGGCTGCAGACATTCTCTCACTGGACTGCCATCTAGCCATCAGCAGTGATTTTTATGAAGAGTATGTGGCAACATAGGTTATGAAGGAAGTGAAGATATCAGGATAAAAACAAAGAGTGCCTACAGCTGGAAAGCAAGCAGCACAAATACAGTGACTTTCACTTGTTCACGGCCAGTGCCTGGAACGGTGCCTGGGGCATGGGAGGGGCTCTGCAAATAGTTGATTGAATGAATGAGCTAGTATAAAACAGGCATAAGATTGGGAGCTCCAGTAGCATCAAGGGTATTAAGGTCACGTTATTACATTTTATTTCCTTATTTTTTGTCTTCCCAGTTGTCTACGTTGGAGTCAGACAACTTGTATAAAGCAAAATTTTTTCCTAAATTGTTGTCAAAGCTTTTCCGCGATGGCACTGCACCAGTTGGCCACCAGAGGGCAGGGCTGCTCTGCGGTCGGGGATTGGAACTACCAGAGCAAGTTTCTTCTAAAGCCTTTAAGCAACGTGGAGGGCTAGTTAACATGCCTGGGACCTTCCTGGTGACAGGATTCAAGCCCGTTTCCTCCTCCCCTAGATCTCAGCAGCCCAGACAGGGGCAAAGCATCTCTGGTTTGCTCTTGTGTGAGGAACACAAGCTGTCCCATCGGGCCGGCACCTACTCTGAACCAACCATCTGTTGGGTGCTGAGCAGTGAACTGGGACCAGCAGTGGACAGGACTCGGTTCCTGCCCTCACAGAGCTCGTCCCGGGCTTGCTAAGCTTCAGATTCACACAGGAAAACTCAGGCCTGCAGAGATACCAAGCCTTGCAAAATAGTCACGAGCTTAATTTCGGAACCTATCTTCTTTATTTGTGTGTCCATTCAAAAGGCATGTGGTACTGACTCGCGTGGCTGGGGCTTGTGGGAGGGTTCGTTCACTCCCCCCAAATCTGCACCGAGGACCTCTTCTGCACAGGCCCTGCTCCAGGCGCTGGAGAGGCAGCAGACCCTGCTCCATGAAGCTCACAGTTTTGTGGCAATGGGGGAACAAATAAATTAGTACAGGAGGTGAAGGTGGCCACAGGGGCTATGAAGGAAAACCAGCAGGATAAGGGGATTGAGAGTGATGGGCTGGGTCCTGTTTTGTGTAAAGAGGTCAGGGAAGTCTTCTCAGATGAGGTTAATTTTGAGTGGAGACCTTAATAAAGTGAGGAAGCAGGACTAGTGGCCATCTGGGAGAAGGCAAAGGGGACAGGATTTGCAAACGCCCTGAGGCAGGAGTGTGCTCACATGGGAATATGTGTGTGTGTGTGAGGGGGTGGGTCCCGTAGGGGTGCAAGATGCCACAGATCCTGTGGACTTGTAGATTTTGCCTTTTGCTTGGAGTGAGTTGCTGAGTTGAGAATAGTCTGTAGGGGCAAGGTGACAGCTGGGAGACTGGTCACCCAGGCGAGATGATGGTGGCGCCTTCACACCTGGGACACTCGGTAAATGCTTGCTGAATTGAACTGAGCTGTTCCCGTCAGAGCTCACTTAAAATCATGACCTCCTGACCCCGTACAGGGAATGGAAAAACCACCATAGGAACAAGACCTCCCAAGGAAAAACTGCCCCGATTTTGGTGGTTGGCATTAAAAGGAAGATTTGTTCCTATTCTCAAACAGGATCCACAGAGCTCTAAAGGGGAAAGGATCCTGGCCAGATCTCCAAGTTAACAGATGAGTTCTCTGAAGCCCAGGAGGGTGAGGTGACTCATCCGAGGTGACCTCACCTCACAGTGGCTTAGCGGCCACCTGGGACTCCGGAATAAGGACTCTTGCCATGTACTGTGTATCTCTTGCTGCCTTGTTCCTTGTCCCAGGCTCTCAGATGGGGCCCTGTCTGTCCCCACAGTATGATCGCCTCCCCCCACAGGTTCTGCAAGGTCTGTTGGTTATTCCAACCACTTGCCAGCTCGGCCAGCTCATGCCCAGCGACCCAAACCTTGTTCTCCCAGGACCCTGAGCTGGCTCTGGCCCTCCTCCATTTGGCAGCTCATTGGTTCTCTCACTCCCAATCCAGAATAGAAATAGATTCTATCTGTGACTGATGCTCTCATGAAATGCTGATGAGAGGGGAAATTGGCAGTGTCTATCAAAATTATAGGTGCCCGTGTCCTTTGACCTAGCAGTCCTGCCTCTAGGATTTATCCTATGGAACATACAGAGATTGACGCCCACGAGTCACTGCTCAGTGCACCGTGTTTTGAAACAGCAGGATCTGAAGTGACTCCTGCAGCCTGGGACTCCACTCCCTGATTCCCTCCCTCGCTGGCCTCTCCTCCGTCTCTGTCATGGGCCCCTCCTCTGCCACCCAAGCTCTAAATGTGGCTGTTTCTCTGGGTACTAGCCTTCCATCATTTCTCTCTCTGTGTGTTATCTTGGTGTGACTCTCCATTCTCTTGGTTTTAAATGTGACTTCTGAGCTGAATTTCTCCTGGTTAAATCTCCAATGGTGCCAGTCTTAGCCAGCTAACTGCCTTTTTTTTTTTTTGAGATATAATTCACGTACCATAAAATTCACCACTTTAAAGTGTGTATTTCAGTGGGTTTTAGTATATTCACAAGGTTGTGCAACTATCACCACTGTATAATTCCGGAACATTTCCATCACCCCCAGAAGAAACTCTGTGCCCATAAGCAGTCCCTCCCTGTCACACCCCCCCCCCCCCCCCCAGCCCCGGGCAACCATGACTCTGTTTTCTGTCTCTATGGATCTGCCTATCCTGTACATTTCCTGTAAATGGAATTATACAATAGGTAGCCTTTTGTGACTGGCTTCTTTCCCTCAGCACGTTTTTGAGGTTCATCCATGTCGTAGCGTATATCAGAACTTCATTCCTTTCTGTCCAATAAACCTTCATTGTATACCATAAATTTAAACCATATTTTGTTTATCCATTCATGAATGGATGGACACTTGGGTAATTTCCATCTTTTGGCTCTTATGAATAATGTTGCTACGAGCACTCATGTACAGGTTTCTGTGTGAGTGTGTTTTCACTCCTCCTGGATGTATACTGAGGAGTGGAATTACTGGGTGATGCGGTAAATCTAGGTGTCACTTTTTGGGGAACTGCCAAACTGTTTTCCAAAGCAGCTGCACCATGTTACATCCCCTCTAGCAGTGTGCACACAGGGTTCCAACCGACGCCTCCTGAGGTTTCCCGAGAGGCCTTCAAGGGCTCTCACACTCAGTGTGTCAATATCTGAACACTTGCTCCCCTTTGTCTTGGTAAATGGCACCCAATTGTTCAAGCCGGACAGTTGGGGACCATTCAAACCGCCTGTATTCTTGACTCCTTCAGCCAATCCATCAACAAGTCCGCCCAATTCTACCCCCCAAATAAATCTCAAACCTGTCAATCCTTCCACATCCACTGCCAACACCTCATCCACCTACACTGATCACCTGAACTGCCTTCCTAGTCTCCTCTTGGGGTCCCACCTCCAGGCTTGCTCTCTCCAATCTACTCTCCAGCAGAGTTATTTCTTGAAAATAAATGTTAAAAGATTTAAATCAAAGTTATATATACACATGGTGAAAAGAATCAACCATTACCCGAAGGTACAATGGCCCACGAGGCCCTCCCTGATCTACTGCCGGTTACCTCCCTGGCCTATCTGCCACCTCTCCTGGCTCACTCCGGTCCAGCCTCAACAGGTCTTCTTACTGTGCCTCCAACCCACCAGGACCACTCCCACCACAGGGCCTTTGCACTTGCTCTTCCCTCTTCTTGGCATGCTCTTCTCCCGGATATTCACGCGGCTCTCTCCTTTGCCTCTCTCACCTCTTTACTTGGATGTCACTTAATGACGCCATCTCTGGCTCATCTGTCTAAAATCGTAACCTCCCTTCCCCTCCCCATCCCATCTTTCTCTCCTACTTCCCCCCCTCCCATAGCACTTACCACTTGTAACATAGTATGGGTTTTACTTGTTTATTGTCCCTCCTTCTAGAATATAAACTCCATTCTGGGGCTGTTTTGTTTGCTTCTGTATCCCTAGTGCCTAGAACAAGGCCAGGCACCAAAGTAGCTCAGTAAATACGTGTTGAATGAATAAGTAAACGAATGAAAAGCAGCTCATCGCTTTCCCAGCCTCCAGTGCTCTTCCTCAGAGGTGACTGTTTGTCATTGCTTTTTCTGTTAGTTAACTCAGTTTCTCTGAATAACATGCTGCTGCTGCTGGTTTTGATTTATCCATTTTAAACATCTACTGACTTCCTCTGACCCTGCTGCCGCCTCTCCTTCATCCCCAAACTGATACTTTACATTTAGTTAAATCATTAAGACTATGTAAGTATTGTTCGCTGCAGACAAATTTGCACTCTGATTATACTTCCTTCCTAAACAGCTTTTTGCTCTTCCACAGCTTCTGATTGCTGTGTCATTCTCTGCAATGCTTATTATTATTATTATCATAATCCTGATAATTTTCGACTGTTGCACCATATTAGAGATTCTTAGAGTTTTTTTCTCCATGATACTTATCACAATTTGTAATTATACATTTATTTGGTTGTTTACTTTCTTAAACGTCTCTCATTGAAACAGAAGCTTCTAGAACAAAGCCTGCCTTGTTTACCAGAGCATTCCCAGTACCTGTCACCTCACTCCGTGCCTGGCACATAATAGATCCTAAATACATCTTTGTTGAATAAATGAACAGTAAAATCTGGCAACACGTACACCCGCAACGCCTGGTTGGTTGGACAAGTTGCAGACTTTCTCTCTAATGGACTAGGATTCGGCATTTAGAAACAATGAGCTCTAAAGACTGAATGGTCATCCGTTTCATTGTTGTTTTGGTTCTTTTTCTGTTTTTTTTCTCCCCAAATCTCCGCAGTACACAGTTGCATATTTTGTTTTACTTATTTATTTATTTTTTATAGATTTTATTTTTTTCCCCTTTTCTCCCCAAAGCCCCCCGGCACATAGTTGTATAGTCTTTTTTTTTTTTAAAGAGTTTATTTTTTGCCTTTTCTTCCCCAAAGCCCCCCAGTACATAGTTGTATATTTTTTGTTGTGGGTCCTTCTAGTTGTGGCATGTGGGATGCCGCCTCAGCATGGCTTGATGAGCGGTGCCATGTCCGCACCCAGGATTCAAACCGGTGAAACCCTGGGCCACCGAAGCGGAGTGCACGAACTTAACCACTCAGCCACCGGGCCGGCCCCTGTTTTGGTTCTTATTGCTGCTAAATCTCTCAAATTTTGCAGCTTCAAAGTAACCCTTTTATTACGCTCAGGGATTCTGTGGGTCAAGAATTTACCTCCACTTTATTGTTTTTAAATCTTAACATAACTTTGTGTTTCTTCTCATAAAATTGAAACGTGGTTATTACAGAAAAGTCAGAAAATATAGAAGAATAAGTAGAAAAGACTCCATAATCTAGCTCATCTAGCAGTCAGCGTTGTTAACACCTCCATCGTGTCCTTTCCAAATACTCTGTGTTTTGTTTTCATGTAAATTCCCTCAGACTTAAACAAATGCACAAACAGACCCATGATGCTGGGCCGTGACGCCCACTTTCTGCGCAACAACATATTGCAGCTCTCTTTCCATATCAGCTGTACCAGACCTCAGCCTCCTTCTAAAGAGCTATATGACATAGCTGTCATCGGTTTGTTCCTTTGCTCCTTCCTTCATCGAACACGGGCCTGCTAGGCACCAGACACTGTCCAGTGTGTTAGATGTAGAGTGTTGATGAAACACATGCCGCTCTGCCCTCATGAGGCTTGCAGTCACTCTGCATGTGGAAGCACCATGATTTATTAAACCAATCCCCAGTTGATGGATATTTATGTTGTTTCCATTTCTTCCTCTAACAAACACAAAAGCCCTTCTACATGTGTCTTCATGCACCTTTTCATGCGTTTTCTTAGGATAAAGTCTTAGAGATGGGAGTGCTGTGGTAAAGGGCAGACACATTGACAACATGGACACATAAATCCAGTTTGCCATCCAGCAAAGTCGCTCCAGTTTACATTCCCTGAACCGTGAGTGAGAGAGTCAAGTTTTCTTTCTGATACTCCTCTTGTTGGTGCCTACCGGTGCTTTGGTCTCTCTGGACACACCAGCCACCTGTCCCATTAGGGAACGGACTGTCTTTCCGACTCCTTTCCCGGTCTTAACAGGGAGCCCGACCCATGGTAAACACACAGCCTCAGGCTTTGCTTCACTGCCCCCTTGGGACTCTCCCTCCACCCCTCCATCCTCCCAGCTGTGCATTTGTCCCCAGCATCTCAGAATTTCACTCTCCTGCAGCCTTGATGTCCTTTGGTACCCTCTCTTCAAGGTCATGGACTAAAATCTTTCGAAAGACCAGTCCTCGCACAGACCCCTGAGAGCCCCACCCTGGGCTGATGCCCAGCCCTTCCATCTCGCTGTCACGCCAGCTTCCTGTTCATGACCACACACTCCCTCTCATGGAATGACCCACTTTCATGGAGGTGCCTTTGGTGGAGAAGCTACATGTCAAAGTCTGAAAGTACGACGGGATGGGACACTCAACTGCACGTACTCGGTTCCCTCAAAGCCTCGTCCTTTACTCCTTAAGACGAGGCCTCGACCTAAAGGATTATTTTGGGATGTGGGGGTGTCAGTACGGCGGCCGGATGGGAGAGAGGGAGCTTTGTATCTATTGATTTTATTATTCATTTAAAATTGTTAATAAAAAATTTTTTTACAAAAGGACTATTTGCTTATTTTAGACAATATGGAAAGTAGAGACAAGCAAAAAGAAGAGAAGAATTCCCAGTAATCCCTGGAGAAGCTTTGCTAGCACATGATGCACTTCCTCCAGAGTTTCTAATTTGCTTATACACACTCTTTTAAAACAGCAAAAATGGGATCACACCATAGATACTGATTTATGACCTGCTATTTATCCCTTAATAATGGTGTGAACATCTTTCCACATCATTACTTGTTTTTCTACAACATGGAGGTACTTACTTCAATCAATCTGAGGGAAAGACTTCTGGGTGCTCACGTTGGCAGCAACCCTGTCGTGCATCTCAGCTGTGCATGCTGGCCCTGACTTCTGCTCTGAGGCTGGTGGATAAGAGAACCCCCTCCTGGCCCTGGTCCCTGCTGACCCCTCTGGGCCACATGCTCCGGCCAGTCTTAGGACTGAAGGACAGTGTGCATCCTTGTCCCTCCCTTGACTATGAATGACAAAATCATGCCAACCACGTGTGAGCCTTGAGGTTTTGAGTCTGGCGTTTCAGATGGCCAAGCAGGCCCCTGAGTGGGCAGCAGGGGAGGCTGTCGTGGAGGAGAGACCCCAGGTTCCCCAAGAACTTCTGAGACAGACCCCCACCCCCAGCCTCCGTCCTCTCCTCCGCCATCCCCTGTGCCCTTCACAACCCATTACCCTGGTCTGGCCATCATTAGCGTCTAAAACATAGATGGGGCTGCGAGTCACCAGCCCTGGGGCCTTTGTGTTCCATCCACTTCACCGGAGTGCAGTGGGCTGAAGGCCGTGGGCACAATGGCAAATGGCTTGCCCGCCGGATGCACCGGCTGCGCTCTCCTGAAAGCCGTTCTCCTCCCCAGTTCATCTGTCTCCCCAGCGCTCCGTCTGCGAAATCTCCCTCTTCAACCCAGGCCCAAGCAAACTGCGTCCCCTCTCCACTCCTCGAGCTTTCTAAAAGCACAGAGGGAAGATGGGGATGCGACTGCTCCCTTTTGTTCCGCCCGCCCTCCCCGGCCCCTCCCCTCGTTTAGGCCTGAGAGATGGAGGCAGCGACTGCCCTGGAAAGGCCCCTGCTTTTTTATGGGAAGACAGGACCCCGTGGGCCTTCTCCCTGCCCACCGGCACCAGCTGAAAAGCCGGGGCCCCTTGATGACATTTGTTTCCTCTGGGACACCTGTCTCAGGGCCCGTGTTCTTGAGACCAGGCCACCGGCAGCCCTGGGCAGTGGTCCCCACAGGCCCGAGCAGGTGGAGGCCACATGCTCTGCAGGCGGCTGGATGTGCAGGCCTGGCTGCCCGGCTCTGGCTGTGAAAGAGTTCAGAGACCCTTTGAGGGCACACATGGCTGTTCCCTTCTCTTAAGTTGGGGTATAATTTACCTAGAGGGAATTGTACACGTGGTACCATACCTTTTGTTCATTTTTGACAAATCCATACGTCTGTGTAACCCACACCCCATCGTGATATAGAACATATTCCTGACCCCAGAAAGTTCCCTCGTGTCCCTCCCTAGTCAATCTCCTCACCATCCTCAGGGGCACCCACTCCTCCGATTTCTTTCCCCCTAGATAACTTTTGCCGAGCCAGGACTTGCTATAAACGGAACCACGCAGTGTGAACTCTTCACCTTCTTTCACTCAGTGTCATGTTTCTGAAATTTGTCCCTGTTGTTGCATGTTTCAGTAGTTTGCTCTTTTTTATGGATATTCTATTCTATGACTGTACCACAATTTTTTATGAATTTTCTTCCAAAATCGCCCCCCCCCGTTTTTTGTTTTATGTGTGTTTCATTATACAGCACTGAATTGAATTTTGTTAACCTGCCTAAAAATATTTTTTCTTTATAGATGATTCAAGTCCATTTACATATATGAATATGATTTATCTGGTCCTGGTTTGTCATACTGCTTTATATTTCATACATGACATAAGTACATACTTTATGTTATGTATACCCAATAAAGTTTTTCTCTAGATGGACTGTTTTTTCTTTCTCATTGTGTGGTATTTAGGAACATGTATATTATTGTTCTAGTGATTATCACTAATGGATACTTTCATTATATAATACCTTTAGTTATGGCTTTATTTAGTATCTAGATACTGTCTCTTGGTTTCCTAATATGAGCCACACAGACGTTCATTATGAATTACTTCTCTCTCTCTCCTTTACCCACAAATTTGTTGCTCAGGATTTCATCTCTGTAATCTGAAATAAACATCTGCTTCTTGATTTTTCAGTTTCAAGTGATATTGTTTTATTCTCACCTAATAACCAGAGGCAATTGGAGACCTTATTCCATTTATACTTATTGCCTTTCGGATTCTTGCATGTTTCACTAATTGAATTATTTCTACATTGTCAGAGCACATGACTCACTTATAGCTTTGTGTCCATTTCCCATCTTTTAGTTTTAGTTCTTCGTTACTTACATTTAATATGAACCCCCATCCCGACTTATGCTGAAGCTTCAAACAATTTGGTGCTTTCCTTAAATTTGGTCTGTGGTAGATTCCTGCTTATTCATAACTTGGTGTCTGTGGCCTTCGTACTTGAACAATAGTTTAGCTAAAGATTAAATCCTCGGCTCACACTTTTCCACGAGAACGTTGCTTCAATTTAAATATCACTGACAAGAAGTCTGATGCCAATCTGATTTTCTTTGATTTATGTGGATTTGGACTTTTTGCATTATGCCCAAAGAATATATTCGTTATAACAAAAGCCCAATGACTGTATTGGAATATTTGTTGGTATTGAACATTGTGAGTCAACTTTTCAAATTATGGAGTATGCTTTCAATATAAATATTAATATATAGGGCCAGACCCGGTGGCCAGGTGGTTAAGTTCCAGCATGCTCTGCTTCCGCGGCCTGGGGTTCAGTTCCCCAGATGCCGACCTATACCACTCGTCCCTCAGTGGCTGTGTTGTGGTGGCAGCTCACATACAAAAAGAGGAAGATTGGCGGCAGGTGTTAGCCATATATCTATGTTTTCAAGTCTTTTATTACAGCAACACTTCCTTGAATTATAGTTTTAAATATTTGTTCCATTGCTTTGGTTTTCTTTTCTGGGAACTCCAGTAAAATATATATCTGATCTCCCTTGTCTACCTTCTGTATCTGTTATTTTCTCTAGAAGCCTTTCATTTCTATGTGATGATTTTTACATGTCTTTTTATGCTTTATTCCTTTCTCTGCTTTTAATTATGTTTATTTTCTCTTGTGTTTTATTTGTTCTTGTGTTTCTTCTAATTTAGTCTTGATCTCTGAAACGTCATCTTTTCCTAATACATTTTTTATTTCAGTAAACATTCTTTCACATCTTTCTGTCCCCCCCTCCCTGTACTACTCCTTAAGGTGTCGATCATATCCCTTTTTTCTCTTTCAGATTTTTTTTTTTTAAAGATTTTATTATTTCCTTTTTCTCCCCAACGCCTCCCGGTACATAGTTGTATATTCTTCGTTATGGATTCTTCTAGTTGTGGTATGTGAGACGCTGCCTCAGCATGGTTTGATGAGCAGTGCCATGTCCGCGCCCAGGATTCGAACCAACGAAACATTGGGCCGCCTGCAGCGGAGCGCGCAAACTTAACCACTCGGCCACGGGGCCAGCCCCTTCTCTTTCAGATTTTGATGGGATAGGTTTTCCTGGGCTCCTATAAGGATGTTCCTACGGAAGGGTGTGAGATAATAGAAAATATATATTGGTCTTGTTACTGCACAAAATTGGGGTTCTCTTGCCTGATGCACATAAAAAAGCCAATTATTACGGCATCAGCTTTTGGGGAAAGAAATCAGTTTTATTGCTAGATGGATCTGCAAGTAGACAGGGGCACATACTCTCAGATCTGTCTCCGTGATCCAGGGCTTGAGATGCAATTTATGGGATGAAGGGCAGGGCGGTCTGCAGTGTGGAGACAGATGATTGGAGGTGAGGAGAAATGAGGTAATTGATGATCTGTGCAAGCATTGGCAAGCTTCGTGCCTCTTCCCAGGGTGAATGTTCACAAAATGGCAGTGTTACCACCATCTGAGGGTGGCGTTTTTAGCTCCTTGAAGTCAAAAAGTTCACTCACCAAGCATCTGCGCAGGCCCAGTTGATAGGCTGGTGGTCTCAATCATCTTGAACTGGACGAGAAGTCTCAGTTCCTGAAAAACCATTCTAAATTACTCTGTTGATAAGACGGGGTCGGTTGTTACAGTCTCTGTCCCCAGTTCCCTGCACAGAGCTTCTAAACCCTTGTAATTTCCTAAATGATAAGAGCACGAGGAGCATCTTTTGTTATTGAGGTGACTCTGGGTGGTTTCCTGAGTGGGAGCTGGTCACCAGAAAGACCGAGCCATGACTAGAAGCTTGGAATTTTCAGCCCCACCCCTCATCCTCCAGGGGAGAGGGGCTAGAAATAGTTAACAATCAATTATGCCCACGTAAGGAAGGCTCCATAAAATCCTAATATCACAGGGTTCAGCTTCCAGGTTGGGGAACACATCCACACCAGGAGGGTGACATACCCAACTCCACGGGGACAGAATCTCCTGTGCTGAGGACCCTCCCAGAGCTCACCTCATGTATCTCTTCCTCTGGCTGTTCACTTGTATCCTTAATCGCATTCTTTAATAAGCTGGTGAATGTAAACAACAGTTTCCCTGAGTTCTGTGAGCTGCTTGAACAAATTGATCAAAGCGGAGGATGGGACCCTCCAATGTGTAGCCATATCGGATAGAAGTAGTGGGTGACCTGGGGACCTACTACTTGTGATTGGCAGCTGAGGCAGTGTGGGAGGAGTCCTGTAGGACTGAGAGCTTAATCTGTGGGATCTGAGACTATTCTCCAGGCAGTGTCAGAATAGAGTTAAATTGTAGGACACCCAGCTGGTGTCGTGGAGAACCACTTGGTGTGGGGAAAACCTCACACCTTTGGAGAGCAGAAGTGAAGTGTGCCCTGTGAGTAGTAAAGGAGGCTCACAGGAAAGAAAGACACAGGAGGGAGAAACTGGGTGGGGTTTTCTTACACTGAGGGGTAGTGGGATGGTTTTCACAGCTTCCTGTCCAGAGGATTCCCTCCTCTATTGTTATGTTGAAAGACTCAACACCTGGCTTTCTCTGTTGCCACTCTGTCTCTCAAAAAATCACCCCTTTTCTAATAACAGTTTTATTGAGATACAATTCACATACCACATAATTCTCCATTTAAAGTGTACAATAAAATGGCTTTTATTACATTCACAGAGCTGTGCAACCATCACCACCTTTCTAGAACATTTCCATCACTCTGAAAAGAAATCCACACTCATCAGAAATCACTCTCCATTTCTCCCAACACCCGCAGCCCCTGGCAACTGCTAGTCTACTTTCTGTTTCTCTAGATTTGCCTATTCTGGGAATCTCATATAAATGGAATCATACAGTATGTAGCCTTTCATGTCTGACATCTTCCAATTAGCATAATGTTTTAACATTCATACATGATTTAACTAATATATTCATAAATTCATAATGAATTTACTATTTATTCAACATATTCATGCTGTAGCATCTATCAGTACTTCATTTCTTTTTTTTTTTTTTTTGAGAAAGATTAGCCCTGAGCTAATTACTGCCAATCCTCCTCTTTTTGCTGAGGAAGACTGGCCCTGACCTAACATCCATGCCCATCTTCCTCTGCTTTATACGTGGGATGCCTGCCACAGCATGGCTTGCCAAGCAGTGCCATGTCCGCACCCAGGATCCGAACCTGCGAACCCTCGGCTGCCGAAGCGGAACATGTGAACTTAACCGCTGAGCCACCGGGCCGGCCCCAGTACTTCATTTCTTTTTATTGCTGAATGATAGTCCGTTGTGTGGATATGCCACATTTTGTTTATCCAGTCCTCAACTGATGGACATTTGGGTTGTTTCCGTTTTTTGGCAATTACAAATAATGCTGCTGTGGACATTGGTGTATACATTTTGGGGTAGATACCTAGGAGTGGAATTACTGACTCATATAGTAACTATGTTGTTAAAAGATAAACTGAGGCATATTAAAAATTTTAAGATTTTATTTGAGCAAAAATCAATTTAAATTGGGCAGCATCTAATCTGGCAGATAGAAAGGAGCTCCGAGGAGCTGTCTGAAAATGAAAGACTTCTATAGGCCAAAGGGAGCGGGAACAAGAAAGTTATACTGTGCAAAAAGCAGTTGGTTATTGCAAAGTCGCTTTCCTTTAGGGGACCGCAGGGGTCTGTCAGGTAGGTGACGTCACTGGTGCTGGTCAGGGGGTTCCTGGGTGGCTGGTCTAGGATTCCATTTCTGGCAAAGCTGAGTCTGTAGTTAAGTCTCGGTTTGGTGATGTGGGGCTTAGCATAAGCAACTCCATTTTGCCCCTGTTGTCTTGTTTTTAACGAGGTTCAGCTTTTTGAGGAACCGCAAACTGTTTTCCAAAGCGGCTACATTGTTTTACATTCCTGCCAGCAGCAAAATTCCCTTTGAAGAGCAAATATTCTGTAAGATCTTCTTTACCATCCCAAAATGAAATTCATATAGAATGTTAAACCTTCCCACTCCCATTGTGAATTAAAAGTATTTCAACATAAAGACCTAACTACCATAGAAAGGAGAAACAAAAGGAACATAATTGATACATTTTAAAGAGGTGCCTCTGGAGTCAGCAGACTGGCCTTCTCAGGTGACTTGGAAACTGGTCCTGGGGGCAGCTCCCGCAGGTGTCTGCCACAGGCGTCCAGCACAGCTGCCCCAGGGAGATTTAAAGGGAATCACTTCCATGTGCCATTTTGTTAAAAAAGAAAATGTCTTTTGACTTTAAAGCTTTTTACTACAAAAAAGCCCAACGAAACACCAAACTAAACCACCTTTTACATGTCCCTGCCCCATGCACATCACATCACACATGTGCACACTTGGGCGTGCATGCAGAGCAGGTCACCATGCACCGGCTCTGCTAGGGCCTGGCGTCCCTCTCCCAGGGCGAGGGGCCTTGAGGGCACGGCGTGGGCTCTCTGGGCCTCAGGCCGGCTGCTTGGATCTGCCGTCCTGGCTGCTCCAACCCTCTGAGCGGGGCATGAGAATGGAAGCTGGTCACCCAACAGGCGGGGCTCAGAGATAGGGACGGAGCTGAGTGCCCGTAAAAAGGCCACTTCAAGCCCCTTCTGCGCAGCCATTGTTGGGTCTGCGGGAGGGAGGACGGTTCCGGGGCTTCTGAATGCCTCTCTGCGATGCGCTAATGGATGCACATCACCAGCATCCTTCCTGGCATCACGTCACTCTCCCTGCCTCAACCCATGGCTGGAGAACTCTGCATTCTTCTGAAAAAGTGGCTGTCATGCCAAAGGCCCTAACAAAGGCATTTCCCCACAAAAGGCTCATTATGACCACCACTGCATCAGAACGTCAGAACGGTTGTGGCTGGCACCTGGGCTCTGTCTGGGACAAGTGGCTGCAGGGACGTCATATAGGAGAGCCTAGTGTGTCCTTGATGTCCATGACATTTTCAGCAAGACCCCACCTCCAGGATGTCTACTCTGATTGCACAGAAACAAATCCTCAGTTTGAAAAAGGGGATTAGGATAACGGAGTGGTTCTAAAAGAACACACATGTGCGTCCATGTGGCCGTACACCCATGTATAGACCACAGGAGAAGAAAACCTGACGTTTCTAACACAGGACTGTAAATACGAATTCACAGGCCTCTGTCCCAGGGTGTCACACTGAAATTGGCCCTGTGTAGAGCAGTAGTTGCAGGGGGCTCTTTGCCCTGGGCTGCGTGGACCCCAGAGGGAGCTGCCTGCGGGGCTCTGCCCAGGAGAAGAGAAGGTAATCAGTCAAGTGACCCCACTGGCTTCCTCTGGATTTGGAATACGAGAACAGAGAATTTTCTGGCCCATTTGAGGGGACTCAAGAAGAAATTTAGAGAAAAACAAGCGCATAAGAGAGCCCCAAGGGACCGAGGGACAGAGCTTAGCCCCTCAGCCCAGCTAGCTCTGCCATCCCTACTCTAGGCCACGTTCTGTAAGACCAGCCACGTCCACCACAGATTTTGACGCTAGATCTGAGCTTAAACCACAGAACGTCAGGCCCGCAAGGGACCGAGGGCCCATCTAGTCCGCATTCCCCTCCCACCACCGTTCAGATGAGGAGACTAAGGCCGGAGGGGAGGTGCTGGTCCAGGTCCCAAGGCCATCCAGCCACAGATGGTGGGACTGGACCCCAGGCCGGTTACAGGCCACCGCTTTTCCCTCGGCTCCGGACTCTGCTTAGCCCCCGAGGCTGCTGGAGACCGTTCCGGGAGGGGCGTGGACTCTCCCGCCCCCGCCTCTCTGCTCTGCCCGGCTAGCTAGCTGAGACCAGGCTGTTGCACTAATGCCCACATTAGTCGATAAAAGCAGTCTCGAGGGGCTCTTCACGAGGCCCCTCTGGCTGTAATAAAGCAAATTAAAACCCCATTCAAAGGTCAATTGAAATCACTTTCATTCCAATTCGTCACGCAAATTGATTCCTCTTTGCCCCTGGGGTCAAGCTGCAGGCCGGCAAAGTGGCCCAGGGGCGGGGGAGGGGGCGCTGGGAGGGGCCACCGGCTGGGAGTGTGTGTGCTGTGCTGCTGGGGCAAAGGGGCGGTGGGACCCTTCCCCACTCCCTGCTCCAGGCTTCAGGGGCCTTTCTGGGGGACTAGCTCTACGTCTGCCTGCCCCCCCAATCAGGCTCCCTGGCCGAGAAAGTTGTAGTTGGTGTTTCTATTGACAAGAGCCCGAATGGTAGTTAGGATTTCTCGCAGCTGCTCCTGAGTCTTGCAAGAACCCTCTTGAGCCTCAGGATGTGGGACTTTGAATGTCCTCAGAGAAACTCAGAGAGGTTAGGTAACTTGACCAAGGTCCCCGAGCTCATGGTTCCTCCTCCAAACCCATGAGCCCCTCAGCCTTCCCCACACCCCTGACTGGCATCGCCCAGCTGCTCAAACCAGAAATCCAGATGCACAATTAATCCCTTCCTTTGCCTCCCCCACATCTGCTCCAAGTCCTATTGATTCTGACTCCCCAAAGGAGGCTGTTGGTCGCTTGCCCTCTGAGGGGTTCTCCAGACAACGGCCAGAGCCATCTTTCAAAGGAATTCTACCGGATCCTGCCACTCCTTTGCTTAAATCCAGTAATGGCTTCCCTGTGTTCCTGGCATAAAATTAAGTTGTCATCTAATGACCCTCACAGTCTCCAAGACCTGACCCCTCATGTCCCTGCATTCCAAGGGCTCCTCCCCTCCCCTTGCTCCCACTCCAGCAGCTCCTGGTACCTCTTTTCTTCTCTGCCCCAAGGCCCTTGCACTCTCTGTTCCTTCTGCTAAGAAGCTTTTCCTCTCCTCTCTCACATTCTGTTTCTTTCATTGTATTTATCACAGTTTGTAATTATTTGTTGACTGCTTTATTATCAGTTTCCCTAGAGCTGAAGTGCCCTTGGGACCTCAGACCTGGTCTGTCCTGGCACATGTTCAGGTCAGTAAACATTTGTTGAGTGAATGAATGATGGAACCAAATCTGGGCACTCCGAGCAGGCACTCCCCAACCCCGCACACACACGTCGTGGCCTCCCAGTAAGCACTGTGTGAGCGCCCATGGGTGCTGGTCCTGGGTGGAGAACAGGTTGAACAGTAGCTGCTTCAAAGGCTACATGTCTCAGCGATTCCCCACCCCCCTTTCTAGTCTTCCCAGTCCACTCCCCAGCCCCACACCAAGGTCCTGCTGGCTTCTTTCTCTCTCCTCTCTCCCCAGCATCCAGTTGGACTCCAAGGCCTGGCCATGGCCCTTTTCTGACCCTTCCTCCCCAGGGTCCCTCAGCTTGTCCCCTCCTCTCCAGTCTCTCTCCCTACTTTGCCCTTCATTCCCTCCCCGACTCCTGGGGCAGAGAGCCCTTGCCCAAAGCCCTGGTCACCCCATCCGCCCTGTTGTGCGCTTACCACCACTCTTCCTCTCTGCGGTGAGGGATGGTCTGCCCGGGGCTGGGCTGGATGCTGCTCCCTGTCCTGTACCCAGAGGCTCCACAGCCGCCTCGCTCTCTCGCCAGAAAGCCCCTCTGCTCAGCATCCACAGTCCACCGGGCAGGTCACCCCCATGTGTCTGCCTGCAGAAGGACGCTCAGTGTCCTCTCTTCTTATCTCTGAAAGAGAAAGTGACTGGAGGGCAATAAGACTGCGGTGACTTAGGTCGGCATCATGGAGAGCCAGAGCCACCCCAAAGCTGCCCCTGGTTCCTGGGCTGCTGCAAGCAGGGAGGGCGGAGCCTCTCCCCTCCCATCCCCACATCCCCGTTAGACACACACATCAAGGGGCGAATGCTGGCTACTTCTAATTCAGACGCCATGCGAGGAGGGGGACCACTCTCTGTTTTAGGTTCACACATCCTGCAGAAGAAGTTCAGAGAGGGTTTTAGAGAATCATGAGCTTCTGTAAACTGAGGCTTCATCAGGCTCCCTTCCTCGTTCACTCCCTCCAACCCTCTCTCTGCAAATATTTCTTGAGCACCAATTCTGTGCCAGGCACCTTGCCAGGGACTTTTCACACACTGACCACGGGACCTGTTCCCTTGCAGACAAGGGGCACCAGCTGAGCAGGATGAGGCCCCTTTGGCCCAGAAGCCGCAGGAATGAAGTGCCCCTCCCAACAGGGGCCCCACTTGGGCCGAGGAGCTGGAAAGGGACGGTTGTTCTGACATGAGGCAGGGCTGGCAGCCACCCCGCTTGTCCATGGGGACTGGGGAGAGTGAGTGAAGCAGGGCGGGCAGGAGGGAGCTGGGATTCCGTCCTGCTCATCCTCGCTCCGACCCTCAGGGCTCGAGCCAGTGCTTGTTCCAGCACGCAGGCACATGGCAGCCTCGTCCCCCACCGCCCAGCCCGGGTGTGTGGAGGCTGAGGGCAAGGCCGCCCTCCTTGTGCACCCCCTCCCCGTGTTGGGCTCTCAGCCACCCTATCCTTGTTACTGTCCTCCCAGCCCTTCTTTCTCCCCTGCAGAGGCTGCCTCTACACCTGTCTTTGTAACGCACTCACACCCCGGTGACATCGCTTTTCCAATTAAACCTTCAAAGGTGAAAAGCTGGGATGACGAGAGCAGCCAGGTGTCAGGGCACCAGCCCAGCCCAGGAATCCTCACACTCAGGTCTCTAAACAGACTCAGCTACTCTGTCCAGAGACCCCGCGACTGCTCCTGTCTCCTTCCTTCTATCTCTCTTTCCCTCATTCCCTTTTCCCTCCCCCTCCTCCTCCCTTCCCTTCTTCCTTCCTTCTTTCCGCTCTAGTCTGGGCTTTCCAGGTGCCAGCACTTCTATAGTTACAAGGATAAAGGCTAGCACTGTGTAGGACTAACTAGAAGCCAGGCCCTGCTCTAAGATTTTACACGTTCCCTCATTTCATCCATATGACAGCCACAGGGGTTAGTGCAATCATTTCCTTCATTTCACAGATGGGACAACTAAGTACAGAGAAGTTGGGAATGTGCTCAGAGTCACACAGCGAGGCAGTGGTTGAGTGGGCTTAAGACCAGGCGGTCTGGCCCCAGAGCTGTGCTCTTAACCACAACACCGCATTGCACCATGCACATAGCCATGCCAATCTCAGACAGGGGAGTGTCCGTGACTCCTTCCCCCATGCTGATGCCACAGCTTTAGTATTTCATGGACCTGCCTCTGCCTCATCTCCCCACTCCCTGTTCCCACTCCTGGCAGGACTGGCCTCCAGGCCCTGGAGCAGAGCACTGGGCTTCTGGTCATCCCTTGCTGTCCCCAGGCTCTCTCCGCTCTGACCATCCTCCTCACTGCTACAGAAATCTGGTCCTATTGCTTCTCTGACTCAATCCCTAAATGGTCCTCCACCTCCTCCCCTCTTACCTCTGACTGTTTCCAGTCTTTTCTCTCTCCCTCCACCACATGCATCCAGCATTCCATGAACGTAGCAGGGTTTCTCCAGCTTTTAGCCCTTTGCACATGCTGTTCCCTCTGTTGGGAATGCCTTTCCTCTCTTCATCCTGGTGACGTGTTGTATCAAGGCTCAGCCCAGCTCAGCATCCCCTTCTTTGGGAAGCCCTTGCTGACCACCCACCCCCTCTTCTTGTCAACACAAATCACCTCCAGATGCAACCCTAGGAGGCCTGAGCCTATGTGGGAGAAGTCCGGCTTCCCTAAAACTTAGGGGACTCTGAGCTGAGTCTGAAGAGATCACCTGGCGAGACCACACAGAGATAGAGAGAGTGTCTGAGGAGCCCCAGCTCTTCTTGCCCAGCTGTTTGAGTCTTCCCAGCCCAGGAACCAGTCATGTGAGTGAATAACTTTAGAGAATTGTAGACCCCAGACTTTGAGCTGCCCAGGCTGATGCGGGACAGGGACACGCCGGCCCTGCCGAGCCCTGATCATACTGTAAATTCATGAGCAAAATAAATGTTGTTGTTTTAAACCACTAAGTTTTGGGGGTGGTTTGTAATATTGTGTTAAATAACCAGAACAACCATTATTGACACTTATCTTTCATCTCTATTTCTATCTCTATCTCATTTATATTTATATCTTATCATACTTCACTTAAAGTATATAGTGGTCATTTTTTATGTCTAGAAATAAATGTCTACATTATTATTTTTAATGGCTGTAAACTATTCCATTGTATGGCTTTACCATAATTTTTATCATCATACCGTACTATAGATGTTTAGTTTATTTCATTTTATTGCTACTGTAAATGGTGTTGTAGGAATAGTCTTGAATAGCATTTAGTGTAACTGCTAGATAATTTCCTCAGGTTAATTCCCAGGAAAGCCTGGATGAAAAGGTAAAGGCTTTGGTACAGACAGAAGTCCCCTCCTCGCCCCGTGGCTTATCCTACAAGTCTACCTGTGTCTGCACCTTCTCCTCCTCCATCCCTAGTATGGAAAGTCCTCCACTGTTTGGAGGCTGGGTACTTCCTCTGGATCCCATCTCACTTCCGCTTAAGCCTTGGATATTTGGTTTTCCCCATTCTCATCTGCAGCAATTTCCCTCTCTCTGCTGGATTATTCCTATCAGCATGCAACTACGCTCTAGTACCTTTCTGCTGTCTTCATTCTTGATCCTATATTACCCGCCACTACCGCCCCACATTCACCATTAGATTTCTAGAAATAGTCGTTTTAATGCCAGGACCAAAGGGAGAAGTAATCAACTCCACAAAAATAATGGGGAGATTTTAAAAACATACTTCCGGGGCTGGTCCTGTGGCTGAGTGATTAAGTTTGTGTGCTCTGCTTTGGTGCCCCAGGGTTTTGCCAGTTTGGATCCTGGGCACAGACATGGCACCACTCATCAGGCCATACTGAGGCGTCATCCCACATAGCAGAACCAGAAGAACCTACAACTAGAATATACAACTATGTACTGGGGGGCTTTGGGGAGAAGAAGAAAGAACATTGGCAGCAGATGTTAGCTCAGGTGCCAATCTTTAACAAATAAAAAAATAAAAACATACTTCCATCAGTAACTAAAAGAATAAGATGACAAATAATCAGAGCGGATGCAGGTATAGAGAGGATATAGAATATTTGAGCAACCATAGAACACATATTCTGTTGAACTGCATATGAAACATTAATCAAAATGGACCATAAGTTCATCCATTAAGTAGCCCCCCAAATTTCAAAGGACTAAAAGCAAAAAGAGAATGTTCTCTGGCTACGGAGGAATTAGGCTAAAAATTAGTTTCAAAACATAACTAGAAAATCTCCAATGTTTGGAAGTTAAACAGAACACTTCCCAATAACCCATAGGGCAGTCAAGACATCTCACTGAAAATAAGAAGATATTTTAAATTAAATGATGATAAAAATACTATGTATCAAAACTTGTGGGACACAACTAAAGCCATACTTAGAAACAAATTTATAGCCATGAATACATATATCAAAAAGAATAAAGGCTGAATATCAATTATCTAAGTAAAAGCATTTATATAATGTCCAACTCAAGCGGATAAAAAAAGAATCACTAATTAGAGATCAGAAGGCAAGAAATAATAATAACAGCAGAAATTTCAGAAATGAAAAAAGTGTACATGCAATAGAGAAAATCAACAAAACCAAAATTGATTCCTTAAAAACACTAATAAGATTGATAAACTCCTAGAAAACTAATCAAGAAAAAAGAGAAGACATAAATTACCAATATCAGAGATGAAAGGGGGTCATAACTACAGATTCCATAGATGCTAAGAAGACAATAAGAAGACATAAGAAACAATTTTGAGCCAATAAATTAAAACATTTAGGTGAAATGGACAAATTCCTAGAAATACACATCTTACTAAAACTGACACAAGAAGAAATAGACAATTGAAATAGTGCTAATAAGTAATTGAATCTTTAATTTAAAATCATTCAACAAACAAACAACCTTAAAGACCTAGATGGCATCACTGATGAATCATCCCAAACATTTAGGAAAGAGATAAACACCATTATACACAGATTTCTTCTACTAAACTATAAAAAATGGGGGTGGGGTGGGAGGAGAGATTTCCAACTTGTTTTATGAAGATAGGATAATTTTGGTACCAAAATCAGACAAGAATTCTACAAGAAAGGAAAATTACAGGCCAATCTCATAAACATGGATGCAAAAATCTTAAATAAAATATTAGCAATTTGAACCCAGTGCTATATAAAGATAAGACTTCATAAATTGGGCTCTATCGAGGAATACATAGTAGGTGTAGCACTAAAAATCAACAATGGTCATTCATCACATTATCAGAATAAAGGGGAAAAATCATATTATTATCCCAGACAACCAGAGGCACCTGTTCCAGTCTTTCAGAGAGGAGCTAGTGATACAAGGAAGCAAGGGCAGTGGTCAGTCCTTTCTGGTGGCATCAGCCAAAGTGGGAATGGCAACCTCTCACTTTTTTTTATTCTGGGGATAGAAGTGACATCTATGTCCAATGCCTGCAGGGTGACAGTGCCACTTGTGGCTTTGTTCCCAGTAGTGGTCTAGTTTTCTTTCTTATTGGATCCAATCAATGACCTGATTTTAGTCATAATTCCAGCCACCTTTGTCCCTGCCTATTTTTGGATCCTGGCTCCCCAACCTGCCTAGTGACTCTAAATGTGGCTCAATGGCCTTTCAGTTTTCCTGCACGTAATTAAGAACTTGTCTGACAGAAGAGGACAGAGTTGGGTCAATATGAACTTTTCCTGGTCTGGCTGTTCTGCTACCGCCAGTTGCCCCTTGAAGTTATAAAAATAATACAAAGAAAAATAGAATAAAATCACCATCTGATTTAGAAGGCTCACATACCTGGCAGTGGGAGGAGCAACAGTGCATGGAAGAAGGAAGATGGAAGACAGAGTGGAATTTGTCTCAGCAATGAAGGCTACGTGTAATGGGATGGGAATGGGGTTCTCTGGAGAACAGAGAAAGCTATGTTTCATGTCCTAGGTAGGACAAGTGGCCAAGGAGGGCTTCAGAGAACAAGTGATGATGCATGAGCTAAATCTTAGTGCACAAGTCCAGTTTTCATGGGTGGCTGGAAAGAGGAAGAGTGTTGTAGTTGGGCGGGTAGCGTGGACAAAGAGATGGAGGCTTGAGAAAGTAGTATTCATAGGAACGTGAATGTTGTGGATGGCTGAAGTGCCAGGATGCAAGACGGGGAGGTGGGAGATGACCTAGGAAGAGGCGTAGGCCAGGTGATAAAGTACTGTGTTTACTGTTAAGGAGCCTGGATCTCTCCTGTGGCCCAAAAGGCAAGGACTGTTGAATATAAAGCCAACGCCACTGACCAGAAATTCTCAAGGGAGTGTTGGAGTCCAAAAAGGAGCATCTGATTGGGAATAAAGTTCCTGCAGTTGGCAGATTAAACAAGCACCTTGATTTGAAGTTCATATTTGTTCCAACTCTCTCTCCTACCCCGACAACTCCTCACAATTTGCTATTGCTTCTTTCTTCCAGGCTGAGGGATAGTCTCTTCCACTGCAGGTTTCAGTGCTGTCCTCTCCTCCTTGGCCTGGCATTTGAGACTAGAACCAAGCCAGAACTCCAAGGCCAGGCTTGGAGAAGATCGAGAGTCCCCAGACCACTCTGCCAGCTCATTGCCACAGGGAGGGATCAGAGGCCACAGGGGAAGTACTTCAGCTGCTCTTCACAGAGAACTCTCCTCCCCCATTAGTAATCTAAGGTTAACAGCACCTTTTCCTTGGGGTTTGGGGCACAGGAGGGAACCTGTCCTGGGCTAAGCTGTCAGTCAGCAGGCCCCAGGGGGACAGTGCAACTCACCTTCATACCCCCAGAAGACAACCTGTCCTGGGCCTCAGGGGAATGACTCCTGACCTTCTCTGCCCTCAGCTTCCCCAGCCTGGAACAGAGGGCTTGTGATTCCCTGTGACATCTTCACATCAGTTTCCAAACGTTGGGGAAATCTGAGTCATTACAGGTGTACTGCCTGTGCCGTGATGTTTACCTCCAGGTGTGAGCAAGGCAGATGCCAGCCCAAGCACGCACACAGGTAAGTTCACCCTCTCCTCAACGACCTCAGCAGGCGTGCCAGGCCTGCCCCACACCAGGGTGCTAAGCCGCCTGCTCGTCCTTACTGGAGACCCAAAACCGACCTTAATTAAGTTCTTTCCTGACTGCTGCCAGGTGCGCCCTTCAGCGGGACAGTGTTAATTCCAGCCTCCGGGGGCAGAGATCCAGCCCCCTTTCCGTGCACGTCTGCCCTTGCGCTCAGCTCCTACGTGGAAACCCCCCTCCACATGGCCCCCCTTCCCATGGATGGGGGAGTTGCTTGTTACGTTGCCCTGCCGGGAAGTTCTCCTCCAGAGCCCACACGGGCGAGCCCGGCAGATATATAAGGACCGGGAGAGCGACCAGGACCAGGCGGCGGCGAAGGAGGAGAAAGAGAGGAAGAAAAGTGACCAAGAGAGGCCCCCAGCATCCTCGCCCCGGCGCAGCGGGAGTCTCCCAGAGAGCAGCATCCCCGCGGCAGGTAAGGGCGCAGCGGCGCGGAACCCCGCTCTTACCCTGGGAGCCCTGCCTCGGGATGCTCTCGCCCAGCTCCCACAGCGGACTCGAGGCGCCTTTGGCTCGCCTCGGTCCTGAGCTCTTTGAAAACTTTCTGTACTGAGCGCGGCGTGGGAAGCCGCCCGCCGCGGAGCGAACGGCTGCGGCGCTGAAGATAGTGCTTCCAGGAGCTGGCGGCCGCGTCTGCCCCGGGGAGTGGGACTGCTAGGACCCCGGAAACTCTTAGCGCCTTCTGGGGACAGCCCGGTCTTTTGGCTCCTCTTCCTCCCCATTTCCTGGGTAGGTGTAACTTCTTACAAGATACCATATAACTCTAGCTCAAATTAACGTTAGAAAAGGGGGCAGGAGAGGAAAGGCTAAAAGTCATAATAAACTCCTTGTAGTCTAGGCTTTTTGGAATCCAGACCCCTGAATCCTCGTTTCCCTGCCCACTCTGGAGCACCCGACGTGGCTGCGCCACGGCGCGACCCGGGTCTCCTCTTCCACAAAATTCAGCCAGGGTGGAAAGAGGGCGCCCGGGCGGGAACTGTCCAAGGTCCTGAACCGCCCTGTCTGTGCCCTCCGTAGGACCGCAGAGTGGACTTCCTATCCCGCAGACGCTAGACCGCAGCGCGGAGGCAGCCGTCTGAGCTCACAGAGGCTCGGGCAAGGGGCGTTTCCAAGGAAGAAGGGAGAGTCTGCAGGGCATTTGGATCCCTCAGATTCTTCAGTATAAATGGGAAGGTGGTGGCTGTCACAGAATGGCCAGAAGGAGCCAAGGAAAGTAAAAGCGTGCATTTGTTTTGTCAATTGTTAAGATATGCACAGATTATGGTTTACTTAAGGAGTTTATATTCCTTTGACACTTATGCTTTAGGACTTGATCATGTGCAAGGACACAACTCTGCACCTCTGCTCCTCTAATGTTGACAGAAGGGCGTGGCCAGTGAGGGTAACACATGAAATGTTTTGTTTAGCTCATAGAGAATTCACCTACACATATGAATTCCAATAAATGTAGTTGTATTATAAAGTTAGTCAATTAAAAAATCACAAATTTCTATTTATTTTTCTAAGGCTTTCAATTATTGGGTTATAACACTCTCCTTACCTGCAAAAAGCCCAATATTTGACATCTCCCCATTACGTTACTACTTTTAAAAAATGACACAAGGTAATATTTGTTCATTGCAGGAAAATGGAAAATACACATAAGAAAAAAGAAAACAAGTTGCTTTCTGGAAACTACCTAACTTTTTAGCAGTAGAATGGAGCTTTGAGAGGGTGGGGAGTGAGAATGTCACCATGTTGGGCAACACAGCCAGTAGGGCAGAAGGAGAGGAAATGCTCTCTGGTGCTTTTCAGAAAGGCCTGAAATCATGAGGTAGGTTTTTAGAAAATGATCACTTCAGAATGGCCAATTTTGAGAATTGAAATATAGTTGAGGGAACTGTCAGACCTGTATGATTTTACTTCTTTCTCTACTAATATGTTCTTGTACACTTGTCAACAGTGATATATAACTAGCATTTTTTCTGCTTCTCTTGTAAATTGGCATTTTTCTGTGCCATGTGGTCTCAGAGCTTTAATGTAAATTGCCTTGTCCACCAAGTTCAGGCTTCATACTTGAACTGGAGAATCAAATGTCTACAACAGGAGCAGCCTGTCCCCCATCATGACTGGACACCACGGTTTGACCAATGTTCTCCCAAACGCCCCTTCAGCCTGAGATACTGATGGGCCGGCTCACTGGCTGCCAGTGCCATCTAACGGCTGTTCTGAAAACAGGTGGTGCCTGGCAAGCATTCAGAAGGGAGCCCTGAGCTGGCTCAGCTTTGGGGGAAAGGAATGGGGGTGGGGCAGAGAGAAGGAAGTGGCTGCCTGAAGTAGACAATGAGATCCAAGGAGAGCTTTCACTTCTAAAGGCTTCCCTATAAAAAAAGATTTGGCCCATGCCTCCACAAATACAAGATTCCTTTAGGCAAACATTTTAAAATGCAATTTTCCATTAGGAGAGACAATTAGTCTTCCACACATTAATGTAAGTTACTTTTCTCATCTAATTACGTTTCTTCCTAACAGCTGGTTGAGATCTTCTGAAATCCAAAATGATTTTGAGGTTGGTGGTAAGCTGATGACAGAACTCAGGGTCACTTCAGGGGCCTGACCTGGGTGAGGGGGGACATGGCAGTGTGAGAGCTAGAGGGCTGGGGAAAGGGTTGGGCACAGGGGCCAATAGGCAGCATTGGCACCCCTCTTTACCTCCTCCTGACCTCTTGACTGCAGCAGCTGCCCAGAGGTACTTCCTGACTTCTCCACAATGGGAGGTAATTCCCTTCTGCTGTGTCTCCTTCCCTTCCACATCTACCGCATCTTCAAGTACAGCTATTTCAGACTACATTTGAGACACTCAGAGAACAAGGGGTCTGACATATAATATGTTTAGAAGATGAGCCAGTTTTAAAAGAATGAGAGTCTGCTTTACAAATAAATTTCTCCAAATTTGCAGGGGTGTGGAAAATAGTGATTACCTGAGTGGTTTGTGTACAGGACATCAAACTAGGTTGGCTGAGGTTTTGGTTAAGCTGGTCAGAGGTTTTATTTGCCTTCATGCAAACCTACTATTTATAGGAAATAAGAGTTTCTGAGGAATGGTAGGGTCCTGGGGGAGGAGGAGGGAAAAGACCATCTTGAGCAGGAGCTTCAGAATCCTTTATCTTTTCCAAGTTACTGCTTGGCTCTGGAGCGTTAGAACTATAGCTTCATGACGGTGATGAAGTAGGAAAGCTGTGTGCTAGCAAAAGGAGAAATTAGCTTTCCCTTGTCATGAACACACAGGTTATTGTCTCTCTCTGGGCCACAGTTTCCCCATCTCTTAAATAACAGGCTGGACAAAATGACCCCCAAAATAGCTTCCAGCCCTAATCTCCTTTGGGATCTGATTTTTAACATGAGATAAGGGGGAAATTGCGCATAGTTCACCCAGGTCCCGCCTCCCTCCTCTCTACCACAGCTCACACCACCACCCTGAACACCAACTTTCTTGAACTGCTCCTGTCCTCAAAAAGCCTTGAGCTCCACAAGTGAGGGTGTTGTTAATGTTGGCTCACAGTCCTTCCTGGTGAGTGGCCAACATTGTTCTGCTCCTTGCAGGGGTCCCACCAATCTTGTTTGCCTCTGCAGAGCCTCAGCCTGCCTGCAAGATGCCGAGATCGTGCGGCAGCCGCTCGGGGGCCCTGCTGCTGGCCCTGCTGCTTCAGGCTTCTGTGGAAGTGCGTGGCTGGTGCCTGGAGAGCAGCCAGTGTCAGGACCTCACCACGGAAAGTAACCTGCTGGTATGTGGGCCATGAGTGCCATCTTGTTTGGGCATCAGATGGGACTGGGGCTGGGGCTGGGACAGTACAAGAGAAATGGGTTTGGATTCATTCCCAGAGACATGGATAACTCAACCCAGGGCAGGAACAGACCTCTAGGGTGAAGTCAGAATTAGGTCAAGGAGGGGAGGAAGCAGCTTCAGGAAGCAGGACCAGATGGGTCTGGTCCACAATTTCTGCGTGATTATCTTTGCTTCTTGCCCTGTCTTCTTGTATGGAGACCCCACTCCATTTAAGCTATTTAGAGATAGTGCCATAAAAATAATAATAACAATACTAATAACAGTAATGACAATAATTTATCCCTCAATCTTACATTTTCAATCTTTTAGCCCCCAAATTATCCCTTTTTAAATAACCTCATATCACTTGCCATCTTCATTCCATTTTTCTTCCCTTTCTATCTACTACCAGTTACAAACCCAGCGAGGTAGCACCGCAAATCACCCCTAGAGGGAGAAGGAAAACCCAGGTGCCATTTTCCTCTAACTGGTGCCAAATGTCTCATGCTTCTTCTGGAGGACTGACCTTCTTGCAGCCTTTCCAGAAGCATGTAAAGGCCCTTTGTGCCAGGCTGGAATTCCCTCCAGGTCACGACAGGGGGTGTGTGTGTGCACATGCGTATTGGGAGGCATAAATGAGCAATGATACCAAGCAAGGACTAAAAGACAGACTGCTGGTGTTAGTGACTGAGTTCCATCCTGCTGCCAGCACCTGCCTAGGGAGGGTGGAACACACATCGCTACATTCTGTTTTTTGTCACTGGAGAGCCTGAGTTAAGGTGTAGAGAGAGACTTTCTCAAAAACACAGAGCAGGTTGCAGGTGGAATATGAAACAGAAACAATGAAGCCAGGGAACTTCTGTGAGTTCTAGTTTAGAGAGATCCAAGAGACTCTTGGATGACTCTTGAGAGTCATGAGATGAGATGACAGGGAAGTAAACCACCCCCTCCCAGGGCTCACTGATTGGGGAAAGTACAGAATCAGCTCAGAAGTCTTGAAAGTACCAGAGAAAGTGCCGGATGGGCGTGGGAAAGTTTTGAGGCATGGTACAGGGAGACGGCTGGGCTAGGGCATGAGGTAGGTTTGCAGATCACTGGGGTAAGGTTGAGGCCTTATTGAAAATACAGGTCCTAGAAGCCAGACTTCTACTTCTCCCACCTGGGGAGATTCTCCCCCAAATTTCAGGCCAGTGTCCCTCCCAGACTCAAACTGAACCATATTTATTTATTCAATATTCCTTAAGTCCCAACAACCAGCACCCACTGGCCATTTAATTCCCATGTATCAGACGTATAACGGGAAGACGGTGACCCTGCTCACAAAAGCTATGGGCCAAGGAAACCACGGAGTGGGAGGGGGGTTTTGTGGTAGCTGCGGGACAGAAGTGTCAAGGGCTACAGGGGACAAAGGGGGCGATGCCCAAGCTGAGTCTCAGATGTCCGTGAGGGCCAAGCAGGCGGGGACAGCCGGCGGCCTGGGCAGAGGAGCCACTGCAGCCCAAGCCCCGCGTTCCCGGCCAGCACGTAGAGAGGGCACGGGGAACGGAGGGCCCGGGCGCAACGCGGGGGCTGCGGGGCGGGGTGGCCCTCAAGCGCCCGCTCTCCCGCAGGCCTGCATCCGGGCCTGCAAGATCGACCTCTCCGCTGAGACGCCCGTGTTCCCCGGCAACGGCGAGGAGCAGCCGCTGACCGAGAACCCCCGGAAGTACGTCATGGGCCACTTCCGCTGGGACCGCTTCGGCCGCCGGAACAGCAGCAGCGGCGGCGGCGCGAGCCAGAAGCGCGAGGAGGAGGAGGTGGTGGTGCTGGGCGGCCCCGGGCCCCGCGGCGACGGCGGCGATGGCGGCGAGGCGGGCCCGCGCGAGGGCAAGCGCTCCTACTCCATGGAGCACTTCCGCTGGGGCAAGCCGGTGGGCAAGAAGCGGCGCCCGGTGAAGGTGTACCCCAACGGCGCCGAGGACGAGTCGGCCGAGGCCTTCCCCCTGGAGTTCAAGAGGGAGCTGGCCGGGGAGCGGCCCGAGGGCGCGGCGGCCCGCGCCGAGCTGGGGTACAGCCTGGTGGCGGAGGCCGAGGCGGCGGAGAAGAAGGACGAGGG
The DNA here is from genome assembly GCF_041296265.1 of Equus caballus. Classification (NCBI taxonomy): domain Eukaryota; kingdom Metazoa; phylum Chordata; class Mammalia; order Perissodactyla; family Equidae; genus Equus; species Equus caballus. Next base: position 86,484,601 of record NC_091698.1, read on the forward strand.
GCCCTATAAAATGGAGCACTTCCGCTGGGGCAGCCCGCGCAAGGACAAGCGCTACGGCGGCTTCATGAGCTCCGAGAAGAGCCAGACGCCCCTGGTGACGCTGTTCAAAAACGCCATCATCAAGAACGCCCACAAGAAGGGCCAGTGAGGGCGCGGCGGGCCCGGGCTGCTCTCCCCGGAAGTCGGCCCGAAGTCCCCGCTCCTCGCCTGCCCTCCTGCCGCCTCGCAGCCCGGGCGGTGACAGCGGCAGATACTCGGCCTGTTTAAGCTGTGTGTAGTTAGTAAATAAAACCTTTCAAGTTTCACATCTGACTCTGACTTTGAATGGTGACTGGGTGAATACAGTTAAAATATATATGAGTCAGACAAAGAGCAAAATATATTGGAGGCGAGACATAATGGTTTCCATGTGACCCAGTGGGAGTCTGTCACATGGGACATAGTAGGAATGGAAGGAAAATGTACTCCCCTCCCATAAATGGGTCTTCAAGGGGGCAAATAGTTTGGGTGATGGCTCAGGGTGGCTACATTTCCCACCCTCCCTTGGGTGGGAAGACTGCTCAGCTAGCAGATGCGTCAGTAGGGAGGATTCCTACAGGAGCCACCCTGGCTCTGGTCCAGCTCCAAAAGCCAGCCCAACATTGATGAAGCCCACCCGCAACTGGGAGGGCTCTCTGGGCTGTGAGGTGGCGAGCTGTGGTGACGCCTCCCTGCATCTGTAGCTATCTGTGACCTTAGGCGAGTCTCTGAAGGAACTTCTCCAAGATTTAGTTCTCTCATCCACCCCTCCCCAGCATGAGGGCTATTGTGAGAACTGAGAAAATGGGTGTGATCTTTTTTATCACTGAGAAGCTGTGTGTGAGAGCCGAGGGTTGGCATTAGCTCAGATTTGACTGCACTCCCAGGCTACTGGCAAGTATTTTCAAACACAAGTTCTCGCCCACACAGACACACAGCCATGGAGACACATCTGTGTAAATACAACGCAATATACACAGATGCTTCTTCCAGTCCCTTGGGCTCAAGTCTTGAAGTCCTCTATCTTTTCCCCCTTGCTCTCTCAAGCTCTCTCCTGGTGTTGCTCATCCTCAGTGCTCCCTGCTCAGGCCTCCACTATCGAACAGCTTCTTAAGCAACTGGAAACAATCCTTGTTTCCAGTCACTCTCCTCCATAACCCATCGGACATAAATTCTTCATATTAATGCATACAGAATCTTGCTTTCTCCACATTCCCTGGCTCAAGAGCCAAAAAGGTCACCCCAGGGCTAGCCCCGGTGGCCTAGTGGTTAAGTCCAGCACACTCCATGTGGCGGCCTGGGTTCAGTTCCTGGGTGTGGACCTACGCTATGCTGGTACCGGATCACATACAAAAAGAAGATAGATTGGCAACAGATATTAGCTCAGGGAGAATCTTCCTCAGCAAAAAAAGTCACCCAACTCCAATTTTCTATCAATTCAACACTACACGGCATGGCATGCAGGGCCTTTATCAACAAAGTTCACCTTTCTTTCCAAACCCTGTTTCCACTACTGGTCTTGCTCACTCTTCTTGTCTCATCCTCGGCCTGGAATCCCCCACCTTCCCCCACCATTGTGAATGTCATCCTTTTTTCAACATGAGCCTAGGCTCAAGTCCACTTCCACTGGGAAATTTGTGATCTCTTCCAGCTGAGCCTGCTCATTTTCAGTGTTTCTGCAGGCAGCCCTCCTGACGGGAGGACACAGTTTCTTGCTGCACATATGTCTTCTGCTCTCCTCTCTGGGAAACTCTACCTTCTGCAAGCACATAGACCAGGGGTTGTGTTTCTTTTGTATGTCCCTATGGTGTTTTCACAATGCTGGGGTCATGGGTTTGCAGCCACACACAATTCAAAAGAGACTCACAGATACTTATATACACAGACATGCACACATACATGTCAACTGCATTAGACACACCAGTGGACAGTATAGATCAAAGCTAGCTGGGAAACACCTGTATATGGCACTTACATATATGTCCCCATATCTTGATGCTCTGTGAGTTCAAAATTAAAGAAAACTGGAGTGCACCCTGGGAAGTCCTGAATCAGAAAGTCAGACTCCTAAGATAAGTCTCCCCCAGTGTGGGTCACACGAAATGGGGCTAGATTCCAGCCACTACAGTGACGAAATGGCCCAGGCCTTCCCATCAGAGGATGCTCCCATGCTGGGAACACTGGGCCTCAAGTTTACATCTTGGTAGCATCCTTTCCCTACCATCCTTCCTTTTGAGGCAAGCGAAGTAATGGCAGGTAGTGGGTGGCTAAATGTCAGCGGTTAATGTTGGTATTTTCAGATCCTGTTTGCATCTCAAAAAACCATTTACTCTAAAGAAATAAAAGAGACAACCATGTGGTGACAACATTAACATTTATTTGAAAAGGGCATCATGAAGGCTCATTGGGAAATCCCGACTAATAGTGGTGAAGAATGATCTTACTAAGAGTCCTTCTTCCTACACTCCCCCACACCTCTTTCCCCTTCCTTAAAACTAATTTGATTCAATGAATTTCAAATACAGAAAACAGCCACAGGCACTAATTCTGCGCTCCCATATAAATACGTCAGCTATTATATACATACATTGTCAACTATGGACTACATTACACACACATGCACACACACGGGCACACACACGCTCAGCCAGGTCATGAAGGTCTAAATGGACACAGACAACTTATAAGGTGTGAGCTGCAGCATTTGTGGATTTACAGCTCTGCACTCCACAGGCCGGAATCAACAGTCACGGAGGAAGAGCTTAAAGAGGAAGATGATGGGCTGAGGCCTCAAGGTCCCCTGAAGGAGAAAAGACCTGGTCAACCTGGCTGAAGCTGAAAGAGAGCACACAGAACTGCCATCTGGCTCCAACAGACCACAGAGCCTCTCCCACAGCCCCCGTGACTTCTCCCCACTTCCCCAGCTGGCCAGGCCTATTGTGACCATCCTTCTGCAGTCTTCAGACCTATGCCAGATTTGAGACAAGGGGTCACCTTAACCTGAAGATTTCTAGGGTTAGTGGGATGAAGAAGCAACTCACTGCCCTAAACTGTCTCCCCAGATGGAAGGAAAATGCCTTATTTCAGCAAGGTCAATGGGTCAAGGGAAGTGGCGTGGCCTGCCCCATGAGCCGATCTCCCTGTCTACCTTCAAACATAATATTCAGCCTAACAGCTCGGGTCTAGTCCTTTCCCACAGGCCCCTAGGTGGCCAGCTGCCATTTTATGGTCATGAAGAGGAACTGGGAGAAACAGCCTCACTTCTCAATGATACTCTCTGTACCCAGGTCAGAAGGCCTGGACAATGGAAGAGTAACTGGAAGGTATTCTGACCCAGGGGACCCCAAAGAAGCCAAGAGGTCTGGCCTTTGAGCCATTTAAAGGTACCCCAAGGCTGTTCTGGTTCTTAGGCCAGCTGGAACATGTCCTCTGGGACCCAGAACACCCAAGCAAAGGGCAGCGCGTATATGACCCTTGAGCCTCTTCAAGCACTTTAGATAGTCCCAGCCCCACTTTTCACTGCTCTTCCATCTATGTTTGTGTACGAGATGGAGGGGGACAGAGGAGAGCATCTGAGGGCTTTTCTAGTTCTTCTTCTGACCTGCTCAGGCTCCTTCTCTGGCGAGGAGGTGTTTAGGAGTCAAGAAACCACTTATTTCTACTTTTCAGAGAAAGGAAATGTGAAGAGACACAGGGCACTGGTGACCCCACTGCAAGGAAAACAGAAGGAGCCTCCAGGATTGCATTGGTGCCTTCTGCTGACCTGCTTCTTACACACTTAGGTGACTCAACCAAATTAATAGAACTTTCAAATCTCAAATACATTCATGCCTATTAAGTTCTTTCAGCAGAGCACTAGCCAACCCTACCCCTTGCCCATGAAGCAAGAGTCCTCAGTGGCTTCGGGGAGCAGCTGATCTGGATGGGCTTGCTGGCTCCTCTGAGCTCAAAATCACAACAGAGAAGGGGAGCAAAAAGGGTCAGTCACATTGCACAGTGCTGCCAGACTCCAGACGGCATGCAAAGCAGGAAGCAGCGACACTGGACCGGGGCCTGGGCACCCACCAAACTCTGCTTTGCCTCTCTCCCAGGACTTGTGGCGGGTGAAGGAGACTGCTTAACCTATCATCTAAATGTCTGTTCACGTTAACATGCACCTTAAACTTTCTGACTCTGAGGCACATTTAGCCAGAACCCAGGTTCTACTCCATGTCAGCAGGCAACCTAATATTCTACCGAGTGTAAGCTGAAACTGAGGAGAGGGTGGGTGCTCAAAAAATAGCCAGTTCTCCAAAATAAGCACATCTTTGCTAAGCAACGTGATGTAAAGAAAGAGCTGCTCTGGACAGAAGCAGAGGAGCCAGCATTGAGCGTGTGAAGAATGGGAATCCTGCACCTCTTTCCTCACGGTTCCCAGGGTGGGGCTGAGGGGGAGACAGCTGAAAGAACCTGCAGGTCTCTGGTTCTAGAAAGAGGCTCCAGCGCCATGACTCTCAAGTCCCAGAAGCTGGGCCCCGAGGGCGGTGGTCAGGGGGCAGTTGCCATAGGGTGGACCCTAAAGTCAAGTAGGCACAAGAAACAGGGTTTGTCATCAAAGCCAGGCAGGGATAAAGATGGAAAGATCCAGTGAGGAAAGACGTGTTTGTGGCTCAAGATTTAGATTTCCTGTAACGTTTCTTCCAGAGGTTATTTGCTTTCAAGTTTGTCTCAAATTATTTTAAAATTGGTTTTTTAATAAAGAGATATTAAAGTAAAAAGAAATCTGAGTTCATGCTTGTAAAGTTGGGTTGAGCATTAGCCAAATGCCAGAGCACAGCAAAAAGCTGGGGGTCAGTGGGGGGCGGGGGTAGCACAGAGCTGGGCTCCCTGGGCCCTGTAGTCACGCAGGCCATCTGGAAGACACAGGCCCATGGCACAGAGGCAGTGACCAAGAGTGGGAACTACAGGAACAAAGGTGAGATAGCCCCCCATCCAAGAAATTTATTGAACATGTAGTGGGAAAATGCGTATGTTAAGGTTCTCCCAGTTTGGGAAAATACCCCTCTCTGTTCTAATAATCAGGCTTTCACAGTGCATCTGTGCAGGGCCAGGTGCAGGAGTGTGACCCCAGGTGTCCCAAGAAGCCTGCCCTCCCCCTGGCAGAAAAGCCTGCTTCTGACCCCACCCCACACTGCCAAAAATTGTATCCTCAAAAGGGATCATTTGGGTCAAGAATTCTACTCACCCTCCCGCTTTTTAAAAAGTAAATTCCCCAGGGAGGAATCATTTGACCATTCACACCTTACTGTGAGTTATGTCTGCTCAGAAAAGTTGTGGGAAGTCTGACTGGAAAAGGGGAAAAGGGCTATTTTGGACCATAGGGTGCTGCCACGGGAGGAGGCCCCGGTGAGGTTGTGCCGGAGGTGGCTCTGGAGGCATAAAGGCCCCCGGAGCGGGGATGAGATGGGGAAGCAGAGAGGGCGCAGCAAAAGGCCTCTGGCTCTGCCAGAGTTCCTCCTCCGCACACGGGCAGACGGCACACGGGAGAGTGAGAACCCAGAACCCACAGGGTCTCCCCCACCTCTCCCCAGGCCTCAAGCTTGGAGAGTTGGCACAGACGTCCAGGCTCTGTCCAAAGAGTGAAGAGATCATTCCGGTATTAGGTGCTGGATCCTTCTTTCCTCGAATGAGACATCCAAAAGGTTGACTTCTGACATCCTTGAGCCACAAAGAGCTACTCCTCCCCCAGCTTTCCTCCCCAGCTCCCCACCCAACCAGGCCCAAGCCTCTTCCATAGGAGGTGATGTGGGCAGGCCTGGGGCCCCTGCAGCTCCTCCTCCTTTTGAGTCATCTAGAACCAGATTACCTTGTGCTGTCCTCCCTCAACCCACAGGCTGTAGAAACAAGTTGGGATCCTCAGGAATCAGAGCATCAGAGAGAGAGAATTCAACTCAGAGAAACATCTAGAAGGGAGAGAACCACAGGCAGGCCCAACCAGCTCCCTGTGAACAAAGGAGGTGAGGAGATGCTACAGAAGGACGTGGCCTTGCCGGCCTGCTGCTCCTCTACAGGAGGCAGGCCCACACTGATGCTCCCTGGCCCAGCCACCCAGCCCCCAGCCTGTGGAGAGCCAGCCCCCTTTATCGCTGTCCCCCATGGTGTCTCTATGCCAGCTCTTGTGTTAAGGGCTCACCATTAACTAATAATAGAAAGAATCACGGAGAGACAACTGGTAGGGTGAGCAGGAGAGTGGAAGAGACACCAGAGACTTAAGGGCCTTTGGATCCTCCAGTGGGGAAGGAGGGAGGGGATGCTTGGAGGAGAGCAGCCGGTCCATCTTCCAGCTCTCAGACGCCACTGCTTTACAAGAGGAGCTTGCCTTGCTTCCTTCTGATGGCAATCTGTGGCTTCCTTTGACCAACTGTGTGTCCGTCTAGTTCCCTCTTGGGAGAATGGCAGCGGTGCCCCCTACCCTGTCACATCCCCACGAAAGCCCTTCACTTGCTACACAAAGTAGGAGCTTCTTGGGACCTTCGCCTCTCTCTGGAGAGCCCCCACGATTCTTGGCCCCTGGCTGACACAAAGGAGGAGACAAAGGGTGCAGGTGAGATGCTTATTGGCCCCAGAGGGGCAGGTGGCCGGCTCTCCCTCAGGGAAGACGAGGAGGAAGCGAGAGGGCCCAGGGGGGCCTGAGGCTCCACCTTGCTTAAGTTGGGGAGGTGCTGCCATCCCAGGTGCTTTTTCTCTGAGATCCCAGTTAGATTTCCATGTTGTAGGGGTAGGTGTGAGGGCGAGCCCCTCCCTCAGACCCCACCCCTCCGAGTAGCTCTGTCTCTTGAAATTCAGTATACACACAGATCAGGAAACTTCATCTCGTAGACAGGGATGGAGTGGTTCTGGGGCTGGCCGTAGGCTGCGGTGATGGTTCCTGATGGGCTTGGGGGGGGCCTGGGGCAGGAACATATGGATGAGAAAGACATGAAGGGGGTTCTGGGGTCCCACCCCATGCCACCAAACAGAGCAGCTGATTTAGGTTTCTCTTTAGGCAGGGACCAGAGACTTTGTCACTCTGTGGGTTCCCAGGTTTCAAGTTCTAGAATCTACAGCTGAACATCAAGCTTCATTGCAGGCTCTCCATTAACACTGTTGCTTTAGAAGGTAAAGCACAAGCCTGAGACACAAGGACTCCTGGCTCTTTTCCAGGCTCTCTCTCTCTCTAGTTTCTGTTTCCTTGTCTGGGGAGAGTTGGTGCCTGACTCCAGCCCTGGAGACAGGGGCTGGTAGGAGGAAGGACTGAAACAGGTGTGAGGGGAGGATTCAGGAGGATTCCCAATGCTGGGCCACAGAGGTAGGGGTCCCCTGCCCAGGGCTGCCACTTACCGGATGGTGATTTCAAAGATCTGATTGAGTTTGCTCTGCAGCAGTGATGCCTAGACACAAACAGAGGGAAAGTGAGCTGGGGGCTCCCGGCACCTCGGCCAGCTGACTCACAGCCCGCCTGGCCAGGGCACGTGCTGGAGGTGCAGGGCAGCTGCAGCCTTCGGAAGGGAGCTGCTGTGAGCTCCTTTCCAGCATTGATCCATGGACCCTGACTGTGGCTTCAGATCCGGCAGAGCCACTCAGCTCCTCCAGTGGGGCAGTAGGGCCTGCTGGGCATGGAGTCAGGAGGCTCAGAGCTGGTTCCAGCTCTTTCCTTAACTCCCAAAGAGCAGCTGTGCAAAACTGGTGGGTTAGGGAAGATGCTTTCTCTGGTCCTTCTGGCTCCAACTAAGTCCATGTACACGGAGAGTCAGACTGTGCGTGTCTTCAGTAACTGGACCTCAACTCTGAGCTCAGGAAATGAGCAGTGTCTACCTCTTAAGATGGAACAAGAGGTTAGGACACTATAGGCCCAGAAAAATCTGGATTACACTTACGTGTATTTATCTATATTATTAGATAATTATTATAATATATTAGAAATATATGTATAGTATAATGTTATAAACCAATGTTACTGCAATAGAAAAAGAAATATATTGGAAATATATATATTGTATATGTAAAAGAAAAGAAAATTACACGTATTTTTATTGAGAGGAAAAAGTACAATAAAAGTTATTTGTACATTTTGGATGTTTACAATTATGTTTCATTGTTGCTAAGATGGAAACTGTGACTAACACATCTTGGCAAATAATCAGTTTCAAGAAATGTTTGTGCTGTTCCCTTAAGTGTAGACCTGTGTCCTTCCTCCTACTTGTCTGGCACCCTCTCTTTTTGATCTCTTTTCCAAGCCAGGTTGTTCCATTCTCCTGCAGGATCCCTGGTTGGAAGCATGCCCCGTTGCAAACACTGGCCATGGCTCCTTCCCCATCGCTCTGTAACATGGTGATCATAATGGCACCAACCTCGCAGAGTTGTCACAAGAATGAAATAAGCTAATAAATGTAAGATGCTCTGGTGCACAGTAAGTGCTATTTTGAACTTGCTATTATAATTATTATAATCTGTCTGTTTGAGGGCCAGCCCTAGTGGCCTAGTGGTTAAGTTTGGCGTGCTCCACTTGGGCAGCCTGGGTTTGGATCCTGGGCATGGACCTGCACCACTCGTCTGTTAGTGGCCATGGTGTGGTGGTGGCTCATACAAAAAAGAAAAAAAGAGGAAGATTGGCAACAAGTGTTAGCTCAGGGCGAATCTTCCTCAGCAAAATTTAATAATCATCATCATCCTCCTCCTCATCTGTCTGTTTGATACAGAAGCTCCCGAGGTCAGGGCTTCTTCCTTCTGTGAATATTGTGAGGTCTGGAGGAGTGTATGACTAATAGCCAAGTCTTTTGGCTCATTTGGCTCAATGTAATGCCAGGGCACTGTTGGGATCTAAACCCTAACTTCTGGGTGACAAAAGTGCCAAGATCTCCTAGAAACTCAGTCCTGCCCTGGACCCAAATTCAGTGTCCCATTGGTCCCCAAGGACTCGCCCCTGTTATGCCTCACTTACCCGGGCCCCACAGTGTGCTGCAATCTCTTCAAAGGGTGCCTTCTGGAACTTCTCCACAACCTGCCTCCGCCGTTCACGCTCCTGCTCCTCCACTGCCACACTGTCCACTGCAGCACAGAGAGCTGGGTGAGCCCGGAGGTCCCGCCCCACTGAGGCTGGAGCACAGACTGAGAAGACGGAAAGATGGGTGGACTCCCCAAGGGGAGCACTGTCTGTAATTGCAGCTCAAGCCTTCCCTCTGCTGATGAGCAGGGCATGGTGGCATGGAAGGTGTGGTGCCATCACTTGGCCCCAGGAGGGCTAGACTTCTGCCTGAGCGCTCAGCCCCCTTCCTTGTGTAAGCATTTGAGAACTAGTTAAGTGGACCCTTAAGCTGAGCTTTTAAAGCCCCAAGAAACTGCATTGCCACTAGGACGCTTGAATGGAAGTTCCTGAAACAGAAAGTACTCTGGAGGTAATTCGAAAAGGGACATCAATAATGGAAATGCCAACATGGAACCCCTATGGCAGAGCAGCCTGAGGTCATTTAGTTTAAGGCTTCTACATATTCCTCTTGGTATCCAAAATGAGCTAGCAAAAAAAACAGGGAGTGTCAAGTATGTTCATCACACTTTGTTCAAGAAGGCAAAGCAGGGGCTGGCCCCGTGGCTGAGTGGTTAAGTTCATGTGCTCCGCTTTGGTGTCCCAGGGTTTCGCCAGTTCGGATCCTGGGTGCGGACATGGCACCACTCATCAAGCCATGCTGAGGTGGCATCCCACGTGCCACAACTAGAAGGACCCACAACTAAAAATACACAACTGTGTACTGGGGGACTTTGGGAAGAAAAAGGAAAAATAAAATCTTTAAAAAACCAAAAAAGAAGGCAAAACAGTGTGCACATTCAGGAAGAGTACCACCGAAGAGAACAAAAATAAAAAGGTTTGGCATTTGAAGGCACAATTTCTCATCAGTTATCAGAAAAATTCTACTTGGAATTTTCATTGCCCAATAACCCAGACAGATGAAGTAATTCTGCATTTTAAAATCTATTGCAATAAATATTAATACGATTTGTTTTTAATATCTTTCATTGGCCAACTTGTTCTTTTGTATCAAAATCTACCACAAAATAGTCAAAGTATTTATACAAAGTTGCTTTTTACCTAACTGACTGTAACCCTCAATGGATTCCTTTTAAAGGCAGCTGTCAGTAGAAAAAGGGTTGCCTGACAGGATACACATTGATCCCCATCAGGACAGCGGGATTTTTAATTGCAGTTTTGGTAGTTGTGATGTATTTAGAGGAAGCCACCCAGCTCTCCCCTCACATCTGTGCTGAAACACACTGGGGAGGGCAGCAGATGGGGCTGCACACACCCACACGCATTCCCAGCACCCACCCGACCTCCCATCCAAACTTCCCCTCCAACTGGAGGCCCCTGGGGCCTCCCACTTACCAATGGCCTTCTTTAGTGTCTCATAGGTGATCTCCTCTGCAGGCACTCGCTGAGGGAGAGGGGACAGAAGTGCTCAGAAAGGTGGAGCAGGGGAGGCTGGGGAGGAGGCAGCCTTGGCAGCCCCTTCACTTCTCAGAAGAATGTCATGACGGGCAGAAACTCCCTCAGGACACCCACATTCTCACCAGGGTCTCTGGAAGCTCCCGGAGCAGGCACAGAGATGCCAGTCGAAGGAGAGCAGTGAAATGGAAGTGGGGAGGCTAATTCCTCATCAGAGTCCCCAGTCTCACCTAAAAGAACGCACTGTCCTTCCCTTCCCCCTAGATTGTCCCATTAAGCCCCGCGGGAGGAAAACACTGTAATTCAAAAAATCTACAGAGAATGTAACAGAAAATCTTGGGAGCGAGAGGAGGCAGTTGGTAAATATAATCTCAAATGTAAATTTCAAGAACTGAATAACATTTTTGAAGACTTCTGATATTAAATTACCCATTGAGGTGATTTCAGTATTTAATAAAGGTAAGACATGCTGAGGATAGTCCAAGGACCTGGCTCACAGGATCTCAGTCCTCTGACTCCATAAAAGGAGGGGGGAAAGAAACAGACCCAAAGAAGGGTACTCCAAGGATGTGTGGCCTTAGGTCAGATGCTGAAAATAGTGAAGGAGTTTGGACTAAATTCCAGGAATTCACCACTAGATTACGAGCTCCTTGAAAGCCAAGACCCATGATTTACTCATATTCTATCACTTGAACATAACACTAAGTGAAAGAAGCAGACACAGGAGAAAATGATTTCATTGATATAAACTTTACGATGTGACACAAGCCAGGCTAGTGGCTCCCTTTGGGGACAAGGGTGCAGAAGTGGAGCTCTTGGGCAGTGACAATGTTCCCTTCCCTGATCTCGGTGTGACTGCACCAGTATATTAGTTTTGTGAAAACTCATTGAGCTGTACACTTTTCGATTTGTTTGGCATTCACCAAATGCTCATTTGAGTAGGAAAGAACAGAGATGTAGGTAAGGGATAAAGGCATTCAACAAATATTAAGTGAGCACATACTTTGCAAAATTTGTTAGCATAAGAAGCACATGCAAGAGAGAGCTGCACCGAGCTATCGTTCACTCTGAAGATTCACCCTCTGTACATCCATCCATCCATCTATGTCAGCATGGACCAACGTCAGACAGTCATGTGTGAGGCACTAGGGAACTGTGTGGTGGCCACAGAGAAAAGGAAGATCACTGGGCAAGGGCAGGTAGAGAGAGGTGTACGGAGGGAATGGAACACAAGCTGGGAATTGAAGAGTAGGTGATCCATGGGTGGAGACGTGGAGAGGAAGGATGATTCGGATGTGGGATTCCATACTAGCCAAGACATGGAGGTGGATGAGATAGCATGGGGAAGCCCAATCAGAGGGGGACACTGGATGTATGCCAGAGAGGAGGGGGAAATAAAATGAAATGGTAGGGCCAGACCAGACTATAAATGGCTCTGAATGCCAGGCACTGGGTTTGGAACTTGACCAAACCAGCATTTACTGACCATCCAATATCAGCCTGCCACATAAGGCTCCAGGGAGCCACCACAGGATTCTGAAGGGGTAGGGATAGGGCATGGTGGGATGAAAGTGGAAAGAATTATAGCATGGCAGAGGGCATGTGGTGGAGGCCCCCACACCCTGCTTTAGCTACCAAGCCATCCCTGGGCTAAGATGACTCTCAAAGAGGGGAAGGAGCCCATATTGGTGACCCAGGAGGCCACTAGCGAGTAGGCAGCTCTATACCCAGGTAAGCATTTCTCCTCCTTCTGCTTTGCTAAGCTCATCAATTCCTGAGGGTTTCTTAACTCTTGGGAAGGGAGAATCACAACCATGGGTGTGCGTGAGGGGAAGAGCAGCCAACTCACGCTGGGGCCTAACACATTTGAGGCTCCAAGTCTCGTAGAGCTAGAAGGGCTTTGGAAGACCCCTGATTCAACCTCATTTTACTTCTCCAATTAGTCTGAGTCAGAGCTTTCTTCCAAGAAAGGTTCCAGACAAGCTTTGAAAAGCCCTGCCCTGGAGGTCCGTCCAACAAATAAAGAGCTGTCAAAGTGGTGGAGGGGGCACGGTTGGAGGGAGGTTTGATCTCCACCAATGACTTGTCCTTGCTCCAGTCTCATCTAGGGGAAGGCTCGGTGTCAAGGCCGTCCTCCACAGCTACACCAGCCCTAATGGGCAGAAACCACCCGTACCCAAGGATCCCGCAAGTCTTCCTTGCCCAGTCCCACCCAGACGCACGTCCTCCTCACTTCTTGCTGAGTTTCCCCCACGCCTCCGCCGAATCCCTTAGTTGGGGTGTCACCATTAAAAACAAGCGTGCTCCATCTGTGGCTTCAACCTCCCCACGACTCCTCTCTCCCTGCTCCCTGTCTCTCCCCCTTCCTTTTCCTCATTGAGAGAGGAAATGTGGCATTTCCACATGATTCCTTATTCTCTCTTACTCTTGGGTACATCTGCTTTATTCCCTGAGGTAGAAGAAGTAGTAGCAGGGGAGCTATCACATGTTAATTTGAACAGAAATAAGATATTCATGGCCCTTAAGAGAAGAAGGGAGGGAGAGAGCGCTTTGAGCTGAAAGCTACTCTCAGCCTCCTCTCTCCTGTCAGGCTTCCCAATGTCCAACGCGGAGCATGTCTGCCTCCATCATAAATGGGTAACGACTGCCAGCAAGGCTTTCAGGAATGATTTCTATGACATCCTCATGGGAGTGTGTGTGTGCGGGGGACACAAATAATGTTTCCAGATGGAAATATCTATGATATGTGTGATGAGAGTGAGTAAGAAAACAGGACTCACTGGAGAATGTACTTTCCCCTCAGCCTTCAATGTGTTGTGCAGGTGAGGGAGCCGGGAGCCTGGAGTGTCTGACTGCGGAGGAGGTGGGAGCAGGTCCCCTCCCCTGGGGACGCTGGGCTTCACCAGGACAGTGTATCAAGTATAGGTCACTCACCTCCTCCTTCTCTGGGCTGTTCCTAGATTCCACCTCCACCTGCAGGGAAATGGTTTCTCCAATGCTCTTCCTCTTGGATAAGCGGTCCTCATCTGGGGAAGGAGAAGCCCAGAAGCTGGACTCGCAGTCCTCAGAGAGCGAGCGAGGATCAGGCCTGTGCACCACCTCCCAGCCCCTCTGCCTTTCCCTGGCCCGCAGTCCTGTGGGGGCTGGGCACACACGGAGGCTACAGCTGTCCATCTTAGGGAGGCGAGTTTTGCTTTTCAGGGCTAAGATTTTGAAACCACTGATGAGCACAAAGAAGCTGCTCATGACCAGAAGGCATATCTCGACCAGTGTAAGCGTCATCTGCTAACAGCACTAGTGGCTGTCACTCCGGTAGCACTTACCACGTGCGTGTGCCTTCCTTACTTCACCTACCTCTCACACCAACCCTCTAGGGCAGGAATCATTAACATCTCTGTTTTACAGTCAAGGAAATGGAAACTCAGAGCCAAGAGGCTTGTCTAAGGGTTTTCAGGAAGTAAGTCACAGAGAGCTGGGTCTCGACTTCCATAGTTCATTTGTGCTCTTTCTGGCACAATGGGGCCTCTCCCACCCCCAGGGCAGGCTACCTCACGGGCCAGTTACTCCCAAGGACCCTGTGCTGAGGAGGAGAGGTGGGGAAATCAAGAGGATCTCACCATAGATGGCCACTGTGTCTCTCAGCTCTTGTGTGACATCCAAGGTACCATGGAAGGTGACTGAAGACCCCACCAGTCCCTTACACTCAGGGCCTTACCTGGCCAAGACAGCCAGAGGCAGACTGGGGAGTCCTTGAGCAGAGCTCGTACCTGTCAGCTGAGGGATGTAGGGCAGGCAGAGCCTGTCTGAATTGTAGCCACTGCCCCCCAGGACTTCACTGATCTTGCTCTGGCGGAAGAGGAACTCAATCACCACTCCATCAAGATTCTGAGACAGCCTGGAAGACAAAGGAGGGGAGAGGCAAGTGAGGACCGCGGCGAACTAGGATGATTGCCTCGTGCCTTTGCTTAGCATAAAAGCAACACTCATTAAACAAATTAACAAAGAAGAAAAAGGAAGAAGTCACCCACAGTCCCACTTTCCAGAAATAACCACATTTACATTTTGTGCAAAATCCTTTAGTTATATACATTTATGCACACACACAAGCATCGCCCCGTCCCCCACATTCCTGCTACATGATCTATTTTCTTCACTTTAACCATTCTTCCAAAACATTGTGGATGGGCTACCGGTTGTCTGTTGTGTGGATGGGCCATAATTGGTAAAGCCATCTCCCATTGTTGGGCGTTCTGTGTTTTCAGAATATCTTTTCCTTGAGTTCCTCTGATGCTGAGACAATAGTGGCCCACAGACTACAGTCTGAGAATGCCACTTGGATTGACGGCAGCGTCTTGTCAGGAACGACTCCTCCAGGATGCATTCCCAGGGTTTGGCCAGAGTTCCCAGGGGTTGCATCACATACTCTACAGTACAACACACCAACATGGCTCAAGGCGTGGATTATGGCCATGTGATGGGAGTCAAACTCGACCCAGCACTTCTGAGCCACAGGCAGGGTCCACTTTCCGCCCTCAAGCCCACAGACGCCCTCAGACCGCCCCCCTTCTCCACCAGCTGCCTCGGGTATCCCTGACCATGGCCCAGGTGTGCTCCTACCTGGGCCTCTCCACAAACACGTCCTCAGGGAGCATGTACGGAGCCTCTTTCTTCCGGGTCTCTATCACCTGCAGTTTGGAGGAATTGTGATAGAGCTGGGTTCAGCAGGGAGAAGGAGCTGGAACAGGCAAATGAAAGATCTCCCGCCCCTCTAAGCATTTCCTCCCTCCCACAGATTCCTTGGCAGAGCACCCTACAGCTGGGCTTCTCAGGGAGCAACAGTGCCCTCGGAGCAGCCAGAGAAGCCCAAGAGGACGGCTCAAGCTATCCCCAACGACACATATGCATGGTGTCCTCCAAATGCAGAGGACTTAGCTCCCAAGAGACTGCAGTGTCCTGCTCCTGTGCCCTATTCCTGCTTCTATTTAAACACGAAAAAGGGAGCACAGGTCACCCCAAACCCAGGTGCATTGCAAAACCATTCTGATGGACAGTGACACGTTGAGCTTCCCTCAGCATCCTTTGCAAATTTTTGACAAGAAAGGTGAAAGTTATGGAGATGGTGAGAAGCAGGAGGATAGTTGGCCTGCAAGTACGAGCAGGAGGCAAGAAAGCGATGATACCACTACTTTCAATGAGGAGGACATCTGGGCATTGCCTCTCCTGCACTCCCTCCTCAGCCCAGAGGCTGGGAGGGTCCTGGCACAGTGATACAACACCCTTTCCCCCCCCGCCCCCCCCGAGCCAGGCCAAGCCGGCTGAGACCTGGGATTTCTTGTTTTGTTTTATTTTGTTTTGCTAGTGTATTTTAAAGTTAATCCTATCATCATATCATTCCACCTATAAATACTTCAGTATGTTTTAAAATGTCTTTTGCAACAATTGAGAACATTTGATTACAGACTGGGTATCAGGCAACACCAAGGCATAATTGATAATTTAATTAGGCATGTCGATAGCATGGCAGTTATGTGGGAAAGTGTCCTTTTTTTTGGTGAAGGAGATTGGCCCTGAGCTAACATCTGTTGCCAATCTTCCTCCATTTTGTATGTGGGATGCTGCCACAGCATGGCTTGCTGAGTGGTGTGTAGGTCCACACCCAGGACCCGCAACACCTGGGCCACTGAAGCAGAGCATGCAAACATAACCACTATGCCACTGGGCTGGCCCTCCATATCTTTTTAGACACACATACTGATAAAGGTAGGCGCAAAACGACCTGATAGCTGAGGTCTGTTTTAAAATATTTCAGAAAAAGAAAAGAAAAAGAAAAGGAGACAGATGAACCAAATGTGGAAAGATCTTCCTGTTTCATCTGCATGACAGCTATATGGATATTCATCGTTCTACTTACACTGCTTTGTGATATTGGAAAACTTTCATAGCAAAAATTTTTTAAAAGCAGTTTTAGTCCCACATGACCTGAGGGGTGTGTGTGGTTCTGGAAGTGGGGGAGGCAGAGCGGGACAGGAGGTAGAGGAGGGCAGGGAGCAGGTGGCCAGTTGGTGTAGGATGCTGCCCATGCCTGACCCCGCCCTTGCTACGCCATGTCACACAGGAGGAAATGCTGCCTCCAGAAACTTCTCACTAGTATCAGTCCCCATGTCAACCCTTTCTTCAATGCCAGGACTAAGCACAGGGCTCATGCAATGAAGGAAGAGTCGTTCTGGGGAAACGCCTGAGCTCCCAGAGTCCTGAGGACACCCACCTCATGGATGTGCTGGCAGAAGGCAGGCACCGTGGTGAGCTGGCTGATGAGGTTGAGGTAGGCGGCGCCCAGCGCATAGAGGGCACAGCGGTTATACACGGGCAAGTTCTCTTCGTTGACCTGCGCCACGTCCTGTGGCAACACAGAGGGGCCTTTGGAGTTTTTAACTGACTAATTCTACTGGCGCCCCACCTTCCACCCAACCTCTCCCCAACCTTCTTTAGAGATTACCCACTTCTCTAGACTAAGCCTTTTTTCAGCATTTGCCCCGTAACTTTCTGGGAGACAGAAGTCACCCTCATCAAAGCTGAAGTGAATTGTCCCCAGAACAATCCATGAGCTGGAGGCTCACAAATACTTGAGTAGAGAGGCGATTGACCTCAGTTATCCACTTCGCAGTTCCAGCATTAGTGACCTTGACTTGCCCACGCTCTCTCACTAATCCTGCCTCTAGGATGCTGTTTCCTTCACACAGACCTTGGGTGATGCTTGGAGGACTGGGCTGGCTTGCTAGGCTGGGCTCATATGTTAAACTGACAAAATTGTCAGAGATCTAGGGGATTGGGACACAAAGCAATCTCAAATTCCAGAATGAAGACAACCATCCCATCTGGGTGGGCCATGCAGGGTGTGGCACCGTCAAGCAGGTGGCCTAAGACTCTACCCAACTGACTTCCTAGGTTTGCTACCATTCAGGA
This sequence comes from Equus caballus, assembly GCF_041296265.1. Lineage (NCBI taxonomy): Eukaryota > Metazoa > Chordata > Mammalia > Perissodactyla > Equidae > Equus > Equus caballus. The sequence goes on from NC_091698.1 coordinate 86,502,038, forward strand.
TCTGATGCCCGCCCAGCTTAAGGAGCCCGGAGACCCTGGTCTTTGAGATCTGAAGCACCCAACCCGGTTCCCTGCGTCCTTGGGAGCGGACTTCCTCCCAGGCAGACTGTCAGCATCTAAAGCCCTATGTGGTGCCACACTGGCTGCCTGAGAGTCACGGGGGAGGCTTGTGGAGCCTCCAGGCCCTCAGGCTTGGGGATAGAACTGGGAATATGTATCTTTAATAACTGCTAAAGGCAATTCTGAAGCACAGCCAGCTTTGGGAACCAGACAATCTTTAGACGAACAGGTTTGTTTTGGGATCACTCTGGGCTCATGAGCACCCTCTGGGTAATCTTTGGAGTCTCATTCAGACCCTATGAGAGCCTTGAAATACTAGTGGCTAAGGGGTGTTTTAGCCCCGTAGCCTCCTTTAGCCTGAGGATGGGCTGAAGCCACGAATTAAGCACTCTTTGGTGGTTCTCCAAACAGGATCACGGTGTGTGGTCTCCCTGGTGGAATGGCCAACCAAGGGTACAGTATTCCTGGGCTCCAAAATAATTGGTAAGCAGTTGCTACTTGCACTCTCATTAGTGCTTGGCCAAAACAGCTCCCTTCCCCCTGATTCCAACCCAATGTCCTACCCACAGCAGGCCCCACCTGAACAGCCAGCACCAGGCGGATGAGGTCTACCACCACCTCCTCGTTGGCCAGCTCGATGCTGATGAGCGCCAGCAAGCTGTATAGTGCTTCATAGTGCTTCTGTATGTTTGTTTCCTCCTTACAGGTCAGGTAGATGTGTCTGTAGAGCTGCTGGGAGTGCTGGGGATGGGGTAAGGGTGGAGCAAGGCCACAGTGGCCAGGGGTGGGGGACAGGAGGGGCAAAGAGAATGGGAAGACCAATCTGAAGGGAGTGGGACAGCTGTGAGCACCCCACCTCCACCCTCAGGGAGAGGATGCCTTTAGAGCAGACCCCAGAGGAAGCGAACACACTCAGGAGTACGTGTTTAGTGAAGGGCGGGTCCAGGGAAACCGGCAACAAAAACTTCTGCTCAAATCCAGTTTTAGGAGAACACAATCAGTGGCCCTGGACTGGCTCACCAGGGGTGGTCCTCACTCTGGCCTCAGCGGTGAGTGTGACCCTGGGGGCTTGACTCCCCAGAGGGGTTGGCTGATGATCTGACTAAGCACAGTCAAAGAGGGAGGAGGCAGGCTCAGGGGGCAATGGTCAGTGGTGACATGGGGGCTGGAAGGTCAGGGTCCACCAGGCCTGGCCCACCAGGGGTTTGCTGTGTCTTGAGGTCGCGCTTGCTAACCTTCTTCATGAAGACGGTGTCCTGCCGGGAGCACTTGTCCACTTTCAGCTTCAGGACAGAGATGTCACTGAGGGTACTGGGAGGGGATTCAAGGGGCCACCTTAGCCCTTTACGAGGCCAGTCAGAGCTCGTGGTGTCATTGGGCTTTATCCCAATGTCGTTAGTTGTACCAAAGCCTCCCAGGGCTCCACCAGCCCTGCTTCTTAGCCCCATCTCCACTTCCTCTAGAGTTCTCAGCCTCTATGTCCTGCCCACTTTTGCTTGTCCTTTTTTCTTAAATACTGATCCAGATTATTCTCTTCCCCCACTTCTTCCCCTCAAATCCCCTCAGTCTCTACTGATAACCCTGCATCCCCTTCCTTCCTTCCCACCTGAAAACTCCCTTTAGAAGCTGCTCTTTATCTCCCAAATCTCCAATCCAGCCCCTGCCCCCCAGGCACAAGTGCCCTTCCAGTCCCTCCTCCCCGGCAGGACTGTCAGTGTCCGTGATTAGCTCCCTAGTGAGTTTCACTGAATATCTGAATTGTCCTCCCACCTGGGTGTGAGGCCCTATTGGGAGTTTTCTCCCGGAGGGGAGACCCCAAGCTCACCTGATGGTAGAGAACTTGTGGCGGTTGCCATGACGATCAAGGAAACTGATGAGAATCTCTAGAACGAAGAGGCGGATCTCTGCATCCTCCATGAGGGCAGTGGAGAGAAGGCGGTCAAGAAAGTTGCTGGGCAGGGCTGACATCATGTTGTTGCACTGGAAACCTGTGGATACCTGCCAGGGAGCCCAGGATGGCAGTGCTTAGGAACTCTGGCCCTCTCAGGTGCAGTGAGGAGAAGGAGCAGCAGCCAGCAGAAGCTGGGTCTGAGGCACCCATCCTCTCTCGACATCCCCCACTCCAGCTCTCCCTACCCTCCAGCCTAGGTTAGGGATGCCTTAGGCAACTTTTTGGAACACTCCAACATCCACATGGGCAACCTGCTTGGCTCAGCTCAGTAGACTTGTGGGTGGATGCGGACAGGGTACAGGGACATTAAGTTGCTAAAAGCAAGCCAGGGGTGAACACTAGAGGGGAGCAGGAGCCAGGAAGCCTCTGAACCTAACGTTGGGCATCAGGTAACCCGTTAGGGCACAACCGATGAACACTCACCGCGAACACAATGCTTCCCTAAGAGTATGGACAGTCACAAAGAAATGAGGAACAGTGGATGCACTTACAGCTGGGCTGAGGAATCAGAACCACACACATAGCAACAACCCAAGAGCACACACAGCATTTGGTTACATTTCTTCTGGCACGGCCACAATGGGGGACTTCTGATTAAAGTAGTCATAAATAGACACATCACACGTGATGTGGGCAAAGCAGTCAAAAGCAGCAAAACATATTTACTATTGAGTCCACATTGCAAAACAATGCCTTTGATGATCCAGCAGGCCCTCGAGGATCCAGCAAAGCCTGGTGGCATCAATAGTAAATATCAGTGTTCACTAAAGGGGGATGTATCTGAGGGTGTTCCAAACTGTCACCTTGATAAGAGGCTGCATACAAATTAATGAGGATAAACTCAGCGAAGAAATGGCAGGAGTCCATAGACCAAGGAGGTAACCGGAAGGGGGCAGTGTCATCACCAAAAGTCTTTATAAAAATAGAGACATGAAAGGCGTGGGCTGGGCAGAGGGAAAGGAAGGCATGAGTGGGAGTAGGGGCCTGTGCAGACTGGTGTGGCTAGAACAGAGACAGGGGCTGAGGGCTGAGGTCGGGGGGGTCTAGGGAGGGCACAAGGGGATTGGGGACCTTCCAACTTCATTCTGAGAAATTTGAAATCTGGATGGATGTAAATTGGAAACTAAGACCTACTCTTTAATGAGGAGCAACATGTGGGGAATGGCATTTCTAGAAAATTCTTCCAGGGGTTGTATTTATGAGAGGTGAGGAGAGATGGAGACAAGAGTGACTATGAGAATAATTCAGTTGTGAGATGTCCAGCGTTTAGGCGTAAGAATACCTGGGGAGCTTGTTACAAATACAGTTCCAGGACCCTGCTCAGACTGACAGCTCAAAATCTCTAGGGAATCCAGGTATTTTAACAGTTGGTCATGGGAATGGCGTTTGAGAACAATGAATCTAGGCTCCAGGGATGGCTGAGAAGATGTAAAGAAGAGGAATGTAAAACACTGATGAAGGGAAAGGTGGTGGCTGGGGGACTGAGGTGGGCACAAGTGCCAAGGTGGAAACAGCAGGGGAAGGACCTGGGGAGACCCTTGGAGGGGAAAGGGCAGGAACCAATAGACTCCATCTCAATACAGAGATGATGCTTGAGTGACAAGGCTATCAGTAGCTGATAAGAAACCTTTGTGGAAATTAGAAACAGGTGTCCTGCCTGCTCTGGATGACCCTGCTCTGCGGGTGCCCGGCCTGACTCGTGAGTGGAACACAGGCTAGCTTTCAGCCCCCTCCTCACCCCTTTGGCTGGGCATAGTTGTGCAGTGTGCAACCTGCATGACTGTATGTGGCAGTCTTCTCTTGGTGCCTTGGAAGGAGCTGCCTCTTGCAGAGGCAGAGCAGGAATGGGGACAGGAGAGGCTCACCTGAAGGAGCGATTTCAGCAGCATAATCTGGGTCAGCCGGTTCCTATTCTCCCTGTAGACCAGAGACACAAACACTCACCAGGGTGGTGATAGGGGTGGAGATGCTGCACTTGCCTGCCCAGTTCTCCCTCGTGGTTAGATTCTCCACCAGGCTCATCTTACTGGGGTACCCAGGACAGAGACTTCCAAAGCCCGGAAGCAGAGCAGGGAATTAATGGCTCCCCCACAGCGGGAGGGAGTTATTGGTGGGACAGCCAGAGGAACTGCTGTGGGATCCAAGGGCCCCACTGAAGGCTGCTGAGGGATTTGAGACTAGAAAACGAGAAGTGAGGGCAGAACCAGGACAGTTAGTGAGGAGAAAGGGGAGAGCCGAAAAACATGGGGAAGGGAAGCCGGGGTGGAATCTACACTGGGAGAGAAGAGGGGCGGAGGGCATGGTGCACTCACCCGGTCCTCCCCGTCTCCATGGGGTGATGCAGGGAAGGCAGTGGGACCTTGCTCATGATGAAGAGGATCACCTCAGAGCGCTGATAAGTGGGCAACGTGCTGGCAAACGAGCCTGCGGGGGGATGGGGGGTGGGAAAGACAGCGGAGAGGGAGGGCTCAGGTGAGGCCAAGGGCTGCGGGGCTCTCCCAGCTCAGCCCTTCAGCTGAGCAAACTACAGCGGAGAGTGCAGGCTGCTTCCCTAGGGAGACAAGACGCGGAGGGAGGAAACCAGGGGGCGCTCCAGGCTCCAGTTCCCTCACTTGCCACTCTAGAGGCTGTGGTTAGGTCTCCGGATGGAGAACTCTGGGCCCTGGGATGAGGGCAGCGGCCCCTGTGCCTGTCTAGGCTCTTTGACGGGCTGCTCTGCTCGTGCGAGCCACTTCCGTGAACCTCCGTGGTTTCATCTATGAACTGGGGCTGGTTCCTGCCCTGCCTCCTTCTCGGAGCTGAGGGGAAGTTCCAACGGTTAGGGCAGGAAGGCTCTGAAGGTGATGAGCCCCAACATGCTTATGAGATGGCTCTTAGTTCTCCTCCACGTCCGTGTGCATATACATTTTCTCCACAGCTGTCTCCCTTTCTCCTTCCTTTTCTCTTCCTCACTCCCCACCTCCCCTCCAGCCGCTCAAACGTTGAAGCATCACTGGGGTGCAGGAACAGTTCGCCTCTCTTAGCCTTTGATCTGAAGTCTCAGGCTGAGGAACCCACGTAGATTGTTCTGGGCTCTCACCCAGGCCCGACCCAGGCCAGTCTGTGAGAGGTGCGCACCGTGGACTGACTCCATTTTCCCCAACGTCAGTGAATAACATGATAGGAGTGAACGACAATCCTACAATGCCCTGGACTGACGTCCTCGTGGGCCTCGCCCCTCCCCGGGCCCCGCCCCTCCCCGGGCCCACCTATGGTCTTGATGACTGCCTCCTGGAACATGCGCTCTTCATGCTCCTTGATGATCTTGGTGCCCAGGCTGATGGCTCCGTCGTAGCTCCCGGTCAGCGCGTAGTCGATGCTGAGCCGCAGCTGCCTCAGCAGAGTGTTGAACATCTCCAGTACCGTGGGCCCTGAGCGCAGCAAGGAGGGAGACCCGAAATCCAGGGCTGGCCCCCTCGCTCCTTCCCCCCTGCCCTGCCTCACCGCGCAAGCCCGGGCCCACTCCCAGCCTGAGGCTTCCTCTGCCCCCACCTTCCCCCACTGATGTCTCCTCCCGAGGAAAACGGGGTCTGAGACCTCCCTACAGTGCCTTGTCCTTTTCTGGAAGGGCAGGCAGCCTCCCGCTAAGGGCAGTTCTTTGTCCTTGGTGGGGTTCCCAGCTCCCACTCCTTCCCACAGGGCCCCCTCACCGACGGAGCCAGTGGCAGCGATGACTGCAGCTTCCGACAGGACCTCCACGATGCCTGCCCGCACCGTGGCTGCGCTGCGGCTGTTGGCATCCAGGTGGCTCAGGAGCTGCTGGATAACCAGGTGGGAGTGCTGCGGCTGGGGGGAGGAAGAGGTGCTGGTCCCCAAACAGCAACCCCCACATGGCCTCGGAGCTAGGGCAGCCCTCGACTGGGACCCCAAGGCCCGTGGGGACAAAAGTGAGGTCCAAGGTCAGTGCTCACTGGAGGTGGGGCCCAGATACCCTGGTTCCTTTTCCTAAGCCCCACCCCCAACCTTGGTCCAACAAGGAGTAGAACCAAATCCCAATGGAGACCTTGATTTCCACCTTTTCCCGGGCCCTTTCACTTCAAATCGGTCAAAAGTCAATTTTAAAGTATTGTCTTCCTTTTCATTTTTTCCCAGGTTCCAGGTCTTACAGTAAGGGCCAGGAGAAGCCACATGGCTGAGGCAAGTGCTGTTCAAAGTGTGACTCAGGGTATAGGACCAGTTTAAGATCTGTCTGATGCCGTTTACATTGAGGTAAGTACAGAAATTGAGAGTAAAGGTTTAAGTAAGCAATTTGACAATGTCGTGGCAGCCAAGCATGGTCTGTGGCTTGTATTTTGCATGGATTTTTCATTTGCTTTATCTAGGGGTTCTTTTTAATTGTGTTTTATAAAGTATTGGTGTGTGACGTATTAGAAATAAAACTAAACTGGTCCTTCTCCACAGCCAGGTTAAGCAGCACTGGTTTAGATAACTAGGGGCTTCGGAGAAGTCACAGAAGACAGCTGGCTTTCTCCGTAAGTGCCCTGGCCTGCTCTCAGAAGTGCCCTTGGCCAGGGGACAGGTGGAGCAGGGCAGCCACTGTACCTGAATGGAGTACATGATGATCTTAAAGCAGCGGATGGCGAACACCTTGGGCTCCCAGAGAGAATGGTTATCCAGATGGCTGCGAGGGAGAGAGTATGGGGGAATGGCTGTGAAATGCAAAGTGGCGTTAGGGAGGAGGGCTCGGTGGCAGAGTGACACCTCCCGAGAGACTCAGCCCCTCGCATGGCTCCCAGGCAAGGCAGGCAGGGCTTACAGGTGCAGCTGAGAGAAGAGAGGCACCAGGGACTCCAGGGCAGTCCCAGCCCCTGAGTTGGAGGGAGGTCAAGGAACAGGGCTCTGTAGTGTGGACTCAGAAATGTATCGGGCACCTTCCTTCAGCTTCGGGGGCCCTCCTACCAACTGCTCTCCTGAAAACTGCACTTGGCCGTGTGTGGCAGCTTTTGCTGTCACAATTCAGGGAACACAGGCACAGAGAAGGGACTGACTTGGCCACAGCCCCACAACTGTAACACCTCCTTCCCTTCTCCCAAGTCAGCAAGGAGATGCCGGGATTTGAAACACTTCAAAGCTGAAGGCTGGGGGGTGTGGGGGTGGGGGGAGAGTACTCACATGAGAACAGGCTTGATGGCGTTTTTGATGTTGCCAAAGGCAGCCCGGCCCAGTAGTTCCCGAAGGCATCTCTCGGCCAGCTCTGCCGGATTCTCCTTTTCCTTCTCTGGTGCTTGGAGGGGCGAGGGAGAGCGGCTGTGGAAACACACAGCCACGTGGTGAAGGACAGAATGCAAAGCTGGGAGGCAGGCTTTGTGAACGCCTGGGTTTCTGCGCTTCATCATGCAAACGGTGAGAGTAGGACAAGCAGGAATTTGAGAGAGGCTGCCTGGGTCACAGGGGAGACATCCCTGTGAAGAAGCCCAGAGTGGAGGAAGACTGGGAGAAGGGATAAAGTTCTTTGTCTGGAAATCCTTAAGGATAGGCCTGATGTGCCTCTGTGGGAGGGGCAGATACCCTTGGGCCTGGTGAGGGACAGACCATGAGTGTCTCCGTGCCCCCAAGTCTTTGGATATGAAGAGAGGGAGGCAGACAGAGTAGGAGAAAGCAAACGAAAGTGAGAGAAAGAAGGAGAGAGAGGAAAAATAGAGAGAAAGGAGAGGCACGGTGGTTGGCTCAGGTGTGACTCAGTGGTACCTGAGTCAAGGGAGTGGGCCCAGATCTGGACAGCAGAAGGAGCCCAGGACTCCCAGCCCTGAGACCACCATAGACCACTGCCTGAGCTAGTCAGGGAGGTGCTATTCCAGGATCGGCCACCAGAGGGCACACTTACCCCCCATCTCCAGCAGCACAGGTTCCACTGACAGAAAGTGGGGAACCCAGTATGTTCAAGCAGTGTGGTGCCCACCCGAGGTGGGCAGCAACATTCCCTCCAGTCCATTTCACAGAGGAGGAGAGCGAGGGGCAGCATCCCACATCTGGGGGCTCCCAGATTAAAACCCAATATCTGCAACTTGTGTCAAGTGACTGCTGGTCCAGCAGGCATGTTTTAAGGGCCTGAAATACCATTAGGAAGTGAGGGAGGAAGCAAGGTCGAGGAGGGAAAAGACCTCAGTAATTGGAGCCATGAAAGGCATTTTAAAACCGCCTTGGCCTGCTGTTTCCAAAGAGACAGAGGTAACCCGACCCTTGGTTCTCTGTGTTCTTACCAGCACGCACACCTACCCCCAGGGAGCCCAGCGTGGTTACTGCCCTTCCTTCAAGAATGCAGACCTTCAGGGACACAGCGGGCTGGCAGGAGTCCAGACCCAAGGCTCCTAGGGAGCCAGCCTTGGACTCACTGCAGAACAGGCCACAAAAGCCAAGATCTCTGGCCTTGTAGCTGGGTTTTACCAAGCAGCCCAAGCCATGTGATTCCCAAGCAGCGGGGGAAGGCAGCCTGGGAGGGCTGCCCATGTCTGCTGTCCAAGCGCCCACCCTCGCCTGCTTACCTCTCCGCCTCCTCCACGTGCTGCAGATTGAAAAGCAGCGATGGCACGATCTTGTCCATGTGCTGTGGGTCCCAGATATTGGCCTGCAATTCGTCATTCACTGTCTTCCTCACCACCCCTTGCAGACCTTTGATGCCCGACATTCGGATTCTGTAAGGAAAAGGTTGAAACGGGGCCATGACATCCTCAGGGCCTGAGAAGTCCAGCTTCTGTGGCAAGGAGAGGAGCACAGTGTGGGGGTTAGGGATGCGTCTGTCCATCAAAAGGCAGAATGGAGTCCACCGTCTGCTCTTCTTGTGATCTGGCCTCCAGGCTGGCTGGCTTCTTGTGCGGGTGGATGTGAGCACAGGAAGCTGTGTCTTCTGGCCCATATGGGAGAGCCCCAGATGGCCCTTGCCCCGCTACCACCTGGGCTTCATCCTTAGCGTGCCAGTTGCTCCAGGCTTCTCCTCTTTAGTGCCCAGCTGGGTTTGTTCCAGCTTGAGCCCAAGATATAAAAGCTCAAAACGCTGTCAAGAACTGATGAGGCAGAATCCAGGGCTATGAGCAATTTACAGAAAGAGGGGATCTGGAAGGAGAGGCACAGAGCGGCCAGGCTCTCCGGGCACAAAGGGGTTTCGGCTGCAGCTAAGCTGGCTGAGAAACCAGAGGGGGAATTGAGTGACAGCGCAGAGGGCATCCATTCACACCTCCTGAGTCCCTACTGCACTGACCCAGGGTCCCTGCGGGAGGGGGCCTCTTTACCGGACGTCTATTTCAGCCTGAACGTCGTTTTTTTCTGTTTCTAATCAAACTTTTTTTCTGGTTATAAAGTAATACATGCTAATTACAGAAAAGTATGAAGAAGATTTAGCCCTACCATCATCAAAGATAACTGTTACTGGCATTTTGGTGTCTTTCTTTTCTTCTGTGCATAATAGGTAACAGAATTAAGAACGTATTGCATATATAATTTATTTTGTTTTTTTCCCCCATAACATCCTATCATGAGCATTTTCCTATATCATTAACTCTTCATAAACACGTCTGAGGTACTGTCATGAGAACTTTCTAAACTAGTCCCCTATTGGTCATTTAAGTTGTTTCTAAATTTTTTGCTACTATAATAATGCTACGATGGACATCACTGTATAAAATATTTTACTATATTTCAAGTCATTCCATGAGTGGAATTACTGAATCAGGAGGTAAGAAATGAAAGGCTCCCAATATCGCCAAATTACTCTCCCCCCCCACCCCCCAACGTGCAGGCTGCCGGAGAATGCCATTCTCAGCGTTCCTCCTCAGCACGGGGGACCTCATTTTAAACATCTGCTCTAATTTCATAGCTCAGAAGGATCCTCACATCTTCTAGCTATTTCAGTTCATGTCCTTTTGATGACTGTTGGAGTTGAGCAGTCTTTCTAAATATTTAGTTGCCATTTGTATTTTCAGCTTCAGTTTGAAGTGCAGTTACCAGGGTAACCCTGGGCCTTACCTGGTGACCGTAACTGGGAGGCAGGAGATGCCTAATAGCACCAGGATACGCTGGCTCACGACCCGTCCGGGCCGGGACCATGGGCAAGGATTCCCCTGGGGAGACACTCAGCTGCTTTGATCTTGACCCCTAGTCAAGACCCTGAGCCAGAGGCTGTCCAGACTTGAGCACAAAGTAACTGGAATACTGTTCCAGTCACTATTCTTGGCTCTGGGTTGAAAGGCCCTCCCTAATGCACAACAGAAATATATCCCAAACATGCTGGACTCGTGTGTCCCACCCAAGGGAGTCTGGCTGGCAAGAAACCAGGCCCGGGGATGGGAAATTTTCTACCCAGGGCGTCCTCATGCGTGACTGTGAATTGTGTTCTTCATTCCTTCCATCTCCCCAGACTACCTTCCACATACGTACACACTTCATTCCAGGCTGACTGACGCTTTCAGAGTAAATTCTGAAAGATCAGACCTGGGGAGAGGCCTGCTCCTCTAACTGCTCCTTCTAATGGGCTCAGGGGAGGCCCACCCACGTGCAAGCAACCTGGGAATTCTCTGAACCCCAAGGGACTACGTGCACATGCACACAAACACACACGCACCCCTATTTATAAGACCCAAGGGTAGTTCTTGGAAAGCGGCTCTGGGCTCTGCAAAGGCTGCGAATAAACAATGGGGAGACCTCAGGGCAAAGGGGTGCAGGGAGGTTCTGGAAGAGAGAGACGACAAAAGGAAGGCTGACTGAGGCACACTCCTCTCACCCCGGCAGGCCCTCCAGTCATGGATGCAGGTGCCCGTCTGTGGGTGTTGATGGCACTACCCCGTTGAGCAACCTCAGCAACCCTCCTCCAGGTGTTCAGTGCATGCCCAGCACCGTCAGAAGGCAGTCCTGACCGTGTTGCTTCTGCGCCTGCTCCGCCTCCCACTGTGGATTGTGTGTGTGTGTGTGTGAGTGTGTGTGGTTGTGTGTGACTGTGCATGTGTGATTTGGTGTGTGTGTGTGGTTGTGTGTGACTGTGCATGTGTGATTTGGTGCGTGTGTGAGTGTGTGTGTAGTGGCATGAGGAGTGTCCCCTCCGTCCCCCCTCCTGAAGGCTTGGCACTGCCTGAATGGTCAGCTCCTGGTACAGCCACACCTGGTTACAGACCTGCAACCCCCCCAACGCCTGCTTGTGGATGGGCCCCAACTGCCCCAGCCCCTTGTCTCTCATAGCCATTTTGGAGTGAGGTGGCTCCTGTGGCAGCCAGTGCTGGGAGAGGACAAGGGGCTCCTGCCTCCTGTGGCCCCCACTGCCCTCATCAGAGGTGCTGGGGCAACACAGCCCCAGGGAGCCCATGACTGGTTCAGGGGATGGGTGACTGGGGAGGCTGAGCCACTCTCGACCAGTCACTCGAGGACCTGCCCGGAGTCATTCCACCGGCTGGGGAGCTTTGGGAACCGGCAACCTGGGGGATGGAGGGATCACTTCCTGTTCATCCAACCCAGACCATCAGCTCTGGTGAGCAAGCTGCTGGGGGCGCACAGGCATCTTTGACTCTGCTGTTGCACAAATGTGGCACTTCAGGCCCCTGTGAGGTGCTGATATGATGAACGAGGGAGCTATCAGCTGACTTCCGGAACAAACCAATGGAGAACTGGTCAACGGTGGGCCCCCAGCCTCTTCCTTCCCCGACTCCTCCCGCAGCTTTGGTTGGTATGGACAGCCTAGCCCTCCTCCTGTCTCCCTCCATCCTTCTTTTCCCTTTGAACACAGTCCTTAGTTTCATATGGCTTCCCCATGCTGAGAACACACTCTGCAGGCAGGGACTGACTTCTCATCCTTTTGCACCTTATTGTTCCAAGGACAATGCTGGGCACAAACACCTGCTTATGCCTCCTCACCACCTACTGCTTCGTCAGGCTGGCGCTGTGTGTTGGGCTTTATCTGCACAGGTTTCTGTACATTTCTTTGTGATTTTATTTGAGGAGTTTTATTTCTATATCGATGAGTGTATTTCTGTGAGCTAAGTATTTTTATAAGTTTGAGTATGTGGGTAGAAGTGTATTCTGTAATTCAAGATGTTTATCTGAAAGTGTTCATTCATTCACTCAACAAATATTTATTGAGTGCCTCCTCTCTCCAGGCACTGTTTTAGCTCCATTTAGCATCAGTGGACAAGACGATGATTGCTGCTCTCACAGAGCTTACATTCTAGTGGGGAGAGACGACAAGGTATAGAAACATAGTAGGTAAATTATGAACGTGTTTGAAGAGGATGTGTGTTATGGGGAAAAAACAACAGAGCATGGAGAGGGAAGAGGGATGTTCGGGGAAGGAATTGCTGTCAAGGGGACATTTGAGCAAAGGCTTAAAGGAGGTGAAGGAGTGAGCTATGCAGATCCATGGAGGAAGCATTCCAGGCACAGGAACAGACTGTGCAAAAGCCCTGTGGCAGGAATGACCTTGGTGTGTTTGTGGGCCAGCAAGGAGGCCTGCGTGGCTGGAGGGGACTGAGTGAGGGAAAAGTGGAGGCGATGAAGTCAGGAGGGCAGCAGGGATCAGCCTATAATGTGAAGCCTTTGGCTTTTTATTGGGTATATATTTTGATGGATAACAGTGAGTAGGTGTGTTTTTGGGGCGTATAAATGCACGCACTTCTGAACAAAAGACAGCATGGGTGTGTGCATGTGTGGCTTTCAAATTGGGCTCACAGGACCATTCCCTTACATCTTGCCCTGTTTTCTGCCCTCAGAGGCTGTTCCTTTAGAAAGCATGTGTGGGGAGCCCAGCTCTGCCTGCTTGCCCTCCTAAGTCCCACCAGGTGCTCTTTCCTCCCAGCATCATCAAACAGAGGTAAACGCCAATGGACTCAGACATGCAGCCCAGGCCGGGAGCTCCCTAAGACCCACCAATGCCTCTGTCATTTGCTGTGCGCCCCTCAGCTTCCCCTGTACTCACTTCGTCTTGATTTCCAAGTCATCATGGCTGCAGTGGCACATTTCACTGAAGCGGGACACAAAGAAGTCATAGCTGCGATGGTAGGAAGGGGTGTCCTCCTCGATGTTGGCAAACTTCACAAACTATCCGGAAGGAGAGAGAGAAATGCGCGTGAGAGGTGACTCGCTGTGCTCCTCACCTTTGGGCGCTGGGACTTGGTGTCCCCAGATCCCCTGCTCTAGCAAAGCCCTGGGACAGACACGTCCTGGGAACCACGCCTCCCAGGGCCCGGCTCTGGTTTGCCTCCCAGAGCACACTCGGGAGATGTGATTTCCAATCCTGCTCACCTTTCCTGTCCACACAAGACCGGACCCCATGGCCCTTCTCAGCCCCTCCCTGCTGGGTGAGCAGAGGACGGAAAGGACGAGAAAATGAAGGGGATTCATTGAAGCTGCTGCTCCCTTTTACGTCCAGGGCTGCACCAAACACACACAGCCTGACAGGCTGTTAGGAGAACACTGAAACTGAGCGAAAGCCAATGTCAGAGCATAGAGCACCACCCTAGAATGCCTTCTGGGGAACCAGAACAAATCTGAAATTTGATTAAAAATGTAAGCCCATTTTATTGTTAAAAATTTGAGTAAATTTTTAAAGTTCGCCATTTCAGTTCAGGAAGTCTTACTCAGCATTCTCAGCTGCTGGATTCCTTCTGCCATCACCATTCCGCATATTTGCAATTCTAATTAGGACTTAATTTCAACTAAGTCCCACAGAGAAGCAAGAATCACAGACTAAGTGGAGTTAAATTACTAAAAGAGAAATATAATTCTTATAGGTTATTTTGTTTAATGTTATAAATTTAGTACCACAAACAGCTCTAAAAAGATTAGACTTAATATAAAATCTATTCTCCACTATTCTCCTTGTATTATTATTTAATTTTTATAAACGTTGGTTGGCTCAGAAAGGATAGACTGTTATTCCTAAAATTATCTAGTTAGTGCACACTCATAATATTCAGTATCAATTGTCAATCTGTTTCCCTATTTAATTAAAAATTGTTAATAACTTTTTCTGAATGAAAATTAGCAACTTCCACAAACATCATTAATTATTATAGTGTTTTGTTCTTGCAATAATCAATATACATTTATTTTCTGCTCACTGATAGGATCTCAACACGCAAAGCAGATAAAGAGATCTTTCCTTCCAAGTTACATCTGACATGCGTACATAAACTTGGAAGCGGATATTCTGTTAGTGGCAATAAATTCAAACAGCGTTGCTTGCATTGTTGATGTGGTTGTGCAGAAGGGGCATGGTGGTAATCCACGTGATCACAAGATCATTGATTAGACCCAGATTCAGGAGTTCCAGAAACAACGATACAGTCGGCCTTTGGCTACATGACCTTCCTAGGCCCCCAAAGGCTAGAACACAGACTTAGGCAGAAGCGAAGTTTGGCTGATGCTAAATTTGGATGCACTGCTGCTCTTGACCACCGACAGGATGTCCCCAGGCTGCAGTCCCCACGGCAAAGCCAGGCGTGGTCAGGGTGTCCGTCCGCTAGAAGGGGACGCACAGCGATAGGGGTTCTAACTGCAGATCTATCTATAACCGGCGGTGTGACCTTTGAGGGGGACATTTAACTTCTCTTATGTTTGGTTTTCCCATGCGTAAAATAAGCAGCCCAGTCTTCATTCACTAAGGTGCTTAATTTTTTAATTTACATTGTGTCTACTTCAAATATGATGAAGACCACCTGTGTGCATGCAGAGTGCACATATTTTAGAATAATTAAAATAAGACTGAAAAAAAAGAGGCCAGTAATCAAGAGGGAGAAACAGTCAAACAAAGACTTTGCCCCTAGCATTTAGCGACTGGGCAGACTCCTGTGTATGCCGGGAGAATGATGGCCACACTTCATGCTCGCTGGCTCTGGAGTTTACACGCTAATAGCAGCGGACGTTTAGAAACTTACATATGTCAGGTACTATTCTAAGCATTTTACATACATCATCTCTTTTATGTCTTAAGATGACTCTAAATTAGACAGAGATTGTTATTCTCATTGTACAGAGAAAGACACGGAGACCCACAAATGTTACATACTGGCCCAGGGTCCTGCAGGGGTCACCCAGCTCTCAACCCTCTGGGCGTCCCCTGCAGGCCTCTGAGCAGGAGCTGTGCCCTAAAACCTTCTCCTGGCTTTATCCCTGCTCCCTGCTTCCTCCAGCGCCTCAGGCCAAACGACCCAGGAGAGCTGCTTTGGGGATGGAGGGGGGGCCCCCCCGCGGTATTGTCAAGGAACAAGCAGAGGATGAGGAAGCGGGGTGGGGGGTGGGGGTGGCCTTATTTTGGGCTTATTAAGGGCGCTAGTTTCCAAACGCTACAATACAGCAGAGTCAAGGGGGCTTGGTAACCTCGCAGATTTCTGCCACCAGCCCCGGACATGCAGAGTCAGGCTTGGAGGAGGCCCAGAATTTCCCTTTTAACAAGGTCCCAGGAAACTCATGGGATGGTCTGAGGCCCACGCTTGAGAAACACTGCAGGACCTATGACAGCCAACCTGGCCTCGTCTCTTCCCCTCCAACCCCTCTCCCAACACTGACGCTTCTCTGAACCGATTCCTGATCTCTGGGAAACCTGACGTCGAGTCCCCCTTCACTTTCGACTTTGACTTTCCTCTTTCTCATAGTGTCATGGAGCCACCAGCAGGACCTGCATGCTCCGTCACGCCCAGTGTCCCTTCTGACTGGCCGTTGCCCGTGCTGTTCAGGCTGCTAAATATTTCGTCTATGACCCCCCTGGCTGTAAGGTTAGAATTAACATTACAATCAATTTTTAAAAACTGAAAATTCCGTGACAGCCACTGAGGTAATGCAGGTAATGTACAGAACACACATGGGGTTCCCTTTCTAAAACCGTGGTGGCCTTTTTCTAGGCTAGGCCAGCAGTTTCTCCTGAATCTCTCCCAGCTGGGACAGCCACAGCTGCTAACCTCACCGGAAAACTCCCTCATTCTTCTCTTCTGTGATTCTCTGCCTCCCTGGACTTTTGCTCTTCTGTACTTTTCTTCTCTGGGAACTTAGTTTCAATTTCAATTTTGTCCAAATTTCAATTTGGACATAAGGCTTCTATTGAAGCAGACTGCGCTCCCCTACATCTGCTGGGCCCACAGTCAGACGCTCGTCCCCTTGCTCTGCTTCTTGTCATCTGTGTGACTATGGACAAGTTGTGTAACTTCTGAGCCACTGTTTCCTCATCTGTAAAATGGGGACAGTAGGAACTATGCCATGAGGTGGTTGCCAGGGTGAAATGAGGGGAGGTATGCAGAGTGGCCGGCACAGTGCCTGGCACTGAAGAATGCTCAAAACAGAACTGGGGTGAGCAGGGTGACTGTGGCCATTTATGGTCTGCTCCATCCACTCCTGGCCAAGGTTCAGGTGCAGTGACCCTTGTCCTTTCCATGCCACCAACACGGGCCCAGCCAGGCAATCACAGAGGGGGAACCTTGATGGGCAGCATGGCCTGTGCAGACAACACAGCTCAAATGTGACACTGGGGCGGGGCAGAGACCAGGAAACAAGTTACAGCCACCCTCCAATGAACTGGTGCCCAAGGGTGGGAGTGGGGACAGTGACCGAGAGCAGGGGAATTGGAAGATGATGGCCAAGCCCTCTGAAGCACCACTCAGGGGCTGAATGTCATTTAGTCCAATGGAGTGAGACAGAGCACAGCACGGAGGCGCAGGAGGGAGGGGTGAGAACGGGAGCTCCAGCAGCCATCAGTGCAAGACGGGGAAGAAATGGCCAAACACTTGTTTTCTGCTCTTTAAAATGCATATGTCGCCTCCCAGGAATATGAATAAAGTAGAGAAAATCAAGAAAAGCTCCCTGAGCTCCTGGAATAACAGGAACTGTGTGAAATCAGGACTTACTATTAGTAAGGTCTTATTTCTAAGAGGCTTAAGCTTTTTATGGGTCCTACAGGATTTAGCACCGCACAATCCCGCAGTAAGTGTTTGTGGGGCAGTGTACAAATACGTTCAAGACAC
The DNA here is from genome assembly GCF_041296265.1 of Equus caballus. Lineage (NCBI taxonomy): Eukaryota > Metazoa > Chordata > Mammalia > Perissodactyla > Equidae > Equus > Equus caballus. The sequence goes on from NC_091698.1 coordinate 86,519,015, forward strand.
CGCTTAAAAAACAGCGCTCTATTCTTCACACGTCTGCGGCTCCACTCAGGTGCTTTCCCATCCCATTTGATCAGAAAGACAAATTTCAAAGATGGTGGTAGTGAAGCTTGTCTGCTTTGGTTTAACTCATACCTTGTTCTGTTGGAAGCCTTCAAAATATCCAAAAGGCACGTGTCCTTGAAGAAGCTATTTATAGACACAGAAGTTTGTGTCAGGAGCAGCCACACGAGGCCCAGTACCCCGTCTTTAACACCAGGTGTAGATGGGAGCAATTTGCGAAATAAGCAGTTAACACCTATATTCTAAGTAATAAGAACATTAAATATTTCTATGGCACTTGGAGCTTACACATCATATTAGTTTCCTGGGACTCCAATCTCTGCCTGTCTTCAATCGTCTTCTCCCTCTGCCTCTCTCTTGTAAGACCCTTGTGATTGCACTTAGGGCCCACCCAGATAATCCAGGATAATCTCCCCGTCTCATAATCCTTAAAATGCTTAACTTGATCACATCTGCAGAGACTCTGTTTCCATCTAAGGTGACACTCACAGGTCCCAGGGATTGGCATGTGGACGTCGTGTGGGAGGGCCATTTTTCAGCCTATCAGAACATCCATTCTCTGATGAAATTTTTGGCAAACCAGTGAGTCTCGCAGGACCTCTCTTACTCCCATTGTGAAGATGAGGAAACTGAGGCTGTAAGGGAGCCGGTGAATTATTTCAGGTCAGCCAGCTTGTGACAGGTGGAGCCGGGCCCCAAACTTAGGAATTCTGATATACTCTGATGCCCTTGGCCTTCTACTAGCGGTTTTTAAATTTTAATGTGCATGGGAACGACCTGGGGAGCTTGTTGAAAATGCAAACTTCTGAGCCACCCCAGGCTTGTTGAACCAGACTCTCTGAGGGAGGGCCCAGGGCTCTGCATTCTGCAAAGTCCCTCCATCTCCTACCCTGGAGTCTGGGGCAGGGGATCTACAGCCCCCTGTCCTTTGTCCCTTTCCTGGTAAGCTGGACCAGTAGCTATGGAAATGTTCCAAGGCAGGCTGGGAGAGAGAAAGCTTAAGCAGTATGTTAGGAAAATGTAGGAAAGCATGTCCTTGGGAATAGAGGCCAGTCAAGGCTGGATAGATGGCCACCTCCTTCAAAGACCACATCCTTTGAACTGGAGTGGTTTGGAGTTGAACCAAGCGTTGGATGGGTGACCTGCTGTGGACCCATCTCTGGGGCCCAGGACTGCCCAGGAGGCTGCAGCCTTGAGAACCAGGCTATCAACCCTTCCATTCCCATGTTCGCCAGGACTTTTGCTCTGTTATGGGGTCTGGTGATGACACTGTGCTTAATGCCAGTCCCCAACCTCCCATACAGAGGGTATGTGCCCTGTTTATTACATTATGGGTGGCACCAGGGCTAGCTAATAAAATAGGCACCTTTTTGGTACCAGGATCTCCTAGCATCCTTGGGAACCCTTGGTCTGATAGCTTGATAGAAGAAGCTTCCCTCCCCAGAGTCAGAAAGTATGAGAGCACAGACACACCAGCCCAGATGACCTGGTCAGGGAGCCTTGGCCTGCAGTGTCCCGTGGAGGCAGCTGCTAGAGAGCTCACCCCAAGCTGTTCCCGAGTCATCCAGGAGCTGACAAGAGGAGGCCAAAATGGAAATTTTGGTCATCATGGTTCAGAGGGTCAAATTGGGATGCTTCATGGGAGCCCTGGTCAAGGGACCACACCCACTGTGGAAGTCCACCTAGGAAATGTACCGAAACCTGGCTGAGGTGGGGTTGAGACTCTAAGGTTAAGTCCTTCATCCCTCTGATAAGAGGCAGTATAGTGTCATGATTATGGGAAGGAGTCTGGAGTCAGACTGCATTTCTGAATCTCAGCTCCTCCACCTAGTAGGAGGCTGATCTGGGGCAGGTTACTGAAGCTCCCTGTGCCTCAGTTGCCCCACCTGTAAAATGGAGCTAACAAGAGCAGCTGCCTTGTAGGCTTGGCATGACCAGCCCATCACAGTTAAAAGCTGCCACCTCATTTTCCCCCAGTGCATTTCCGGCTTGCTGTCAACACTCCGTGAGTTCTCACTGGGCCCATTTACCTGTGTGACTGGGCACTGTTTTTTTAAATGCCTGATACAGCAGGAAATTCCTGCCTGCTTCACCTCTACCATTGCTAATTCATACCTTACAAATGGCTTTTATTAAAATGCTACTTGCCTAATGCACAGGATGGTGAAATAATAAAGTTGAGGTTTTTTATTTTATTTTTCAAAGATATTGCAATGATGAGGAAGGTCTCCATAGCAACGAACTGAAGATTCTGAACATGTGACACTTCAAAGGTCACGGGCACTGCTAGGGCTACCCTTTCAAGATCAAAGTTTCAGCTCTTTGTAGAGAACAAAGGGTGTCAAGCTTGCTGAAGCAGATCACCAACCCTCCGCTACAGCCACGAAGGAGCCAGAATTGTGTGAAAACTGAGGGTTACTAAGGGCCTGGGTCAATAAAGAGAAAGCAAGCTCCAAATATTGACATTGCAAAACCAGCTCTCCCCTGGGCTGGAAGATGGCAGCTGAGCTGGTTGGCCTCACTTCAGCACCAGCCGAGCCTCTCCAAGCAGAAATGAGCCTTTTTCCTTCTGTGGACGGGCATTCTGAGCCACACAACTTCCTGCATCCGCGGCAGAACCACAGTTTAAGATGCTGGCCGTAGAGAGAACCCCACTCTCTCACGGGTCTAGGACGGCAGGCCTTTCTGCTGTGTTTACGTAAAGAGAAAGGGAGCTGGTTTTTCGCTTCACTAAGACAAATCCTGGCCGGAAAGCAGATCTCGTCAACCACATGGTTTTGAGTTTAACGCCCCTGCCCCGTTCTCCCAACTGCTCTTGTTGGCAGGGTCTCCTGGGAGCAGTTTTCACTAAACCCAGAGAAAGAGTCCCACTGTGACGTGATGATGTCCTGCAAACCTCCTGACTGCCAGCCAAGGCATTGTAATTCCCCAAACCTAGGACGTCCTCTCCTGTCTACCCACATTACGTCTTCCCTCCTTCAAGATTCTTTGCAAAACTGGCATGGTATTAAGATCTCTTGGGAACGCCCAGTCCTTGCTCATCGAGAAGGTGATCCCTCTGGCCCCCAGCAGCCCCACGTGCGGGCCCCTATGGCCTGCACTCAGGAAGCACAGAGCTGGGGAAGCACCGGCTGCCTCTGCTCTAAGTTCCCCGTCATCTGCTGGGGCTGACCCCGTGACCTGAGCTGTTCCCTGGCATTGCAGCTCGGACCTGATCTGCCTTCATGGAACCCACTTCTAGTCTGCTGTTTCCAGCAGTGCTAATTTCTGCACTGGGGTTGGCGATGGGGAGCATTTTCAGTCTATAGACGACAGTTAAAACCACAAAAGTTCATGAAATTGCCCAGGGGGAGCATAGAGAGTGAGAAGAAGATGGAACACCAACCCCGGAGACCACAGATATTTCAGGGGCACGTGGAAGAAGACAATCACTGAAGGAAGCTGTATCAGTGTCCTATTGCTGCTGTCATAAATCACCCCAATTTAGCGGCCTAAAACAACACAAATTTATCATCTCACAGTTCTGCAGATTAGAAGTCTAAAATGGGTCTGCAGGGCTGCATTCCTTCTGCAGACTCCAAGGCAGCATCTGTTTCCTTGACTTTTCTAGCTTCCAGAAGCCACCTACATCCTTTGGCTCAAGGCCCCCGTCCTCCATTTTCAAGGCCAGCAGAATAGCATCGTCACATCTCTTTCTCTCTGTCCCTCTGCTTCCATCACGACATCACTTTCTGTCTGACTCTGACCCTCCTGCCTCCCTCTTATGAGGATCCTTGTGATTACGTCGGGCCCACCTGGATAGTCCAGGATAACCTTCCCATCTCAAGAGCCTTAACTTGATTGTATCTGCCAAGTCCCTTTTGTCACATAAGGTTACACTCACAGGTTCTAGGGACTGGGATGTGGACATCCCTGGGGGACCATTATTCAGTCGACCACAGAAACTAAGAAGGATGAGCCACGTGGAAAGAGCTACGGTGACAGGGCCAGGAAGTCAAGGGAGTATGAAGAAGACACCATCTCAGGGAGAAATGCCACCAAAGGTAAAAACATCAGCTGAAAGATGAGTGGGGGATGGGTATTTGTATGGTTTCCACAGATTTCTAATTGCAAAAACAAAAAGGTGCTTTTACAATGGCAAGAGCCAGCGGTCACCACCCTAACCTGGGATGGCACTTAGCATCCATCAAAGTGAGACAGCAGACATTTGTGCTCCTGTCGTGATGCTCCTCGCAGTACCCAGCACCCCCGTGAGGTATTACGGCCAAAAGTATTTAACTGCATCCACTCGGACCTTCAGATTGAATTCCTGTTTGCAGGAAGTGGGAGACAGGAAAGCAAAATAAATGACACCCAAGGAAATAAGCAAAATCCAGAAGGCGGGGCATTCTGCAAGGCCCCTGACCTGGTCTCTTCAAAAGGTCAATGTCATGAAAAACAAAGTGGGGTGGGAGAGGCGTTGGGAATGACTAAGAGATAACACAGAAAACAAAGTAAATGCATGATCTTTTTTGAATCCTGATTTGAAAAATAGCTCTCAGAGACAATTTGGGGACTATTAGGGAAATTTTAATTTGGACTAAATATTAAAAAAAATCGGAATGATAGTTTTGTCAGGTGAGCTAAAGGTATTTTGTGGTTATGCAGAGTGCAATTTTTTTCGTTTTTTTCTTGTTTGTTTATTTACTTTATTTTTATACTAGAAGAGACTTAAACTTATGTTTAGACTGAGAAGGAACCAGAGAAAGGAAAAGGGTGAAGACATGGAGAGAGAAATAATGGAGGTAGGAGGGTTCCTGAGGAGATGGGAACCTTCAGGAGAGGAAGGAGACAGAGGCAGAAGTTGAGGGAACCCCAGCTGACAGCCGCTATTTTCTCAGTGGGCAGAAGACAGCAAGGCCACCTGAGACTGAAGATGCAGATTTGGGAAGGGACTTGAGAAAACAGAAGGTTTGCAGTGACCACTGAGAGGATGAGAGAGGGTGGTGGTCAAAGAATGAACTGGGGGGCTGTCCTGGAAGCCCCAATAAAATTGTAAAGCATGTATTTACAGAGGCCCCACCCCCATGTCGTGTGGTTCTCTGAGCTGGGACCGCGGGTGGAGAAGGCAGAGTGTGGCAGGGAGGCTAAGACAGGTGAACAAAGAGTATGGTTCCCATGGGGTCTAGGCGGGAGGCCACGAAAGGAAACCTCAGGGGGAGCTGACCCTGAGAGAAGGGAAGGCATCAGGGAGGTGACATCTCAAGGAGGTAGAGGGGCGCGAGAGAGCAGCAGGAATGGGCAGAGCTCTGGGCGGTCACAGCCTTCCGGTTGTGCAGGAAGGAAAGAGCTGGAACCTGCTGGAGGAGCCACCCTTCCCCAGAGTGGCGGCGTGACTCGCTTTCGCACCACCTCAGTGTGATTGACTTGAGGTTGTGCTGTGATCAACCCACAAATGCTATACGCCATTGACTTTGGGTCACTCGCAGCCGAAAGTGCCATTTTTTAAAATTCACAGAATTAACCCTTTTAAAGTGCACAATTCAGTGGCATTTAATACATTCACAATGTTTTGCAACGAAAGCATTTTCCTCACCCCAAAAGGAAACGCTGTACCCATTAATCAGTCAGTTTCCATTCCTCTCTCCCCCAGCCTCTGCCAAACACAATCTGCTTTCTGTCTCTGTGGATTTACGTATTCTGAACATCTCATATAAATGGAATCATACGATATGTGGCCTTCTGGTTTGTTCCACCTTTTGGCTATTGTGAATAGTGCTGCTATGAACACTTGTGTACAAGTATTTGTTTAAATACCTGTTTCCAGTTCTTTTGGGTGTAAACCTAGGGAGAACTGCTGAGTCATATGGTAATTCTATATGTTTAACTTTTTGAGGAATCACTCGGCTGTTTTCCACACCATTTTACATTTCCACCAGCAATTTCTACAGATCCTCACCTACAATTTTATAGGGTTTTTTTTTAATAGCCATTTTTTACACCCACTTATCTGGGTGTGAAGTGGTATCTCGTTGCGGTTTTGACTTGCATTTCCTTAATGATTAGTGACATTGAGCATCTTTTCACGTGCTCGTTGGCCATTTGTGTATCTTCTTTGGAGAAATGTCTATTCAAGTCTTTTGCCCGTTTTTAAATTAGGTTGTCTTTTTGTTGTTGAGTTGTAAGAGTTTTTCTTATATTCTGGTTACTGGACTCTTATCAATATATGATTTGTAAATATTTTCTCCCATTCTTTGTGTTGTCTTTTCACTTTCTTGATAGTGTCCTCTGATGCATGAAAGTTTTTAATTTTGATGAAGTCCCATTTATCTATTTTTTCTTGTGTTGTTTTTGTTTTTGATGTTCTATCTAAGAATCCATTGCCAAATTCAAGATCATAAAGATATATACCCTTACAGTTTTTTCTGAGAGTTTTATAGTGTAGCTCATATATTTAGGTCTTTGATCTATTTCTAGTTAATTTTTCTACATGTTGTAAGGTAGAGTTGAAAGTGCAAACTTTAAATCCACGACCCTTCATATTTTACTATTGACAGTATGCTAATATATTGCGTTATTTATGTAGAGGACCTTGGCATTCTCAGATTTAATATTTTCTGTATATCATTAGCGAGTGACCTCAAAAGATTAGGACACACGGTCACTGCACTGTCCCAGAGACACACACTTGGAACCATCAAGCCACAAGGCGGGTGTGCAGAAACACAGCCCTGAACGAGCCTCGCTGGCCCTGGCTCCCCATCTTCTCCAGACTTTCCTGGTCCCTCGTTGTCATTCAAAGCTCAGATATTCTCATTAAGGGCTGGAAAGCGTCACCTAAATTTTTAAAATTATACTTTACTCCATGTAATGTGCAGGAGTGGTATTAGCAAATTTGTATTTCTCAGCACAGCTTCATCCTTGGGGTGATCAAGCCCAAGTTGGATGAATATCCATGAGGGATGTGGAAAGAAAGGAAGACGGAAGGAGAGAGGGAGGAAGGGAAAGAGAGAAAGAGAGAGAAGAAAGGAGGGAGGGAGCAAGAGAGGAAGGAAGGAAGGGAGGAAGGAAGAAGAGAAGGAATCCTGCACAGGTTTAAGACTGCAGCGTGTCAGCGGTCCCCAAACCTACTGCTACTGTCACAGGCAAACGAAAACCTAGACCCCCAGGTGCCCCCTCCAGGGATGCTGATCAGTGGGTCTGGCTGAGACTTGGGAATCTGTAGGTTTCTAAAGCTCTCCAGGAGACTCTGTCGTTGGCCAGGTGTGGGACCTGAAGTGGGTAGGGTTTCTGGAGAGACGCTCTGCAAAAGGAGGAGATTTGTTCTGAGCCGGTTCAGGCAGCAAAACCAGGTCTGAGGGCAAAGCTCGAGGGAGGCAGAGCCGGCTCAGGGTGAATGTTTTTCTCAGCTTCTCACCCACAAGGCCATGGGCCACTTAGTGACAGAGTGAGCCTGGCCACAGAGAGGCTGGAGCTGTGGCTGGCTCTGGGGAGGGGACCCCACGTTAGGTGGGGCCCAGTGAGGGGAGACTACATGGTAGAGGGCTGAAGACATCACTGGCTAAAGCCGGGGATCACTGTGCAAGCACACACGAGCTATTTGACTTCTCTGGGCCTCTGCTTCCAGGCAGAGAAATCCAGCAAAATGAGGGTGTTGGATGAGCTCAATGGTTTTCTTCTTTTCCTTTTCTCTTTTTCCCTACTTCCTTGTCTTTCTTTTAATTTCCTGGCAGTAAAACTCTTTATCCAAATGAAATGTTGTAAGCTTCCATACACAGTCCTTTTCTTTCTCGTCCCCCAGGTCCCCTTTGCCCCCACAAAGCCTCGAATCATAAAAACCAGTAGAAATGCAGAGGCTAGACTCTCTAAGATTCCATCAAGCACTGGCATACTGGCGGTTCTAAAACGATGAGGAGCAAAAGAACACTCTTCTTGGGAAGCTCAAGCAAGATCCCAGGCTTAGAGCTGGAAAGGGCCTCTGGGGGAAGGGCACCACGAGCAAAGGCCGCTTCCGAAGCTGGACTCGGAATCTACAGCAATTATTTGACCGAACCTCCTGACAGTCGCCTGTCCTTATATTATCTTCACTGTCTGCAGTACGGAAATTATTAGTCGACTCACTCTCTTGCTGATGCAATATTTCACTGTGATGGGGAATCTAGGAATTTGCAGGGCCCTGAAATTTTCAAGGCTCTAGCTAATGAAACACCTACTCTGGGCCAGGATTTGCTATGGGGGAAAGCAAGAGCTGGCAGCCACCTGCTTTGTGTCCCCCACAGGGAGACGCCCTCTGGATGCACGATGACTGGTTTATTTTCCATTCAGATGTTCTCTTCTAGACTATAGTTATCTTAAACAGGACAAGTGAGACAGTATCTGAAGCTGTTGCCAGGGCAACCTCACAAAAGATTTTACCCTCAGCTACTGTATATGTAATTTGTCAAAGGCAGCTGGCTCATAGAGAGAGGAAAGAGAAGGGAATACGGTGTTACTTTTGGTAGCCTTGAAGTCAAGTTGAAAGATTATCTTCCAATTAAACGAACTCACATGGAACAGGAAAGTAGCTGTGAACCGTGCAATAAAAATTCAGGAAAGTCAGACCAGGAATGGTAAGTGGGCAAACCTTAAACTTTTCTTTTGTGAAATCTGTAAAATAGCTGCGTATCAGGGCTTTGAACACCAAGCTCCTTGAAGACCTAGAGCTGAAATCAGGCTCTGAAGGGGAGGGATTAGCGGAGAGAAGCTGAAGAAAGAAATCGAAGAAAGCAACCAGGATTTTCAAGTATATATAGATACATAGGAAGCTGGGGGTCCTTGACCATCTGATAGCTCTTCTCTCCGCAAACCATAACCTCTCACGACAGCAGCCACTTGTACTGAGACCAGCACTACAGAGCTTGGACCAAGTTCAATCTGCTCACCGTATCAATGAAAAGACAGCCCCATAAAAGATAAGCAGCTCGAGGTTACTCAGCTAGCAAAGGGCAAAACTAAGCCAGAGCCCTAATTCTTGCCTCCCTATGATCTTTCCACTTATCTGATGCCTCTGTCCTGTGGACATCAGTTTATTCTATCTTTAAAAGAAGTATAACCTGGGCAGCTTTCAAAGTATGCCCCATAGACTCAGGGGCCGAGCTGTGAGGGCGCCGGGCAACCCCTGCTCTCAAAGGAATGCCTCCCCTTCCATCTATTTTTTTATCTATTGGGACCCCACTTAAAGTTACTTAAGGGAAAAAATCCATTTCTAAGAAAAGTTTGAAGGTTATCAGTCTAAAGATAAATAGAGTAGATAGTGGTAATGGTTGCACAACCTTGTGAATAAACTGAAAGCACTGAGTCATACGCTTTAATATGGTGAATTCAATTTTTAAAATTTATTTTATTTGTTATATATTTATATGAATTATAGTATATGTTATATATTTATTTAAATTTAAAAAACTAAATACCCCTTTATTCACACAAAAGAAGACACTAAGAAAAGTAGTGAGTTGTACTTAGGGTCAGAAACCAAATAGGGATGGGTCATAACAACACTGACCCAGAGGTCCCACGCCCTCTCCTCCCCACTTCTACCTCCAGAGCCCCTTGGGCTGCTCCTTACCGAGTTGGTGCCGAGGATCTGCAGGTTGGGCTTCTCTGACTCCAGCAGCTTGGCCACCATCTTGAGGAAGCTCTCCACAAAGAGGTTGATGCTCTGGCAATGGCAGGCCATGAGCAGCTGGTCCAGCGCCTCCATGGCAATGCACACGTACCTGGGGAAAGCAACACCACTGCCATCACCTGCCTCATGCTCATTCCACCCTCACTGCATGACTGGGGCAATCTAGATGGCAGTGCGGTGACCAACTGGGCAGCCTCAGGGTAATGAGGCTCTTCCTCAGGTTGCCAGTGCCTGGACAGCTGTTCCAACAAGTGCCCACTCCAGCCCAGCACTGAGAATCAGAATGAATCAGAGCTGGAAGGCAGCCTAGGGACCAATTCATCCAGCCTCTCACTTTACAGACAAAGAACATGAGGACATATAAGGTGTACCATTTCATGAGTAAATACAAGCAGAAAGGATTGGTGCCCAGCAGAGCAAATTCTGAACCCAAATCCAGTGAGATCAGAGAACTACTCAATCCAAGTCAAGAAGTGTTTGTGAGCACCTACTGAGGAAAAGCTCTGTCCTAGTCAGTGCAGGGAGTGTACGGATAAAGAAGTGCTCCAATTTAAGGAACCCAGCGTCCGATGGACGAGGTAAATACACAGATATCTCCTCTAAAGGGGAAATAAGAAATGCTACAAGAAAATCATGTGTGATGTCCCACAAGGGTTCCAAAGAAGGAGAGCGATGGCTCTAGGTGGGAGGAAGTGAAGAAATTTAGGAAGAAATTTTATGAAGAATCTGAGATGCTCCTGAGGACCAGTCACCTGCAAAGGTTACGGAATATAAAACTTGCAAGTTTTATATTTGAAGATCTCAGAAGTTCTGTGATCCTCAAACAATATGATGGATGATATTACTATTTTTGGGCGGCACTTACCCTACCTATGGAGCATTTGTACCTCACAGAGGATAAGATGGACACAGATTAAAATTATTTTTCTCCTTATGAAGAAGGTGTTCCATGTCAACTCTATGTCCCTAACTGCTTAATTCTTCTAACGTCTAGAACCTGAGTGAATACCTTCAGAAACTAGGAATACACAATATCCAGTGGTTAATAGTTTACTGGTTAAGTCAGCCCATCCCATTTTTTGACAACTAAATAAAAATTTCTTTATATTTCAAGCTAAACCCTAATACCTTTATCCTTTATTCACAATTGTACTTTTAGGAGCAGCAAAGAAGGAGGCTAACCCGTCTGCCTGCCTGCCCTTCAACTACTTGACAACAACTATCTCGTTTTTCTTGTTCTTATCTTCTCCATGCTAAAAATACCCAATCCTTCCCAAACTAGCCTTCGCAGGACAACCCCCAATTATCCGGGCAGTCATTGCCTTTTTCAATGCCTCTCTTAAATCCCAAGAAAAATGCCATGAATCAAATTCCGACTGAGAATTAGGGGTGCACATCTCAACTCGACCCCACATTCGTGCCAAGATGTGCCATAAAGAGCACGTGGTCAGCTGAGGCGTCCGTCACGAAAGGTGCACCCTCCACTCACGGAACGTTTGTGTTCTAAAGAAAACAAAGTGGACGTCCATAGAAAAAGGTTACCGTTTAACTTCTGATGAGGAAGTGCTACAAATTTGTCCAAAATTATTCCAGTTGAAATCTTTATAATTTTCTTTACAGAGTTAGGTTCCTGGAGCATCATGCTAGATGCCTCCCCTGGAATCTCTTTTCTCAAGTAATTTCGAATTCTAGCTGAGCTTGTGGCTGCTCACTAGGAACGTTTCCCAGCCTCTCGTGTTGCTCGGTGAAACCACATGGCTAAAATGTTGCCGTTAAAATGGGCGGAAGTGAGGTGAGCAATGTCAGCATCGCTTGCTTAAAAGACAGGCTCGCCCTTCATGTCCTCTCCTTCCCTCTTCCTGCTGGCTGAGAGGTGGCAACAATTGAGACCCAGAGATGAAAGTCCCCTGATGACCTCATGGCGCAGCACCCACACACCCAGTCTGGCATTACATGAGAGAGAGAGCAAAACCCTTTCCATATTGCTGGAGCCACTGTATTTTTGAGTCTCTTCGTACCCTAAATAACACAGGTATCTAATAATCAGGCTGAGGAGTGCTTTAGAAACCTGATGGTACAAATAAAAGTGAATCCTCAGCAATCCAAAGCAAATCAAGTGGCTGACCTCATAGGAAAGAGAAGAGGTGAGAATGATTCTATCCTGCGAGAGGGGAGACCATCGCAGGACTTCGTGGACCTGGAGTGAGGGCTACGTGCCCATCACAGGGTGTCCATCCTTCTCCTCGTAAAGCCAAACCACACAGAAAAGGAAAGTACTTGCCAATACAAAGAAAATGCAGGGGAGGCAGAGAGCGGAGAACTCCCCAGCCTAACAAGGCACTAAGGAATCCCGTTAATGCCTCTAAGTCAAAAGCAAGTAGCAAACAACCTCTCTTAAAGATCATAGTGAAGCTGTCACCATGGGCTTTTAACGTGTTAGAGCTGCCTGGCATTCTAAAGCCAGGTTCATATGCCATACATACAATAAAGGATGAATTAAAAGACTTCTTGGGCGGGCCCCAAGGCTGAGTGGTTAAATTTCCACGTGCTCTGCTTTGGTGGCCTGTGTTTGTGGTTCGGATCCCAGGTGTGGACCTACTCCAGTCATGCTTTGGAGGCATCCCACATACAAAATAGAGGAAGACTGGTGCAGATGTTAGCTCAGGGCTAATCTTCCTCACCAAAAAAAAAAAAAGATTTGTTCTTCTTTATGTCTCAGCCCAAATCATATCCCTATTTGAATGTTAAGCAGATATTCAAAAATTCTTGATTGGCTAGCTTTGTCTCCTTTTTTAAAATAAAGTTTGGTAAATAAAAAGAAAGCACAGAAGCATGACTACAGGATGACATCTGGAGAAACCACAAGGCCACAACACAAGGTTCCACAATACTTCTTGTGGCAGCCACTCAGCTTCAGCCATTGCGCGTCCACACTGCCTTGCACACAAGCCAGCTTGGCAAATCCACACAGATAAAGTAACAGCAGTCACGTGTCTTCTAAATGTTCTTATTTCTTTTTTAAAAGACGTTAGATACCGTTTCTTAGGTACCTCATGCTAACTTCTATACTGAGCAACCACAAGAAAACAGCCTCTCTACTTTGAAATTTTCCTTTCCACTTTTGTAAAATGTTTATTTCTTTTACCTATATGAACCAAGTCAATTATTATTAAATTATTATTTAATATTATTAAATATTATTAAATAGTTGTCCCTGGGCACATTCACAAATGGAGCAGGTCATGCTCTTATCTATAAATGTCCTTTAAATACAAAGGCAGCACTGGGGCTTTGAGCTCCTGTGCACCGAAGCCAGCTTTTGTCCTGCTCCAGGGGGCTGCCTGTTCCTGGCTCCATACAGCCCTTCAGAGGCCATCAGAGTCACAGTCCAGGAAAGCTGCTATGCCTTGCAGACCCAGGCCCGGCATGGTTCGGTCCACGGTGTGGGCCTGTGAAGCAGACTGAAGCCTGTGGGGCGAGGAAGCAGCCTGGGCTGGGGCCCTTGCAAAGGGGACAGGCTTTCTCTGCAGAGAAACCCAGACACGTTCTGGAAACCCAACACGGTGGCTGGGAAGTGGGGGGAGGCAGCATCGAATCCTCTCTCCTATGAACCATCCCAGAATCCTTCTGTGCGGAGGATTTCACCATTAGTTCACAGAGTGTACATGAGGGAAAGGAAGGGGTGGGGTGGGGTTTGGCAAGAGAAGAAACTAGAAGGCTTCCCAAACCCCAGAGTTTAGATTGCTATTTTTCCTCTTCCTGTAAAAAAATTCCCAGAATATCCTCATAAGGAAAAACCATCTTTTGCTGGGAAAAAAAAAAAAACTGGTTACTGACTAGAAGTGGATATTTTGATAGAAAGTGAAAATTATGGCAGAAGTGAAACTGAAAAGTATAGAAGTAAAAGAAGTTTAAGGCCTAGTTCTTTGAATACACTCTTCTTCATTCCCCATCTTTGATCCCAATACCAAGGATGGAAGGATTGTAATTACAAACTTGAACTTTTCAAAGTATCTTAGAAGATCAGAAGTCAATGGGACCTTGGACCCTCCTAGTCCAGTGCTCAGCGTGTTGGTCCAATCTGACCATAACCTTGCTGGGTCTGTCCCACCCGTTAGGCCTATACTCTCAACAGGATACAGCACAAGCTTCTCAGGTGATGTCCACTCAACAGAACTAGGGCCAGACAGGTTAGTCTCAGCAGAGATCTTATCTGGGCTTGGCATTCGAGAAGGAGTACAAAGTAGTAACACTGGGAAACTGAACTTGGAGCAGGATGGGGTAGAAAGGAGCTGGTGAGGACCAGCCCACTACAGCGGTCCAAAGGGAGAAGGCAAGAGCAGACTACAGATGACGGCAGCAGGTGACCACCAAGCTCCCAGATGTGCTAGTGGGGCTTCCCAGCAGGTGAGGAGGGCATGACTCAAGGCATCTGGGATGGACTGCGGTTCATGGGCAGCAACCGAGGTAAGGAGAGGACACTCGGCAGGTTATAACAACAGGAGCTCAGAGAGAGGGGCCAGGGCAGAAGGTGAGTGACAACAGCTGAGGAAAACGTAGAGGCGGCCTGGTGCTCAGGAGTGAGGCAAGAACTACCTTGCCCTGAATTCCAGAATAGCAGCTGGTTCTGCTTCAACACCTTGTGCTCATTCAGAAGTGGCCTAGGAGCCAGGCAGGCACTGAGCCTCCGGGAAAGAAGCAGCGGGCATGCCAGTGTGGGAACCAGACTCAGTTGGAGAGGAAAGGCAGATCCAGGGTCAGGGATGAGGACCAGCTGGCAGGAGAGAGGAGGCAGCTTCATCAGGTCCAGTCATTGCCCAGGGATCACTAAAAGAGCAGTGGCCTTGGCAAAGAACCTCTTATTCTGGGCATTTTGGATGTATCTGGTCATCCCCACTCCTGCACAGAGCCTCCTGGGTTTTAGGATCCCCAAAGGAGGGCGTGACCTCAACCAAGGGAAGGACGGATGAACCTCCTCATCTAATAGGAATCTGTGATATCTCTGCAGGAAGGGTCAGCCTCGTCCTCCAACTAGGTTCAGGGTCCTTCTGGGGAATGTATGTCTCTTAGGAGTCCCACCAAGTCAGCTCTGGGGCCCGGCTCCTCAGAGAGCTGCTCATCCCTCTTTGGTGTGGGCATCTCTGTCCTCCAGGGCTCCAGGCACTGGGGAAGCTGACAGCATCTAATACAGCATCCTGCACGCTGCATTGTCGACTGCCTGAGTCTCACCCAGCGCTGCCGTTACCGCCCTGCTCTGCCGTTTCTAGGGGAGTCCTAGCAGTCAGGCTGAACTGGAAAGGAGACGTACAGAGAAGAAGGAGGAAAACGTGAGGAGTTCTCACCCTTTGCTGCTCTGTATGTCGCTGCCCATCACAGTCCACACCACCGAACAATACCTTGAAATTCACACCTTATCCTCTCTCTGCCCACATTCAGTTATCACCCGATGCTAAACACACAGAAACACAGAGCTCACACACACCTGGAGTGGGGCAGTGCCGCAGGGGGCAGTGGGGCAGGAGGGGGTGGTTCTGCCACTGGGCGCATTACCCAAGGTTCATATCCACATGGTCAAACCATAAACACAGACACCTGCATGATGACAGGGCAGCACGGCCCCTCAGCTGTGTGTGCATAATTTGCTCTTCCAGAGCTGTGATCAGTGATGAAGGAAGATGACGATGAGTGTGGTGCTGGGTATGGAAAGACGGGGAGGGCGAGGAGAGAGAACTGGGGATCAGATCTAATAGAGTTTTCTTTTCCCACTGTTTGTGATTAGAGCCCCAGGGAGCCCTCAAGGGTTTAGATGCTTAGATGCTGCAATGGCTATTTTCAACAGAATGATACCAATTCTGAATTGCAGTTCAAAGTGCAGTGGAGTGATTCTAAGCAACTCTGTTGGCTACAGGGCATTTTTGCTGAGAGAACCATCACTGCCCAGAGAGCAGGCAGAATTAGTATTAAATGTTTAATGTTATTGCCCACGTATTGGTTTTAGGTTCATTCGAGGATAAAGTCATTTCCACTTGCTTGAGCCTACTTTATAAAATGTCAAGGCGATTTACATAATCAGCATGTACAGTATATTTGTGCCCTTTTTATTGAGCGTGTAACCTAATTTTATATATAAAGTGATCTTGAAATGTACTGTTTTGGGTCCTGCTTCCATACCAGGGATCGCTCGGCTTAAGATTCGCACATGGCTCCTGTAGAGGTGTGGACCTCTACATGCTATCGGCACAATGCAAACGTTTTCACTTTAGTTCTCACTCCATCTTCCTCACCAGGAGGAAGGGGCGAGGGTGGTAGGGCTGATGGGCAGTGGTGGGGGCCCAGGGAGGGGTTCAAGGAGAGAGAGCACCGCAAGGGCCCAGAGGTGGGAGACCCGGAAAGGCAGAGGGGGATGCTCAGCCAGTCTGCCTGGAGTGGGTCTAGAGCAGGTGTGGCAGGTGTGGCGGGCACGGCTGGGGGGGGCGAATGTGAGTTAGGGGCGGGTTGCAGAAGACCCTAGAAGTTAAGCTGAGGGGCTTGGCTTGTATTCCAAAGGAGCCAGGAAAGTGTAGCTTCGGGTCTGTGTTTTGAAGATCATAGCTAACGGTCTTAGTCTGGAAGGACCAGAACAGGAAAGATCGGGAGCCAGAAGGCAATTTCCAAGGCTCCTGCCATCATCTGGAGCCTGCCCCAAGACAAAGCAGGAGCAGAGGAGCGTAGAGGATGGACATAAAAGGCTGGTGGAGAACAGAAGCAGCGGGACTCAGGAACCACTGCCTTCCATCCACCCCACCCTGCGCCCCATGAGCAGTGCCACCAGGGGCATCTCAGAGTCTCTTTACACCCAGCCTCTCTCCAAACTGTGGCCTGAGCACTGGGCAGCAAACACAGTATGTCCCACAGTTCGCTTTTTTTGTTGTAGAAGTAACACATGCTCAATAGTGAATATTTAGGAAACATATGAAAAAGGTGCGTCAAAAACAAAACCAAAAACCCCAGCCACACTGCTCACAAAATGAGTACTCTTAATATTTTCTCATATTTGTTTTTACTCTATTTCCTAGGCTTTGAGATTTGTTGTTTATTTTTAACTTGATTGTAAACACTGTGTACATAATTATGTATTCTATTTTTCATTTACTCAAGGCATTTTCCATATTATATGGAAAGCATGTTTATAGACACCATTTTTATTGACTAGATGATATTTTACCAAGGGATAAACACCCTAATTTACTAAACTACTCTCTAGTTGGACATTTAGGTATTTCCACATTTTCATTATCATAAAAAACATCATAATGAAAATCTCTGCGTATAAACCTAGGTTATATTTAAGATTGATTCTTTGGGGGCCAGCCTGGTGGCATAGTGGTTAAGTTCGCATGCTCCACTTCCGTGTCCCAGGGTTCGCAGGTTCGGATCCAGGGCATAGACCTCTACACCACTCATCAAGCCATGCTGTAGTGGCATCTCACATACAAAATAGAGGAAGGTTGGCACAGATATTAGCTCAGTGGCAATCTTCCTCAAGCAAAAAGAGGAAGATTGGCAACAGATGTTGGCCCAGGGCCAATCTTCCTTACCCCCCTCCCCCCAAAAAAGGAAAGAGATTGGTTCTTTGGGATAGATGAATAGAGATGGAATTTACTGGATCAAAGGGCATAAGTGTTTTTGAGGCTCTTGACATATGTTTCAAAATTACTCTCTAGAAATGTTCAACCAATTTGCACTCATGCCAGAAAAGTATGAAAATGCCTCTCATTTTGCCTTCCCTTGGTTAATACTGGAAATTATATGTAATTTCTTATTAACTTGATAAGTGATGATGGTATCTCAGTATTTCAATCTGCATCTTTGATTACAAGTTTGTTGAATATTATCCCATGTTTATAACCAGTTCTATCTCCTCTTCTATAAGTTGGTTATTTGGGGCCCTTGCCTCAAACTGTTAAGTTTCCCCACGCCACCCTCACTATTTGTCATATGCCACTATGATGTGAGTTTGAATTTTGTCTTATTTTTTTTTAAAACACTTCTTTTTGTCACTCGTCTTTTAAATTTTGTTGGTTTCTTTTTTGACATCAAAATATTTAAATTTTAAATAGTTAAATCTGTTGATCAGTCATTTTCTTTAAGATTTCTTTTCTTTTCTAAACATAGCAAGTCCTTCTCTCCCAGAAGATTGATAAATATTTCACTTAATTGTATTTTAATGGACAAATTGTCCCTCACCTTGCCTTCTCATTACAACATAGATGGTTCCTCCTTGCTTTTTAAGACAGTAAGTTGAAGGAGCTGAGACTGGTTTAATGAGAATAATGGCACATTCTGGGCTAGACTAACTTTTTAAGGCCCCAGACTGTGTGTGAGGGCTTCTGGACAGAGACTCAGGGGTAGATGCAGGCTAGAAGAGGTGCTCTGAGGAAGCCAACATCCCTTCTTCCCAAAGCTTGCCAACAGCATCAAAGTTTACCCTGCTTTTGGAAGAGCACATGGAACCCAGCCCAGGCCCCAGTCCTCATTTCTCTGTCTGTTCAGTAACCCAGCCTACTATCATTTCCACAAAAGGACACTAGTTTTGGCCCTAAAAATACAATATAGATTCTGAAAATATCTTTCTCATTTTCCCATACTACTCACCCATATCGATGACGACCCACGTCACGGATGAGCCTCTCGGAAAGGTAGGCGCCGATACGATCTAGCTTTTCTGGAGCTGAGAGGGCATAGAAGGTGAGCTTCTCCATGTTGGTCTTCACCAGGCCATCCTGTAAAAGACAAACGGTTCACGCTCACCGTGGCTGCCCTATGGTTAGAAGAGTTCAAGTCTAAAGGTAAACAATAATTCAACTTAATCACCATTTAGCAGAGTGCCATTATGTATGTGACAGACAACATGTGGGTTTCAGGGCTAAAGAGGTGATTAAAACATAGTTCCTTCCCTCTAGGAACTCACAACTTAGCCCAAAGTTATATCTAGCTATAAATAAGAACAGTAAGTGATATAAATCTATGTATATATGTATGTACTTATGTATATGGGGTGTACATATGTATGTGTGTATATATACATGAATGTATATATGTGTATGTGTGTATAGGTGTGTGTATACATACATAGGTACCTGTGTGTATAAGAATGGATGACATTGAAAGTGATTGTCATTGAAAGTGATTCAGAATTAAAACATGCTGGATATCCAGTACCAAGACATGAACAGGAAGAAGAAGGCATCTCTGCAGCTCTTAGAGAATTCTCCAGAGGATGCTGGAAATGTGACTCTCCAGCTGCCCATCAAGAAGGGGTCATTGATTCCCAGAGAGCCAGTCAAGTACATCAGATCCTGACAATTCTGAAACCACACAACTCGTAATGCTGCCAGACAGTGGGGTGGCAGCTGGGAAGCCAAGAAGCCAGGCCTCCTGTGCATGCACACCAGACACCTGGCAGATACCAGAGGAAGCCACGGAGGAGATGTGGACTCCTGAGCCAAAACCCAAGAAGGGAAGTGCTCACCCTAAACAGAGGGAAATAGTACCATCAAGAGAGCTAGCAGCTCAAGGAACTATCGCCCAGAGAGACTGAGTGAGAAAGACGTCTAGTTGTACAGCAATGGCCCAAAGCATGCCAAAACGTGGCTTCCAGAGCCTTCTGCAGATCCTGACTTCAGAGAGATCCAAGTCTCCCCAGGCTTCAGGCCGACAGCTTCTCACCACTGATGGGGTTGTGGCCACGTCTGTCTGAGTGGACCCAGTGGCAAGTGGCCCTGGGAGGCCTGCCTTCCCCCGCAGCAGCCCTCAGAGCCTTGGAGACAGTGAGAGGCACGATGCCAGCTAGACATGCGACCCACCTCGGGATCCTCAGGGAAGATGTTGTCAACCAGCCTTTTGTACCTGGGGCGTAGGGCACCACAGCAGCCACACACACCTGGAAGGGCAGGAAGAAAGACCCGTGAGCACAGCCTCCTGCTCAGGCTGAGGCGACCTGGGAACCAGGCCAGGGCAGCCTGGAAGGAACCAAAGCCAGGCTGGAAACAGCAAGGTCCCTCCCTCACAGTGCCAGAGCCTCGTGCTTCCCCAGGGTTGGCATCTCCCACAGCTTCCCCACATTCCAAAACATTTTCCTTTCTCGCTTTGTGTCTTTTGCTTGGGCGTCAAGCACAGTGGCATCACAAGGGTGATGCCAGCAGACAGCACTTATCCATGAAGCCAGGCCATGGAGGAGCCCTTTAAGGGGTGAGGCTTTGTGGGGGGAACTTACTTAAAGGTCAGGCGCTGCCCCCACATGTTCCTCTGTTGTGCGCACACACACACTCCCTCTCTCTCCCTCTCTAGGACAGGACTATAAAACTGCCTCCTGCAGCTCAAGAATCTTCCCCAGGATCCTAGAAGATGGACACAGCTTGGGAGAGTGGTTGCTCTTCCTGCCCCATCTCCTCATTTTCTCCCCATGTTTTTTATTTTCTCCTCCACCATCCTCTCTCCTGGGGCCATTTCCATTACAGAATGTTATGTGAAATTGTGATAAATTAACATTACCACAGATTATTAACATTTGAAAATGCATCTCTAGTGCAGCATGCGGTGCCGTACGGACACTCTGGCGTTGGGGCAGGTCTTCAGGGCCCACTCAGCCCATGGGTCCCAATGCCAGGGCCCTCACCCCAGGAGATTTTCACCAGTCTGGCAAAACAAAACACTAAGAACCATGGGGTACATTTTTAGAAAGCAGAATCTATTCCACTTAGAAGACGGTCTGAGATGACCTCCTCCTTTGCCTCTTGGTGCTGTGAAACGATGATGTTAGGAGATGAATGAAACAAACCTTGTGAAAATAAAAAGTTGACAATTTTAGGTCCCACCCTATGAAGTTTTCAATTGATGAAGGAAATCAAGACATCCGGGAAGCACAGCTCTTCTGCCCTGTTCCTCCTGAGGCAGGATCGTCCTTCTGCGCCCCAGCGGTGCCCCTCACTGAGGGGGTAAGTGGGCTCTCGCTGGTAGAGAGGATCAGAGGGAAGGGCCTGGGAAAGTCCACCGCCCCCAAAATAATTGCCCCTCATTCTACCAATTAATGCTTAATTAGCTTGTACAAACGCTCCACTTGAAATGCAAATGTGCTCTGGAAGGACCCAGCCTGTGGGTTATTCGGAAAAGAATGAATTACTTTAGTGGGAATTACTTTAATCACACAAAGAGCTTTACACAGGGCGGGGCGAGAGAAAATCGGCTCTGGGGAGTTGCGATTGGCAGGGCTGTGGGGTGGCGGCACCAGGAGGAGGAAGGCGCGGTGATTTGGGCTCCAGGGGTAACCTGGGGTTGAGGGAATGGGTGTGTCCTTGGGGGATACCAGGGGCACCCCGAGGGCAGGAGATCAGACAGCTGATTTATGACACCCCTCGCCCCCACCACAGGGGTAGCTGTGCCCCGCAGCCTCCTCCCACTGTGCACAGGGAGGGCTGCAAACCCTGGTCCTCCAGGTTCAGCCTTGCTGGGCTGGCCTGGCAGGTCCCCTCATCTCCTCCCTGCCTAGGAGAAGGGGCTCTGGCTCCGGCCAACTGGCATTCAGGGTTCTCGCTCGAGATGGGACAGCAGAATGACCCTAGGCTCTGCCAGCGGCCTGCTTCTTCACCGTCCCTGAAACAGGAACACCAGCCCCTTGCGTTTTAAGGGAGGGAGGAAATGGAGACAAGGAAGGAGAAATTAGTACTAAAAAAGCCCAGTGTCAGTTCTTTCCTCAAAGCTTTTTGAAGGGCCCACAAATCCGGGCCTGCACTGGACAGAGGCCAAGCTCGCAGTTGTTAGAAACCCAAACTTGTCAGAGGGCACAAGCCCATTTTGGGTACTCAGGGGAGAGCCTTCCATGCAGGGGCAGGAGGCTGTGGGGCTCCTGGCGCTGTCAGTGGGGCCAGGAGCAGCTTCCCAGAGGCCTGGTCACGCCCTGGTCTGGGAACATTGGCTCTGTGTCTTCCCAGATGGAAACCAGGCAGCCTGCTGCCTCCTGCTCTCTTGCATTCTGGAAGGGGCGCTCCTCAAGCCGCCCCTTTGCTCCAGTGCCTCCCTCTCTTGTCCATGGCTGCTCCTAGGAAGGCCCCTCTCCCAGCACAGAGGCCTGCAGGAGGCACCAGGCAGGGGCCCCCTGGGACCTGGCACAGTCAAGGCCCTGAGGCATTCTCCCACCAGTGGGGGAGAGGTAAAAGGCCAAAAGAACCAGAGATAAGAGCAGGGACCCCCTTATCAGCACAGCTGCTGCTGCTTTTGGGGGTGCTTTCCGACTTACGCCCCAGAGCTTCCTTCTAGTCTGTTCTTTCTTTCCAACCTCCTCAGACCCTCTGAGGGCAGGGGCCAGAGAGGCAGGGTGGTCAACAGCATGGGTTTTCAAGTCAAACCCCAGCACTGCTCCTTCCCTGGTATGTGACACTGAATAAATCACGACATTCTCTGTGGCTCTAAAACCGGGAAGGGGCTCATCGCACAGCGCTGTTGGGAGGCCCAGATGGTCAGTTGAGAGTTGCAAAGCAGGTAAAGCAGGGCTGGGCCTGGTGGCACCAGGGAAGGTCAGCCACCAGCTGTCCTCGCTTCTGCGCTCCCCAGGCCCAGAGCGGCCGAGCCCTCCCGTACCGCTCGCTGGCGATGCTGGCTCGTGCATCTTCGTGGGGCTTTCCCCACTGGCCACTCGCTCAGCAACAGTGACCAAAGCCAATGGACGGCCAACGGCCTAGGAAGTGAGAACCTCAGAACGTTCCTCCAGATCAAACCTCACTGGGCTGTGAGCCTGAAATGATAACTTGACCTCAACCTCCAGTCACTGCCTGGCCACCTTCACCACGCCAGTGTCTCCAAACCTTCCTGCCTCAGCATCAACTCCACAAACCCCACTGCAAATGTGACACACCATGAGCTCATACAACAGAGGGCAGTCAAATGCTGTCAGGAGATAAAGCAAGGGGACTGCTGGAGAGAACCCATGGACCGGCCACAGAAGGTGCAGGGGAGAGCGGTGGTTGTGTGGCGACCGGAAGCGAAGGCGAACCTTAAGGAACCAAAAAGTGCACGAGGTAAGAGGGCGGAGGCTCGGGCGGGGGCAGAGCGTGTTGCCCAACTGTGTTCCGTGAAACACTAGTTGTGTGACGCTAACAAACAGTCCTCAGAAAAAGGGTCTAAGGACAATAAATATCTGAGACCATGCATACCAAATCCCCCCATTTCAGATTCACAGTGAAAATTAGCAAATTAAAGCCTTTGAAAAGCCATAAGGTAAAGAAACCCAAGTTTTTTCAAACCAACATCTCCTCATTTTTCACTATTATAAATATCACTACGATGAGACTTCTAATGTTCTTTCTTCAAGCATATATTGCCTACTATGTGGGGAATAGAAAAGTACATAGTACTGTAAATGTAACATATTGGAAACAGTGCTAATTTTAGAGTTTAAAAAGTCCTTGGTTCAAATCCTGCTTCTTCCATTTGATCTTTGAGACTCAGCTTCCTCATCAAAACAACAAGCGGAGATCTTCCCTAAGGTACCACCCTGTGGCTGAAGTCCCAGACCATCTGCCATAGAATCCAGAGAGGGCGAAACGGCCTTGAGCGCTGATGGTCAGGGGAAGGCTTCCAGGAGACGGGGGGCCAGAGGACGAGGGCAGGACTCAGAGGTGAAAGGGACAGCCATGCTTCGTTCCTTATGCGCCAGACATGGCGCTGAAATACTCCACGAGCATCCCCTGGTTTAATTCTCACAATGACCCCACGGGGCAGGGACTGTTTCTGTCCCTGTTTTACAGACGTGGAAGCTGAGGCCCCGAAAGTTCAAGCTACCTGCCTAGGGCCACACAGCTAATAAGTGGCAGAGCAGGATTTGCACCCCCAAAATCTACCTCCGGAGGCCAAGATGTTCTTAACTGCTACACCACGGAAGGGAGGGTCAGCATTACCAGGGAGCTAGACAGCTAAAGACATGGACAGAAAGAGGAAGCCCACCGGGGCAGTGTGTCTTGAAGGAATCCGGAATATGTCACCCAAAATATGCCTCTTTGACATAAAAATTATTTTAAGCTTAAGGCAATTCAGAAGCCATAAGTGCAGAAAAAGCTCCCCCTTTTCTGCCTAAAGATAGGGAATAAATTCTCTTTTTACTGGAGACAGACTCTTATCAGCCCAGAGAAGTCACCAGAGGAATCTGCAGATAAACCTTGTTAAACTCACCCTGTTCCTCCTGGCCGCTCCTTCACCACTTACGACCCCTGGCCCAACCCCTTTGTCTCGTCCGTTCTTCACAAATGTATTTGTTTCTTTGTCTAAAAGGTAGAAAAGCTTCCTGCTCTCGTCACTTCGGGTCTTCATTCTCTTGTGAAGGCTCCCACAGACACGTAAAACTTCGATCAAATTTATTGATGCTTTATTCCTTTAATCTGTCTTTGTCAGTTTAATTTTCAGACCCAGCCAGGGACCCAAAGAGGGTGGAGGAAAACCTCTTCCTCCCCTACAATCTCAAAATGTAAAGTGCACATGCGTCACCAGGATCTTATTAAAATGCAGATTCCGATTCAGCAGGTCAGGGCCGGGGCCGGGGCCTGGGCCTCTGCATTCCCATCAGGCTCCAGGTGAGGCTGGCGCCCCTGCTCCAAGGCCCACACCTTGAGTCTGCAAGGCACACGCACACGGTGGTTAGGAATTTGGGCTCTGGGGTCAGAGGGCCTGCGGTGAAAGCCCCGCTCTTCCAGTTTCTTACTGTTTGACCTTGAAGACATTACTTAACCTAAATCTAAGTTTCCTCATATGAGACATGAAGATGATAACAGTCCCTTCTTGGGGGCTGCAGTGAGGGTTAAGGGATAATGCGTCCCACCTTCTTCTATTTCTTTTTCAACTCCCTCGAAGAAAGGACTTGAAGACCAGCCGGGGCCGGACTGAGGACAGCTCTGAACCGGAGGCTGAGGAGCTTAGGTTTTGCCTCAATTAACAGGGAGCTCAGGAGCCTTGTGAGCAGTGGGTGATGGTGATGATCAAGCCAGAGGTGGACTGCAAGATGGGACTGGACACAGAGACCGAAGGCAGAAATGCACCAGGGGACCACCCCTGGTGGGGGGCATAAGCCCAAACTGAGTGACGTTATCTGGACGGGGGAGGAAGGGGCAGAATCAGCAAGACTTGAGTGGCTCTGTGGGGAGGAGGAGGAAGCTACGGAAGGTGACTGCAGCCTTTCCAGGACCAGAGACCAACTACACCCTTGACCCAAGTGGAGAAGACCGAGGCGGCCCGGGAGTGGGGACGTCTAGGTGGGATCATCCGGGTAGGCGGTGACAACGGTGAGGGCTCACGAGAGAGACCGAGGCTGGAGCTCTGTGGTCATCAGCCCGGATGCGACCACTGATGCTGTGAGAGAGGATCTGACTGCTGGGGGCAACAGGCAGGGGGAGCAGAAGGCCGAGCCCCCAAGGATGGCTGCCTTGTCCTTGCCCTCGGCCACTCTCTTCCTATTTGCCCCCTCACTACTTTTCTGTAAAGCATTTCACCTTTCTTTTCCTCATCTCCCTGCCCCTTCCCTAAGGTCCTCCAAGCTAAGGCATTTGGGGCCTTAAGGCTACTCACAGTGGTCCCTGAAACATGCCCTTTAGAGCATTCCCCTAAAAATCAAAATCTCCCGTCTCAGTGATCTGATTATCTAATTCATGAGATGCTAGTATCTCATAAACAGTCTTCCAGAGGGTATATGCATTTTTTAAAAAATAAGCTCTAAAGCCAAATAAAATAATCTCTAACAGTAGAATCTTGGCGACATTGCAGGGGGAGGGGGCAGGGTATCTGCATGAGGAAATCAGTATACAAGTGTCTGCAAACTGTTCTGCTATGTTGGGCTCTGGAGGTTTTTGTTTGTTTGTTTAACCCTTTACATGCACAATTTTAAGGAAAATAAGGTAAAGAAGCAAAATTAACAGCTTTGTGTGGGGAGAAATAGTATAGAAAAAGTTAATAGTTTTTTGTTAGTTTTTAAGCAAACACTGGGTGACTTTCAAGAGGATGGGGTGGAAAACTATGAAGCCATACAGCTGCCCATATCCTGATTGGAGGAAAGAAACACAAGAAAACGTCGGCGGGGAAAATAAATCTAGAGCTATGACTTTACCGTCTTATCTGCTCCACTTTAGAAATGGGACCGTCATACAAGGAAAGGAATTTTTTGGAATCTCAGGCAGAGGGCAGAAAGCCCCGAGCCGCGCTCCCCACTTCCTGGGAGGTGGCAGAGCCAAGAGAGGAGGGAGACATCTCCTCCCTGGGAAAAACAAGCCGGAAGGGTTCGGTCAGGAGCCCTGGCCTCTAGGTGCCAGAGCAGCACCGCGGGGGCTGGGAACCCACAGGCACCTCTAGAAAGCTTCCAACCGGAAGAAGGGGGATTCAAAGCAGCCACAACCCCGCCAGGAAAAATAACCAAGAATAGAAACATTAAAAAGAAACTGCAAACAGTTCACTGTTACAGGGCTTCAGTGACACATTTGTGTCCATTTCTTCCATCTTGCTTCTGACGGTTTTTATTCTGAAGGTTAGCACACAGAAGCAGGTGGAGTTTAACTCCCAGCCGGCTGCCTGTAAAAGGACCTTTTTAATTCTGAGCCATTTATTTCGCAGAGAGAAGCGCTCTCCAGCAGGGCCCTCTCTCCCTCTCTGGGGACCAGGGCTGGCAGATCCCATCACGGGATGCCGAAAGCCAATTTATTAAGGATCCTCTTCTGTCACCAGCACTTGTCTTACCAACTATTTTTATACCTCTGTTAAGGAAGGGAGGGGAACGTGATACGGCCAACTTCACCAGCATGCAGTTGCTCTGGTTACTGAAAAATCACATGAGTGGGAATTAGCTGAGTGTCCAATGATAAGATTTCAGTGGCTTCCTCCAACTTTAAGACTCTGAGAACGCTTAGAGCTGCCCCCACTCCTCGAGCCATCTCCCTATGGTGCATCCTGCCCCAACTGCAGGTGCCTCTTTGCACGACCCTGCCTCAGGACCCTTGCACTTAATATTCCTCGTCTGGAATGTTGTTCCCTGTATCCTCTGGGCTGCCACGCTCATTTCTCTAAGGTGTCTGCCCAAATGTCACCCACCTGTGGAGAACTTCCCTGACCACCACTCTCCTTTCATTTTCTCTCCCTGGTCTATTCTTCTTCACCACACTTTTTACCAACTGACACACTTCATGCGCGTCTACCACCTGTCTCCGCCACTCGAAGGCAAGTTCTTGGAGAGCAGCAACTTGCCCGTTTGCCCCTGCCGTACCCCAGAGCCGGGACAGGGTCTAAGCTATGGGGGAGGGTGGGAATGATCATACATGTTTGTTGAATGAAGAATGCGTGATCGAGCAGAAAAGCAATCATGAATTTCTAAGTCAGTGAGGGGACGAGAAGGCATTTAGCAAAGTGATCTCCAGGTGTTTGCCAGACAGTTCGAGGAGGACATCAGAAAAGAGCGCCTGGTGGAGAAATGTTGGCTCCCGTTCGTGAATCCTGCCCAGCCCGTCTTCCGGGGCTGCCACCACCTGTGGCTCTCGAGGCCGGGCCACCGGGGGCTAATCTCCCTCCAGGTAGGGGGCTTTGGGTGGTGGGAGCCTGGGGTCAGGGTTCCTTCTGTCCTGTCCCTGCCACACACTGGCCCCCTCACCTGCCAAGCCCCAATCCCCTCAAGCCCCCCTTGCTGGCTCCTGGCTTGGCCTGTGGTTGCAGTCCTGACTGCTCATCAGAGGAGGCACAGAGCCAGGGTGAGAAGCACTGGCCCAGCTCTTTGCCAGCCCAGCATGTGATGGCAGGTCTCACAGCCACTGGCAGCCTCTGTGGACTCGGGACCTCTCACCTCATCTGCTAGCTGCGTCTGTCCCCACGACTCCTATGCCCTGCAACCCTGTTTCTCCTTCACTCTGCTTGCCTGATCCTATTTCCTCAACTGATCTGACCCTTGATCAGAATTACCCACTGCATAGGGCAACTGGTAGTCTGAAACGAACAAGAAATCTCAAACGTATCATAACACATCATGCTTTTCAACATCTAGGCCATTTCTTCCAAATTCCCCATTACTAACCTGGCATCATTGGTCAGGTCCCCTAAGAAACAATATTAGTTTCTTTAGATTCCTTCCTCCCCTTTATTGCTGCCCTCGTGTTTCTCATGCTGATCTTTAATATCTAAAAATACCAGGGCTTACCACCTGCTCTGTGCCAAGTACTAGGCCAACCACTTTACAAATACTTCATATAATACTCATAACAGCCCACTAAGGTATGTACTGTTATTTTCATTTTACAGATAAAGAAGCAGGATCAGAGGGGTAAGTGCCCTGCCCAAGGTCACACAGCATGTGCCTTTCTGCCATGAGGCTCCTCTAATTCACCTATCACTTTCCCAAAAACATATCCTCAACAGTCTCTCAGGTTCATCCTGTGCTCTCCTTTGCCACAGCCACCGTGCCAGGACACCTCCTTGACACCTGACATCCAGTTCCCCCTGTCCACAACCGAGTTCATGTGATGCTAAGATGACAGCTCTCTTCCTCAGACAGGTTTTTTAATATGAATTCTTTTAGGCAGTTAAGGGGGAGGTAACAAGAAAAACTTTCTGTCTTTTGTTTCTTAAAAACAATCAGCCTGAAACAATCCTCACATTAAAGAGACATTTTGGGGTGGCCAATTTTATTCCCCTCAGTACACTCTATGATGTTTGCATAACGACAGAATCGCCTCACAATGCATTTCTCAGAACGTATCCCCGTCCATCGTTAATCGATGCGTGACTGTAGATACGGCTTGGCCAGTCTCCTTGCTTCAGTTCGTTCTATATGTAGATTTGAGGCAAATCTTTCCTTGATTTAGTTTGCTTCACAGTCAAGCAATCAGTGCAGTTCACGGTTACATTAAATGTCAACCCTTCAACTTAGCATTCAGCAAGGGATATGCCATAAAGGTGGGGGGGTTATTCCATCTTCATGCCCTTCCTCCGCTGT
Organism: Equus caballus; assembly: GCF_041296265.1. Classification (NCBI taxonomy): domain Eukaryota; kingdom Metazoa; phylum Chordata; class Mammalia; order Perissodactyla; family Equidae; genus Equus; species Equus caballus. Next base: position 86,547,703 of record NC_091698.1, read on the forward strand.
AGGTGGGCCTCTCGCCCACGCTCTACCTCCCGGAACAGCTCGAGCAGCAGCCAGAGGCCCATCAGAGCCCAGCTGTGAGGTCTGAAGAGAAGCAGACTGGGGGGAGCCATCCACGTATGGAGAGCCCCACAGCTGTGGATGAGAGGACGTTCAGGTGATAGGGACCAGGCAGAAGCTGGAGATGGTGAAGGGGCTGGAGAGTCAGAGCCACAGGCCTGGGGGCCTTGAGAGCATCCCTCTGGGGGGAGGGGGGAGCTGGCAGACCTGGCACCTCTTGAGCTCTCCTTGGAAGCCCTCCATTAATAACAGGCCCCACTGTAAGCAGCACTTTCCCTCTGCTGGGTGACCGTGTATATCCTTTACACCGTATCATTTTATACAATCTCCCACCACTGCTTGCTCAGGCTAAGTTATTTCCGTGACTCATTTTCTTCCCCTCAGATAAACTGTAAATTCCTCAGGTCCCATTTTCTTCTGACCTCGGTACAGTATCCCAAGCTCAGCAGGAGTCGAGGAAAGCCGGTGTGACACGTGACGCCTTTGATCCGCGTGAGACCCAGGGAAGTCACCTCCTCTCCTAGCCGTTGGGTTCCTTCTTATAAACATCAACACCATTATCCCCGATCACCAAGAAAAATGCCTTTTTGCTCAAAATAGTTCATATTTATTTTCTTAGCTTTACAATCCTCTTGTAAAGGCAAGGGCTGGACTAGATCGTCCCTCTCAAAGCAAACTGAATTCTTTTAAACAATTTACAATAAAATTTAACCCAGGGCTAATGACACAGATACCCTTTTCAAGTGAATTGAAGGAAATGGAACAAAGCTCAGAGAGAAAGGAGCGTCAAACTCAAGGGCCTCCTGTGAGGGCCAGGCCTTGTGTCCAGCTGGTGTTAGCTGAACCTTAGCAGTTTGCACACTACTCGCTGGGTGGGGTGGGGAAGAGGAGGAAGTTTAAAATACATAGGTTATGCCATCAAAGAACATACTCTCTAGTTGGGGACACGAGACTCACATACATTTAAAGTTGATGATGTGTCACAGTGAGACTAAGGAGTTGGAAAACTGAAGAAATCTCTGGAAATTTGATGAATCCAGGAAAGCTTCCTGGAAGAGGCAAGACCTGAGCTGGATCTCTAGGGGTGGAGAGAGCTGGTAAGTACTGGTGAATCCATAAAAGGAAAAATCAACCCCCCTTTAAAAAGCGAGAATTTTAAGAACATAAAATGTTTCCCTTTTCTCTTTTCCCCTTTTTCCTTATTTCTGATTTTAAAAGAAATACATGCTCATGCATATAAGTTTGTAAAATAGGAAAAAATAAAAATGAATGTAAGCATCACTTATAATTGCACTCTTCATGACTAACTATTACAATTTTAGTTATTTGTTCTAGTTTTTATTTCTATGTTTACGCATAGTTTTAAAATGTATGCAAAGTTGAGATCATACAGTATAGCGTTAAAACCTAATTTTTTCTTCTCTTATGAGTGTCTACCTTTTCACTAAATATTTTTCAGAACCTCATTTTAATGGCTACTTACTAGTCCATCTTTTAACCAGACTCTGATTGATTTAATCAGTTCTCATTGTTGTTTCTAATTTTTCATTATTCTGAGGGATGCGGCAATTTGCCCCTGGTAATTAAAGCCGGAATGGTCCAGGGAGAACCTGGTTCGGTTTTATTGGTGATAAGCGAGTCAGACAGTGCCGTGCGGCAGCCAGACTAGCGGAGGGGGCATCTGCAGGGGCCAGGCCCTGTCTCTCGCCCTTTGGGGAAGATTCGGGATTGACGAGACCAAGAGGAGGTGCTGACGAAAAAGAGCTTGGGGAAGGAGGCACAGCCGGGGCTTCCAGACAGATCTTATTGGAAGTGGAATTAAACAGCAGCGGGATTCTCCCTGGGGAGACAGTTCAGGCCAGACCATGTCTGAATCCACGGACAGACCGGTAGCTGTCAGGAGCCTGACCTTTCCCAGCTCCTGGCGCTTCCAGCACACTCACTGCTTTCCAGCCAGTCTCCGATTTCCACCTTCACGGAGGACAGGGGTTTAAAAGGAGAGCAATGTGCCCAATTGATTTAACATCAGGGCTTCTGCTCTTTACTAACGGGAAGCCTCCCTGGGCTCTGGGATCCCTCTTCCAGCCAGTCATAGGCAAAAACAAACAGAATGTTTTTCCATTCCTTGGCTCTTGGAAACACTAACAGCAGGAAAGACTTATCCCAACTATTTTCAAGAGCCAAACATCACGGCTTCCAACCCCAGTTCCAGCTCTCACAAGCTGTGCAAATTTAGGCAAGGTGTTCAACTCTCCGTGCCTCAGGTTCCTCATCTGCAAAATGGGAGTAACAGAAGCTGCCCTGCAGGGTTGTGGTGAAGACTAGACAGGTGGACACGAGTGAAGTTCTTAGCACTGTTCCTGGCATATAACAAGCCCTCAAAACTACAGCCTATCATCATCATCAGTATTATTCCGATAATTATTACTAAAATCTCTTCCCCAACTTCAGAGAAGGCAGGTAGAATAAAATGGAACTTCAGAACAAGAATGGCCCCTAAAATCTTGGTTTTATTTTATACCTGGAGCTTGAAGCACAAAGAGCCACTAAGAAATCTAAACCCTAGGCTGGCCCAGTGGCGCAGTGGTCAAGTTCGCATGTTCCACTTCCCCGGCCCGGGGTGCGCTGGTTCAGATCCCGGGTACGGACCTATGCACCACTTGACAAACCATGCTGTGGCAGGTGTCCCACATATAAAGTAGAGGAAGATGGGTATGGATATTAGCTCAGGGCCAGTCTTCCTCAGCAAAAAGAGGAGGATTGGCGGCAGATGTTAGCTCAGGGCTAATCTTCCCCCCCCAAAAAAGAAATTTAAATCTAAATCCAGGTAGACACACGTCACCTGTCAGATGTCCAAGGACAAAGCTCCAAGTAGAAACACAACACAGGAGGTGTCATTGCAACCAGCAGTAGCAGCTGCCATGCCTTCAGCTTGTCTGTGCCTGGCACGATGCTAAGTGTCTCACCTGCATTCATTCATTCAGTCTTTACGAAAAGTCTATGAGGTTGATACAATCATCCTCATTTTACAGAAGGCACCAAACCTAGGCTCTTATCCAATACGCTGACTTGTAGAAATTACAGCACTGCCCTCAAATACCTTATGTTGTTGACAGGTAAAAATAGAACTGAAAATATATTCGACAGGAACATGGAATATGTAATCAGGATCATACTAATTAAACGTGACACACACACAGAGCAGGATTGCTGAGGTAACTAGACGTGGGATGGGAGAGTGTCAGAGGAGACTAATCTTGAATATTATTTGAAAGAGAAGGAGTCCATTGAATTGTGAGAAAAAGAGGGCTTTCCATGTGGCAAGAGGGCGGAAAGAAAACACTGACATTTCCTGAGTGCCTGTTCTATCGTGTGCCTAACCTAAGCAATTTACAAAATTTTTAAAAATCCCATGAGGTTAGTATTTTCACTTTTCAGATGAGAAAACCGAAGCTCAGAGACGTTAGTAAATTTGCTCGGCGTCGCGGAGGGAACAAGGAACAGAGTCGGGAACAGAGCAAGGAAGGTCCTCTGACTTCAGAGCGATGATGCATCTAAAGATCTCAAGTAAGAGGAAACGTCAGGCAGGGCTATGAAGAAAATGTGCTCAGGTAGAAAAAAATAATCTCTAAGATGAATTATTTTCCTAAAAGTTATGTATAACTGATAATGAAATCTGAACCAGCTCTATGGATTGTACCAATGTGAATTTCCTGGTATCAATGCTGAACTATAGTTACACCAGATGTTAACACTGGGGGAGGCTGGGGGAAAGGTGCACGGGCCCTGTACATTTTTTAGCAACTACCTATAAATCTGTATTGCAAAATAAGAAGTCTTTTAAAAGTTGGGGTATAATAAAGGCAAAGACCCTTCCTTTGAGTGGAGGTGGTAACTGGTGGAGGACCTTGACGTGGCCTCTGATCTGCCTACGGGGACACAAGAGCCAGTGTCGTGCCAGAGCCTCTCCCCCCACCCCTTCGAGCGGCCAGCCGGCCCCACACTAGGTTGGCTACAGCTGGAGGCAGAAGTAAGGTTTGCCAACACGTACACTGAGCATCTATTACAGGCCCCACTGTGCCAAGGGCTGCCCGGGGACACGAAGCATTAGCAGGACACAGGTCTGGCTTTTCAGGCTTTACAGTCTAGTTGGAGAGAAAAGGCACAGTGTGTCAATAAAATACAAGCCGGCCTGGGTGGACTGACATGTCTCACGGAAAGTTTCACGTGTTATGGCGGCTCAGAGGAGAGCGCATGCTCCTTAGGCAGGGTTGGTTGAGGAAGATTTCTCAGGGGAGGCAGCGTTAAGGCAGAGCCTTGAAGCATGTGCAGCCAGCAGGCGCAGACTCCAAGCAGGAATTTTATCACAAGGTACATCCAGTTTTGTATTTTATAACGTAGAAAGAATATGTTTTCGAATTAAGCAAATCTGGGACTATGAGCTATGCGACCTCAAGACAGGTCACCTGAGCCCTGTGTTGGTTTCCTCATCTGTGGGAGATGAATAAAGCACCTAGCACGAGCTGGTACACAGTAGGCGCTCCATAAATGTGAGCTCTCTGGACCCTTCATCCTAGTTCATAAGCATTTTTCCTGTGGCTGAATTGTCATCTTAATTATCATTTTTAATCGGGCTGACAATTCCTTTAAGAAGATCTATAATAATTTACTGAAGCTTTTCCATATTATTTGATGTTTATCTTGTTTATACTTTCATGCTATTAAAAATAATGTTGGAATGAATATGGTTGCATTACAGCTTTTTTCACCTTCTGGATTATTTCCTTAGGCTAGATCTCCAGACGATGAGCCAAAAGGTATGACTATTTTTAAGACTAGGAATCTGAATTGCCTCTTCAGGGATAGGAAATGGCCGAGTGTCGTTGGAGGAGAGGTTCCAAGAGCAGTCTTGTGGGTCCTCAGGCTGGGAGAAGCTCTGACTGCCCAGGTAAGCTCTCGGGCTTTATCCCGTAGGTGAGGGGAGCTATCTGAGAGTTTGTGGAAAAGGAAGGTCATCAAGAAAAGGAGCAGGAACCAGGGCATAGAAAAGTAAGGACCAGAGCTGGGGCGGTGGCAAAAAGAGATAAGAAAGGAAGGTTGGGACCAGCCCAACCTGAGTAAGGGCTGCCCACAGCCGTGGCTGACAGCACAGAGAGGGAGGAGGAAGCCCAAAGCCTGGAACTAGTAACGAAAAGGGGGACCCCTCCACCCCCAATGGCACTTCGCTAGCTACACTGGTCCTGGAACCTAGATTAGATACGCATCCTACCACTGTGGAGTTGCAGCATCAATAATGTCACATCATCACAGTGATGGGCGAGGTTTGACATCAGCCATGAGAAAGAAGGTGAATTGGGGTCAGCATCTGAAAGCTGCCCAGTAAAATCAATGCGCTGAAAAGCTGACTAAAAATCCGGAGGGAAAACAATGGAGAGGAGCCTTCCAGCATCAACACTGTATTTTTCAGATGTCTATTCATCACAGGCACAGGATACGCTCTCACCATGATGTTTATAAACAAAGGAACTCGGTGAAACTCAGCCAGTTGGCTGAAGTGCATTTGAATAAATAATATAAGTGTAAACCTCATCGGCATAATTTTGAAGACGAGGTGACAACATGGAAAAATTCCTGGGATGGAGTATTTAAGGAGAAAGGTATGTACTAAACTGTATCCATAGCATGGCCACGTTATGATTAAATTAGAACAGGAGATGTGGAAGAGAAAACGGCTTGACCTGTCAGCATATCGAACCACAGTGACTTCCCCTGGCCTCCTTCCTCCTTTCTTCCATTGTTTGCTGGACAAAGGCCCATCCCACGCTTGGCTGTGGAGAACATTCTAGTCTCAGGATGTTACCTACTGTTCACCACCTTCCTCCTCCATTTTTCATCCCAGCTCAGCCATCACTACCTCCTCCAGAGCTGAATTTTAAAATCACCATTCGCCCCTGGTGACCATGGGGAAAAAACTTGGCATGGAATCTAATAATTTTTATTTCATCATGCTTTGCAGTTGGGGCGGGGGTGGGGAAGCATTGGATAAGACACACTGTGGCCACCAGAAGCAGGCAATGGCTTCTCTTCTCACTTTAATTTACACTGACTCTCGGTCATTCCCAAGGCGCGGGCCTCCTTTGCCTCATTTAGAAATTGATCTTGGTACAGATCATACAATGAATCTTTGTTTTACTCATTGCTCAATACCCAATATTCAAATGCTAGCAGATATATGGACCTTTAAACCCAATTATCTTATTTTTGTGCTCCAAGAGGGGTATAAGGGACATGGTTTGAGAAATCTAACTTAAAAATGAGGCACCGAACGTTCCAGGTTTTCCTCAAGTCTGCACTGAACTCAGCGTGCTGATGAATGCTATCTGTGTCTGTCATCTTCCAATTGTTATTAATGTCTCAGTATTTTCAGCGCTCATCACAGCCTGTTTGATAAAATCTAGGATTCAGCTTCTCAGCGTGGGGCGTGAAAACCAAGATCAGAATAGAACATGGCTGCCAGCTTCCTACCAAAAACCCCAATAATAATGGCTCCCCGGCACCATCACAGACCTAGGGGCTAGTCCAGCATGTAGGCCCTGACCCTGCACTCGTGGTCCGGGAAAACCTGGGCTGCGAGAGCCAGGGCGGGGATTATGGATGGTTTTCCTCCCCTCGGTTCAGAAATCCCATTCTCAGTGTCTGCACCTGCTCACATGCTCAGGGAAGCAGGTAAGAATGGATTGCTGGCTTTGTCTGGAAACAACCTAAATGTTCATCACTAGGGGAGTGGCTAAATGAACCGGGGTGCATGCATACAACAGACACCATGCAGCAGCTGAAGCGAACGAAGCAGAGCTAAGAGGGGCCCCCATAGCTCTCCAAACACATTGTTAACTAAAAAGGGGGCTGCAGAACACGTCTGGCATGACACCATTTATGTGAAACACTCACAGGGCAAAGAAACTTGGTGTGTAAGTACGTGTGTGTAAAATAGGCTGTAAATGCACCAAGAAAGGTCCAGAAGGATGCACAGTGAGCAGGGATGACCTCCAACGTGGGGACTGAGCTGGGGGTCTGGGGATGAGGAGATGAGGCAGCCACTAGTCCCTTGTACTTATTTAAATTAAATAAAATTTAAAATTCAGTCCCTCAGACACACTAGCCACATTTTATCTGTTCAATAGCACACGTGGCCGATAGCTACCATATCGGACAGCGCAGATACAGAATATTCGCATCATCACAGAAAGTTCTCTTGGACAGCTCTGACTCAGAGCTTCAGTGTTTATTTGAATTCCTCTCCCAACAAAAATGTTTTATGTGTTACTCATTTAATTTAAAATAGATATAATTTTTAATTTTGTCCCATTTTCTCTTCAGGATAAAACTCCTCACAAAATCTGATGGGAATAATTTCTTTTCAAAGATCTGGAATCCAAGAGTTTAAAACACACACTCGCCCATCCCCATCCCCACACACAGGGACCGTTTTCTGTACTGGCTCAGCTCGGTTCTCGCTGGAGCTGACTACAGTCCTTTCATTTATTCATGCACACGCATATGCACATGACACAAATGCACTGAGTCTATTAGACACAGTGGAAGATGGAAAAAAATAGGACACACAAGTCCTGTCCCCTGGGACATGCACTCAAGCAGCCATAACAAAAGGAAGTATAAGTGTTACTTGAGTCAGAGAGCCAGCGGGCTGGGACTTCAGAGGATGGAGGTGTCATATCAGTTTCCGTGCTTCCCCACAGAAATGAGGCAGAGATAGTACATTGATGAATAAGTGAAGGGAGGGTGTTCCACGCAGGTGGAACAGCATCAGCAAAAGCTCAGAGGAGCCAAGTCCAAGGGAGCACTCTGAGAGAGAAGTCAGCCAGTCCGTCTAGGGCACTGTTAGGGGAGCTGGAGCTTTAGGGAGGGGCCAGGTGGTGAAAGGCCCTCAGATGTCAGGCCAGGAGGGGAGAACTGTCCTTACACTAAATATCAGCCCCCATCACCTTTAACATGCCTTGGAAGGGGTAGGGAATCTACTTGCAGTGGACAGATGGGTAGAGCAGGGCCAGGAGGCCACTAAGAATGTGACTGCCCTGGAAGAAGAGCAAGACAAGCCCTGAACTAGAAGTGCTCAGTTGGTGGTGTGACAAACGTGGAGGAGCTGCACTGGGTGAGCGTGCGACACGGGTGGGCGGGGCATATTCAGTCTCCGGCCCCGCAGTGGCGTGGTTAGCGAGTGAAAAGGGGCGTCAGAAAGAAAGCAGAGGCTTCTGATTGGTGTCCCACCTGCCCCAGGGCCAAGTGATGCCATGTGGCATCAGAGGAGAGGAAGAGAGATGAGGTGGGCTCCGCGCAGGCTGAACTCGGCCGCCCCCTCCCCTCACACACGAGGGCCACCACACAGAGTGGACAGCCGAGGGCGAGTGGGGGGGCTTCCTAGGGGAGACATCCGAGACGAGGAACAGCAGAACCTCACAGCACCTGCACAGCGAAGGGCGAAAGGAGGCGATCACAGAGGGAGGCGAGCGCCCGGAGGGTACCGTGTCACAGCAGTTTGGGGGCAGGTGAGTTTCAAAAAGTGAAAATGGTCAAGAGGAAGCAACCTGAGAAGCGAGAAGATGGCGAAGGCACAGGGCTTGGCAATCAGGCCTCCACTGGGGACCTTCTGGACAGGTGTTCAGGAGAGAGGCGACAGTGGAGGTCAAATTGAGGGGGTGAGCGGGAATGATTATTAAGGGAGGAGGAGAGACGGAATCTCGGCTGCAGTGATTGCTGGTTTAGGAAGCATCATTTATTTAACAGCCACGATGACAAAGAGAACAAAGGGAATGCTTGGTTCATCTGCACATCCATCACGGTGGACGCGTTGCTTTGGCAGACGCAGCCCTCAGCAGGAAGAACTGAGGAAGCTCCTCCAAGATTAGGAGCCGCGCAGGCCCCTGGGCCAGGGGTGAACTTCTCAGGTGGCCCTGACACCTGCTTCACATGTGGCCTTAGGACCCTAGATGTATTTTGTAGGTTTGATGATAGAATTCCCATTAAACAGTTGGAGCATTGTTGGTATTTTATAATTTAATTGGTACTACTTTATAAACATTTTTTATCAGTGTAAGTAGCATATTGGTTACCTTTGTGGAAGGAAGTACTTTGTGGGCCTTTTAAGCCCAGGGAATCCTAATAAATGAGAGCAAAGGGGGAAAACAGTGCGTATGTGTGCAGCTCTCTGTAAGCTGTTCCGGGCGCACCGCAGGAATTCATTCATCGGCAATTTATCCCTCTGAATAGCTACTACTTGGCACATCAAGGCATTTGATTTTTTTAAAGTACACGTGAATGATGGGGGCTAAGAAGCTTTCCAAGAAACAGCTCCTGCTCTCAAAGAGCTCACAGCACAGAGAGTAGAATCTATCACACAGAAACAATACAGTTTCAGAAACTTCACTGACAATTTCGTTAAAATTTGGAGCTAAGAACTAGAAATCGAGACTTAGGATTTACAACACTTTTATACTTTCCCCATTCCCATACCATGTCCAGTTTCCTATTGTGGTCACCAAGCAGCCTATAAAAAGCAGGGTTACTCACCTCTCGCTTTCCAAATGAACACACAGCATCAAATATAGAAAGCAGGAAGCTTCATTGTTATGGAGCCAAACTGATGGAGAGCAAGTGTGAGCGCTTTAAATATACAGACGAACTAGCAGACTTAAGAGGCAGCCTCTCACAGGCCACGAATCCAAGATCAGTCATTCAAAAGTCCAAATATATAACCAGAGAGTCTGTCACAGCATGAGCAGTGGTGCCAGAACACAAAACAGGCACCATGCCCAGAGCAGCTACAACATAAAGCCAGGCCCAGGGTGGTCGTGGTGCCAGAGGGAAATTTCAGAAGCAAAGCTTTTGAAATGCAAAGCAGCGTTGGGAGCAAGCACCAGAATTCTGCAAAAATGCAAAACAAGTATTAGGTTGAGCCACACTGAAAATGCCAAGTAAGCAGCAGGCCAAGTGCAGCCAAGACCCATTTTTAATGAAGCAATTCCAGTGCGCATGGGCGTTCTGGATACACCTGCACAAGGGAGCAAGTCCCTCAAGCAGATTCTACCCATTGCAAGAAGTAACGAGCAGACGGAGTGAGAGAAAGCAGCTAAGCTGAGTGGGTCTCTGAAAGCAGAAACCCAGCTGGAAAGGGACAGCTTCTGAAAAAGCTCTAAATGAGGAGTGGAGAATGCTTCCTGCGAAGCAGATCCTGGGGGCCTGTTACTGCTCTGTTGTCATTATAAAGGATCTGTTGATAGTATAATATGTATTACAACCTCTCCTGTTAATATCAACATCAGCTAACGTTAAACTCTCTTTACGTGTCAGGAACTGGTAAGAGGTTTGACTGCGTTATTTTATTTAATCCTCCCAACAACATGGAGGTGGGGTCTGTTGTCCCCATTTTACAGATGAGGAAAATAGGGCTTAGGGCAGTTAAGTAACTTATCCAAAGTCACACAACGGTTACATGCCATGGCTGGGATTCAAACCCAGACCTGTCCGACTCCAGGGTGTTCACACTTAACCCCCCACCTGCAAAGGATTCATTTCAATGTGTCACTAGAAAAAAACCCATTGTCAGCCAGCGAGATGCAGGTCTTTGTGAAGATACATCAGAAGCCAGCACATTATTAAGAAACAGGTGAACAATAAGGCCATTAAGTCCTGTGCATTCTTGAGAGAACGACATCACTGCAGGCTGCTAGGTCACAGAAGTCCGGTGGAGGAAATGGAAAAACCAGCCCTGTGCACACACCCAGCCCTGCCCAGCCATCAGCTGTGTCTATGTTGGTGCTGAGACGGTGCAGGCCTGGTAAAGCCAGGCTTTGTTTTGTCATTTAAGGTCCCATGAGAGTCAGCAATGCCAATGGCAGTGCTCAAAAGGCCTGACACCAGATGGCCCTGCTGTATGGGCCCTCTGCCCATTGCCCTGCCGGCGTCATCAGCCTCCCAGCTGCCAGCAATGGGCTGGACTTCCCCGGTCAGCTTCCTCCGCTCTCTGCTCAGCACATAAGTTGTCTAGCAGCGTGCGCCCTTGACCAGCCGCTCTCAATTACTGCTTTTCCTGGGGTGTCGGGGACCGTCCTGGGCTGTGGCTAAGAGCCCTGGTGCCGGCTGGCACAGGTCCTTGGCCGTCTTCTAGCTCATCCGCTGCCAGTGATGCAAAACAGACCCGCGATTGTTTGCATGCGTGTTTTCATCTTTTCCTGGGTTTCCTTCTGTCTTATTGCAATATAATTAACATGCAATAGATGTACAGAGCTCAGTGCCTTGAGTTCTGACAACTGTTTATACACCTGGATAACCATGACCCAAACAAGGGATGGGACATTTCAGATCCCCCTAAACAGCTCACCTTTCCAGTCAATCCCCTCACCCCTCAACCATTGTCTGATTCCTAATTTCTATCATCATAGATTTCTTTTTGCATGCATTCTTACACAATCATTTCTAAAACCTAATTGGAAGATTCTAGATAAGTATCCACAGGCCTTTGGTGATAAAAAACACTTTTGATTATATTTATGTCCTGCCATTAAAATGCATGCTAAATGTACAAAATATTTTTTAAAAGAAAATTTAAAAGCCACCCGTGATCCTGTCACCCAAAATAACCACTGTTAGTGTTCTAGTGGGTTTCTTTTAGGACTAGTACACACACATTGATTATAGGCTGGCTCCCTGGTGTGGCGTTAGCTTTTTCTGTAAATAAATAAAGCTTATTGCTGTTCTGCTCAGAGCGGGCCATTTAGAATTCCCTGTGGGAGAGACAGCTCAATCAAAAATCAACCTGTAATTTAAGGTACCCACCCTCGTGGTTCAGTTGGGGCTGATATCTGAATTCACTATTTTCTTTTTTTCTTCTTCTCCCTAAAGCCCCCTAGTACATAGCTGTATATTCTAGTTGTAGGTCCTTCTGGCTGTGTTATGTGGGACACCTCGTCAGCATGGCTTGATGAGCAGTGCCATGTCCGTGCCCAGGATCCAAACCAGTGAAACCCTCGGACACCCAAGCAGAGCGCGTGAACTTAACCACTCGGCCACGGGGCTGGCCCCTGAATTCACTATTTTCCTATGTGGAATATGTCTTGCACACCTTTTCCCACTGGCAATCACGTGGGCATCTTGTGGTACCTCAGTTTCACTCCTCAGGACAATGGCTAGCTCCCTAAGATGCACCTGCTGCAAGGTGAGTAACACATTTGCCATGAACTCAGACCATCCCTAACATAGCCTCCAAAGTTGATTATCATTCTTCCAGCCACTTTTACTAAATGCAGTAACAGACATGCCCCCAATCCTATTTTTATAACTTTTCTTTCTTAAAAAAAAAATGGCACTTTAATGACATTCTTAATTTGAGTTGGAGGAGTCTTCCAGAGATCCAAAGAATATGATGTCAGTTTCTGTTCTCCTTTTACATACGCTCCTGAGCAATAAGGTGACTAATGCTAAGCCATCAGCCCAGCCTGATTTATGCCATTGGTGAAGGGTATGATCAACTCAGATAATGGTATTGTGTGTGTGCATGTGAAAACAAAAAAAATTCTGGTAAAATATACCTAACACAAAAGTTACCATTTTAACCGTTTTTAAGTGTACAACGCAGTGCCATAAAGTACATTCACACTGTTGTGCAATCATCACCACCGTCCATGTCTACAACTCTTTTCACCTTGCAAAACTGGCATTTTGTACCCATTAAAAAACTCCCCATTCCCTGTGTCCTCAGCTCCTGGTAGCCTCTATCCTACCTTCTGTCTGTATGACTTTGGCTCCCCAACGTACTTCATATAAGTGGAATCATACAACATTTGTCCTCTTGTGAATGGCTTATTTCACTCAGCATAATGTCCTCAGGGTTTATCCATGTTGCAGCATGTATCAGGATTTCCTTTCTTTTTAAGGCTGAATAATATTCTGTTGTATGTATATACCACATTTTGCTTATTCATTCATCTATTTGTGGACAGTTGGCTTGCTTCCACTTTGGGCTATTTTGAATAGCGCTGCTATGAACATGGGTGTACAAATATCTTTTGGAGGCCCTGCTTTCACTTCTTTTGGTATATACTCAGAAGTAGAATTATACAGTAATTCTATTTTCAGTTTTTTGAGGAACTACCCTACTGTATTCCATAGTGGCTACACCATTTTACATTCCAACCAGCAATACACAAGCCTTCCAGTTTCTCCACAACCCGACCAACAGTTGTTTTTTCTGATTTTTTGCATCCTAATGGGTGCAAAGTGGTATATCATCATGGTTTTGATTTGCAATTCCCTAATAATTAGTGATGTTGAGCATCTTTTCATGTGTTCGTTGGCCATTTGTATATCTGCTTTGAAGAAATGTCTACTCAAGTCCTTTGCCTTTTTTTTTTTTTTGCTGAGGAATATTCACCTTGAACTAACATCTGCTGTCAATCTTCCTCTTTTTCTATGTGAGCTGCCACCACAGCATAACCACTGAAAGATGAGTGGTGTAGGTCCATGCCCAGGAAATGAACATGGGCCTCCAAAGTGGAGCGCGCCAGAACTTAACCACTAGGCCACCAGCCTGGACCTGATTTTTTAACCAAGTTGTTTTTTGTTGTTGAGTTGTAGGCATTCTTTATATACTCTGAATAGTAATCCCTTCTCTGACATATAATTTGCAAATATTTTCTCCCATTCCGTGGGCTGCCTTTTCACTCTATTGATAGTGTCCTTTGGTGGACAAAAGTTTTTAATTTTGATGTAGTCCAATTAATAATGGTGTTTAAAATAAGAGTCCAGGTGGAAAAGAAGAGAATAGCATTGGAATAAAACAGACCTGGTTCTTCTCTTAGCTATGCCACTGAATGAGCTAGGTCACCCCGGATCATTTAACTTCTCTGAACTTTATTATCCTCTCTGAAAGCGAGACAGGAGAAAGGAATACCTACCCCACAGGATTTCTGTGAAATCTGAATGTACGTAGGGCAAGAATTGTAGCAACCAGCACTTGAAAGGCACACAGCTCTGAACCACGCCTGCCCCAGCATGTAGCATCCCTTTCAACAGGACCCAGGACAGACAGTGTTTGAATTAACAAAGGGATCATTATCCTCATCTTATCAATGAGGAAATGGATGTATAGCCAAGTTACATAAAGAACTTGAGATCACAGTGCCTATAATACCACCCAGATCTTTTAAAAACTCCTGTTGTGGGTGCGCTCCCAGCCCCTGCCGCCTCACCCACAGGACAGACCAGCTGCTCCAACCCATTCGCAGATGTAAGAACTGGGAAACCCTTAAAGACCATCCAGTCCACTCCCAACTTTCGGATGGTGAAACGAAATCTGAGGGAGGTTGAGAATCTTGCCCAAATTCACACAGCAGCTGAATCAGTCCTGATGGCCAGCTCTCCCTTTCAGTGCAGAAACGCATGTCCTTGATAAAGCAGAAGGAAAGCATTGTACCACGTCCAGCACCGCCCACTCTTCTCCAGAACACTCAGCCCCGTTCTCCTTCCATAGCGTCATCTGGAGGAGAGGAGGACATTCCTAGCAGTACTGTGGAATAGCTTTGGGGCAAAACTTCTCAAGACAGTCAGATGTGTTTACCGAATTTACCAGCCGCTGGCCCCAGGGCTTCCAGTAGGACAAGGCACTTTCAAGAATTTGAAGGAAACGATGGGAAGACCCTCATATTTCTCCCCTTTTCCACTCTGTCCATATATGACCCTCAGCCAAGGTCAGCATACCTGCTGTTCCATATGGTGCCCCGACACTCCACTTTGAGACGGAAGGTGCACAAGGCTGCATAGTAGTTTATCCAGGAACATTCTAGCTGGGTGCTTCCAAGCAATGAGAAACAGACATTTCATTTTGCCTTTGCCTCAAAGAGCCTTTTCATCTTTCTTGTTTTGTGAAAGAATAATGCATAACTGATATGAATGGAAATCAAAATAAAGATTTACTCATAATTATGCCACTAAGTGACCTTCCTTTTTGAAGAAAAAGATCGTAACATTTGTTCTGAGCTCCATAAACCAAGGAGGAAATATGTGAGAATGCCTCTCTAATTGCCTCCACCATCACAGTGGGTTGGCCAAGTGGTTATTTCTCATGACAAACACTATCAAAGTCTGGAGGAAAAGCCAAGTGGATATAATATGGTACATTCTTTATTCTATATGGAGTTATGTTCAATGTGGGAAGGCATGTCAGATGATGAAATATTGTTGCTGTTACTACAGGATTCTCTCTGAGACCCCAGCCCATCATCTGGTATCCCAGAAACATAGGTTGCTAGGTATGTGTGCATGTACGTATGAATGACACGTATAATTATTTTACAGTTCAACGCAAACATGTGAGCTCTTACTACATATCAAAGATCTCTGCTGGATGCTAGGGACAACAAAGATGACTAGGGTAGAGGTTGTGTCCTCAAGAGGTTCACAGATCAAGTGTGTAAAGAAATAAATGATATTCAGAGTGACAAATAAATGACAAAAATAACAGGAAAGTATAAGATATAGTGGGGACATGAAGAAAGCTTGGCGGGAGGCTACAGAGCTCTGGCATTTTAAGGCATCCATCCTGTATGCTTCTGCTCTAGAAGCATCTCTCCTGCACAAGGGGTGAGAAGCTGGGAGGTGCTGGGAATACATCACTTGTTACAAACAGTAACTTTCTAAGAGCTCTCCAGGCAAAGTCTTTATAAATCTTCTTGTAACTTAGGGATTCTTTGTCGCATGATTTATAAATGTTATTTCAAGTATTATCTACCTAAAAAGAAAGTTGGAACATGGAGAGAACTCTTTCTGAACAGCTATGATGAAGCCTGGAGCTCTGCCCAGCTAAGAATTTATCCGGGTCCTTCTATAGGGTAATGAGAAAGTTAGCATTTGAACCCAGAAATCCTAATTCTCAGATTTATAGGCAGACTACAGGGTGTGCATTAGGGTGCTGAGCTTAAAAGCCCATATGGGTGCTTCATCAGGTACCCATATTCTAGACGTACAGCCACAAGTAAACTATGTAAAATCTACTAAAATATTCAGTTTGGAATTCTCTCATAGCGAAATTTGCTGTTTGGCATAAGGCATTTGTAATTGCCATCAGACTCAAAAGCAGTGTTTTAATCTCCCATGAAGCTCTGTGAATGCTTGTCTAGGAGACAATGGAGAGAACAGACTTCAACCAGCTGCATAACCTTGGGCAAATTACTGGACTTCTGAATCTCTGTGTCCTCGGTTCAACCCTAGAAATAACGACATCCACCCCCTCCGAAGAGTTGTCCTGAGTTGAGATAATGAATAGAATGGCATGGAACAAACATTGCTAACTTTTAGTAATCCATAAGAATTTAACATAGTATAAAGATTTAGATAAAGATGCCACATCTATCCTCTCTGTGGTCTGAGAGATTTTCTCGTCTTTCTGGTGCAGGGACCAGAGGAACAAAGTCGTGGACCACCAATCTGCAGGTGGTCCTGCAGGAGACAAGAAAATGCTCAACATCATCAGTGCTACAGTTGTCCCCTTTCGGGGGCCCAACCTGACAGGCAGACTTCACAGAGGCCGGCGCCCGCTCGCCAATATTGCAGCAGCTCTCTGGTTTCACATGCTTATCACCAGACTTTTCTAAGGATTTTAACAAACACAGTCGAAATATGACATACCCATCCTTGTATGCAGGAATTGTCGCTGTTTCTGGAGAGGGCGTGGCCATGCCCCAGAAGCATCCATAAGAAATGCTCAGATAATATCTCCTTTCGCAGGTACAGTGTTCTGTGATGTAAATACATGTCTATAGACATTATCTAATTTGACTCCCTCACTACACCCTCATGAGCGAGGCAGACTAATTATCTCCATTTTCCAAGGGAGGAAATGGGCTCAGGGAGAGAGGAACTAACTGTCTAGGGTCCCATGGCTAGGAAACGGCCATCAGGGACTTAGATCACTGTCCTTCTGTCACACACACAGCCTACCTCTTAGAGGCCATGATTGGTGCATCCAGACTGGCTGGACCTGAAGACGTAGGGAAGGAGTTTTAACTCACAGCCAAACTATCAGAGTAACAGGAGCTCCTCCTTTCAAAGAAGGTCATAAGTCTCTATTCTCTGGGCCAAGCGTTGACCATGGAGTGTGCATGTGACTCTGCTGGTTGTGACAGCCCCACTCTGCTTGCCTGACTGTCTCTCCCTCCCTGAGAAGCATGCCCATGCTGTCTCCCTCTCCCTGAGATGCATGCCCATGCTGTCTCTCTCTCTCTCTCTCTGAGAAGCATGCCCACGCTGTCTCCCTCTCCTTGAGATGCATGCCCATGCTGTCTTTCTCTCTCTCTCTGAGAAGCATGCCCATGCTCTCTCTCTCTCTGAGAAGCATGCCCATGCTCTCTCTCTCTCTGAGATGCATGCCCATGCTGTCTTTCTCTCTCTCTCTCTGAGAAGCATGCTCATGCTCTCTCTCTCTCTCTGAGATGCATGCCCATGCTGTCTTTCTCTCGCTCTCTCTCTCTCTGAGATGCATGCCCATGCTGTCTCTCTCTCTGAGAAGCATGCCCATGCTGTCTTTCTCTCTCTCTCTCTCTGAGAAGCATGCTCATGCTCTCTCTCTCTCTCTCTGAGATGCATGCCCATGCTGTCTCCCTCTCCCTGAGATGCATGCCCATGCTGTCTCTCTCTCTCTGAGAAGCATGCTCATGCTGTCTCTCTCTCTCTGAGATGCATGCCCATGCTGTCTCTCTCTCTCTGAGAGGCATGCCCATGCTTCCTTGGTTTAGATGCCATTATTGGCTCGTGTATTCTGTCTTCCACCCTCACCAACCTGCTCTCCTGGCTCCTCTCTTACTTACCAACCCTCATCTAAGTCCCCAAGGCTCTTCCTGGGGCCCTTTCTCCCCCTAACAAAGCAAAAACAATAATAAAGGAGGTGAGAAGGGTGCTGAAAGAAAGAGGCTCCAACCAGAAATGAGAGCTCCCAGTTGTTGACTGCCCTGGGACCAAAGAGAAGGCATGGCCCCCCAGTCCAGGCCTGTCTTCTACACTCCCCTCTTCTCCCCAAACTACTGTGAGAGTCTGTGAGCTATGGTGAGCTCTGCAAAGAAAGACCTGTATTCTCTGGAATATTTAGAATATTCTAGGGACAGCAGCATGGGTAGGAGGGCGAGTCTGCACTCTGGAGCTGGAATACCTAGGTTCAAGTCCCAGCCCTACCACGTAACTGTGTAGCCATCCCTGGGCTGTCCACTAAACCTCTCAACGCTCTAGTTTTCTCATTTCTAAATTGAGAATCATAATCCCTAACTCATAGAGTTTGGGGAAGATTAATTCAAATTAATACATAAAAGTACTTAGAATACTGCTTGGCACATAGTAGTGTCCAATGAATGGAAGCTAAAAGAATAGCAATTGTATTATTCAGAACACATTTAAGGCTGAGACACGTAGACAGTCAGAAGTTACAAAGAGCTGAATAAAAAAGATGACATCTAGCTCAGGATTCATTCATTCAACAAGGTTTTTGAGTGCCTATTCTATACCAGGCAGGGTTCTATGCCCTAAAGATGCAGTAGGGCACAAGAGAAATGAGTTCTCTGCTTTCACGGAGCTGATGGTCTGGTGGGGAGCACAGACAAGAGACATATTGGCTTGTGGTAAATGGCTGTGCAGTGAATTAAAATAAGGCACATGAATGACTGTGACCAGACGGCCTCCCTGGGCTGTGAAGGCAGGAACGTCCTCTCCCAGAGGAAACTCTCAGAAGACTCACATTCGTCCGTGGGAGGAGAAATAATATCCACAGCTGTGAAGCAGGCAAGAGCCTCAGCTAGTCCCAGCTCACGGCAAACCAGGAAAGCAGCTGAGAGCAGAGCCCGTGGCAACTTCAAAGTGAGGGATCAGAACACACAGAAACTCTCATTTGGACCAGTCTTTATACTCTGCAAACTGGTATAGAGCAGATTAAGGGGACTATATTTTCAAAAGGAAAAATCTAATTTAGATCAATATTTATGAAATAGCTCCTGTTTTAGGAGGAACTTAGAGAGGAATTTCTCTCAGGTCTTAGCATCTCAAAAAGCTGTATTTGTCCTAGGCAATTGCATTTAAAAATTTTTTTTATAGATGCTATGAATCTTGCAAATGTCTTTGCCTTTCTTTTTTGGCCTATAGGAAGCTCAAACCCGAATTTGTGACAGGGCCTGCTGGTGTGCATTTTTTTTCCTGAAATGACTTAGTTCCTGGCTTTATTTTTTCTGTTTTACTCTTAGATTTTCTTTGCTTTTTTTAAAGATTGGCCCTGAGCTAACATCTGTTGCCAATCTTTTTATTTTCTTCTTCTCCCCAAAGCCCCCCAGTACAGAGCCGTATATTCTAGTTGTAGGTCCTTCTAGTTCTGCTGTGTGGGACGCTGCCCCAGCATGGCTTGATGTGTGATGCTAGGTCGGCACCCAGGATCCGAACTAGCGAAACCCTGGGCCACTGCAGTGGAGCACACAAACTTAACCACTCAGCCATGGGGCTGGCCCCAGATTTTCTTTGCTTCGATCTCTTTATTTGTTGTAGCACAGGTATGTGTGTGTGTAAAATATATGCCCCGAATCCTCTTTAGAACAAGTTAGATTACAATAAATTTACAGCTTTAGGTAACTTAGCACCTATTTAAAAATAAATTATTTTCTACATCTGCTTATATAATCCACATTTTCTGTACCATGGGAATGTTTTTCTAAAAGAGTTTCAATTCACCTTAGCCCCCCACCCCCACCCCTCCCACCCACCCAGTCCTACTGCTTTTTTTTAAAGGAGCCAACCCCTTCCACTGCACATGCACAACTGCAACTGGTCCAAAGCTTTCCCTCTCCTTAGGCTACCGCCTGGGGCTGCAGCGACTATCTCCTCTGCTTTTCTTCATTTTCGCATCATCCCTCTATCCATTCTGCACCCAGCTTCATTTCCCTAAAACACCAATTGAGCAAATCAGGCCTTTGATGGTTTAAAGGCTTCAACAGCTCCTACTGCTCACAGGGGTAACTGAAGACTCCTTATCCTGACATCATCTCCTTCTCCATCACATAATTCTCCAGGTAGCTCCCCTGACTCTCCCTGGACAGGTCTTCTCTTTCCTCACCTCCGTGCACTGACTCATACTGGCGCCTCCCCCTCCCCATCCAGCCCTCAGACCCCAGCACAACGCCTGCTCTCCTCTGAAGCCCCCTCAAACGGCTCTGCTTCGCAGTGGTCTCCCCCACCTCAAGATGTTGCTAGCTGACCATTTGATGAATTGCTCCATTCCACATTGCAAAACTGCAATTTTATGGAACCTGTCTTTGTATTATTTAATTTTGTGCATGTTTTACAACCTGTTTGCCTGCTGACATTGTAATCTGCTTGATGGAAAGGACTTTA
Organism: Equus caballus; assembly: GCF_041296265.1. NCBI lineage: Eukaryota > Metazoa > Chordata > Mammalia > Perissodactyla > Equidae > Equus > Equus caballus. The sequence continues at coordinate 86,568,187 of NC_091698.1, forward strand.
TATATTTTTGTATCCCCTGTGATGCCCTATGGAGTATCACATATAGCTGGCATGCCACAAATACATAATAGTTTATGTCTATTTCCCTTCAAAACACAAAGTGTAAAGCAGATGACAGGCAAATACTTAATACCCTCAATAAACAAAGCAATCAGACTCATATGACAAGTCACTAAAATGCAAGTGGTTAAAAAACATAGGAAGGGTTTAACTTTACTGGTAATAAAGGATACAAGTAGGGGCCGGCCCCGTGGCCTAGTGGTTAAGTTGAGCATGCTCTGCTTTGGTGGCCTGGCTTTGGTTCCTGGGCGCAGACCTATACTACTCGTCAGCAGCCATAATGTGGTGGTGACCCCCATACCAAAATAGAGGAAGACTGGCACAGATGTTAGCTCAGGGCCAATCTTCCTCACGAAAAAAAAAAAAAGAAAAAGAACACAAGTAAAAATTATATAACTTTCCTATCAAATTAGCAAAGATTAGGAAAAAAATCTCAATATTTAATGCTTTTGATAGGCACTCATATCTGCTAGTGGGAATGTAATTAACACAAATTGAAAACAATTTGACAATATGTAACAAATCTTTAAAATGTTCATATACCTTGATCAACCCATTTGGAGGGCTATAGCCGAGGGAAATACTCCAAAGTTCAGAGAAAGCTTTGGGCACCAGGTCTCCCCAAGGTTATAATACCGAATCTTTATCAACAACGTAAATGTACCATAAGAAAATCATACCTCTATCCAGTGGACTGTTACACCACCATTAAAAATGGCAGCCAGCAAGTTTTTATTAACTTGAGGGGAATGCATATATTCTAAAGTTAGGTCGAAAGATAGAACACAAAATGAATAATTCCAACCACATAAACAAATGCACAGAAGGAAAGATATCAAAACAGGAAAAGTAGTTAGACTTATTTATAGTTTACTGTGTTTTCCAGAAAAAAAAAAAAGAAAGATGCTTTTTAAATTAGATTTTCCTTTTCTTTGGTACAAGGAACAATATCACAAGCACTGTTATTAAGCTTACGGGACATCAGTTTTTGTTTATTTTCATTTTTTTATTAAGAAACAGAGGAGAGAGAGAGTTGAGGGAAGGGGAAAGCGGAAACAGCTCTCTTATCCTAATTAAGCTTGGCCTCGAGAGGGGTGCTGTCATCTTTGTAGAGCCAGGAAACAGGCTCAGGTCCGGGACTACCTGAGGGGCACAGCCAGGCTCAGACCCAGGCTACGGGGCTCTCGGATGCTCCTTCACCATCACACCCAGGGAAACAGGCTAGGATTGGGAGAGAAAGAGAAAGGAAAGGGCAAAGCAGGAACACAAAATCCTAGGGGTTAATTTACATAATTATAGAAAAGGTTGGTTTTAGTGGGTAGGATGGTAGATGGTTTTTTCCCGCCTCTCTTTTCCAGATTTTTATAAGGTGATATTAACTTTTTATTTTTATTTATGTGCAAGTAAAAAACTACAACCATTTCAATTCACTGGACTATGACCATCAAGAGAGAAAAAAGGCACGCTACTCGCCCTGTCCCCTTCCTAAGGGGAATAAAGGAATTGGCAGAGGGGGAGAGCGGAGGCATGCCACACAGCTCCTACTTGAACGAGCCATACACCACACTATGGGGCTGCAGGAACCTCAAGATTTGGGGGAGGAGGTTGGAGCGTGTGTGAGTGTGAGTGTGTGTGTGTGTGTGTGTGTGTGTGTTGGGAGGAGCAGCAGGAGCTATGGAACCTACTGCAAAGGCACCTCAGGGGGAGTCAGCCCCGTCTTGCAGTTTCCCCACACTATCCACAACACACACACACACACACACACACACACACACACGTGCTCTGTAAGGCACATTTACAAAAACTTGTGCGCCATCGCTATTTTCCCTCCCATCCACATTCTCAACCACAAAGCATGAAGACAGGTGTGCGCGAGGATGGGGCAGCACCTGGAGGGGAGGAGGGGTTCCTTCGAGCAGCTTCTGTTTTGATGGGATCAGGCTACACAGACTGCGGTTCTGGGGAAATCCTTTCCAAGTGCTCTTCATGGGCAGCTGCCCTAATTCTGGAGGGTAGCGTGTCTTAGAGAGCTCTGCCTCACCTCGGTGGGTAAGCGGGATGCTCCTACGCAGCACCACCATGCTCCATCCCAGGAGAGGGGAATAGGGAAACTTTTAATTCTAACACAAAGAAGAACTAATGGGAATCCATTTTTGCAGAGAATTTGCCCGCAGTCTCGCTATCCCAGTAGAAAATGCTTTTATTTTTCCAGGTCCCTTGTCAATCTGTGTTCGTAGGTATAAACAAGACTGTAGGAAGTCACTTGTGTCCTTTTGGAGAGCCAGTTCCAGAAAGTGACTGGGATTTAGGAAAAAGTGAGTGGTGAGGAGGCAGCTGGGGTGAGTTTGGTGAAGGGAAAGAGAAAGTAGTTCAGTGGCTTGAGTGGCTAGCTAGGTCAAGGTGATCTGCATGTTTAAGCTGGAGTGGGAAGTGATGCAAACAGGCATCTTCAGGAGCTGGCAGACAGGAAGAGAGGAAGCTAAAGGCCCAAGAGGACCTGAAGTGTCCAGGCTCTTGAGCAATCTGTCTTGTGTGTGCAGAACTCTTATGACGCATTGTCACATCTAGGGCCCAGCTCTGATGCTCACAACAGACCTGGGGAGGCTAGATGGGTGTCTCATCATTTTATCTAGGATATAGTTCAGAGATATGACCCCATTTGCCTAAGGTCGCATAGCTGTGAACTGGCTCTTGGATTGAGATGGATTGACCCCAGGTCTAGGATTCTTTCTGGCCCAGATAGCACTGTGGCCTCTAGCAAAGACAGGGGGCGCTTATTCTCCCACAGACAGAAGGAAGAAGATGGAAGAGACTGAGGCCACAGGAAGACTGAGTTGTTGAGGGCAGAGGTAAAGTGAGGAGAGGAGAAGAGGGGAAATGAAGATCTGTCCAGGATGGCCAAGCAGCTGAGAGGTGGCAATGGGAGTCAGATTATACAAATTCACAATCATCAAGTGGCCAAGGTGGACGGTCAAGGAACATCTTTACCTAAAGCTCTTAGGTAACTTTTGGCTCTACACAGGGGCTTTACTGCCCATCAGTTAATAAAATCTCTGGTGGCATTTTCCTAACGGGCATTTACCCAAGGCATCAGGGGGAGCTAGGAGGCCCCAGTTTTCATTTTGCCACGTTCCATCTAACTGTGTCATCTTGGATAAATCACTTGGAAAATAAGAAGCAAATATAAGAAGTCTATGATGCTATGCCTTCCCAACCTCCCTATCTACGTCTCTTTTCATCCCTCTGTTGACTCTGGGGAGAGACTGATTGCAAGTATCACTTGGACCCTTTCTTTTCATGAAAGTCAAGAAAATCCTAAAATCCAGGCCAATGAGCCCCCATCTTGGAGAGTGAGCTGACTCTCACACTCCTAAGACATGGCTTTGCACTAAGCAAGACTCAATAATAATCTCCCAACCAGCATTGGCATGACTTCCCTTTGCTGCAGGCAACTGCCCAGAGGATTCCTTCATTATAATCTTTCTATGAATGATTCAGGAGTAATTACCATCTCTGTTTGCATCTGGAGGAATAAAAACATAATGTAAAAGAGAAATGAAAATCCTCGGTTATCTGAAAACAGTACCCAGACACGTTGGCTTCTGGGTTCACCATTCTGTACCATCCAACTCTTCCCTGACTTGCTTCATACAATAGAGTAGACTGGCACCCTCAACGCTCAGGTGTCCTGGGATCAGTTATCAAACTGTCTTGGATTGAATTCCATGAGGTGGCCCAGCAGAACCAGGGTTCCTAATTCTTAGCCATCCTGATGGGCCTTGTCCTAACTCCTTCCCCACTGCAGGTGCCCTGCAGTCACATGCTTTTGTCAAGTGATCTGCAGCTTCAGGCTGCTCCAGCTCTGCAGAAAAGAATAGGGGGAAAAACTGAGAGAGTAAGAAAATATAGCTCTCTCCTGGGAACCTCAGAATCTCCTAGCTTATGAAACACAACTGCCGGTTACCTTCCCCCAGAATCCCCACTGGCCAGCAGAACAGGCTCTGAGGTCAACCTCTCCTCCCACCCTACTCCCCATTTGGTCCATCCAAGAGATATAATACTTGCAGAGGGGACCTGCTGATGTCTTGACCTGGTTCAGAAATGTGGACATGTTACCAACTGGGCAGGGAAGGAGGCTGCTGAAAACATTGAGTGTCTCTCTCTCAATAGTGAGGCCCACCAATTGCTAAGCCTTTGCACCATGCTCTCAGCTTCCTCTGCCTCCAACAAACTTTGTGACTCACAGTCTGTTTGCAGAATGAGGCAGCTGAGCAGCCTCGGTGATGGGTTAAATTGGGAACATGCTCTTCTCCCTACATCCACCCCTCAGGTGCCACCTGAGCCCTACCTGGTATGGGGGTGGGAGGTGAGCATAGCTCCAGTTCTTTTGCTTTCCCTAGAAGAGCTGTCAGAACCTGGGTTCTGATGGACTTCTGTCCATTGGGATCATTTCTCTCTCTCCCTCCCTCTCTCTCTCTCTCTCACACACACACACACACACACACACACCCAGCAGCCCAGAAGGTCTGGAGGCTCTGTAATGCAGTTGATTTCTAGACTGGCCTGGGTCTCCAGTGCTCCACTCATTAGAGCTGCAATGTGCGACCCAAAGTGCTCTCTTTTCTTCATCCACACTGCCTCCGAAACCAGAGGAATTCCTGGCAAATTTTAAAGCAGAACAGTGCCTCATGAGGGTCTGGTTAACTGTTGCACATCAGTTGAGGGGTTGGCCCTGGAAAGGGGGAAGAGAGGTCAGAGGACAGCCAGAAGGTGGCTACCCAGAGCTGCATGGCACCCTCAGCAGCGTCCCCTCCCTTCATGACTGCGAAGGACATATCTGGAAGTTAGGGAACCTGGGTGCCACCGGCAGCAGGGGCAGGCAGAGGCCACGTCCATCCAGGGGCGGCGAGATGAGTCTCCCAGGACTGGCTCGCTCCCCAGCCCTCTGCACCGCCGGCGCCGCCTCCCACAGCCTAGGAGCCGGGCGTGAGGTAGGCAGCGAGCGTCGCCCCGCAATCCCGGACCGGCTTCCCGCATAAAACTCCCCAGCACAACCCGCTTTTGTCAATTCTGCAAACGCTGTCACACGACCACCTCCATCAACGCCCCCGTCTGCTCGGCTCCAAGGGAGACCCGCTTTCCCCGGAACCCTGCCGCTCAGGATCACCCAGCCCCCCGCCCCCCGATGGACCACCGCCCACCCGCCCCAACGCCAGCAAACCACCAGCCCAAAGGGTCTCCGAGATCCCCAGGGTCCCCGGCCCTAGGCATCTTTGTCCTTTCAGCACAGACGCGCGCACACAGAGCGACAAGAGCCCAGTCAGGCACCGAGTCCGCGCCCCCTGGCCTCGCCGGGGCCCCGCAGGGGGACAATGGTCCGCGTCCTGCAAGTTTGCGAGCCGGAGGCAGAGCCCTCCTTACCGTACATCTCGGCGGGGCCAGCGCCTCCCGGGAGGCTGCGTCGCCGCGTCGCCTGCAGCCAGCCCCCGGCGGCGCCTGCCTTTCATTCACGGCCGGCGCGGTGGATGGCGGCGGCCGGCGAGGCCGGGGCGGGGCGGGGCGGGAGCGAGGGCCGGACGCGGGAGGGCCGGAGCCAGCACCGCGAGCCCATTCAGGGGCCGGGGCTGAGCGCGGCCGGCCCCCGCTCGGGTTTCTGGGCAGGGCTGCGCCGAGAGGGGAGGTGGCTATGCTAATACAGACGGCCCTCCCTCCCGTCTCCGCCACTGCCGGGCGGCCCCGGCCCGCGCCCCGCCCTGCCCCGCCCCTCCCCAGGCAAACACCCTTGCTCCGCCCACTCCGGCGCCCGCCCCCTCGGAGAAACCCAAATCCCAAAATGCGCCTTTTCCCAAATTGTCGCCCCAAGGTCCTGGGCGGCGGGTTTTCCGGCTGCAGCGTTCCCCGGGGGAGTCACCCATCCGAACTCCTTGCTCCTGTCGGAATGCTCAGGCCCACAGCTGAGATCTCCCCGAACCCGTGGGCCCCGAGGGTCAGCAGGGGCGCTGGAAACTGCAGGTACACCCACTCCCCTAAATTTGTCCAGGGTGCATCGGCTGAGCCAGGAGGCGCAAGGAAGAGGAATTGGAGAACAACCCCCCGCCCTCCCTTGGCGCCCTAAGTCTCGTTCTCTAATTAAGCCCTTAGCTGTGGCCCGCCCAGACCCTCTGGCCGGGTGTCTGCTGCCAAAGAGCGTCCTTCCTGCGCCAGGTACGCGGGAAACGCACCGCACCTCGCCGCGCAAGTGCGGCAGGAAGTCAGCTTGCTTTTCCTTTCCCAGGTTTATACGTGTAGTTCACCAGCTTTGCGGCCAGCATGCTCTCCACCTGTACCCCAGGGCCGCCTGTTCCACCTTCTGTGACCGCGTGGGAAACAGATCCAGAGGGGCAGAAGGCTCACGACCCACACCCTGAAGACATCCCCAAGCCCAGCTCAGGATTTCCCTAAGGCTTCTCACCCAGCCTCCTCCATGTCTCACACATTCACCTGTCCTGTTAATATCTATTCTCTAGTTTTTCCTCTTACCCTGTGGTTAAGGTTTTTTGTCCTCAAAATATTCTGCTAGTGGAAGTTAGAGAGGGGATTTGATGTCTCCCATTGTACGGAAAAGGAAACTGAGGCCGTGAGAGGTTAATTTGTACTCTTTTTCCTAGATACACTGAGCCATGTGTCTGCAGGCCAGTCATCTGCCGGCTCTGCAGCGCTTCTGGGAAATTTATATGAAACCTACATGAAAGTACACAGTGGGCACTCACAGATTTATTTTCATTCCTTCCTTCCTCACACAAGGCAGGGATAGAGCCAGAGAGAGAATCCAGGTTGCGGGACTCTTGGAACAGTGCTCTCTTTTTGTATCCCAAACCAATGTTTCCTATTTCTTGCTGTTTCCACATTTTGGTCCTGTTTCTTTACCTCTCTCAGCAGCACGTGCAAACCTTGGAGGCGCCCTGGGAAACTCTGGGAGGGTTCCTGAAGCTCACATTTAGTCTAGACCAACACACGACTCACAAAGCGGCTCTGTCTCTATTCTCTAGTCCTAGGACCAGGCCAGGTGGCTTTGAGATCTGCTGAGAGTCATACCTGCACCAGGGCAGAAGGGAGAATTTGGAGCCTAGCTTGGTCTGGACATCTGGAGATACTCCCAGCCCACAGTTCTGTTCAACACAAAATATGCTCATTAAACACTGCTGTCTGCAGCGCAGTGGGAAATGCAGTGTCTGTCTTCACAGAGTGAAATGTCTAGCAGGGAGTACAAGACAAATACTGATAAAAACATTGCGTGACGAGGAACAAGGCGGTAAATTGTGCATGAGAGGCACAGACCTCTATTTAGACATTCAGAGGGCTGATAGGTTAATTCATTCTTTTTATCAAATATTTATTGATCACTCCCTATTATGTGCTAGACACTGTGAAAAGTACTCAGGAGAGGGGAGACATGCAAAAATTTTAATAAAATCTAATAATTATGACAGCAGAGGCCCATAGAAGGAAAAGGGTAGAGCTTCATGAAGAAAAAACATTCAGGATGGGCTTTGAAGAATGGGCAGAAGTTCTAGACATGGAGATAGTGTAAATAATTCCAGCCGGAGGGATTACAATTTGCAAAGGTTGGGATAGTAGAGGGTAGAGTATGTGAGGCACAGCGTGGAACCCGCCTGGCTGGAGCAGAGCCGAGGAGGGGAGCAGAAGTAGAAAGGAGGCTGGATGGGTCATCTGGGGCCATGTGGGAGGGCCTTGAATGCCCAACCCAAAGTCTTTCTTTTGTGTTCAATCTGGGGTTGCCAGATTTTGCAAATAAAATGCAGGATGACCTATTAGATTTGGATTTCAAATAAATACGGAATAATTTTTAGGTATGTCCCATGCAACATTTGTGAGATACTTATACTAAAAAAAATGTTTATTGTTTATTCAAAATTCAGATTCAGCCTCTGTTTTATGTAGCAGCTTTAGTTAGATCGTCCCTTGGAGGGTGCTCCTGGATCCTCATGGCTGACCCAGGCCTGGAGTAGTCCTCCCTCACCCCAATCTCTGTGCCCAAATAGATCCCAGTGGAATGTGGCTCCTAAGGGCACAGAGGTGGGGTCACTCGGGCCAGTCTGTACCCTTTGGCATGGGTGCTTTGGCCAGAGGGCTGAGGGTCCTCTGGGCCCTGTGTGTTCAGTGGTGAAGGAATCGGCCCATACCCAGCTTCTCTGAGGCGTAGTCAAGATGTTTGGATGAAATTTGTGCAGAAAATGGTGCTGTCAAGGTCTAAGGTACTGGTGCTTCTCCCATATGAGGAGGCCGAGACTTGGGGGGAACACAATCTTCTGGCTCACAGTTTAAAAGAAAAGAGCAGAACCCAAGGATCCCAATATCCAGAATAGTGTGCTCATGAAGAGACACTGAGCAAATTTCAACTATTTAGGTGAACCATGGAAAGGAGGGAAAGTCGGAATTGAGATTCCTATCCTACCTAGGTTCTTACTTTATCTGCAGAAACCTACAACACGGTGATGCGGAGTGACAGGAAGGAAAGTGGAGAAGAAATAACACTTACTGCGTGCCCACTGTGCCACGCATTTTACATGGGTTCTCTCATGTGACGCTCTCAGAAACCTTGCAAGGTCAATACCATCTCAGTAGTGCCCCCTTATCCGTGGTTTCGCTTTCTGTGGTTTCAGTTATGTGCAGTCAACTGTGGTCTGAAAATATTAAATGGAAAATTCCAAAAGTAAACAATTCGTAACTTTTAAATTGTGCACCATTCTGAGTAGCATGATGAAATCTCGCGCTGTCTGCTCCTTCCTGCCCAGGATGTAAATGTCCCTTTTCCCAGCGTATCTACACTCTATAGACTACCCAGCGTTAGTCACTTAGTAGCTCTCTCAGTTATCAGATTGGCTGTCTGTGTACCACAGTGCTTGGGTTCAAGTAATCCTTATTTTGCTTAATAATGGCCCCAAAGCTCAAGAGTAGTGATGCTGGCAATTCAGATATGCCAGAGAAAAGCCATAAAGTGCTTCCTTTAAGTAAAAAGGTGACAGTTCCCAACTTAATAAGGAAAGAAAATACATCGTGTGCTGAGATTGCTAAAATCTCCAGTAACTTTTATTACAGTCTATTCTATTTTATTAGTTATTGTTGTAAATCTCTTACTGTGCCTAATTTATGAATTAAACTTTATGATAGATATGTATGTATATGGAAAAACATAGGGTACATAGGGTTTGGTTCTATCCATGGGTTCAGGCATCCACTGGCGGTCTTGGAATGTATCCCCAGCGGATAAGGGGGAACTACTGTATTCCCATTTTACAACTGGGAAACTGAGGCCCAGAGAGATGAGATAACTCTCTAGTAAATAGCTGAGCAGGAATTCAAGCCTAGGAGACTCTGCCCAAGACCCTTTCCTCTCCACCACACCATGACGCCTTGTAGTCCACTCATGTGCGCATAACGACTGTGCTAAATCGACAGTTCTTCCTAACAGTCTGAAAGCCCGTGCCCCCTTCCTTCCTTTATCTGCATTTGCTCCTCCTCCCCATCTGTGTTTCGCTTCCCCGTTACCTGAGTTTGGAGGGTAGAGATTGGAGAAGGTCTCAGGCTATCCAGACCAAAGCAGGCGCTCTAATTTCCACCCCCTCCTAGGCCATCAGCAGTGGACCCCCCATGGCATTGGCCACCTCCAGAACCTGGAGCCTCCTGATACAGGTTGGGTCAGGCCAGAGGAACTGTGCCTTAGAAAACGTTACTATCCTTTAGCCAAAGTGAGCCGTCACCCTGAACAATGTCCTTTCCTGCAGCAGCTCAAATGATCTCCTCTGCTATGAGCAAGCACCACAATTTCCAGAGTTTCCATATGAACCAGAGGCTGAATTTCCCTGCATTACAGAGAAAAGGAGGCTTAGAAGTAGGAAGCAATCTACAACCATCGCATGAAACCCAAGACTCTCTGTCGCCTCCAGACTCCAGTATCCACAGCACACCACCAGGCCTGCCCTTTAGTGCACAAGTCTGCCTTCCTGATGCTCCAGACCCGAACAGCCCCGTCAGCTCCACTGTCTCTGTAGGAAAGCCTCTAACCTCCTCATCAGGCACACGACTGCAGCAGCTCTTGCTCAGGGCACCAGCCTGAGGCAGCCAACAGCTTTAAAGGGCCTTCCAGACGGAAGGAAGAGGGAAGAAGACGGCGGCCCCAGGAGATTCAGCTTCAGGGGAAAAAAAAATCATGAGACCTAGAGAAGGGCCCAGGGAGAAGCAGAGGGGAGACTGTGCCCCTAAGATTGTCACGTAGCTGGTTATCTGTGAAGCCCGAAATAGAACTCAGGATTCCTGACTCCAGGCCAGGTGACTTGAACCCTGGCACTTCTCCCTTAAAGCAGGTACCTTGACCTACTTCTAGGAAGCCACAGGGAAAGAACAGCCTATAAAAACAATACCCAAGTATAGGAGCGGTGAGTATCCAAGAGCTGAGGAATGCATCTCCACAACACAGAAAACAGCTCAGGAGCCGGGTCAGTAGGACGTGCTCCTGGCAAGGTTCCTGGGTGCTGCCGTGGGCTGCAGGAGAGACGCAGGGGCCGCAGAGAGGCCGGCTGCCCTGAGACCAGGGCCTGAGCGTCTGAGGAGGAGAAGGCTGGGGCAGACAGATTTTACCCCCTCTAAACCAGGTTTTACCAGAGAGGGAGGGAAGTTTGAGGTACTGATTATTGACCTGTTAAGGGTTAAAAGAACTAAGCAAGTTCTCCCAGCCACCATCCTCTTCACTGCCTTTGGTTTACCCTGTGTTCACCCTCCGGAGAGGGGGCAGGCTCCCTTCGTTAGCCGCTGCTCCCTATGGTCCCTGGAGAAGAGGCTCCTTTTCCACACGAAGCTCATATCCATGTCCACTAGCTTCTAGTAAAAAGCTCAGGCATTGCCACGCCCTTTGCCCAGACTCTTCTGTCTTTTCACTCTCTCCTTTCCCCAGCTGTCGGGCGGCACCTGTTCCCCACCCCTTGCCTCCCATCTCCAGCCTGTGTGATACTTGCTCCACTGGGAGACCAGAATCCACGTGCGCTCTGAAGGACTTGAAGGCCCATGGCGTCATATTCATCTGTTGATAGGCATGACTTAGAAGAGGAGACGTGGGAAGTGGGTAGCTGGTCAGATAGGTGATCTCAGAAGGTCAAATCTGGATTTTCAGGCCATGGCTAAGGAGACCTGCATCGCATCCTGCCGGAAGGAACAGCCTGCCCAGAGGCTGGCCAACCTGATCAAAGAGTTTAAATGAAATTGAGGAGAAGGAGAAAAACACCTCCAGAAAAATGCAAACCTGGCTACTATGAAGAATACAGAAAGGACATGTGAGATGCTGAACCCTAAGACCTGAAAATGCTGGTGCTGGTGGACTTCAATGAGGCCAGATGCCAAGTCTCCAAGGAAGTTACTTTTGGCTCACCTGAGTCAAACCCTGGGTCCTCGGCCTCATCTATTCATGGCGTCCTGTTGGCTTTGGACCCTGAAACCACCCTTTCTTCTCCCCCAAAGGGTGCTGACTGTTACACTCGCCTCCTCAGCGTTTGGCAGCCCTGCAGTGAGGAATCCCTGGCCATGCCCATTTCCCTCTCCCTGGACTCTGCTCAGCCACAGGACTCCTCTTTGATACTCAGCCCCAGTTCTCAGCTGCTAAATCCCTAGCCCAGTTCTCACTTTTCTGGCTCAGCTCACTTCAGTCTCACGACAGGAGGCTCAGCAATTCTCAGGTGAGAATAATGGAAAAGCTCAGACATCTGTATGCCAACATCCTTATAACAAAGAAAGTCAATTTGATTTTAAGCGTGTTAGTGCTGATGTCGAGTACTTCAGGACTCACTTGTGCTCTCATTTATGGAAGATGCTTTTATCGAGAGCCTACTACATGCAAGAGATGCTGTTAAACACAGTGGAGAGGGAAATAAGAACATTCTCACCATATAGAAAACTCACAGTCTAGTAGAGAAGATAAGACAGAAAAATGACAGATCAGAAGACAAATAAAAATAGAGTCCTAAGACTTTGACTCTGAAAACTACAAAATGTTCCTGAAAGGAATCAAAGACACAGATAAATGGAAAGACATCTTGTGTTCATGGGCTGGAAGACTGAATATTGTTAAGATGGCCATAGTACCCAAAATGATTTTCAGATTCAGTGCAATCCCTATCAAAATTCCAATGGCATTTTTCTCAGAAAAAACAATCCTAAAATTCATATGGAACCACAAAAGATTCTGAATAGTCAAAGCAATCTTGAGAAGGAACAAACTGGAGACATCACACTTCCTGGTTTCAAACTATATTACAAAGTAATAGTAATCAAAACAGTGTGGTACTGGGGTAAAGGCAGACATATAAGCCAATGGAATAAAATAGAGAGTCCAGAAATAAATCCTCACATGTGTAGTCAAATGATTTTCAACGAGGGTACCAAGCTCGTTCAATGGGGAAAAGACAGTCTCAGCAACAAATAGTGCTGGGAAAACTGGACGTAGTATGCAAAAAATGAAGTTAGACACTTATTTTATACCATATACAAAAATTAACTCAAAATGGATTAAAGACTTAAACTTAAGACCTGAAACCATAAAGCTCTTAGAAGAAAATATAAGGAAAAAGCTCTTTGACAGTGGTCTTAGCAATAGTTTTTTGGATGACACCAAAAACAGAGATAACAAAAGCAAAAATAAACAAGTGGGACTGTACCAAACTAAAAAGCTTTTTTTTTCTTTTGAGGAAGATTAGCCCTGAGCTAACTGCTGCCAATCCTCCTCTTTTTGCTGAGGAAGACTGGCCCCGAGCTAACATCCATGCCCATCTTCCTCTACTTTACAAGAGGTGCCATGTCTGCATCCAGGATCCAAACTGGTGAACCCCGGGCCGCCAAAGCAGAACGTGCGCACTTAACCGCTGCGCCACCCAGCTGGCCCCTAAAAAGCTTCTTTACAGCAAAGGAAACAATCAACAAAATGAAAAGGCAACCTGCAGAGTGGGAGAAAATATTTATAAACCATATATCTGATAAGAAGTTGATACCCAAATTATATAAGGAACTCATACAACTCAGCAAAACCCCAAATAACCTGATTTTAAAATGGGCAAAGGGTCTGAACAGATATTTTTCCAAAGAAGATATACAAATGGCCTACATGTATGGGAAAAGGTGCTCAGTATCACTAATCATCAGGAAAATGCAAATTAAAACCGTAATAAGATATCACTTCTCATCTATTAGGATGGTTATCATCGAGAAGACAAGAGACAAGTGTTGGCGACGACCCTTGTGCACTGTTGGTGGGAACATAAATTGGTGCAGCCAACATGGAAAACAGCATGAAAGTTACTAAAAAAATTAAAAATAGAATTACCATATGACCCAGCAATCCGACTTCTGGGTATATATACTAAGGAAATGAAATCAGTATTTTGAAGAGATATTTGCACTCCCATGTTCATTGCAGCAATACTCACAATAGCCAAAATAAGGAAACAAGCTGTTTCCATCAATGGATGGATGAATAAAGAAAATGTGGCATGTATATATGTATGTATAAGTACATATATTTTTAATTTTGTGGCCCAATATATGATCTGTCTTGGAGAATATGCTGTGTATGCTTGAGGAGATTGGATCCTGGGTAGTCAAAACATCCACTTACACCCTTCTTCCCAAATTTCCAACATAAAAATATTCCCACCTAATATAATGCAACAGTTCCTCCTACAATTAAAAATACACTCATATCCTTCCTAAGAGGAGAAAGTCCTAAGCCTGTCAGTTACTGAATTCAACCCCAAATCTAGGATCTCAGAGTGATAGCCATTGTTTCTCTATTTCATCATGATCTTGTCTCAACATTTGCGTCCTATAAATTAAATTATAAATTTAACCAATAACAACATACCTATATAAAATAACAGACAAAAGATAGAGACAAAAGTAGAAGGAATTTACTTAAAGTAGATAAAAGTATTGACATACCAGGGAAGGATGCGCAAGTAAAAGCGGATTGGTAGGGGCAATTTCCCTGTCGTTGGGTTAGTACACAACCTCCGTTCTTGCCACTATGGCCATTTTGTTTGATCCAATTGAGCAAGCATTGAGGTAGCTCGGGAAGGACGCTGAAGGACATCTACAGCGTGGGTAATCTGTTTGCCTGGTTAACTGGGTCCATTCCATTAGTTTATTCCACATTCTTCTTCCTCAAATGACTTACCCCAAAGTGAAAACATTATATCTGACTAAGAGGTCATTCTGAATATCTTTTCCCAAGAGCTCCCTCGCAGTGTTGTTCTAAGTCCGTGACCATACAGCCAAAAACCCTGACACTGCCCATGACTCATTGTAAATTCTTACCTCAGGTTATCTCTTCTTTGAGGCAAAATGTACAGTGAAATATGCTGTTTGAAGCTCTGCCTCCTGGGAGGATGGTCCTTCTCTACTGTCTCCAGGACTAGTCTGAGCGGAGTTGGTACTAGATCTGGCTGATAGGGAACTCCATATGAGACCATGGAGTTGAGGAAGGGGCCGCAATGCGGCAGGAATTGGCACACTGGAAGTGTGAGCAAACTTCTCAAATAATTTATTGTGCCTTCAGGATGTGCTTGGACTTTTTCTCTTGTATACTACTTTCTAGTATGCTGCTAACCACACCAATTTTATGGCATTGTGGTTCAGATGATACCAAGTTCATGATGGATAGCTCAAGATAGCATTGTCACCAGACGCTCTGTGGTCGACACTTGTTGCTTTTTTAGTAGCAGGCCAAGAAGTGTCTCTTACAAAGACAACAGTTGCTTACTGAAGAGGTCGTGGATTGATGCAAAACCGTAAAGGTCTCCACAGCAATTCTCTTCATCAGGCTTGCCACAAGCTCCGTTCAGCGGCTCAATCTGCCATTGAAAACTCAACCACCATTTGAATACACTGGGTCATTAAGGCCACATATGCTGCAACCTGGAGAATGTTTTCTTTCTTTGGGGCCTACTCAAAACTTGGAAGTCTTTCAAGTGTTTGGTAAGCAGTTTGGAGGAATACACCAAAATGTGGTATATGTTACCTGGAAAGTCCAAAAATTCCCAATACCCATTGGGCCTCTGTCTTAGTGATGGGAGTGAAAGGAGCTACAACTTGTTCTTCATTTTGTGTGAGCTATTCTGACATGACGTAGGCCACTGAGCCTCTAGAAACTTCACTGAGGTGACAGACCATTGTACTTGGAATTTCCCTCCCTCCTACCTTTTAGTATGTGTTTTACCAAGACACTTAGGGCCCCTGATGCTTCTAGGTCGCCAGATCCTATCATCATGCAATCATCAATGTTGTACTCTAGCATGATGTAGAGAGACAATCAGTGTCCCATACATTAGAATTGTAGTACAGAGACAGAGAGATGACATAATGCAGAAGAAAATGATGTATTGCTCTGCGATCTCTCTGCAAGGTGAAAGCAACCTTTTTCTCTGGTGTTTCCTAATTACTGGGATAAAAAACATTAGAGCATCAAAGATCAGCTACAGGTACCAGAGGTTATATTGGTTTAATTCAGTAGGAGACCCCATCTGGAACAGCAGATAGAATTGGAGGCATCAACTACTTAAGCTTATGATAATCCTGGGGTACTGAGGACTCCTGTTATTTTCCAGGATCCAGCCATCTTCTTCACTAGGGCAACTAAATAGTTAATGGAAATATAATAGAACTCTGCACCTTGCATCTAACAAGACAATTATTGTGGCAACTGTATTAATGATTTCCTTGGGGATGTAGTATTGCTTTTGACCGTTATTTTGATCAGTAGGAAATTGCAGGTACTTCCACAAGGCCCTGTTTACGTAATAGGCCTTATTCCACAGGTGAGGCATCTATTTCTGTGATTATGCCAATCTCTGAGAATATCTATGCCAACTCTGTACTCAGGAACTGAGGAAATAACTATAGGATGGACTCAAGGATCCTAGGGGCCACTGTTAAGTCGATTCTGGCCAAGATTCCACTTATGACCTGACTCCCAAAGACCCCCCTCTGTGACCAGTGGGCAATAGTAGTATTAAGTGTTCTGAAGAATTAGTGTTGGCTCAAAGTCAATGTCCGATAATCCCTGAGTGAACCCTTTTTTTCCCCCCAAGTTGCCTTGGTAAATGGCCACAGTTCCCTTTGGGAAAGAGTCTATACTTGCGGGGGTACTGCAGTGTTGTTCCTCAAAAGGACCCAGGGCTTCCCTTATTCATGGAGTCTTGGTCTAGTAACCGGGTGTGGGGCTGCCACGCTATTGTAACAACTTGAGTCAGATGTTTCTTCCGCTGACCTGGAGTTTGGTTTTTAAATTTTTGCATTATTTATTTTTAAAATATATTTTAAATCAAATGGGATCCTGGAGGCTAATCATTTATTTTGGTACTGAGAATACAGATCAAAACACCTTGAAGGCCTGCAGCTTCTAATGATCATGCTGGCCTTGCTGCCCAAGACGGAAATGGTGTCCCCATCCCACTGGTAGTGAAGTGCCATTGTTTGGCCTCTGCTGAGCCGGCATCTGTCCGTTGGGATTGAAATGGCGGTGAGGGGAGGGGGAGGCGTGTTGACTGCAGCACATCACAGGTGTTCCTGGCCTGTTTGGAACAGCCACTAAAGCACTCTTAAAGATCTCCTTCACATACATTTTCTGGGCCACCTTGGGGACATAGAAAGAGGACATGGTAAGTGCCCTTTAATATTTCTATCCTCCTTTGTCTTTGAATTCCTTCCCTGACATTATACCACATTATATCTCAGCTTCGTTTAGCATTTTCCTCTGTTGTGACTAGGTTATAGGCAACCAAGCAAGAAAATATTTAGAAACACTTCTAACTACTCAGGCCAATATGTTAAATCCAAATTTCTAGAAAATACATCCGTGTTGATAAATTCAGCCTGAATCTAAAATTTTGGTTTTTTTCTTCTTAGGAAATCCATTCATCTGTGTGTTTCCCCCACATTGGTGTAAATTAGCAAATCTTGGTGTGTGTGTGTGTGTGTATGCACCTTTTGTCAACAGTGTGTGCTAGTCATTAACTCCCAGATTATGCTTTATAATTGGTCCCCCTGGGTGTGCCGGTACCTAAGTCTAGTTATACATTTGGAGATAATGAGGAGTGAAGGGAGCAGAACATAAGGATAATTGGCTTCCTTTTGCAAGTTAACTCTCTTAGGTGCATCCTCATGTATAACAATAATATCCTCATTAGACGTAGGAACAAGTTCTGTTTTGGGTGGTGATAGAGGCTCAGTGAGGTTTAGGGGAATAGAGTTCCCTGAGTTCTGCAGATATTTGCATATATTCCCATTCCAGGTCTTGAGGCACAACACTTTTCTGACCAATACCCTAACTTTCACATACGAGACATAGTGAGGCTGTGAATTCAGTTGACTTTGTAATTTGGCAACTCGTGGAGTTTGACTTTCGGTTATTTCTGCCCTGTGGCTGTAAGAAATGAGTTTCTTTTTCACGTAGTCTTAGAAAATGTTTCAATTTGTATTATGATCTGAGAATTTAAGGATTTGAGTTTGTCACTTATTTTCGTTTAAGAAACCTGGAGCCAACAGAAGTCATACGACCCTGCAATTCTTTAATTCCTTTTGTCTTTCCTGTAGTTTGGCAGGAGCAAATAGTTGCTTCTACTGAGCAGAGATCAGAGGCAATATTTATCTTTTAATTTTTTCTGTCAGAGTTTGCTGTGGACATATCATCCCTGTATATTAGCAGAATTTTTACAGCTCTCAGTCCTAAGTAACCAGGTGGCAGATTCCCCCTCCCACCCATCTCCCCAAGGTTCTGCTGTCTGCAACCATCTCCCAGTACCAATTTCTCTGTACTAGTTGACGTTCTTGGTCCAGATAACATAAACTAGTTCCAGCTAACATAAGCAGAAAGAAATTCACTGGAATGGTATAGGAGCACAGAGTCAATGGGAAGCCCAAAATACCAAAATCAAAACCCAGCCGGGAACCAAGAGAGGATGGGAGGCCAAATACCATCCAGATCACACCACCAGAATAAGGTCACCATCGTTGGCACCACCGCCACTGGCTGTTTGCTGCTGTCACTCTTAGTGTCACTGACAAAGGATGTCCACTCCCCCACATCTGCACTCTCAACTCCTCCACTACTATAACAAAAAACCTTCTGTATCTTTGTATCATTCCCTCAACATGCAAAATCCTGCACCATAGCATCTCATTCCCTGAGCCTAGATCACGTGGTAATACCTTTGGTAGAGAATAAGGAGAGCTGTCCCCTTTGGTTTCCACAGTGGATGGTGGAAGCTGGTCTCCCTCGTATTTTGGATTCCCTCAGACCAGAAGAGTGTTTGGATGCTAGGATGTCCCAATCCACTCCCCCCAGAAACTGTCTACTATAGTCTTTAGACTGAAAGGATTTAGAACAAACATTGCAAAAAGAGAATTAAAGCCTAAAGTAGATGAAGGAATTTATTAATTAATTATTTTAATAAATAAAAACCTCCATGTCTAGAAAAATTTCTTCCTAAGATGCTAAGAAGTCTTGGAAAAGGGATTGCAAAGTAACTATCAATAACCTTGAGGGGCTGGCCCGGTGGCACAGCGGTTAAGTGCGCACGTTCCGCTTCAGTGGCCTGGGGTTCCCCGGTTTGGATCCCGGGTGTGGACATGGCACGGCTTGGCAAGCCATGCTGTGGTAGGCGTCCCACATACAAAGTAGAGGAAGATGGGCACAGGTGTTAGCTCAGGGTCAGTCTCCCTCAGCAAAAAGAGGAGGATTGGCGGCAAATGGTAGCTCAGGGCTAATCTTCCTCAAAATAAATAAATAAATAAATAAAACATAAAAAAATAAATAAATAAACTTTAAAAATTCATGAGAAATTAAAGCAGACTTGAAATTGAGTTGACCTTGTATAAAGGAAAATAGTGGGTTCTGCTAATTACCAGCTTGGTGTTGAATATTGACAATTAGTAGAATCACTTGGTTAAACAGGATCGCTTATTGTAAACCCCTAGGAAATAATTAAGCGAACACTTGAAGCCAGTATGAATTCAATATGAACAAATAGTAGTAACTATCTTTATTTCCTTTTTGAATCAATTAATAGATTCGTAGACCATTGGTAGACAACACAAGAATGTTGTAGGTACGCTGTCTTTATAAAGTTAAAAATACCTTTATTTGCCTTTATTGTGAAAGTAAAACATGGTAATTATAGAAAAGGTAGATAGAGTTTTCTAGTGAAATGAACCCCAGCTATTATCTCTGCTTCCTTCCCACTAAAATTATATTAAAGGAATAAGAAATATAAAAATCCATAGAAATAAAGAGATTAGGAGAGGAGATAACAGGACCAGAGATGACAACAGATTTTGGAAGATGGAAAATAAATGGCTGAGTGGTAACTGACTTGGCAGAACAAAGAAAGCTGAAAGCAAGCGCCTACAGAAGGAAATGCCAATGAAAGCAAGACAATTTGGGCAGCAGAATCCCACGAAGTCTCAGGAACTACAGGCACTGAGAACCTCAGATGTAAGGAGTGGAGCTGAAAACAGGAGAATTGGATACAAGCTCTGCCCATTTACATTTCTGATAATCATTTTAGTGAATTGCTTTTAAACGTGAACTAATAGCCAAAGATAATCAGGCATTTAAGAAAAGCATCTAACATGAAAGACAGAACAAAACACAAGGCAAATAAACAATAAAAAGGACTTGCAGGAAATAGAGACAATGTAGGTAGCAGAAGAAAACTTTACATTTAACATCACCAGAGAGAGAAGAGAAGATATTACATCTATGAGAGAGGCCTTTCATTTTACACTGCACTTGTAGAGGCTTATGAGTCTATTATACAGGGCAAGAGGTAGCCAAGTGGATGGACCTCCCATGCCCAAGAGTGCTCTGTTTTGTTTTGTTTTACATATTGGTATTTTTTTAAATGGTCTTAAATTTTTTTAAAGGGCTTTAGAGTTTTTTGTTGTAAGCAACAGAAACTAACACTGGATAACAAGCAAAAATGCAATTCATTAGGAGTTTATGGGCAGTTCACCAGATGAAAAACATAGGTGAAATATCAGAATCAGAAAGGGCGGGAGCCAGCGCAGCTCTGGGCTCCTGGCAGAAGGAATTAATAGCCAGTTGGATCAGGGCATGACTGCTGGGATGCATGAGTTCCAACTTTTTCTTGGTTGTTAACATGCTAGGAGAGAGAGCCCAGTTGTCCTAGGTTGGGTCAGGTGTACACCCTCTGGCTAGGGGCACAAAAGTTTCTTTATTAGGTAGTTTCACTGTAAGTACTGCAGTGGGAAAGGGAATTTTCCCCTGAGAAGGTTAGAGTGATATTATCAGAAGAGGGAATAAAAACTAGTAAGCAAAACCCACCAACTTTCTATAATACCTATGGCTAAAAATAAGTTTGGAAACACATGAATCAGCAGAACTCTTTCTTTTTCTTTTTTGCAATGACAAAGAATAGTCTATTGAAAGTATGTAAAAAATGTATTATTCCATCAATTACTTCTTATTGGACATTAAGGTTGTTTTCTATTTTTGGCTTTTACAAACAGTGCCTCAACAAACACCCTTAGAGCCCAGTTTTGCATACATCTTCATTAATAAGTGGTAATTTTTGTCATTTACTATAGAATCCCTTAGACAAGATGGAGACTTGTTGGCTGAATGATCGCATATGAAGAATGCTGCCGGTTCATCGATGTTGACTCACAGAGACTTTACTAAAGTTATGTTGATTTTATCCTTGGCCTCTTTCTGTTCAATGACTTTATGGATGATTTAGATACAACCTTAAAAGGCATACTTAACAAATTTACAGATGACATAGATCTAAGAATGATAACAAACATGGTAGAATGTCATCAAACTGCAAAATGATCTGCATGAGCTGGAACACTGGATCCAAACCAACAAAATCAAAACTACCAAATGTAAAAGTTATACATTCACTTTAAAAAAATCAATTGCCCAGAGACAAGAGGAGTAAGTGCTATGTGGACAGAAATTCACACAAAAAGTTCTGAAGATTTTGTTAAACACAAGGTCAATATGACAATAGTATGTTATGGCTGCTAAAAAAAAACCCCCAAACAGTGTAATCTTAGAATCTATTAAAATCGGTAAAATATCTAGATCTTTGGTGGTGCTAGCCCTTTGTATGTCCTGGTCACACTAAATAGAATTTTGGGTTTAATTTTGACTGGTTACACTTTAAAATAGATATTAATAAATTGGAGTGCATGCTAACAAAGGCATCTGAAAGCTATTATGATCATTTACTGAGTGCTTACTATGTACCAGGCACTGTGATGAAAACATTTAAAAACCTATGAAGTAGGTGTAATTTTATACCTATTTTATAGATGGGAAAATTGGGTCATGGGAAGATAAATGACACTCAAGGTTACAGCTAGTAAAGCTAGGAAGAGAGAAAGCTGGGACTGGAACCCAGTAGTCCAACCCTGGAGACAAATTTCAACAACCACACACACTCCTTCTCTATTTTGTGAAGCAAAACAGGTGACCCCACCACATAAGCGTGATTTTCGAGGCTCTGAGCGGATCCTCTGCAGAGATGTATCTTACTGGCTAGCTGGACCACACATACAGACCAATTATGTACTTGGCTTTTATAGTTCTTTCATATCTAAATCTAGATACTTAAATATTTTGCAAATTGAAAGTCAGCTGAGAAAAGATTTTCATAAAAGGGAGAATTGCCCAAGGGTGCTAGACAGCGGAATTCATGCATTCAGCAACCATTTGTTGAGTGCTACAATAGAACTGAGTACTTGGCAATGTGGTAGGCCCTGATAATATAATGATGAAAAAGACCAACAATTCTTTGCCCTGGCAGGGTTCACCACGAATGGAGGGTTGAAAATAATGAAATAAGCCAAAGAGGGGGAACCATGGAAATCACATAAAAACCTTCCCCAGTTGAGTGGGATAGGAGTTTGGGAAGTAAAGACCAAGTTGAAACTTGAAGGTTGAGTCAGAGTTTGCCCAGGGAAGGGGATGGAGAGGAAGGAGAGAGTTTCCCGGGCAGGGGGAGCTGTTCAAGTGATTCCAGTAAGAGATGATGATGGCTAAGGTATGGGCTGTGGGGTGAAGAGAGCATAGATTTTCCAGAGTGGTGTGCGTACCAGAGCTCAGTACAAGATTACTTTATATACTTCACAGATATACATATCCTTTTATTAATTGTGTGTTTATTTCAACATATATTAGAAAAATATATGCCTAGTATACTAAACCTGTGATTTCCCAGATAATATTGTTTAAGATGAAACTAAAGTGGGTACTTGAGTTTTAAAAAGAAAGTCAATTAAAAATATTAAGCAAATAATGGTACTGGTGGCATTGTATTTAGAGAGCTATCAGTGGGGAGCTGAGCTGCAAACTTTCTAAGCGCACAGCGTTGCCGGTAACAGCCACGTCCTGCCCTCCCTCCACCCATCCTCTTGGACTCGGTCTTTACGCAGTATTTGCCCCAGTCTCATCTTCCTTCATCTTGCTGAAATTCCTCACTTTGCCTGTGTGTGAACAGCTTTCTCTCACCATCTCCTTAACACTGGCTTTTGCAGTCCTCTATCGCAGGCTGTTAATATGAGTTTCAGAGCTCTTAATGGTATTTTCCTTTTTATTTTTTTAAAAACATATATCCTTTTATCTTAAAGTTTTCGAGTATGCCTTCTTTGAGACACAGTGGTAGACAATTGCCTGATGGTTTCCACGCTCCTCCTCCCTTCCACCACTCCCATTCTCGCGCCCACTGTATCTCCCAGCCTGTCCAGCATCATTGTGAATCCTCATGCCTGGTTATATTACGTACACCTCAGCAGAATTAGAGTGAGGATGCTCAGTTCCAGTAACCATACCTACTATGGTCAAACTGCTCAGAGCCGAGCAGAATGAGTCTGTGAATGAGGTTCAGCAGGCATTCGAGCCCCCTCCCTCCCCACTGCTGCTGGGACAGACACTCATCCAAACATCACAACTCCATATTCCAGCAAGGACTGGTTAGAGGGGCTGCTGCACAAGCATAACACGCAACAGGGAACACAGACAGGCACCGCAAACACACAGGGCCACACTCGACACATTCATAAAGATGACCTTCTGTTTGGAGCCGGGATCTGTCTGACACCTCTAGCCTCAGGCCGGGGAAATGTGTCATGCTGGGGTCAGGCCCCAGATAATGGAAGGGAGACAAGTGTGTCACCACATTGGCCTGGAGCAAGCTTGTCTGAGTCAAGGAAACACACTGTCCTTGTTTTTTCTCCCCATGACCCACAGGCAGCTCTGGGGATAAGCAATTCAGGCCGCTAACCACATGGTTAAAGGGACAGCCAGAGATTTAATTCTGAGTTATCACAATGACCATTTTTGGAACAAATAGTGAAGTTGAACAGCAGAGTGCTGATAACAACATCCCTGCCAACTGACAGCCCAGCTCTCAGGCGCATTCCCCGCGGAGGAGCCGTGTTCCTAGGACATGCCCAGCCCCGCTTCAACCTTGAGCCAAGGCTCTTCTCCCCTCTTGCTCTGAGACGAGAAGAATCAGGTGTTAGGAATTGCAGGAGTGATACGGAGGTTTCCAAGGGCAGTAGAAATCATCGGAAGAGTCCGCGAGTTACTCCTGTTACAGTCTCTCCTTAACATCTAAAAAAAAACCATATAAAATAATGTAACTGAACAAAGTTTAAGAAAGGAAGACCACAGAATGTGAAAATGATTCGTGATAAATATAACTCATAAAAGCTTAGATTTCTAAAAGAACTAGAGCTAATAAAAATTTATATAGCTAATCCTTAGCTTCTACTTGGCAATTGGTCAGAGTAGAAAAAGATGAGAATAGACAATTTTATACACAGGAAAACAGATGAAAATCATGGCCTAAACCACTGATAGAAATTAGGTAAGTGCAAATCAAACAGCTTAGAGGTTCTATTATACTCACAAGTTTAGCAAAAGTGAAATAGTAAAAGCCAGCGTCAACGAGACTTAAGTAGAGAATCCAAAAGGAAAAAAAATTACTTGCACATTGATGCATTCATAGTATTATTTATAATGACTAAAGTAGTTTAGGAACAACCCCTAAAGCTCTCACAATAAAGATATGCTTGAGTAAACTATGGCATACCAATGAAATGGAATACTATATAGCCTTTAAAAACGTAGGCAGCAATTTCAAGTGAATGTTCACTTCCTAATGAGGGTTATAGATGATTTCAGAGAGATGTACTTGGTTTATGAGATTTCCTTTTCTGTAAAGTTAAGTACATAATAAAAATGTAAGCATATATAGACATATATCATATAAAAGAGGGGGTGGAGAGTAATTTCTTCTTTCTCCTTGCTTCCCAGGGGAGCCATAAGGATGAATTAAGTGATTTGAACTTCTTGGATCAAAATACTAGGTGCTTTTAGGAGTGAATGGTTCAGGTTCTTCCCTGGAGACATTAAAGAATATCCATCTGTCAACTGTTGTGATGTTTTTGAGTTAATTTAGTGACACTAGAAAATGCTCATGGTTAGTGCTGTCTTTATTTTTTTTTAAAGGTTCTAGAATACATCTCTCTTTGCATGTCTCCCCTACCCCCCTCTCTCACATACACACATACACACATGTACAAGCACCTACATACACAGTACGTTAAAGTTAGACTTTATTGGGGCCGGCCCCATGGCATAGTGTTAGGTTCAGTGGTCTCTACTTCAGCAGCCCAGGTTCATGGGTTCAGATCCCGGGCGCAGACATACACCACTCATCAGCCATGCTGTAGCCGCAACCCACATACAAAATAGAGGAAGACTGGCACAGATGTTAGCTCAGGGCTAATCTTCCTCAAGTGAAAAAAAGGGGAAGATTGGCAATAGATGTTAGCTTAGGGCAAATCTTCTTTGGGAAAAAAATTAGACTTTATTATTTGGCATTAGTAAGAAAGGAAGAGAAGGAATCTCCAAAGTAGTTGCTGTCTGTACCTCCACACCCACCATATTTAATTCCTTTCCTTGTTCCTCCTGTTTGGCTTTCCCTACTACCACTCACCACACACACACCCCCTACAAATCTCACCACCACCACCCAGAAGTGATTCTATGGACCCACTCTTAATGATGTAGTATCATAATCTGAGACATTCTAAATCTATTTCTTCCTCTTGTCTTTTCTCTAGCCTGATATTTCCCCAGTAATATTGATGATACAATAGGCTGGGTTTACCTCAGAACAAAATAAATGGGCAAAGAGTTGCCAAATCATTTGGAAAATATCTCATATGAAAATGGTGAATCTTTTTATTATATAAGGAGATACAAATAATGATAAAGAAACACATTTAAATATTTCATTTAAACATATTTAACATTTCATTCATTTCATTACATTTCTCCAGAATATAATGTGTTTCATTATATTGAGAGTTGTTAAAAATGAGATTCCAAAATGACATTCCAAGCTTGTAAAATTCTGAAAAAGAAATTACAGAATGGTGATCCGTCCCATTCCCCCACAAGAGAGTGCTCAAGATATACTATTAAGTTTTAAAAAATTAGAATACAGGGCCATCCCCAGTGGCCTAGTGGTTAAGTTCAGCACACTCTGCTTCAGTGGCCCATGTTCGGTTCCCGGGTGCAGACCTACACTGCTCTGTTGGCAACCATGCTGTGCTGGCAGCCCGCTTACTAAGAAAGAGGAAGGTTGGCGCGGATTTAGCTCAGGGCAAATCTTCCTCGGCAAAAAACAAAACAAAAAAATCAGAATACAAAATTACACATATGATTAAGTTAAAAATCAGAATACAAAAACATGTATATAATAAGAGATCAGCTATGCAACACACACACTCATATCCATTCAAAATAATTGTAATAGTGGTTATCAGTGAAATGATGGAATTGTGAACAATTTAAATGCTCTTCTATATAGTTTCCCAAATTTTCCCCATTTTCTATTATAAGAGTGTGTTAGCTTTATAAAAAAGAGAAAAATCAGAAGAGTTATTAATAGAAAGTAATATCCAGGAGTCTGGGAAGAAGCCTTGCGGTTGAGTCAAGAGGCAGGCAGGGTCAGGAACACAGCTATTACAGCTCCACTTAAGGAGTAGTGTTCAGTGAGGACCTCGTCTAGTCCAGGACAGGCTCTCAAGAGAGGTGGCCAAAAAGGGTTGGAGAAATAAATCAAGACTGAGAGACTAAAATGGCAGACATGACAAAATCTGATTAACACTTGATTCAGATGGCCCTGAGTAACACCACTAAGGAAGGATAATGACAACAATGCCTTGAAGAAGGTTGAGCAGGACCTCAGAGGAAATCTGGTCCAGTCTCCCCATGGTCAGAGAAGAGGTCCAGAAGAGCCAAACTTTATTCACTCACAGCTGCTTCCTGGAAGAGCCAAGATCAGAACTCCAGCATCCTGATTCCCGGCCAGTGCTCTTGACTCGCAGCTCTCTGCTTCCCAGCACCATAAGTTACGGCCCGTTGTTAGTATGATTGTTGCCTCTGGTTGTGCTAAGAAAGTACATCATATCTCCTTTGACCAGGACTGGAAATTCTGACGGGGCTGCTTCCCTAACTTCAGTCCAGGTGGATCCCCTAACGTTATTCCACATTGGGACAAATTCCCAGGATTTCTGTATTCTGTATTCTCTTAACTCCAACCTTCCTCCTCAAACCTACTGCTACTGTCTTGGGTCAAGCTCTCATTAGTTCTTCTCCTTTTTCTTTTCATTCTCTCTCATAGTGTTAAAACCTACAAAAAGAACTCTCGTGTATTCTTCTCCCAAACAGATAAATTGTTAACATTTGTCTACACTGCTCGCTCGCTCGCTCTCTCTCACACACACACACCTTATATAGCATACATGTTTAAGAACATCCATACATATCATACATATATCACATACACGTAAAAGCATCTATAGATATCATATGTATACATATATACCTTAAACATTTTCTGGAGCCATTTGAAAGTAGGTTGACGATATCAAGACACTTCATTCCCCAATTCTCCAGCATCACCTAAGAATAAAGACATTCTCCTACATAACTATAATGTCATTGTCACACCTAAGAAAATTAATATCTAACATTTAGTTCATATTTAAATATCCTCAACTGTCCCCAAAATGTGTTTTCCAGCTATTTCAAATTTTCGATCAAAGATCTCATCAAGGGTTATACGTATATGTGGTTGTTGGGTCTCCTTAATCTCTTTTTTTTTTGAGGAGGAGGAGAATTAGCCCTGAGCTGACCTCTGTGCCCATCTTCCTCCATTTTATATGTGGGACACCTGCCACAGCATGGCTTGATAAGTGGTGCCATATTCGCACCCGGAATCCAAACTGGCGAACCCCTGGCCACCGACTGGAAGGCACGAACTTAACCGCTGTGCCACCGGGCCAGCCCAGCCTTAACCTGTCTTGATTGGGACAGTCCCCTCACACTTAGTTTTTATTTGTTTTTCATAACACTGAATTTTTGAAGAGTTCCAGTCATTTTTCTTAGATAATCTCCCACATTCTAGATTTGTCTGGTTGTTCCCTCATGGTTAGATTCAGATTAAACATCTTTGGGAAGAATATTGTATAGAAGTTATATGTCTCGTATTGCGTCATGTCAAAAAGCACATTACATCGGATTCCCCACTGTGCTAAGTTTGGCTTCTAGGTCAAGGGGATGGCCACCAGATCTTTCTGCTGCAAAGGTACAGTTTCCTCTTTGTAACTAATAATCTGTGGAGTGATTCTTTGAGACCATATGACTATCTTAGTATCTGTTGATAATCATTATCCTTGCCTTAATCGGGGTTGTAAAATGGTGATTTTGCTAGTTCTCCTACTTTACGAGCTGGCATTCTCTGTGAGGAAGTCCTCTTCATATCTTCCGCCCTCTCCCACAGCAGCCTTCTCACTACTCCTCGTGCCTCCGGTCTGGCTCACTCTACTCCATCTGTTGCCAGAAGCTGCATGCTCAGTTGCGGATCTGGACACGTCCATGCCCTGTTTAAAATCCCTCAGGGACAAGCTCACATCTGTGTGTCTGGCACAGGGCTCTCCGTGATCTGGCTCCTGCCTACCTCTTTGGGTTCATCTGTCTCGTATCCCCTCATAAACTTCATTCAAACTATCTACAATTCTCTAAACACAGCACCCTACTGCACACCCCTGGACCTTTGCAGATGCTGGTCCCTTTGCCTGCAAAACCCTCCCCGACCCTCACCTGACGCCCACTTGCTTTTCCAGCTTTGGCTCACATGTCAGCTCCTCTGAGCCTAATGTCGAATAGGCGCCTTTGGGGCTCTCATAACAGCTGTGCACACGTCTATCATTGCTCTTGGGGCCCCGCATTGAAAACGTTTGCTGGTTTACTTGTCTCTCCCACCTGACTGTAAGCTCCTCGTGGGAAGAGGTTTGTCTTTCTTCCTTGTATGACAGGAATCTAGCATGATGCCCGGCATTAAGTAAGAACTCAGAAAATATTTTCCAATGAAGTCATTCATGTTTCCTCAAATTATTAAATAAAGAATGTGGCCAACTTCCAGAACAACTAGATTATATGCTCTTTAAGGACAAAAAGCCTGTCTTATAAATCTCTGTATTGCTCACATCTCTCGCCCTATTGCTTGTTCATTTGAATTAGCTTTTGAGCTAGTATAAAACTGTATGGATATGTTACTTTTTATCTGCCAGTATATTTTCCTTTTGAGAATTGTTCCTCCTCTACCTAACCGGATGGCCAATCCCCTGCCTGGTCTTCCCGAACATGGCAGGCTCAAGATGTGAGCTAGCCATCAGGGACTTCATCCTCCCAGCTGTAATGGTCGCTTCAGGTAAGGACCCTTGGACCAAGCCAGGCCTATCGGCCTTTTGAAGGGACAGGAATACTTTTGAATAGTGGGAAAGACATAAACAAAGTAATAGCCACTGCCGCTGGAGGCCATCTTGTCCAGAAGGTGGGGAAAGCCTACCTGGGAATGAAGCCAACACAGGGGCAAACAAGCCAACGATGGGGAGACAGAGCTAACGACATTATTTAAACCCCTAAACCCAGTCACCTCTGAAGAGTCATGTTTTAGATTTCCTGGTACACAAGTCAACAAATCCCTCCCTTCTTGCCTTTTAAGCTGACAAAATCCTAATGAATATACAAGATCTGTCTTCCGCAACATTCCACATTTGCTTAAGGAAGTAAACTGAAATGGAGAATAAGAACTTCAGCTCCATTTAGTCCCTTATTGATTTGGGGGAAATTATGTAGAGATGCTGTTTTAGTCAGAGTTCTCCAGAGAAACAGAACCAATAGGATAAATAAAAATATAGATATAGATGCATAGATAGAGATACAGATATATGGAAAGATTGATGACAGGAATTGGCCGAGAAGTCCCACAGTCTGCCAGCTGGAGAACCAAGAAAACCAATGGTGTAATTTGGTCCCCATTCGAAAGTCTGAGGACCAGAGGAGCCAGTGGTGTAAGTCTGAGTCCAAAGGCCTGAAACTCAGGGGGCCGATGGTGTAAGTCCTGGTCTAAGTCTAAAGGCCTGAGAACCAGGAGCGCCTATGTCCAAGTGCAGGAGAAGAGGATATCCCAGCTCAAGCAGAGGGCAAATTCACTCTTCCTCTTCCTTTTTGCCCTATTTGAGCCCTGAGTGGATTAGATGATGCCCAACCACATTGGTGAGGATTCTTTACCATGACTTCTTCAAATCAATCTTCCAATTCAAATGTTAATATTTTCTAGAAGCACCCTCAGAACTAATGTTTTACCAGCTATCTGGGCATCCCTTAACCCAGTCAAGTTGACCCATGAAATTAACCGTGACAGACACCTGAACCACACCATCTCTGTAGCCTCTGACAAGCAGAAAGAGAGCTTTTATCTAGGCTGCCTCTTAACCTTACTTCAGAGAACATGAGGCGTGTTTATGGGCCCCCATTCTTGTGCTCCTGCCCCCTAAGTTTCTCCCAAAGGGGCAAATCAGACCAAGAAAACAGGTCATAAATGGTAAAGGCTGGCCTGCATCTTCATTATTTCTGTTCCAGGAGATTATCGAATCCCCCCTCATCACAAACAGTCCATTGCATCTACTTTCTCCTGAGGTCAACAATCTACTCTGTTTCTGGAAGCTCTGGATTTCTGGGGATATGAGGGGACCAGGGAAGAGTGATAAGGATCATGGCAACTTCCTGCTACAGAGATGTAGACACTCACTCAAGGACCTGTCAAGTTGAAAATGCCCAGTGCATTTCAGGAAACCATTACTGGGGTTATTTCCTAGCTTCCAGCTTAAATTTCTGGGAAATTTCTCAGTGAGGCATGAGAGGAGGGAAGAGAGTCTGGCCTTCTCTAAAGTTGCCTACAGAGACTGTAGACTATAAAAGGGAGAAAGAGGAGAGAGTCACGGTTTAAAGAAGATTCCCCCATGTCAGCCCAATTGGGTAGCCTATGTTGGCTATTTTTAGGAGTATGGGGAAATAGCCAAGCTCTTTAAGAAGAGCATTTTCATGACTTTAATTTGAATTATCTTAATTAGATGCTTTTCTCCTAACTACCAGCTAGGATAAACCCCCCAAAGGAACCAGAGTAGTGATGAAGTGTGGAAGAAGCAGAAAGGTGTAGTCCTTTTCTAGTATGTGCTCCTGCCCCAGGAGGTCTGTCTGGGCACTTCTGGGTAGAGCAGATGGAGGACATAATCTCCTGGACAGAAATAACTTGGAAGGAGAAGAGAACAATGCAAAGGGACAGGGGAGAGGCACAGAAAAGAAAGGAGGACACCCAAGATAAACTATAATTTCCTCCCGATTTCACTTAAGGCTACAGCTGCTGGGCTACCCCAAAATCGTCCTTTCTAGAGATGCGAGGGTGAAGGATGGTAAGAGAGTCATCACGTTATGTCTCTAAGTTTGGTAGAAAGGGAGATGACCATCCCCACCTTCATCCCCTAGGAACCTATTCCAATCTTAGACGTTAACTTTTCTGACACTTGCTACCAAATTTCCTCCCTAGGAAAGAGGCAGAGACCTGGCTCAGAACAACGAAGAGAAATGGAGAATAGCAGTTTTCTCATCAAACATATTTCTGTGGTCCACCCAGTGCCCCAGGTGTTACATCTCTGGCCTGCAGCTACAGGAAGCCACACTCTTCCAGGCATTTTCAGCTTTTGTGTTCCCCGTTACCAACAAAGCAGGGCTCCCAGGTCAGCCCTGGACTTTAAGTTGAAGAAGGTTTGATGGGGCGATGGTCATAAGTTTCAAAAGAACAGCTTGGTGAGCTTAGGGAAAGGAAGGGAAGAAAGACTACGCCTCCTGCTTGCCCACAGGACTGGATTCTGAGAGCACACTGACTCCCTCAGAGTCCCCTGATTTATGTAACCCGAGTACCTGGGGATTCCAGAACATTACCTCATAGCAACTATTAAAAAGTACCAGGAGTGGGAGGAGGGATGAGAACTGAGGCATAGAGGAGAGAGGGAAGGTTAAGGGCTGGCAAAGGCACAGCTAGGGGTGGACTCTCTTGTTGTGCCCATCCTAGGGCCTAGCGACACCACAGGCAGATAATTAGCTTAATATCTGCACGGTGGGTCACATTCAGAGGAAGTTTCTCCAGGCAGGCAGGTTAGAACCCTGATCTGTCATTCCACCTGTGTACCTGCCTGGTCTCCACGCAACACAGCTCCTCCCGTCTCCCCTGCACAGCCTCTGTCAGCTTCCAGCACCGATTCTCCTGTTGTCACTGCTGCCACTATGGCTGTCACTGCCTTTGGGCTCAGGCACAACTCCAGAGGAACCCGGGCTGTGCAAGTTGCTGGAGCTGTCCCTGAGGTCTCCCCAGATGCTCACAGAGAGCCAGCGATGGCGGCATACAGCTCTCCCCAGCCACGGAAAACCAGGCAAAGGCTGGGCTTGCATCCCTGACTAATGATCATGCCTTCAAGACGGGATGCAGCCTGTGACTCAAGCTGTGGAGGCACAGCAAAGGGAAGAAAGAGTGGGAGGGAGAGGAAGGGCACAGAGGAAAACACAGAGGGGGGCAGAGGGAGGAAGGAGAGAAAAAGCAAAGGAACAAAGGCCTCCGAACTGTGAATCTGTCAAGATGCTGTCCCCTATGGTCTCTGCAGCCACAAAAGTGCATAATGACGAGATGAAATATCTTTACACAGCAGTCCAGGAATCCAGTGTGATGTCACTTTGGAGGGAAAAGGGGACTAAAGTTATAAAAGGACGTTACTATAATTGCAACTACTGTAACTTGCAATACAATATAATGTAAACTGCATATGCAAATTCACTATTAACAGACTGTGAAATCTTATGGATGAGAACCGTGATTCCTTTTAAGCCAGAAAAGCAATAATATACACCAAAACTGCTTTAGTTTGGTCCCGTTCCAAGAATACAAGTCTGACCGGGAAGGCTATTTAAAGACAAGTTAGGTTCAGTTTTTCCATAAGAAGTTATGTCCTGGGGTATATCATTTGATGTATGATATATCTGATTGCTTGTAGTAACAAGCTATGTTATAAGAGGGGATGTGCTTTGTATGTGCAATATATAGGGACACTTAGGTATGTGTATGTGTGTGTGTGTGTGTACACTGTAATTCTATTGCTATATTTAAAAGTCCATTTAATATTCTAGGACAGTTGTTCCAATCCTGTAAGACCTAACATTAGCTTTTTTATTAAAAATACTTGCAACATACTGAAATAAAATTCATAAGCAATAGGCAGACGCTTGTGCCTACTTGTAATGAATGAGCTTGGATTTAAAGAAAGATGATATTCATCTGAATGCTTTTGATCTTTTATCTTTGAGTCAACATTCAGAAATAAAGGTTAAACAAAGATGCTTACATATCTATACAATCAGCATGGATTGGACAGACGCAAATGCAGGCTGATACAGGTATGCTGACTCAGATACCATGAGCAATGTTGCCATCAGTGACATGATCTTCTGAAATTTTGAACAACTCTTGGCAAAGTTCTCAACCAAACAAAATGCAATCTTCTCTTGATTTAACTAGCAGTTGCATTTGTGGAAAATTCAGTATATAGTAAAATCATGTAAAAGTTTTGTGTGTGTTTATGTGTAAAATTGAGTTCACGTCTAGGTTTGGATAAGTATGAAAGGGTTTTCTCCTATGTGAATTTATTTATTTTTTCTTTCTTTCTTTTTTTTTCTGGGGAAGATTCACCATGAGCTAACACCTGTCACCAATCTTCCTCTTTTTTTATGTGAGATGCCACCACAGCATGGCCACTGACAGACAAGTGGTGTGGTTCTGTGTCCGGAACTGAACCTGGGCCACTGAAGCAGAGCATGCCAAATTTAACCACTAGGCCATTGGGGCCCTTCTGCATGAATTTCTGGTGAGCATTGGAAAGTTGTGTGGGACACAGGACAGTCCTTCATTGTGCAGGCCTGTCCACGCATTGCAGCATGTCCACCATCTCTGGCCCCTATGTACTGCAAGCCACTAGACTCCTCTGTCACTGTGGCAACCAAAATGCACCCACAGATTTCCAAATACCTCCCAGGGAGACTGTTCTTCTTTTTCAAGATTGTTTTGGCTATTCAGAGTTCCTTGAGATTCCATGTGAATTTTATGATGGATTTTTCTATTTCTGCAAAAATTATCTTTGGGATTCTGATAGGGATTGCATTGACTCTGTAGGTCGCTTTGGGTAGTATTGACATCTTAACAATATTAAGTCTTCCAATCTGTGAGCATGGATGTCTTTCCATTTGTTTGCCCCATGCTCTTGTTGAATTTTCCACTATTGGATCAACTTTTCTTTTCCTTGTAAGGCTCTGGTTTTCTAAAATCTAGGATACTGGTCTACCTATGCCCAGAATTCCCATCCTTTCCCCCCACTTTCCGATCACTTCTACATTAGGAATCAATTCTTTCTCAATATTTCCTGACAAACTGTCAGCAAGGCAAGTCAAGAATCTATCGGATGTCCTTCATCTGATTAGCAGATGCTAATGAAGAGATTCCAGAATTAATTGAGATATTGAACTCTCTGACTTATAAACTTTTCTCCAACTCCAAGAGTCTAAGATATCTTTTCCCCCCTAGACCATGGGCTACAGACTTTTAAAATAATATTTAATAAATATTAGTAAATATTTTAGGCTTCATTGGCCATGCAGTCTCTATATAACCCTGCCAGTATAGTGCAAAAACTGCCGTAGAGCCATATAAGGAAGTGCTGGTATATGCTGCAAGGATGAACCTTGAAGACATTATGCCAAGTGAAAAAAAGCCGGGTACAAAAGGCTGCATGTTGCGTGATTCCATTTATATGAAATGTCCAGAATAAGCAAATCAATAGAGACAGAAAGTAGATTAGTGGTTGCCAGGAGCTGGGTGAGAGGGGAGAATGCATAGTGATTGCGAATGAGTATGGGGTTTGTTTTAGGGTAATAAAGTGTTCTACAACTAGTGGTGATGGACAGCACAACTCTGTGAATACACTAAAAACCATTGAATTGTAAACTTGAAAAGGGTGAATCTTATGGTATGTGAATTATATCTCAATAGAGCTATTTTTAAAAAAACAGCCGCAGACAAATGAGTGTGGCTGTGTTCCAGTAAAACTTTATTTACAAAACAGGCTGGATTCAGTCCATGGGCCATAGTTTGTTGAGCCCTGTGCAAATATGAACTGTAAGATTCATATAGTCAGGGCTGTGCCTTGTTTATAATTAATCTCCAGGACCTAGTACAATACCTTTCAAATAAGTAAATTCTCAATAAATGTTTGCTGAAAGAATGAACAAATGAGTGAATGAATTAAAGGCTCTGTTTGTCCCATGTGAAACTATGCTTTTAACGAATATCTTGGTAACATTCTCTCTGACCTCTGCAGAAAGCCATGTCCAGTTCTATATTCTTGGACTTAGCTTTTCTAAGCCACACAACCACTCCTACTCTTTATTTCAATCCTCTTCTAGTCTCTCATCCACCAAGGAACAATGACCCCATTTGCCCATGTGTTGCTCTACTGCTGTGTGATAAGCCCACCTCTCCTTCAGTTCACTGCCTATGCCTCTTATGTTTTCATCTCTTCTCTTTGCTGTCTGCAGTTTTTCATTAATTAATTCATTTATTCATTCAACAACAAATATTTACGAAGCATAAAATACTTTCTGTTACTTATAATCCCCACTGCTTCTAAGAAGGGTGGAGCCTGGTGCAACAACCCAAAGGGAAGCCTGAGCTCCATGGTCCCTAGTCTCTACATAGTGTCACAGTCAAATAAACAGAGTCCAGCAACAAAAAATATTTAAAAGGAATTGTAATCTCTACTTGCCTCCTTCAAAGACTTGAATAAAGACCTATTTGTAACTTACAATAATACTTCATAAACATCTCCTTCTCTGCCATTCCTCTTGATCTTCATGTCTCTCTCACCACTCTTAACTCTTTTCCTTTCTCACTAGTCAAGCGTTTGTGGCTCTCCACAAAGATTGATGCTCATCGATTTCGGCCAGCCACTGTTCTTTTATATTTACACTCCAAACCCTTGTTGGGGGAGTACAGTTCTTTGTGGGAGTCTCTAGAGCTGCAGCCAGATTCTTAGTTATTCCCAGTTTCTGCCTGAAATCCTTCAAGGTGAGGAACGGGGAATTTCTCTAGGAGAAGTCACATTGTCATATGCAAGAAAGGATATGTTCAGGGGCCGGCCCAGTGGCGCAGCGGTTAGGTTCGCACGTTCCACTTCTCGGCGGCCCGGGGTTCGCTGATTCGGATCATGGGTGTGGACATGGCACTGCTTGGCATCCATGCTGTGGTAGGCGTCCCACATATAAAGTAGAGGAAGATGGGCACAGATGTTAGCTCAGAGCCAGGCTTCCTCAGCAAAAAGAGGAGGACTGGCAGTAGTTAGCTGAGGGCTAATCTTCCTCAAAAAAAAAAAAAAAAAGAAAGAAAGAAAGGATATGTTCACTGGGCAAAATTCCTTAAGACTGTAGGCTCCCACCAGCTGTTCCTCTCTGCCATAGCTGAAGCAAACCTGGGGCCATCCCCCAGCCGCCCAAGTTCCAAACGTGGTCAATAAACCAGGGTCTTAAAAATGCCAAGGGAGGACCAAGCATTCACAGTGATAGTGCTTGTGGCACACTCTACCGCACTGAAAGCCAATCAGCCTGTGAAGCGTCCCGTCTGAGCCCAGGTGGCTGTGAGCACCCCTTGACCGGGGTTGGAGGACAACTGACCCCCATGCACTGAGACTCGCAGGTCAGAGATCTGGCTTAAGGGGACACAGGCCTAGCCACACCCCTTCGTTTGCTGCTCCAGGCCTTAATTCCTCCCTCTGTTCTCTTTTCCTAGGGGCCATTCTGGTTTCTTTTTCTCTTCTTCAGCCTTGAATAATTCACCAACACTGAGAATTCAGCGGGACCCTTGATGTTGCCATATGTCTTTCTTTCATATTTTTTAGTATACAGTCACTCTTATCTTCTTATCTAGATTCAGGTGCCCCTGAGCCTGCAGACCTTGTTCCGTTGGCCCCCATGAACAGCCCACTCCAGCATGAACACATCAGTAGATCTGTTTCCCTCTTTTTGCTGGTTAGGAATTTGACGTTTTAATCCCGCAAATTATCCACCCATCCTGTTGTACTTTCTTTACAGAGTAAAGAAGCTTCACATCAAACCAAAAGTCTTTCTGTTTTCAAGTCCATGAACACTTTTTCAGGAGGGACTCGAGACTGTCACCCGGTGGGTGGCATTTCTCAATCTCCAAGCCTTCTCCCTCCTGTACCAGTGCATTGGCAGATGCTGACCAAGGCTCAAGTACTTTTCTCAGATCCTTGACTTTGCCCTTTCTGTAAATTTCTTGGGTTTCTGGCAACCATTAGCCTGAAGCAGCCGTTCTAAAGCCTGCTTGATAGCAAGTGCCACAGCAGCTGTGAATCCCCAGGATCTGGTCTCCGTGGTGGAGCTGGGCTGAGGCCTTGAACTGCCGCAGACTTCCTCTCCCCTTCCAGCAGAAGAATAGTTAAAAACCAGTGCCTGGTTGGCAACCACACAAGTGCATTTTTTTTTCTGGCTTCCTCAATTTAGTGATTATTAATTTGGTTCTCTTTTTGGAACCAAATAGCCAGTGCTAAGCAACCCATTCTCCCCAATTGTAATTCTGATGCTAGTATCTTGTCAGAGATGTTTAATTTTGCAGCTGTAGCTTGGCTCTTTGCTTCCTCTGCTTCACATTTTAGTTCAAAGCCTTTTTGGTCAGGTTAGAAGGTCTGCCCTGAAACACGGTCATCTTCACCTTAATGAGGAGCATGCTGCTAGCACTCTTTTTGGCCTCATAAGATGTAGCACAAAAAAATCCAAATTCTGTTCTTTGGCACCATCTAATTTGCTGTTTGATTCTAATATCTATACTCATTATTTTCTCTCAAACGTTTATTTTTTGAATAGTCAATAGCTGTACATGGTACAAAACACAAAAGGTACAAAATGGTATTCAGTGCAAAGTTAGTCTCCCATTCTCATCTCTCAACCCTCAGTCCCTCTCCTCAGGCACCCACAATTACAGGTGTCTCTGCATTCTAAGCTACCAGTATGCATATTGTTAACACAAACAAACAAACAAGAAACCCACACATGGGGATATCGGTCTGCATCTTGCTTGTTCCCTATCTATCTCTTGGAGACAGTTTCTCACTGATATAAACCTCATTCTTTTTACTAGCTGCCTGTGCTTGTACTGTAAAAACCCCTCCTGATGGACATATAGGTTGTTTCTGATCTTTTAGACTTTGTTTTCATGGTCAAAACTGTGACAGATGAAAAGAGGTGAAAACCGCTCCTGTGTGCCAACAACAGCTTCAAGCTTGCCACCAATCCTGTAAGGTTTTATCGGACTATATGACATTTCCCACACAAATCAGCTGGTGAGTGGTTAATGACTCTTGGCGGGCTTTCTGTCGGATCTTGGATACGTGCTCAAGGAGACCATGTGCCTCCTGATGAGGCAGAGCAGCCTGCAGATGGCCAATTCTGAATACCCACCTCGAGGTTCCCTTCTCCCTTCTTGCCTCTCTTTTTCGATGCCATACTTAACAAGACACCAAGACAAATGGCAGAAACAATAAAGGACATGATAGTTTGAAAGAAAGGAATTAATATGAGCTGGATAAGAACAAAAAGGAAGATTTTGGAGAGAATATTTGAGCAGATCTGGACCAGGGCTTGGTACAAAGGAGGGATTCATGAATTAAAGGCAAGGAAAACAGAAAGAGCAAAGGTAAAGACAGGTGAAGCAATAGCCCAAATTTAGAAGATGAGGAGAAGAACAAACAGCCTGGAACGAGCAATTCATGCTGAGGAGCAGTGGACTCTGAGGTGGGATGGATAAGATGTGGCATGATTAGGGAGGATTTGAATACATGGATGGTAAGTTTATAGTTCATCTTGGAGAGTCTAAAAAGAGTCTTGCTATCTGGTAGGGCAAGTTTCCCCAACTTGTTCTTTTTCAGGAGTGTCCCAACAATTATCGGTCCTTTGCTCTTCCATAAAAAATTTAGAACCATCTTGTCGGGTTGCTTTTGAGATTGTACTTTGAATGGCATTGATTCTATAGATTGATTTAAGGAGAACTGACATCTTTACATTTAAAATTTTTTTTAATTCTCAGGAGATTTCATTTTAATTCTCGGGAGATCCCTACAAATAATTTTTCAACCCAAAGTCAAAGATAACCAAGCATGGAAGGAAATAAGACAGCATGATTGAGGTTCAGCAAACACAAGACAGTAGAAACAGACCAGCAAATACTTCAGGTATAGAACTTTTAGATAAAGATTATAATATAACTATGCTTTTATATTGAAATAAGTAAAAGAATAGCTTAAAAATATCTACAGGGATAAAAAAAAGGATAAAATCGTCCCATTCACAACAACATGGATGGACCTTGAAGGAATTATGTTAAGTGAAATAAGCCAGAGAGAAAGACAATCTCTGCATGACTCCACTCATATGTGGAAGTTAAACACATAGACAAACGGATTAGTGGTTACCAGGGGAAAGGGGGGGTGGGGGGTGGGGACCAAGGGTAAAGGGGTGCACCTACAACACGACTGACAAACAATAATGTACAATTGAAATTTCACAAGGTTGTAAACTATCATAATCTCAATAAAAAGTTAAAAAAATATCTGCAGGGATAAGGAAATTATAAAAGTTGGCAGAAACTTGGTTTTGTTTGCTGCTGTATGCCCAGTCCCTGGACTGTAGCCTGGCACATAATAGGTACTGAGTGAATTTTGTTGAGAGAATAACTTGATATCTACACCCTAGGTTTCCTGCCTGGGGTCTTGTGGCATATATAACTGCCTGTTGGTCATCTTTATTAGGATGTTCTTTTATTTGTTACCCTCAATTCATGTCCGACATACCCCAAATCTGCAATTGTTCAAAACAGAGGTCATCAATGTTTACACTGTGTATCCTTGGGCTTCCTTATTTCTATCAGTATTACGATCATTATCTCAGTCATTCAGGCTCCCAAACTAGGGGTCACCCTTTCCTGCTCTTTTGCCCCCATACTAGCAATCACCAAGAGCCTTCTCCTGTTGCACTTCTTTCATCTCTCCCCTACTGTCCATTCCCATTGTCACTGTAGATAGATTTTGTATTACTACATACCTGGGTGACTACTGGGCTTCTGATTGCCAACCATCCCTACTTCTGTATATTCTTTATACTGCTCCTGAATTAATATTTATAAATGATATTCTGTGCATGTTAATCCCCTCTCCAAAATGTCTATCGGTTGCACAGAACAAAAGTCATACACCTTGGCCAGAACAAAAGTCACATATGCACAGCTCTGTCAGAATATCTATCTTGCTTTTAGTCACCCAATTCCTTAACATACATTAATTGAGTTTTTATTCTGTACCAAGCTTTGTGCTAAGTGCTAGAAAATATGTGAACTACCGAGTCCTAGTTCTTGCCCTCAGTGAACTTGCTGTCTAGTGGGAAAGGCAGCCACTTACAATGACAGTCACAGTTCAGTATGGCCAGTGTTATCATGAAGGAAGTTCACGGGCATGTAGAAGCCCATGTCAGAGAAAAGCTTGGGGTGGATGGGTATAAAACAGGTGTTGGAGGAGGCTTCCCAGAGTAAAGAACTTTCTATCTCATTTCTCGATAGTCCCCTTTTGCAACTTTTTCACCAATGGTGGTGATCTCCTTCTTAGCTGAGAGTAATACTAATGTGGTACAGAGGCTATGCAAGCTTGAATTTATGCATGTATGTATACCCATGTATGTGCACACACACGTTAGGTTGAATCATACAAAAACCACTGAATATTTAACCATTTTTAACCCACAAAAATGGCAATTCCATATGGTCCAACCATATGACTTGAAAACTTTGCCTAGGATTATCCCTCCATAAATCCATTATACAAACAGAGTTTTGCTCAAAGGTACAAACTTATAAGCAGCCCCATAAATGCTCTCTTATACATCCTACTTATTCCCATAAGTGTAAATTCTCATTTACATATTTTACATCTGATCACAAGTACATATATAAACACACGAAATGACAAACTCATTCACAAATGTCCTCGCATACCACACACCCAGTATACACACACGAAACCAACAGATGCACAAGATGCAAATCTACACATGCTCCCTCACACACATTCATCATAACCAACACATTGGTGTACACACAGACTTCCACGCATACACTTGCACACACACATTCAGATCAGATCTATCCAGAATCATTTCAAACTTAGCAGAGCCAGATACATGTGAGCCCTGAGGGGATAATCTCACCCGCCCACTTCTAATCTGTCTTTTTGTAGACCTAGAAAATCAGATAACGAGGTGATATAATCATGTTTAAAATAAG
Organism: Equus caballus; assembly: GCF_041296265.1. NCBI lineage: Eukaryota > Metazoa > Chordata > Mammalia > Perissodactyla > Equidae > Equus > Equus caballus. The sequence goes on from NC_091698.1 coordinate 86,609,172, forward strand.
CATTAATAAGCTCTGAACAAGGATTTGAAGAACTCTGCTTCAAGTCAAGCGCTTATGCATTAATGCATGACTCTTGAACATTCACTATCGCTGCTCAAAGGCCCTTTTAGGCATATGCCTTCAGGAAGGTTCCGCGTCAGAGCTTAGGGCTCCCCACAAGACCCCTGGTTAGTGAAGTGCCAGTGTGCCTCCGCCAGAGAAGGCCTTTTCTGTTCCAAGTCCCTGCCAGGCCAACTTTCCTGCTGGGTTGGGTAAAATGGAAACCAGTAATGGAGAGGGTGAGCCCGAACTAGTTATGGGGTGGATTCCCAGTAAGTTATGACAAGCAATCGTCACAGTTGTCATAGGCAGACAGTTGCGTTGGCAGGGAAGTGGCTGCAGCTTGAGTGGGATCTGAAAGTACAGGGGGAGAAGATGCCTGCCGTGTGTCTGTTCCTTCGTCACACGCTGCTTCCCCGGGCCCCAAACCCTTCTTCCTTACTTCCCTACCACACGTTCTCTGTCTGGTTTCCATGGACACCAAGATCATCACAGGAACACCACGAGAAACTCCGAGCAGAGAAAAACATCAGGCCAAGTCTGCTTTTTTAGCTCTTAGGCCCTTGTGAAAATTAGGTAGGAATTGTTTTTGTAAACTTTTTTGTATTGAAGTGTAACATACTACAGAAAAGTGCACAAATCATTAGTGTGCAGCCCAATGAATTTTCACAGCATGAACATAGCCATGTAACGACCACCCAGATCAAGATATAGGACACGACCAGCACCCAGAAACCCTCTTTACATCCGTTTTCATTCACTATCCCCAAAGCTAACCAGAATCCTGACTCCTAATACCATTGATCAGTTTTATCTGTTTTGAACTTTATATAATTGGAATCTTCCAGTACATACTCCTCTGTGTCTAGCTTCTTTAATTCAGCATTACACCTATGAGATTCATAGCAGTAGTTAGTATTGTAGAGCAATAGTATAGCATTCCATTGTAAGAATATACCACAATTTATTTATCCATTCTGCTGCTGCAGACAAATAAGTTGTTTCGACGATTCCTAATAATACTACTGCAACAAATATTCTTGTGCAAAATGTATATATTTAATAAAGGATATATATCTAGAATATATACAGAATTCTTACAAATTGATAAGAAAAAATAAGCAACGCAATAAAACATTGGACAAGATAATTAAACAGGCACTTCATAGAAGAGGAAATGGGCTATAAACATATGGAAAGGCACCCAACCTCATCAGTCATCAGAGGTAGACAAACGAAATCACATTAGATATGACTACGAACTTATAAGGAAGGCTAAAATTAAAAGACGGACAAAATTGAGGACCAGTGAGATTTGGAACAAGTGGAATTCTTATTCACTGTTGGTGGGAGTGTAAACTGATAAAGCCACTTTGGAAACTCTTTGGCAGCACCTACCAAAGCTGAGCACACACATACTCTACGAAAACGCAGTTCAGCCCCATGGAGATACGAACATTAGTCGTTTTGGTGGACTTTAACTGCAAAATGTTAAAGTTCATCAAGCTGCTAATACGTATAACTAATCAGCAGCAGACGGATCATTTTAAATCTTTCAGTTGTCCATCATAATCAGCATAGTTCCTACTTTTTTATGGTTATGTACAACTTTTGTCAACATCTCTGCTGTATCTTTACCCAAACTGTTAAAGAGAGCTGATTAAAAAGCAGACTGCTATGGCATAGCACTAGAGATTTCTTTCCTTTTTCACTTCTATTTCTTGTCATTCCCTTCCCATCTCTTCCTTTCTTTCTTAAAGTTGTTATTAGGTAATTGGGTGTCATTAACTGCAACTTGATATGTAGGTGGAAACATTGATTTATGCCAAAATCTCTCCTCCCTGGGTAACCAGAGCAGTAAGGCTGGAGCACGTGGCGATCTGGGTAAGAGCATTTTGGGCAGAGGGAAACTAAACATAAAGGCCATGAGATTCAAACGAACTTGGCATTCAAAGAATAGGAGGAAAATGGCATTTGAGCTCTTTCAGTAATTCACCTGGTACCCCAGGATGTATCCCAAGGAATTGGCACCTTGGTCTGAGTCCAAATTCCTTGATGAGGTCAATGACAAGTTTCTGCGTGTCTATAATACTGAGTGTCACTTGCCACATATTCCTTATTGCTACCTTCCACTTACTGTTGGCATCCTTGTTTCACTGCCTTGTCACTTTCAAGATGGCTGGATCCCATGGCTGGCAAATTGATGCTAGCTGTCATATGGGAGCTCAGCTGTGGTTGTGGATGGGGGGAAGGGCACTCCATTCCTCTCTGTGTGGGCCTCTCCACAAACTGCTGGGACTTCTTCACAGTTTGATGTCTGGATTCCAAAAGTGAGCATTCCAAGAGAAATAGAAGGAAATTGCATGGACTTTTATTACCCAGTTTTTAAAGTGTCCTAATGTCACTTACACCATAGTCACAAGGCCACCCAGATTTGAGGGGGAGGGAACATAGACACCCCCTCTCCACCTCTCAAGGGAGGGAGTGTCAGCTCTGTTATAAGAATATCATATAGGAACCTTGAAGACTTTATGCTGAATGAATAAGCCAGTCGCAAAAGGACAAATACTGTATGATTCCACTCATATGAGGTACCTAGAGTAGTCAGATTCCTAGAGAAAGAAGTAGAACGGTGGTTGCCTGGGGGAAAGAGTGATGGGGAATTAGTGTTAATGGGCACAGAGTTTCAGTTTGGGAAGACGAAAAAGTTCTAGAGATGGATGACAGTAACGGTTGCACAACAATGTGGGTGTACTTAACGCCACTGAACTATACACTTAAAAATGACTAAAACGATAAATTTTATGTATATTTGGATTTTACAAAAATAAAAATAATAAATGGGATGGGACATACTGTTTCAGCCATTTCTGGAAAATACAAACTGCCACACAGTCTTTGGGATGGTAGTAGGAGGAGTGTATAGATGTCTAGACGGTAGCATAATATTCACATCCCTTGATACGGTGCAGTGCATGCTTAGAACTAAAATCCTATGAGCTGATAGGTAAGACAGAAAGGGCTAATCAGGGTCGGTATGTTCTAAGGTCCTTATATTGCTCAGTAGAAACTCATCCCATGCCAGTTGCTCCTCCAAGTTTCTCACTCCCCTCCATCATCTGCCTGATTTTTATTACTCTTTAGAATCCCCAGGGGCCGGCCCCATGGCCAAGTGGTTAAATTCACGTGCTCCAGCTTCGGCGGCCCAGGATTTTGCAGGTTCAGATCCTGGACGCAGACACGGCACCACTCATCAGGCCATGCTGAGGCGGCATCCCACATGCCACAACTAGAAGGACCACAGCTAAAAATATACAACTACGTACGGGGAGGCTTTGGGGAGAAAAAGGAAAAATAAAATCTTAAAAAAAAATAGAATCCCCAGGTAGCTGTTTTGCACTTTTTCCAGAGTTTACACTTATCAGTGGGAGAGTTGATCTGTAGGGACTTTCACTGCCATACTGGAAGCAGAACTTCTCAAGAAATTCAATCTGTAGATAAAAACTTTTCAGGGTGTATATTAGTTTTCTGTTGCTGTATAACAAACCACGACACATTTAACAGCTTCAAACAATAGACATCTACTATCTTGCAGTTCTGCAGGTCAGAGGTCCGGGCACAGGGGAGCTGGGTTCTCTAGGTCAGAAATCTCACCAGGCTGCAATCCAGGTATCAGACAGCTGTGTTCTTACCTGCAGCCCGGGAGCTCCTTCCAGTCTCATGCAGGTTTTTGGCAGAATTCAGTTTCTTGAGGTTGTCAGACTGAGGTGCCCATTTTCTCGCTAGCTATTGGCTGAGGGTCGCTCTCAGCTCGGAGAGCCCACTCTTAGGTTCTTATGTGGCCTCTCCCATCTTTAAAGGCAGCAATGCAGAACTTCCCTCACACTGAGTCCCTCCCATTCTTTGAAGATCTCTTGCCAGGAAAAGCCCACTCCATTTAAGGACTTGCCTGATTTGGTCTGGCCCAGGGAGGATAATCTCCCTATTCTAAGGAGAACTGATATTCTTGTTGATATTGCTGAAGCTGGGAAATGAGTACATGGAGCGTTGATTACATTAGTCTCTCTACTGTTGCAAATGTACGAATTTTGTCACACAAATTATTCCAGAGCATAGAAATGAAACAAAATTTCCAGGGGTTTTTTTACGAAGCAAGTATAACATTAACATTGAAAACAGGTAACGGTAGCACAAAATTACTTAATTTATTATTATATTACTTAAGAATATTACTTAATTCCAATATTACTGAAGAACATTGATGCAAAAATTCTAAAAGTTACCTAACAGAATTTGGCAATATATAACAAAACTAAATATGCATTTACCTTTGACTCAGTAATTCCACTTCTAAAGAAATTTACCCTGAAGACACATGCACAGCAATATGAAAATACACCAATGTCAATAAATACATTGATTGAAAAAAACTATAGCATTTGCACACAATGGAGCACTGTACTATGTAGTTGTAAAAAAGAATGAATATGATCTTTGTGAACTATTATGAGGTGCTTTCCAGGATATACTGTTAAGTGAGAAAAGCAAAGTTCAAAAGAACGCATCCACATATAGTTATCTTTTGTGTAAGAAAGAAAAAGAAATAAGAAAATATACATGTAACTTCTTACTTTTTATAAAAAGAAACACAAGAGGGAATAAGCTTGAGTCTAATGTGATGGGGTGCCCATGAGAGGTAGGTGGGAAGAGGTGAAGAGGATTGGGATGAGGGTGAAAGTGACACTCCGCTGAAAAACCCGGTTTGTATAATCTTACTTTTGAAACTACATTAATGTTTTACATTAATCAATGAAGTCAACAGCAATGAAGGGGAAAAAAACTAAAATAAAGTACAAACAGAAACAAATAAACTTAATTGTATTTCAGATGAAAACCATAACAACCCCAAAGAGAGGAAAAAAGGATTAACTCGATTAACTTTTGAGCGCAATACTTAGACTATATGAAACTATATGACAAACTGTATCTGTCAGTTTAAGACAAAAATAGCTATAAACAAATACTGAACTCAAGTTCAAAGTGTTTCTGTTTTTTGAAATGGTATAGGTTAGTAATTCTGAAACTACTTCCCGTGTATTGTAAGATCGAGCAAATGAGTAAATGTACTGAGGATAATGGGAGCCAGTTTCTCACTGTTGCAGGAGGGAGTTATAAATATGGAAAGGGGGAAGACTAGAACACATCCTGTTGTGCTAAAATTGTGGATATCAGTATGAACTATGTTTCAAAATATGGATTTAGATGCATGTATGTATGTATATGTACTATTTTGGCTCAGTCAACTGAAAGGGTCAAAAGCAAAGACACCTAGTATCAATGAGCACACCTAACATCCAGATCTTGGTTTCTAAATGCCATTCCCCACTAAAAGGACCTACATCACCAGGGCTTGTTTTTGTGTCAAAAAGCAAGGAAGTGCTCAAAAAATGATGGAGACATATCAAAAAGACATAACAGCCAGCTTGAGCATAAAAATAAATAATAGTAATAATAGAATATTCTTAGGGTAAAACAAGCATATATGAGTGCATCCTGATATGAGTTAGTAAATGAATGAATAAGAAAGGAAAGCTCTCCCTTATGGTAGACTACCAAGTAATAAATGCAGGAGAAATGACGGAGTTAGAAAATCAATATTTTGCATCCATCATAGTAATAATCTCTTCAGCCATGAATCATCATTGGCTTCTAAAAATTTGTGGATGAAAAATCAATGAAAAAAGGATTTCTATATAACCTCAAAGTATTCTCTTTCAAATTACTTATTACAAAAGGAAAAAGTCACTTTACTGTGGATTAACCTGTGAACAATACCTTACACTTTAACCAACTAAAGTGAACATCTTAATAAACGGAACAAATTGGCATCACAAATCTTCTGATGTGATGCTCTTAAAATGAGATAATGTCTTTCCTGTGGTAGTTCAGCCAAATATAACTGAATCTAATCAGAAGAATACGTCAAACACAAATTGAGAGATATCCTAAAAATAACTGTCATTTTGGAAGATATAAAGAAAAGCTGAAGAACCACTCCAGATAAAAGTAGACTAAAGATATCCAACAACTAAATAATGCTGGATTAGACTCCAGATCTGGGGGTGGGAGGGTTGGGGGGATGACATAGCTATAAAGGATATTACTGGGACAAATGGGGAAATTTGAACGTGAACTGTGCTTTAGATCAAAGTTTCCCAAATGTTCTTGGTTCAAGGAGCTCTTAGCGTCTCAATAATTTTTTCATGGTGTTCCATGACCAAAAGAAATATGTAGGTCCAAACAACTTATTAAGTATTTATGCCCTAACAATTTACTTGCCATTTGAAAAACGAATACATGTAAACTGAAAGAAAAACAATATTTTTTATTTCATTCTTAAATAACCACAATTGCTTACTAATGGATTTGTGCACCTGTTGGGCACTGCACAACTGCACAAATCTTGGAGTCAGATTGGACAAGACCATCTTCATTTCCTGTTCCACACTGATTTTTGCACTGTACTTGCTTTTCATCACAACCACAGAAAAACCCATCTTCCCAAATATATAACAGATCAAAGGAATATGGCGCCATCTATTGTTGAAGTTGTAAAGCACCTTGAGTGAGTAGTTTTGCACAGATTTGATTTTGTTTGCCTTGAAAATTTAGAATGTAAAATATCTCACAGATATCCCGTTGTGAATTCACTGTGAGGCTGTGGGGCACCTCGGTGCACAGGTTGAGCACCACAGGATTAGATAATAGTGTTGTATCAATGTTCCATTTCCTGATTTTGCTAAGTATATTGTTGCTACGTAAGAGAAAGTCCTTTTTCTTAGGAAACACACATTGAAGCATTTATGGATAAAGAAATATGTCTGCAAATTACTCTCAAATGATTTAGAAAAGCATGTGTACATATAGATATTGAGCAGAATTGATACAGCAAATGAGGCAAAATGTTAACAACTGATGAATCTGGATAAAGGGTCTACAAGATTTTTTTCTGCTCTTCTTGAAATGTTTCTGAGTGAAATTATTTCAAAATAAAGATTTCCAAAAGATGCAATACAAAATACTACATTTTAAGGTGTATATACATATGTAGTAAAACAACTTTTAAATGACTGGAAATTAAAAGCACCAATTCAGGTAGCTGCAACGCTTGTAGAGCAGAAGGAGGGACGTACTGGGGAAGAGCACACACAGCATCAGCGACGTATTTTTCCTTAAGGTAGGTGGTGGATATACAGACAGTCATACATTATTCTTTAGACCTTTAAGTATGTCTAGCATATTTCATAATTTACTTTAAAAATAACTATGTAGGGGCTGGCCTGGTAGCATAGTGGTTAAGTTCGCATGCTCCGCTTCAGCAGCCTGGGGTTTGTGGGTTCGGATCCTGGGAGCTGGCCTACATACCACTCATCAAGCCATGCTGTGCCAGTGCCCCACATACGAAATACAGGAAGCTTGGCACAGACATTAGCTCAGCAACAATCTTTCTCAAGCAAAAAGAGGAAGATTGGCAACAGATGTTAGCTTGGGGCCAATCTTCCTCACCAAAATAAATAAATATGTAGAGTCTTTCTTAATACATAAAAATAAAAAACATGAGTAAATGAAAGCATATGGCTAATGTTTATTGGGGGAGGTCACCATGTACTTCAAGTGCATTATTTCCTGCAACCCTTACCACCACCACATGCCCCTGTCATGCCAACACAAAGGATAACAGGGCTGACTCCAGACCTCATGTTTCTCAGCTCCATACCATATCTTCCAGTGTCCTTCCATACACAGCTAATTCATGCTTCTCTTTCTTCTTTTTATCTCAGACTGGGAAAGAAAGCTAACTGTCTTGCTTTTTCAACTCCAAACTAATTTAACAAACCCAGTAGAAAATATGGTTACACATATTCAAACCTCGAAAACATCAATATGAAAAAAACGGTAATAAATTTTAAACTTCCCCATGTTTTACTGCTCTTATGCTCAGTAGTATCATACACAGTCAGTCTTTAACAGTGGAAGACTTGACATTTTGCAATTCTTCTTCCACAATACCAGTTCTATTTGAGGGTCAAAGGTGAACTATCAAAGAAATAGATATTTATTGATTTAATTTATTAAATCATACTGAGATCAGCATCTGGAGAATCAGTATTCTTGTACACTTTAAACTATCAAAATTCTAACCAGGACTTACATTTCATATTTGTAAAGAACTTTAGAAGCTCCATTGAACAAGTTACTTTACTTGATTATGAACAAATCCAGAACAAGCTTTTTTTAAAAAAAGTAGTTAATGTTTTAAAATTAAATTTTAAAATTAAAATGTTTGAAAGTCTCACTTTAAATAATTACGAAAATTTGAGCCTTTATTCACTGTCTTCCTGTAATGTATTTAAGGCGTTTAAAGCTGTGTGAGAACAGAAGCTATGCCACCTTTGCCGTTGTCATTTACAGGGAAATAGGCAGCCATTCTTTTTCAGGGCATTAAACAATCCTTTGTCAAGTTCTATTCATCTTCTACAGCTGAAGATACTGACTCAAAAAGTTACAGTTTCAGGGGCTGGCCTCTGGCTGAGCGGTTAAGATCGCACACTCCCCTTCGGTGGAAGGAGGTCCGTGGTTCGGATCCTGGGCGCGGACCTATACACCGCTCATCATGCCATGCTGTGGCAGCACCCCACAGAGAACTAGAATGACTTACAACTAGGATATACAACTCTGTACACGGCTTTGGGGAGAAAAAAAAAAAAGAGGAAGATTGAACTAACAGACTTTAGTTCAGGGCCCATCTTCCTCACACACACATAAAAAATTACTCTTCCTCTCAGACTGATTTTAATTCAAGCAGACGCTTTTCTTCTCCCCTGGAGAAAAGTGGTTATCTTAGAATCCTTTACTATTCTACTGTCACGCTATCGGCTAAAGGAAAGGTGAGAGCAGAAGATGGGACTAGGTGCGGATGTGAGCAGCAGGGAGAGGAGGAAAATGAAGGCGCGCGCAGCTCCTGGCCGTCACACACAACCCAATAAAGCTGGAAGTGTAAGAAACAAACAGTCTGAGCTTTCCTCCTACTATTACAACTACGAACAGAAGCGCAAGGCCTAAACTAAAACCTGCCTTGACTTCAAACGGACCACCTATTTTTCTAAAGGGTAGGAACGGGATTCAGATCCTGCCTAAGGCCCCTCTTCAGGACCGGGGCCCTGACTTCCCACTGCCCTGGCTCCTGACGCTGCCTCTCAGGAAGCACGAGCACGGGAAACAGAATATTGGGGGGGGGGGGGGGGGGAAGGACGGGTCCACGGGGACTGAACAATGCAGAAAGAACACCCCCAAAAGAGCCGTGGCCGACTTTGACATTTCAGCGCGGCCGGGCCTTGAACTGACCCGTAATTCCGGAGACTCCCAGCCGGAGGATTTCTACCTGTTCTAACAGCCAACAGGTTTCTACCCCCTGGGCTGCAAACTCAACAAACGCCTATGACCTGGCGCCCCGAACCCAAAGCCGCGCTCTGCACCGAGAGTAAACCCAGCCACCCCCGGGCGACCCCATCCCGCCGAGGGACCTAGCCCGGCTCGGTGGTGCGACCCCAGGGAACAGGTAACCACAGCCCCGTCTCCAGGGCCTGGCGATGACGTCACGCCGCCCCTCTCTACCATCGCGAGACTCTCTTCTCCCTCCCCCAGTTCCCTGCGCTCCCAACCGCCCGCGCCCGCTGCTAAGCAGCGGCGGGGATGGCGAGCCGCGGGGCCGGGGCGGTGACGATAGCAGCGGTCCCGCCATTGGACGAGGAGCCCTGAGGGACAGGCCAGCGCGGTGAACAAGGAGAGACCGAGGCGGGTGGCCCCGAGAGAGCGAGGGCAATGGAGGCCAACATGCCGAAGCGGAAGGAGCCTGGCAAGTCCCTGCGCATCAAAGTCATCTCCATGGGCAACGCCGAAGTGGGAAAAGTGAGTACCGCGCTGGGAGGGGCGGGACCTCCCCCCCGCAGCGGGGCGGCCTGCCGATTGGCTGGGAGGGCGGCCACTCAACATCCCGGGGTCCAGCCTCCTCCCCGCCCCTGAGCAGGCCCGGGTCTCCTCCTGGGTGATGCGGCTCCGCGAGGAAAACTCTCCTGACCTTTTTGACCTTTGGGTTGCCACCCCCCCTCCTCTACTGACGTCACTCTCCATAAGAAGGTGTCTCTTGTGGCCTGTAAGCCTTGAATGTACCCCAAAGAGAGTAAGGAGGCCTAGATCCCTGTGGCAGGTCTTAGATACCATGTCTGTGTTCTAGGTGATCCGTCCAGGACTTAGAGGTGGAGAATAAAAGTTTAGTTACCCCTAGCGGTGCTTGGGAGCCTAAGAGAACTTACTGGGGTGCATGTGAGGATTTGGATTTATAAAATGTTGCTCTGCAGACATGGAGTCTAGAATCTACATTTCAGTCATAAGATGCTCAGGTGTTTCACAGAGGAGATGCAGTGGATGTCAAGGAGCCTGTGTTGTTTTGTTTTGTTTTGATTTCTGGTAGTGTCATAACATCCATTCTGTCAAAGAAGGCTTTGTTCCACTGCCGTTTTCCATGGTCCTTCTACTGGATATCAGCTACAAGTTCTCCCGTAGTATAGGGGGAAGGGAGGGCAAGAGGGGACCGGAGGTCTTTCCCCAAATTAATTCTGAGACTGCCTCCTCTTGACTCAAAATTATCTCTCCTTCTGGGTGAGTGGAAGCTGTTGCTTAAGAACCTCCCAAGGTCATTAAATCAGTGACTAACACAGGATTAGAACCCGGGTCTTCACACTCACCACCGTGCTCTTTCCATCATTGGATGCTGTCAAAATCAACGCGGAGTAGGATCTACATGCCAAAAGAGCTGCTCATGGGAGTGTTTAGGCCATTACCCTGCTCACAGTTGATGCTCAGAACATGTTTATCAGTGTCTTTTCTTTCCATTTAGCGTATCCTGTAATATTTATGTATCTGTCTGTGTGTGTGTATGTAAGTATTAACATAGCATTCATGGAAAGTCAACGCATTGAATGGCAAGTGTGTTCTAGGCATTAAAAAGAAAAGAATAAAGCCTCTGCAAGGTTATGTACTAAACTAGCTAAGTGAACATGTATCACTTTTGTAATTTTACTATACTTAATGGTACAGCATTAGAAATAGCCCCAAATGCCCAGTGTCACCACATTTATGTAACATTGTTCCAGAGTTATTAGCCAATGCACTTAGACAAAATAAAATATGAAATACTGGAAAGGAGAAGGCAAAATTATAATTATTTGCTAATGATGATGATTATCTGGAAACCCAAAGAGAATTAAGCTATTAAAAAATTAATAGCTTTACTATATCAAATTATAATTGTTTGGAATATGTAATCAAAAAACTATTTTAATTTATAATAATAACCAAAATATAGTATCTAGGTTTAAACTTAAGAAGAGATGGGACCTATACAAAGAAACATTTCAAACTCCGCAAAGGTACATAAAATTACTTAGGCAAATGAAAAGATATACTTTCCTCCTAATTAGGATCACTCAGTATTTTAGAGGTTAGCCCTGGTGATCTAGTGGTTAAGATTTGGTGGTGAGCACCGTGGCCCAGGAACCACACCACCTGTCTGTCGGTTGTCATACTGTGGCAGCTGCGTGCTGCTGTGATGCTGAAAGCTATGCCACCAGTATTTCTAATACCAGCAGGGTCACCCATGGTGGACAGGTTTCACTAGAGCTTCCACAGACTAGGAAGAAGGACCTGGCCACCCACTTCCGGAAAAATTTGCCATAAAAACCCTATGAAAGCAGTGGAACGTTGTCTGATTTAGCGTCAGAAGGTGAGAGGATGGCGCAAAAATATGGGGCAGGGTTCTGCTCTACTGTGCACGGGATCACTAGGAGTCAGCCAACTTGGTGGCACTAACAGCAACAAATATTTTGTAGATGTCAATTCTTTAAAATAATGTACAAATGTAATTCAGTTCCAGTTAAAATACGAATAGGGTTTTTCTTTTCTTCAGAACATAATAAAAGGCACCAAAGTCCTTATGAAAAATTAAACATGAGAATGACCAAGAAAATTGTGAACAAAGAAATGAGGGGAGACTAACACTACCAGATATTAAAACATATTTTAAAGTTACCAAGCTTTTCCTATTGATACTGGAAAGAAAGTATAGAGACATCAGTGGAACAGAATGGAGTTCAGAAAAAACCCCAAACACATAAGGAGATTCAGTTTACAACAAATATAGTAAGTTCACGGGGAAGTACGGACCATTTAGTAAGTACTGTTGGAACAACTACTTATATTTGGGAGTGGGGTGGAGTCCTATTGCATTCCTTTCTCAAAAGAAATGTTTAGATGGATAAAAGATTTAAATGTAACTTTAAAAAAAATTTTGCCTTAGTCGTAAAGGTAGCACATACTCATTTTAAAGAATTTGGAGAATATAGAAAGATGTAAAGATAAACAATTTTAAGTTAAAAATTAAGGCATCTCCTAGTAAATAATCCTTGAGTCAAATGGCAAATCAAAACACATGACAAAATGACTAGAAAGCAATGAAAAGGAGAGAATCCATACCAAAACCTTCAAGACGAAATTAAAGCTGTAGTCAAAGGAGAATGTGTTATCTTATTCATTTCTAAAAAAGAGAGATGAAACTAAAGGAACTTAATGGTTGCACAACTTTGTGATTGTGCTAAAAATCACTGAATTGTACACCTTAAAAGTGTGAATTTTATGGTACGGTATATCTCAATTTAAAAACTAAAGGAGGACCCGCCCAGTGGCCGAGTGGTTGGGTTCATGCACTCTGCTTCGGCGGCCTGGGGTTTCGCCACTTTGAAGCCTGGGCGAGGACATGGCGCCACTCATCAAGCCATGCTGGGGCGGTGTCCCACATGCCACAACTAAAAAGACTCACAACTGTGTACCAGGGGGTTTTGGGAGAAAAAAGAAAAACATAAAATCTTAAAAAAAAAAAAAAAAATTAAAGGAACTTAAGACATTAGAAAAAGGACATGAAATAAACCAAAAGAAAGAGAGAATTCTCTGGAAAGATAAATGAAAAAGAAAAGTGCCTAAAAATCTACTTAAGAAAAATAGAGAAAGAAAAAATTACAAGATTAGTACTGAAAAGGAGACATTATCACGTACTGGATGAGATTAAAACAATGATTAGAGAATGCTACATACAATTCTTTGGAAGCACATTTGAAAATGTAGAGGAAATGGAGGATTTCCTAGCAAAATGTAAATTACCAAAATTGACTGAAAAAGAAGTAGAAAACCCAATTGACCAGTCACATAAGAAATTAGGAAAGCAATTAAAAGATTTACCTTCCAAAAAGGTATCAGAATCAGATGGCTTCATGAATAAGCTTTATTTGAACTTTAGATAACACATAATTTCAGTTACATAAGTTATTCCACGGAAAAGACAAAGGTGAACAGCACCCCAATTTATTATATAAAGTCATGGTAACTTAAATAGCAAAACTTGACATAGTATCAAAAAGAAAAATACATACCATTTTCACATATACGTAGAGGGGCGTAATTTCTAAATATCTACACATAGAATTCAGCAATATATCAAAATATATAAAAAGGAAATTCACTATTAGCAAGTAGTTTTTTTCCAGGAATGCACACATGGTTCAATATCAAGAAGTTAATCAACATAATTTGTTACATCAACTGATTATCTGTACTCGAGAAAATATTTTCAGTACTATAAAGACATTTGATATAATCAAGTAGTCAATCCTAGTAAACACTTTAGGCATAATCAGAATAAAGTGAAACTACTTAAATATGATAAACAATATTTGTTAACCAGCAGCAAATATACCAGATGGTGAAATGCTAAGGCCATTTCCATTAAAATTAGGTACCAAAAGGGATGCTTGCTATTTTCCTTTATTATTCAGCATTGTTTTAGAGGTTCTAGAAATGCAGTAAGAAAAAGAAGATTCCCAAGGGATCAATCCCCTCTGTGAAGGAACCCTGAAATTTCTCTCTGGTCTTTGTTTACATCCAGTTCAGCTTTCTGCTTCAGCAGTCAACCTCCCCGAAGCCCAGTTCTCAGTGTCCTCTAGAACCTGAAATTTCCTGATGTGCTTACCATCGACTCTTCGTGTCAGCCAACTCTGAAGTTTGCCCTAATTCTAGATTTCCAGTTATATTAAATAAATATTTTCCTGCTAAATCAGTTGAATTGGGTTTCTCTTACTTGCAGTCAAAAGTACCCCCGTCATGCAATATTGTATATACTTCTCTGGAGGTTGCTTTTCTCTCTTAACAGTAGGTTATGGTAATCCCTCCAAGTTATCTGACACAACTCTACTGGCTCTGCTTTGTGGTTGCATAATAATCCATATCATGCAAGTGTTCTCTATTGATGAGAATTCACTTTGTTTCCAGCTTTTTTACCTATTACAAGCAATGTTGCTATAAATATGCTTGTATGTATATATATCCTAAATACTGGTACTCTAGTTTCTATGGACTAGGTTCCCAGGGGTGCAACTGCTGAGTTGAAGAGCACATTTTTTTATTTTAGTAGCTATTGCCAATTGCTCTTCAAAAATGTCTATTTCTACCAGCAGTATGCAGGCACTCTTTTCCCCAAATCCTTGCCAACACAGTGTTGTCATTCTTTTAATTACTACCAATCTGGTTCGTGAGAAGTAATTTCATTGTGACTTTAATTTGCATTTCACTGACTACAGATGAAGTGAGCATCTTTTCATATGCTTCTTGGACATTTGGATTTGCTCTTCTATGGATTGCCCCATTTATACTCTCTACACATTTTTCTATTGGGTCATGTGTCTTTCTTACCAATTTTTCTGGTTTGGGACCATTAGAGATATTAACTTTTTGCCAGTCATATGAGTTACAAATATTCAGTGTGTCATCTTTTAATATTTTTATAGATGTTTTCCCATACAATTGCTTTTATTATTTTTGTTTACATATACTCAGTTATGCCTGTCTTTTCTTTAGTGGTTTCTGGGCTTCCTTTTTTGATTGAAAAGGTTTCCCTAAGGTTGTACATATGCTGCACATTTTCTTCTGATTTTTTCCCCCTGAGGAAGATTCGCCCTGAGTTAACATCTGTTGCCGATCTTCCTCTTTTTGCTTGAGGAAGATTCACCCTGAGCTAACATCTGTGCCAGTCTTCCTCTATTTTGTATGCAGGTTGCCGCCACAGCATGGCTGCTGTCAAGTGGTGGAGGTCCATGCCTGGGAACCGAACCCAGGCTGCTGAAGTGGAGCTCACCGAACTTAACCACTAGGCCATGGGGCCAGCCCCTCTTCTGACATTTTTGTTTTATTTTTAAATGCTTAACTCAAATTCATGTGTAATTTATTTTTGTATATAGGAAAGTTAAGGACCTAACTTAATTTTTTTCCAGATGTATATTCAATTGTGCCGGTAACATTTTACTAAATAAATCATTCTTTTCCCATTGACTTTTAATATCAATGTCTTTGCTTTTTAAATTTCCTTATATAATGGAATCTATTTCTAGGCTCTCTGTTCTGTTCTACTGACCTACTTGTCTGTCCTTATGCCAATATAATTCTGTCTGGATTGGTTTTTCAGGCTGTATTTTAATATCTGTCAAGCCAAATTCCCTCCTCTTCTACTGCCCCACTCCTCTTTTTAATACTTTGATTAGCTCTTCTCAGATAGTTGTTCTTTCATATGAATTTTAGGGTAACTTAGAAAAAAAGGCTCAAACCTATTAAGATTTTCATTGGAACTGTATTAAAAAAAATAAAAGTGCCTAAAGATCTGTTTAAGAAAAATAGAGAAAGCAAAAACTTCTTTCCATATTTATGTTATCTAACTTAGCTTAGAAGGTCCCAAGGCCCGGGAGCCCTGTCTCTTTGTGTTATAGAGAGTCGTTATTAATACTGTTATTTAAATGTGTATCTCTTTAAACACTTAGGACTAGTGTTTGAATAGTGGAGTAAAAGGACTTCCAGGTCCCTAATCTCATGAATAATTTAGAAAAAGGCTATGTTTATTTTTCTAAGATATCATGAGAGAAAACATTTGAGAAGTGCTTTCAAGCTATAAAGTGTCTTTAAAAGTATAACCTCTTAGCAGTAGTCACTGCAAAGAAATTTTTCCTTCAGTTCACAATGAGCTTATTAAGTACTTTTTAAAGTAACTGTCCTATTTGATTTAGATTGAGGTTCATCAGGAAAGGGTTTGAGCAGAATAAACTCCATTATCAGTACTTCAAGTAAATTGTAAGTTTCATGAATGCTAAGGATTGTTATTAATATACAAGTCGTTCTAAATTGGTTTTTCATTGGCACTGAGCTAACTGCTGCAAAAGATACAAAGAAGTAAAATACTGGTTCTTGCCCACAAGTAGTTTATTGTCTAGCTGAAGAGATAAGATAAATATACACATGTGAAAAGATAATTGATAACAGGCAGTGTATGACTGATGGCAAACACATTATATATATATATATATATATATATATATATATATATATATATATACGGAATAGATTTTTTATGTAAAGTACTAGAGGAATTCAGATACAGGCAAGATCTCTTTTAACCTGGGTGCTCAGAGTTTGAGCTGGGCCTTGAAGGATAAGTAAGATTTGGAAAGAAGGGAGAAAGCTCATTCCAAATAGAGGGAAAAGTAACGACAGTCAGGAGGTCGGGTGCTGAGAGGTTTGCAGAAATGGAGAGTTTGTATAGAAGAGTTTAGACAGAGAAGACAGATTAGGGCCGGATTATGGAGGACCTTGAATAACGGACAAAGGAATTTAGATTTCGAACTCTGAAGATTCTGAAGATTTAGATTTCGAAGCCTCTGAAGATTTTTTAGTTAGGGAAATGAAATAGTGTCAGTGGTGTGCAATATTGATTAAGTTGGGAGGAAAAGGAAGCAGAAAGACCAGTGAAGAATTTCCTACCGTCGTCTAGGAGGAGATGATGAGGACCTAAACCACGGTGATATCAACGGGCATCGGAATGAGGAGAAAGATGGGAAAAACGTTCAAAAGAAGATTTAGAAAGGCTCAGAATCAAACGTGACTTTGGTATTTTAATCCTCTGTAATTGGGAAAATGGTGCTATTATTAACAGAACTAGGATGTCAGCAGGACAAGCTGTTTTTGTGTATAAGGTTAGCTCATTTTTGGACATGTTGAATTTGCGGTAACAGTGGGACATCTAAGTAGAAACTAGTCTGAGAGATATTTGGAGATTGGTGGTCTTCAAAAGAAAACAGCATAGGATTGAGAACTAAACTGAAAACATACCCATATTTGGTATTAAGGGGAAGAATTTTTAAATAATTTTTCTTTAAAATCTTCACTTTTAGCATTTGTTTCAATTATTTTGTAGTTTTGGCTTTTGAAAATGCTCTCCCTCTCCATGGTGAATGAAGAAACCATAATAAAGAAATGTCCTTATTTTGTGTGTGTTCTCAGAGTGTTTTTTACTAAAAGCATGTATTTTTACCTTTTTAGAGCTGTATTATAAAGCGATACTGTGAGAAAAGATTTGTATCTAAATATCTTGCAACAATTGGAATTGACTATGGAGTCACAAAGTGAGTATATTGTTTCTTTGGGCTTGTAAATTACATTCAGAACCTTTGTAAAATGATCTGTCTTGATATAGAGATTCTGAAGATAAATTAAGAAAGATAGGAATAGAGTAAGAGACCTTTACAGATATGTAGTGATCATGTCATCTGTTCCTCGTTGAGCACATCTGTTCGCCAGGCCTCCTGTTAGATGTGGGGTCTACAGTGATGAGCACTCCGCACAAAGCCTCACTGGTAGATGTGACCTGTCAGGAAACATGTTTCCGTATAAGCAGGTCCTGTTAGCAAGTGTGTTTTTAGAACATTTTGAAATATTCTCTCTAAAGTCTAAATATTATGTGGAAAATTTTCTATCAGGGGACTTCCTGTATTGGTTTATGATCTTTAATAGCCTATTGGAATTTAGCAAAAATGATCTGGGAAGAGTAAAATTGGGTATGAGTGGGGATTTATTTGGAGACTAATCAAGGGTGGGCTGAGCTGGGGGGACAGGGTCACGTTCACAGGAAACAGTACTGCCGAAGCGGAGAACTGGGGGAGACTGCACACCCCCAAAGGCGGGATCTCAGGTGCTCACTATTCTGGCCCCAACTTCCCCTCCCCTTCTCTCTCCTGCATTCCTTTACACACTTTGCTCTCCATGCACACTGAACTGCTATCCTCCTACTTTCCTATCTCGGTGCCGTTATTCATTCTGTCCACCTGAAGTGTCCTTTCCTCTCATCTCTACCTGTCAATCTCTTCAAGGGGTAAAATGCTGCCGTTCCCGTAAGGCCTTCTGAACACCCTGTTTATCAATCAGGAAGCTTTTTGGTTGCAAGTGACAGAAATATTGAAATTCTCTTTGCTATTTATGGTACTTATAAATTGCCTTGTGTTATTATTATTATTTGTATATATTTATGTCTCCTGCTAGATTATGAGCTAGCTCCATGAAGAAGGGGCTGTTAGTATAAATTATCTCCAAGTGCTGGGCACAGTGCTTATGCACAGTAGATACTCAGTAAATATTTATTGTTAGGGTAAGATAGATATAGCTAAAGAGAAAGTTTGCAAGATTAGAACGTGAGGGCAACATTCAAGAGGTAGACTGAAGTGGAGGATCTGTACTTCAGGGCACAGGATTTCATCAATATGTGGTAGGATATCCTATTTAAACCCGTTTTGTTTTGAATCCATGTAAGTAGCTAATTTATTCCTCTAAGAAGTAAGAATCACCATGTTATGTTATGGAACTGTGGTTTATTCAACAGGCTGTTCTGTTTCTGGCTGAATTTTTTTTGGAAAAGATGATTGTCCTATGGTGAGTCAGGAGGGTATAATCAACAGAAAACCAACTCAAGGAAAAAAAGGGATATTAATCAATTCACATAATCCAATTGCAAGGATGTAGCTGGGCCTCAGAGATGGCTAGAACCAGGGACAGAATATAGCCAGATCATTTCACTACATCTCTCTCTCTAACTTTTGACTCCCTCTACGCAGCTGCCAGCGATCTCAGGCTCACGTTGTAAATTTTACTTCCAGAGAGAGACCGCAACTAATATCCCAAGCTTAAAAATCCCAGGGAAGGTTTTGATTGTCCAGGGGAGGACAGATACCTTTCCCCAGCTCGGTTGGCTGTGGCCAGCAGGTGGGATCATTAAGATGTCAGAACCCATCTGAACCACACCTGGGAGGAGAAAGTCGGGGAATACTCTTTTGGGTAGTCAAAATAATAAGTGCCCATTCCATGCTTACTGTTTTCAATACAGTGAAGCTCAAATTACAGTATCCTTAAGAATTACTTGTGGAGTTTGTAAAGATACAGACTCCTAGGACCTACACTAAGGTTCTGATTTGCTGGATCTGAGGGTGGGGCACAGGAATCTGCATTTGTAACAACCTCTCGTAATTATGATACAGGTGGTTTTCAGGCCACAACTTAGGAAAGCACTACTTTGAGATGATGAATTCTCATTTTTCTTAAGATAATTTCCCCTGTCTAGCTTCTGAGTTTCAATGTGTGAACACAGTTGTGTTACTTCCTCACTTTATAGACTTCAGCTCCATCCCTTCTTAGCTGCTGTCTTTTTACTGTAAAAATTTCTAATATAAATTGTTATACCAGATCTTCACCAGATGCTCTCAAACTCTGTTATTATTCTGTTTTATTTTGCAGTTCTCACACTCTCTTTTATAAGATGGATCCTGATTTCACAGATGTTAAAATGAAAACAAATGTGCATCTTAGAATAGATGAAATATGGAAGAGAATTCAGGAATGGAGAAATCATGATAAGATGATTAGTGGTTAGCTTGATTTAAATATGCAAGTAATATAAAACAACTGTAGGAATTATGGTTTCAGAACAGAAAGTGGATGATATAAACTTGGACAAGGGGATGGTGGTAATAGACCAGCCAGGAGGTGTTATAGGGACAATAAGGCAAGTGCTAATGTCCTTGTATTCCATAGGAGGGAGTCATGTCAATGCTGTCCAAACTGAAACACGTTACTTAAAAAATGTCATGATTCTAATCTGTTAATTGATGGTTAATACTCTCTATTCTTAACCTTAGAGAATATTTTAGGAAATAATATTTCTGTGGTGAGGAAACATTTATATTTAAAACTCAATAATTCCTCCCAGCTCACGTCAGTTTCTTTTTCTTTTGTTAATATAGAGTAAATTTTATGCTTTTTATTTTAAGATAGTATAATCCCATTTTTATAAAAATATTTGTATTTATTAGTCTTATCTATGCATAGAAGAAGTCTACAATGATGTTCACCTATGTTTATGAAGGTTTTTCCTGGGTGATAGAATTTGGGCTCACTTTTAAAATTTCGTTTTTGTATTTTTTCTTTAGTGTTTGAATTATTTACAATGTTTCATTCATTCATTTTCCAATAGTGATTTTTCTTTCCAAAAAAAAGCCTAGAAGCAAATATGCTATGATGTTAACAGTAGTTAATTCTATTACAAATTTCCGTTGTTATCTCTCTTTTTGTTCTTTTCTCTATTTTCAAATTTCTGAGAACAAATTGACCATTGCTCTTGCCCAAATGAAGGTCACAAGAAAATTAAACAAATGTCATTAATAATATATATCTTTGTTACTGTACTGCGTGGTAACCAAGCATAACCAGTAGTAATTAAAATGTCTTTCTAAGTGAAATGAAACATTTTATTTTCTTTCATCTCATTCCTACTTGTCCCAAATGAGTTTTTCTTAGCATAGCAGTGGTACCGTTTGTTAGTTAAGGGGTGTGGACTGAAGCGTCCCGAGGTAAGGTGAAAGTAAGTGAGAGTTCTTGTTCCAGTGAGCACAGTGTTCTTAAAATAGGAGGCAGAGTCATCTTCCAAGTTGCTGGCTGTTGTAAAGATTACCTGGAATCAAGAAGAGGCACTAAGAAAGCCTCATTTAAATGTCATATGCATACTCTTCTGAAATTCATAAATGACATAAATGATGTTAATGTGATTGCAGAAACCATGACCTTCTTTGGGATTGTTTCCATTTGAACATTTCAGGGTACAAGTCAGAGACAGAGAAATCAAAGTTAACATCTTTGATATGGCTGGACATCCCTTCTTCTACGAGGTAAGAAAGCCTTTTTGAGAAAACCTATACCAGTATTATCAGTGGGCTTAAGGAAAGATCCTGAATTATCTGAAACAACCAATATTAAAATCATGTATAAAAACAGGTAAATTTAGCTGGTGTTTGTAGCTTCCCTTCTGAGCCCTAACTTAATGGATATCTGTTGGTCTTTTGTAGTATCCCCTTAAATGGTGGTAGGAAATTTCGGTCCTAAGTAGTCTCAGATGAATCTCGTGGCCGTTCTCTTGTGTTTTTCCTTCCTTGAGTTTTTCATTTTCCCTGTGGAGGCTTTTCACCCTTTTCTAGTTTGGCCATTTCGCTTCTGCTCTTGCCTTTATTATTTCTTCCTTCTGCTTGCCGTGGGTTTATTTTGCCCTTCTTGTTCTAGGATCTTGAGGTGGGAGCTTAGATTATTGATTTGAGACTCTCTTCTTTTCTGAGTATGCGTTTAGTGCTGTAAATCCCCCTCTCAGCACGGCTTACCTGTTTTCCGCAAGTTTTGATATATTGTATTTTCATTTTCATTCATATTTCATTTCATTCATTCAATATGTTTTTTTATTTCCCTTGAGATTTTCTGTTTGACCTATGGATCATTTAAAAGTGTGTTGTTTACTTTCCAAGTGTTTAGAGATTTTCCTGTTATCTTTCTGTTATTGATTTCTGATTTGATTCCATTGTGATAAGAGAACACACTGTATGATTTTGATTCTCTTAAATTTTTTTTTTTTGGATTCTCTTAAATTTTTGAGGGTTTTTCATGGCTTGGGATTTGGTCTACCTTGGTGTATGCTACGTGGGCATTGAAAAGAATGTGTATTCTGCTATTGTTGGATGGAGTGTTCTATAAATATTTATTAGATCCTGTTGGTGAGTGGTGGTGTTGAATTCTTTTATATCCTTACTGATTTTCTGTTTAATTGCTCTGTCAATTGCTGACAGAGAGGTGTTGAAGTTTCCAACTATAGTTGTGGATTTGATTATTTTCTCCTTTCAGTTCTGTCAGTTTTTGCTTTACAAATTTTGCAACTCTGTTGTTTGGTGTATACACATTTACCATTGCTATGTCTTCATTATATAATTTTATTATTATATATTTCTCCCTTCTGTCTCTGGTAGTTTCCTTTTCTGTAATGTCTACTTTATCTGATACTAATGGAGACATTTCTGCTTTCCTTTCATTAACGTTTGCATGATACATCTTTTTCTATCCTTTTACTTTCAGCCTGCTTATATCATTATATTTGAAGTGACTTTCTTATAGATAGTAGATAGTTGAGTCATGTTTTTTAATCTATTATGCCAATTTCTGTCCTTTAATTGGTATTTTTTTTTTATTTTTTATTTTTTTTTTAATTGGTATTTTTAGACCACTTATATTTAATGTAATTATTGATGTATTAGGGCTTAAGTCTGCCAGGGTTTTTTTCTGTTTTTCATTTCTCTGTTTTCTTTTTCCTGCTTTTCTGTAGGTTACTTGAGCACTCTTTGAATTCCATTCTGATTTGTCTATAGTGTTTTTGAGTAAATCTCTCTGCGTAGCTTCATCAGTGGATGTTCTAGTATTACACTATGTAAGTTGTCAGAGTCTGCTAGCATCGTCATTTAAACACTTTGAATGCAGTGTAGAAACGTTTCCTCCTTTTATATTACTTTGTCGTCCCTCGTTTATAATATAATTGTCTTAAATATTTTCTCCACATATATTTAGCACTACATCGGACAGTGTTCAATTTTTGCTTAACTGTCAAACATACTTTAGAAAACTCAAGAGAGAAGGAATGTCTATTATATTCACCCATATTTTTGCTTATTCTGTTCTTTTGTCCTTTGTTATGTTCCAAGGTTCCTTCTTTTATCATTTCCTTTCCATTCAGAGAACTCCTTTAGCCATTCTTTTAGCATAGGTCTGCTGGCAACAGATTCTCTTAGTGTTCCTTGATTGAGAATGTTTTGATTTCCCCTTCATTCCTAAAGAATATTTTTTCAGGTTATAGGATTCTGGGTTGATATTTCTTTTCTTTCAGCATTTGAAAAATAGTATGCTTCTTTCTTTTGGCCTCCAAGATTTCTGATGAGAAATCTGCTATCATTTGAGATGTTTTTTCCCCGCAGGAGAAGTGTCATTTTTCTCTGGCTGCATTCATGATTTTTCCTTCGTCTTTAGTTTTTAGAGGTTTAACTATGATGTGTGTTAGCATGGATTTCTTTGGGTTTTTTTCCTGTTTGGGATTTTCTCAGCTTCTTGAATCTGGAGGTTTATGTCTCTTGCCAAATTTGGGAAGTTTTCAGCCATTATTTCTTTGAGTACCTTTTCGGCCCCACCTGTTTCTCCTCTCCTTCCTGGACTCTGATCTTGTTGTCCCACAGATCCCTGAAACTCTGTTCTATTTATTTATTTACTTATTTTTGGTTTATTTTCTCTCTATTATTCAGATTGGGTAATTTTTATTGTTTCATCTTCCAGTTCACTGATTCTTTCCACTGTCCCCTCCATTCTGCTGTTGAGCCCAACTGCTAAACTTTTTTATTTCCGTTATTGTATTTTTTGTTAATTTATTTTTCTAAAATTTCCACTCAGCCTTTGCTTGAGTGGGTGGGGTTGGAGAGACAGGCTTTTTCCGAGGTGTGTGGCTGGAATGGAGTGATTATCATCTGAAGTTTTTGTCTTGCAAGTCTGCTTCTTTCCTGATTCTTTGGCTGAAGAGAGCAGGATTTTGTCGGGCTTTTATTTGTCTGCATTCACTGGCATTTCCAAGTAGTACTTCTTCAGCTTGGTTGTATAAAGCAAAAGAAAATCCAGGAAACTCGCCGTTATGTTGTTCCTTGGGTCCTGAGGTCCCTAGTTTATCTGGCTCCCTCTCTCCACCTTCCAGAGTCTTCTTATCTATGTTTTTTTGTTTTTTGCTGAGGAAGATTCACCCTGAGCTAACATCTTTTGCCAATTTTCCTCTTTTTTATGTGAGCCGCCAGAACATGGCCACTCATAGACAAGTGGTGTAGGTCCACGCCCAGGGACCAAACCTAGGCTATGGAAGCGGAGCATGCTGAACTTAACCACCAGGCCACGAGGGCTGGCCCTCTTATGGATGTTTTATATATAATATCCAGGATTTTCACTCGTACTTAGCAGGAAGAATTGGGAAAAGTAAATCTACTCCATCTTCCTGAAGAAAATATAACTTTTAATGGCTGTATAATCTTCCATCTTGTGAATATACCCAAATATTTATGTAAAATGAATTTGTTTTAAAGCCGAAGCCTTATAGTGGGTTAAATCAATTTCACAAGCATAGAATAATACCAGTGAAAAACGCGTGGAGGGTCTGGGTGACCACAAGTTTGACATAGATTCTAACCACCAGAAATGTTACCATAAATCTTAGATTATATCAAAGTCATCTAAATGGAGAGTTAGAAGATGCCTGAGAATTAACGTGGTCCAGACCGCTGCCCATTGTAGGATTTCTTTCTTCAGCCTTCCTGATTGATGGCCATCTTTCATTCACCAGATACTATGCCAGTTTCTATGCTGGAAGCAAAATACACAGCCCCTGTTCTCATGGAACATAAATATGTCAGAGAATATGTTAAACAAGTGACACAATGCTTGGGAGCACTTAATACCCAGACCTAGCTTATCTGGAAGGTCAGGAAGTCCTATTGAAGGAAGCAACATTTAAACTGAGTATTGATGGATAAATAAGTGTTATGCAGGTTGGTGGGAATCCAGGGACAATATGATACACAGGACAGTTGTGACTGGTGCAGACTGTAAGAATTTGGAGAATGACTGTCTCTAATGACGGGGTCTCACTGCCTCACTGGTTAATCCCTTACAGTGCTAAACACTAGATTAGCAGCTTCTCCCTTAGAAAGGCCCCCTTCCTTTGACTTTCACCTCTGATTCTGGCCTTGTTTTTGAAGCAATATAGACTGAGTCTCTGCTTCTCCAGGAGAGCCTTTCTACTATTTGTTAATTTGCTCCTTTCCAGGTAAAACATTTTTTTATTCCTGTCTCAGCTAGACCTATCAGCATCCTTTGTGAATAATCTCTAGTTAGCAAATAGGAAGCTGAGAACTGAACTCAACTTTCCAGATACTAACTAGTGAAAAACACTGAGTGTTCTGTTACTTTCTATCATTAGACACTAGACTCCTATTAATGCAACCTGAAATTGCAATTACTTTTGTTCAGCAGCTCATAAAAATAGAAGTATAATTAATAGAAGCTCCTTGAAGTCACCACTTCCGAAGTACCTTTTCTCCTATATAGCCTTGATCTCTCTTTTTTTTGTCAAATATTTGCTGTCCGTAACCGATTTCTCCTTTTTGACAAGACCAAAGCCATCGTCTTCTTTCTAAGCCCAAGCTGACCAAAGTATACCTTTGCTCGGGACACACCTAGGGCAGTGGCCACAGCCATTCTTATGATCCCTGGCTTCTATTTGAGGCTTCTCCTGTCACCAGTCCTTTTGACAGTTTTCCTCAAAGGGCCTGCTGAGAAAGGACGGTCCACTTAGTATGTGAGATACTGTCAGAGGCAGGTGTCAAAGAAGGGACTGCCAAGGGAGTGGTGGGGCTGTATCTGACCGCTGATCTTGTTTCTCCCATGCACACAGCTGAATTCTGGGGTTTATTGGTATGAGTTAGAGAGTCCATAGAAACTTTCTGAGGCCTGAGTGATGTTAAACTACAGGTTTCTCTAACCTACAAGCTAGAAAGTTTGCCATCTCTGCTTTAAGAATTAAATAATCCCTTGGGGCCGGCCCGGTGGCGCAGCGGTTAAGTTCGCACGTTCCGCTTCTCGGCGGCCCGGGGTTCGCTGGTTCGGATCCCGGGTGCGGACATGGCACTGCTTGGCAGCCATGCTGTGGTAGGCGTCCCACGTATAAACTAGAGGAAGATGGGCACGGATGTTAGCTCAGAGCCAGGCTTCCTCAGCAAAAAGAGGAGGACTGGCAGTAGTTAGCTGAGGGCTAATCTTCCTCCAAAAAAAAAAAACAAAAAAAAACAAAACAAAAAAAAAAAAAAAAAAAAGAATTAAATAATCCCAATTCCCTTAGCATCATATTTAATTAAACTTTGGATGGAGCAAGTCTGCCAGGACTAACCTTAGAAAGTGGTTTTGGGAGACAAGAATAATAGAAGTGTAGGCGGCCAGTAAGACGTCTGCTTTGACCTTTTCATTTTACAGATGAGGACACTACGGCTTGAGGTAGTAAAATAACTCATTCAAGATTACCTGGGTAGCTAGTCACTGAACCCAGACTTGAATATGAGTCCCTTGAAAGAGAAATCCATTGAGCTTGCTTAAGTCTCTTTTTACACGCCAGTCTCCCTTTGGACAGCATGATCTGCATTTTGAAATTCTTTCTTTTTCCCTTTGGCCTCTACTTTTGTTCTCTACTAGAAAGCACATCCAGCCATTTGATTAAACAAATATGCCTCAAATACTTACATCTGCTAGGCCCAGCGAATGGCACACAGGGATGCCTCAAGATGCTTGCCTTCACGTTGCTCACAGTCTAGTGGGGAAGACAACTGGACATGCTACTGACTGTGAAACCAGACAGGAAGTGACATGAGCACTATCAGAAATACGAGATGCTGTGGTATTCCAGGGGACATAGAGATTACATTCTGTTTTGCAGGCATAGGAGATTAGATGGGGAGGAATTGGACAGAAAAAGCCGTGTGAAAGATACAGTATTATAGCTAGACCTTGGAAGATTAAAGACAAAGAGGTGTCTGTTTCCAGATGGACTTACAGAGGCATAGGGCAAGTTTGGGGGAAAGAGAGATTGTCGGTTTGAAGTACAGGGGATAGTAGGAGGGTAAGACTAGGAAGTTGGTGGAGGACTGATCAGACACCATTGATGTCAATTAAAAGAGTTTGAACTTGAGGAGGTTGGCAGTGGGGAGACACTAAAGAATTTTTGAACCAGGGCTTTAAAAAGATACATATGCACAGTGTATAATGTTGCTAGGGGATTGCTTGGAAGACTCTTGCAGCAGTGCAGTCAAGAGATAATGTTAGCAATAAAAATGGAAAGGAAGTGAGAGGTTCAAGAAACATGGCAAAGGTGGCTTCTGCAGGATTGTTTGAAACTGCTGAGCAAAGGGACAGGACAGCTGCAGCAGTTAACACCAGGCTTTCAAGCTGAATGACTCAGATGAGTATGTGCTAATTTCCTTCACTGGAAGTTCAAGAGAAGGAAGAGGTTAGGAAAGAATAAGTTGGAGGGTTTCCTGTTGTTCATATTGAATTTGAGATTCCAACAGGACATTGAGCTGCAAGAGTCTAGAACTAATTGGAAATGCGTGTCTGGAAGCACAGATGAAAGGACTCATCTTGGAGGTTCTCACAATTGAAACTGTGCAAGTGGTTGATTTTGCTGAGTTGGGAGGAAGGATTAAAAAAGAAAAGATGAGGGCCCAGGACAGGATTTGGGTAATTGTGGTGGCAGACTGAAGTGGGAGCAATGGACAGAAGAGGAGTTGGTGAGAGATCAGTTAGGGACCTGGAGAATGTGGTGTATGGGAGCCAAGGCAGCTAGAGTTTCAGGAAAGAAGGGGGAGCCCTGTTTCAACTCCCGCAGGAGGGCTAAGGACCGTGAGTGCTGAGGGGAGCCGACTCACTCTAGTCATCATGGTGAATTCTTTCTGATTCTGTTGGTTTTAATATTAGGGGATTGCTTCTTAAGTTCCTACGAATTAATAGGTACTTACATTCTTGGTCCAGGTATCTGTCTATGCTCAGAAACCTATAGATACTTCCTGCCTGATGTGTAGATGCCTTCATTTCTTACAACATATCCATTGTGAGTCAGAAGACGTACTGGAATTTTCTGAAAAGAACGTGTAATACGTGGCCTCTGTCAAGGTTCTTACTGGAATTTTGGCCTGAAACTCCCAATTTGTCAAAGTTGCTCTTCAGTCATCCAGCCTGTCATTGCCTCTGTCACTTTAGTGTGCCCAGTACTTCATGCTGCCTCTTCCCAGAATTGTAGACATGCCCCAGCGGCGAGTTGCCATTTCCAATGAAAACATCAGAGGAGGACAAGCAGAGAATGCATGCAAGGAAGCAAGGGAGAAGGTTCCAATACACATTGTTTTCCAGGCACCTTTTAGGTGCTTTGCCTTCATTATTTCACTTAATCCTCATAATAACCCTGTGAAGTAAGTAGTAGTATCCCCATTTTACAGATGAGGAAACTGAGACACAGGTTAAGTGACTTGCCCAAAATCACACAACTGGTGAGTACATGTGAACCCAGATCTGTCTGACTCCAGAGCCTGAGCTCTTTTCTGCTGCATTGCACAGAGGCTCTGAGTTTGGAGTTCTGAAGCTGGTGTCCAGATCGGGAGTCACTGGGGAAGCTCTGCCCGGCGTCCTGGGGGAAGCCAGCTTTGGGATGCGATACATAAATGGCCGTACCTCTCGCTGATACTTGGGTCACTTAGTTCTTTTTAATTTTTCACTCACCTTCCTACTTCCTCCTAAGAAGAACTTTATAATCTGTGTTCTTTTAAAGCCTACTAACAACAATTACAGATTGATTGCCTCTGGGGAGTCGAACTGGAGGTGAGGAGGGATGGGGCAGGAGGCTGCTGTTTCCATTACAAGTCCTGCTGTGCTAATAGGGTTTTGTTTTGTTCTTTATGATACTTTCATTTTGTAAAAGGTCCTCTAAAGACCAGCACATATTGACATACAATAGTAAATACTATGAATACACAAAAGAATACACTTTGCTAAGTTAATGACTGTGAGGTGTATTTTTGTAAAATCAGAAAACCTACATTTTGTGCATCCGTTCTTTTGTGTGAAGGTTCGTAACGAGTTTTACAAGGACACACAGGGTGTGATACTGGTCTATGACGTTGGGCAGAAAGACTCCTTTGATGCCCTTGATGCATGGCTGGCAGAAATGAAGCAAGATCTTGGACCTCATGGAAACATGGAAAATATTGTCTTTGTGGTGTGTGCCAACAAGGTAATTGCTTTGGAAATGGTATGCTCAACTTTCTAGATTCATTATGGGAAGACTACAGCTCTGAGTTCTGGGGAATAAATAAAAAGAAAAGAAAAATTCTTTATTCTGTAATATAGGAATCAACAGCTTTTCAAAACATATGTCCCTAAAATAAGCAAAACCTGGTATATCAGGATTTTTGTCCATTTTTTTTCTGGTGTCTTACTTGGGGAAGGATACTGTGACTGAGCAGGAGAGGTGGGTCCTGATTATCACGCTCTGACCTGATTGGAGGAGGGGCCGTAGTCAGGTGAAATGAGCACTATGGGAAGGTGTGAGAAGCAGCCCATGGCCCCTTGAGTGGGGCAGATGTCATGCAGCCAGGCTTCACAGAGGGGAGGGGTAGAGTTTTCTCCCGGGATAAAGTGGGAAATGCGGTTGCAGGCGCTTGTTGTTTTGCCACAGAAAATCAGTCCGCATTCAGTATTATTAATTTTTTGGCCCTTTTGCTCCTGGTAATTTGATGTACTAGCGCTGGGGTTCATTTGAGAATGGTATTTGCCTCAGTGAAGGATTGACACAGACCTCACTGGGCCTATCCTAGTGGGACAAGGTTGAAATCTTCCCTCTGCCCCATAACTTTCTATTTCAGATCGATTGTACCAAGCACCGCTGTGTTGATGAAAGTGAAGGGCGTCTTTGGGCCGAAAGCAAAGGATTCCTGTACTTTGAAACTTCAGCACAAACCGGAGAAGGAATCAACGAGATGTTCCAGGTAACCTAGCATTTTGTTATTTTAGAGTTTGTGTCAAGGCTGACGATGCCAAATTTTAGTTTAAATTATGAGAAGCAAAAAAGTAGCAGGAATTTCTCATTAGAATAAGCTCTTTCTTTCCAGAAGCTGGTGGGAAAGAGAGAGAAAAGAGAATGAATGTGTGTGTCTGTGTGATATGTCTGCTGTTATTTTAGCCCAGACTTGGCTGATCATCAGAATTACTTGGGGAGATTCTTCCAAATACAGATTACTGGGCTCCAGATCTACTGGAAGCTTAATGTTGTGCCGGAACCCAGGAATCTGTATTTTGAAGAAGCTCTCTAGTTTAGTCATCAAGTTTAACAACAGTTATTGTACACTTACTTAAGTGGGACAAAGATTGTCTTCAGAGCTACCTTTGGTTACATTTGTATTCATAATCAAATGGAAGCATTCCTTTGGCAAAATTGCCTCGCCATAGCTAGTATAATCCTATATTCTAGACCATGGGGGTGCAATTAGAGAGTGGGAGACTGTTATTACAGAATCCAGCCAGTCGCACATAAAAATTAGGTCTTACCAGTCAAGAATATGAGTACGAGAGAAGGATGTACTCATATCACAACCTGAATAGATGGTCACTTTTTAAAACTTACTAGTCTTGAATAATTTTAAGGAGAGGAGGCTATTTCAACAATCAGTTATAAAGTCAAGTCAATTCTTAATTATAGACACATTTGGAAGTAAGTCATGGCATGAATAATGCATTTTTTTCTTGTGAATATATCTCATATTTTGGGAATTTTTAGCATTTCAAATAATGTAGCTATACTATAAAGAGTTGTTCCTAATTACTGAGTGGGATTTTATTTAATCTTTTATGCTGAATTTCCCTCTCACAAGATGTCACCCCTCCTACCAGAAGACAGGTTTCATCCTTGGCTGACAGGCTGAATTGGGCATCAGTAGCTTCTATGTCAAGAATAGAAGGTTGATGTTGCTTTGCCATGTTTTTAGTCTTTTGAGTACGTCGACCTATGTTAACTCGTACCTATGTATGTGCAATAATGACATTTAACCATTTGAATAGTATTGTATAATTCTGGAAGAGTTTGCATGTTTCATCTCATTTGAGACTCTTAACAATGTGTGACAAGTATTATTCTCATTTCAGATATGAGGACATCTAAAAGTGGTAGTGATTTGTCCAAGAGGTATAAATAATAACTGTTAGGGCCGGCCTGGTGGTGCAGCGGTTAAGTTCGCATGTCCCGCTTCTCGGCGGCCCAGGGTTGGCCGGTTCAGATCCCAGGTGGGGCATGGCACCACTTGGCAAAAGCCATACTGTGGTAGGTGTCCCATATATAAAGTAGAGGAAGATGGGCATGGACATTAGCTCAGGGCCAGTCTTCCTCAGCAAAAAGAGGAGGATTGGCAGTAGTTAGCTCAGGGCTAATCTTCCTCAAAATAATAATAATAATAATAATAATAACAATAACTGTTAGAGGGTCAGTTTCTTTCAGCGCTTTAAAGATATTGGTCCATTCTCTTCTGGCCTCTATTGTGTCTCATGAGACATTAGTACCCGTTCTTACTCTTGTTCCTTTGTACGTGATATGTCTTTTTCTTCCCCCTAGCTATGCCAAGAGTTTCTCTTTATCTTTGGTTTTCAGTCATTGTGCTATGTACCTAGGTGTGGTTCTCTTCATATCTATTTTACTTGGGGTTTGTTGAGTTTCTTAAATTGGTAGGCAGGTGTTTTTCATCACATTTGAGAAGTTGGGTTTTCTTTTTTACTGTTATTTATTCCAATTTTTCTTTGGCCCTGTTCCCACTCTCTTTTCCTTCTGGGACTCCAATTACATGTATATTAGACCATTTGATTTTGGCCCCTCATCCTTGAGGCTGTTTATTTTTCTTCCATTTTTTTTCTCAATTTTTCAGACAATGTAGTCTCTCTTGATCTGGCTTCAATCTGCTGTTAAATCCACTGAGTGAATTTTCCAATTCCCCATACTTTTCAGTTCTAGAATTTGTATTTGGTTCTTTTACATGGCTCCCAGTTCTCTGCTGAGATCCTCTTATCTGTTCACTTATTAAGAGTATATTTTCCTCTAATTCTTTGAACATGTTTTCCTTTACCTATTGGAAATATTTATAATAGCCGCCTTAAAGTCTTTGTCCAATAGCTGAACCATCTTGGGTTCATTTTCTCTTGACTACTTTTTTCCCTGACTATGGATAACATTTTTTTTGTAGAGTAGTGACTTTTGATTGAACACCAGACATTGTGGAGACTCTAGATTCTTTTATTTTCCTCAGAAAAATGTTGATTCTTGTTTCCACAGGTAGTTTAATTACTGGAAACTTACATTGAACTTCTGTAGACTTGATTTTTGGCTTTGACAGCAAGGATCTGAAGGAAGCCCAAAGTGTTTCCCGAGCCCTTCTGATTTGGCAGGACTCAGCCTCCAAGTTCTGTCCCTCGTGCAGATCTTGTCAGCTCTTGGGTTTAGGTTTTGTTAGGATGAGTCTAATTCCTAAGGCATAGCCGTTGTGTGGTGTCTCAGCTGCATGCTGGGGGTATTAATGAGGTGTTAAGGCAGTCTCTCCACTCTGGCAAGGCCAAGCTCCAGTGTCCCCGGGACAGCTCTTCCCCTAGCACCACTGGACTTCCAGTACAGCAGCTCTGTTCTCAACCCCATGGTAGCTGTTATCTGCTAGGTCTCAGATTATCTCACCCTGTGTCTGTATAGCCTAGCCCTCAGCTACAAACTAGTGGGGAACTCCCACATGGGTTCTGGGGCCCAACTCTGCAGAGTTCCTCCTCTCCAATGCCCTGCTCTGGCATATCCTCTAGCCGTCTAGCCACTAGCATCCTCAAGCTCTGGTCTCTGCCTCCTTGGCTCAATGGGACTTTGTGTCTGCTCAGACTCCAGCTCTCTGTGACATGATCAGGAAATGGACTCCAGGTAGAAAGCCAAGGAGCAATCTTACACTTGCTGTTGTCTACTGCCTGAAAATAGTTACCTTATATATTTGTCCACTTTTGTAGTAGTGTGTGGCAGGATGTCTAGTTCAGTACCCGTTGCTCCATCATGGCTAGAACTCAGACATGGAATTTAGACAGACTTTTGACTTCACTTTTGGTGTTCTGTGTACCACAGCACAGCTGATCTTCTGTAACCATGTGTGTTATGAGAGAATACTTGCGCTTTCAGAAATCTGTGTGTTTATATTTAGGTTAACTTATAGACTAGAAGAAAACTTTCCTGATACATAGCACAAGCAAACATCTGTGAATTGTGATCCCTTTTAGGTGCTTTTATCCTGTTAGATAAATCTTGGGTAGGCTAATGAATAAATTAGTCTGGTTTTTTTTTTTTTTTTTTTGAAGAAAAGGGCCAACAGAGTGTAATAAAACTATTCTGTAAGTAAGCACTTAGAAGTAGTGCTTTCTTGCTGGTTCAATTTAATAAATATTTTCTTTGTTTCCTATATATTTAATAGACACTTTATGTCAGGAAAGAACTTGGTTTTGTCTTATTCACATTGTTAATAGAGAGCAATTTAAGATAGACCAAAACCAAGTCAATACTGCTTTTGTCTTGGTATCTAGTGGCTTTTCCTATGACACCCCTTCTCACCTGTCAAGGCTTCTTATCTAGGTTGTCAAGTTGATTAGCTGTTATTGGAGATAAGAAAGAGGAGTCTAAGAGAAAGATAAAACTTTTAGACAATAATAAGAACTATAAAAATATCTGGAAAAGAATAGGAAGAGATTTAAAAAGAAATGGAGGGAAAAGGATATATTTCTATCTAAAATCAGCTATAGTACATTAAATTAGTATTTTGAGTGAAGTTATTCAACAGCAAGCAGTGCACAGATCGTAAAATAGGAGCAAGATCAAAAAATACTTTTCACGTTGAAAAGCATCATAAAAAAAAGCAAAGAATATGAACAGTTTACAGAAAAAGAAACAGCTGATAAGCATATAAAAAGATACTCAATTTCACTTACAATTAAAGCAGTGTGAGTCAAAACTGTGAGATACACATCAGATTGGCAAAAGTGAAGGACTATAATGTCCAATATTGACGAGGGTTTGGGGAAATAGATGCTCTCATACCCCGTGATGGACGTGTGATCTGGTACAGCACTTTTGTACAAAATTTGTCAAAATCCAAAATTAAAATGCACATGCTCTCTTCTTCAAAAGTCCTTCTTCTAGGAATTTATCCTAAAACAGTATCCCTACAAGTGTGCAGAGATATATACACAGAAAGGTATTCATCAAAGCACTGTTTGTAGTAGCAAACAAAGGGAGACCGTTGACTTGTCCAAGAATAGGGAGTTGGTTAAATGACATGGGACAGTCACACGGTAAAATACTCAACAGTCATTAAAAAAGATGAAGAGGGCCAGCCCAGTGGCGTAGCGGTTAAGTTCAGATGTTCCGCTTTGGTGGCCCAGGGTTCGCCAGTTCGGATCCTGGGTGCAGACCCATGCACCGCTTGTCAAGCCATGCTGTGGTAGGCATCCCACATATAAAGTAGAGGAAGATGGGCACGGATGTTTGCTCGGGGCCAGTCTTCCTCAGCAAAAAAGAGGAGGATTGGTAGTGGATGTTAGCTCAGGGCTAATCTTCCTCAAAAACAAAACAAAACAAAAAACAAACAAACAAAAAAGGACAAAGCAAGTGTCTATATGCAGCTAGAGAAAGATTCCAGGGTTCATTATTATGTGAAAAAAATGCAAGGTGCTAAGCAGTGTGTTTAATCTACTCTCTTTTATGCAAATGTTTAGCGTATGGATGTGTGTATGTACTGGTGTACTGATAGAAAATTTTTCTGGAAGGATACCCAAAAAAATATCAAAAGTGGTTTTCTCAAGGAGAGGAACTTGAAGGGTAGGGAAGCATAGTTTTCATTTTACACTCTTCTTTACTATTTGAATTTTTCTAACAGTGTTCATCTGCTACTTTTTAACCTCAAGTATAGTTATCTGAGAGTAGGATTATAAGCCATTTAAATTTTATTCCTTGTACTTTTTGTGTTTAAATAGATATATTTAGAAGGAAAAAAATTCTTCCAAAGTACGTATTTGCTTTATCATGAATTTTAAGAGTTTTTGGAATATATTAAAATTCTTTAAGTTGATGCTTAAAAGCAATTCCTATTTTCACAAAATGAGTTCTACTCTGGGTTGTGTTTTCTTTTTGCAGACCTTTTATGTATCCATAGTTGATTTATGTGAAAATGGCGGGAAACGTCCCATCACAAATAGCAGTGCTAGCTTCACCAAAGAACAAGCAGACACCATTCGCAGAATTCGGAATAGTAAAGATAGTTGGGACATGTTGGGAGTCAAACCCGGGGCCTCAAGGTAAGCAGTGCTCTGGGGTGTCAGTGCTGAGTTCCATGACAGAGAAAGACTCAGTCGTCAAAATCATAGGTGCACTGTATCTTCTTGTAATTGGCTAGAAATATGAGGGTGTGTGGAAATAGATTAGATTAATTAATAACACTCCTTTACTGAATTAACTGAATACCAAAGAAACAAAATAGAGGGCACAGTAGCCTGATAAGGGAACCATGTAGCATATATGCATGAATACTTTCTGAAATCGTGTGCTGTGCTTTTGTTTAGTAAGAGCCTTGAAGCTAATGTAACTTTAAGAAAATACCTTATAAAAGAGAATCCTTAAATCATAGAATTTTAGAGAAGGAAAGAATATTAGCAATCAACTTGTCCAAACATTTCGTTTTATAGGTGGGAAAACTGAGACTCAGTGAGACTAAACACACGTCCAGGGACCCCAGGAGTTAGGGGGAGACATTGATTCTTGACCCTGAACACTGTGTCTGCCTTTCTCCGTTTCTGTCTTTCTCTCTCAGAAATCCTGCTAGTTCCTCATCTTTATGTATTTATGTTAAATTATTTTATTTTAGCCAAAAGAATTATTCAGGAGAAAAAGAAATACCATCGTTACTCTTTGTTGCTTGTGCAAGAATAAATGATTATTCATTATGGTTATATCACTTTTTCCCCCAGTTTTATTGAAATATAATTGACATACAGCACTGTGTGAGTTTAAGGTGTACGACATAGTGACTTGACTTACATATATTGTGAAATGATTACCACAGTGAGTTTAGTTAACATCCATCATCTCATATAGATAAAAAAGAAAATGAAAGTGAAGTGTTTTTTTCCTTGTGATGAGAACTCTTGGGATCTGCTCTCTTGCTAACTTTCAATGGTTATATAACTTTAATGGTGTACGACTACTCTTACCGTGCATATTATAATTTATAAGGTTCTCAGACCTTTCCATTTTGCTCCACGGCTTTCCTCCACATGCTTCTCCCTTTCTACTTTTTCACCTTGATTCCCACAAAAGAGAAAAGTATGTCTTGAAATTACCTCATCAGCATCAACAGCATTAGGTATCTCTTCTCCATTTTGGTCTCATAGCATATATCTTAAAGTCCAGAAGGAAAGAGGGGAGGGGATGAGGAAGTCAGTTATTAGTCACCCTTGACTTGCCAGGATGCTTTAAACATGTGAAGGAATTCAGATGACCTCATGTATATAGCACAAAGTTAACTGGTGTCTTTTAAATGTTCTTTTACACTTCTGTAGTCTCATTCTAAATTCTTCCGTTTCATCACCAAGGGATATTGGCTCTAAAACTAATAAACTATTACTTTACATATTAATTAACTTAGAACAATATTTGTTAAAAAAAAAAAAAAAGAAACTTCTGATTCCTTATTTATTCACTGTAGTTAACTGGAATCTACCAAAATCCACAAAACCTCCGTAAGTTCCATATCCTTGACCAAAGTAAACACATACTTTTCTTATCTTTGTTTCTCTGAGTCTATCAAACTCATTTTGTATGGCACTGAGCACATTTGGGAAAAACCTAAAAACATTTTTTTTAAGTTATAGAGAGTTTTACTATTCTTGAACTTTAAGAAAATCTTCATCTTCAGTAGAATTAATATATTTGTTACACACCTGACTCAGTCTTTTTCTCCAAAAATTTTCCTCAGAAGTCTCTTGCTACCCCGAATTCTTGCAAGGCACTCCTGGTGCAGAGGACCAGGCCTAACTGCTAACTACTACATGTGGACATGTTCCCTCGGCAAGCAGAGTGGCCCTACCCAGGACTCACTCATGAGGAAAAGAGGATGCTGTACCTGTCTCAAAGTCAGAGAGTCTTAGAAAGAATAGGATTCTTGTTAGCTAATATCAAAATTATCTATGTAGAAAAGCTACATGCAAGGTTAAAGGAAGAAAATTCAGAAGGACTCCTCTAAGAGCAGAAAGCAGAAAAAGCCTTAGAATAAATGCCGAAGACATGAAGAGCTGTTAACATGGCCCTATGACCTCAGTCTCTCCAACTTGACACCTTAAGACTTTCTATCACATCTGAGATATCAAAGACCATCTCCCTAATTTGGAGAGCCTAACTAGAAATCCTTCTGATAAAAGATACAGGAGGAAAGCTAGGGCATTTGGGAAAGTTACCCCATGTGCAGGCTTATGGGATAACTGGAACCCTGAATTACAAAAGGGAGGTGGGAAATAAAACCATCTGGTGGAGACAGAGCCAGACTCTGACCAGGGTTGTCGCTGAGTTTCTAGAAGCCTCCCGGAGGCCTGACACCTGAGGATAGTGAGGAGCAGAGAGAGTTATAGGGACAGGTGGTCTCCAGGCCCCTGGCCCAGCCAGTCCCTGCTCATTGAGGTGCTCAGAAGCCTGAAGATCTCTCCTGGGGCTCTGCTGGTCTTTGGAGAAACATTCGTTGTTCCTGCTCCTTTCCTCTCTGGTTAATATTAACTCCTCTCTTCTTTCTTCTTTGGTCTCAGGGAGCTCACTGTTACTCTCAGGTACCCCTTTCCAGTGGCTCACCATCTTCCTTGGGCATCAGATTCTCTGTGACCCTGGAACTCATTTCACCCTTTTTTCTTGTGTCTTCTCCCCCTCTGTATCCAGCTCATCATCTGCTTCTTCCAATTCTTTCTTTGTTATCTCTTTTATCCTCCCTTGTTTGCTTCCACAAACCCCTTAGTCTGAACTCTTGTACTCATGCTCGGGCTGTAACAGCCTCCCACCTGTCTCCAAATTCAGAAACAGCTTTCCCAGCACCATTTTGTCATGAAATATCTGCTACCGTCATTGTTCATCAGATCTGACGTTTTTGTTGCTTCACCCTCGATGCCCTTCACTGACTCACCCTGCTCCCTGGCCAACTTTGTTTCCTGTTGCTTCCCATCACTTTCCTCATGAGCTACACACCGTGTCCGTGCTTCGCTCCCAGCCTCTGCCAGTTGTTCTGTGTTTCCCCACCACTGTATTAAGCCCCGAGCCCCCCTTTTTTCCAGAACCCTACTCCGAGGGCCTGCCCTGATGGCTTCATGTCCTCATGCCTTCACTCAGCAAAGATTTGCTGAGTGCCTCTTAGGTGCCAAGTACTGTCTATTTTCATCTGGTCATTTTTTTTTACCTAGCGTTTTCTTAGCGTTTATATACTCATTTTGCATTGTATTTTTTTCTACTTGTATGTTACATATTATTTGTTTGTTTGTTGTTTGTTTCCCAGTCCTTTAGTCCCACCTTTGAGAAAGGGTAATAATTATTCGGGATATGCTTACTGCAAGAGATGTTCTCTCTCTCTTATATATCCAGACAGCTGAAGTGCAGGGGTGGAGGGGGCTGGCCCTGTTGCTGACGGAGAGCTTCGCTTCTTTTCGTAGGGATGAAGTCAATAAAGCGTATCGGAGACTCGCTGTGCTGCTGCACCCTGACAAATGTGTAGCTCCCGGCAGCGAAGATGCCTTCAAAGCCGTCGTGAATGCCCGGACAGCCCTCCTGAAAAACATCAAGTAGAAAGTAGAAAAAAAAGACAAGTGTGGGCCTCAAGTACAAACAGACTTTCCCGAGAGGTAAAATAGCCAACATGGAGTTTTCCTCCCCAAAAACCTTCCTGCTCTTTTCGCTCATGTGTTGTCATTTGTAAATTGGTCATTCAGGCGGCTGTTGCCATTTCATAGACATTTTACAGAGATGAAGTGAAGAGAACCAAGCGCCGCTTATGCGCTGTAGTTCATTTCGTAGGTCCAAGCAATCTGAATTTGTTTTTCTCCTTCGTTTGTAAGCTCTGTGATTGTAGCATCCCTTAGGCACTTCACTCAGGAAAGTCTGTGAGGATTCTGGAGAGAGGAAGGAAGACAACAGGACCCTTTCACTTTTTCCTTTTTTTTAAATTCTTCATCAGAGAAGAAAACAACAAAAACGGCAGCAGACAATATCAAAACCCCTGAAAGTTTGGTGTGACCTCAATAGCAAGTTACTCCTTTTACAATGAGGTCCTTAGGTGGTATTTTAACCATCGATCTATTACTAATGAACTCTAGGCAGCCCTTTGGTAGTTTGTGAAACGAGGCCATACAATTCTGAACGAGCAGCCCTTTTACGACATTTGCTCGGTTTCCCTTCTCCAACCAGCAGGGGGAGAGACAAGCCAGTTCTAAAAGAGGAAAGTTCTGGGTACCCTCGCTGCTGCTAATCCTGCCCCTGGATCTGAGGGCTTTGCCTGGCCGTGGAAATGGGTGCTGGTAGCTGCAGGGAGCATCACTTACCTAGGAATCAGGAACCAGAGCCCAAGACAGAAGTGCTTGCAGGTCACACTAGATTGCGCACGCATCCCCAGAGGGCACGGCCAGCCTGGCTCAGACATGTGCGATGCCCTAGGAGAGCCCCGTGTGAGCTTCAGCCTTTTCTTCTTTCTGCATCATTTGCCACCAGCAGGTGGAAAGGCACGAGTGCTCCTCGACAAGCCGGGCCTCCTCTTCATTTCCTCATCCTCCTCAGTGTTAGTTTCCTGTTTTTCCCTCTTCTTCTCTTGCCCTCTTGTTTTTTTACACCACATCTGCCATCATTTCTCTCTCCTTGAATCCCTGGCTTCTGGCCACTGCCTTCTCCATCCTTTCTTATAAGCCTTGACCTGGGCCTCGTTGACCAGAGGGAAGTATGGAGCCTTTGGGTGGTGGTGAAGGGAGAGATCTTAAGGCCTGTGTGGGAGGAATCTGTAATTTTTGCTTGGGCTCCAGATTTCAGAATAGTAATATTTTTAACTACAGGTTACAAAAATTAATTTCACATAGAGAAATACCATCTCTTGTCACAGTCTCCTCCTCAGTATCCCAGGGATGGTCGAAGGCCCAGTGTGAGCACTGGCCTTTCTTCCAGAGCGCACAGGACCAGTCCCACTGTGTGACTCATTACGTCATCACTCTCATTATGTTACTCACGTTTTTTGCTGTGACCGCACTGCCCTACTTGAGGCTTTAAAGTAGGTGGAACTTTATTGTTGGTGAAGTTTAAACAGCTATCCCATATTGATCGCCAAATAGCACTGACCTTACCATCTAAGAAGATAAGCCACTTTTGTTTAATTTGAGCCCACTGCAGCCTTCTGGATCTCTCCCTCCCCAAGCAGCTTCCCTCTGTGGCTGCACTTGGGCTGCACTGAGCTCACTGTCAGGAAGCCGGAGTGTTGTTTTCTAGTGTGAGTTTTCATCATAGTATATTGAAAATGCTTTTCTTTTCTATGCATTGAGATCTGAGGTGGGATTTCTCGTGGGATTTTCCTCTGGCCTTTTAACTTTACCTGGCTGCTGGAACGGCAGAGCTCCAGCCCAAAGTTCTTCTGGACCTAAATGTTGCTTACGGCCTTCATCGCGCCTGAAGTAATTAAACATAGATCTGTTCTTGCAGCAGACTTTAGGCCTCTTATGAATGAGGGATCGTGCATGGCAGGGTCAGCCAAACTGACATGAGCATGTGGTCCTGGACAGAAGCCGGGGCCAGGTCTCATCACTGTTGTTAAACACTAGGTCAGTCACCTCACCCAGCCACATGGTGCAAATGAGCAGTGCCATCGAAGAGTGTTCTTCAGCGCTTCCACTCGTGTCCTCACATAACGAGTGACTTCCCTTCATGTCCTTACATAACGAGCGACTTGCTGAAATTTAGTCTGATCTTGATTCTTGGGTCTTGGGACTCAGTTCCCTGCACCTTCATTATGAACGTTAAGGATGGCCATGTACTGCTTCATTTATGTAAAAGAAAGAAGAGACGAACGTTCATCTTCAGGGTCCTAGAATTTTTCTGGTTTCCGTAATCCGTGAGTAGAATGTCAAGAGGTGATGAAGCATGATCTGCACTGAAAAGGTTTTTTGGTACTAACTTCATACAAAACTTTGCCGACCTTGGTGCATTAATTTAAGCTCTTGGTGCAAGGATGTACTTTGCGGTTCAACCTTATTAAAATCCTTCAGCCTGTTAGGATTTCAGCATACCTCAGTGAGAGTGACAACCAGCAGAATAATTTCGATGGCTTAAAGAAATTTGTAGAGGATCTTGTTTTTCAAAAAAGAGTAAAAAGTTTCAACAGCTATTATTAGAGAAAAGCCATTTTTTCCACTTCTGAGTCACCAAGAATTAACACTTTTAAACTTGTTAGAAATCCCCGGAGGCATTTCCATTAATTGTCCAACCTACCTTAGCACTTTAAAATACACCCTCGTCTTGTTCCTCTGTTCCCTTTTGTGCCTCCTTTTCACTTGATGTTCTCCACTGTCGAGAGTTCCTTTACTTCAGCACGCTCATTTTATTTCTTCACTTAAATATGTCTTTGGTTTTGTTGGCCTGTTCACTTAGACGTCCAGACTTGGGGGTCTTGTGCTGCTGCCCGAGATAAATTGCTGTAATTCTATAGATTGCACACTATTCTTTCAGGCTTCCATTTACCTCAGGAAATTACTCGAGTGTGTTCTCACGCATTCAATTCTCAACTGGCGAATATTTCTTTATACCCATAAACTGGTACCTAATTCACTCTTAGTTCAATGAGCCATAGATAAGGCAGCTAAATTTCTGAAGAAAAGCCCGAGTCGATGAGCAGCCCCGTGGGCTCTGAATCAGTAACGAAGTAGCTGCTCCTACAGAGCAATGACAGGCTGGAGGGGGAGGAGGTATTTCCGTCTCAAGGGAGAAAGGCTGGAGCCGTGTGCACATTGTCTTCTTACAGGTAATTTCAGGAGGCGCTGGAACGGCACTCCCTTCTCCACTCACCATCTAGCTCACACCGAGTCTGCCAACGTCTTTATAAAAGTTTTGGAAATGAATTTAGCTGCAAAACGTAGCTAACCACCTTCCATTGTGAGTTTTGCAAAGGAAAGAGAGGATCAGACTTCTCACGATGGACACTTAGCACAATTGTAAGACATAGTTAATTCTGTTTGTACATTGGTTTTTCCCTTAAACGTTTCTAGAGAAGATGAAAGCTTAAACTTGTGGTGTGAATAAGTTAGATTGAGTCTAACAAGCAGTGCAATATTAAGCTGTGCAATAAAGGCCCTGTTGGTGAAACGGCCTGTTGGAAAGTTGGGCAGTTTGGGTTAGCTTCCTGCACTGGTTGCTCTCGGGGCGTCTCCGCTCGGCCTGTGAATGCAGAGTCTCTAAAGAAACCCTTTGCTCTTACGAGGTAATTTACATATTTGCTTTCTGTTGAAATAACTGAAAATGTTAAATCTAACAATTGTTTATGTCTTGTATAGAGAGTGTCATATGTATTTAAGTTGTGTATTTTTATAAAGTAAAGCCAAATATCAAACAGTGGTCTGTGGGCTGCACTTATTTGTCGAGACACTGGTTTTTAATGTAAAACATACTAGCCTGGAAGCTAAGCCAGTTCCTCACCAGCTGAGACCCTAGATAAG
This sequence comes from Equus caballus, assembly GCF_041296265.1. Lineage (NCBI taxonomy): Eukaryota > Metazoa > Chordata > Mammalia > Perissodactyla > Equidae > Equus > Equus caballus. The sequence goes on from NC_091698.1 coordinate 86,651,937, forward strand.
ACATCTTGCTTTAGTTTCCAACTGGTAAATGGAGGAAATTTTATTCATTGGTCCATCAGGCTATTCTAACTTTATTAGCTTGTGATCTCTAAACACTTTAAAGTGTTTTGATCTTCTAAAGAAAGATACTAATATTTTAATTCAGATGAAAGTATTGTTAACTCATTGTAATAATGCAGATGTTGACTGAATACTTAATAATTCATTTAACTGGTCCCTGGACAACAAGAATCCTTAAGTAACACTATTGTGAACCCAGAATTTGAGAGTGAAACCCTTGGAGGGCCAACCCACAGAAGGCAGTCTCTCTCTGAAGGTTTCAAACAAGAGCTTTAATTTTCACTATAAACAATACACATTCTCTCCTGATGGCGCCCACCACTCTTTTGGGGAGCTGTTCTGCCCTCTGCATCCTGCTAACGTTTTTGAAAGGAGAGCTGCCAAATTCCCATATGACCCACCCTCCCTCCCTGGCCACAGAGATGGGTCCACGTGACAGGAGTGTCACCCAAGCCGAACCAATTTTCGTCCCTCCCTGGGATCTTCCTAACTGGATCTCCTTTCAGGAGAGAAAGATAGGAGGAATCCTACTGATGCTGGCAAACTTCATTCCAACTTTATGGAAAAAATTTGAGAGAATCAATGAGACATTCAGAAAGAGGCAGAGTCCTGATGGCCCAGCCCTTCCTTCCAGGCCCCGAGGCCCCCGAGCTGGTTGTTCTTCAAGCCCGTCAGCCACCCCAGAATCCTTCCAATAAATCTTCACCCCTCCTGCTTTCTGGGTAAGTTATGAGAGTTTGCTTTCTGTTACTCGCAACGAAAGGAGTGTTAGAAAATAATAGATACCAAGGATCAGAAGCAAGGATGAGAAAGTTGTGGTCTGTAGACTGGTGCAATATTCGATGAGTATATTACATTTTATATATGAAAATATATCCAAATACTTGGTGTTCCTCAACTGCAGTCTTTGGCTATGTCTTAAACCAACAATAACCAGTTGTAAATTAAAAACAAAAATTAGGTTCAGTCATTTAATTTCAGGGTCAATTTAAGATGCAAAATTTTATCTAGCTTTTTGGTCTCCATTTGATCCCTTGCCTCTCGGGGGCACTTCTACTTTCTTAAATTTCTCATCAAACTTTATTGTTAGAATCATCATTCACCGTGGATTTCTTGGGCATCTACTCTGCGCAGGCCCTCTTCTAGACACGGGAGGCAGCCGAGCGTGGGGCTAACAGAACCCTGCCCTAGGGAGTCTGCATTCTGCTGCCAGTTTTCTTCGTTTGTGAAGTTTTGAAGAAAGATTCTTTTTTTCTATACGTTTACTTCCGAAGAGGAAAATCTGCATTTTTTGACAACTCTTCCAGTTACGCAATTTTTCAGTTAATATTCTTTTTTTTTTTTAAAGATTTTACTTTTCCTTTTTCTCCCCAAAGCCCCCCAGTACATAGTTGCATATATTTTAGTTGCAGGTCCTTCTAGTTGTGGCGTGTGGGATGCTGCCTCATCGTGGCCTGATGAGCGGTGCCATGTCCGCACCCAGGATTCGAACCTGCGAAACCCTGGGCCGCCCAAGCAGAGCTCACGAACTTAACCACTCAGCCACAGGGCCGGCCCCCTTCAATTAATATTCTGATTACGGCTACATCCTGACGATCATGTAGGTTGTTAAAATGCCATTAATTTTTTTTGAGAACTTAACTATTATCGTTATATGAAGCTCAGTTTTTCATGTTAGCTTAGAGGAAATAGTTCTAGAATTTAGGGATTTCTTTATATATGTTTTGTATTTATAATTAAAATATTAATATATTCTTCCAAAGCAGTTGATAAGGTTGTGTTCATTTTGAGGGAAAATATCGAGAATCTAAGTTGTTGTTTTAGTTAAATCAATAGTGTGTGCCTCTGATATCACTCAGTTGAATTTCTGATCAGGTGACTGTTCTAAAGGATGCCGTGACCTTTAGAAAATTATTTCTCCCTGCATCCAAAACAGTTAGTTGTCAGTGATAATTATGAAATCGGCAGATGCAGCCTGTGAAAGCGTGAACTAGGGAAGAGAAAGTAGAAGTCTGCCGTGACTGAGAGAAATTAGATGAGAGGTGCCCCAGGTGTCAGGGTGTGAGCATTCTGGCTGATTTCAGTGTGAGAGAAAACAAAAGGGTTAATAAAATAAATACTAAAGAGAGAGAAGGCATCTTAGTGGTTAAAAAGGAAAATAAGAGAAAACAAAAGAAACTGCATTCTGACTTAGGAAAGTCCCAAGTCAGTGGCTATCAAATGCTTTTATTGACAGAGCCCAGTATTTCTAGTGAATTCCACCATGGGACAAGCAGTGAAGAGCAACTCTTTATTAGGATAAATTTATAAGTTCATGTTTTGTTTTGTTTTTTTTTTTGGTGAGGAAGATTGGCCCTGAGCTAACATCTGTTGCCAATCTTCCTTTTTTGCCTGAGGAAGATTGTCCCTGAGCTAACATCTGTGCGTCTTCCTCTATTTTGTATGTGGGATGCTGCCACAGGGTGGCTTGATGATCAGTGTGTACATCTACACCCGGGATCAGAACCAGCAAACCCCAGGCTCCCGAAGCTGAGTACATTAATCGCTAGGCCACCAGGCTGGCCCTGTAAGTTCACATGTTTAACATCACCTATGAAAAAGCAACCTATCAGGCAGTTCCGCCTCCTAACAGAGACAGCAGCGTTCATATCAGAAGATGAGAAATCCCCACGCTCCTCCCTCCTGCTCACAGACGCCAGTGAGTGAACGCCTTGCCTGAGAAAGCGATCAGGTTCAGGAAAGTTAAGAGCTTCTGCCAGGTGCTGTGCTGATGGCAGTGCTGGACAGGGACTCTGTCTAATGAAGCACCTTAATAACATTCTAGACCTAAGGGACAATACTATGGCTTCATGTAGTGAGGCAGAGAGCCGAGCTGGTCTTCATAAGAAATGGACACGACTTCAGGGGTTAGGGCTGCCTAAAAGAAGAGGAGGAAAGACTTGATAAAATGGGGCAGAAGGCTGGGATCCTGAGTAGGATAATTGGAAAGAGATTAGAAATTAAAATTATTAGATAATATTAGAAAGATAGCCGAAAAGATCTTCCCAGTGACTGAAACAACCAAAGGACTTTTAAGAATATAGATGTCTTTTATAATGTTATCACCATTTTACAGATGAGAAAACTGAGGCTCAGAGAGGTTAAGTGACTTGCTCAAGGTCACACTGGAAGCTGTTCAAACCCAAGCTTGCCCAGCTTCAGAACTCAGGCTCCCAGTCTACACTATTAGCCTCAGGATCCAAATTTTAAAATATTCTGCTTCATTCTCATAAATAATGTACCTTCTTGTACCATGTTATTTAAACAGAAATAAGTAGGCCTGTACTTTTTAAAAGACCACAGCGGTACAGTTTTCCTCATCAACGACATAAGTTCAAAGGCTACGTGGGTGCATAGGAATGAAAGAAACTTCTTTCTGAGGTGCCCAAGCCGAGAGGGAATTAACGTGACAAGTTAACAGTGTGTCGAAATATGGAATATAATACATTTGGATATATTTAATAGCAGGGGGCTTTTTTTTGGTGAAAATTCAAACAAACTTTTGCAGAACCTCTGATTCTAGAACAGCTTGAAAATCATGTCTTAAGGGACATCCACTCAAGCCAGCCACCGGAGATCAAATCAGCCTGAGAATGTGACATAGCAAGCCGGGGGCGGGGGTGGGGGGGAGGCAGGGAGGCACACACACAGGAGGGTCCCTTTACAGCACATGGCAGCCTAAGGGTTTTGTCTCTGGGTGATTGTCACATCCCTAATTTATTCCTTTGTAGTAGTTAGAACCCAAGGAGCTATAAAAGGGCGGTTCGCTCCCTCCCTCCACCCCAAAGCCAAGCATTTGGCGTTGTAATTACATTAAAGGAGGAAAAGCTGGCTTATATCCACCAACTGTAATGAGTGAGTGTCTGTGGCATGGGTCTTAGGGGAAGGGAGCAGGATAGTTTGACTTTTTACCCTCTGCTTGTCTGTATTACTTGAGTTTTCCTAGTGAATGTCAAACACTTGAATCATTTAAAAAGTCATATGAAACCAAAAACTTAAGTCTAGCACCAGTTTAAAAAAAGAGAGACTCACTCTGAAGCTGTTGGTGGGACCTCTAAGGGATGGTGGCTCTAGGCTGTAAGGAAACCTCGCTTCTTTACATCAGTAGAAACTTCAGACTAAAGGAGAAAGAAGCTTTTAGTCACTTAAAAGTTTTTTGAAAAGCTAACATAGCAATCAGTGCTCTCCAGCTGGAATTTCAAATTCACTTAATGTAGTTACATATCCGTAAACTCACTCTCTCATGTAACACAGAAGCAGTGGAATTGAAATGAGAAGACCTGGGCCAGAGTCTTATCTGTCCTCTTAATTAACAGAGCAACCTTGGGCAAGTGGGTTCACCTTCTGAGGGTCAGTTTCCTCCATCATTAGATGAGGCTGTTGGTTACGTAACACCCAAGGTCCTTTCAAAAGCCCATTATTTTATGAAATTTTACAAAGCCAGTAAGTCCTAGGTCCCCCAGACTTCTTACATATAACTCCACCAATTACACAGTCACGCGCCACGTAACAACGTTTCAGTCAATCACAAACCTCATGTACGAGGGTGGTCCCATAAGATTAGTACCATGCAGCCTAGGTGTGTGGTAGGCTATACCATCTAGGCTTGTGGAAGTACACTCTGTGATGTTCGCATAGCGAGAAAATGACCTAACGACACATTTCTTAGACTGCATCCCTGTCATTAAGCGATGCATGACTGTGTTGGTATAATATGCTCTGCTCCATGGTCCTCGTAGCACTCTGCACCCTGCCCATGGAGGGTCAGTAACTCCAGGCCACTTTCCCCCAGCCCAGCCACGAGGCCCTGCCCCCTTCGCCATTCTATGGCTCTGGTGCCATGCCAGGTACAACATCACACCAGGAAACTGCATTCCCAGGAAATTGCAGCCTCCCAGGCTACACCTTGGAGGCCACCTTGAACTTTCCTATCAGGCCCTAGGAGTTACTGGTAAACTGACTCAGAGAGGAGGATGGGGAAGCCCAGATTTGTGGCTTTTACCCAATTTCTGTGGTACAAATATTCTCTTCATGATTGACTTCAAGTTGGGAAGAGATGTGCCGATAAGCTTGACAAGCTGTCATGCAGCAAACTGCAGCCTGACACCCTGTTTACCCTGGGAAAGCCTGGGTGTGGGCAGGGCTCTTGTGCATCCTCCAGTGTCTACGCTTCCCTCACACACCTCAGGATCCTCCCCTTTCATCTGCTCTCCTCCACTAGATTGTCAGCTCTCTGGGGCGGGATTATGTCTCAAAGCCTTCTCTCTCATAGCACTTCGCACGGTAACTTGCAGGAGGCACTCAGAATTATGTTGGTTGATTACAGCCTTTGACAATATTGCCGCTAAAGACTTAAAGCCTCACTCTGTTTTCACTATTAGAGGCATAAAGGTGACTCACTTGTGATTTTTCCCTACAGACCAGATGAAATTAATCCAATGGCCCAAGGCTCTTCAACCCTGCCCTGGAGAGCATACCCACCATATTGCCAAGGAAATTTAATGCAGCAAGGTTTGGGGTTTTGTAAAATGTATTTAGGGGGATGGATTTGGTTGAACTCAAACTAATTTACATCATGACTTCAATTACTAGGCAGGAAGACCTGACAACTCCCTAGCAGCCTGCAATCAGTGTTATCAATGGGCATTAAGTCTTTTTAACCTGAAGCATGTGATTTGTTGTAGCAGGAACTGATTGAGCATCTGCTATTTGCAAAGCACGGTGGACGCTTCGGGAACTGAGAAAATATGTAGGACAGTGATTCTCAAAGTGGGATCTGGGACCAGCAGCCTGGGCCATCACTGCTCCTCTGGGGCCGGCTGCCACTCTGCAGTGTTCTTATCCCAAGTGACTGCCTGAGCTGGGCATTGCTTGGGGCTCAGCCCAGTGCACCCGTGCTGTCAAAAAGAGGACAAATTTGGGAAGTAACCCGTTTCCTCCCCCTCCTCAAACACCTACCCTTTCAAACCTTCTGCTGTTTACAGGATAAAGGCCAAGTTCCTACCATTTATTGAGCACTTACTGTAGACCAAGTTCTTCCTCTGCAATTTAAGAGCATTTTATTGGAATCTCACAATGACCCCTAGGATAAACATTTTCTCCCTATATTATGGATAAGGAAATGTACTCAAAGAGGGCAAGTAAATTATCTAATACCACCATAGTGTTGCCCCATGATCTCTATAAGATATGCCTACCCGGAACCTCAGAATGTGACCTTATTTGGAATAGGGTCTTTCAGATGTAATCAGGGAAAGGATCTTGAGATGAGATCATTCCTCATTAGAGTGGACCCCGAATCCAACGATGAGTCCTTGTAAGAGAAGAGAAGGGGAAACAGAGGCACACAGAGAAAAGGAGGCTGTGTGAAGACAGAGGCAGAGACAGGAGTTACAAAGCCCTACGCTAAGGAACGCCCATGGTTGCTGGCAGCCACCAGAAGCTTGGAGAGGGGCGGGGAATGGATCCTCGAGCCCCCAGAGGGAACCAACCCTGGCGGCATCTTGATGTTGGACTTCTGGCTTCAGAACTGTGAGAGAATAAATTTCTGCTGTTTAAAGCCTCCCAGTTTGTAAAATTTGTTATGGCAGCCCAAGAAAACTAATACAGACGTTGAGCTATTCTGGGAAGGAAGCTGTATTCAAACTGGGGCCTGACTTCAGAGCCCAGGCTCTTCGCCACAGAGCTGCGCTGCCTGGGCCCGGCATGATCCCGCCTCCTTCCATCCTCTGTCTACACTCCATCTCTTTGCCCCCTCCTCTGCTCTAGGCACGCTGAACTTGGTGTTCTCTGAACACACGATCTGCTCATGGCTTTGCGCCTTTGTACTTGCTGCCCCCTCGACCTGACACACTGTTATCCACTGAATGTGTTCCCTCCAACTCCGTATGTTGAAACCCTAACCCCCAATGCGATGGTATTTGGAGGCAATTAGGTTCAGATGAGGTCGTGAGGGTGGAGCCCCTCTGATGGGATTAGTGTCCTTATAAGTAGAGGAAGAGACCCCAGAGCTTCCTCTGTCCACCACGTGAGGACACAGCAAGAAGGCGGCCATCTACAAGCCAGGAAGAGAGCCCTCACCGTGACTGACTCTGCCAGCTCCTTGATTCTGGCCTTGACGAGGCCAGTTCTGGCCTCCAGAACTGTGAGGAATAAATGTCTGCTGTTTAAGCCACGCAGTCTGTGTTATTTTGTTCTATTAGCCTCAGCAGACTAAGACGCACACCCTCTCTCCCCTCTCCTCTTTGCCTGGCAAACTCACTGAACTTTTTCTTTCTCCTCTGAAATTTTTCTAGACTCACGTCTGCTGCCCAGGTGCATTTGGTAGACTTTCTCCTCAGCAGGGCAGAGGTCTCCCCACTCTATTACTTCTTGGCAGACGAGTACCTTATCTTTTCTATCTTTGCATCCACATTGCCTAATAAGAGCATGGTAAGTATTTGATAAATGAATGAATAAATGAATGAACACATTACCTTTGTTGCCAAACTATGAAATAGATTGTAGCTCTTCAACCACATAATTCCCAATCGACTATGAGAAAAAGCTACAGAATACAACTGAATGTTGATTAAAAAAAGGGCCTGAGAGTAAAGAAGTAAGAAAAGTGTGGGTGTCCTTAACACCCAAATATTTTGCTCATTAACCAATCAAATCTTGGTGTAATTTTCTTGACGAAATTTTTCTAAGTATTTCCCTGGTTTATAGAAGCTCCTCAGAAAAATGACAAGAGAGCTGGCTTTGTCAGGAATCGGGCCTGGCGTTTGAAGAGTATCAGAGCTGACACTACTGATAGGGCATCTAATAGCCATCCCTCCCTTCTTCCTTGCTGGCAGAGTCCTAATGTTGTCCAGGTGTCGGTCCCTCCACTGTGTGGCTCAGTGGTGATTCAGGAGTGACTGAAGCCATCCATAGTGGTGCCAGTTCTATTGCCATGATTAGTTTGGAAGTGGGCATGTGCCACTGCTCTAGCCAAAAAAGACACAATGGGCATTCTTCTCAGAAGCTTCTGGGAAAGAATTTTGTACTCCTAGAAAGAGAGGCACAGGAAGAATCTGTTCCTCTTCTTTTGTGAAACAATATCATATGATGCTGATTGTGGTGCCATCTTGCAGCATGGGGAGAGTTAGCCTGGGATGGCAAAGCTGATACCCTAAGAGTGGCAGGGAACAAGACAGAAAGTGACATGGATCTTAAAGAGGTGTTGAGCCACCAGACTCACCTTAGACCTGCCCTGTCTGAAGATGGGATAGAGGTCCTATCTAAAGACTTGTTATAGAGACAATACATTTTCTCTACTGTTTAAGCCATTTTGAGTTGAGTTTGGGGTTACTCAAGACAGAAATCACCCCAACGACTGTAATACAACCCAGGTACTCAGAACGCCTCTGACCCCACCCCTGGACGGAGGCATGAGAACTGCACCATTGGCAGTTTATTAAAGAAAAGTTCCGTGTGTTAAATGACAAGTTATACCCTTGAGAGGGATAAATCCCCAAGCTCTAACACCTTATAATGTATCCATTTGTCCCTAAGCATTCTTTCCTCCGTTAAGCATTTACTAAGTGCCTTTTGTATGCTAGTCACTGCTACACTCAGGATAAAAAACGTATGAATATCAATTTACAGCTAACATTTAAGTCCTCCTTTATGTCTTCCTCTCTAAAGTTACTTAAATGTAATTATTTTTCACTTAAGGGCAAATTTGAACTTAGACTTGATTGTGTTAAAAAAAACAACTCCCACTTATAGCTACATTAATGCAAAATTGCAAACAAGATGAAAAGTCTCCAGCTCCATCCAGGTTAATGTATGTGACTTGTGGGGAGGCTTTTATCCAGAGATGCAGGGAAATATGGACCCCTCAAAGCCTGCCCCTGCCCAGTGAGATGATCAAGACGGGGATGCAGATGTTCACCGAAACATTATTCACAAGACGCAAGACATGGAAGCAACCCAAGTGCCCATCAATGGATGGATGAATACAGGAGATGAATGGATAAAGAAGTATCCCAGTCCACACAATGGAATACTACTCAGCCATAAAAAAGACATTATCCCATTTGCAGCAGCATGGATGGACCTTGAGGGTATTGTGCTAAGTGAAATAAGCCAGACAGAGAAAGACAAACACCATATGATTTCACTCATATGTGGAAGATAAACGAAGAGGTGGATAAGGAGAACAGATTAGTGGTTACCAGAGGGGGAAGGGGGGAAGGGCAAAAGGGGTAAAGAGACACATATGTATGATGACAGACAAAAACTAGACTATTAGTGGTGAACACGAAGCAGTCTATACAGAAACTGAAATTTAATAATATACACCTGAAATTTACACAATCTGATAAGCCAATATGGCCTCAATAAAATAATTAAATGAGAAAAAAAAAGATAAAGAAGAGGATGGAAGCCAGAGCTGAGAGGGCAAGGGAGACAGGAGACTACGGACTGTTCTAAGATGGGAGCAAGCCTCTGACAGCATGAGAAGGAAAGCACAGAGGGCGCCAAGCCAGCAGAAAGACTGAGTCAACGCTAGCAGTTCCCAAAAATAGCAGAGCAGGGTTATAAGCTTTCCCGTCCAAACAGATTTAAAGCTGGCAGGTAGTGTGGGCTCCATGGGGCCATTAATGAATAGGAGAGTCAGTGCCATCTTGACCAGAGCAGGGGTGTGGGTCCTCGCTCAACTATGAGTAAAACCGTCACTTGCTTCCCACTTGGCAGAGCTGGTTGCATCTAAAGCCAGAGGCATCTTAGAGGGGAGAATGGATGACAGCCAGAATTGCTAAAACCCACTCTGAACCCATTTCACTGAGATGAATTTTAATAGACTGAAAAATAAATTTTTAAAACTAAAAGAAAACCTGTAATTTTTTTTTTTAAAGGACCAAGTTCTTGGTCTGGTTTCGAAAAAGCTTAGCACGTATTCCATTGACTATAACACTTTCAGAAAGGTGCCTGCTGTGCCTGGCATCCACCACGTGGCACAGCAAGATTGGAAAAGGGATGGCAAAGTGGGTCGCTAATTTATTTCCGCCACCACTTGAGCAGTAAACAGCATCTTTTTTAAGAACACAAGAGGGAAAACAATGCCAGCATGAATTATTTAATAGTTACAAAAATTACTATCTGCAAAAAACACATGGATATGCTTAACTAAAAACCCAAACGTGTCTAATTTGAGTGTAAGTCAGTATGACATCTCGTGTATGAGGCCTGAGAACTTTGTGGAATGAATCCTAGACAGCGATACTTAAATTTGGACCACTGTCTCCTGGTACTGTAGTTATTATTTTGTGCCTTCCTGCCAGTTTTCTCTTGACAGTCTCTTCGTTTTCCAAACTATCTTTTATCCTAAGTCAATCTTCTCAGAGAACATAGCTAATCAGGGCATGTCATTTGCTCAAACGAACCGTCAACAACTATAAAGTGTGAAGCCCACCCATAGCCATTTTAGCTTGGCATTCAAGGCCTTCTGTGTTCTGGCCCCTTCCTACCATTCTTGCCTTGCCACAACTTCCCTTTCTGTGCCCTTCCCACCGCCTGTCTTCATTTGCCATTCCCATGCACTCCCTGGATGTGCCTGCCTCCATGCCTCGGCTCGCACTGCTGCTTCTACCCTAGAGGTTCTTTCCTCATCTCCAGGCAAATGCTCATCTCCCCTTTTGCTTCTCAAAATGCCCCACTGGAGACCTTTTCTGGTCCCTGATCTTGAAGTAAACATTACGAGTGCTGTTTAGCAAACTTTCGCAAGAAGCGTGACTTGGAAGGCGGGAGGCAGATAAAGTAGCAGCTGGAGGAGATGAAGGGCCTAGAAGGGTTGTTTGTGATGGAAGATGGAAGAAGCTTAATCTGTTGAAAGTGCCAGGAGAGAAGGGCAAGGACCAGTGGGGGATGCAGAGGGTGGGCTCCAGGGCCGGGGGAGGGGTCAGCCCTGGACAGGAGGCAGGGACCTCTTCTCTACCATCTCTGCTGTACTTCTGGGATCACATGTGCTCTGATATGATGGGGCAGGGGCTTGGAAGGCCACCCGCCTACAAAGCACCTTCTCTCCCTACCTATTTAGTGAAGTCTGAAATGCTGCCATGCTTACTTATTCCTTTGACCCAGGGCTTTGACCCTTGTTCAGAGAGGGGGTGTGTCTGTATGCTCATGTGCACGCACGCGCACGCTCACGTGTGCAGAGATCACTGTTGGTGGAGACTCTCTTTCCCCCTGATCTTCTGCTTCTACAGAGACCCGCTGGAGAGCTGTCCTGGCCTCACTAACTTTTCTGCTGGTGAAATGGGGAGCAGAAACTGAGCCCCATCTGCTCGGCCCTCGTTTCACATTTGTTGGCCGGGTGAGGAGATGGGCTACGTTTTGTCCTCTCACCTCCATACTCCCCAGTGCAGACTCCGCCCCTCCAGCGGAGCCCATGGCCACTCCCTATGCCTGGGAGGGGGTGAGGGGGTTCAAGTCCAGAGCAAAGTGTTATCCCAGACTGTGGCCACACACCTGAGCCCCAGGCTCCGACTCACTTTCCCTCCCTAATGAAGCTGCATGCCCTGTGTGCCTGATTCCTGGGTCCACTTCGTAAGTGGTTCACAAGCAGGAGCAGGCAGAGGAGGAATTAATGACTGTCCCAAGACCCCAGCAATCACATTCAAGTCACTCCATCCCCCAGTGGATCACCCTCTGGGATCTGGTCCTGACACTGTTGTGAGGAGGCAGAGAGGGAAGAAGAGAAGAGGAGAAGCACAGGCATGGGGAGAGGAGGAAGGGAGGGTGCCCTAAAAGACCGAGGGAGGCAGAGAAACCTCAGCTTCACGAACCTCGGCCTCCGTCGGCTCCGACTTGACAAGTGTCATTGCCAGAGCTTGTACTCAGTGTCTCTTATTTTAAGATATGAAAATGGGTCGGCCGTATGTAAATCAAGCTGGCCCGAGTCCTTCCTGGCCAGGCTGCAGGCCTCCTCTTGGGTGTTGCCCTGTCTGGTTCTCCACCCCTCCGACTGGGACTGGGCCGCCTTCCCGCCTCCCAGGCTGGGGAGGATGACTCTGGATCTGAACGGACATGCCCTTAAGGCAAAGACCCAGCCTCCCTCCACTACTGCTCATTCCTTCTGCTTTGCTCTTCCCTGCCGCACACGCTGTGGTCCAGCACCAACTTGACCCCCCTCTAAGCAAAGGGGCAGGCCATCGAGTCCCTCCTGCCTCCAGCAATGATGGATGAGGCTGAGCGGGTCAGATTGCACAGTGCGCAGGTGCCAGGCCCCGGGGTCAGATGTGTGGCTATAAACTTGGGCAGCGCCCTTTACTAGCTGTGGAACCTTGGGCAAGTTACGAACCTAGTTTCAGTTTTCTCATCTGTAAAATGGACATAAAAATCATATTCATGTCATAGGACCGTTGTGAAGATCACTTGAGATAAGTAGTTTGGGACCCAACCAAGGAATATTCTGGATGCTAAGGACTTTAGAATCGAATCTGAGGGCAGTAGGAAAACCACAAACATTTTGGAGGAAGTGAAACAATCTGAACTGTGCTTGTGGGAGACAATTCCAAGGGCAACAAAAAGGGGGTTTGGAGAAGAGTCTTGGAATGAATCCCGTGAACATCAGGCATCCATTCTTCCACTGGCTCCGTGTCATCTTAGCCTCTTGTTCCCAACCAGCCTCCCTGGAATGATGGATCTGTCCTGTTCGCACAGGCAACACGGTACAGAGAGGGAGGGGGAACCACAGGCAGGGGAATTCCTTCTATGGTTTTCTCTTGCCTTATAAGATTTCAAGAGCCTCTTTCCTCTCAAAAAACCCAGCTTTTCACAGATTTTTAAGATGCTTTACAATCTCCAGATTTAACCTGCTAGTGTCGTTTAGTGCAGCATCGAGGTTTGTATAGGAGGAATTACCTAACCTGGGTCCTTGCTCTCATTAGCATGGCCTGGGTATCAGGAGCCTACCGTGATAGGCAGAACAGCATCCCCCTAAATTGTCATCATCCTAACTTCTAGAAGCTGTGAATGTGTTGCCTTACACGGCAAGTGTGATTAAGTTAAGGACACGGAGATGGGGAGATCATCCAGGTGGCTCCCGTCTAATCACATGGGTCCTTCAAAGTGGAAAACCTTTCCTGGCTCTGGTCAGAGGGAGACGTGGCTATGGAAGAATGGTCAGAGAGTTGTCACATCTCTGCCTTTGGAGATGGAGGAAGGGGCCATGAGCCAAGGAATGTGGGAGGCCTTTAGAAGCTGGAAAAGGTAAGGAAATAGACTCTCCCCGGAATGTCCAGAAAAGAATGCAGCCCTGCCAACACTGTGATTTTAGCCCAGTGAGAACCGTTTTGCTTTCTGACCTCCAGAACTGTAAGATAATACATTTGGACTGTTTAGACACTAAGTTTGTGGCAATGTATTATAGCAGCTACAGAAAAGGAATACACTTATTACGGGCCAACTTGGTGCTAAGCACAGGGGTATAGGAAGTTAAAACAAAACAGGGTCCTTCTCCACTGGAACTCACATTTTTGGGGGAAGAAATAAGACTTATAAACAAATAATTATACACTATCACTTTAGGCAGAATGTGTGTGCTATGAAGAAACATGAAGTGGGTGAGGGGGTGGACGGGAACACGTGGTCCACCTGTGAGGGACTCATCCAGAGTGGGAGACAGACGGGCAGACTGTCCTCACAGCAGGTTCCCAAGGGGGCTGCCCCTGCCTGGGGACCAGAGAAGACCCCAAGGAGCAGGCAGGGCCCAGGGTCTTTGAGAATGAGTAGCAGTTTGCCAGGTGGCCAAAGCGGGGAACATAGATCCGAGCAGAGGGAACAGCATATTCAAAGTGGCGAGGGCGTGAAGAGTGTGCTCAGAATGATGAGGAGCTGAGCGTGGCTGGGCCCAGGGGGCAGGGCAGCAGCAGGGAGGTCCGAGGAGCGGTGTGGACCTTGGGCATCTCCGGCGTTCCTGCAGAGGCAGAGAGAAGGAGCCCTCCAGGAGGTCTGGAGGGGGGAGCACAGGATCACCGTGGTGTCTTCATCTTCTTACAGTCTTGTCCCTTAAAACAGACACGAATTTGTGCATTCCACTCCACAGTCAATCCCTGATGGTTGCACAGTAAAAAGTGTGATTAAAATTACTTACCAGTTAAATCACTCAACTTCTTCCAAGAAAAAAAAAATCACTTCAAGTAAAACTGAAGTCCAGGAATAACTACGAGGTGACGTCCGCAGCTTTTGCCACCTCCTAGCACGTCTCAGGGTGCCTGGGGCTTCCGTTCCCCAGTTGAAGAAGTTCCATAATTGCAGAGGGGGACCCAGCAGATTTGTTTCTCTTAATGCAACGAGGCTTATTGAGAAGCTATCAGGGGCCAGCATTCCAGGTACGAAGGGGAACAGAGGCCCTGACCCGGAGCCTCTCTACTCCAGAGAGCGGGGGTGGCAGCCATGTAAAATTACAACAAATCCTAGCAAGCATTAAATATAGGGATGGAAAATGTGCTGTTGGATCCTGTCTTAGGTTCTTGTGGCTGTCGTAACAAATTACTACAAACTGGGTGACTTAAAACAACAGAAATTTGGACCAGCCCAGTGGTGCAGGGGTTAAGCTCTCGTGCTCTGTTTCGGCGGCCCAGGGTTCGCCGGTTCAGATCCCGGGTGCAGATACGGCAGGACTTGTCAAGCCATGCTGTGGTAGGTGCCCCACATGTAGAGTAGAGGAAGGTGGGTACGGATGTTAGCTCAGGGCCAGTCTTCCTCAGCAAAAAGAGGAGGACTGGCAGCAGATGTTAGCTCAGGGCTAATCTTTCTCAAAAAACAAAAAACAAACCAGAAATTTATTCTCTGACAGTTCTAGAGGCCAGAAGTCTGGAATCAAGGTGTCAGCAGGGCCGTCCTCCCTCGGGAGGCTGGGGAAAATCGCTCCTTGCCTCTTCCAGCTTCGCGGGGCTCTAGTTGTTCCCTGGCATGTGGCCACATCTCTCCAACCTCTGCCTCCGTCTTCACATCAGCCCCTCCTCTGTGCCTTTCTTGTCCCCTGTGTGTCTCCTAAGGATGCTTGTTATCAGATTTAGGGCCACCCGGGTAATCCCGGATGATCTCATCTCAAGATCCATAATTTAGTTCCATCTGCAAAGACTCTTCTTCCAAATAAGGTCACATTCACAGGCTCCAGGGGTTTGGACATGGACGCATCTTTTGGGGGCCTCCATTCAACCCACTACAGATCTCCAAGTAAAGAATGACTAATGGTCCTTGAGGACAACTTCCAAGGGAGGGTGACACCTGAGCACTTGACAAGTACTGTCTTATTTAATCCCCTAGTTCCTCGTACCCTGGGGCAGGGACAGCTAGTGCCCAGGGTTTTAAATAAGAAAGGGACCAGATCAGATCTGGATGTGGAAGATGGTCCTGGTTGGGGTGTAGAGATTGGGTGGGAGGAGGTGAGAGGAAGGGCAGGGTCAAGGGTGACTCCTGATTCCTGAGATGGGGACGAGGTGGGGAGGAGTGTGGTGGTGGGGGGGAGGTCAAGTTTCCATCTGCAATCTGGGCTCTGAGCCAGCCCTTCTCTAAGCCCCCCCAGCCGGACCCCCAGGACTCGGCCCTCTTAGCCTCGCTCCTCTGGGTATTGGTGACTATCCCTGTGTCAGAGGGACCCTGGAGGTGGAGGCCCCCATCTCCTCCTGGCCTGGGCCTTTTCTAGCCAACTCTTGGTGTTCTAAAATCTTTGTCTGCGTCTCCTTATCCCCAGGAGAGGCTTGTTAGTACATATTTCTATGGTGTCTCTTCCCGGAGGGGCCCCGGCTTGAGCGCTTTTGGAAATGCGACATTTCCGTAAGAGGCCTCAGGATTACTCAGCATTCACAAGCTGCTTCACAGTCCAAGGGCATGTGTCTTCCTTTCTCCAAATTTAATCTGTCTGGGCCTCAACTTCCCCATCTGGGCTGGAGCAGAATGCTGTTTCAAGTCTCTGTCAGCTCTGACATCCAGGGAGCCAGCATTCTCCAGGCTTCCCTGCTGTAAATTGGCACCCCGTCTTTGAGAGCGAGCGCAGCCTTGGTTAGAGCAGCAGTGACCAACTGAAGCAGGCTTCCTGAGGATTCCTGCTCCAGGCAAACTCGGGCACCATCTAGAGCACCTGGAATCCAGCCTGCCCTCTGCCCCTTCCGAGCTGTGGGACCAGGAGCAAGTTATCTCAAGTCTCTGAGCCCCAGGTTCCTCAACTGTAAAATGGAGATGTCAGGAGTACCTACCTCATAAAACTAAAGGAGAAAACACACCCACATGCCTGGAAGGCGGGATCCCGCAGGAAGTGGGTGCTGCCACCGCTGTTGTTACCGCCCAAAAGGAGGTTGGGACCAATGCGTGAAAACATGTGATTAGCGTTTAATTGATGTTATTCCAATGGCAGGTTATGGAGTAGCTACTGTGTTTCAAATACTGGGCTGGAGGGACCAGGGGACCTGCTCACCCCCAGGAGGGGGACAGACTCAGAAATACACCCGGCCCAGGAAGGCCAGCACGTCGATGTGGTCTTCACATTGCTCTCTCAGCTCTGCTTCCCTCTGCCTGCCCTAGAGACCTGGAGTGGTGCCCGAGGGCAGCAAGCAGGGCATAGTGGTTGTGCAGCCCGGTGGGACAAGCTGGAGACAGATGGGGAGGTGCGGCCGGAGCCAGACCTGCACGGGCAGGTGGTGCGGCCATGCCTTGAGTGTCTGCACATACACTCACTCACACTCATCACACATGCTTTCACTCATCACACACACAGGGACAGACACAGATGAAGAAGTGGCAGGCAGGCCCATGCCGTCAGAGAAGAAAACTGCTATGGGATCAAGAGGGGGTCCCAGCTGGAACCACACAAAGGGCCCAAGGGAGCAGGCAGCCCAGCCCTGTGCAGGTCACCTAGAACAGAAGTGGCCAGCGCTGCTGGATCCAGCTGGGAGATGGACGGGAGCTCCTGTGGGCTTGTTCTGTGGAGATCTGCCAACCATTTTGGTTCCCACTAATCCCCTTCTTCCTCCCAATGACCCTGTCTAGGGGTTAGCGCTGTGTCATCGCACAGCAAGGACACTGGGGCTTAGGGAGGCTGAGTAATTGTCCGGGGTCCCATGTAGTGCCCTGGAGCACCCTGCCTCTCTGCCCTGTGTGTCTCGTTTCCTGCCTGGGACCCCCATCAGCAGCTCTGAGGCTCGTGCACACCTGGGAGTGCTCAGGAGTGAACACCCCAACTGGCGCCCCTTGACCAACGGTGGAGGGTAGCCGGTGGACAAATCCTTCCAGCCCTCCACTGGGAAATCCTGAGCTGCCTTCTGCACGGCTCCTCCTCCGAGGGGCCCAGAGGGGTGGAGCTCCATTGCCCAGGGTGGTGACCGCTGTCACACGCCTTGTATTTACCGCCTTTCCTGCCTTCTTTCCCCGGGAATCTCTTGCCCAATTAAACCACCTGCATGCAGGCCCCCCTCCCTGGCGCTGCTTTTGGCTCAGGGCTCTCCCGGGGCCCCCGCCAGGGGAGCTAATGATCTCCTCTCCTCCTGCTTCTTTCCCCCAGGACACCAGGGTTCTGTTCTGATCTGTTGTTTGCTGGATTCAGGAGCCACCACATTTCCCCAGGGGGCCAAACGACTCTTGTTTATCCAATAATAATTAATTCTCAGCCATCATCTCCAGTCTTAAACCATACAAACAAAAGGTGCCTTCAGCAAAGAGGTCTCCCATCCGAGCGGGTCCTGGGACAGGGTGGGAGTCAGGAAGCCACGATTCTGTCTTCACTTTAAGACACGTGCCATAGGCAAGTCACCCACACAGCCATTCATGCTCTCCGGTTGCGTGGGTGCGTATATGTGTGCGTGCGTGTGTTTTAAAGATAGATTTCCTGTATCTTTTGATTGCAAAAGCAAAGCATGCCAGTTGTCCAGATTACAAGACAAAATGTATAGCTTGGAGCTGAAGGCACCTCCCCCATAATCCCACCCTTTTCACTTGAGTGTGGTTATTTTTAATTGCCCCTGGACTAGAACATTGTCAGCATCAATGAATGAGGCCTGTTTGTCCCTTCGGGGGCAGCCAGTGCACTCATAAAGTGCCATTTCCTCCTAGGAATAGCATCCATTCACTCACCGACTATATTTTGAGTCCCTACTGGGCGCTACGTGCTAGAGAAGCGGCACGAGTGAGACAGATGAGGCTTTCATGGCCTTGCTGCCTGTGTCCAGCTAGTTGTGTTTTCCCTGATCTCCTCTGTGGGCACGACCTTGAGTGGCTCTCTTGCTCTGGAATATTCACCCAGTTGCCTCTGACTCCCGGGAGGCCCAGTGAGGGGCTGCAGCTGTCCCACTGGGCTTCCCACGTCCAGAGGGAAGGGCCGCGCACACAACCGAGAATGCAGAGCAGGGACGGGAATGTGCTGCCGAGCTCCAGCCACTTGGAAGGCTGCCCCTTTCAGGCCCAATCAGACCCTCCCCTCTGGTCCTGCAAGGCCCTGCTTCAGGTCACCTCTGACTGCCATCTGCGCACAGCTGAGGGCCTGTCTTCTCAGTGAACCTGGGGCCCTGGCAGAGCTGGCAGGCGTTCCAAGGACAGGGGCTGGGGGCCTCCTCTGGTCTCCCCTGATGTCCGGCCTGGCTGGGCATCCGCCGTGTGCTCTCAGCACAGGTCTGCTCGCCAGGTGCCCACAGTGAAGAGAGTAGGATCATAGAAGGGCGGGCGGTGGAACAGCGAGGCCTGGGGTCAAGGAAGGAGAGGCAGGACACTGGGGTTTTGACCAGGGGTCCCTTTGCGTGGAACCCTCTCCCTTCACAGGGTGGGTGGGGAGGAGAGGCTGGGGCGTGGGGGGTGACAGAAGGCTGGGCAGGGAGGCCACAGGGCCTAGGAGCTGGGCATGGCCCTGCCAAGTGGGGAGCCCCACAGGAGATCTCCAAGGGTTGGCAGTGTGCCAGGGAAGGGGGAGGGACTCAGTGTGCAGTGGGGGGGGGGGGGGGGTCCCTTGTGCCAAAGCAGTATTGATCAGCTTTTTTCTTTTTATTAACACAAATCCTTTTGTTAAACATAAAAATCATGCATCCTTTAACATCATGTAACAATTTAAAATAAATGTTTGGACTCCAGACAAATTAAAACCATGGGGGAAAGTGATCCTTTATTCAAATTACCCTCCTCCTAAATCTGATACTATGTCCCCCACCCTCGACATCAAAGCCGTGACAAGTTTGGGCTGAGGTTGGCAGCTTTTCAGAATTAGTATGAGGGACTGATAGAAACAGCTATGCCAGGATAAAATCTCTGAGGAATTCACTCCCTGAAGGATGTGAGTTGACACCTGAGGTTCTGGAAAGGGTACTCATGGATTGGTCTCAGGAGCTGGAGGAGGAATCTCCATCCAGGGCCTAGATGGCCAGTTTCTCTCCTCTCTAATCCATTTCTTCTGTTCTCCCTAGGGAGCCCATCCCCTAATGCTCCTGGCTGTCCTCAGCAAGCCCCTCCCTCTCACACATGCTTTTCTTTCAAAACAACCTATCTTCCTCTTCTCCCTTTATCTAAATTCCTAAAGCTTGTGGTTGATCTTGGCAAGGTGTCCTGGCAAATCCAAGAAAAGTAATTTATACTACAGTGTAAGAGACTGATAGGCTTAACCAGTCAAAGGAGGATTTGACTTGGTAAATTCAAACAGGTGAAATGTGCACGGGAGATCTTTTTGAAGCAGGGTCTCTTCCAGTTCCATGTACCAGGTACCATCTGGGCCACTCCTACCCCTGAAGAACAGGGCTCAGCTTTGGGCCAGTCTGCGGAAAGCTGAGGCCCCGTGCTCTGGAGTGTAGGTTGCCAGGGTGGGCGGGGACACTTAGACCGGGCACGCCCGACGGGGAGCCATCCCCAAACCTCAGCCTCGGCCCCTCCGGGCCCGGAAGGAAGCCGCAGCGAAGGAGGGGGCGGCTGGGGTGCCCCGAGCGAGCCTCACCTGCGGGAGGACGCGTCCGGGCTTTCATCCTCCGAGCCGGGCCTGCGGGGGGAAGGCGTCGACTCGCCCATCCTGCCCGCCCGCCGCCCGCCCCGGCGCTTCCACGCAGCAGTCGCCGCCAGCCCGCCGCCCGGTACTGGAGCGTGGGGCCCCCGGGCCGCGCCAACTCGCGCCCTCGCGCTTCTCCTCGCCCTTCTCCTTCCCCCGCCGGTCCCGGGTCTAGAGCGGGCGCCTCGCTCCCCGCCCCGACTCCGAGCGCGCTCGCCGAGAGGGCGGCGACTGCGGGCAGGGAGGGGGAGCGGGAGGGGCGCCGCCCGCCTCCCGGGGCCTGGGGCGCGCGGGGCCCCCGAGCCGCCGGCGCCGCGCGGGGACTCACAGTGCAGCGCGCCGCGCCCGGACTCGCAGGCTCCGCTCGGCGCGCGGGCGGGCAGAGGATGCTGGCGGGCTCCCCCGGCCTCGGCCCGCGCTCCCGCCGGGGAGGGCCCCGGGTGCGCCCCTAGCCGCGCCGCCGCCGCCGCGCCCACAGCCGGGGCGAGAGGGAGGGGTCCGCCGCGCCGCGCACGCCGGCCCCGGCCCCGCCAGCCGCAGCCCTAGGGGCGGGCGCCCCGAATTTTCCAGCCGCCGCCGCCTCCTTCTTCCTCCCGCGGCCGGGCGCCTGTGGATGCTGAAGGGCAGCCCTGCGCCTCTCCCGGCCGGATCCCGGGCCTGACGGCGGGGGAGTCGCGCTCCGGCCGGGGGCCGGGGGCCATGGCGCTGGCGGGGCGGCGCAGCTCCGCGGGGAGCAGCACCCGGGCGCCCTGAGCCCTTCTGCCTCCGCCCGCCGACGCGTGACCTGGCCCCGCGGCCCCGCAGCCCCGCAGCCCCGCAGCCGCGCGGGGACCGGCCCGGAGCACGCGGCTCCCGAGTTCCCGCACAGGTAATCGCAGGGGAAGGGCCGGCCTTCCGGAGGGCAGACAGTGCCCCGAGGTGGGGAGCCAGAGTCGCCAAGGGCTGGATGGGAAAGGAAGTAAACAGAAGGAAGATTCAGGAATCCCCGGGATGACTCTGGCTTCTTTCTGGCTTGTTTCATCTTCAGTTTCGGAGGCTTGGGCCTGGAGGAGATTTAGGCGAGGAAGTCAGGGACTGAGAGAGGAGACAGACAGACCCGGGGTGCGAGGGATGGAGAGACGGCCAGGCCCCGGGGCAAGCCGGAGACGGGAAACTGAGCACTTGGCGTGGACAGGACCCAGTGTGTGTGTGGTCGGGTGGCGCCGGGAGCACGGGGGTGGCGGGAGAAAGCCCTGGTTCTGGAGCCTCTGCAGCAGCGGCTCCTTTCTGAGGGGTAGGGCGGTCCCGGAGAAAGCACAGGTGGGGAGGAAGAGGTGCTTCGACTTAGCATGTTCTTTTAAGTTCCAGATGATCAGCGCTCCCTGTGCCCTGGAGACCAGCTCTGCCTTCCTGCCGGAGGTGGCCGGCCCTCAGCCTTCCCCAGGTCTCAGAGAGCCCTGGTAGGTGGCCCTTCCCAGAGCCTCTCCTCAGTTCCCGGTCCACTTCTCCAGGGCCAGTAGAAGCAGACACCAGCCAGGATGCCGAGGAACCAGGGCTTCTCCGACCCTGAGTACTCTGCTGAGTACTCGGCTGAGTACTCTGTCAGCCTGCCCTCTGACCCTGACCGCAGGGTGGGCCGGACCCATGAAATCTCTGTCCGGAACTCGGGCTCCTGCCTCTGCCTGCCTCGCTTCATGCGGCTGACCTTCGTGCCCGAGTCCTTGGAGAACCTGTACCAGACCTACTTCAAGAGGCAGCGCCACGAGACCCTGCTGGTGCTGGTGGTCTTCGCAGCCCTCTTCGACTGCTACGTGGTGGTCATGTGTGCAGTGGTCTTCTCCAGCGACAAGCTGGCTCCCCTGGTCGTGGCCGGGATCGGCCTGGTGTTGGACCTCATCCTCTTCGTGCTCTGCAAAAAGGGGCTGCTCCCCGACCGGGTCACCCGGAGAGTGGTGCCCTACCTGCTGTGGCTGCTGCTAACAGCTCAGATCTTCTCCTACCTGGGCCTGAACTTCTCCCGCGCCCACGCGGCCAGCGACACGGTGGGCTGGCAGGCGTTCTTTGTCTTCTCCTTCTTCATCACGCTGCCCCTCAGCCTCAGCCCCATCGTCATCATCTCTGTGGTCTCCTGTGGCGTGCACACGCTCGTCCTCGGGGTCACTGTGGCCCAGCAACAGCAGGATGGGCTGAAGGGGATGCAGTTGCTGAGGGAGGTGAGTCCCCACCTCGGTCGGTCCCTTCCCACCAGCTCTCAGCTGAGGTGGTACCTGTTTTGAAGGTGGGGGTGGCGTCGTTTTCTTTGCCCTTGAGTCACAGCGTGTCCTGGGGTCTCTCAGCTGCTGTGCAAAGAGGAGCACCTTTCCCTCACCCCTTGGCTTTGTGCTAGAGTTTGTGCTTGGCCCTAGGGACCGGAGGATCTCAGGACATTGGGCCTCGGGGCCACTCTGTCACCCGTGCCCACCCTGAGTGAGTGGCAGGAAGACCCGCCTAGGCCCAGTCTCCAGGCAGCCATTCCTGTCATTGACCTCCTCCACCGGAAAGACCTCTGTGGGGAAGAGGGCTCCCTGGCTTCTGGTCTCTAGCCTGTCATTGAGCAGCTCTAGCGAGTGACTGACTTGTGTGGACTCAGTGTGCCTCTGTCGAAGGGGGACAGTGCCCGCCTGTGTAACGAGTTGTTATCAAACGAACTGTGGGGGGAAGCGCGCTAAGAAGGGTGAAGGGCTGTGAAGAGGGAAGGTGCGATGGCCACAGATCCCTCTTCTGCCACTGGGAGGGAGCTCAGGGTGCCCCGAGCAGCGACGTGATGTGAGGGATGACGGTCTCCCCACAGAAGGCATGGTATGGGGACACAAACGGGGACAGTCGTGCCGGTCACGGTGGTGGAGGGTCTGCTAGTTCTTTGAGGACGTGTTCTGCTGGAAGGGGTGGAATTTTGGCCTCAGCTTAACTACTAGACAGCATGGTGCTCCCACCCTGGCTAGCGGCTGGGGGGCTGTAGACCGGGACATGTGACTCTTGGCCTTCTGAGTTGATTATCTGGTAACCCATCTTAGGGACTCCGTGGGGCTTAGAGTCAATGAATTCTACAATTGGACATCCTACCTGCTACCTCCTTATTTTATACATAAGCCCAGAGATGGAAAGTGATCTGCCCAAGACCACGCAGCTAGTTATGGAGTCATCTGGCTGGAGTGCCCATTTCTCAATTCCAGTTCCAGTGCTCTTCCTACTACGTCACGTCGCTGCCTCCATCTCGGCCAAAGCCATTATCATTGTCTTCTGGGTTTGCGGACTGAGTCTCCAGGGGCCCAGTGGCAGTTGAGGCAAGCACCCTGTGGAGCTGTCCCACTGCCTCCTTCTTGGTTAGGGGAAAACAGGTTTTTCTCTGTTTTAACTTTTTTCTGGTTTTGGACCAAGATTCTTCCTGTTTTCCCATTCTGGCTCCCGCGGCGTCCTTTCTCACGGAAGCTTTGTGCCTCTTGGTTCTGCAGGCTCCCGGCCCTGGGCTGGGCCTGTGGATTCATGTGGGCACACCAGCAAGTCCCCTTCTTTTTCTCGCAATACCCTATCCGTATAAGGTGGTAACCTGCCGCTGCTATCTTGACTGCCGGGTTGGTGAACTTCAGCCTGTGCCTCTGCCAGTTGAGGGCCATGCTGCAAGCTGTCTGGGGAAGAATGGCGAAGGTCGTTCCTGTTGGGAATCAGTAAAAAGCACAGTTTGGGGCAAATAGGCAAGTGGGCCCGGCAGCTTTTGGGGTCTGGGATCCAGCTGTGAACCATTACCTTCTACTGACCAGTCACTTCTGGCCCTTTCCTCTCTGCCAGGGCCCCTGGACCACGTGAGCTGCCCATAGGCTTGTTGTCCATTAAAGGAGAAAAACAGAAATTCCCCCCATTGGAGCCCAGAGGCTGAACCCATGGTTACTGGTCTCCTTTGGGGGCTGCTAAGAAGCAAAAATCCATAAAGACTAGGAAACAGAAAAAAAGATAGAAAAATAAGTAAATCAAAAATAACAATATTAGCATCCCAGGAGAGCATGGCCTGACATGGAAGCAGTGCCCTGGATGTGGCTTGGGGAATGGGGGTGGGGAGGTGGCTCCGTTCAGAAGCCTGAGATAGAATGCAGAAGGCCCCAGCTTTCAGTGGGCTGTGTTCCAGAAGTTTCTGAGTCACTTGTTTGGGACTAATGTGACTTTTTAAAAGATGCCTTGGTTCCCAGGCTCACCCACTAAGGTCTTCTTTCAGTCACAGCGTCCCTGTATTGGGGGTCTCTGAACGTCGTGGAGACTGAGTCCTGTGTGGTCCTGCGTTGCTGTGGGGACAACACCTGGATACTGCTTCCCCCAGCCATGGGATGAAGCATCCCTCACCTGCCCGCTGCTCCTCTGGGCCCGTTATCTCCTGGGATGGGGGAGCGTCAAGGGTAGGAGGACAGGGACATGAGAACGGGGTGGCCAGACAGCTCCCTAATCAGGGTAATACCAGGAACTTTCCCCAGATCCAGGCACCTTCCTTCTTTTCTTTCTCCTGCCTGTAGACTCCCCTTTCCTTTGTCTTCTCCCATCACCAGTTGGCTGTAGCCAGGGACTCCCGGGTCAGGATGGGATGGGGTGAACCCGGTTTCACAGTTAGAAGCAGACACTGGATTTCTGGGCGCTTGTGAGTTTTGTTGCTGCTGTCACTGGCAGCACTGAAGAAGTATTTCCAATGCCCAGGTCTTCTTCCTCTATCTCCTCCGTCCCCTACACCCGTACTCGGCTCTGTTGGGGAAAGACAGAAGGGACACAGGGGCCTCGGGGCAGCCTGAAATGTCAGAGGCGAGCCGTACAGCCTGCCCTGGGCTCTTCTCCTGGGAGGTGGGCGGGTGGGGTTCCAACAGGAAGAGCAGGTGGAGTCAGGGGCTGTGGGATGGGGTATGGGCTTGGGGTGTTGCTGGGGCTTCATGTATTAGTGAATGAGTCAGTATTACTGAGCAACAGGTACAGGCTTTGTAGCCTGCGGGGTCTGGGAATAATGGGGGTCAGAAGATGACAGTCGGAGGCCATGGTGGGGGAGAGCAGGGCATGGGGCTGGGGGGCTGGGGGGCGCGAGCTGCAGCTGGCACGGTTTTCCCACATCCGTCCTCTTGCCTGGGTCCTGGCATCACCAGGCCTATTAGGGCACAACTTGCCTTTTACTGCCCCAAACTGCCTGTGGGGTGAAGGAGGAAGCAGGAGGGAGTCAATGGCAGAACCAGGCAGTGGCCGATGGCTGGGAAGATGGGGGTGGGGAGAAAATGCAGCCAAGATGGCGGGGAGCATTCCTGTGGCCGCTCCTGAGACCCTCACATGCGCTCGCATACACCTGCTGGCTTCCAACAGTGTCAGTAAAGGTCTGAGTCTGTGGCAAGTTAGGGGCGAGGAACCCCTGAAAAATATTTTATAGCTTTATTTCATAGCAGAAAGTCGATTTGGGAGCAAAATTCTCTCATGGAATTAATAGCCTGTTAAGACCTTTATTCACAAATTAGAACACAATAGAGCTGTGGATGTGTAAGTCCTTTCACACCTACAAATTAGATAGCGGATCGTTCACCCGGGGACTGGGCATCCGGCTCCGAGGGGCTGGCGGCAGCTGCCGCAAGTTGTGGGTGAGGGAGCTGAGGCTTAGACTCCCCTGTCTGCAGGCTGGAGCTCGGGGTTCTGTATGTTGTCTTGGTTAATCCTGCATCTGACTGGCTCCATTTTACAGATGAGGAAAGTGAGGCTCAGGGAGGTTGAGAGGAGGTGGAGGGGCTGGATGACTGAGGAGGGGTCACTGGTGCGTGAGAGGTGAGACGGCAGGTGTGGGGGGCAGAGGGCTTCCCCAGAAGCCTCTTTCTCTGGAACCCAGGCATCTGGGCCTCCTTCTTGCCTTTCTGGCTACCCCCAAGTGTCTTTGCTAAGCAGTGCTAAAGAACAGTGCCAAGAGATGGGAAGCCCTAAAATAAAATAGGAAACACCCCTCTCTCTCCCCCTGGGGATTGGATGCAAGGAGGGGAGAAGCCTGTGACAGAATGTTCCCTGTGGGAGCGTGGCCAGGAGGACATGAGAGGTGAAGTCGGGTGAGTTGGAACAGGAGCTGGGTGGCGTGGCAGGAGGGCAGCCCGGGGGGCTCTGAGCAGCCAGAGGCAGGCGAGATGGGAGAAGGCTGTGGGGACACAGGTTGGGAGGAGGCACATCAACCCAGTTCTTGGCCCTGGGCTCTGCCACTGTCCCAGGGTGGGACCAAAGCCGTCATCTCTCCACAGAGAGCGTGCAGGTGGGCATCTCGTAGAAACCAGAATAACAAGGAAATACGCAGAAGGGGCCTGTGGAAGCCATCGAATCCAGCTGCACGTGGGGAGGAGTACTCAATTATTGAACATGGAAACGGCTTTGCAGAAAGTCACCCCCTCCGTCCCTTGCCCCGGTCGCGTTCTCTGTGGCCTTTTCTGATCCTTATCTGTGTGGAAACAAAGCTTTTCCAGTTTGTCATCACTGTGCATATGCAATTTAGGTCCCTTCTTTCATCCGCATTATTTCACTGACATTGTGCCATGAACATCAGAGTCCTCATGTTTATTATTTTAAATCAGCACTTTATCATCAGCTGGGTTTTTCTGGAGAAGAAACTGAAGACTAGAGTGCGGCCTGTGGTGGGTAACAGGTAGCAGCACGTCCAAGTCCAGATGCCAGTCTCCATACCAGGGTCTCCCCTTGCCTCCTCAGGCCTGCTTTGTGAGCTCCAAGGTGCACTTCGTGTGTACACACGCACATGCGTGTGCACACACACACACGCACAACCCTGAACTTGGTGTGCCCAGCAGCCTTGGTAAATTCTCCACGAATCCGACTTGCTGGGACTCTGAGGTTCTTCTTGTTTCGCAGTTTCTTGGTAAACATACAGCAAATCCCACTAGGGTGGGCCAACCTTGAATAAGCATTCAGACTCCCTCCCACCAGCTCTTCCCTCGCCAACATACACACTCGAGATAGTAGACTTCCCTGGGTATGTGTCCTGCCCAACACTCAGATGTCAGAGTCACACCCTTGTGCAAGGCCAGGCCCAGCGAACATGGAGTGTAGACAAGGTACCTACATTTACTGAGTCCTTGCTATGTTTCCGTTGAGTATCTTCCAGCAAGAGGTAACATTTTCATTTTACAGATGGGGACACAAATGCGAGATGAGTGAAGGACTTGTCTAGGGCCACGTAAGTGGTAGGTGGCAGAGAGAATTCGAATCCCAGTGGGATTCCAGAGTTCCTTCTCTGCAGTTATCAAAGAGCCCCTTAGATCTTCCCCAAAGCCTGTGGAGACACAGTTCCAACAGGATTGGGTCTTTGGTTTCTTGACCCACAACTCTTAGAAGG
Organism: Equus caballus; assembly: GCF_041296265.1. Classification (NCBI taxonomy): domain Eukaryota; kingdom Metazoa; phylum Chordata; class Mammalia; order Perissodactyla; family Equidae; genus Equus; species Equus caballus. The sequence goes on from NC_091698.1 coordinate 86,679,371, forward strand.
AGCAACATAGGGGAGAGGAGGTGTTTCTAAGGACAGACATATTGCCCCTCATCGAGGAGCATAGCTGTCTGGGGGTGGAGCGTTGTAACCAACAGCGCTTATACCTTGTCTGTAATGGTGACCCACTCATCAAGGAAATGTTAGATAACATTTAGTATAAAGCAGGGTATAGTATTGCATTCTAAAAATATTTTTTATCAGAAATGGATGAAAACAAGTTTGGATAAATAAGGATTATATTTTGGGCCTCTGGGAAGTTTACTAATGTGAGGTGGCTCATTTCTCAATGGCCATACATTCATTTACCGTGTGTTTCAGTTATCCGTTGCTGTTTAACAAACAACCTCAGAGTTTAGTGGCTTAAAACAATAGCAGTTTATTATTTCTCGTGATTCCCTGGGTTGACTGCTCAGGTGGGTGGTTTTTCTGCATCATATGGCACTGGGTGGGGTCACTCGCTTGGCTGCTGGGACTCTCATTCAGCCATCGGCATTCGGCTGACAGCTATGCTCAAGTTCTAAGAAAGCGTTACTCACATGTCTGGAGCCTCAGGCTCCTCCACGTGACCTCTCCATGTGGTCAGCTTGGGCTTCCTTGCAGCATGGTGGTCTGTGGGAGAAAGTGGAAACTACCAGAGTTTTTAGAGGATAGAGCCATCACTGTTGGTCAAAGCAAGTCACAAGGCCAACTGGGATGCAAGATAAAGGGAACTTGATTCTACCCCTTGATGCGAGAGTGATATGTGCATACAGGAAGGGGAGGAATGGAGAGCAGCCACCTTCTGAGGCCATTTCCTAAACCAGGGGACACATGGGGGTTGCTGGGGAGAAGGAAATGAAGAAAGCCATGAGTCTGGGGGTGGTACAAAAATACTCTGGGACCACAGGATGCTTCGAGAGTTAGAAATGTGGTTCAGAGCAGGGCACATGTAACTTCTTAAAGGTCTCGATTCTCTGTGAGAGCCAATACATCACTTCTTAGATTTTCGGAAAGTTTCAGAAACCGTGTTGCACATAAGAAGACGGTGGCTCATAGGTCATCTGCCTGGGCCTTGTCTTATGTTGGTGAGAAGAATTTGTTCTCTTAACTCTTCAAACAGGCATGCCGTCTGTCCAGGGCACCACTTACAGGGCGGCAGTCCCTGCCTCCAGTCACGACCCCAGTGCCCATCCTGGCCCTTTCTCTACACACATCAGCTAGACGGGCAGCCTGGCTCTCATGTCTATTCCTTTTCCAGGAGGCAGGAATTTGCTCATGTACGTATGTCCTTCAGAAACGTCAAATTTGTCTGTCTTAGCAGGTTGTCATTTACCTCAAGGAGAGATGAAGACTGATGGGAGAATTCCTTGGCAGCACCCGTGGTGCCTTGGTGGTGACCATCACTCTGTAAATGTTTGTTGAATACAGACATTCTTGCTTGCTGTTACCTTTATCTCCCTCCTCATCAACGCTCATTGAGAGTTTGATAAATTTTTGGCTAGATCCAGGCTAGGGGAAACATTCTGATGTTAATCCAAGTGATTGGAGAATGATTTTTTTAAAGCAAGGTTTATATAATTCTTCAAGGGTGCTAATCAATACTCCTTTGCCACTTGTTGGTAAAGATTCTTTGTGGTCTAGGGAAAAAGCAGAAATAGAGGAAGATTCTTAGGAGCCTGGAAAATGAGTCTTTGATATCCTATCGGCCTACTTCTAATCTCTTCCTTGGGCAAAAATGATTTGCATAAGATCACACAGATCTTCTGTGTGATCACCTCCCCTGCTTGTACCTCCAGTCTGAGGAGAAACTTCGTTCCCCCCATCACTTGCCAAACATTTCGTCAAGGCTGCAAGCATTGTTCTGGGCAGGGTGTACAAAGAATGAGTAAAACTCAGCCCTGGCCTCAAAGAGCTCAGAGGCTGTGGTACACGTCCTGTTAGTGAGGGAGGGCCTGCCTAGGAAAAGTGAGAAACGCTTCCGAAGACTTACCCACTGAGTTGGGTTTTGAAGGATGAGTAGGAGTTTGCCAGGTGGAGCAGTAGGAATAGGCTTTCCAGTCAGTCGTAGGAGGTTCTTGTTTGCTTGGGATTGGTGAGAATTACTGTGTAACAGGAGCATGAGTGGGTGGCAGGAGCTGGAGAGACAAGGTGTAGAGAAGCCAGATAGCAGAAGGACTAAGGAATTTGGGCTTTACTCCTACAATGATGGGGCTCCATTGAAGGAATTTAAGCAGGGGGCAGATAGGATCTGATTTGCATTTAATAGAATCATTCTGGTGGACTTGATGAGGCCGATACTGTTTAGGAGGCTGTTAAAGTAGTCTAGGCTTGATGGCATGAGGGCCGCCCACCAGGAAGGAGGCAGGGGATGGAGAAGATGAGCTCAGTCTGAGGTACCCATGGGACACCCAAGTGGAGCTGTCAGATTAGTCAGTGGGTAATTATTGAACATCTTCTGTAAACCAGGCCCTGTGCTCGAGTCTGGAGCTTAGAGGAGAGGTCTAGAGTTGCAGATTTAGGAATCTCCAGCATTTAAGTGGCATCCAAGACCATAGGGAGGATGAAGGGCTGCCCAAGGAAAGTGTGTAGAAGCAAAAGGGAAGAGGGCTAAGACTTCACACTAGGGAGCAGCCAGCCCGGCGAGGACGGGAGTTCCCCAGCCTGGAGCATCCGTGCCTCACCCCTGCCTCTGCTTCCTGCTTGGGCTCTTGCTTTTCCAAGGTGGCCTGTGGTCCATCACGGTGGATGGACCATTTGGGAGCAGGAGGCAGCCCCTGTCTGATGGTGTTTGCAGCATGGGTTCTCTTGTGTGGGAGAAGCTTAAGCCCAGCCAAGGCGAGGTGGGGCCAAGGCGTCAGGTTGCGGGGGCTGCTCACTGTGCTACCTGGTGAACAAGGGCACAGGAGTGTTGCTTTGTTACCTAGTGGAGGAAGGGTGGGTGATGTTTATAGCGGCAGACCATGCAAGTGCTAGAGGTTTATTTGTTTATTGCACTTAATCTTGATAAATCACCTCTGATCTTTGATCTATGAATGAATCAGACCAAGTTTATTCATTATCCTTTTTCTCATCTCTTTTCTGTGTAATCAACTGGCTCTTTTTTCCTCTTTGTGAAACGGGTTATTTAAAAGAATGTTTTCAATTATAAAATGTGTATAATATTGCAGAAACTTTGGAAACAAGAGAAAAGAAATTTATAATCCTATGGTAACCAATACTGTGTGTATGTTCCTTTCTAGTCTTTCATATGGAAAATTTTACAAAGCTGTACGTGTTACCCCTCCTTTTCCTAGTTAGTTTCGTAGCGCAGGCTTTATTCTGTTTTAAATTAGTCTTCACAGTCATCATTTTTAATGGCTGCATAATATGATGTTGGCTAACTGTACCGTAATTAACTCGACAGTTCCTTTTCTGTAGGGCATTTGGTTACTCTTAATTTATTAATTTTATTTATCCTTTATATTTTATTTACTTCTTGTTGTTATTTATATATGATACCAGCAGGGCCATTGCCCATCTCCCGGCATTTCCTCTCCTGGCCGTTTTATGTCTGAGCCTGCCTTCCTCTGATCACGTCTTCAGCTGTTTCTTCCAGCAAAATTCCTCTTTGTGGTTCCCAGGAAATTTACTTGATTAGTAATGAAAGCTTTTCTTTCCTTTTCCCTTTCCTGTCTTCAAGAACACTTTCTTTGTTGTAAACAGAAAAGAAAATGACATGTTTCAAAAGAAATCCCACCCCACTTTTACCCCCATTCAGAACCCCAGTGTAAGCGGCCTGGCTTTGAACCTTCGCGAGATTTCTATGGTTGTGGTTGTCGTTCACGTGTCATTTCAAGATGGGTCCCCATGAAATGAAACTTGGTGCCAGCCGAGTCAGGTCCGGCAGCGCAAGGCTGGGGCAGCCGCCTGTCCTAGCTGCATGGCTGGCTCTAGGTGGGCTCCTGAGCTGTCCCTGGAAGGCTGAGTTTTTCCCCCAAGGGAACCGGGCCCTGGGAAATTGATCCCTATAGGCCAATTCTTAAGAGAGTGACCGATAAGCCCAGCTCAGTCGCCAACCTGGCGGGGGTGGGTAGACTTCACCACCCTCCCAAGGCAGGGGAATACTATGTTATTTGGTAAAATTTGCTACGAATTCCTAAGAAACCAAATCAGTAATTTCCTGAAGGGGATTCTGAGCAGAGGGCGTTGCATGGTGCTGAGGGTGGGTCGTCATCCCAGGCTGGGGCTGGGAGCTGCCCCCGCTGCCCCATGGGCTCATTTCCTAGTGTTGGCCGACTCTGTCAGCTAGACACAGCCTCCCCCAGATTGCCAGAAAAGTGCACAAATTCTCACTCTTCAGCTCTCTTTTTTTCTAAAGTCCTACACATGATTACAGTTCATCTTTCACTGGTGCACTGTTAAGCACTGGAAAACACATTAATCCCCCCCAAATTGGGGTTGTAATTGTTAATATTATATTGTCCATCTCTGGGGACAGATTTGGGACATGGCCTCTGTATTTCAGTAAGGGGCCCCAGGTAACGTGGTTACTTTACGAGCATTTCCTATCCCTTCCGTCACGTCTTGTCTCAGACTCAGCTGACCTCTACAGTTATAAACTAGTGAAGGGCCCTTGGCAGCCTGACCTGCGGGGGGCCTTTCTGCTTCCCAAGCCACAGAAGTGCTGGCTTCAGAGTCATTTGACTTGGGTTGCCTCCAGGCTGTCCTACTTACCAGCCGTGAGATCTTAGGTGCATTATTTAATCTCGCTGTCTAGTTTCCACCTTTGTGAAATAGCTTAATAATACCTTCTTTATAGGGTCAGTTCAGTGATGGATGAAATGTTTCTGTATGGCCTTCCAGGGCCTGACATGCAGCTGGCACTAGAAATGCTTGTTGCTCTGGGTCACTGTCGTCGTTATTATTACTGGCCCTGATGAAGAGGAATTTTAGAAAAGCTTGGGCCAACCCCGAGAGAGTCTGGAGGGCACCTTGTTTGGGTCGTCAGACATTCATTCTCCCTCTTTTTTTTTTTTGCTGAGCCACCACTTTTTTTGTTGCCTTATAAATGTTGGAGAGAATGTCCTTTCAGATGAGGTTCCCTAGGAGGACAAAGAACTGTGCTTTTGATGCAGGGTTTTATTTTTTGCTTCATGGCAGTGGCCTTTCACTTACCATCTTTTTTCTTTTTTCCCTATTTTTGGAGGAGTGAATTGAGTAGACAGCACGTGGGGAGAGACGGTGAAGAGTCTCTGGAATGGTTTGGACTGGACGAATGTCAAACGTGTTCTTCCATACGGTCAGATGCTTGAGCTGTGTGCAGCTTCTTCCCTTTGTTGCGCATAAAGGGGACCACAGCGCTGTGGGATGTCCCTGCTGCCCCTGGGTGCCCTCATTTTCCTTTTCACCAGGGTTAGTGACGCACACCTCACCACAGTCATTGCTGGATTTAGGGGTGGAAAAGATCATGGAGCTCACAGTCCAAATCACAGGCGGTGCCGGGACCCTCCTGTGGGATCCTGACACATCCTCTCGTCTCTGCTTCCGTTTCTCTAGGGATGGGGAGCTCGCTTCTTCAGAACAACCTAAATGGTCTGAAGACTCTGTTAAAACTAGTTACAGATAGCATTTACATAGGTCTTTAAAGTACTTCTAATCTGTGTCGTGTCGTTCAGTCCTCATACCTACTCCGTGAGTGGATGTCCTTTTCTCTGGCATTTTATAGAAGAGAAAGTGGAGGAGGGACACGGGGTAAATGAGGGGTCCTACAGTGAGGGTGCAGTGCAGGCTGCTCTCAAGTCCAAGTCTGCCAGACCCAAGTGCGGTGGGAGTCCTCTTCTCTGATGAGACTGAGATGAGGCAGTTGGTCAGTTAAGGCAAAAAGTTAAATTATTGTGATAGTGGTCACACTACTTTGTGTCAAACCACATGGAACTATACACCAAAAAGAGTGTATTTTATTGTATGCGGAAAAAAGGGATTGAAACAAAAACTAGATGGTAGTGAGCACAGGTGGTCAGTGGATGACCTGTGAGCTGTGGTGGGAGCCATGATGCCTCAGACGTTCTGTGGGGCAGGTGGGGCTTAGCCAGGGCACAAAGGAACATTATGGGGTGACAGAAGTGTTCTGTATCGTGATTGTGGGTGTAGTCACACGGCTATATAAATTTGTGAACACTCATCAAAATATACCCTTAAAATGGGTGCCTTTATTGTATGTAATCTATAATTCAACAAAATAGTTTTTTTAAAGTCAGTAAAATCCAGGAAAAACAAAAAAAAATTGCACATACATATGTGCACTTATAGGCATTTAAAATAGCTTATTTTAATTGACAACGTGTAGCTGTACAGCCGCTTGCTCAACTTTGTCGAAAGGAAAGATGTTTCCTCTGCGTCTGGATGCCCTTGTTCGTCTTCCTCTGGCCTTTGGTTGGTACACTGTGTCATCTGAAATTTCCATTTTCCCTAAAGTGGAAGGAGAATTAAAAGTCAGTTGGAAATAATCTGGCTACAGAATCCTAGTTTTTATGACCTTTTTTGGGGCCACGTTTTTATTCTTGTGTTGCCCATTTTTAAATTCAACAGCAGTTTCTTTTCACTGTTCACATTTACCAAAAATCTCCAAAATATTCACTTTATTTTTCTTAGAAACAACAACTGTCTTTCATACTCATATTTTGTCTGTTGGGTTATAGTTAATTAAATTATGTGACTGTAATACCCTGAACAATTGACATAAACAGGTTTGGAACTAAACGCACTGACTCCTGGGAAGCTCTCCGAAAGCTGGAGCAGGGGTGCCAGAGAGCTGCAGAGGGGATCGTGCGGCTGGGCGTGTGAGGCCAGTGCCCCAGGGCAGGGCTGGACTCGTCCGGAGTACCGGTGAGCTTCCGTGCTGTCCTGTGCTCCTGGCCCTTCTGTTGGAGCCCCATCCTGCCCCCTCTTAGCATCTGTTCTTGGTTCTAGTTTATCCAGAGGAAGTAACACACATCTGCCTCTGGTTTCTACCCTGCAGCCTTTCCTGTATTTGAATTTGGCCTCCCTCAGTCTCCTCTTAAGTCTAAGCCATCTCCCTTTTTCAAGAAGTCCTTGGAACCTTACCTCACCCTGGGCACTCTCTCTGGCTGCAGACTGCCATGCGGCTCCCAGGAGTGCCTTCTCCTGTCTCACACTGCAGTTCCCCTGCCTGCTCTAAGAACCCTCCCATCCTGCTTCGTGGTAGGACACAAATACTGGAGATACAAATTCTGTAGCTGTCGTTTAAGGTTTCGTGGGGCAGGTGGTGTCTACTTCTGGAGAGTTTAGATGTCAGGCCTTCATGAAAGAATTATCATCTACGTAAACATTTAAATTAATATAGAGAAACCTACTGCTGCCTAGATGGCAGGACAGCTCTGGAAAGACTGACGGAATGCTCCCTGGCCTGGCAGGATGTGCTGCTTGCAAGAGAGGGGAGAGGCAGCGGAGCCCTTCCCAGGGACCATTCAGCAGGAGCTGCTGCTCATGGCTCAAGAGTGTGTTTGCCTTCCTGGGCTGCCTGCTTGACCGTAGCCGTGTCCCCCTGCAGCCTGCACACCCCTGGTGCCGTCCCTTCCTCACTGCTTCTCTGTTCCTGTCGCGCTGCCAGGGCAGCCAAGATCAGCATGATTATCAAGTTAACCGGAGTCTGATACAGCCCCTTCTTCGTCTGCCCTCTTCTTTGCTTGTGGGGATGCTGTGTTCGTTGTTGATGGCTTAGAAGGTATAATTTCATTTGTGTGCCTGTTGATGAACCTCTATTGTCCATCTGTCTACTAATTTATCTTTTCACTCAGTCAAACAAATACATGTGGCTCTGGGTACACGTTTGTACAAGCTGCAGGGTGCTGGGGATTCAGAGATGGGTGGCTGGGGTCCTGTCTACAAGGGAGGTCCAGCTTGGTTTATTTACTTTCTTAAGAAAAAAAAGACTTATTGTCTGGATATGGGCCTGGCACAGAGCAATCTCTCCATAAATATTTGTTGAATGTTGACGTATGAATTATTGTTAGGTTGAATCACGTGAAATTGCTGATATCCAACCCCTTTCAACCTGCAAAAAATGGCAATTTCATTTCATATGGTGCAATCTAATATAAAAGGTACAAATGCGTTCATTATGGAAAACCTGGAGAATACTAAATAGTATGGGAAAATACTACCTATAATATTATCCCTCAAGGACACCTACTGTTAACATTGGGCCTCTTTTTAAATTTAATTTTATTGAGGTCATGGTAAAGTTTATAACATTGTGAAATTTCAGTTGTACATTATTATTTGTCAGTCACCATATGTATGTGCCCTTTTACCCCTTATGCCCACCTCACAACCTCCTTCCCCCTGGTAACCACTAATCTGTTCTCTTTGTCTATGTGTTAGTTTATCTTTCACATATGAATGAAATCATACAGTGTTTGTCTTTGTCTGTCTGGCTTATTTTGCTTAATATCATAACCTCAAGGTCCATCCATGCTGTTGCGAATGGGACGATTTCGTTCTTTTTTATGGCTGAGTAGTATTCCATTGTGTATATATACCACATCTTCTTTATCCAGTCAACAGGCACTTAGGTTGCTTCCACATCTTAGCTATTATGAATAATGCTGCAGTGAACATAGGGGTGCATGTCTCTTCGAATTGTTACTTTCAAGTTCTTTGGATAAGTACCCAGCAGTGGGATAGCTAGATCATATGGTATTTCTATTTTTAATTTTTTGAGAAATCTCCACACTGTTTTCCATAGTGGCTGCACCAGTTTGCATTCCCACCAGCAGTGTATGAGGGTTCCATTTTCTCCACATCCTCTCCAACATTTCTTATTTTTTATCTTGTTGATTATAGCCATTCTAATGGGTGTAAGGTGATATCTCATTGTAGTTTTGATTTGCACTTCCCTGATAATTAGTGACGTTGAACGTCTTTTCATGTGCCTATTGGCCATCTGTATAGCTTCTTTGGAAAATGTCTGTATATATCCTCTGCCCATTTTTTGATCGGGTTGTTTGGTTTATGTTGTTCAGTTGTGTGAGTTCTTTATATATTTTGGAGATTAGCCCCTTGTCGGATATATGATTTGCAAATATTTTCTCCCAGTTTTTGGGTTGTCTTTTGGTTTTTTTCCTGGTTTCCTTTGCCTTGCACAAGCTTTTTAATCTGATGTAGTCCCGTTTGGTTATTTTTTCCTTTGTTTCCCTTGTCTGAGTAGACATGGTATTCGAAAAGATGCTGCTAAGACCAATGTCAAACAGTGTACTGCCTATATTTTCTTCTAGGAGTTTTATGGTTTCACATCTTATCTTCAAGTCTTTAATCCATTTTGAGTTAATTTTTGTGTATTGCAAAAGATAATGGTCTATTTTCATTCTTTTGCATGTGGCTGTCCAGTGTTCCCAACACCATTTATTGAAGAGACTTTCCTTTCTCCGTTGTATGTTCTTGGCTCCTTTGTTGGATATTAGCTCTCTGTAGACATGTGGTTTTATTTCTGGGTTTTCAATTCTGGTCCATTGATCTGTGTGTCTGTTTTGGTACCAGTACCATTGGGCCCCTTTTTACAGATAGATAGATAGATATAAAGATTGATTTTTCTTCTATATCATGCAAGTGCTTATTGTAAGAAGTGATTCAACTGAGGCAGACGTGTAAAGAATAAAAGCGAAAGCTCCTCCACTCCTAGCTCCCCTTCCCATAGGCAGCCATTGCCAAGTGTTTGGTGTGTGTACTTCTATGAATTTGCATATTTATGTGAATATATGCATATTTAGGATTGAGAGATTATTTATATATGTTTATGCAAATCAGTGAAGCAAACCTCTCAGCGCTAACATCCACATGGTCCTCTCTGGGAACCAGTTTCCCTCCAGCACCTGCAGTCTGCACACCTTTCCTCCTGCAGCCAGGAGGTCCCACTCGAGGTGCCAACTGGTGACCTCTTATGAGCAGCTTTGGCCGCTCCTCGAGCTGAGGAAGAACAAGACTGAGGGCGAGCTGCTCCTGCCAGCCTCCATGTGGTACAGCAAGGAGGACTCTTTCCCAGTCCCCCTGGGCAGGAAATGCAGGCGCAGCTAGCCCAGCAGGCTGACGGCAGAGGTGGCAGGATGCACAGCAGCATCCCAGCCGAGAGCAAGGTGCTGCCGTTAGACGTGGCGCCTGCTCAGCTCTGGTCCTGAGTGAACAGTTTATTCACTGGGACTCATGAAGACATCCGAATCAACACAGATCAACTCGCAGGGCAGAAGAGAAAGGGTGGTGGTTACGGAGAAGCAGACAGAGAGGCAGGAGAAGGAGGGAAGCTGGGCCAGGAGCTGGATGTCCGGGGCTCTGGGCAGCTCAGTGAACCCCGCTAGATCTCTGTTAGATGGTTGGGGCTCCGCAGCGTCCGTGTCCCTGCCAAGTGCTGACATTCTTTGTGTTTCTGATTTTGCTGTTTCATTGCGGTTTTGTCAGTGAAGGGGAGTTTAGTTCAAACTCTGTCACTCTGTGGGTGCGGGGGTCTTAGGAAAACCATTTGATCTCGCTGAGCTGGGTTTCTTCTTCTGCAAGTGAGGAGGATAGAGGGGCATGTAGCCCAGTGAGTAAGAGCCAGACACAGGGCCAGATACCAGGGTTCCAAGGTTGGATTTGCCATTTGCCAGCTCTGTGATCTTGGTCAAGTTGCTTAGTCTCTCTGTGCCTCTTTACTAAATCTCTGAATAAGCTACCATAGGTAAAGCTCTGAGAATGGTGCTCTGCCTCATAAGTTTGCTGTGATGATGACAACACGCCAGCTCCTGCAGGGTGGTGGTAAAGAACGTGAGACAGTGACTGAAGGCACTTTGTAAACCATGAAGACCCATTCAAATGCAAGTGTTCCTGTTACTGTATGCTTACTTGTTAACTATGTAAAAGCAAAAACTCTACCCCTTTTGGGAGGTGCCAAACTGTGTTTTGCTTGAGTGGAATTTACAAATGAGGATGAGTGGGGGTTTGCACCCAAGAGGATCTTATTCTTGCTACTTGCTGTCCCCTACTGCCCACACTGCTTCTGCCATGAGGGATGGCCTTCAAGGCACTACCAACACATCCAGAGAGGATGCTGAGGCCCAGAGGAGAAGTGACTTGCCTGAGGTCACACAGAGAGGCAGTGTCAGAGCCTCTGTCTGTAGCCTTGGTCTCCTGGCCCCCAGGCCACTATTCTTTCAACCCCTCAAAGAGGGAACTGATGAACACTGTGATACTGTCCGTATGGTGGGGCAGGGACCTGCGACAGGTGCAGGAAACAGAAAGGAGACAGAGAGTCTGTTCACAAGGATTCTCTGTGGCTCTGCTTCAGGAACTTATGTAGAGATGGGTGAGCTTTGAAGGGTGTGGGTGGGAGAGACAGGTGGGCACTGGAGGCAGGTGACATTGGGATATGAGGTGGCAAGCGTGAGTGAGGGGCCAGTGGGGTGTTAGGAGGAATTTGTTTAGACAGGAGGCTCTTGGGTGTGTGGTTGTGTGGGGAAGATGATGAAAAGGAAGGTAGAGATGGAGGGAGGGCACGTGACCTGGTGTGGGCACGTTTGAAGGGGACGGTCTGGAGTTCTGTGCTGTTGAAAGAATTTCCAGCGTAGAATTGGGATGGCCTCAGGTTTCAGATCTTCTTCTGGTGAGGTGCTCTTGGTTGCATGGTTCATTTTCTTTTGTTCTCCCAATCCTGGGAATTCTGTTGCTTCTCTGGGGCTTCTCGGGCCTCACCAGGCCAGGGTTCTCTCCCGAGAGACCTGGAGCCAGGAGCTGTGTGGTGTCCTGGAACATGACCATCTGCTCCTGCTCTCCCCGTTTTATAAGAAGGAAGTCAAAGGCTGGAACGTTCTTTTCCCCCAGCTCTTGAGAGGCTACATTGAGAGACTGGTCTGGGAGTGAAGATCCTTAGAGGGTGTTTCTTCTGGCTCGGTATAATTGACTTAATCTGCTGTGTGGCTCATTTTTCCCTTTGGAAAAGGGAGAGATGCTTCCTGACTCACTCCTTCATAAAATTCTGTGTGCTCAACTTCTCGCTCAGGAAAGTCCTGCACAGGTGCATTTTGGTATAATCATTACTCTTACTCCCATCACAGAGACGGCAGGGTCCAAGACCTTTCTTTCTTCTGGGTCTGAGGGTGGGACTCATCCCAACTTGACTGAAAGGATGTCCTCAAGCCCCCAGGGGGTTGCTGTGACCACAGGACCTGTGAGAATACAGAGAAAAAGCATCATTCTGCCTCGATTAGGGAAGGTCTCTTGGAGGAGACAGTGCTGAGCTGGGCCCTGAAGGACAGATTGGATTTTGAGTCTTAAATTGGTAGGGAAGGAGCAGTGGTCTGGGGGTGAACATATGTGCATTAACAGAGAACCTTTGAGTGGAGAATTGGGTGTACAAGATAGTAAGAGAGAAGGCTGGGAGGTAATTTGGGATCTGAAATGGAGGACCTAGAAGGCTATTTGAGATAGCTTTGCCTACATTCTATAGGCAGTGAGGAGCAGTAGAGTCCCAGAAGAGGAACAGAGAGAGGACAGAAAATATATTTGAAGTAATTATGATGGAAAAACTTCCAAATTTGGTGAAAACTATAAACCCACAGTTCAAGAAGCTCAACATAACTCGGATAAATATAAAACATAAAAATAGAGAGAGTCAGACAGAGGCACATCATAATTGAATTGCTTGATATTAGTGATAAGGAGAAACATAAAGCAACCAGAAAGGAAGAAAAAACACATTACATAGAGAGGAACATTAAAGATAAGAATGACAGCAGATATCTGGTCAGAAATTATTCAAGGTAGAAGACAATAGAACTGAAAAATAAAAATGGTCAATCTGGAATTCTATATCTACCAAAATTATCCTTCAAAAATGAAGATGAGGGGCTGGCCCTGTGGTGTAGTGGTTAAGTCCAGCACACTCCACTTCAGCAGCCCAAGTTTGCAGGTTCAGATCCGGGTGCAAACCTTCACCATTTGTCAGCCATGCTCTGGCAGCCACCCACATAAAAAATAGAGGAAGATTGGCACAGATGTTAGCCCAGGGCAAATCTTCCTCAGCGAAAAAAAAAAGAAAGAAAGAAAAACTTTTTTGTAGACAAATAAGTTTGAGGGAATTCATCACCAGCAAATCTACACTACAAAAAATATTAATGAAAGTTTTTCAGGCAGAAGAAAAATGATAATACACAGAAATTTGGACTGCCCAAAGGAATGAAGAGGCCTCTAAATAGTAAATATGTGGAAAAATATGAAAGTTATTTTTTGTCACTTTTAATCTCTTTAAAAGACTGTCTAAAGCAAAAATATAACAATATACTGTGGAGTTTATAACATAGAAGCAAAATGTATGACAACAATGGCACAAAGGACAGGAGGGGAGAAATGAAAGTATACTGTTATAATTTTCTTGTACTATCTGTAAAGTAATAATATTTGAAGTAGACTGTATTGAGTTAAAGATGTATATTGTAAATCTCAGAGCAACCATTAAAGATGCATAACAAAGAAGTATGGCTCATAAGCCAATAATGGAGGTAAAGTAGAAAGAGAAAATAATTCAAAAGATGGCAAGAAAAGGGGAGAAAAGTAGCAGAGAACAAATGAGACAAATAGAAGACAAAAACCAAGATGACAGTTTTAAATTTGGCCGTATTGATGATAACATTAGATATAAGTGATGTTAAGACTCCATTTAATAGGCAGATATTGTCAGATGCATAACAAAGCAAGAAACAACTATAAGCTATCATAAAGAAACCCATTTTAAATATAAAGACACAAAGAGATGAAAAGTAAAAGGATGGAAAAAGATATTCTGAGCAAATGCTAATCAAAAGGAAGCTGGAGTGGCTGGCTATGTTAGACGTAGACTTTGGAATAAGGAATATCACCAGGGATAAAGAGAGACATTTCACATTGATAAAGGAGTCAATTCATCAAAAAGACATCATAATCCTAAATATGTGTGCACCTAATAACAAGCTTCAAAATACATGAAGCAAAAACTGGTAGAACTAAAAGGAAAAAGAGACAAATCCATAATTATTTTTGAAGATTGCAGCACTCCTCTCTCAGTTATTAGTAAAACAGACAAATTTGTTAGTATACAGAATACTTGAAAAGCCTGAACAATCAGCTGGACCAAAGTGATATTTCTAGAACCCTCCACTCGACAGCTGCAGAGTACGTGTTCTTTTCAAGTGCGCTGAAGTGTTCATGAAGAACGTCATCTGCTGGGCCATAACACAAGATTCAACACATTCAAAAGTGATTAATATCATACAAAGTATGTTCTAGGACAAAACTGATGGATTGAAGCAGAAATATATCTTGAAAAATCCCCAAATAGTTGGAAATTAAATAACACATGTCTAAATAACCTGTGGGTCAAGACAGAAGTTGCAAGAGACCTTATAAAATGTCTTGAAGTAAATAAAAATACAACATCCCAAAATTTGTGGGATGCAGGCAAAGCAGTGCTTAGAGGGAAATTTATAACATTAAATGCTTATATTAATGAAGAAAGCAGGTATAAAATCCATGATCTAAGGTTCCACCTTAAGTAAGTAGAAAAATTAAATCGGAAGTAAGAAGTAGGAAGGAAGTAATAAAAATAAGAACAGAAATTAGTCAACAAACAATAAGGAAAAATCAGTGAATCCAAAGCTGGTTCTTTGAAAAGGTCAATAAAATTGATAAACCTCTAGCTAGATGATCAAGAAGATGGGAGAGAATACGAATTATAAATACCAGGAATGAAAATGGGAACATGACTACAGATTCCACAGACATTCACAGAATAAAATAACATTATAAACAACTATATGCCAACTAATTTAACAACTTAGACAAATTGGACAAATTACTTGAGAGACATAAACTACCAAAGTTGAATAGCCCTATATCCATTGAAGAAATTGGATTTATAGTTAAAAACCTTCTCCAAAGGAGACTCCAGCTCCAGGTAGCTTCAATGCTGAATTCCACCAAACATTTAAGAGTGTAATAATACCAATTCTGCACAAATTCTGCCAGAAAATAGAAGAGGAGGGAACATTTCTCAACGTATTTTATGAAGTCAACATTGCCCTGATATCAAAACCAGCAAAAAACATTGTAAGAAAAAAATATACAGATGAATATATCCCTCATTATATACACAAAAATCTTTAAGAGAACATTAGCCAATAAAACCTGGCAATATATAAAAAGAATCACATATAATGACCAGGTAGGGATTTTCACAGGAATGCAGGTTGTTTTAACATGTCACAATCAATCAGTGTAATTCAATGTATTCACAGACTAATAAGGAAAACTCATATGATCATCTCAGTACATTCAGAGAAAAACATTTGACACAATTCAACACCCACTCAGGATAAAACCTTAGCAAACTAGGAGTAGAAGAAAATTTCTTGAACTTGAGCAAAGGCATGCATGAAAAACCTACATCATATCTATGAGTGAAATCTGAATGCTCTTCTGCTGAGCAGAGTTGGCGTTATGGGCATGTGACTTGTGCAGCCTTGAAATTCTTAATAATTTTATCTTTGACCTTGTGTTTTGTAATTGAAGTCTACTGGGACAATGGAGCATGTGTGTACACAGAGGAAATATATGTAATATTTGTGTCTGCCATTCTTTGCTGTCCCGTTTTCATATAGTGTTTGTGATATCCTGACAGCACAGAATTCTGGCGGACTCACCGTGTCTGGGAGTTGAGGATGAAAAGCAAGTACAGAGTAAACAGGACGTCCTTTTAGTCGTAGACACAACATGACAGCCCTGGGAGGCCCTGCTTTTCTCAAACTAGAAGTTGCTTCGAGTGCAGAAAGAAGGCAGTGGCATTCTAAGAAATGTAAACAACCCGGGAACTCCACCATCTCTGTCTTACTTGTGTTGCTTCCCTGTGTTAGCCAACCCCTCAATGCTGAAATTGATGACATAGAAGGAAAGGGAAAGACAAGAGAAACCATAGTTCCTTCTCTCTTCAGTCCTTCCTCGTTGGTAAGCTGAAGATAGAGTTTAGTACCATGTGTGCATAGCAAGAAGTGAAATAAAAAGTTAAGTTAGTTTTGTGTAGCATCTCTGCTGTTTCGGTAAGAATGAAATACTATAAACATACGTATGTATAGATGAGCCACAAAATGCTAATTAGTTCCTTTCAGTGATTTTTCCATATGAGTTAAATGCTCTTATATATGCATTTAAAACTGGCATTGCATAAGATAAAGATAGATGGTAAAATTCATGATAGTAATTAAAAAATTTAACTTTTCTTAGAACCATGTTAAATAGCAAACAAAAAACACTATGGCAAGTTGAAAGACAGACCACAAAGGAAAGGACAAAGCTTTGTATTTTAGCAGCTTTATGACGCTTTTTTCCTGCTTTTTAAATAAGGGGACCTTCATTTTTACTTTGCGATAGGCCCCTAAATTATGTAGCTGGTCCTGTCCCCAAGATCAGGAACAAGGAAAGAGGCGAAGTCCATTCTCACAACTCCTTTTACCTTTGTACTCGAGGTCCTAGCCAGTGTGATAAGGCAAGAAAAAAGTCATGCAAAAGAGAAGAAACAAAACTGTTTTTATTCTCAGATGATATGGTCATCTGTGTAAAAAGTCCTAAGGAAGCCACAAAACTGCTAGACGTGAGTTTCAGAAGGTTGAAAGTTCCACGATTAATATAAAAAAAATCTTGTATTTTTGTATACTAGCAGCGAACAATTGGAAATTGAAAAAAATCCATTTAAATTTGCATCCCAAGCCATAAAATACTTAAAACTAAATTTAACAAAATGTATGCAAGACCTTTATAGTAAAAACTATACAACATTGCTGAAAGAAATTAAAGAAGACCCGGGGCCGGCCCCGTGGCCGAGCCGTTAAGTTCACGCACTGTGCTTCGGTAGCCCAGGGTTTCGCCAGTTCGGATCCTGGGTGCAGACATGGCATCGCTCATTAGGCCATGTTGAGGCAGCATCCCACATACCACAACTAGAAGGACCCACAACTAAAATGTGCAACTGTGTACTCGGGGGTTTGGGGAGAAAAAGCAGAAAAAAAGAATAAAAAGAAGATTGGCAACAGTTGTTAGCTCAGGTGCCAATCTTTAATAAAAAAAAAAGAAATTAAAGAAGACCTAAATTAATGGAGAGATAGCAGATAAGAACAATTGATATTGATGTCTTCCCAAAATTGTTACAGATTCAATTCAATCCAAATCAGAATCCCATCAGTCTTTTCTGTAGAAATTGATAAGATTATAAAATTTATAAAGATATACAAATGAACTAGAAAAACTAAAACAAATTTTTTTTAAAAAATTAGAAGACATACTCCCTGATTATGAGATGCAATGTAAAGCTACAGTAATAAAACAGTGTAATTTTAGCCTAAGGATAGACACATAGGTAAATGAATCCAAATGAAGTCCGGAAATTAATACACACATCTCTGATCAATTAATGTTCAAAAGAAGTGCCAGGATAATTCAGTGGAGAAAGGATAATCTTTCAACAAATGATGTTGGAATAATCAGACGTCCATATGGAAAAAATAATCATAATCCATACCTTACCCCACATATAAAAATTAACTTGAAATGGATCATGGTGAAATTTATACTATAAACCTTCTAAAAGAAAGCATGGCAGAAAATCTTTGTGACCTTGTGTTGGGCAAATATTTCTTAAATGGAGATGAGTATTGAAGCTGTTGGCCTTATTTTCCACGTGAGGAAGTTGAAGAAGGACGGTCTATGATACTTGCTAAAGAATATAGGATAGGAGCTTGTCTGTCTCCAAAGCTGGTGCTCATTCCACGGCGTCACACTGCTTCCCCGTGTAGGGGCTGGAGAAGGACTTGTTGACAAATGGCCCGAGGTCCATTGGTGTCCCCAGACACCAGGCAGCAATGTGGATGGGGGAGGTACTTGATAAGTGCACTATGGACTGATGGCTCCAGCTGCTGCTGGCATTGCCACAAGGGGCTTCCCAGTAGGAGCTGGGCGAAGGGACGGGAGAAGGACTGAGCCTTCCAGCTGGGAGCAGAGTCCTGGGGTCCGGGTGGTGCTCACAGCCTGGCCAGTGCACAGTGGACACAGGGAGAGCTGAAATTGGTACCTGGGAGACCTGACGGGCAATGGGAGAGGGAGGGCCATGGCGGCAGGAAGTCAGTAGGGAATTCTATGAGAGGACAGCCTGAGTGGATATCAGGGTGAACCGTATTGGACAAGGCCAAGGGCCACGGAATTGCATTTAAATAATAAAATAAAATGCAGCAATAAGGTTACTCTTCAGTCCAGTGGTTCCCAAGTAGACCTGGCTGCTTCGGAATCCCCTGGGAGGGGGAGGAGGGTTTACTCAGAACACAGATTCCTGGCCCTACTCCAGACGTACTAAAGCAGAGGGTCTGAGGGTGGAGCCGGAGGAGATAAGCGCAGACGGGCTTGGGAACCATTGATACTCGTCACCTTCCCAGGTGATGACAATGACATATTAAAGAAGACTAGGAAGCTGGAAAATTGGGCATAAAGTTCAGTGCAACACTGGAAATTTATAGTCTGAGTCTGCCTGATCATAATAGCTGACATGTATCGAGACTTGTCTGTCCAGCACAGTACTCTGCCAGGTGCTTCACACTCGTCTTAATGAATTCTCCCAACCACCTGAGGTGGGCACCGTTCTATTTTCGTCTCACGGAGAAGGGAGCAAGCTTAGAGCGGTGGTGACTTGCCAGGGCCACAGCCGGTGGTGGTAGAGTGGACTTCAGGCCTGCCTGACTTTCTAACTGCTGTCCGTAAGCATTTACCTGCTGAAGAAGGGGTGTGTGTGTTGGGAGGGGGTTTGGGTTGGGACAGATGGTCACTGGGGACCTGCAGAGGAAGGATGCCGCAGGAAGCGTGGCCCTGAGGCGTGAACTGGGAGAGGCATGGGTGTCATTGTGGACAGACCGCTGGTGGTGCTGATGCTGGGCTTACATCCCACACTCCTGAGGGGCGGTGGGTGGAGGACTGCAGATCCGGCTCTTGTGTGTCGGATGTGTAAGGCAGCAAGTGGGACAATTAGGCGAAAACCAGAAGGAAGTATCTTAAGTCGAGAAGTTCTCAGGAAGCCAGGGGGTGGTTTTAGAACTCTTTTGAAAGCCCGCAGTGTGTGCGTCCCCAGGATGAGAAAATCCCTGCCGGCTCAATGGCCGGTCTCGGAGGGGAAGGCCGGACGGTGGCTCCCACAGGTGGAAAAAGCATTTGAGAGGAAGAGGAAGGAAACTAGGTGGTTGCAAAGAGAATGAGAGCAACAAGTGAGCCCTGTGGCATTATCTACAAGGGACTGTCAGGTTGATGATGAGAGGCCCTTCATGCCAACAGAGCCCGGTGACTGGTGGCCATGCCACGTGCATTGGCCGGCATGGAACCACGCTGGAATGATTGCACTTGTCTTGCCGGCTGGACTCGCCCTTGTCTCTTCCCCTCTGGAAGGCTCATCAGACTGAGTGAGATGATGATCCAATGGGAATAACCTTGAAACAGCTCCTGTTTGTAGAGTGCATCCTTCGCACATGGCACTGAATGATGAGTGACAAATGCTTGGCTTGGCAGCATGTCTTTTGCACTGATCTCTCGGGGTGAGCGGGGGTCTTCTCCCTTCACTCTTGGGAGCCGTGACCCTGTGGTTTCGAATTCCTGAATTTCCCAAAGCAGAGCGGGAGGGCAGAGGGCAGTAGGCGAGGCGACTGCATTCTGTGCCCAGGCCTTGTTTGGACTCCTTTGGAAACTTTCTCTTCCCAGCTGGCCCTCTGAGTCATCACGTGGAGGTGAGGCATGTTCCGTGGAAAGGGAGCCCAGAGAGGTTCTCATGGACTTCTGGACCAGATAGAGAGGCGCTGGGGTGGGGCCACCCGGGAGCTGGGCGGTGCTTGGAACAACTGCCTGGAGGTTCTCCCTGCCAGCAGTGTTGATGGAGGGCCCCCGAGTGAAGGACAGTTTCCATGAAGAGGAGTCTCTGTCGCAAAGGGTCCCGGGGTCTGTCTGCGGTCAGGGCGGTCCAAGTGAGGGGAGCAATGGGAAATTTCACATAGTTGTCTTTATTGTCTCTTCACGAAGAGATTCGTAGCGGAAAGATTATAAGGCAAAAGGAAGAAAACAGCAATTGTAAATCCCCCTCCACCACGTAATAACCACTGTTGACATTTTGGCGTTTCTGCTCCTGCTCTCTCTATTTCATTTCTACAGAAATGAGATCTGGGTGTGACTGCGTATTTAAACCTTCCTTTCGCTTTAATGATTTATCTTGCAAAGATTTCCTCTTCAGGAAACGTAGAGGAGAGCATGCGAACTCTGGGGTGGGGCCCTCGAGGAAGGCTCTGGAGGAGGTGGGGCTCAGCCAGATTTGGAGGGAAGGGTGGAAGGTGTGTGGGGGGGTGCTACTCACATTGGGGAGTGCAGGGGTGCATTTGCCTTGAAGCCTCAGGATAACCGTGGAGGGGGCATTTCCATCCTGCCTCCCCCACTTTCTTCTTCCTTCCCTTCCTTCCTTCTTTCCCTCCCTCCTTCCTGCATTTATTCATTCCTTCACCCAGTAGTCATTGAGTGCCTCCTCTGTGCCAGGCTTTGCTGAGTGCTGGGGACACAGTGGTGACTGGGACAGGTTTTGTCCCTGACCTAGTGGAGTGTACAATATAATAGCACATCTGTTTCACTCAAAGGCAAACATTTTACACCATTTAAAAATAGTAACACAAACATGGATTTATGGAATAGAATGCAGAATCCACATGCACCAGGAGGTGAGAGGGGAGGCTCCCTTCCCCGGTGCTCTAGTGGAAAAGTTTGAGAGCTCTTGACATGTGGGTCGCAGCAGGTGCTGAGGTCAGAAGTGCCTGCTGGGTGACACCTTGGGGACACCAGCCTGGCTAAAGCAGATGGTTACGGTTAACATCAGGGAATTGTGGGAGATATTTAGAAAAGGTCACAGGGGCCAAAGTATGCAGGACCTTGAGCACCAGAATGAGGACTTGGAACTTTACCCTTTGGACAGTTGGCAGCTTTGGGGTGTTTTGAGCAGGAGGTAGCACTTGCAAAAAGATAATTTTGGAAGGTTAATATGGTGCCAGGGGGTGATTTGGCAGGACCAGAGAGGGACCAGGGAGAGGAGTCTGTGCCCAGCCCTGTGGGAAGTGAGGGTTTGGGCCAGGAGGTGGCAGGAGGAAAGAGACTGAGAAAGACCAGAGGGAATGAATGCCCCACTGGAGGTGCAGAAAGGAGCCCCAGGGAGACAGGGAGAAGGCGCGGGCGCTGGTTCAGGTGTTCGGCAGAAGTTACTGAGGACGTACATGGTGTTGGATGCTATGTTCCAGTTATCTGGGGTGCGTAGGCGGCTTGCTGTGGTCCCATCCCTCGGCTGCAGAAATGGGACCTTCAGATTGGGAGATCATAGCGCACTCGGCTATTCCCACTGTCTTTAAGTGGTGTTTCCCCCGCCGGCTGCACCTCAGAGTCACCTGGGAGCTTTTCGACCACGCCAATGTCTGGGCCTGTTCACTGTTTTGGGTTGCTGCCCGGGTATAGCACCAGGGTGATTCTGCGATGCAGCCCAGGTTGGCAACTCCTGAACGAGGGTGAGGGGCGGACTCCCAGGTGGTGCTGATTCAAGACTGTCGAGGCTAAGAAATTTAGGAGAGGTGACAGTTTGCCAGGCCTTTGGATTTGGGAGTGAAAGTCTTTATGTGTCGTGTAACTAAGACAGTGCACTGAGAGGACTGGTCCATGGCCATGCCAGGTCTCCCCAGACCAGTCTCTCCCGTACAGTGAGTATGTACTCGCTTTGCCAAGAGTCGGGAGATGGGGGCTGCAGGAGAAAGGGTTGGGATAATGAGAAGGAAACTTAGAAAAGTTAAAAATCTGAATTGAAAACCAGGAACTGAATTAGATGCAGGATGCATGAAACAGCATTAACAGAGGGAAGAGATCTCAGCGGCTGTGGCCTTGGATGTGTGGGGGAGACGTTGGTCGGATAGGAAAAGGATAATGAGGTGGCACGGTTACTCAGGGTGACAGTGAGCCAAGGATCAGAAGGTTGTCAGAAAAGGAGAGAATAAGTGGACAGAAGACAAAGAGGAGAAGGGCACGGGGAGGTGACCCAAAGTCGTCACAGCCACTGAGAGCTTGGTTTAAAGAACCAGCAAGGTTGAGGATCTTGACTTTTTGTCTGAATATTTACCTCACGACCTAGAACAGTGATTCCATAGAACAGAATCACCCAAGGGAGTGCGAAATGCAGATTCCTCGGTCGCAGCAGGCAGGGTGGGACCCAGGATTATGCATTCTTAACCTGTTCCCCTCGGAATGCCGATGCACCTGGCATTCCGAGATGCCAGAAAAACAACAATTGAGGAATAAGCCCTGAAGGATTGAGTCAGAACCAGCGACTGAAAAAAATCCCAGCTGTCCCTGGGCAGGGTCTGAGGCTGCCGGAAAGAGGGCTGCTGAGTGAGCCTAAGCAGCGCTAAGGGACAGGAAACAGGAGATCGACTGCCCACAGAGCCGCCGTGGTTCAGGAGAGGAGTAATGCCATTGCTGCAGCTGAGAGTCTAGAAAAAGCTTTACTCTCAAGATCTGAGTCATTTCGCACCGCGAGGTTGGGAGTCCTGGTGTCCCAAGGGTTCGCTCTGTTCCGAGGCTGCATCTGGAAGGGCCTTGTCTTTCTGTCATTAGTGATCTCCTTCCATTTTTTCACATGCGTGATGATCGTATTTCTGGAATTCTAAAAATCTTCTGTCTCCAGATTTTATGTTCCTTTCAAAATCTCCAGGCTGGTACATATGTTCTCAAGGTCATTCAGAGACAATTCCAGAAAGTCAGGGTCTGTGCACTAAATGCAGCTAGTATTGCTAGAGGTCAGAAGACCTGAGCAGGCAGAGTGGAAGCCTGTTGTCATTCTGGTTAATCCCAGACAGTATAGTTTATTATTTTTTGGCTTTTTCTTTTTCCTGGGAAAGAGTCACCCTGAGCTAACATCTGTTGCCAATCTTTCTCTCTTTTTTTTCCCCCAGTCCAAAGCCCCACTACATAATTGTATATTCTAGTTGTAAATCCTTCTGATTCTTCTGTGTGAGCTGCCACCACAGCCTGGCTCCTGACAGACAAGTGGTGTGGTTCTGCACTCAGGGAACTGAACCCTGGCTGCCGAAGTGGAGTGCACTGAATTTTAACTGCTAGGCCATCAGGGCTGGCTCTGTTTTTTGCCTTTTGTTCATTTAACATTGGTCATCAGTTAGAAATTGGCTTAAATTTCCTTTACCAGCCAGAATCTATATATTGAAATGTATGTAAAAGCTCCGTGTTGTCAATATATGCGAAAGCCCACAATCGAGTGTGTTCAGCCAAGTTTTCTCCCTCTCGGGAGCCTTTGCTAACCTACCTTCTTCTCCCTCACACTCACTCTGTGCTTCCTCCATTTCCAGTAGTTTCTTTGCCCCAGTAGATGTGAGCTCCTTGAGGTCATTTTTCACTCTTCAGGACCCAGCCTGGGGCCTGCCACTCACAGAGAATTCTGTAGGGTTGAGTTATTTAAAAAGGATCTGAAGCCAAACGTGATTAAACATTTTAAAATAGAGTCCTTTAAGTAGAATTGGCATTATTTGGCCAGGAGAAAAAGACCAAGGTCGCTGACTAGTGGGGTCCCGTCAATGAGAGGAGATGCAAAGTGCTGTGACCTGGTGTTTTCTGTTTCTGTGGTGAAGGCACAGGGGAGGGGGCAGCTTTTGATTGCTTTTGTGGTTCTTAATCATCTGGGCTAATAGACGCTTTGGAGAATCTGGTGAAAGCAGTGGACTTTGCTTCCCAGAAAAGGGCAAGACATAATTTTGCCCCAAATTTTAGGGGCTGACTGACTCCTCCTAACCTAGTCTACAGAGTTCAAGTGAATAATCTCTTGGTCAGTATAAAATGCTAAGTGTGAGATGTTCATTCTGGCATCTCTTACAGGGAGGTAGACCAGAAGGCCTTCTCTGGTCCTAATCGTCTCTGCCCCTGTGACTTGGGCCTGCTTTCCATTGTGGGGGTGTTTATCAGGCTCCTGGGTCCTTAGGTTCAGCAAGTGTCAGTAGTGTTCTCCTCTTAGCCCACAAGGTCTACAATTGATATAAAAATAAGTCTGCTTGTTCCCAACAAAGAGTTCAATAAATTCTTCAATAAAAAAGCTTAGGAAAGTTTCCTGTGAATACTCAGGAGTCAAAAAGGAAGGAAGGCATTGCTCTAGGCCAGGGTTCCTCGACCTCGGATCTGTTGACAGTTTGGGCTGGAGTATTCTTTGCTGTGGAGACTGTCCTCTGCATTGTCAGATGTTCAGCAGCAGCATCCCTGACTTCCACCCAGTAGATGCCAGGAGCACCCTCCCTCCAGTTGTGACCATTAAAAATGTCCCCAGGCACACAGCCAAATGGCTCCCAGAGGGGCCAGAGCACCCCTCCGCTCCCCACCACCACTGGTTGAGAACCACTGCCCTGGCCTTTCTCTAGTTTGATTTTGGCTTTGTTATCAAGAGGAACATCTCAGGGGAGCATGAACGCTTCTTTCGGCTTCTTTCTACTACGGTAGCCGTTCATGCAGCTCACTTTTGCTACTTGCCAGTAGCTGTGCCAGGCCTTGGAGATGCAAATGTGAGTAAGAGCTGCACCCTGACCTCAGGTGCTTATTGCGTCCTGGTCGGGGAGAGAGACACAGATGCATCAGGGGGCGCGTGGGGAAAGGATGAGTCTCATGGAAAAGAGGTGTGTGTCCTAGAGCCTTTGCACTAGTATGTTCTCCATCCAGGATGCTCTTTCTTCTGATTTTTCCCGTGGCTGGGTCTTTTTTGTCATTCATATCTCTGTTTAAATGACACTGTTTCAGGGAGATCTGTCCTAATGATGTGTCTTAGTCAGCTGTTTTCACCTAATGCTGCGTAACAAATAACCTAAAACTCAGTTGGTTCACAACTGCACATTTCTCACCACTCGCACATGTGTGGTTTGGCTGGGGTGTGGCTGATCTAGGCTGGGCTCAGCTGGACTTGGTTCTGCACTGTAGGTCTCTCGTTCTGCTGCACCAGTGAGCTTTTTTGGGTGCATATTGTTCTCATGGTGCCAGCAGACGTGCAAGAGGAAGAGCAAGTGTATTTCAAAACTCTGCTCACGTCATATGCACTAACATCCATTTGGCCAAAGCAAGTCTTGTGGTCAAAGTCAGCAGGAGGAAGAGCACTGCCCTGCCCGTGAGGCCGTGGCAAGGGCGTCGCTGTGTAGTACTTGTGCAGGGGAGTGAGCGTTGGGGCCAGCAGTCGCCTTCACTCCCCAGTCTAAAGCAGCTACCCGGTCACTTTATCCTTTCTATTCTCTGCTGGGCTCTGATGCTCTCGTTGTTGAATTATTTGTTTCTTATTTGTCTGCTGTTACCAGAACATCAGTTTCATAACAGCAGGGGCTTTTTCTGCCTTATTCGCTGCTAAATGCCAGCACCTACCTGGGACAGGGTGGGCATTCACTAAATCTTTGAATGAATGAATGAATGAATGAATGAATGAATAGTTCTATTTGGGGAATCAGGGCGGGGCGTTGGAGCTGGGTCTTGAAATAGTAACTGTAACTGTCATTTCCTGGGAGATGACCAGGCCTGGGTGTGTGCTGCGTGCTTGGCCTGGGTTAAGTCAGGGGATCATCACTACGGGAGGCCCTCCACAGGCAGAGGTGGGGCAGGAATGTTCCAGTTGGAGACGTAGAGCCCTGAGATAGCACCTTGTTAGAGGATTGGAGAGAGGCCCAGTGTGGCTGGAGTGAGGGGAGCCTGGTGGGCAGCAGCCAGATACAAGACACGAGAGTGACCCCAGGGCCAAGTTGTCAGGGCTGCCATGATCCACGTCTCTGGGGGAACCATCGTGTCAGAGTCTGCAGAGTGGGGCCCCTGCGGTATGCAACCTGAGAAGCTATTCTCGCAACACAGCAGGTCATGAGAGACCTTGTGTGACATGTCAAGTTGGCTGGATGCCTGTCCTGGAAGTCTTTGTTTTGGAAGAGGGTGGACATTGCATGTCTTTTAGCTGAGGTATGCCCAAACAAGTAGGAAACTTCTGGAGTTCCTTTCGTTGTGAGGCATGTGGTGGAAACTTGACAAACGCCCAGCTCAGCTCAGAAGGGCATGTCCGTGGTGTCCCCAGGCTTGAACCTTGCGTTGTGTTGAATAAGGTTGTGTTTATTGGAGACCCCAGACATCTCTTGGCACAGTGATGCTAGAGTTTGCTCCAGGGCAGCACAAGAGAGTCACCCCACTGTCTGCAGACCTCCTTACCTGTGTAGATGCTCCAGGTCCTTATTGGATTCTGTGCTCCTTGGGGGCCCCAGTGCCTTGGACGATGCCCAGCCTCTGCTGACCCTCATCACAGTTCAGCTCGGGAGACAGTAAGCTGGGGAAAGGAGCCCTGGATGTGTGCTTGGGTGGGGTGCTTGCTGGCTGGGCAAGAAAGCAGCAGTGGGCCTGCCTCGCGGCCACACGTGCCTGGTCAGGCTGGCTGCTGATGTTCAGTCCCCTAAGATGGGACAGATTTTTTTAGTGTCTTGAAACTTAAACTCTGTGCTTTTAGGAAAAAAAAAAAGAGGAAGGGGATCTGGGTTCCAGTCTCAGCACGGCTGGGAGACTGTGGGCTCGTAACCTAAGTTCTCTGGGCTTCAAGTCTCTTCTACAAAATGAGAATAAGAAAACTTTGCTTGTTGTGACAAACAAATATGACAGTGAAGATGAAGGCTTTTGTAAAACTTCATTGAAATGTTTTACTGGGTACTAATTTGCCTTCTCCCTTCTGGAAGAAAAGAAAGGAAAAGTCATTAAGAACATATTTTGTGCCAAGCCCTGTGCAAGGTGGTGGTGCATAGAATCTCTCTTTTAATCTTACTGGAAAGGCAGTCAGGGTTACTGGGAGACTGAGGAAGCCAAGTCTCAGAGAGGTTAAGTGACTTGCTCCAGGCCACACAGCCTCTGGTCTATGTGACTACACAGCCCGACCTTTTTCTTCCACTCGTTCCTCTACCAGTAGGCCCCCCAAGGGTTTGCAGCGAGCATGGCTCCAGAGGTGGGGACCCCACGGGCACTGTGTGGCTGCCATGCAGACTCTGGCTGGGCTTCCTTGGGTTGGGGAGGCTGGTTGCCTGCGGAGGTGCCGTCTCCCCTGCTCCTTCCTGCCTTGCAGCTCCTTGGAGATTTTTTTCCAAAACATCTAAGTTAGTTTTAATGAACAGAGGCTCCAGCGCAGCCTTCCCCCAGCAGCAGAGCATCATAAGGTCTCTGAGGGCGGCCGACGTGGACACGGGCACCCCAGAGCAGCTTTCTGTCCCTTGGTTTCTCCTCCCCAGTTCTGGAGTGTTCTGGAATCTGCAGGCCGGCATGAGCCTGTAGGGAGGGGTCAGCCTAGGCACTGGAGCCACCAGCTGCCTCCAGGGGGTGACTTCCATTTTGAAGCCCTGCCTAGGGCAGCGCGAGTCCCCTGGGCTGTTAGAGAATGTGCGGGATATTGTGATTCATCAAATTCCAGGAAGAAGGGTTTTGTGGGGGACTCTTCTCACGGCTGCCTTTCTGAGCTGGGGTGTTATAAACACTTTATCCAGCTGTCGTGGGCTCGAGGAAGCTTTGGTCTGAACGTTACCCACTTGGGAGATTCATTCATTTTATTCATTCTTTTTAAATCTTGTGTTGAAAAAGAACAGTGCTTTTGAAGTAAGACTGCTGCCCCTCTCAGCAGAGCGGGGCCTCTCAGCCTTGTAGGTGCACAGGGCTCACCCCGAGATTGAAGTCAGGCGTGGGAGTCAAGCTTGAGGCCACCCCGGACCGTGTGGGGGAGTGAGGGTCTGCACATCAGGGCTCCTGTGGGCCTGCAGTTCTGCCCGGCTGGGAGCGCCTCCCTGGTCTCTTCTCTTGGTCAGATGTCCTGTGTGCAGAACCCCATAGCTGGCGCTCTCCTGAGATGTCATTATTGATGATAGAGACGGAGATGCCTTCCCGCCGTGCCTGTTCACTGAGCGTGTGTCCAGACCCCGTCTCTCCAATGCCGGCGTCTTCCGGAAATGTGGGGACTCAGGGGTGAGGGGGACAACCTGGGAGGCTTCCCGGTGCCCCGTCTGCTAGAGGAGGCAGGAGGGCTCTTGAGGAGGCAGAGGGGCCTGCTGGGGGGTCCGGGTGTGGCTGGGGGAGGTGTGTGCTCATACGTGGGTGCAGGGAAGGCAGCCCTGGAGGAAGAAGAGACCAGGTCTGAAAAGGAGGCGCCCCCTCCCCCTGGAGGGGCAGCAACGGAAAAGTAAACCCAGACCAGCACGGCGCAAGGCTCCATTTGGAGATGCCCATTAGACATTGTCACATGAGAGACACATTTCAGATTCTCGCTAGGGTTCGAGCTTCCTGGTGGCCAAAGTTTGTCCTAGGCCTGCAGTTCCCAAAGTATCAGGAGAGGCAGTCTGATGGAAGTGTTTTAGAGAAATGACAGCCACTCCACTCCTGTCGTCATGTCCTCCCCTGCACCTGGGCCTTCTCTGGCCAGTGACGGCCTCCTGGGGTCAGGGAGTCACCCTTGTTTCTTCAGGCCCAGCGCTGGGCTTCAGCACTGCCGCAGGGGCGAAACTGGTTCTTTTCCCAACATATTTTGAGGAGCACGTCCAGTTTGCTAAGGTGGACACACTTATGTTTGTAAATATGAAACAGGAAATTTCTGAATTTTAAGAGCCTGGAGATAATGGCCACCATTATGGATGGAAGCTGTGGAAATCTCTAGACCTTCTACTTTGTTTCAGATTAAAAATGCCAGCAGCTCACACATAAGTGCTTTAGGGCTGGTGTCTTCATGGCAATTTTAATTTTAGTTTTAAGAATGTATGTTATCTTTCTGGGGAAAGGAGGGGCCATAAATATGTAAGTCAGCCGAGGGTTGGGTTTTGCATCGTGGAGTAAGAGATGAGTGCGGGAGGGAGCCTTGTCCTCTAGTTCTGAGACCTTGCTTAATCTCATTTCCTTCTCCTGTAAAATCGGAATAATACCACCTGCCTGGTAAAGATTAAATGAGATGAGGCAGATAAGTGGGTGCCTGTGTCTGGGACATAATGTTGTGATGTGAGATGATGTTACAGCCAAGGAAACTGAGGCCAGGAGAGGGGCTCCCAGTCCTGGCTACACGTCACCTGGGAGCGTTTACAGATGGCTGCCCGGGCCCGCCCTGCTGGTGGCTGTGCACCTCTGGGGTGGAGCCAGCCGGGTGACCATCACCCCAGGTGACTGTGTCACCATGTTGAGAGCCCTCGTCCACTAGTAGCACAGCTCCTCCTGCCGCCTCCCGAACCTTCTTCCCCAGAGCGGACCCCTGCTTCCTCGGCTGGAGGTCTCATTGCCTTGGCCGCATCACCCTGTTGGATGTGTGTCCTGGCCTTGGAGCTGGGAGTCCGCCTGTGGGTCCTGGCGGAGCCTCCCCCTACTCTCCTCCCGGCTGGAGGATTGCTGAGCTCCTTCCAGGCCTTGCAGCCATGTGTGGCCATGGCCATGTGGGAGAGAAGGGTTGGGTGGAACAGAGCAGCAGCACCCCTGAGGGCCTTTTCTTCAGATGAGGCAAGTTTAGAGAATTCGGGGAGCTCTAAGAAACCCAAGGCCTGGGACTCCCGGGAGAATTATCTAGACACAGACGAACTCACTGGGAAGCGAGGAGGGAACTCCTAGGCATGGAGGGACCTGCAGGACCCACATGACTGTGGCCCAGAGGCAGCCATTTGCCTCCACATCAGAGAGCGCAGGTTGGGAAGGGGACGAGGCCTCTGTGACAGGGTGCTCAGGGGACGGGAGGCAGTGTGGCTCCCTGGCCAACCTGGGAACCGACCCACTTCCCCTTCTCTCCAGCCTCCTCCCCCCAGCCTCTCTGGATGAGGTCATCTCCAGTTCCAACCTTTGCCCTCACAACTGAGGTCTGAGGAGGACCAGACAGTGTCAGGACTGCAGGGACCTTCAAGATGAGTCAGTCCACCCCTCATCTCATAGATGATGAAACGAGCTCAGAGAGGTTATTTGACCCAGAAGATCACCCAGCTAGCAAGGAGCAGTGCCGAAGTCCAGGGCTCCTCCTGAGCTTATTTTCTATACTGTATGTACCTACAATGCAGCCAGAATAGATTTTATTTTCAAATATGCACAGCTCAGTGAAAGGAATGCTGCCCTACATAGACGGTCCCCAGGCATGAACCAAACCTGAATCCTGTTACACTCTTTGGTGCAGTCTTTGGTGGTGATTGGTCTGAAACTTTTCCACTAGAGTTCCTCTCTGACGGTCTGCACAGCAGGTTTGATTTTCTTAGGTGGACGCCCGATGGTATTGATGACAATTCATTCCTGACACCAGCTCGGCACTGTACGCCATACCGAGTCTGCCCCATCCACCCCATGAAGTGGTCGGGCAGGGCCTGTCCGTGGGGTCAGGAAGACCCCCGGGTGCACAGCTCTGTCCCCAGCCAGTGTGACAGCCCAAGCTGGTGGTGGCCAGGGCCAGACGGGTCTGTGGCCCCAGAGCAGCCTGTCTTGTCTGGAGCCCCCGGTTAGAGTTGCTGACACAGGTGGGTGTGGGGTCCAGACGTGTGGCTCCTCTACGTGCAGCTTCTCCCTTGCCCTCCAGGACCCAGAGCCCATGAACCTGGGGACCCTGGTGGCCGCTGTATCTGGACCCCGTGTGGGCTTCGGCCAAGTGCCGCTGCTCAGTGAGGATGCACCCCTGTCAACCCTTGTCAGCCAGCTTCCTGCGCTGCGAACTTGGGGGCAGGCGGATTTCCAAGGCCATACAGCCGCCTCAGGAGGGTGGCCTCTGGGTTGGTGGAGGTTCCCAGACCCCAGACCAGACTGGCTTCGACCCAGCATGGTCTGTGTGATTTGCTTTGATTTACTGAACATAAATTGGCAACTCTCAGATTATTGGATATTAAATAAGTGCCCTGGGGCCATGTTCATACCACCACTCAGACAGGTATGGGCTGTCATGCCCTCCTGGAAGGTGCAGGGAGATGTTCCATAGGACTTTGAAATCACCTGCTTGCCCACGAATGGTGTGGGTGGTCAGGGCTCTCCAGTCCTAAGAATACAACTGGTCTTTAGTTTCTGGAACCAGCCATCTAAGACGCTTGTGAAAGCTGCACCTGGTGAGTTGGAGACCAGCACCGCTCACCCACTCAGTCATTCAAGACTCAGCCGGCCTTTGGTGAGTGCCGATGATCCCCCACCCCACCCCGGGCTCAGCACTGGTGACTAAGTGCAGACATGGCAGGAACTTTTGGCTGGGGGTGCTGGCGGGTGACGGGTCCTCAGGGTCAGTATTGATCAGCCCTGATGAAACACAAAAACAGTCAGAGGGGATGCAGCGTCACCAAGAGTAGCCAGAGAATTAGTGTCAGAATTCACCTCCCTGACTGTCTAATAAACCAGCTTGTTTGCAAATCTAAATTGACACCCCTGCGTTTTTCACCTACCCCAGAATCCATTGTATTCCACCAGGCCAACCTGAAATTGAGAATTCTGCCTCCCTTCCTGCATCTCGACTCCACACTCCTGCCAGAGAAGCCACACCCTACAGAGGAGGGATGGCGGGACCTCAGGGAATTAGGGGGGATGGGAGGGAGCCTCAGGGGGTGGGAGTGAGCTGGCATCAGGGAAGTGGGAGGAGCCAGACCAGGACACAGGCCTTGTTGGAGAAGGCTCCCGGCCAGTGGTCTTGGAGAAGTGGGAGGAATTAGCACCTGGTCCAGCCCCAGGTGGGGCCCAATCAGAATCAGAGATTGGAGCCAGCAGCAGCCAGTGCCAGGAAACCAGGAGTTGTTTGGATGTTCAGGTCCATACCCACTGTTACCTCTGGCAGGAGGAGATTGGGTCTGCAGTCCCTGCAGCCTGTGGGAGTGGGCTGGGGACCAGGGACACCTAGGGGAGACTGCAGGATGCCAGGGTGGGGAAACAGGCTCTTGATGCATAAAGAACCCCTTTATGCCAATGCACTGAGCTTGCAGGACGGATGTCAGGTCGCATAACCCCCTCTTCCCCTACCTGTAACTTTGGTTCCTCATGGGACCTGGATACTGGCATTGGCCACCCCTCACCTGCTGGCAGGTGGGGTTGGCTGAGAGGATGCATGTGAATCCCGGAAACCTGTAAACCTGCAGCACACGTGTAAGGTAGCATGGCGACTGCTGAATCAGCCCAGGACTGCCTCAGGTCTCCTGTGACGTTCCATATGACCAGCCTGGCTTTTAGGATTGTATACTCCGGGCTGGTGGATCTGGGCTTCATTCGCTCTCCTCCCCAAGCCATCAGTATAGCATCTAAGCGCACCTGATAAGTACGCACTCAGTGAGTGATGGCTGAACAAGTGAGTGCATCAATGAGTGGGTAGCAGAGGGGCTGCTCAGGCCGGGATTGGCCCGTTTACCCAAGAGGTAAAGCAGGAGGGAGAACAGCACCCCTTAACCAGCCTGGAGCCACGCCCGTGGCTGGGTGTCACCCATCCATGCTGAGTGGGGCAGAGTCTGCTCTCGGGGCCTGCATACCTTGTGGAGGTCAGAGGCTCTGCTGGGGCCCTCCCTGGACACCAGGTGACCTGGGATTTGACTGCCCGCCCCACCTGTTCCATCCCCTCTCCTGAGGATGTGCCTTCACCATTGTCCTTTTCTCTTCCCCTCGGGGCGCAGATCCTGGCCAACGTCTTCCTCTACCTGTGCGCCATCATCGTGGGCGTCATGTCCTACTACATGGCGGACCGCAAGCACCGCAAGGCCTTCCTGGAGGCCCGCCAGTCGCTGGAGGTGAAGATGAACCTGGAGGAGCAGAGCCAGCAGCAGGTGAGTCTCCCGGCCTCTCGAGGCTCTTTTGGGGTGGCCTTTGGGGAGTCCGGCCTGGAGCCCAGGTTCAGGGACCGTGACTGGGGAGGAGGGGCCCCTCGGGAGGGACTGAGCCCAGTGCAATACGGGGCCCATGGGGCTCCCTGGGGCTTGGTGTCTCAGTTCTTTCCACGGGCATCACTTCGTGTTATTCCTCTTCTGCCTCTCTCTGCCACTGCCTCCTATTCCATGGCACATTCGCACTGCACACCTACTGTGTGCTCAGAGCTGCTCTCCCTGCAGCGGGGGACCCATCCCTGGTTTCGGGGGCTCCTCTGGGTGAAGTCCATCAGCCGCTCACCCCTCCGCCCAGGGGCATTAGTTTCCTTCACACTCGGGGCAATCTCCCCACTTCCTTGAAAACCAGCCCAATCCCTGGGGACCCTACTCTTTCCATGTTTCCATCGAGAGAAGTTCTTGCTGTCCCTGCTCTTTGCTCAATGGCTTTACTCCAGCCTGATCTACCACGGAACCTCTTGGTTCTCATGTGACTCAGTCTTTTAAATAGTTTTTGGTCTGGATTCATCTCAAATGCTTTTTGAAGGTCCCCAGAAATGACATCCACCAATTTCCTGTTGTCCATAAGTTTCTTTCTTCTTCACAGACAAACTCCATAGGTTGAAAATATGATTCTCTGCTCTGGGTACCATGTTATTTGTGTTCAGGTGGTGCTGTTTGCTCTGGGTTCTCTAAAATTGCTGTTTCCATGGACCCTGCAACTCAGGTGGACGGAGTCATTGTTTTGGGGGCCTCTCTGGAACCCTCAGCCGGGGGCTTCCCTTGGCGGGCCTCACATTTTTTAGACGGTGCTATTTGAAGGCACACAATGAGTCGTTTAGCTGATGGGTCCCAGCTTCCTCTGTCCTGGGGATGTTTTTTCTCTTTCTGTTTGCCAATGAGATCTAGAAGCTTCTGAGCTGGGCCTTGGACTCATCTCTTTCAAAAGGCAAGTTTTGGAAAAGGAATCTCCCTGCCTCCGTTATGACAAAGAGCCAGGCTCAGCAGCTCATCGTATTTGCCCCCTTCTGCATCATGTGCTTCCTGAGGGGCTGCTGTGGCTGAATGTTTTTAAAGAATCCCGCTTTATGCCTTTATTGGGTCCCTTGAAAGGCATTCTTCAATTTCTGTGTTTTTATACTGTCTTGTTTGTATCTATGTCTTGTACTGTGAAGACATCCCTTTGGGTTCTTTACATTAAAAAAAAAATACATGTGTTACTGCTTAGCTAGGCTGGGGAGTTCTTTTTGATACAGTTTTGGTGCAGTTTTCAGCATATGCGTCTGTGTTGATCTTGTCTGTCTCGTGTCATATAATCCAGGACGTCTTCCATCACACTGAACAGTACTTGATGGGGGCCTCCTGGGGTGGTGAGGAAGGCCCTGTGTCTCACCCTGGCTCTGGTATTCTCTGCTTAGATAATTTAAACAAGTTATCCACCCCTTGGAGCCTCACTTTCCTCATTTGCAAAGTAGGGGTATTGATACTTCAAAGTGAGGGTATTGATACTCCAAAGTGGGGGTATTGCTAGTCAAAGTGGGGGTATTGATAACTCATCTTGCAGGGTTCCCTGAGGGTCAAATGAGAAACACAGACAGAAGTGTTTTGTAGAGCTTGGAAATGATGATAGTCAGGGCGCAGTGCACAGGCTGTGAGGCCCGCTGTCTCACGCCCAGTGCCTTATGTTCCCTCAGGGCAGGGTCAGCGCAGGGAGCCTGGGGCCTGGCAGAGAGGGCCCCTGTGTGTGCTCCCAGCCTCCCGAGCACCGTGGAGCAGCCAGGGGGCGCCGGCAGCCTGCCCAGGCCACGCTGCTGCTCCTGTGTTACCTGCCCCAGCGCTGTGGCAGCAGAGCACACTGGGCCCAGGGGTAAGAACTCCAGGAAGGCAGAAGGCAGTGCTGGAGAGGACAGGCCCAGACGTCCATCCCAGGCCTAGCTGGGTACGCGGCAGGTGTCTGTAAATGTCCGTCAAGTGGAATGAATTTGTCTAGCCCAGCTCTAGCCTGAGTGTGACCTTGAGCTAGTTCCTTTACCTCTTTGGGCCTCAGTTTCCCTATATATAAAGTGTAGATGATAATAAAACCTTTGGGTAAAAAGAGATAACACGTGTGAATCCCTCTGGGAATGAGCAAAGCACTGTTACCATTGGGAGGGCCGGAATTCTGCCACCATGAGTTTCAATTTGCTCGTATTTTCCTTAGGACTTCTGTGACTGTGGACAAGAAAAATCTGCTTGCTGTTTTACTTTCCTTCCATGTTCTTGACAAGTTTGGGTCTCATGGTTATGCCAGACTTGTGAAATAATTTCAGAAGTGTTCCCTCTGCAGTCTCTGGAAGAGTTTGAGCAAGATTTGGGTTGTTCCTTAAATGTTTAGAAGAATTCACTAGTGAGGCCCTATGGGTCCAGAGTTTTCCTTATGAGAAGATTCAATTTCCTTCACAGATAGAAGGTTCTGTATTTCTTTTTGTATAAATTTTAGAAGATTTTTGTTTTTTCAGGAACTTTTGTCCATTTCATCTAAATTTTTAACATAATGTTCATCGTATTTTCTCTTTGTCTTTTATTGTCTATGGGCTTTGTAGTGAAGTTCCTTTTTTCAGTACTGATATTGATAATTTGTACTTTCTGTTTTTTATTTTTCTTACTCTGTCTTGCTAAGGTTTAGTAATGTTTTAGCCTTTTCAGTGAAACACCTTTTATGGTGCTTTCTTCGTACATTTCTATATTTCATTAACTTATGCTTTTAACTTGGTAGTTTTCTTTCTTCTACTTTGGGGTTAATTTGGTGTTCTTTTTTACATTCTTGGGATGGGACTTAAGTGACTAATTTTCAGCATTTCTTTTCTAAAACATGCATTTAATGCTATAGGTTCCTCTCATTACATTGCTTTAGCTGTATTCCACAAGTTTTGATATTTCATATGTCCCTTGTCACTTAGTTCCAACTATTTTCTAAATTCTTTTGAGATGCCTTTGATCCATGTGCCATTTAGGAGTACGTTAATTAATATTCAAATATCTGGGGAATGCTTCGGAGTTATCTTTTTATTATTGATTTTTAGCTTAATTCTACTGTGATCAGAGAACATACTCTGTATGATTTCAATCCTTTGAAATTTGTTGGCGCTTGACTTTTGACCTGGCGCGTGAGTTTTTTATTGAAGTATAATTGACATACAGTATCATACTAGTTTGAGGTGTACATGCATGCGATCGGTTTTGATGCACTTGAGGATAATGTGTATTCTGCAGAATATCTTTCAAAAAAGAAATAATGCCAATTATGACACGTTTGCATCTACCCCAAATCACTACTTTTACCTCTGGTCACAATTCAAGGACCTTACAACCTCTATTCCCCCCCTCAACACTTTCTGGCTATTGTAATGTGTTTAATTCAACATATATTTTAAGCCCCACGAGACATTATTATTCTAGTTTTACACAGTTAATATTCATTACTTCATTTACCCTCTTAGTTGAGCTCCATTCCTTCCTCATTTCTGTGCTTCCATCTTTTTGAAGAGTTCCCTTTAGTTTTACTTTTCATGAGGTCTGTTAGCAGTAAATTCTCTCCATTTCTCATTGCTGGAAGTCTGTTTATTTTGCTTTCAATTTTGAAAGTCACTTTTTGTCGGATATAGAATGTTAGGTTGCCGAGTTTTTACTTTCAGCCTTTGGCAGGTGTCATTCCGTTATCCTCTGGCTTCTATCGTTGACATGCCAGCTGTCAGACGTACTGTTGCTCCTTGTAAAGTGCTGCGTATTTTTCTTCTAGCTGCGTTTACAGTTTTCTCTTTGTCTTTGGTTTTCAGTTTTGCAGTGATGTGCCTTGGCGTTCTCTTCGTAGTTACCCTGCTTGGTATTCAAGAGCATCTTGAATTGGTGGCTTGATGTCTTTCATCAGTTTTGAAATTTTTCAGCCTGTATCTTTTTGTTGCTTCTGCCTCATTCATTCTCCCCTTTCCTTCTAGGACTCTAGGTACCCTCATCAGACATTTTTGCCGTGTTCCCTGAATCTTCCTTCTTTTTCTTTCTGTGCTTCAGACTCAAACATTACTGACCTAACTTTCAGCCTACTAATCCTCTCTTCTGCTTTGTCAAATCAATGCTTGAGCTCATCTATTGAATCCTTAATTTTAGTGTTGTATTTTTTTTGAGTTTTAGAATTTCCGTTTGATTTTAAAAAATAGATTCTAGTTCTCTTGTTGAGTTCTCCATTTTGTCATCTATTTTTTGGAACATATTAAACATTTATTTTAAAGTCTCTGACAACCATAATATCTGGAATACCGATGGGGCTCCTTTTCTCTATTGATTTTTGTTCTGTCTCGTGGCATCCTAGACTTTTTTTTATTAAGCACTGCATATTGTGTGTGGAAAACAGTCGTGGCCCTGAATGATGTGTCTCTCCAGAGAAGATTTACGTTTCTTGAGGCAGACGGTGAGGGTAGGGGCAGCTCCCGTTGATCCAGCGTGGGGTTGAGAAGATTTCAGGCTGGGTTTTAGTCTGAGAGCTGGTCTGTTTCTGTTCTGTGCTTCCTGTTAGGAAATAGCCCTTTAGGGGTCTTAACTGAAAAACTGCTCCTCCTTTTGAAGAACTCTGAACTGCCCGGCATTATGAGACTGCCAAAACTCTGCTTGGAGTTTAGCCTCTTGGCTGTCACTTTGAGCTTGGATTCTTGGTCTCTTGCCCCATGCAGCTGAGGGATCGGCAAATGCCTCGAGGAGATTACTGTAGAGAAAATCAGGCTCACTTGTCTATGGTTCCCTTCTCTCCAGGATCTCGCTCCTCTCCTCTGCCTTGGAATCCTTGCTTGCCATTCCTTGTTCCTCCAGCTCCTGGAAAGCTCTAGCCGTTGCTCTCTGGTCAGCTTCTCAAGCTTGGTCTCAAGGGGAAAAAGTGGCAGAGTGTGTTGGGCTCAGTTAAATGTGTTTCTCTTCTCTCACCAGTCTTGTCCCCTCCAGTCCTGGCTGCCTCGGTTGTTTCCCATTGCCTTCAGATAGCTGTCCTTTTGTAGAGTCACATGCCGCTTAACGATGAGGATACATTCTGAGAAATGCATCGTTAAGTGATTTGCTTGTTGTGCAAACATCGCAGGGTGTACTTACACAGACCTAGATGGCATAGCCTACTACACGCCTATGCTATATGGTACTAATCTTATGGGATCACTGTCATATATGTGGTCCATCATTGACTGAAACATCATTATGCAGAGCATGACTGTATTTTATCCAGCTTTTATAGTTGTTCTTAGCTAAAAGGTTTGTCTGATATAAGCTCCTCTATCGTAGCAAGGAGCAAAAGTTGGACATTATTTAAAAATTTTTGAAGTTATTTTTGAATAGCTAAAAGTGTACATGGTATAAAATTGTAAAGGTGTGGAAAAGGATATCCCCTGGGAAATAACCTTGCCCCTGCATAGCCATCTACTTCCTCATCCCTCAGACAACTACTGTCCTCTTTCTTGTGTACCCTTTCAGAGGTATCTACTCATTTCCGGATCTGTGTATAGAGACTTCTCACACACACACAGATGGTAGTATGTTCACTCTTCTATACTCCATCTTTTCACCTACTATCCTAGAGAGGGTTCTGAGTCCATATTGCATTGCCTCATCCTTTTAATGACTGTATTGTCTTCCATTAGAGAGAAGTAACATAACTTATTTACTTGGGCTCCTATAGGTAGACATTTAGGTTATTTCCAACCTTTTGCTACTGCAAACATTGATGTAATAGATATCTTTATAGGGACACCATGTCATACATGTGCAAGTATATTTGAAGGCTAAAAACCTAGAAGTGGGAATTGCTGAGTCAAAGGGCATGTGCATTTTAAAAATTATACGTACATATGTTTGCTGTGGTAAAATATACGTAGCATAAAGTTTACCATTTTTCAGTGTACAGTTTAATGACATTAAGTACACTCACAGCGTTGTGCCACCATGACCACTATCCATTTCCAGAACTTTTCCATCGTCCCAAACAGAAACTCTGTCCCCATTAAACACTCACTCCCCACCCCCTCCCTCAGCCCCTGGCAATCACTAGTCTACTTTCTATCTTGATGAAGTTGCCTGTTCTAGGTACCTGATATAAGTGGAGTCATACAACGTCTGTCCTTTTGTGACTGGCTTATTTCACTTAGCCTAATGTCTTCAGGGTTCATCCATGTTGTAGCAGGTATCAGAATTTCATTCCTTTTTAAGGTTGAATAATATTCCACTGTGTGTATATACCACATTTTGTTTGTCCATTCATCTGTTTATGGGCCCTTGGTTTGTCTCCACCTTTTAGCTATTGGGAATAACGCCGCTCTGAACATTGGTGTACAAGTATCTGTTTGAGTCCCTCCTTTCCAGTTCTTGGGGGTATATACCCAGAAGTGGAATTGCTTGGTCATATGAGAGTTCTGTTTAACTTTGTGAGGAAGTAGGCATGTGCATTTTTAACGTTGATAAGTATCACCGAATTGTCCCATGTGGAGGTTCAAACAATTTACACTCCTCCCAGCCATGAATAAGACTGCACTTAGGCACTGAAGTTTTCCTTGTTTGTCTGGAAAATACTTCTTTGCTTTTGGAACCCCTGTAGCTCCTCCAAGGACGCCTGTTTGAAAACCTCAGCCACAGGGAACAGGCCCCAAGGCAGTGGTACCGCCCTGTGAGCTGGTGCCTGCTCTGTGCTCATTTGCTCAAGTCACAGCCAGGTAAACAGAGATTTGGAAGAGTTTCTTTTCTGTTTTAGCCTATATTGTACAATATTTGGTAAAATTCTTCTCCCCTCCCTTACTCCCCATTTCCTTGCTGGTATGTATTAGTCAGAATAAAAGGCATTACCGTTACCACTACTGCCCTCATTTAGAAAAATTGCCAGGAAAAACACTTCCATTATTATCATTCCTGAGAGAACGAATATTTTTTTTCATCAATATTTATTCAACCAAGAGAGATTTACATCTGCCTAGCATGGAGTCTGGTGCTAGAGTATACACCTCTCTCTGATCTAATCACAAAGGTGGCCAAGCTACTGAAAACACTTGATTTCAAAACAAAATCAGATCTATGGCCCTTAGCAGCACTTTGAGTCTTTATTTAACAAGACAGCATCCTATGAACATTATGAAGGGCATCATATCATCAATTTATCATAAAATAGGTGCACAATAATAACAGTACCGTCATGCGCCACATAATGACGTTTCAGTCAACGATGGACCACATATACGATGGTCCCATATGATTAGCACCACACGGCCTACGTGTGTAGCAGACTATACCACCTAGGTCTGTGGAAGTGCACTCTATGGTGTTCGCACAATGACAAAATCACTTAACGATGCTTTTCTCAGAATGTTTCCCCATCATTAAATGATGCATGAGTGTAGAGAGAAAAAATACTGACAGAGGCATATTCCATCAAGTCTTTTTTCTTCTATGTTTTGAAAGGGAGTTATCCTGATTATAAGTAACGCCTTATTCTCATATATAGCAATTAAGCATAGCAGTTAACAACCAGATAATCGAGTCTTCTGCCTGTCATATGTTTATTATGGAAGCTAAATGTAAAGTGTTTATTTAGCACAGTGCTAACTAGTACGTACTTAAACTGCCTACCATCGTATTATTGTTATTGGATAAATTGAAGATACAGGGAAGTATAGGAAAGAGCACTAAAACCTCCCATAATCTGGAGGTTTCTTTTAAAAATAATTTTTAAGAAATATGATGTGTTAAATTGGGTTCTCTGTTAGAAAAGGCTTTCAGGTTTGCCTTTTTTTTTTCATTTTTATTGAGGTGAAATTCACGTAACATAACATTAACCATATAAAAGTGTATAGTTTGGTACATTCCCAGTGTTGTGTAACCAACACCTCTATCTAGTTCCAAAACATTTTCATCACTCCAAAAGAAAACCCCATACCCAAGCTTGATTTTTAAACCCAGACAGAAAGGCAGCTGCTGAGCTTTGGGACAGCCCAGAGCAGCAGTCTCCTGTCCTGGCCCATAAGGACCGAGGACCGGGATCCTGGCCCACAGCATCGTCCTGTGCGTTCCCCTCGCTGTGACCAACACTGGAGTCGGAGCCTGCGCCAGCCAGCGAACACCCCCTGGCGAGCTTGGACTTTGGGTTTGCATCTCCGCCAGCGTTTTGGGGGACAGTGAGACCTGGTTTCCCACCTTCTCTCTGTGTGACGGTGGCACTTTGCCTCTCTGTCTTCAGTTTAGTCTTGTGAAAAATTGGGATTCACAATAATACCAGTGTCATGGGGTTGTTCGGGAATCACTTGAAATAAGGGCACTGAGATGAGCCCAGAAACCGCGAAGCCCTTCAGTGCTATTAGCTGCGGTCACGCCGGCCCCAGCCCCTGGGGACACTGGCTGAAGGAGGGGCGTGGAGGAGGACGGCTGGGGCGGGTACCCCTTTCCCCACGGTTCCAGTTAGGAGGGTTCCCGCGGGGACGGAGGGAGCTCATCCCTGGGCATCGGGGCCGACCTTTTGAGCGGCATGGCCTCTGGACTGGTTTTACGTCCCGGGGTCGTCCGCGGGGCTGTGTTCAGAGCCGAGTGCAGGCTGGTGGAGGCTGCTCTGTCCACTTCACTTTCCTCCCATGAAAGCCCTCTTGAGAATACAAATGAGGTCATGGACGTCAAATCACTTTGGAAGGAGCTGTAGAAAGTTCTAGCAGGAGAGGAAACAGGAGCTGGTTGGGACGTGGCTTCTGTTTAAGGAGCCGGTTGAGGTCAGTGCCACATCAGGCCCCCCGTGTACTCATAGCTTTTAAATGCCTTTTAAAAAATATTCCCAATTAAAAAAAAATTCTCAGTATATCCTTTGCAGAGGGGGCCTCCTTTCAGAGTTCAGTTGTCAGGGTCCATGTCTCACGTTTTATCTTATTTTCTAAACTGCCTTGGGGGGAAGTGCAGTGGGGAGGTGGGGGAGTCTGCCTCCCAGCTGTGTGGCCTCCACCCGCACAGGCTCCTCTCTGGGCCTTGTCCGCCTCAGCTAGACGATGAGGCTGGGGTGAGCTGGTGCCAGGGATCCGATCCTGGATCTTCTCCTTCCTTTCCCTCTGCTGCTGTCACCTGGGAGGTTGTCCTCTCCTTTGTGAGGATGACCAGCCTCCTGCTAATAGTGGACAACTCCCGATGGGTGGCCATCGTCCCCTGGGAAGGTACGAGGCAGCCCTGGGCCTCGCGGGCAGGCCTCCCCTCTGCTTCGTCGGTGGGTGTGTGTGCCTGGCTGGTGAAGGACGCGTGAGGTAAGGGAGCACGTGGGTAATGAAGAGTGGGTGGGGCCTCGGATTCCAGTCCCCTTGGCTGTTTCCGCCCCTGCAGGTAGGGGTGGGGCCTGGGGGCTGTGAGGTCTTGCGGATTTAAAGCTCTATGTGTGTGACCCTGGCATGCGAGGGGCTCCCTTTGCATCAACCGAGCACATATCTAACCCTTTCCCCAGTCCGATGGCATTTCCCTGTGACCCAGGGCTGCCGAGGTGGACTTCAGGCCTCGCTCCGGCCTCCCCTCAGCTCCACGGGCCTGTGAGGGTAGAGCAGGAGGCCCAGAGGAAGGAACTGGAGTCGTTTTTCTTCATTCCCACGTGACCATACTCCAGGATTTAGTTGGGGACCTTGAGGGTTGCTAAGCTCCCCAACTGCCACCTGGCAACAGCAGCCATCCAAGAAATCCACCCCGTACACACCTGTTGGCAGGTCCAACCCTCAGAATTCTGAGCCTTTCTGGATCACATACTCAGAATTACTTCCCAGGAAGTGGGACGTGGTCGAAGGAGGATGTGGGGGAAGATGGAGGGACGACAGCGGAGGTGGCCGAGAGAGGCCTGCACTTTCTTCAGATCATGTTCCGTTAGGTCCACCAGCCTTGTCCTCATTCAGGGGAGAGAGGGCTGCCTTTGGTCCCCCCTTCAGAGGGGAGGAAGCTGGGACCCTGGCATCTGGGGGATAGCCCAGGCCTGACCATGCAGAGCACCATAGACGGGCACCCAGCCCCGTGAGAGCCAGCAGGCTGGGTTGTCTCCCTCTGTGGTGCCCTGGGAACGTGGTGTAGGTGGGTGCTGGCTGGCTCTCCATTCAGTTGGGGGGCGATGCACAGACAGCAGCCGCTTCACTGCCCCGCCTTCTACTACAGCCCAGCACCCAGGTCACCTGTGACCAGGCAGCGTTTCTCCTTTGTGCCAGTCTTTCCCTAAGTGGGTGACCTCCTGCCCTGGAGCCGGTCTCTGAGGGAAGAACCACTCATTTACTGTGAGAGTCAGCCCTCTCTCCTGGGAGCCCCAGAGCTTGGGACTCTGGAATGCTGCCACTTCCTAAGCTCAGCTTTAGTTCCCTACCTCCCTGAATGTCCCTCCTCTGACCTCTGCCCGAGCCTGCCTCACTCCTCCCTTCGAGACCTTTTGCTGTGAGAAAGCCTGGAGTGATCTCAACCTTGAGCCCTCTTCTCTCCAGAGGTTGGCAGGGAGAGGGGAGTCAGGGCGACAGAGAGAGGGAGGGGCCAGCTGCCTCCTGGCCTGGGGTTGGACTTCAAGTGTCAGCCCTCAAAGTGCCCCTGTTGTCCAGCAGCAGTGAGGGTCGGGCT
Organism: Equus caballus; assembly: GCF_041296265.1. Taxonomy (NCBI): domain Eukaryota; kingdom Metazoa; phylum Chordata; class Mammalia; order Perissodactyla; family Equidae; genus Equus; species Equus caballus. The sequence goes on from NC_091698.1 coordinate 86,722,846, forward strand.
GGAGACCTGCCTCCTGGGGACTAGTGAGAGGGGGAGGGGCGGCGGGGATGGGCCAGAGGAGCGTGCTTCCTAGCGGCCCTGCCTTTTCCTCCTTGCGTGGCCAGGTTACCAGCACCTGATGTTGGGGGGGCAAACCCATCATCTGCTTGATGCGAGCTTCAGAGGAACGCCCCTGGCAGCCTCGAAAGATCTTGCTGTCTTAACTTTGTCTCAGAACCACCTATGAGTCTGTCTTGACATTTTTTAGTTTTTATTTTAGGCTTGAATGCCTCTTGGTTTGAGAAGAGTCACCAGGTAAATTTCCCATGGTGTGAAGTAGGCATTGGTGCCTCTGTTGCTTTCCTCTTGCATTAGTGCCCCTCTTGGATTTCATAGAACATCCTTCATTCCAGCATTACAGGACTTAGGGACACAAGTGCACATTTTAGGTAACGCAGATGGTGGGCCCACAGAGGACAGGTTGTTCCAGAGCCACAGAGGGCTCCTGGCAGTGGGAGGGCGTTTGCTGTCAGGGAGAGGCGGGCACTGGTGGTGATGGGCTGTGTGGCTGCCGCTCTGGGTCCCTGCTGGGCTCTGGAGGCTCCTGAGCCCTTGTCCCATCCTCCAGCATTCTTCTCTCCAAACAGCTGTAGAGTCTACCGTCTGGGTCCGGTGTGGCCAGGGTTGTGGTGCACCCCCACCCTCATCTGGCTGTCGGAATGAAGTTTTCTGTAGTTAGAGGGATGGTTTATTGAAAGCTTACTTTGTGCCAAGCCCCTGGCTGTTTCTCCTGGATTATCTCATTTAATCATCATGACAAGCCCAGGATCAGAGTCGGCACTCAGTCCCTTCCTCCTGGCGAGGGCTTCTGTTTGGGAGATCCGCCAACTAGGAGAATCAGGTGAGTGGTCTCTGGACCATGGCTGGCCTATCGGTATCTGTTTTGTTTGACCTGCTCAGAGTTTTCAAAATTTGGACATTCTATGTAAAACTTTATATTTCTAACTGCTTTAGAATATGGAAAGATCTGCCAACACAGGGTGCACAGTAAGACTTGCTTTCATATCTCAGCGAGGCCACTTACTCGCCACATGACCTTGAACCAGTTACTATGCTCTCTGAGCCCCAGTTCTTTGTCTGAGATGTGGGAACAGATAAGATTGTCAAAATGTCTACAAGAGAGCATTCGTGCCACAGATATTTCAAGCACTCCTCTAGGCACTGGGGATATGTTGTGAGCAGAACAGATTCTCATGGGGGAGACAGATACTAAGCGAGTCTGTGCTGTGTTGGGAGGGAGGAAGGGCAGTGGAGAAAAACAAAGCAAGGGAAGGAGCAGAGAGTGCCCGGGGTGAAGGGAGGTTGCTCTTAATATCATGTGGCCAGAGGAGGCTTTCTGATAAGGTGAGATTTTAGTAGAGACCTGAAGGCAGTGAGGGTGTGAGCCATGCAGTGTTCAGAGAGACAAGCAGTAAGCGCAAAGGCCCTGAGGTATGTTCACAGGACATCAAGGTGGCTGGTGCAAGTGGAGCAGAAGTGCAGGGATGAGAGGTAGCAGGTGAGGCAGGGAGGCGATGGAGATCAGATCCTACAGGGCCTTGTAAGGACCTTGGCTTTTCCCCTGAGGGAGACGGGAGATATTGGAGGGTTGTAGGTTTCAAATGAATCAGTCTGGCTGCTGCTGGAGAAGAGACAACAGTGGAAGCAGGGAGCCAGTTGGAAGCTATGCAGTAATTTTAGTGAGAGAGGATAGTGGCTCAGACCAGGATGGAGGTGATGAGGGGGACGAGGATTCTGGAATTGTTTAGAAGGCAGAACCCAGAGGATTTACTGCTGGGTGGAATGGGAGATGGGAGAATGGGAAGTCAACGACGGCTCTAAGGATTTTAGCCTGGAAGCAGCTAGAAGGGCAGGGTTCTGTTTGCAGAGACAGGGAAGATGGGGAGAGGCCCAGGTCTGGGGGTGTCAGGACAAGGCTGAGATGGCTCTCGTAGGCTTTCATGGAGGGCTGGAGGGGACACACTGGGGGTCTCAATGTCTGGGACTTGTTTTGAACACGTACCACGTGTCTGCGGGTTGGAGGGCCTGTGCCTGCGTTTGCAGACCCCCATGGGCCCCGCCAGGGTGAGGCTGTCCGACCCTCTAGGACAGTGCCTCCTAGTATGCTGGGGTGCTCAGTGAAAGCTAGAAACCAAACCACACCCGGGAAATCTCAGGTCACCTTTATTGCTCCTCCCCACAGATATCCCAGACCTGCCCCCACCCTCTCTTCTGCCCCAAGGCCCTCAGGGCCTTACCGGAAGCCAGCTAAGGGGAGCAAAGAGGGAAGCACCGGGTGGAAATTCCCGACTCTAGAGACTGCCTCAGCATCTCAGCCAGTGCCCTCTATCCTGGCCTGCGTGGTTGGGAATGTGGTGTGTGTTCCCAAATGGGCAGGAGCATCATGGGACGGTGGCAAACAGAGGATCCGGCAGGGGCCACGGCTGGGATAGGCTGCGATCCTGTGACTGTTAGATACACAGCAAGAAGGAAATCAGTGAGCAGCACGGGGCGAGTGTGAACAGCTGAGGGAAGGCGGAGGCAGGCGGGGCGTCAGCGGGCCCACCTGCGGAGACTTACACGTGTGTTTAGAGTTAAATTTAAAAAACACGATGGATGTGGATTCTCTGGTGACTTTTCCAGAAGTGGGAGGGAAGCTGGTACGTATGTGGCTGGAAGAATGGGGTCTTGATCTGGGGGGAGGAGCAGAGGTGGGGTTAGTGAGGACTGAGGGTAGGGGGTGGAGGTGGAGGTTGATGGACAAAGTCCTCATTTGAGAACTATGCTGTGCTGTCCTGTGGGAAGGATGGAGTCAGGAGGCCAGCCAGAACTGGTCTGGGGGCTGGGCTGGAGTGGCGGCCGTGGCGGTAGAGAGTAAAGGAAGGTGGGAGCAGCATTTGGAAAAAGCACTGGCGAGATTTACTGCTTCACTGGGAGGAGGCAAAGGGAGTGAAGGCAAACCACCATAACCCCTTACAGGTGGACATTCTGTCTAACTGGCTTGGGCCCTCATGCCCGGGGTGCATTGAGCTGCTCTTCTACTCAAGGATGGAAGCAGGGGTGTTGTGCTTCCACAGCAGACATTGCCGCACTTATCCCACTGATCACAGATGCGACCTCAGCATCCTCCTCAACACAGTGCTCCATCAGCTGCTGTGTCCCTCAGAGCTGGCACATGACCTGGACTTAGTTGCTAAAGTGTTCTAGAGCTGCACTGTGCGATACGGTGGCCACCAGCCGTATGTGGCTATTTAAATGAAAATTAATTAAAACTAAAAATCACTTCCTCTGTTGCATTAGCCTCGTTTCATGTGCTCAGTGGCTACATGTGGCTGGCTGGTGGTGCCATATTGGACAGCACAGATTATGGACCATTTCTGTGATCACAGAAAGTTCTGTTAGTGCTGTGCTAGAGGGTGATGGCTTGCCCCTTGGGCCACGTCTCCTAGCTGACAGCTCATTAACTCACCAGCCCTCTAAGGAGCACCTGCTCTGTGCCAGGCCCTCTTGGTGAGGGCTCCAGATACCACACACGTGGCCACCTTTGGGCCCAAATGGCTGTCTCCTGAGATTGCAGTCTCCTTGGCCCACACAGTGGCCCTGTCTCTGGGGACTGCACAGGAGTCCAGACAAGTGACCAGAAGTCCCCCATGCTCAGAGTCCTCTCTCCCGCTCGAGGAGGGTGAGCGTTCTGGGCTGCGCCTGGGTCTGTGGCTTCTGTGCTATTCGAGATGACATGGCCTGGTGCAGACTTGTTGGTCTGGCGCCCCCAACACTGGGATTAAGTGTGGGCCTGCTTCCCCCTTGGAGCCTGTCAACCTGGGAGGCTCTGGGGCTGCTGGCTTGGAGCCTGTTTTCACTTGGCGGGTCTTGTTTAAAGATACGCTGGTTTTGAGCTCCGCAGCCTCTCCCTCCTCTGAACTCCCACAGCCTTTGGCTGAAGAAAGCAAAGCACTCCTGCCCCACGGGACCAGTCACTCCACGTGTGACTTGACTGCCCTACCAATCCGAGCTCTGGGGAGTGCTGTTTACCTTTGACCTTCCCAGCATTTAGCTCTGGGACTGGATGACCAGTGACTGTTCTTTGAGTGACTGAGGTTGTGACCATGTCTTTTGGATGGGGGCAGCATGTGTGGGCCCCCTAGTCTAAATGGCGGCTGCTGCTCCATACACAAACGGCAGCGCTGGAGTTTCCAGATTTCACGGCTTGTGGTCCTTTGTCTTCTCATCAGGGAGAAGGGAGCTGTTTGGGCTCTGACCTCCCAGGGCGAGCAGGCCGGGTCCTACTCTTCCTTTCCTTCCTTCTCCTGCCTCTTCTGCTCGGGTTGTCAGGCCCAGCTGGGCACCTGGTGGGATCCACTGACCTTTTGGCTTCTACGTGGCCTGGAAGCTCCAAGCATCTGGATAAATCAGGACCAGAACAGACATGTTTGCGGACAGTTGTGGGTCTGCTCACGGCCTATGATGGGTTGTCGTGACGTGTGTTTGTGTATGTGTGTACATACAGCACATATGTAGGACACACGTGGGTGTACACAGGACACATACATCCTTCAAACAGACAGGCAGACTTCACATGCTCACCCCACCCTCCCCACACACAGAGCCATGGCGCACTGCCGGGCTCTCTGTCCACTTCAGCCTCCCTTCCTCTGCCCCTTCTACAAGGATGTTGTAGAAACTTAGCTCCTCGTGAGCCAAGCTCATTTATCCAAGTGCCTGCTGGCCGCCCCGCTGTAATTAACTCCTGCATGCCTCATCAGTGTCGCCTGTACTGGCTCTGGCCCCTGGGAGGGTGCTGGCCTCCTTCCTGTCTCGGTCCAGAGCTGGCACAGAGGTGAGGTCTGCCGTGAGGCTCCGCTGAGGAGAAGGGGCCTGACCGTTTCCTTCCCAGAGTCTGGCCAGGGCCCTGTGGACAGACCGCCCTGGCCAGGGCCCCCAGCTCGCCTGAGCAGCTCAGCAAATAACTGTGTACAGATGAGGAGGCCCAGCCCGGAGCATCCCGCCCCAGGCCGCTGTGGCCTCTTCTCCCGGGGACCAGGACTCCGCCCCCCCCCCCCCCCCACCCCAGTCCCGGACCCACCACCTGGGTAGGCCTGGGGGCTTCTCCCAGGATCTGGGCAGTTTTTTGCTCTACCCAGAAAGCCTACTAGAAACTTTGAGGACTTGTTCTTTCTCTTTCCAGGCTTCCTTTGGTTCTTTTCCCAAAGAGGGTCCTGGCCTTGACTTTCGTTATGGTGGTTTTTAGGATAACCATCAAAGCACTGTAGGGCCAGGGAGAGCTCCTAGGCAGCAGGTTACCCGCCTTCTTCCCTTCTTTGTGTGGAGCCACGTCTCAGCGCCCCAGGCTTCCACCTCTGGAGTTTGGCCGAATCCCCGGTCCTCGGGAGCACCCGTCCATCCTGGGGTGACTCCTGCCTGTAGCTCCTCTCGCGGTGTCTGGGGATGGAAGATCTCGACCTCTTGGGGCAGCGTGCTCTTTATTCGAATGTTTTGACTCTTAGAAAGTTCCTCCCACTCTGGACACAGCAGACTGCTCCCCAGCAGTCTAGAGCAAGTCTCATCCCTCTTCCACACAGCAGCTTTCCTCAGGCTTGCAGGTTGCTCTGTGAGGCCGCGGAGCCCTCCCTTCTCTGGGCTGCTCTCCAGCCCAGCCCACCACCATCAGATGCCCCGGCTCAGGCTCCCTCACCCCGTGGTCACTCCCTGACGGAGGCCGGAGGCCGAGGTGATCAGTTTCCTTGGAGGGGATCTGCCTGGTGGGAGGGGCGGGTCCAGCCCCTCCTCTTTCAGGACCGTAACTCCTGCTAAGGGCCAAGGGGCTGGTTGTGGTGCCACTTTATGCTGTGAATTCATTTAAAATCTAATGGCATCTCAAACAGCTGGATGTTTTTCTCTCTGGTGTTGATACACTGTGCCTCCAGCTTTCCATCTTCTTGCAGTTAGTTCTGGGGACTCGAGTAGAGATGACTCCATTTACCCTTTTTGAAGTTCATCCTGTACATTTTACCAGATCACTCTGGAGTAAAGTCCACATTAACCAATTGTCCTGGTGACATGCCGTTCACACGGTTTATGAATACATCCTCCATATCTTCTGAAATTTTCCTTCTGGAAGAGTTTCCACTTTGAACAAAGAAAGAGAGGACTAAGGGATCACCCATTTTACAGATGAGGAACTAAGCCCAAAGGGACAAAGCATGTGCCCGGGGTCACAGGGGCCTTAGGAGCCCAACCCCAGGTCAGTGACCCTGTTCTACCCTCCCCAGCCTTGGATGATGAAACCACTCTTTTCTCTCTCTGACAAGATTTTTTTTTCCAGGGGAAGATTTCCCGTGAGCTAACATTTGTTGGCAGTTTTCTTCTTTTTTGTTCCTCCCCAAAGCCCCAGTACACAGTTGTATATTCTAGTTGTAAATCCTTCCAGTTCTTCTTTATGAGCTGCCACCACAGCGTGGCTACTGACAGACGGGCAGTGTGGTTCCACGCCCGGAACTGAACCCAGGCTGTCAAGGCAGTGAGCACTGAATTTTAACTGCTAGACCATCAGGGCTGGCTCAGTATTTTTAAATTTTTAAAATGCTTTGTCTCTTCACTGAAGCTTTCTTTGGAATTTGTCATTATTATCTCCGTATCTGTCTCTTCAGCCTCCAACTTATATTCCTTCTTTTGGTCATCAGATTTTACAAGTAGCTCCAGGGTAAGGAAATGTCATTTTCCCACAGCCCAGTTTTCTGGAAAACTTCCAGAAACACTGCCACTGAAAGTCATAGTCCAAGAGTGAAGCCACCACGTGCCACAACTTCAGGGCACCATAGTCCTGAGAAAGGTGGCCTCTGTGCTCCCGTCATTTTCATAAAGGGGAGACAATGTGAAGGTGTCTGAAGTTGATGACAAAAATTCTCATGATGATGAATAATAAGCATTAGAATTCAAAATACCAGGAGTTTTTTTTTTTTTTTAAAGGTATGCTTTTTTAGTGAGGAAGATTGGCCCTGAGCTAATGTCTGTTGCCAATCTTCCTCTTTTTTTTCCCCCGGCAAAGCCTCAGTGCATAGTTGTATATCCCAGTCGTAAGTCTCTCTAGTTCTTCTACGTGGGACGCTGCCACAGCGTGGCTTGATGAGCAGTGTGTAGGTCTGCACCCAGGATCCAAACCCGTGAACACTGGGCCGCCCAAGCGGAGTGTGTGAACTTAACTACTCGGCCATGGGGCCGGCCCCCAAATACCAGGAGTTTTAAAGAGATGAAGGTGCCAGTTTCACTTCAGTTTTGAAAATCACATTACAAAACAACTAACTTAAAAAGATAAAAAAGGGTTAAGGGCAAAGAAAAAATAAAAAGATTATCTAAATTGTTGAGCGCCCTCCTTCTGCCCCCCTCCATTCGTTCGTGACAGACTTTGGTCACATTGTCTCCCTCCACTCCCACGTCTTCTGGAGCGTGATGAACGGCGTCTGTGGCCTCCTCAGAGGAAGCTGGCAGAGCGCTGGCCCTCTGCTCTTAGATGGTGTGAGTCTGAGGCCCGGGAGGGGCGAGGCCGTTTCCACCTTGACGTGAATCTCACCGCTGTCTTGTCCTCTGGCTTTGGGTTTCAAGTGTTCTGCTCCTTTCTTGTCCCCGAGTCCTGGGTGGAGAGTCCTGCCTCCTGCTCAGACATGACGTTGGAGGCAGGGCTCTCCAGCAGCGACCTGGGGAGGCAGGATCTTGCTCTGGGCGCACAGCTCAGCCTTGCTCCCACTCAACCACAGCTGGCCTTCCTCCTCGGTTTCCTTTCCTTCAAATCCTTCTCCTCAGGTGCTCCTCAAGTGGTGCTTCCAAACTGTGATGCAGGCGTGAGTGGCCTGAGGGTCCTTGAGCTGCATGGGGGCCAGAGGGTCTGCGTGGGGTGAGCCCCTGGTGACGCCAAGGACACTGCTCTGTGGGCCAGACTCTGGGTCATGAGGCCTAAGGTCCTGCAGGTGGGCTCAGCTGAACCAGGGGACCCCCTGAGCCCAGGCGTCCAGGGACTCAGCTGCAGGTTTTTGCCCCTCTGGGTAGCAGCGTGAGTGATGCCGAGCGCACCGACTTAACCACACACTCTTGGGCCCCTTGCAGTCAGTTGGGCAGAGGCTCATTGCACATGCGCTATTGGGGAGGTCCAGCATGCACCCGCTCTGGGCAAGCCCCCCTGGAACTGCCGCAGCTGGACTGTGTCGCAGCTTTGGGGTGACCCAGAACCTCAGGGCCCTCACCTTTGGCCCCACTGGTCACTTCCAGAGTCCACTGTCAGTCCCTGAGGCAGGGCCTTGCAGCATCATTCCTTTCTCCTCCCCTCAGCCTGAGAGTAGGGGACGGGGCTGACGCTCAGGGAGGGCATGCCCTGCCCAGGGTCTGCGGGTGTAGAGCCAGGATTGAACCCAGGCCTCTGCCTCCAGGCCACCCCAGCAGCACCCTCCTCCTTCTCTTCCCTGCTGACCATCAGGAGGCATTCTGGCCCCTGCCGCTGGCCCCGCCTGCTCTCCCTGGTGCCTAGGGCTGGTCTGGCCTGCCGCCCAGGCCACTATGCTGAGGCACCCACAGAGGTCTCAGCTGGGTCTTCTTCTGCAAGGGGGACCCGCTTCAGGGGTGGCCGGCCAGATCTCCCCACTCAACGGCACAAGGACTGGGGCCCACAGAAGCGTCCTGAGAAGGGTTTCTAGGGCAGCACTGTCAGGTCCTTACTATGTAAGCTTTGGGCACTTGTTCCTTCATGTTCATGGCAGAACAGTGTCCACTACAGAGGGAGAATTGCTGTGTGCAAAACATGTCCTTTGGTCAAGAGGAACCCCCCACCCCGTTCCATCAGTCGGGGAGCCCTGATTCTAGTTCTGGCTCTGCCACTGACTCTGAGGAACCTGGGATGAACCACTTCATGCCTCCATGCCTCGGGTTGGTCACCTGCAAAATAGAGGCAATATTACATTTATGAAAGTATAGGGTAGACAGGAAAGTTTTAGCGAAGAAGAGACATTTTGATATTGGTCAGTGGTGTCCATTTGCCTGGTGAGGTGCTATGTTCATGAGAATAGCAGAAAGAAGCCAGCCCAGGGTGGTGGTTCTGTCATCTGGCTCCGTAAGAGGGCCACCGCCGCCTCCACCTCCCGTCGTGCTGTGGGGCTGTGATCTCCTCTTGGCTTCCTACCTGGCCGTCGGTCTCCTTCCTCGGGTTGTAGCCAAGCAGAGGTGGGCGTCTGGAGCCCGCCCAGTGGCCTTGCACGGATCTCCTTTTCTAGAAAACTGTGCGGTCACAGCTGAAGACAACAGGATGTTTTGTGTTTATTTCCAGTTTAAAAAGTATTTTAAAAAAGCAGCAGCAGCAGCATAATAACCGTAGAGCGTTTTGAAAGATGTTTAAGGTTTTCTCTTAATTCCATCCCCCAAATTAAATTCCCCTTTGCTCTTTTGCACGTACTCTTCTGCCTTTCTTCAGAGGCGCAGGGGCCCAGCATCACTTTCACAGAATACAGTCTCATGTCCTGCTCTTCTCTCTTGTCGTTTTCTGGTGGCTGCAGTTTGCATCAACATCAGTTTTAGGGTTGCATAATCTCCCATCCAGTGGATGTGTCACAATTTAACTAGCCACTCGCTGGGCATTTGGGCTGCGTGTAGCTTTTCCACAACTGTAAGTGATGCTGCCATGACGTTCTTCTTGCACATGTCTCTTTTTGCTTCTTTTGGATTATTTCTGTTGGATAAATTCCCAGAAAAGCCATTAATGGGTCAGAGGCTTGGAACATTTTATGACTCCTGAAACCTATAGCAAATGCTATTTTAGGAAGAGCAGGCTCTGCCTCTGTGCTGGGGACAGCCAGCCACGTCCCTCAGCACTGGGACCCTGCGTAGGCTGCTCTGGGTGGCCCCTGTTCTGTCCCCCCTAGTACCCCCTGTGGGGCCCACCAGCCAAGAGTGCCTGGATCCCAGCCTCCTTCCTTCCCCAGGAACACGTGTCGGGTGTGGAGTCTTTAACCTGGTCCCTGAGAATGGATTCAGGAATCTTCTATGTGTGTATGAGCATTTTTCTGGAAGAGCCATAGCTAACATTACACACTCTTAAAAGGGGCCAGGATCCAGGAAAAGGTTTAGAATCTCTAAGATATAAGGGCGAACAAGGTCAGCACCAGTAGAGACACCAATAAAGTGAGTGTAATGAGGAGGGACGAGCACACCTGGGCAGGGGCTGGGGGCTTTCTGGAGAGGTGGTGTGTCAGGTGGGTGTTGAAGGGCGTGGGTGGAGGTGGGTGAGGAGGGGCTTGTCTACACTGGAGGGCCGCAGAGAGGAGCAGGGGGAGATGGGACCAGAAAGGCAGTTGGGTGCCACAGTGAGGAGGGCCTCGGGTGCCCTGAGAAGTGTGGCGGGTGGGGAGCCATCCGAGGGTGCTGGACGTGGGTGTCACACGGCTTAGAGGAAGGTCAGAGGCCACGTGGAAGGTGGGTTGAGAGGAGGAGTTGCAGAGCCTGGCACCAGGGAGACCCACTGAGAGGCTGTCACAGAAATCCTGGGGTTGAGACGTGGGCCTGGCCCTGGAAGACAGCGGGCAGGGGAGGGCGGCCCCTCTTTCACTGCCCACTCAGCCACTTTCCTTCCTTGGACCCCCGCCTGCTAGAATGTTCTTTCCTGTCAAGTCCCTTGGCAGCTGCCTGTTTTGCTCTTTTCTCCTTTGTCCAGTTCTGTTTGTCTTTTCTTCTGAGTATGCCTACTTACTATTTAAAACCTGTTTTATCAGAATGACTTAAGGTGGACTCTGCCTGCTTAACCTCCTGAGGTCAACTGTCAGCTTTCCATAAACCACAGGAGTAAATTGGCAGCCTCAGTTTACAACCACGGTTTCTTTCCTGTTATTTTCAAAATTGACATAGCATGATTTTCTGCTTTCAGAATTCATATAGGCATTTGGCAAAAGTTGCAGAAATGTTTAATGCAAAAAGTGAACATGCCCCATGTCCCGCCCCCAGCGGTGAGCTCTCGGCCTCCTCACTGATGTGACTTCCGAGGCCCCTATGTTTTGGGTGTCAGGGTGACACCAACTTTGCACATGTATTGCTGCTTTTATCCGGCCTTGAGTGACAGTCTTGGAGCCTGGGCTGTGCTAGGAGGGGCTAGTGGGCCACCCCTGAGGAGGCCCGGATTGTCTTCAGGGAAACTGGGCCTGTGGCCAGGGGCCTGGAGAACCTCACAGGACTGGATTGGATTCTGATGTCCCCAGCATTCCAGAGGAGCCTGGAGAGGCGTTTCTGGAGGACGGGGTTCTGAGGAGGAGTCTGAGAGGGCAGTACGGGCTGGACCGTGCAAGCTCTGGCTGCCTGGGCTGCAGCAGGCAGGCTGGCAGGGAGACAGCACAGTGCCGTGACTTCCCTAATCCTTGGTGGCCTCACACTCCTGGTGGCCTCCTCCCCAGCCGGCAGGCCCTCGCCTCCTCACACGTCTGCCTCTTCCTCACCTTAGCATGCGCCCTGGAAAAGGACCGAGGCTTGTATGGAAGGCAGGATCCTTCTTTGTGCCCCTCATCATCCCGCCTGGACTGGACAGAGCTCATGAGCCCAGGCTGAGTGACCAGAAGGGTCTTCTGCTCATCCTGGACATCCCACTCGCACTCTTAGGCCATAAACCTGTGGCCAGCTTCGAAGCCCAGAGGAAGTTTAGGCCTTGTCTTTCAGTGACACCTGCTGTCTCAACGCCCTCCGTAACTCTCCACATCAAGTGACACAGGAATAGCTAAAATTTCTTGAGCACTTGCTCTGTGCAGGTGCTGTTCTAGGTGCTTCACGGCGATGACTCACCTAGTCCCGGTTTTACCGACAAGGACACCGAGGCACAGGGAAGTTTAGTAACTGCCTGAGTCACACAGTAAGTGAGTGGCAGGCAGGGATCTGAGCCAGGCTGTCGGGCCCAGAGGCCCAGCTCTTAACCACCACCCGCTCTGGTCCCTGCCAGCCTGCACGCACCAGGGCTGCGCACTCAGGGTGGGCTGGGACCCCCAGGATTCCTGCCCCAGGCTCACTGCTGCCTCTTGACGCCCCTTCTCCTGCTCAGGACTCCAGCAGCTCCCCCGCCGCCCTCAGGAGCCAGCAGGGCCTCGGTCTCTGGCTTTTCTTGAAAATCCTCCTGGAGGCTCCCCTCCTTCCCAGACTGAGAGCTTCTGCACGGTGCCTGGGTTTGTTGGGTTCTGGGAGAAGGCTGAAGCTCCCCTCCCAACACGGGGTGGGGACGGGTGTGTGCCAGGGGCGGAGGTCCCAGCATGGCCCCGGGAGACCCGGGTGCTGCTGCCTGGGCTCAGATGGAGCCAGGGCAGGGCGCACTGCAGTTATTTTGGGTCTCATTCCTGAGCCGTAATGATGCCCAGGTAACTCGTGTGACTGGCACTCTGGACACAGCACTCCTGGACTTCCTGAGCCCCACCCACCTCACTCCTTCCCTTCCAGCAGGCGACCCCTGCAACACTGGGCAGATCACCAGAACTGTGTCACCACGGGGTCAAAGGCCATGCCCTCCAGCCACATCTCTTGTGCCCCTGCTCTCACTGTCCCCCCCGCACCCCCACCTCTCTCAGGCCAACCTCACTTCTAGCTCCCTCGCCCCACGGCCTCAGTCTAGTCACCTCCTCACCATTAGCACAGTTCTCTTGCCCCTCCACCCTTTGTGATTTCCATCCTGCAAACCTCAGCTCGAGGTTCCTCCCCGTCATCCCTCACCAGGCACTGTCATCACCGGCCTCCCCTCCTGGGGCAGGGGCAGTGTTCTTTCCTGAGAAGGCGCCCTGCCTGGGTTTCTCCTCCTCTGACTTCACCAGCTGGCACCTTCTTCTCTCAGTGTCTCCTCCTGTTTCCTGCTGCTTAGTCCCACCCTCGGCCTCAGCCGCAGGCGCAGCCCCCAGCCTCCCGGGCACCTGCCTGCAGGGCATCCCTGCATGGAGGCCTCGCCGCCTCACACTCAGCGTCCCAACCACACACCCACCTTTGCCCTCGCCTCTCTCTCCTCTCTTCCCTATTTCAGAGACTGGCACCTTCCACCCAGAGGCCCAAGCCACGGTCCCTTACCCCCACGCACAGGCAGTTACCACGTGTGTGGGTCCTGCTTGTCCCATGTCTCACAGCCGCTCTTGCTCAGCCCAGCTCTGCCTGGATCCCGCAGGAGCCCCCCGTCTCCCTCCGCGCCCCGTCTGGGAGATCTCCCTAACACACACGCCCTGTCGCGTCACACCCCTGCCTGGGCCCTCAGTCGTTAACGCAGCTTTGAGGAAGCATTCAGATTCCTGGCCTGGCACACCAGCCCCTTCAAGAGGCAAACCAGATGGAAAGGGCCAGATAGTGAGTTTTTTGGCTCTGCAGCCACATGGTCTCTGTCACAGCTGTGCTCATCTCTGCCATTGGAGCAAGAAAACAGCCATGGATGATACATCAACAGGTCAGCGTGGCTGGGCCAGTAAGGCTGCTTCTGTGAAAACAGGCAGCAGCCAGATTTGGCCCATGGGTGGCAGTTTGCTGACCCCTGATCTAAACTGTGTCTAACCCTCGAGCCGCACTTACTGCTGTTTCCGCCTCCACCGAAACACTTGCAGGTCCCCGAACCTGGTGTAATCATGTGTACACTCCCTCTGACAGGATGCTCTCGGCATCTCTGTCGTCAAGACTCAGCCCAGCGTCACTTCCAGGAAGTCCTCCTGATTGCCCCCACGCCCCTACACACACACACCCCTCCTTCTTTCTCAGTTGTCTGCTCCCCCTTGCTTGTCTTGGTGTGATCACACTGCACCACGGTGAGCAGGAGGGGAGGGGAGAGGCTCACTGGTCTCTGTAGCATTAGCACCTAGCGCTGCACCTGGCATGTAGTAGGTCTTCAGTCAAGTTGACTGAAGTCTCCGGTGATTATTCTGTGCAGGCTGGGGTGGGTGACTCGAAGCCCTGCCCTCAAGGGCACGCAGAGCAGGCACAGGAGACAGTGGGCCACGTAGGAACTGTCCCGCTTCCTGTGGCATCGAGGGTGCGCGGAGGCACAGAGCCAAGCGTGGGTTTCTTCACGGGTCTCACTCCTGTCAGCGTTCTGGAGCTCAGGTCACGACCCCGAGCCTGCTCAGTGCAAGAAGCCTGGCCTCTTGCACTGTCCTGTCCTGGGCCCCTGGCTGCTTCCCGGTGTGGGTGTGCGCTGGAAGGCCTCTGGAAGGTCACCTGGCTCCTGGCTGACATCTGTCGCCAGGATCAGGGTATTTCTTCCCAGGAGAATCCGCACCTGCAGCTACCTTCCCCACTACCCCTCTTCTCCCTCCCACAGGAGAACCTTATGCTTTCCATCCTGCCCAAGCACGTGGCCGACGAGATGCTAAAGGACATGAAGAAGGACGAGAGCCAGAAGGACCAGCAGCAGTTCAACACCATGTACATGTACCGCCATGAGAACGTCAGGTGTGCTGGCCCACGGGCTGGGGCTCCGAGAGCAGGACAGCGGTGGGGGCTTTGTGGGGTTGGCTGAGCACTGTGGGGTTCGAACGTCTTTCCCTGGGGACTAGAAGCAAGGCCATCCCCACAGTGTGAGCCTCCTTCTGCGGGAGCGGCCTTTTTGACAGACACTGGGGCTGAGACATGCTTTAGGCTGTGTGGTCTAGCCGCATCATTGTACAGATGTCGCCCAAGTAGGGAGGTGACATCTGTGAGGTCACCTGGCCATTCAGCCCTGGGGTTAAAAGCCGTGCTCCTTCCAGGAAGGATGTGTTCATCCTGGGTGCAGGAGTGAACAGCAGGGGGTTCTGGAGAGCGAGCCCCCTTAGAGAGCAAGGTAACCATCAGAGCTCCAAGTTCACCCTGGAAGTGCCAGGGTCTCACTGCTTTGGGACTTGAGGAGGGTCCTCCTCCTGCCGTGGTCCTGGCTGCCTGTGGGTTGGGAGCAGGAGCTGGCGGTGGAATCAGATGTGCCATCGGGAGCATCACGCCTGTGGCCATCCCTCCTCTTGCAGCATCCTCTTTGCGGACATCGTGGGCTTCACCCAGCTGTCGTCTGCCTGCAGTGCCCAGGAGCTCGTGAAACTGCTCAACGAGCTCTTTGCCCGCTTCGACAAGCTGGCAGCCGTAAGTGCTCCACCCCCCGACTGGCTTTCGAGATGGGGGGGCCACCCTCATGGCCTGCTCCTGTCCTCCCGGCTCCCACGGTTTCTTCCTGCCTGTCCTTCCTCTGCTTTCTTTGCCACTCCTCCAGTCGAGGAGGAACTCGGGACCACAGTTTATGCCCTGCCCTTTCAGAAATACCACCAGCTGCGGATTAAGATCCTGGGCGACTGTTACTACTGCATCTGTGGCCTGCCGGACTACCGGGAGGACCACGCTGTCTGCTCCATCCTCATGGGGCTCGCCATGGTGGAGGCCATCTCGTGAGTGGGGTGCCTCTGGGAGGGAGGGGGCTCTGGGCCCGTGGGAGGAGCAGGCCTTCCATGCTGCTCTGTCATGGCAGGCCTGGAACCCCCAAGGCCCTCATGGAGGGACCACACAGGCGTGTAATGTGGGATGTAGCGTTGGTTGGTAGGTGGCTTGGTCCCTGGCTCTGGGAAGTCGGGCTGTGGCTTCCCTTCCTCACCGCTGAGGGAAGTGCATTCCTAGTGTCTGAGGGATGCTGTCCCAGCCTTGGTCCGCACTGTTTTTTCTGCTGGAAGTTGCAGTTGTCTTGCAGTGCATCCCGCCACCTCACATTTGCTTGGATTTTCCCCTCAGGTGTCCCCCCCAATCTCTTCTCTCAGTGTTTTCTCACCATGACCCCCCAAGACAGATAGGTTCAGGGGTCCCCATGCCGACTTCTCAGATTAGAAAGTCAGTGCAGCAATAAGGTGACTCTGCCAAGGTCACGAGATGAATGGGGCGGCAGAGATGGGAGCCCTGGCCTCTGAGCTCCCTGGGAGCTGTGGGGATGGTAGACTGCCTCCCCCCTGCATCCCCATTGCTGCCACTGCTGCAGGTGGGCTGGGACCCTGGAGGACCCAAGAGGGTCCCTGCTGTTGACTCAGGGCCTCTGGTGGGCCCTGGGTGATATCACGCCCCTGAGTGGGAAGGGAAGTTCCTCGCTGAGGCGTCTCCTCCCACAGCATGGAGCCCAGGATGTGGGACGTGCACTTGGCCATCACCTCTGAGGCTGTGGTTTTGCATTTTTACCATCTCCCAGGTTAAAGCTACCTCCAGTATTGGCCTGGAGACAAATGCTGCCTTTCCCCTGGGGGCGGGGGGCTAGTTCAAGATTAGAGACTCTCCCCTCTACTCCCCTCACCATCGGGCAAAGTTCTGAATTTCATGTCTGTCTCTTCCTGGAGTCCTCAAGCGAGCCGTCCCCTCTGTGCCTGCAGCACCTGGCACACGCTGGGCGCTCAGTGAACAGCAGCTGCACAAGTGAATGAACGGGTGGTTGCAGGAGAGCCATTGGAGGTGCCTCAGGAGGAGGGCTGGGGCAGCGCCCCTCTGAGAGACTCAGCTCAGAGGCCAGCTGAGAGCTGTGGGACACCCAGTGGGCCCCTTGGCCCAGAGGGGAAGGGAGCCTGCGTGGAATTCCTCCTGCTCGCGGAGGGGCTGCCACTGTGCTGTGGGCCACACCCGGACCCCTCCTTTCTCTGTGTGCCTGGCAGGTACGTGCGGGAGAAGACGAAGACTGGGGTGGACATGCGTGTGGGGGTGCACACGGGCACTGTGCTGGGGGGCGTCCTGGGCCAGAAGCGCTGGCAGTACGACGTGTGGTCCACTGACGTCACTGTGGCCAACAAGATGGAGGCTGGCGGCATCCCTGGGTGAGCGAGTGTTCCCTCCCAGCGGGCACACGTGGGGGCCAAGGGCGGGGACCGTCCCTTCCATCTCTCAGGGCAGTGGCTGGGACCAGTGAAGGCCTTAGTGAAGGGCCCCCTTCCCACCCAGGAGCAGCGTTCCTCCTCGAGGTGCCCCCACCTTGGCCGGAGGTGGGCTGCGGCCCCTCCTGCCCGGGCCTCTGCAGCAGACTGGCCTTTCGCCCCCTTTACCCACCTGTGGGGCCGCTGGGGCTCTGATGTCGTCACAGTTGCAGCTACTTCACTAAACCAAGTGTCCCCAGAGAGCATCATTACTAGTGACAACCAGAGCAGCAGGCCCGAGGCAGCGGTGCAGCCACAACGCACCTGCACATCTGGCTTGAGCTCCATATAGAATCGGCCAGTCGGGAGGGCGGGGCAGGCCCTGCCCTCAGGGTGACTGAGACGGTGCAACCTTCCCACCTGGGCCAGGGAGCTTCCTTCAAAGGCAGTCACAGTCTCCTCCCTCCGTGGTGACTCCCCAGGAATGGGTTTATTGCCCCAGCCAGCAGGTGCTGCAGCTGAGAATCGTGCAGGGCGGGTAATGATCCCACCTTAGACTTTGGAGTTCAGAGCAGACTTCTGAATTCCTTGTCTCATTTAATACTCTCATCAGCCCATGAGGACAAAATTTTATTCCTGTCTTGTGGACTTAACACTGAGGCGCAGAGAGGGGCAGGTGCCGCCCTGCCCACACAGCTCCTTAGTGCCAGGACCGCCTGTCACCGCTCCTGGGAGCAGCACCTCTCCCTGCCCCATGTCCCCAGGAGACACAGGCCGAGCAGCAGCCTGGTCCAGCAGTGCCCGCTGATGTCCGCGGCCGTGGGCTGAGGGCCCCGGCCGGTGCTGAGGCCCCTCCCGCTGCAATGCAGGCGCGTGCACATCTCCCAGAGCACCATGGACTGCCTGAAAGGAGAGTTTGACGTGGAGCCAGGCGACGGGGGCAGCCGCTGCGATTACCTAGAAGAGAAGGGCATCGAAACCTACCTCATCATCGCGTCCAAGCCGGAAGTGAAGAAAACAGCCACCCAAAATGGCCTCAACGGCTCGGTGAGTCCCCCACATGCCCCCTGGACGAGGGGGATGGGAAGGCAGGGATGACTGAAGGAGAGCCTGTGGAGAGTTGGCGGGACTTGAAGAAGGCCAAGTGTGAGAGGTGAGGTGTGGGTTGGCATAAAAGTGATTCTGAGTCCCGTTGAGCAGGAAGCTAATGGTACCAGCTTTTCTGAGTAGAAGCCACCAGCAGCTAGGGCAGAAACTGATCCCTGTACCTCTCGTCCTCTGATGAATCTGGAAATCATTTTATTTCTTGTCATCTACCACTTCAAGACCCCACCAGTCACGAGAATCTAACAGTTAACTCCTTAAGAGTTTGGTGTCTTAGGGATGGCGTGTCGTTAGGACCGTCCCATGGCTGAGGCTTGGCCTGGCTATGAAAGCAAAGCCCATGGGGCCAGCCCTGTGGCCCAGTGGTTAAGTTCGTGCGTTCCGCTTCAGCGGCCCAGGGTTTTGCCGGTTTGGATCCTGGGTGCAGACATCGCACCGCTCATAAGCCACACTGAGGTGGCATCCCATGTGCCACAACTAGAAGGACCCACAGCTAAAAATATACAACTATGTACTGGGGGGATTTGGGGAGAAAAAGAAAAAGAAAAAAAGATTGGCAACAGTTGTTAGCTCAGCTGCCAATCTTAAAAAAAAAAAGCAAAGCCCACCCTGGTGGGGCTTCAGGGGCTGTAAATGAAGAGGTGACTCCTGACAAAGTTTGTAAGAAAACTAGACGCCTTCTCCCCTCAGTCAAACACATAAACAGAAGGTGCATCTGTTTGACCAATCTAATCATGACCACTGCTTATCGAGGACTTCTCTGCATCCATTCTTTCACTTAATCCTTGAGACAACCTGTGAGAACGGGGCTGTCGTTATGCCCACTGGACAGAGGAGGAAACAGGCCCAGAACCTTGCACAAGCTGCAGGCTGAGCACATCTAGCAGGTGGCAGAGCCAGACCTGAAACCACAGCCCGTGCCCCCAACCTGCCGGCCACATCGCCTCCCAGATGTCTCTGGGTCCCTCCCTGTGCGGGAGGTCGCAGGAACTCGGCACCGGCAGGAATGCATGGCTGGGTACGGCATGGTCTCACTCCCGAGTACTTCACTGTCCCACTGGGTGCTGAGCGTTACAGCAAAGGACGGTTGAGTATTCTGTGCTGAGTGTAAAGTCTGAGCTACAGTAAATGTCTGAAGAAAAGTAGGAAGCTGTCTGTCAGAAAGTTAGGAAATATCAGCACGGAAAGTAGAGCCCATGAATTGAGACTTGACCTGGCCACAAAGGTAATGAGTCATCCCTGTTTTTAAAGTGCTACATGCAGAACTTCACGTGTTCGTAGGACGAGTTAAAAATGTGTCTTCTAAGCTGTTCTACAAGACAATAATTGACAATAATTTAAGAAATCAGCTACCTTTGGGAAGTTATAGGAAATTTATAATGACTGGCATACAAAATTTTTAATAAATTGAAAAATGCTGTTCCTGTAAACAATTACCCACACATTTGCTTTCACTAGGGACCAGCATAAAGCAGTCAAATATACATGTTCTTGTGACAACACTCATTCTTGCTCTAATCTTGTACTTTATTTTGCTTATTTATTTTATTTAATAAACTCTCGCATGGTGCGTAATTTGAATCAAGGGTTGTTCTCAGCACCTGACAGCCCTGTGAGGGTTACGGGAAGGAACTGAGGCACAGGGAGCCTCGGCAGCACTGTCTCTATGAAGCTGTTGTGCCTGGGTCGTTATTTGGTTTTCAAATCAGAGACATGTTGAGTTCATGGGTGCATAGCTTAAAATATGAGCACCGAAGCTCTGGGCGAGTTGGACCGGGGTCTGTGCTCCGTGCCGCTGGGCCCCGTCGCTCGGATGGCGCCTGCACAGGACAGGAGCAGAGGCCATAGTCATCAAATGACTTGAAGTCAGACTTGGTTTCCTTCTTAAATGCTCCATCAGACAAATGAGTCAGCACCACTTCTCATGGAAACGTGGGCGGTGTTCTCTTTTCAAGACTTCTTTCACTGACATTTTGAGGCAATCCATGTTTTCAATATTTTTGTAAAGTTGACTTTTAACCGTTTCTTAGTGCCGCTCCTTGAAAACATCAATTCCTTGAGGTGGAAATGCTGGGTTACAGGTTCTGTACATTGAAGTTTAACCCGCATGCCTGCTCACTCACCTTCTGCCACGCTCCCTGTGCCCGAGCTGGCTCTCAGCTAACTTGTATCTTCCTTCATTTGGGAGATGAGGCCGTGATATCTCACTGTTGTCATCTCATTTCTTTAGTTGCTAGTAAGGCTGGGCCCTGGTTGTGAGCCCGGGTTGCATCTTCATACCTGACCTTGGAGGGCTTCTTCCCCTGTCTGATTTGTAGGAGCTCTTTGTTTATGGGAGAAATGAACTCTTTGTCCTATGACATTCATCAGATATCTGTCGGGCACCCGCCGCCTGCCCAGCACATGCTGCTCCCTCCCAGGGGATGTAAATGTTAGCTGCTGTGGGCTATGCCGGTTATCTTCACGGCAAGGCTGCACTGCAGCCGTCAGCCCCAGGGTGCGTGGATCCATAAACAGCTGATCACAATGATCATGAGCTTGTGTGATGAGCTCCACAGCTGTTTAGGAGGGCTCCACCTCAGGGTGTGCCTGGATGAGGCCTTGTTAACACCTCAGCAAATCTGCTCAACAGTCCCTGAGGCAGAGTAATAATGCATGAAGCTTGGGGGAAATAATGCATGGAGACCGAGACGGGAGTGAGAAGGGGACGGACGTGAGGAGCGCTGAGAGCCGCCTCACTGGGGTCCCAGGAGCAAGCACAGTTCCATCTGCAGAAACCCCTCCCCGAGGCTTAGCTGAGTAAGTGCAGAGGAGGGGAGTGGGAGGAGAATTACCACCAGGAGTCCCTTCCAAGATGTTAAAAAGCTTCCGCGACATCCCCCACCTCTACTAACCTTGTCGTCTCTCCCCCAGGCTCACTGTTTTACATTTCCCTGCTCTCAGCCGGTAGCCACGGTAGCCACGTGTAAATCTCTGTCTGTCTGCAGGGCAGGCCGCCCAGAAGTAGCGAGTCCGAGGCCAGGCGCCAGATCTTCCCCTCCGCTCTGACCTCTTCTGTCTTCCTCATCAGTCGTCAGGGCAACTCCATTCTTTCAACTGCTCAGACCAAAAACTTGGAAGATATCCTGAGCCCTCTCTACAATCCATGAGCAAATTCTGTTGACTTTTCCTACAAGATAGAGCTCCCGTCGTCCCTTCTCACACCCTCACAGCTACTGTCCCCATCTGAGCCACTGTCATCTCAGGCCTGGACGCCCTATGATAGTCTCCCTACCAGTCATCCTGCTTCTGTCCTTGCCCCACCGCCCTCCTTCTCAACACTATAGTCAGAGTGATCCTGCTAAATTATTAAGTGAAATCATGTCACTCCCTTGCTCAGAACCCTCCATTGGTCTCCTGTCTTACTCAGAGGAAAAATCAAAGTCCTACAGAGGTCAGGAAGACCCTGTATGGTCAGGTCCCTACCACTCTGTCCCTTTCATTCACTCTGCTCCAGCAGCACTGGCCCCTGGCTACTGCTCAGATACTCCAGGTGCACACCTGCTCCAGGGCCTTTGCACTGGCCGTTCCCTCTTCCTGGAATCCCCATCCACAGAGAGCCGCATGATTTGCTCCTCCAGGTCTTTGTGGAAATGTCATCCTCACGGTGACACCTCCCCTGACCTCCTCTTTACAGTCACACTCCCCAGCAATCCCTGTGTCCCCTTCTTACTTTATCTTTCTCCAGAGCACTTACTCTCTTTTTAGGTACTGTTTGTTTTGCTTGCTTACTTTGCTGCCGTCTGCCTTTCTTCACTAGAATGTAAGCTCTCAAGATCAGAACACTGTCAATATCCCCAGGAGTTAGAGCTCTTCCTGTCACATAGCTGGTACTCAGTAAATAGTCAGTAAATGAATGAATGAACTGTTCCTCTGTGTTACAGTGTTTAACTTATTCTGTCAAGGAAAAATATTAATCATTGGGGAAACTCGTTTATGGAATTTATTCAGACTTTTGGAAGGCATTTGACAGGGCTCTACACCAAAAAAGACCTCTGTGAATCACTGTCATTGACTTATTGTTTTAGAAATAGGAGTTGGAACAATTGGGTCTTTCTCTGATTAAAATAAATTTTAATAGTGGAAATTACTCCTAGACAATTACAGCATTTAAAAAGTAATGTTCTAGAGGAGGAATCGAATAGTGAAATTTCTAAGTCGATGGGGCTTCTAAACTCTGGTGGAAGATTCCAGACTAACAGTAGACCACTCCTAGGCTGAGGTCCCTGATGGCCACTCCTTTCTGCTGCAGGCCCTCCCAAATGGAGCACCAACTTCTTCAAAGCCCAGCTCCCCTGCCCTCATTGAGACCAAGGAACCCAATGGGAGTGTCCACACCAGCGGTTCCACATCTGAGGAGCCCGAAGAGCAAGATGCCCAGGTATGTGCAGGGCTGAGGGCCAGGCTGTGGGCAGGGGACCGGGAGGCAAAAGTTGCTGTAGCAAGAGTCCTGTACTGAGAGTAAGAGACCTGGCCAGTAGCCCAGGCTCGGCTGTCTTTCAGCAGTGGACTCTTGGTCAGATCACATGCACACACACGCGCACACACACACACCTGACCCCACGTCCTCCTCATCAGTTACATGGGGTGGGGGTGGTTTAGGTCAAAATAGACGCTTGCCTCTGAGGCCTTGTCTGGCTCTGATGTCCTAGAATCCTGTAGATCTGAGGGCAGTGAGGACATCCATGGAAAATTCTATAGATCTGTGACCGTTTTGGAAGTGAGGCTTCAGGACTGGGTCACCTGTCTGGCTGGGTCCAAACTCCACAAGTCTCATGCAAAGATAGGGGGTTTCCAAAGGAATTACATGCTGCCTCCGAGGACAGGGTCTCTCTTGGGAGAATGTCCAGAATCTGTCCATTGCTAAAGAGCTCCCTGCGTCTCCTCACTGATGCAGGCGAATGCTCTGGAACAGGAATCTCTGCCTTGTCGGGGTTGCTGTGAGCGGAGGCAGCATGGCCGTCTCCCTGTGAGGGACACAGAAGACTTGCCCCGGTGCCTTTGGGTCAGGTGCTGGGGACAAGGAGGCAGACGGGGCTAAAAGTAAATTGTGATTTTCTTGAGCACCACAACATTCAGTAACTTGTCCCGATTGTGATTTTTTTTGATAGAAAGTGGAAACACAGACTGGATGTAACTCACTCACAAGAATGACAGAGTTTTATAGCAAGCAGCCTGTGGTTTTTCCTGTCCTCACAATTAGCCGGCGTAACACTGCTCCAGGCTGTGCTTCAGGGACAGAGGTTCCTGGTGCTGGAACAGACCATCCGCACCATTTTACATGGGAGGAAAATGCGGCTGGAGGAACTTGAATTATATGGGGTCAAAGTGTCAACCAGGGGCACATCTGAGCTTAAGCGTGGGCTATCTTGATTCTGGCTTCCAGATACACTCTTGGACCCATACAGACAGCTCTGAGGAGCCCAGTCTTAATTATTATTTGGACTGATGCCTGTGTGATCACGGTCTGGATTCATATTTATGGAGTTGATCCTTTTCCTTTGTGACTGGGAATAAATACGGAAGTGGGTAGCCCAGCCCCCCCACCCCACTAGCAACAAGGACATTGCTTTCTCTCCCATCGCTTTCTCCCTCAGGTCTTCCTCTCCAAATGGATGAGATGTGAGCTCCTTTAAGAGTTCCCTTAAGCCCTTAGGGTTGGGGGTCAGTCACATCCCTGAGGATGCCATGTGTATGGCTGTGTGACACCCGCATCCTCGTAGCAGGAGGTGCCAGCACAGCACAGACCCAGCAGTGGTCTCAGACCCGCAGGTCTCTGGCTTGGGAGCCAGGTGGCTGTTCCCCGGCAATGCTGCCATTAGTGGGCGATCACTGCAGAACTTCCTTTAGAGCCCACAGGGCCTGAGACCCAGAATTGCAGGGAAACCAGGAAGGACTGTGGCTTTGGGTCCAGAACCCCCGCCCCAAGCAGGATGGAGCCTTCTGGGAGCACTGCGAAGACTTTTCCCAGAAGATGGTTTTGACAGCCAGGGGCTAGTCCTGGTGCATGCGATCTCTTTTTTCCTCTTCCTCCTCCTGCCCCGTCTTTCCCCGACCCCGACCCCCGCTCCATCTCACCGGCCCCCAACTCTGCCCGCTGCCCTGTAGGCTGACAACCCCTCCTTCCCCAATCCTCGCCGGAGGCTGCGCCTTCAGGACCTGGCCGATCGAGTGGTGGGTGCCTCTGAGGACGAGCATGAACTCAACCAGCTGCTCAGTGAGGCGCTGCTCGAGCGCGAGTCTGCCCAGGTGTAAGTGGCCCACAGCCTCTCGCCTGCTGCCCTCAGCTCCACCTTATCAGGCCCTACTGGGGGAGCCAGGAAGTTAGTCACCTTAAATACAGCCCCTCCCTGCTAGGCCGAGGCAGAGGTGGCATGTGTTTCATGGGGCTTGTTTCCACTGCAGAGTGAAGAAGAGAAACACCTTTCTCCTATCCATGCGGTTCATGGACCCTGAGATGGAAACCCGCTACTCGGTGGAGAAGGAAAAGCAGAGTGGGGCTGCCTTCAGCTGCTCCTGCGTTGTCCTGCTCTGTGCGGCCCTGGTCGAGATACTCATTGACCCTTGGTGAGGGAGGGACAGTGGCAGGAGCCGGTCAGTGGCCAGGGGAGGATGAAAGGTGTTGAGCTTCCTAGACCAGAGGTGTGAGGGATGTGGGCGCCTCCACTGGAGCCAGACTGATGTAGGGGCACAGGCTTCGTCTCTGCTCCCGACCTCCCACTGGAACAGCCCCAGGGCATGCTGGGACTGTACCCTGGACCCCTTCCTTCTCTCTGCCCCTGGGTTCTGGAATAGCATTGGCATCAAAATGGGGATCACTCTGGGGCTGAGAAAGCTAAGGGACAGGGGGGTCCAAGGGGATGGAGACCTTGGCTGGATGGCCGAGTGGTTCTGGGACAAGGAGATGGGGGATGGGGATACTCCTCAACCTCAGTCACGAAGGCTGATCCGGCTCCCTTTTTTGGCTCATCTTCATAAAGATAGATTTTAGGCTCTGGGTATAGCCTGATCCCCTCTCTCACAGCAGCAGGTCCTCTGGGGCAAGGTGGGTGTTCTGGAATCCTTGCCCCAACTGTTGAAGGACGGCTGCCACCCTTCCTCCCTCCCCATGGCCGATGAGCAGCTCACTCCTACTCAGGGATTGCCCATCAGAAAGGAGGGGCTGTGGAGCCCTGTCTGATTATAGTTCGGGGAACTTAAAGAGCCCTGGACTCAGTCACATGGTCCTAGGTTCTGGACACATCTCCCTTGTCTATTTGTTGTATGACCTTGGGCACATTACTAAGGGCTCCTGGAGTTATCAGTTTACTTGTCCGTAAAATGAGAATAATATCTGCCCTGCCCTAGCCAGCTCTCAGGATTATCGTGAGGATCAGATTCATTCACTTCACAGATGTTTACTATCTCCTTTGTGCCTGGGGCTGAGGTCTAGGAATATACAGTGAACACAACATGCCACATATCAAATAATCAAAATGTATGCAGACAGGGACAAGTGGCATGGATAAAAGTATGGCCTGGAAGGGAGGCGGGATGCTGGTGGCGAGTTTTGTTCTGTTTGCATTTTTATATAGGATGGTCAGAGCAGGCCTCACTGACAGGGAGATATCTCACTAAAGACCTGGAGGAGGAGGGGTAAGAAGTGACCAAGAATCAGGCACTGGATTTAGCAACATGGAGGTTTCTGGGGCTCCTGGCAAGAGCACTTTGAGTGGAGGGGTTGGGGTGAAACCAAATGGGAATGGCTGTGAGGATGGGAGAGAAGGATTTGGGGAGACCAGGTTTCCTGGAGTTAGTGAAGGAGCATGGACGCGGAAGGCCCTGGTCCCCTCCGTGCAGTCGTCACAGGTAACTCAGCAGCCCTCGGCAGTAATGGAGCTGCTCTGTTCCAGTCTCTCCTTTCGTCATGGCTGCATGGCGGAGTGCCCAGCCCTAAGAATCCCTTCCCAAGTTTTTACTGGACTCTGCCCAGGGCATCTACGAGCCTGCCCTTCCCTGGGAACTGTCCCAGTCAACAGTTACCACTGGGGAAGGTTGCACGTTCCCAGGCCCTGCACTCAGCTGGCAGCGCCCTCACCCCCGAGTCAGGGCCTCTGTCCTGTCTGTACGGCAGGCAGTAATGCCTCCCGGGCAGCCATGGAACTTTCTGGGTACAGGCCCATGCCTTCTGTCTCCTTTCCTTTACTCTGCTGGCCCCTCATCCAGGCTCACTACTCCCTCCCTAATTGTCTTCTCCCTGTTACAGGCTAATGACAAACTATGTGACCTTTGTGGTTGGGGAGGTTCTGCTTCTGGTCCTGACAATCTGCTCGCTGGCTGCTATCTTTCCCCGGGTAAGAGGCACTCTTCCTTTTGGTTCAGAAGCCTCTGGAAGCCAGCATCACTCCCTGTGAAAGTGGGTTTGATGGAGTCATGTGGCCCATCAAATCCTATGCACAGACTGTCTTCTGTTAGGGCGGTTGGGCACTTACCCACTCATTCCACAGTCAGTCAGTCATTCGTGTCAGCTGAGCACCTACTCTGGGCTGGCTCTGGGGGGCTCTGACAGTGGAACGTGCCTGCATGAGGAAGCCAGAGTCTAGATAAACAGGAACCACTGTGAAAAGCAGTGGAGGCCCAGCTGGAAGGTGGGTTGGCCCTGATTATGGAAGGGCACTGAAAGCCAGACAAAGGGATTAAGACTTTCCCCTATAAGCACTGGGGTGCCAAGCAGTTTTTGACAGTATTACAAGGGAAAAACAGTGTTTTAGGAAAATTAATCGGGCAGGTAGCTTGCCAGATAACCTGGAGAATTTAGGTATAGTGACCCAGGAAAGGCAGGAGTAGCCAAGCAAAGATGGCTGGCCCTGAAAATTGTTCCCTGACCTGGCCTCGCCGCTCGCAGACGGGGAGTGGGCTCCCGCCAGCTGGTGCTGCCCACAGCCTCCTGGGCTGGTCAGTGTCTGCTCCTGGAAGGAGTCCGCTATGTGGGAGCCGTGCTCTCTCACAAACACCTCATGCAGGACTGACACACAGCACCAGGATTCCTGCCCTGTCCTCGGCCCTGCCGCACTCTCAGTTTTTGGTTGGCTCACACGCAAAGCACTACTTTTTAGGTTCCTGGGAAGTATGGGAGCAACCAGAGTCGTTAGCAGTCATGTTTATAGGAGGAAAGGCTGTGAGAAGTTCATTGCCCTTGAAATTCCATTCCTTCTAGGCCTTTCCTAAGAAGCTCGTGGCCTTCTCAACATGGATCGACCGGACCCGCTGGGCCAGGAACACCTGGGCCATGTTAGCCATCTTCATTTTGGTTATGGCCAACGTTGTGGACATGGTGAGCACCTGCTGTCCTTGCTGAAGGGACGCCCCGCTCTCAGTGGAGAAAGGCTTCCACTGGCCAGCGTGGGCAGTTTGCCAACCAGTTCCTCCACCATTAGACACGGGTTTGAAGTGGCACTTAGGTTCTTAAATAGATCATCCTTGCCAAACGGAGGGGGTCTTCTCTCCAGGAAACCTGAGACTGACTTGCTTCCCCCAGCTCCTCGCTCTCCCAGAGTCCAAGAGTGCAACACTGAGCACCAGGTCCCATGCTAGGTGCTTCACATACATTGACTCATTTGATCTTTACAATAATCCCAAGAGGTCAGTATCATTATCTGCAGTTTCCTATAAAGAAACTAAGGCTCAGAGAGGATAAATCACTTGTTTTAGGTCATACAGCCAGGAAGTGACAGAGTCAAGGATTGATGCAGTTCTAAATCCCAGTCCTGCGTGTTCTTCTTCCATGTCTCACTGCTCAGGGGGCCCAGCACTCCTAAGCATTCTGCGTATCTTAAGTATTCGCTACAGTGTGGCTAGTGTCAGGTATCCATCAGGACCAGGCAGGTAAACCTGCTCCCCTAAAGGAGCTCTCCTGTTTGGCCTTCATCCATCTGAACAAGGCTAGACCTTCCTAGAGGGAGGTTACTGGGGAGAGAGGCTTCACGGAGCCCAAATGGCCGGGCTGCAGACAAAATCATCTCTTCTCTGCTCTCCTCAGTTCATGGAGAAGCTGCGGATTCCATGTGGGGGCTGCCAGATGCTTTCTTGGGGAGCAGGGCCAGCAGTTGGAAGCCCAGATCTATTGAGTCAGAGCCACCAGTCATTTACTGAGCATTGAGTGCTTGGAGCTGTCGCTGACACTCCCTGCTCGGTCGTCACAGCTCCCTCCAGTTTTGGTAGTACTATATATGCTCTCTTAAAGAGAGTCCTGCTTTCTCCACGTCTGATGTTATATTATTTGTTTTATTTTCTTTAACAATTTAAGCACAGAAAAAACAGCTCGGAGACTTACTCTGGCAGCAGCATAGGTGAAAAAGCCCTAGGGCAAACTCATCAAAAGTCCACCTGGAATGAGGAGTTAGGACCCCAAAAGCTGACATGCCCCTGGGTTACACGGTGCCCACAGCGCTGGAAAGAGAAGCCCTGGCCTCTTGCATGTCAGAACACACCTGAAGCCTGGAGCCCAGGTCTGGGGACACAGTGCAGGACACCTGGAGATCCTGTCACTGGTGGAGGGTGACAAACTAGGGAGGCCTGAAACCTTCACATGCTGACATCACATGCTGAGAATCTCCCCAAAGCAGACAAGCCCCAGTGGGTGGAAGTTAGAAAAAGTGGGTGATTCAGTTTATGGATGCACTTTCTATTGATGGCATCTGCCCAGCACCGGGACCGGTGACCAACCTCCAGAAATGGAAGCGTTTGAGCAGAGGCTGCTGCCATAGCAGTGACACCATGAGGGGTGGTTGGCTGCCTGGCCCCACGGCCCCTCCTTAAGCAACAGTGTGATGTGGACAAGAGCATGTCAGATTTGAAACCTAAAGCCTAGACTCCTGGTTCTGGCTGTACTGCTTGCTAATTGTGCTGCTTTGGCCAAGTGTGCCCCTCCGAGTTTTCTGTACAATGGTGGCCATACTAAAAATATTCAGAGAATTTTCATGACCATCAATGAGAGGATGGTAAAGCCCTTTGTGGGAATTACTAACTTGTGTATTATTATTCCTGAGTAAATGTTCCCATCTTTCTTGGTGTTTCTGAGGGAGCTGTGGGAAGGTGGGAAATGGCAGCTGAACGTACACTGCCATGACACAGCCTTCTCTGACCAGTGTCTCCTGTTCCCTTGCACCCCATGTTCTCCCCCCACGGTCCTGGCCTCCAGCTTAGCTGTCTCCAGTACTACACTGGACCCAACAACAGCACCATGGGGATGGAGGTGGACGATGGCTGCGTGGAGAACCCCAAGTATTACAACTATGTCGCTGTGCTGTCTCTCATCGCCACCATCATGCTGGTGCAGGTCAGCCACATGGTGAAGCTCACACTCATGCTGCTCGTCACGGGTGCTGTGGCCGTCATCAACATCTATGCCTGGCGCCCCATCTTTGATGAATATGACCACAAACGTTTTCAGGAACATGAGTAAGATGAAGCCTGTTTGGGGATCTGTATAGTCTCCTTCCACCCACCCCCCAACTCCCTGTTTCAAGGTCATGGCCTGCATGAGGTGGCTTTGTCTTTAGAGCGCATCAAAGGTTTCTATGGGATTCAGGGTTCATGCTTTCTCAGACATGCCACTGGTGAGCTGTGATCCTGGGATAGATCCTTTGCAGCTTGATGAGTGGAAGATTGGGTTACCTCAGTGCTTGGCTGGGCTTCAGCCTCTTGTACTCAGAAGGGGCCTCACTGTGCTATTATCTGTCCAACAGATTGATTGCCTTAGAGAAGATGCAAGTGTTTTCCACCCCTGGGCTCAATGGCACTGACAGGTGAGGGTGACTGCTCTCCCCTCCTGGCCTGCACTGACAGCCCCTTTCTTCTAGAGACAGGGAATACCATGAACCAAGCCCCGGGGCTCCCCCTCACAGAGGCATATGATGTGGGATGTTCAAGTTACAGAGGGTAGGATGTGTCTCTAGCAGGGCTGGGGCAGAGGTGGAACGATTTTAGTGTGACCCGGCCATCCTGAGTCAGAGAGAGGAGCTTGGAGGGCAGCAGCAGTGTGGTTCAGAGGGTGGGATAAATAGCTGGGTCAAGGTGAAGAGAAGGAACTGCCAAAAGGCTGGTAGCTGCAATTAACTGGCTGGCAGGACAGACAGCAGAAAAAGGAGGAAAGAACGCTGATTCAAACCAGAAGACCTGGATTCTTGCCTGCCATACTGATCCTCTGTGGGGCCGCAGGCACGCTGGTTTCCAGATTTCCTCTTGAAAAGGATATTGGACTAGAAATTCTCCAAGATCTCTTCTAGCTCTTAGAGTTAGAATTTATGATTAGAATTTTATGATTCAGTGACTTGACTGGACCTTCAAATAAATTTTTAAAAAATTGATTACCTAACAGGAGATGGATAGAAGTCTTGAATAGATGCTTCACAAAAGAAATCTAAATGACCACTAGTAAATGAAAGGCATTCAGGTAATTAAGGAAATGCAAATTAAGACCACAACGGAAGACCATTACACACCTACCAGCTTGGCAAGAATTAAGAATTCTCAATCAAATACAATAGTAACTCATACAGTTCTGATAGTATAAACTGGTACAACCACTTTAGAAAACCAATTGGAATTGTTCAGTAAAGTTGAAAATAGACCTGTGACCTGGCAGTTCCACTGCTCATATATACCTTAGAGAAATTCATGCACAGGATATGTCCCAGGATATGTGTACATGAATGTTCAGAGTCACACTGTTTGTAACAGCCACATAAACACACAAACATCCAAAACAAAACAATCCAAATGACATCAATAGTAAATGAGTACATAAACTGTGGTATATTCATGCAACAAAATACTATACAATAATGAAAATAATTAACTATAGCTCCACACACAAATATGATGAAAGTTTTAAAAACGCGTGGTGAAATTGTGCCCTAGTCCCATCACTGTGATGTTAGTCTCCTCTCTCCAAATTCCTGCATGGTTACAGCTACTTCTGTGGTCAGGGGATGCAGAGTTTATTAAACATCTGGGGAACAGCCTGATGTGGATTCCAAGTGCAGCCAGGAGGGGTCAGGGGTTGGCTGGCTGTTAGACAGGAGCCCAGTGATTTAAGAAAGCTTTCCTGCCCAGCAGGGTCCTCACTGCAGCTGTAGGGTGGCCTTTTTTGGTTAGGTGGGCAGGACTCGATGTGAAGATGCTTAAGGAGCTGGGCGAAGTTTCTGGGGCCTCAGGTGACAGGAAAGAGCACAACCCAGTGAGAGGGAATGAACTCCCTTCCTTCCAAGAGGGTAGCACAGGTGCTCTTTCAATTGCATTACTCATGCCCCACAGGCTCCCCCTGGTGCCTTCTAAGTACTCGATGACAGTGATGGTCTTCATCATGATGCTGAGCTTTTACTACTTCTCCCGCCACGTGAGTGCCTGCACACCCTCCTCTCCTCTCTCGCAACCTACCAGGGCCTCCTGGGAAGCAGTCCCAGAATCTGAGAACCCAAGTTCCTATGGAATGCTGGATCCCTTCACTCAACATGGCATGTGACCCTGGTCAAGCCACCCCTTATCCATTTTCTGGTTTCTTCCTTAGTAATACAAGGAAAACATTTCCTTACCTCTTCTTTCTGACTTCCTCATGCGGACGGAAGCATGGGGGGAGGGACTCAAAAGCCTGGATAAAATCTGTAGTCCCCAGGCCAGGAGCTCATGGATCTTCACTCACCCTGGCTCTGGAGGTCACTAACACACTGACCATGGAGCCAGAAAAGGAAAGAAGCAAATGAAGTTTTTGTTTGGTTAAAAGGAAAAAAAAAGGAGGGCCAAGTATCCATGCAAGGACTTAGTGCTCCATGTTAGCTCAAGTGCCACCCAGTGGTTTGCCAGGGGAAGTACAGCCTTCCTAAGCCACTTGGCCTAATGGAGCCCGCTAGAAATGGGGACTCCTCCCTGGGCTAGGAGATTCCACTGCTGCCACCACCCAAAAGACAGCTGTAGCTAAAATTAGGTCCCAGGAGGCCCCCACATCCTGAAGGCCTCTTTGATCTCTGCTATAACCACAGAGGCTGGGATCCTCGCTGCAGCTGTAGGGTGGCCTTTTTTGATTAAGTAGATCTTTCTGGTATTATTTCCTTTTCCATTTAGCCATCTTCCTTCTAGTTTTTCTAAGTGGAGCCCCTCCATTTAAGTTCCCATTGTTCATCTTCCCATCAGATGGCCAGCTTAGAGCACACACCTTGCCTTGCCTCTGTCTGTGTCCGTAGGTGGAAAAACTGGCACGGACACTGTTCTTGTGGAAGATTGAGGTCCATGACCAGAAGGAACGTGTCTATGAGATGCGACGCTGGAACGAGGCCTTGGTCACCAACATGTTGCCTGAGCACGTGGCACGCCATTTCCTGGGGTCCAAGAAGAGAGATGAGGTGAGGGGTGGCCTCATGTCCAGAGTCATTTCATCTGGGTTCCTGCCAGGGAGCCCCTCTGGGCCAGGCCTTTTCACAACATGGCATTAGGGCTCAGGCAGGGCTGGACCCAACCAGCAACTGCAGTATAAGCAAAAGAGGAGGCTTTCACAGGTTTTTGTAAAGGGCACTGCGATACAGACATTTTTCTGTGGGCCACACGTCTCTGTGAGGCCCCATTTCAGAAGACAAGGCCTTGGCTAGAGCCCGCTTATCAACTGTGACCTCAAATAGAATGGTTCTTATGGCTCACCTCCTAACTCTACTCTACCCTCTTTTTCAGAGCCGGGGCTGTTACAGGGACTAGAGAAGCTCTTTTTATTTATTCCAAGTTGTGATAAGCTACTTTCTAATTATTCAAAGTTGGAATAATCTGGGAGATGTTTGTGTCCAAGAAGCTGGTTGCACCTTTCATGGGTGTAGAAGAGAAATTCATCTCTGTAGCACATTAGTCAGCTGGTCAGACTTCGAGCACTGGGCCCTGCCTCTTTTTAGGAGCTGTACAGCCAGTCTTACGATGAGATTGGAGTCATGTTTGCCTCCCTGCCCAACTTTGCTGACTTCTACACAGAGGAGAGCATCAATAATGGCGGCATCGAGTGTCTGCGCTTCCTCAATGAGATCATCTCAGACTTTGACTCTGTGAGTGCCCATCCTGCCCCCCTCCTCCTGCCACAAAGCCAGCTCGTTCCAGATTACATCCCAGGACAGGCTGCAGAACTCAGAGAGAAGTTGGAGAGTTACTCTAGCTGGCTGTTTTTCCATATAAGCCCCTCCCCATAATTAATATATGGGCTTCTGCAGCCATCTGGAAGTGTCAGGTCTGAGGGGTGATGTGGGAGCCTGGGAAATCACGTACAAGTTCATAGGATAAGGACTGGCCAAAACAAGATCTTAAGCTCCTCTGCTGCCTCCTGTCCTCAAATTCAGTCAGTAAACATTTATTGGGTAACTTGTATAACCAGGAAAAACGCTTTTGCATATGTGCTCAACCACCCTAGGAGATTAGCATTTATATCCCGGTGTTACGATTGTAGAAACTGAGGCTCAGAAAATCAGAAAGTTTGGGGCCAGCCCCGTGGCCAAGTGGTTAAGTTTGTGCGCTCCACCTTCAGCAGCCCAGGGTTTTGCCGGTTCGGATCCTGGGCGCAGACATGGCACCTCTCATCAGGCCACAGTGAGGCAGCGTTCCCACATGCCACAACTAGGAGGACCCATTAACTAAAAATATATACAACTATGTACTGGGGGATTGGGGGAGAAAGAAAAAAAAAAGGAAAAAAAAATCAGAAAGTTTGCCCAGGATCATGTAGCAGAATAAATAAAGCTTTTATAGGAACGCATCTCTTGGATGTCTTTTGGAGCTGTCATTAACAGGCAAATCTGTCCTTTAGTTGGCTCATTCATCTCCCGTGATTCTGCTGACAGTTCTCTTCCTTCATACTGGCCTCAGCTCCTGGACAATCCTAAATTCCGGGTCATCACCAAGATCAAAACCATTGGCAGCACCTATATGGCAGCTTCAGGAGTCACCCCAGATGTCAACACCAACGGCTTTACCAGCTCCAACAAGGTATCTGACCACCTCAATGGCTGGAGGAGAAGGGGCTCTGCAAGAGACAGGCAGCCCATGCCTAGCATGTGGGGAATGTGAAGTTACAAGAGTAGCTAACATTAAGTACTGCTGTACAAAGCGGTCACAGACACCGCTAGCACCACGCAATGCAAATTTAAAATCAGGGTTACTGAGAAAGTTTAATGAGCAGAAAGAGTAGCACACACACCCACCCACTTGTTCCACAGCTTAGGCCAGGCAGGAGCTTCGTGTAACTGTGGCCATTCCTCCTTAATACTCTATACGTTCGTAAAGGCTGAGGAGCAGGAACCATCTCCACAATTATGTAACAATGAAATGTCAATGTTGGGAAAGTGGTTTTGTTAGAAAAGGGGAATCTTGAGAGCTCACTGGCTGCCATCAGCCTGTTTTTTTTAATTAATTCAGACCCATGGAGCCAGCTCTCTAGCTACCACGACAGGAAATGAGCTGTGGGGTCCCTGGTCCCAAGGGCTGTTCTTGAAATGTTATCCTATTTGATCTTACAAGTGTCTTATAAGATGAAAGTACTACTGCTATCTCCAGTTTACGGATGAGTTTAAAGAAACATGTCTAAGATGTGTCATCACCCTTAAGTTCTTGCAACCTAGTTGAGTCAAAATGAGGACAACTATCCCAGCTTTAAAGACCAGGCTCAGATGAGGCGGAGATGAGACCTGACTCACGATCCAATACAGGGCAGACAGGAACCGGCTGGGCTGGGTAGGGGTTTTCTTTGCCACTACTATTGCCCAGTTTTTGCCCTGGACCTAAAGGGACAGAGGTGAACTTTGTCACAGTGACAAGTCACAGCTAAAGAGGTCGCTGACTCCTTTGTGAGAAGAAGTGGAGAATAAGACCTTTAACTAGCTGGAGGGAGGGATTCACCTCCAGAATGTTGTTCAGGGAAGGCAGGTGAGCGCTGCTGCCATCATGGCCCAGACTGGCTCCTAATGCTTTCGCTGCTGCTCTCTGCACAGGAGGAAAAGTCGGACAAGGAGCGCTGGCAGCACCTGGCTGATCTGGCTGACTTTGCATTAGCCATGAAGGATACACTTACAAACATCAACAACCAGTCCTTCAACAATTTCATGCTGCGTATAGGTAAGGGTTCAAAGCTTGCTGGCCCCTTGCTCCCTTCTGCAGGGGACTCAGCAAATCAGCAGGAAGGACTCGAGGCCTGGAGAGAACTGAGGCATTCAGGTTGGGGAGAGTCACGCTCACAGAGCTGGAAGGGACCATAAAGATCTTCAAGTCCAGTCTCTTCTAGATGATCAAACTGAAAATGTGACTCAGGAAAGGATGGGCAGCTGCCCCTGGCCCATAGTGCCCACAGTGATATCCTTCCTTCTGAATCTGGCTGCACAGTTTGCTGTCTGCCTTTCCAAGGGATCTTCTACGCCTGCTGAGGGCTTTGCTTGCCCCAGTCCAGCCCGTTAGGTAGGAGTTAATGTCACCTGCTACCCTCTACTGGAAAGAGGTCTCACACCTTCTGGGTGAGGTCATAGGAGACGTGAAGTACCAGGTGTGTTAGGAGAAAAACTAGCAACTTCCATATTGAGTAAATTAATTCATGTATTGGGTGCAGCTGACATTTGCCAAGCTGAGTGAAGACAGGATAAACAGGAGACTGGTTTCTGCCCTTTGGTGGCTT
This sequence comes from Equus caballus, assembly GCF_041296265.1. Lineage (NCBI taxonomy): Eukaryota > Metazoa > Chordata > Mammalia > Perissodactyla > Equidae > Equus > Equus caballus. The sequence continues at coordinate 86,758,480 of NC_091698.1, forward strand.
AGAGAGACAGCTTAATGAGGAATATGATATGTTATATAATTAGGAGCTTGGTGGTTGGAATCAGGTGGCAAATTCTATGAAAGAGGAGTTGGTGGCTTCTAAGAGATAGTAAGGTTTGGTGTGTGGCTGTCCTGAATTTTATACCCAGGCATGAACAAAGGAGGGGTACTGGCTGGGGTCATTGGAGCCCGGAAACCGCACTATGACATCTGGGGCAATACAGTCAACGTAGCCAGCAGGATGGAGTCCACAGGGGTCATGGGCAACATTCAGGTATGTCCAGCAACAGAGCCAAGCGTGTGCTCGGGTCCAGGGAATGGGAACAAAATCGGAACAACACGTTTTGCCACGCACTACTGCTTCCTTTCTGTTGGCCCAGAATTTTAAGTTGGCAGTGCTATGAGATTAAGGCCAAGAGTGGGAAGAGATGCCTCCAAACCTATCCTTAGTAGAAGGGAGAAAATACTTCAACCTCATTTCTCCAGGTCTAAGTTCTGGGTAAGAATATCCTGCCTCTTGGTCTGAACTTTTGATGTATTGTGCCTCCAGCAGCTCCCCCTGAAGCCACCTTGATCTCTTATCAGCTGGGTCTCGAAGGAAAGCTCCACAAAAGGGGCTGAAGGGACAGAGGAGCAGGGAGCAAAAGTTCCCAACAACAGTTCTGCCTCGTAGGTGACCTGTGGCTGTCCTCCCAGGAAGACAGAACACTAAGTCTCTCTTTGGCAGGGGGGAGGGCCCAGGCCAGCCACCCCGTGCTCCACTACTCTCTGCCCCAGATCCACTGTGCATGGAGTGAGGGGCCTGGCCTTGGCAGGTCTGGAGAAGAGGGCTACAGGACTGGGACCTGTGGGTAAACTGTGGTAACGCATCTGGGTGCCCCTAGTCTAGGCTCACTCTCTAACCCCAAACCCTTGTACTTTGTTCTCCCTCTACAGGTGGTGGAAGAAACACAAGCCATCCTTCGAGAGTACGGCTTCCGATTTGTGAGGCGAGGGCCCATCTTTGTGAAAGGGAAGGGGGAGCTGCTGACCTTTTTCTTGAAGGGACGTGACAAGCCAGCTGCCTTCCCTAACGGCTCCTCTGTTACACTGCCCCACCAGGTGGTAGACAACTCCTGAATGGCCTCTAGCCCTACCCCACACTAGTCCAAATGGGAAGGGAGAATTTATTTGTTTGGAATCAAAGAAAGGCCTTGGAAAAGGACAAACACCAAGCTCCAACATTTGCAAACTGTCAAAGTGCACACTCACATAGACTTTAGGGTTAAAAACCTCCTCGAGCCTTCATTTGTTCGTGGGTATGTGAGCTCTGAGGGTGGCCCTGCTCTTCCGCGGTGCGCCTATAGCTTCCCCGGAGAGTAGGGGTCTTAGGCATAGTACCGGAACAATCCTTCCAGAGCCCTAGTTCCCAACAGCCCATCTTCCCCCCGAGAGGCCATGGCCACTGTGAGCAGGGTGTGTCGGCAGTGGGACGCAGCTGCCTCTGCCGCCGGGCTGAGCGCAGGGAGGGCAGCTCTGCTTCCGATAAGGCTTGGCAGGGAGGGACAGCCGCTGCGGGTGCTCTGCTCTCCAGCTGGAAGCTGGAAGCAGTGTTTTTCGTTCTGCAGACCTGGTTGTCTCCACATGGCCTAAGTTAGGTGAAAGGGCCCTTGTCCTAATGCTCCTGATAATCTTGAAAGGTTCTTCTGGAACCCCTGTCACCTTAGTCATGAGAGCAGAAAGTGCAATATTTCCTTTTACCTGGTGGGAGGGAGGGAAAAGGAATTTATTTCTGAAAGGAAAATATATAAACAGATCTTCTACATTTATATTTTTAACTTTCTGTTAAAAAACCACTTTCCGATATTGCCTTGCCTTTTGAGCTCTTGCTACAGTCGCCTTTGCTACTGCTTTAAAAGAATTTACAGGTATTGATAAAGAACAAGACTGTTTTATTAAAAGCTTTATTCAACTTGAATGTGATCATTGTGAAAATTTCGTCACTACCTTATTCCCTCTCACCTGAGACGTGCTAAGTGCGCTGCTCATTCACACCACTGGTAAGGCAAGAGCTTGAACTAAGACATCTCTCTGTTTTTAAAGGCCTTCTTCTAAATGGTGGTCTGAGCTGGCTTTACCCCTCCCCTGTGCTTCACCCAGGGTCAGCTGGCACTCTCACACTTGTAGGTTACTTCCTGGTCCTCAGGTCTAGGAATTGACCACTTTAGAGTGAGGCCTGAATGTAGCACTGGGCCTTGTGCAGTAAAGGTAGTAATGACTCCTGTTTGTGACTGGGCAAAGGAGGGACAGGAATTGAAATGGCAGGACCTCACCAGCCAGACACAGATTTTCACATCTGTGCACTGGCCCTACACATACTCCCATAAGCCAAGGAACAGAAAGTGCCAGCAGATGCAAGGCCATGGTTATAAGGATAAATGGTACACTAATCGGACCAGAAGATGGGACAACTGCACAGCCATAACCTAGAGCTTGCAGGAGAGGGAGGAAATGCTGAGGAAGGGTCTGCTTCTCTTTGCAACAACCGAGTCATGAGCAGACTTCGACCATGATTTTTTATAGGTGACTTAATACGTTCAGCTCTCTACTAAGAAGTTTTAGGAAACACAGAATGCTGATTATGATGTAAGAAAGTATGATGGATAAAATATTCTTTACAAAGCAGTGGCCTAAAATACACTGCTCCAAACCAAAGATTAAATGCACTTCCCTTCTCAACTCTATCATTCATTTCATACTATGAACTTGAGCATTCTAAGAACTTTCTTTTCAAAAGTCTTGGATAGGAGAACGAGGCAGAATTACTTAAAGCTTCCATAAAAGCTAGAATTACTCTTTAGTTGAATGGTACATACACTCTCTCCCACAAAACATCCTTCTATTGCCCCACAAACTATTCTGATTTTCAGCTGAAATATATCATTAAGTCAATGTCTCAAAAGAACAGATCTGGAACATTTTAACAAGTGACCAGACAGTCATGGAAAATTGTCCCAAAATGCCAATGTCTATAGACTCAAACTTGCCCCTTATCATCCCAGTGAGGTGGGTGTTCGTTCTTACTGCAAGGCCAATCCCCAAGCAAGGCGTCTGAGCCTTTCAACAGTTTTCAGTTCCCAGGACCTTGCCTGAGACTACGCACAGTACCAGTTTACTCACTTCTGATGTGTTCCCAATGAAAATAATATTCTAGGAGACTAGGCTCATATCCAACATTTCTCCTTTTCTTGCAAATGAAGTAAACACGTGATGTAGGGGCTTCGTACGAAACAGATTTTCTTGGGATGCTCGCTGTTCTTCCCATGAGGTGGATAATGCATCCATCCCTAAAAAAGAAAGATTCTATCAATCTCATTTAGTGCAACTGGGGGAATCAGAACCTGGATCACTGAGATTCTGGACCCATGGAATTTTTGTTTTCTTTTCTGGTCTGGAGCTGGGAGAGGCTGCCTCTTATTGGACCAATGTAATTTTGAGACCAGAAACTTAGAACAGACTCTGCCCAGGGAAATCTAAAACTTATGGTTTGAAATCTGTGGCAGCTTCAAAACTGCTGCCTCCTAAAACATTTTTATCCTATTTTTCATTATCGCCCCTGTCACACTACTATGGTATATTTAACAGAAACAAGGTCACAAAAAGTCTCTCTCAGCCAGCCCTGAAAAATTCCCATTTAGAGAATAGCCTCCAGAGAGCGAAGGGTACACTGACTTGTCTTTGTTGTGAAATAAGTCTTTTGGATCTCTCACCACAAGTGACCCAATGACTCAGGCTCATTAGCTGTCTCTTCAAGAGGGGCCTCCAATGAAAACAAATCCTAAGCTGAAACAACACTGGCAGGGTTTGACGGAGCAGAGGAGGAGGGAAAGCTAGGGTAATTATGTTTACTACGTACAAAGAAGAGAGGAAAAAGTGGTAGAAATAAGGAAAATATTCTTTGTATTTTTCTGTCCATAAACCGAACAAAGTGTCTCACGGGGTCCAAATGATGTACTGTCCCTATTTCAATCGGAATAACCCAGAGCATATTACTCTCTCTTCACTGAGGCATCCTTCCTCCTACCTTGATAAGTAACGGTGACGTCAGTTGGAAGGGTCCTTGTGAGGTCCTTATACAGCAGTCTAGCACAAAGCGGGAAGGACTGACCCCTCGGCTCCACTTTGTAAGTAAACGACAGCAAGTTGCACAGTGAGTTTCTCTGCAAGGGCCCAGCCAGAAAGGCTGCAAAGTCACTCTGATGGGGGTGGGGATCAAGACAGAGACAAAGTATATGATGATTACAGCTCCAAAAGCACTGAGTAGTTGTCACACTTCAAACATGCCTACCAAAAATAGGGTCCATTAAATTTCAGAGGAATAAATGAAGGACAGAAAGAGGCCTAACAAAAGGACTAATGACAGAGATTTATAAGATAACTCAGAGTTGGTGGCAGCCTAGAAAGGCCTCCAGGAAGCACTTGGCCAGGAGCCGGGAATGCAGGAAGATGCTACTTCTGTCAACAGTTTCGTCGTTGTCACATATATGGTTAAGATGCTTCACATCTGCATTCACAAAGCAATTTAAGTTTATCTAACTGACAACCAGGAGCTCTAAATGATAGAGGGGGAAATGCTAAGCTTACAAGACGCATTTATTCCTTATTTGCATTCACTTCCTGTCTTTTTTTAAAATCCCAACCCTAGCTTAAACGCAACCCTAAGAAGGTAGGACAGAGTTTAGGCAAAGATTGAGAGTATCCCTCTAATATTTCAGAAACCATTTTTCTGCTTTGCATCTATACCCAAGGCTCAGCAAGGCACTTGGCACATAGTAGGTACTCTATAAATCCCTGTAGAATTAAAAGTACAGCAACTGTTATACTTTGTGAGGAGAAGAAAGGGTGAAGTATAAAAGCTCGAGGACCACCATTCAGGAGTGAATATCCCTTAACTAGTATCCATACTTCAACATCATCCAGAGTTTCAACAGTGGAAGAAAGGAGGGTGGAAAACAGCTTGTATATAAATACAAAACAAGCGTTAGAAGGATGATGGTCAAACTTCTGGCTCAGAGTTATGAAACATTTTAAAATACAAAAGAAAATGTGTCCCTTTTCAGCCTATCCTGGGTTCATAAAATGCTCTGTAAGATCCCACACAGATACCTGAAGGCGATCTGCCTGGTACTTCCTCCCAGAGTAAGCATTTAGGTATTCGCAGAGAGTGAACAAGAAGTGCTGAATGTTAGTCTCTAAGTATTTTGCAGATAGCTCCTCCAGGGGAATGAAGACTGGAACTGAATGGCGATGGATCCTAAGTGGTTTCTGCACGATAAGGTCCATGAAATAGGAATCCAGCAGGTTGCCCTCAAAAGCAGTGCTGATGCAAACACAGACTCCTCGGCTGGTCAGTTTCCCGCTGAGCCCTGAGGCACACAAGACAATGTTATTCTTTCAACACATGTCAGGGAAAGGTAGTATCTTACTCATCTGTGCATCCAAGTCACTTCAACACTGCCTAGTACATACAGTATGTGTTCAAATGTTTGTTGAATGAATAAACACCATACTCTTTCTTCTCGTTGACTGTAGCTCACTTTGAGTTTGAGTTGTTAAAACCACAGAAGAATGGTGGAAAAGAAACATCTTAAATATCAAATTACTGAGGAAGAGATTTTGTAATTTTCAATTTACTTTTTTTGTCTGTGGTGAGGAAGATTGTCTCTGAGCTGTGCCAACCTTCCTTTATTTTGTATGTGGGACACTGCCATAGCATGGCTTGATGAGCAATGTGTAGGTCTGCAGCTGGGATCCAAATCTGTGAACCCCAGGCCGCCAAAGCAGAGCACATGAAGTTAACCACTAGGCCACTGGGCCGGCCCCATCTATTCTTTTTTTTGTGAGTGTCTAATAATTTATGAAGTCCCCAGTTCTTCCCACAATCCTCTTGTGACACAGAAGATGGGGAGACCAAATCCCCATTTTAATGGGGGAACAGAGAGTTGAGGGGTTCAAACGATTTGACCAGTGGCATAAAGCAAGCCAGCAGGAAAGGAAGTTCTACTACAAGGTCTGGCACATGTTTAATAGCTAAAATGAACAGTTCAAACCAGCCACTAACCAGTCGTCCTCTGCACAAAGAGGCCAATCTTGCAGATAGAGATGCCTACAAACAGTATACCAGCTTTGTGTGTATACGTTGAGGAGGCAAAAGCAATGCTCATGAAATAAATCCAGGACTAACAATACATCTAGCAAACTCACTCAAGAGAGAGAAGAGAGACAGACTGAAACAGGTCAGAAAAAATTATACCTGTAAAACGATATGCCTGCAAAACAGCTTTCAAGTTTTCCCATTTTCTTTCCAAAACTTCTTGCTCAGTGATCTCCCATGTTTGGTCAGGTTCTACATTGGCAGTAGATGCTTTAACCTGCAAGATATGCAGCAAACCGAACTGGGTAAAAGGACAGAACACGAAGTCCCTGCCCTCAGTTAACAGGAAAAAAGCTAAACGCAGAGTATTTATTATGTAATGAATTAAGAAATGCTACAGTGGCCAGTTAGCGCTATGCATTCACAGTAGAGGAAGAATCTTGTGGGTCACAATGCTAGGAATTGGAAGTAGAACTTGTGCCGGCCTGAAGAACAATTAGGAATTCGATGGGAATGGAGAGTACTGTGAGAGGAGAAAGAAAAGGGTGTGAGGAACATCTAGGAGGAGCACAGGGTGAGTGAAACAGCTGTGAGGAGGCAAGGCTGGGAAAGCTGGCGTGGGTCAGACTGTGCAGGATGAAAAATATTGACTCTATGACGTACACGTTGAGCTATGGTATCAGACTAACCTTCTCTCTGAGAACAACTATACGAGCTGGATGAAACACCAAAATTAAATAAGCAAATGTGCAAGCAAACAGAAAATGCTCTGAAAGCACTAGAGAACAACCAAAACAGCCAGACCGAACATGGACGATAAACGCTCTGAGGTCAGCTGGGCTTTCCCTGCGGCTTTTCCCTCAGAGCATTTGCTGATTTCTATCACAAGGCAGAGGGGCCAAACGGAAAGCTGCAGGCTAACCTCTGTAGCAGTCGCACCATGCTGAAAGCAAAAAGTGGAGACCAAGGTTACCAAAGCAGCCTTTCTGCAGGCCAAGATCCCACGGAGAAGGAACCCAACGTTTTGCGTGCAATTTGCCCTCCAGACATCTGCCAATCCTGAAGTGCATATACGTGACTGGGCACCAAGAAACCAAACAGAAAGAAGCTGCTAAAAGTTAAAAAACTAAACAGATTTTGCAAGAAAAAAATTTGGAGCTCAGGGACTGCCAAGGAAGAGGGGCCTTGACAGACCTGTCCCCAAGACATACCAAAACTTCCAATTGAAGACCCTAAAAAAAGGGCAACACCCTATGACAAACCAGAAGTAGACCACCTCAACTGGATTAAGGAGGTATGCCCATATGCTATCTGACTGTCTGGAAAAAAACTAATCTATATTTTTTCATACACAATACCCAAAATTGAATCAAAGAATTTTACCAGGTATATCAGGAAAGAGGAACAGATGACTGAAAACTAAGAGGAAAAAGAAGACAACAGAAATGGATCCAAGGGGATTCAGCTATTTGAATTATCAGGCATAGCCACTAAAATAGATTAAAAGATGGAGCACTCATACCAAAGAGCTGGAATTTATAAAAAAGAATCAGATGGAAATCCTAGAAACCAAAAAACCCTGTAACTAACATTAGGAATTTAGCAGGTTAAAAAGCCAACTAGACACATAAGAAAAGATGATAAGTGAAATGGAAAATAGGTATATTTCCACTTCCAGATTAAAGAAGCCCAGAGAGAAAAAATAAGATAAGAAAATTAGTAAAGATGTAAGACACAGGTCACAGTAAAAAAAAAAAAAAAAAAAACCCCAAAAATTCCATACATGGGAGCCATGGAAATAGAAGAATGAATGAAGCAAGTGCATTATTTGACGAGATACTATCCAAGTTTTCCAAAATAAATGAAAAACATAATTAATTTAGGAAGCTCTACAAAACACCAAGCAGGATAAAGAAAGAAAACCATTCATAGCCACATTATGCCATAAATTTGCTAAAACTCAAAGAGAGAATCTTAACAACAGCCAGAGGAAAAAAAAGACATTATATGCGAGCAATAACAGCTACAGAAACTATGAACCAGAAGACAATGGAACGATACATTTAAAGTATTAAAGAAAATAACTTCTAATCTATAACTCTATTACCTAGCAAAACTATCCTTAAAAAATGAAAAACACAGTGAAATAGTGGTGTTCTCAGACAAACAAAAATAGGGAATTTATTGCCAGCAGACTTACAATTAAAGAAGTACCAAAAAGAGCTACTTATGTTCAAGGAAAATTAACCCCAGATGAAAACATGGAAACGCAAGAAGTAATAAAGAGCACTGAAAAGGGTAAATGTGTGTATAACTCTAAGGAAATAATGACTGTACAAACAACAGAAATGTTTCAGAGGGTTTAAACATATGTAGAATTACATGACCACAGTAACACGAAAGGGTGTGTATGGGAGAGAAAAGTTAAGATGCTAGGAGGTTTCCACAACTAGAAGGACCCACAACTAAGATATACAACTATGTACGGGGCGGGGCTGGGAGGGGGGCGAGGGGGGTGGGGCGGGGGGGCGTGGTTTGGGGAGATAAAGCAGGAAAAAAAAAACAGATTGGCAACAGTTGTTAGCTCAGGTGCCAAACTTTAAAAAAAAAAAAAAAAAAAAGATGCTAGAAGGTTTCTGTATTATCCAGAAAGTGGTAAAAGTAGTAATCTGAAGTATACTCCAATAAGAAAAAACATACTTTTTTCTCTAGGATAACCACTAAAAGAATGCTGAAAGAATGTATAATTAACAAGCTAATGGAGAAGTAGAATAATAAAAAATAAAAAGATCAATCCAAAAGGTGGCAAGAGAGGAGAAAAGAGAAACAAATAAAGAGACAGACAGTAAAGTAGTAATATGGTAGACTGAAATCCAAACATATCAGTAATCACATTAAAAGTTTATGGACTAACACTCCAACTAAAAGACAAAGACTGTCAGGCTGGATTAAAAATATCTAACTATATGTTACTTATAAGAGGAATACCTTAAATATAACGGCACCCAAAGACTGAAAGTAGAAAGAAAAAATTTACAATGCAAATCCTAACAAAAAGGGTTGTAATTATACTAATATTTGACAAAGTTGACTTTAGGCAAGAATTTTAATAAAAAGAAATACTTCATAATGATAAACGGTTAACTCAACCAGTAAGATATGATCATTGTAAATTTGTTTGCACCTAATATACAGTAAAAACAGAAGGAAAGGGAAACAATGTACAAATCCTCAAAGTGGAAGGATTCAATACATGTATCCCAGTAACTGATAAAACAGACAAGTAAATTAATAAGGATGTGAAACATGTGAACACCATGATGAACACATTTGCTTTGATAGACATCAAATACAGTACCCAAAAAAAGGAAAATCTACATTTAATACATATGGAACATTTATCAAAACTGACCACATACTAGGTCATGTTCTCTGGTCACAGTGGAATTAAGCTATAAATCAGTAACTAAAAAATAACAAATCTCCAAATTTTTGGAAATCAAGAAACACACTTCTCAAAATTCATATGGTGAAACCTAATGCCCAAAGTGATGATATTGGGAAATGGTGCCACTGGAAGGTGCTTAGGTCATGGGGCAGCCCTCATGAATGTGAATAGTGTCCTTATAAAAAGAGACCCAAGAGAGCCAGCTTGCCCCTTCTGCCATGTGAGGTTACAGTGAGAAGATCACCATCCGTGAGGAAGAGGGCCGTCATAAGACAGTGAATCTCTGGTGCCATATTCTTGGACATCCCAGCCTCTAGAACTGTGAGAAACAAATACTTGCTATTAATAAGCCACTCAGTTTATGGTATTTCTGTTACAGCAGCCCCTATGGACTATGACACTATGCTTAGAGGGAAATTTACAACCTTAAATACATACACAGGATAAAAGAAAGACTGAAAAGATCAGTAAGTATTCATCTCAAGAAGCTAGAAGAATAGTAATTTAAATCCAGAGAGTAGAAGGAAGGAAACAATGGTGAGAAGAAATCAATGAAAAAACAACACAAATGTACAACAGAGAAAATCAACAAAGCCAAAAGTTGGTTCTTTGAAAAGGCTATTAATACAAAACTGCTAAAACTTAACAAGATTGATCAAGGAGACAGAAAAGAGTGTGAGAGCGAGCACAAATTACCAAAATTAGAATAAAAACTGAGAAAACACTACTATTTCATTTATTTCTGCTCTAATTATTTTTTATTTCCCTCCTCCTGCTGACTTTGGGCTTGGTTTGTTCTTCTTTTTCCAGTTCTGTTAGGTGTAGTTTAAGATTGCTTATCTGAGATTTTTTTGTTTGTTGAGATGGGCCTGTATTGCTATGAATTTCTCTCTTAGAACTGCTTTTGCTGCATCTCATATTCAAAATATGTAAAGAAAACTACAATTTAATAAGAGATAGAACACCCAATAAAATTTTTGCAAAAGCCTTGAAAAGCACACTTCACAATAGATTTAAGTGTCCAATACAGATACTTAACATCATTAGTTATTAGGCAATTGCAAATTAATCCACAATGAGATACTATTACACTCCCATCTGAATGACCAATTTTTAAAACTGACTGTATTAAGTATTGGTAAAGATGAAAAACAATGGAAATCCTATACACTGTTGCTGGGAATGTAAAATTGGTACAATCACTTTCAAAAACTGTTTGACAGTATTTACTAAAGCTAATATGCATCCTCTGTGACTCAGCAATTCTACTAGGAATATACCTAATGGAAAAGTATATTTTCACACCAAAAGACGGGGGGGAAAATGTTCATAGCAGCATTATTCTTAACAGCCTCAAAGTGAAGCAACTCAAATGTCACCAACAGTAGAATAAATAAATTGTGGAATATTCCTAAAATGGAATTACTATACAGCAATAAAAAAGAATGACCATACGCACCAATATGGATGAATCTCACAGACATGATATTCACCAAAAGAAGCCAGACATAAAAGAGTTTATACGTTTTACATTTATATAAAGTTCAAAAACAGGTAAAACCAACGTATGGTGACAGAAACCAGAAGAGTGGTTACCTTGAGGGAAATGACTAGGAGGATACAAGAGGGGACTTCCGGGGCACTGGGAATATTCTATACTGTGATCTGCGTGATACCTACCAGATGTGCTCACTTTGTAAAAGGTTTTTCAGATTTGTGCAATTTATATATTTAAATATATCTTCTACTTTAATAAAAAAGCAAAGGAAGGGAGGGAGGGAGGAAAACAGGGAAGGAAGAAAGAGGGGAAAAGGAAGAGAAGGAGGGAAGGCAAGAAAAAAAAAGGAAGGCTGACCTTATCCATGGGCAGTGAATGGTGACTGAAGGTTTCTGAGCAATGGAATAATGCAGTGTTTTATGAAGCACTTTCTTGGCTGTGCAGGATTCGAGAAGTAGAAATACTAAAAAGAGAACCGACTAGCAGACTACTGCAATAATCCTGGCATCCAAATCACCTGACAAATATTTACAACATGTGTGGCTAATACCTGAGCGATGGCAATGGAGTGGGGGAAGCAGCACAGAGATAATCTAAAGGGAAACTGACAGGTCTTGCTGCCTGGACCTGGGCTAGAGAGAAAACTGAAAAGAAGGAAGGGTCAAAGTTTACCATGAGGTTTCAATTCTGGGTAATAGAAAGATGGTGCTAATGACAAAAGCACCAATGACTCAAGTCAGACTGAGCCTGAGGTGACAGGTTCATGCCTGTGAGGGCAGATGAAGAGACTGAGAAGAACCTGCCTGGCCCATCAGGAATGCCTGACAATCATTAGCTGAAATTGATATTAGCTGAGACTCTACAGGCTTGATCATTTGAGGGATCAAAGACTGAAATTGATCCTACAAGATCACATGTATACATATTATACAAATTTGCAATTCTCAAATCAGGTGTGTTCTTGACACCCCAGGAAAGCCTGCCAACATCACCCTTCTACTCACTCCAGCTTGACGTCGTTTCACTTCTGCCCTCAGCTTATCTCGCAGACGTCTCAGTTTCTGAATCTCGGTAACAAGGGCGCTTTCCTCTGCCTGCACTGTCTGCGGCTCTTCCAATTTTTTACGGGATCTGTGCATTCGAGTCTCTAGTCTTTCCAAGTGAGCTAAAACACCTGCAGAAAGTAAAAAGGGAATTTCACAAGGAGCCAAGGATTTCTAATTCTGGCCACAGGAAGCATTTCAGGGAAGAACAGAGGGTGACCCTTTTTTCAGAACTTTGTGGCCATCTAAACTGTTAGACATTGGCCACAATTTATAAAACCAGAGGAGCTGATAACAGAAATCAACAATCAGCAATCTCTTAGGCAGAACACCGATGTACAAGCAGTCCCTAACCAGGACACTGTCCAAAGAGTGTATTATCCGAATATGGCTAATCTCAGTTATCCACAATAGTGACCCAGAGGAAAACAAGGTCACCACATTCACTGACTCTCTCAGACACTGATTTTAAAAATGTAGAACTGTTTTTTCAAACTGGGTTTTATGCATGTTTTTCCAAAGTGCTAATGCACAACTCTCTGTATTTAGACATCCAAAGAGGCTTGAATAAGAACTCTGAGGCTCTGAAAAGTGTCAGAAGCACAGGACAATAAAGACACACGCTAAGGGGAACTATCCATAAATACTACTGGGTATTAGGAAAACAAGCTCATCCCTGGAGAGAAATTCGGAGGCAAGAGACTGACTAAGGACTGATATAGTAAAGGTCACAGTTTCATAATGCTACTCAGCTCTAACAACAAAGCATTTGCTGTACATTTCCTAATTATTAAAATACTTATGCTCGACTCTTTACTTGCAAAGCATATAAAGAATTAAATCAAGCATTCGTTCAATATTTCCTATACATCACGCATGTGCTAAATGCTTTACTTGAAAAGCATTAAAAGAATTACTTATCTAATTTCCACAACCACCACCACAATGCAAATATTCACCTCCATTTTCCAGAGGGAGAAGTTGAGGCAGAGGTGAAATAACTTGCCCAGGGCCACAATGTTTATATATGGCAGAACCAGCACTCAAACCCAGATCTAACCAACACCAAAGTCACTGCCTGGCACTGCTCCTTCCACAGGAGTAATGCCCAAACGGCTCCAAAAAGTCCTGGGAAGAGAAGAAAGAGACCTCAGTGGCCAAACTGTAGCTCTGGTATAAACACTGAGCGTACTAGGAATGCAACCTATCGGTTTAGAAAGGAGCAAGAGCCTGGAAATACTTGAAGTAATTTTTCCTTATCCAATGACCTTAGCCGCCTGTCCCTTTATGTCTTCAATGTTGGTGCCTTTTATCGTTCTGCTCCCAAACAGGACAGGTCACACATCAGTAAGAGGAGGAAAGGGCTCTTTCAACGCGGGGGGTATCTCTGGGCAGCAGGAGTAAGGGGGAAAAGGCGACCCTCTGAATACCTCCTTTGGGGTCGCCGTCTGGCCTTAAAGTATCCGCCAGCTCCATGTCCTCCGATTTCCAGGCGCCTTCCTCTGAAGCCGTCCAGGCACCGGTAATAGGGACCTAACTTCCTCGAAGGCAAAAGGAAAATGACAAGAAAGTCACATCTATTCACACACGGTCAAATCTCAATGGCAGGGCGCACACAACGCAGGTACGCACCCGCCGTCCCCGGAGACCCCGAGCGTCGTCGCCAGGACGCCCCTTCCCTGAGCCGCCCGCTCCCCGGGTCCGAGTCGGCGGGGCCACGTCTACCTCCCGGCCCTGCGCGCTCCCGAGCGCACGGTCCCTCTGGGTCAGCCGAGTTTCCTTGCACACGGAAGGAGCTGCAAGAGGCCGTCAGCCTTCCACCCTGGCCGCGGTCCCGGCCGTGCCCGGGTCTTACCTCCCCCTTACCTCTTCTCCTCTTGCTCACTCAGGCCACGGACGAGAGTTCCCGCCGTCCTCTCCTTCAAAATCAGCCTCTATGTCCCAGCGTGCTTTGCGCTCCCACCGTACAAAAACATGGCAGCGCTCAGGGCCCCTCCCTGGTCCCGGCATGCACCGGGGAGTAGGCCCGATCTTTCTGTTGGGCAGGAACATGGCGGCCTCCGGCGCAGAGCCGCAGATCCTGGTACAATACTTGGTGTTACGAAAGGATCTATCGCAGACTCCGTTTTCCTGGCCGGCGGGCGCATTGGTGGCACAGGCCTGTCACGCAGCCACCGCGGCCTTGCACATTCACCGCGACCACCCGCACACGGTTGCCTACCTCCGGGAGCTGGGGCGCATGCGCAAGGTGGTCCTCGAGGTGAGGCACTCGGCGGAGCGGGAGGGGCGCTGAGGCCGTTGAGGCCGGAAGTGGGTGTGGTCTTGAGTTTAAGGGCCTAACCTCAGGGAGTGGGTGCGGCTTTAGTGGAGAGGAGTCTAACGTCTAAACTTTGGAAAGGGTTCTGATCTCGAGCTATTGCCCAGGGAGCCTTCCCTTGGCTGGGCGCGACCTGACTGTGTGAACAGTGGGCGTTCGGTCCCTTATTAACGCTTCCCGCACCCCTGCGCTCTCACCTGCGCCCCTGTGAGGGCGGAGGCGGGTGGAGCGAGACCCACCTTTGAGTGTGCACCGGCCCGGCCTCTTGATGCCGCGCGAAGTATAGTCCCCTTCCCTCCCGCAACACCGATCCAGAGGCATAAGGACGCGGGCTCCTCACTGCGAGTGAAGTCAAACTGAAGCACTTCCCTGGGAATGACGCCAAGTTATGTGAAAATAAATGCGAACCCTAGTACGTGTAAGTTGAACCTAGCATAAGAAATATCAGCCCCCAGGGGTGTAAAATAGCGATGAGGATCTTTTTGGAAATGGCCAAATAGATCTTATCCTTACTCTTTGTCAATTCTGCTGCTGGAAATGTATCCTAAAAAGATAATCAGGTGCACCGGAAGAGCATTGTACAAGGATATTCATAGGAGCCCTTTATAATAGTAAAAAATGTGGAAATTACTCAATTTACAGTACTAGGGATTGGCTAAATTAATTTATGCCCTTATAATGGATTATAATGAAGCTAGCATAAATCATGTTTTTGGAGCATATCTAGTTGGCATGGAAGAGTGCTCATAAGGTGATGCTAATTGAACTATATTCTACATACAAAATGATCCAGATTTTGAAAGGAAAAACTAAATAAATATATCCAAATATTAAGTAGTGGGTGGTGAGATTTTGGTTATTTCCTAATGCTTCTCTCTTCTCTTTAGTTTTCTACATTAAGCACATATTTTATAATGAGAAAAAATTGCTTTATTTATTTTAATAAATAAACCAGAACCCTGTGGTGGTGGTGGCGGGGGGGGGGGGGGGGGGGGGGGGGGGGGGAGGGGGGCGGGTAATCCCTTCACGGCTAGCTGGCAAAAACACATTATGTTTCAAGAGAAAAATTGCTGTTGGGTAGTGAAACATCAAACAATAACCTCTAGGAAAATGTCCTGAGAACCTATAAGCAGGCAGAAAAGAAGCAGATAGCTTTTTGTTTAGATTCTTTTTGTAGGACAAAGGGCTCCCGTGGTTCCGACATCCCCCACTCCCTTGCTTTCAGGCAGATAATATATTTACCCCTTTTCTCAGATGAGACATCTGAAGCCCACAGAAATTAAGTGACTCCTCTGAGTTTAAAAGACATCTTCTGATTCCTGGTTGTTAGCCATGACTCAAGAAAGGGACTTAGGAGTCACCATTGATTAAATTAAGGTGCTGTTGTAGCCATGAAGACCAATAAAATATTAGACAATGCCAAGATTAACTTCATTTATTGGGTGCTTACTGTGTGGCAGGCACAGGTCTGAGCCTAATTTCAGTGAATCCTCACTACTTCTAGGAAGCATCATCATCCCTGTTTTACGAAGGGGAAACAAAGGCCCAGCTAGGTCATGTAACTCATCAAAGGTCGCACAGTAGAGCAAGGGTTTGGACTCACTCACTCATTGTGCTATGCTGCTGCCTGGTGCTGAAGAAGGCAGGAGGGGAAGTCAGTGAGTTCTTCAGCATGGCTCTGCCCAAGGACTCAATAGATTAAGAGTGGTAATCCCAGCATCCTCTAATTTGATAAGACGAACCTCTAGTTATCTTAGTGACTTCTGCCTTCATAGGCAAAAATATACCTTAGGCAACATAACATACTAATTATCTTTATCTTCTGAGTGATAGCTTTAATACTTCCTATAATGGGATTCCTCATGGGCGATAAGGATGATGAGAAACAGTTTCAGAAGGATGTTAGAGAATAGTTTGCCCTCCTTTGAGTTAACAAGTGGGAACTATCCCAGCAGAAGGAAAATCCATCTAGGTTTGTGCAGAGTAGGGTGGGAGGGGAGGAGGGAGGTGGAGGTGATGTGATTTTAGAAATCCTTTCAGTAGTCAACTCATAAAGTAAGAGCTGGGCAGAGGATTACGGACGGCTGTTTGGGCACCAGCCCTAAAAGAGCTAAAAAATGCAGAGAGCATAATTACTGAGAGTGCATTCCCTCAGCATCTCAAGAGGAAAGAGAAAAATCTCCATTTTATAACCAGGAATATTAAGCCTCTCCCCGCTCCCACCTGCAGGCACCTTATCCAAAGTCCTTCAGAGAGTGAATGGCAAATGGAGCCATGAAGCTGTTGCTTCTAGACACATGCTCTACAGCTCCTTCTTTGGTAGAGCTGTCCCTTCACTTTCAGTTAAGAGGAACACCCCTATACTGTTTTTTTCTTTGCCTTCTGATACTTCCTAAATGGGCGGTTCAGTCTGTGTTCTATGTTCTGTTCCTTGTAGGCCCCAGATGAGACCACCCTAAAGTTACTGGCTGAGACCCTGCAACAGAAGAACATTGACCACATGCTGTGGCTGGAACAGCCAGAGAATATCGCCACTTGCATTGCGCTCCGTCCCTACCCCAAGGAAGAAGTGAACCAGTATTTGAAGAAGTTCCGGTTGTTCAAATGACTGATGTTATCAATTGCGTTGATATATTTGAGTATCAGCTGGATCCAGAAATTGCATGCTGGCCATCCCTAAGCATCATGTATTCCTTTCAATGGCAACACGCTCTTCCCTTTAAATTATGGCAGTTCCTTGAGGGTCAAACACATGTTCATATTAAAGTTGTCATTAATAAGTACCTCCTCTTATTTTTAATTATTAATAAGTTCAGATGGGGAAGTAGGTGAGCAGCAATATCATCTATGGGTCGTTGCTCAAATAGAAGATTTGGTTTGACTCCTAAACAGGGGTCAAGGAAACACCCTTCCTTTTTTGTTAGGAATAATGGAGTTCTTCCAATCACCCAGGTTAAAACTTTGCCTTTGAATTCCTTATTTCTTATTCACATCCAGATATCATATTCATTAAATTTAAAACATCAACTTTAAGATACACCATTATTTTATGTGTTGTTCAGAAAGAAGAAATGCTGCCAATTAAGACATGCAATTAATTGTAAGATGTATTTCAATTTCAAAGATGTTAAAATATATCTTTCTTAGGTTTGATGAAATTTATCAAGTATGCCATCTATTTTCTCACTGTATCAGGCTCTCGTTTTGCTCGTCAGTGTCCCATTGGTCTGCTCACCTCTAGTGTCTCCTGGTTACAATGCAGCCAGTGTTCTGCCACCAGGTTTGTATAGCGTCATTGAGCGCCCTGTGCAGCACAGGCTCTAAGTTCCCATAGAGTAGAGTCAGAACCCCGCAGCTTAGCCTTCAGGCCCTCCGCATCATGTTTCCTAACTATCTTTGTAGGTGAATCTTCTATCTCCTTATCCAAATTTGATGTTTCAACAAAGACATTCCATTTGCTGCCCTCCAGTCTCTGGCTTGTAATTGAATGTTAGTACTCTTCCCCTCCCTTTCCTTTTTCTGACTTTACTTAAACTATTTCTGGCTTGAGTGGTATCACCTTCACAAAGTCTTACCCAGCCAGAAATGATAAATGTTCTCTGAATGTCTATAACACTCTGTACAATGTTTATAATATTTCTATAAACATTTCTAGACATCTACTGAAACTGCTTAGACATCTGTAAAGCAAAGTTATAATTTGTTCAACAGATATCTGTTGCATGTCTACTATGGCAGGCTATATAAGAGCAGAGGATATAAAGATGAGTAAAACAGTTCTTGCCTTCAGGTAACTAAGAATCTAGTAAAAAGACAGATATATAAATAATTAATACAGAGAGAAGTGTACACAGTAATATAGGTATGCTTCCCCACACACACCCTGTAGATACCAAGACTACTGAGATACTATATACGAAGATTTTCCTTTGTAAGAGATGGTCACTTGAAACTAGGAGAGTGGGTAGGGTCTCCCAGGGAGAATTGGTAGACTGCTGAGAGCAGAACCAACCCCAGAAGGCTAAGTGAAGGCATAGAGTTTCAAGGAGGAGAGAGCAATCAAGTGCAGCATAGAATTTCAGTAAATAAGAACTGAAAACATTTAGTAATTGGAAACATATTGATTAATTTGGTGAAAGCAGTTTAAATAGCATGTGAGGGGCTGGCCCAGTGGCACAGCAGTTAAGTTCACAAGTTCCGCTTCAGTGGCCCAGGGTTTGCTTGTTTGGATCCCGGGTGCAGACCTATGCACCACTTCGCAAGCCATGCTCTGGTAGGCATCCCACGTATAAAGTAGAGGAAGATGGGCACAGATGTTAGCTCAGGGCCAGTCTTCCTCAGCAAAAAAGAGGAGGATTGGCAGCAGATATTAGCTGAGAGCTAATCTTCCTTTTAAAAAAAAATAAATGAGTTTAAAAAATAAATAGCATGTGAGGGTAGGAATCATTTGGAGTCTATTGAGACAAGAATGGGAGGGGAGGTAGGAGATAGAGACTATTCTTTCAAGAAGCTTGAATGGGAGGAGAGAAGATAGTAATTGAATAGAGGCTGAAAAGGTGAATACTGGTCCCATAGGGAGAATTTTCTTGGATGCTTGAGCAAGTTGATGGGTGAGGAGAAGGTGGGTAGGCAGAACAGAGTTTGAAGTTCCTAAGTAGACTAACTGGTGAAAGAAATCCAGAAAAAAGGGAAGAGATGGGGTCAAGGGCAGAGGAAAGGAGTAGCCTTGAACAGAGAAAGAAAGCTCCTTTTTCAAGACTGAAGGAAAGGAAGTGGGGAAAGGTATGGATACATACAAGTTTATTGATCAGAGGAGGAAGAAAGTTGAAGCTGACCATACCTGTTGTCTTAATTTTCTTCTATGAAGCCAAAAGCATGTAGCCTTTGATAAACCTGAACAAACTTACCGAGCACTGTATCATATGGCATGGGATAGTGTTAAGAGTTCAGACTCTGGTGTCAAATGGCCTGAGTTCAAATCCTGGCTCTCATATAGTCAAGCTGTGTGAACTTGGGCAAGTAACCAGCTTCCCTGAGCCCCACTTCCTTCATCTGTAAGATAGGAGGCTATATGGATTAAATGTGTTAGTATGTACAAATCCCTTAGAACCATGCCTGGTCACTTGGTGCTAGAACCTGAGCATAAAGAGACATAAGACACAGCCCTCAAAGAACTGCCCTCAAAAGAGCTTTCAGTTAAGTAAGCCAGTTGTCTAATTCCTTATCTGCTAGGGAGTGATGCCATCCAACAATCATTAAGGACTCCCTGCTATTTCCATTCAAGACAATTAGGAAAATATTTCCAAATGACACTGCATCCTTAAAAAAATTATTTTTTAAATTCTGAATTCTGCTTTGAGATACAGTGATAAAGCCAGAGAGAGAAGAGTCTACAAAGCTGAGAGAGAACAAATCCCTAAAGCCGAGATCGGAGCACAAATAGCATAAACTTCTACCCAAGAGAGGAAAGGACGGGGACTCGTGTGTGATCCTGAATGAGAGCAAGACAGTAGCAGGGAAGAAGCAGATTTTCTTATTAGTATCAGCTGGGACCATTATCATTTGAACTGGATCAGTGGTTCTCAGAAGCGTGATTCCTAGATCCTAGAGCAGCATCACTTGGGTACTTGTTAGAAAGGCAAATTCGCAGGCCTTACCCCAGACCTACTGAATCAGAAATTCTGGTGCTATCTAGAAGCCTGGTCCCAGGAGGCAGCAATCTAAACGGTGAAGAAGAAATGTGTGTGACTTAGCATCAACACATTATGATAGTGTATAATGTGCTTCCAGGAAGAAGTCAAGGTGGAGAGCAAGAATCTGGCACTGAGTATAGTATATCTGGCCGTGCATCCCACGTTTACAAAAAATTATGTGTTCTCCAATAGAGCAAAGATTGTGCTGCAAGCCTTAGAATAGTGATATAGCCTTGAAAAGAATTTCCTATGCCTTGGTAAGTTTCTATGAAAAACACTTTATAATTAACAAAGTGCTTCCCTACATGCTGATCAATCCTAACAGTTTTGTGATGCAGGCAGTCTTGTTTCAGGTTTACAGGTTCAGAAAAGTTTGACTTACCCAAGATAAAAGTCAGTGGCAGGACTGAGATTGAAAACCAGCTCTTTTGTCAGTCCAGTTTTCTCTTAACCTCTCACAGTTGGTTACTAATTTGGTTTTCAGCCAAATAGATAGTAGTTAAAAAGTGGTTTGAAAAGGGGTCATAACTAGTTCAAGCACTGGGAAGCGGTATCCTCCACTTTAAATTGGTTGATTGACAATCTGGATTAAAAGTCAGCCTCCTGTGACTGTGAGTTGTGTGACTCAATACCCTAGAGCCCAATTATCACTAGGTGAGCTGACAAAATTGAGTTTCTGAACTTATACAGTGGAGAATCAGTGCCTAGGTCACTGCTTCTCATGGGGCTGGCAGAATGCCCTAGAGGTGCATGTTAAAATTGCCTGTGTTAGGGGCCAGCCCGGTGGCTGAATGGTTAAGATCCCCTGCTCTGCTTCAGTGGCCCAGGGTTTTGCTGGTTTGGATCAAGCGAATGGACCTATCACTCTCATCAGGCCATGCTGAGGCGGGGTCCCACATAGCACAACCCAAAGGACCTGCAACTAGAATATGCAACTGTGTACGGTTGCGGGGTGGGGTGGGGAGGGAGCTTTGGGGAGAGGGAAGGAAAAAAACGATTGGCAACAGATGTTAGCTCAGGTGCCAATCTTAAAAAAAATTGCCTGTTATTGTTGTTTAATCAAATACATCTTCCCTACAGATTCTGAGATGCTGTCCTCGGGGTGTGCACTCCTTCCTGCTTCCTGGTTGAGACTGTTGGCAGTAGTGAACCACTGTTACTGATGCGAAGGTGTTAGTGTGGAAAAATGGCTAAGAACCACCGCCCTTGGCTATGATTGCCTCAAAAGTTTAAGCTGTCCTCTGAGGTCAAGTTTAGCACAGCCCCAGCTTCTCCTTCTCTACTTTTAAGATCTGGATATGGTAGGTCTTGAATGCTGGCCTAAGGCTGGATTTTAGCTTGGGGATTTTTGCAAGGGCCAATAAGTGGCACCCAAATTCTGAACCTAGGTTCTTGAGAAATAAGACAAAAAGTAGCTGGAGAAACAAAATATCACTTCCATTATCAATAGGTTAGAAGATATAGCTTTATGTGATAGCCTAAATGCTTGTTAATTTCCTGTCCTATGGGAAAATGTGAGTATATAGAGCAGATACTCACCAAAGCTGCTCCTTCCTACTGGTCATGTGGCAAAGAAAGAACAAATCCCCCCCCACATTCAATCTATCAAACCTTGATAGATTAGTTCCACCTAATTGAAAAACACGGACCAAAGGCAGTCATCCACCAACTAGGTTATTCATTCAACCTGCAAGAAGAGTAAGGAGTGGAGCAACAGACTAGGAGCATTATGTTAATTAAGCTCACTCTGTAAAGGAAGAAGTGGGGATAAAGCATACCACCTCTCCCACTGGATGTAAGGAATTCTGAAGAAGGGCTAATGATCCAGGAGGAAGACTGATCTGGTAACAGATGCAAGATGTATTTGCTGGGAACAAGGAGGAAAGGTGGGACCTCAGTAAGCAGACTGTTCGAATAACTGAGGCACAAGACTGTGATGGTGCGCAGGAATGAAAACTGAGTCATAAGGAATATGGTGCTACTTCCTTACGGTACAAATGGAAAGGGCAAGGCAGGTACAATCCCACAAGATTTGAGATTAAGACTCAACTCCACTACTTAATGGCTATGCAATTTTGCCTCAGTTTCCTCACCTGTGAATAAGTCCTAACAGGCTTATTATGCGGATCACTTTAAACAATACTCTAGAAAAGCACTACATAACTATCATCATCACAGACAATTTAGTCTCTTTCAATGAAATCATCATACTTCTTTTTCTCATCTTACTGTATTGTGGAGATGTGAAAGGTCCTTGCACTGGCTAGGACCTCTAATACATAGTAGTATTACCGGGTATCCTTGACTTGCTATTGACTGGAATGGGAATGTTTTTAGATCTTCACTGTTAGATATGTTGTTTGTTGAGAGTTTCAGCAAGTAATCTGTATCAGATTAAGGAAGTTCTCTTAATGGTTTGCTAAATTTTTAAAAATTCATACATGGATTTTTTTTTTTAATCAAATAACTTTTCTGCATCTACTGAGATGACCATATGGTTTTTCTCTGTTATTACTGTGGTAAACTGCATTTTGAGATTTCAAATATTGAACTATCTTTGATCCTGGAATAAACTCTACTCTGGCATGATTATTTAATGTGAGAGAGAGAGCCTACTTAAAAGACCTGGGTTCCAGTCATTGTTCAGTCTCACGGCTTCAAAAACCAGTGATGTGCTAACTTCCAGTTTTATATCTTCAGCCCCAACTCCCCTAAATTTCAGACCCATATATATCCAACTGCTGATGTGACATGTCTACCTCTTGGATGTCTAACAGGAATCTCAAACTTATCATGATGGAACATGAATTAAACCTGCTTCTCTTCCCCATCTCTGTTAATAGAAATTCTTCCAGTTGCTCAGCCCAAAAACCGTGAAGTTATTTTTGAGTCTTCTCTCACATTCCACATCTGATAAATTGGCAAATGTTGTTGTCTCTACCTTCAAAATATATCCAGAATCTTACCACTCCTTACAATTTCCACTGCTGCGATACTGGTCCAAGTCATTATCTCTTGCCTGAGCTATTACAATAGCCCCCTACAGGTCTACTTTCTTCTGCATTTGCCGTCTCTACAACTATTCTCAACACAAAAGCCAGAGTGATACTTCCAAAACCCACAGATGATCATGTCACTTCCCTGCTTAAAATCCTCCAATGGCTCTCCATCTTGGAGTAAAAGCTAAAGTTCTTATATAGTGTAAGGCCCTAAACCTTCCTGGCCCCCCCCCCCTTTTTTTTTTGAGGAAGATTAGCACTGAGCTAACATCCGTGCCGATCTTCCTGTACTTTATATGTGAGACGCCTACCACAGCATGGCATGCCAAGTGGTGCCATGTCTGCACCCGGGATCCAAACCGGCAAACCCTGGGCCACCAAAGCAGAACGTGTGCACTTAACTGCTGTGCCACCGGGCCGGCACCCCCATGACCTTTGACTTCCTCTCCTACCATTCTCCTCATTCGCTCTGCTCCAGCCTCAAGACTTCTGCACTTTTGCTTAGAAAGCTCTTTCTCCATATTGCCACGGCTCACTCTCTCACCTCCTTTAGGTTGTCACTCGATGTCACATTCTCTGAGGACCTAAAGTTCCTGCTTTAAACTGCAACCATCCCCTCCAAAGGTACTCTCTATCCCTCCTTCCCTACTTAATTTTCCTTGACAGCATGTATCATCTGATACATCACATATTTTGCTCAGTTATCAATCAACCTTCATTCCACAAGGGCAGGGATTTCACTTTCCTCACTGATGTAGCCCCCGTGCCTGGAACACTGCCTGGCAAATAGTGGGTATCAAATTAATATCTGTTGACTGAAAATACATATGATTATTACTATTATTTAAAAAATATTTTTCTTTAAAATAGCTATTGTGCAATGTTTTAAAAGAAAAACCTTTAAGTCTAAAGATTCCCAAGACCAAACACGGTTTACTTTTGAGCTGGAAACTGAAAAAGTGACTGAAGTCATTTCTTTATTTGGGGTTATAAAAATCACATTTCCAAGAGTGATTTAAAAATCTAGATCTGGTTCATTAAACTATTTTTTCCTACTTTCATATACACTTAACGTCCTTCATAAAAGGCTTTAAAAAAGCTTTCAAGGGAAGGTAGGATGAATTTTTGAAGCTTAAGCTTAGATGTGCATGAGTCTTTAAATAGTGTGTTCTATGCGGAGACTTTTTCCCAGTTGGTTTTGGTTGAACTTTAAAAGTCTAGCTTACTAGGTAATGATCATTTAAAATACAATTATTAACATCAGAAGAATGTTAAAAAGGAAGCTAATTTAAAAAATTAATGCTTATTTTATAAAAGTTTGCAAGTTAAAAAAGAAAATGAACAAGAAATAAGCAGCCTAAAGCTTAGTACAGGCAGGTGTATGATAAATTACTTTAGATTTGAGAACAAAGCAGAAGTGAGCGGAGCGGGCTCTTCAGGCAGGAGGAAAGGAATTCCAGGCAGGACATCTGTTCTGTTAGAGGAAGGTCTTCCTGTTCACTAACCTGGCCTGTCTGTCCGCTTTCCAAGTTAAGTGACGCAGCTCTCAAAGACACTTGTTTTAAAAGCCAGGCTCATAGAAATTTCACAGAGAGCCATCTTATTGTTTAATTTTATCACGAATCACTTCTCAGCAGCATTATATTGTAGGTGAAAGAGATAGCAGGGCATTCTAATATACTCATTCCGGGAGAGAAAATTCTAAAGGATTGTAGTCAACCCAATCAGCTGATTTTCATTGGAGAGAGAATTTCTGAGAAAAGTAAAGGTTAACAGAAGCATCTATCATCTATAAATATAAAGCTCGAGAGCATGAAGTAGTATTACTTTTGAGCAACTTACATGTGCATTAATTCTTTTTTAAACACCACTCTTAAAAAGTGGAAGTATTAAAGATAACTGCTAATGTTCTGCAAATCCTCTGAATATGTGGAGGCTCACATTTCATAAAAAAGGAATCGTCATCAAGATAGAATCATGACCTTGTCTTGAACTCTTGGACACTTTACAACCTTCCATTAGCTCCACAATCCTCTCCAGGAAGACAGCTCAGTGCCTTCTCCTTTCTCTTATTTAAAATACTGCTTCTGAACGTATTTCTTCAATCAGCACTTAAGAGCCCACTATGTGGAAGGCTCTGAGGGGGAAAAAAAAGGAAGATGTGGATCTCTTCTTTAAGCAGCTTATAATTTGGTAATGGAGAAAACAGATGTACTTATAACCAAGTGCCAAACAGAGGCCTAAACACTGCAGGAAGACAGTACAGAAGAGGGGGGCTACTCTAAGTGTGGGGACCAGTGAAGACTTCTCGGAAAGGGCATCTAAGTTTTTTTTTTTTTAAGGAAGATTAGCCCTGAGCTAACTGCTGCCAATCCTCCTTTTTGCTGAGGAAGACTGGCCCTGAGCTAACATCCGTGCCCATCTTCCTCTACTTTATATGTGGGATGCCTACCACAGCATGGCTTTTGCCAAGCCGTGTCATGTCCGCAACCGGTTTGTGAACCAGCGAACCCTGGGCTGCTGAGCAGCAGAATGTGCGAACTTAACCGCGGTGCCACGGGGCTGGCCCATAAATTGTAGTCTTGAAGGACAGGTAGGAAGGAGAAAGAAGGAGCATTACAGGCTGAAGAAAGAGAATGAATATGGCAATGAAGTGAGAACATAGATAGTAAATTTGAGAATAAAGACCACCTGTTCAGAGAGGATGTAGTGGGTAATGAAGCTTAAAAGCTAGGTTGATTTCAGATCAACTATAGGCAAAAAGTAGTCACTAATAGATTCTGAAGTTGTGTTTAGAAAGATTTCTCTGATGATTTTGTGAAGAATGAATTTAAAAGGCACGAAGGTTGTTATTGTAATCATCCAAAGAAGGATAATTAAGTCCTGAATTTGGTCTGTGATTAATAGGGTTAGAAAGAAGATAGCCATGAAGTACTTCAAAGAATAGCATTTTGCAATTGGGTGAGATGAGTGGGAGGAAGCTGTTGAAAATGACCACTAAGAAAATGACGATGCAATTAATTCAGGTAAGGGATGCAAGAACGTTATTTGTGGGAAAGTAAGGTATTTGGTTTGGGACTTAAGTTTGAGGCGCTGAGGGGTGGGAATTCATCCATGTGGGAATGTTCACTAGGTGGGAATTCGGGATTGGATTTTCAGAGTGATCTTGGCTAGAAAAGTGGATTTAAGATGCATGTAAATGGTACTGAGTTCAAGGAAAAAGACGAAATTGTTCAGGGAGAGTATGGGGACTTGCTTGAAAATTACTGTCAAACAAATTTACAATGTAAAAAAAATCAGTACTTTAACAAACTCAAAATTAGTGCCCAGTTTACTTTCAAAATGGAAACCCTGACAAACTCCTAAGGAACTTGAATTCCAGGGAACAATTGTAACTCGTCAGGATTCCCGCAGTCTTTATGTGTCATTGTCTAATGTGCATTTATGTCTAAGAGTTGCATTGTGCAGTGGAAACAATGGCAGTTTTCATTCCAAAGCCTAAGGATTGAGTTTTGGGTCCAGCACTTCCTGGTCACCTAACCAAAAATCTGAGCTTCAGTTTCACCATCTGTAAAATGGGGCTATTACCTATTCTAACTGCTTCATAGGATTTTGAAGATCAAATGACATATTGTAAGTGAAAGTGCTGTACAAACTAAGAAATTATTAGCACAAGAGTATTAGCCTAGTATATTGCTTCACAGAGTAGAAATAAAAAGTATTTCTTAACTGATGTAGAATCTCCAGTATTAGGAAGGAAGTAGCTTCAGGCAAGCATCTCTGTATTCCCCACGCTGCTTATTGCAGTGTCTGCACTGCAACAGCTCATCAAAAGTGGAATAAATACGGGGGCCGGCCCTGTGGTGTAGTGGTTAAATTCTGCTCGCTCTGCTTCAATGGCCTGGGTTCGTGGGTTCAGATCCTGGGCGCAGACCTACACCACTCATCAGCCATGCTGTTGCAGTGACCCACATACAAAATAGAGGAAGACTGGCACAGATGTTAGTTCAGGGCTAGTCTTCCTCAAGCAACAAAAGAAAAAAGAAGAAGAAAAAGGAATAAATACCAAAACCTTGGTCTAAGTTTTTTTGCTTTATTCTGTATCTTAGGACCTCGGGGCATTGGAGTGGGAGGAAAACTTGATGGAATAAAAATTATTCCTTTTAACATTTTAATTCTTTTCTCAGACCAATGTCTCAGGTTTGCTCCAGATACCTGTGGGCATTGCTTGCTTCTGCCGGTTGCACAAACTACTAAAATTCTGAGACAAGCACAAATGATTAGACCAGAGCCAAACTCCAGCATAGGAGAAAGAGTCTTTGTCTACAGAAGGATCAGGAGCCAAAGAAAAGTGAATGCTTCCATGATCTGATCCAAGAAACTAAATTTCCTGCCTCACAATAAGGATCCTCTGTCAGTCATTTTGTACCTGCCCCACAAGGAAACCATATTTGCCAAGATTCTTTTAAGCTTTCACACGTGCTGTTCCTCAGACTTCTCATCCTGTTCTTCACTGAGCTTCTTCATCATCATCTTGCAAACCTCACTTCAAATGCCATTTCTTCCTCAAGGAAACCTTCCTTGACTCTCCAGCCAAGGTCTCACTCACAAAGCAACCTCTCACTCTGCTTTATACCCCTTAATCCAATTGTGATTATAACCATGTAAGTCCCCCCGTGTAAATATAAGCTCTGGGAGGGCAAGGTCCATGTCAGTCTGGATCCTTCCATAGCCCTAGTGCCTTGAACAAAGACAATAAAATGTGTTGAATGAGTGAATGAGGCCAGAGCTTTGTGATTCTTCAATCTTATTAAAAGCTCTTGTGGCAATGAAAATAAAATATATAAAGAAAACTAATTTAGTGCTGGTGGAAAAGGCTCTGGATGGAAGAATGCTTCCTTCGGCAGTTTTCTCCCATAAAAAGAATTTATGAGCTTAATTAAATCACCAAGATCTTTTTCAGAGGTACAGGAATGGTCAAGGATGAAGCTTGCTCTGAATCACTCACTTCACTCAAGTGGAGCTGTTCTGGGAAGAGTGGTTAATGTCCACAAGGAAAGCGGCACGACTTCCTTTGTAAGCAGACCACTGTCCTTGCTTTTTCTTTGATTCTCAGAGCATAGGAGACAGTTTCCAGGTATGGAATCTATCTTATGCAAAACCACAAAGATGAAGTTTCTCTTATCAACCTCACTTTTTCCTAAGTTGTTTCTTTTTGTTTTTCTAATGGTCTTCCCACCCCTACCTTAGGATATATCTAAATCAATGTTCAGCCTCATCTAAGAGAAGTATTATTTGTAGTTCATCCTAACTTTGAGAAAAAAGGTTTTGTTCCCCCATAAATACTTCAGACAACAGCTACCAAATCTGTGTGTATTTATGTGTAGGAATTTGTGTGGGATACACACCCTCCCTGGCCCTCTAGAATCCCATTTGCTTATCCTCCTTACCCTGGCCCTACTCAACCAAATGTTGGTGGATTTAGGCCGCCTTAGAAACACAAACAAGAAACAGGGCCTAATTTTTATAAAATGCATTGTCAGACTGAAGGAGCCTCCTCATGTAAGACTCAACATCTGTATAATAATAATAAATGTTAGTATATAAAAACCAACGATAGAGACAGATATGGTATCTTGTGGCCATGAGGTGCTGCCTGGACCAGATCTCCTGGGCCAAGAAACAGCAGGACCAGAGTTTCTTTAATCATCAGACAAACGGTCAAAGTTAGAACTTCCTCAAGGCCCATTATCATGACTTCACTTTGACCTTCTCGAATTTCACTGGGCTGGTTCACATTAGGGTGACATTAGGTTCACATTAGGAGCTTTGGCTTCAGGAATCCTTTCTCTTATTATCCTTTAAATACTTGGTAGTCACTTGGGGTTTTGGCAATTCCTGCAGGGTGTAGCTTTCATTTCTTCCCTGTAAATGAAGAGGCAACCCATGAGGTTGTTAAGTAAATTCTATTCAGTAGCTGGAAAAGTGAATTTCCTGTGGAATGACAGGAATTACATAGAAGCAAGCAATTTTATTTTCCTCAAATGTAGCAATAATTTTAATCTGTACATACATAAAACAAACAGTGCAATTATAAAACCTTGAAGGTGACATGCATACTTTAAGGTGCAGTTGGGATGGGGGAGGATGTTATTAGCATCTCAATTTTCCTTACCACTTTTTTTTTTCTAGTTCCTTATGCAAAAGCACTGGGTGAGGAAACTTCATCTGGAATGCTGAAGTTAAAGGTGAACTTCCTGAAGTCTGCACGTCTAAATATCACAAACAAAACAGAAATGACCTTATAGAGCAGTTTTTCAGGGACTAGAGTAATATGGCTGGGCTTTCAAGCTGGGAATGAATGAAATCAGGGATGCATTTTCTGAAAAACTAAAAGAGATAATGTTTGTAACTGAGTGTCCTACTTCTGTTTCGTAGTTGCTACCCACGTGAGCCCTTCCACCAATCTTTTTATTCAGTATAGTTTTTGAATAGATGCTGTTCAATGGAGTTATCTGTAACTAGGGGTGGTGAGATGTGGAAAGGAGGACCTGGGAAAATGGCTTCTTCCTTGACGTCTGAGTCCATGCTCCTTTTCCACTGTTAGTTCGGATGGCCTTTTCTCTGCCATGGAAGCAGAGGTAGCTGGTGCAAAATGTCAGATGTGTCATCACTCACAGGCCCAGAGGTGCCGGTAAAGGTGAGTGACGGGGTCCACCTTTGCTTCTTCCACAACGCCTTCCTCAAGTTCTCCTGGCCTTGCAGCAGAACTTCTAGAACTGGAAAGTCAGTTCACTGGGTCCTTGATTCAGAGGCCGGGATGAGACAAGACTTGGCAGAGTGATAAGACACAGAGGGAAAATATGGTACCAATTAGCCTCAGAGCAGGATAGAGAAATTTATATCTGCGCTGATGAAAATTTGAATTCCCAAAGTCCACCTAAAAAAAAATGAAGATTTTCTTTGAGTACTAATTTTTCTCTGTACAAGTAGCCTGTGCACTTCTGGCGACAACTTCTTGCACTGCTCTCAAGCTGGACGATTCCAGGGACACGCTAGGACGGTGTGCTCTAGCTCACCCAGAACAGCTCTTTCTGGCAGTGGCATTTTGATTTGAACCCCAAAGTAAATCCATACATGGTGTCACAGTTATTAAAATAATGAAATATTACTAGCCAAATGTTAACTGCAATTCAACCAATGTTATATTTCACACACAAATTTAGAAAAATCAAGAGTATGATAATAAAACCATGAAATTAAACAGAAGGAAATCAATTTCTACAAGAAATCAAACATATTTACAGTGAGATTTAAAGGGAAAAATAAGCTACTTGGATCATAAATTTAATTTTATTTTAAATAACTTTAGCTACCTTAGCTGTTAATACAATAAAAGCAGAAAGAACAGGCTGCCTTTTTTCCAGATTTAATCAGAAAATTGTATCTACAGTAATTGACAAAACTCGCTTCTTGTCCTTCACCCATCTCATCAAAAATTATTGCATTTTCCCCCAAATTGTATTTTTTTGGATTCCTTTGTGAATATGCTCATTTTGTCCTCATTCCTGGAGGCATCTTGGTTTAAATCCGTCTTTAAAAAAAGGAGAAAGGGTACATATGTGGAGCAAAATATTCTCTTGAAGCCAACAGATAGAGAGTTGCTAGAAGAAGCTGATTGTACACACAAGCTGCCTGGGGTCGGGAAGGGGAGGGCTGCTGATGTAGAGGCACGAGACAGCCTCTCGACGGGCACAGGCAGAGCCCACCGGCCTTCTTCCTCGGCAGGGCTGGGACTGAGCCAGTGGAGGCGGAGCTTCCTCCTCCCCTTGGAACTTGTCGTTCTGGATCTCCTCCACAAGCCTTCATCCAGATAAGAAGCCAATGACTGATTACAAAAATAAGAATAATTAAATTTGGCTCAAGAAATAGATTGTCCAACTGTTCTGCCTTGTTATTTTTTCAATATCCAAGGCCTTTACAAAGAAAGAAACAAAAACATCTCTCAATCTCCCAACAAAAGTGAACTCCTTTTTTTTTTTTTTTTGCTCCAAATGCTACGACCTGAAGAATGGCTGCAGATTGAGATATCAAAAATCTCAGAAAAATATATAATATATTTGTATATCTCTGTATGTCTATTATTTAAATTTCACATTCCTTTAAAAGTGGTTATTCAGTCAGTAGCTGCTGAAGGAGGCTCTTCTGCTGGGCCTGGGGGGTCTGTGGTCCTGATGTGGGTTTTTGAGTTCCCAGTGGACCAGGCTGGTTCAGGTAAGGGTCCCCGCCTACCAGATTCACTGTACACTGGACGTCAGCAAACACCTGAACCTGTTGCACCTGCTGGAACACAAATAAAAGATGTGTTTAGACAGAAGGGTCTGCCCCCCCGGCTTATGAGTGGGTACTACTTGAAGTGGAAACTCACTAGAGCATTCCTCTAGTCTGTAGTCACCACAGAGAAGAACTCTTCTGTCTTCTTGTCCTACAAAAAGAAAATCGCTGCACTCATTTTGCTCAGGGTTCTGGAAAGTTCACACTTTAAAAATAAAATCGAAATTGGAATGGTCAAGCCTCCTACAGGTTGCCATCAATACTGAAAGTGAGCATCATTGCTAATATTGCCAAGATTGGGAAAAGCCCAGTTTCAGAGTCTGGGTATCCAGTGGTGGGTTTAAAAAAATATACGTTATTTGGAAAACTGGTATAAAAACATTCTATGGATGACTTTAGTAGGATAAAAAAATCTTTATGATGTTAGAAAATTAAGGGCTTTAACCCAGTATTAGCAAAATAAAACCACCACAACTCAGTAATAGGACATCAGCATTACTAAAGTTAATGTCCAGAAGATTTGCATGGCCTCTAAATGTACTATTACATAGCTCTTTTACATATTGACTTTAGAATTACAGCAAAATAGTAGCAGAACAATTTTATATTTAACTTCTTTTTCATGATAGACAATCCATTTAAACACATGAACTAAAAATAACAAACTACCAGCTGAGAACAGTGTGAATTTTCCCTTTAACTACTTTCAGTAATAATATACATATTCCTTAAAAATGTCTATAGCTGCATAGTTCTAGCATTTTCTATTGGGAAAACAAAGCCAGAAGTTAGTCTTCATCAACCAGCCTTATTAAAAAGTCATTTGTAGAAGTGATTAAGGCCAGCATCACACCTGTGAATGTTCCAGACCAAGAATGGAGATGCCTTCTCGGGCATCTAAGTGCATCTAAGTGTCTCAAGTGTTTAGCAAACTTGTGCCTCATGTTTAATAGATTCATGAAGTATTTTAGATTAGTGATGCATTTTTTTGGTCATTCATCACTAATTCATGCCAATTACACTCAGCTTTTCTGAAAACTATTCTATCCTAGTTGAATAAAAGTTGTTTCCCATCAACCTTCACTGGCCAAATGTCAAATATCCATACCGTCCAACTGCTGCATCAGTCTGGCCCCTGGTGCTCTCGATCCATCCTACTCTCTCCTGGATATGCAGACATCTCCTGAGCTGGGTATTTTTAGTGCCTGATGAATCTAGTTAGATTAGCATTGTTTCTCTCCTCATCCTCCTCTTTCCCCACTTTCCCAAATTTCGCTTTTTGCAAGATCCCATATGCTCCCATTTGTTTTCTTCTTCTTTGGGGCTCTTTCTCATCTATCTAAAATACACCAGATCTCTGACTCTGTTCTTTAGCTGCTTCTGTGCCCTCCCCCACCTTTGTTTTCTGTGCCTTCTCATTCCTACTCTCTTCTTTCTAGAGTTCCACCCCTGGCCTTCTGCTCTCCCCATGTCAACAACTGACCCAGCCTTCTTCCTGCTTCTCTAGTCTGTGTTGTTTTGCTGCTCTCCTCTGTCTTGCCTCCTCCCCATCCCAGCTCTTCAATCCTTCCAGTCTTCCTCCCCATGTCTTTCCCTTCTCCTTTTCTGCACATCTGTGTCCACATTTCTATCTAACTCACTTCCCAGCTTTGTTTGGCAAATACAAAAACAGTGGAATGAATAGAAAATTCATGATGGGCTACAACAGAAAGGAGATTCTGCCACTGAAACTAAACATGAGCACAAACTATAGTGCTTTTAGGCACTGACTAATTTTTTTAAAAAAATGAACAAAATTTCACGTTTATGTGTTTCAACGTGAAATACTGGGGCAGAGCATAAGGCATTTCTATCCCTAAACACTTAAAAACATTCTTAATAAAGTCATGATAAAACAACCTAGCGAGAAAATTTTGCTTGTCTAAAAAGAATGCGTTAAGATATTGTATTTTGAAATTTAAAAAAATCAAAAGGATTAAACCAAACTCTAAAAAGTATACATTTCAGCCATTTTGAATTTTTACTTAAAAACAGGGTGCTTTAGACCAGACCTCAAAGGACTTCTGATATTACTGTATCTTCGTAGACAAAGATGCAAATGAAGCTTACAATTTGCCAGGAGAGAAGAAGCTATGAGAGCTGAGTCCCAAGCTCTTAAGATTTTCCAGCATAGTTTTTATTCCAATTCAAATACTGTCCCAGGACTCAAAAACTTTAAAACCTGGTTGTTTTGTTTTAACTAATTTGTTGAACTGCCCAGTATGTGTCTCTGTAGATCTGAGATTTTCAAAAACTTCTAGTGAAGGAAGACTGTCCTCATTTCCCCCATCACCAAACCCCCTTTTTACCTCACAGAACTCAGATCCTATTTCCTATGCTCTACCTCGGGACACAGCCTCCTAACTGACCTTTCTCCTCCTGAGCTGGCTGCCCAATGCTCCTCCTTTCCCCTCCTTCCCATCAAGATGAAGCCTAAACTAGCACTTGTATCACTGCTCCCCTTCAGGGATGACGCTTCCTCTGCAGGGCTGAATCCAAATCCCTTAGTTTAGCATTCAAAGCCCCTGGAAATTTGCCCCAATCTACTTTATCAAGTTTAATTCCTATGAATTCTTATTACAAACCCCTTACTTTCAGTGGATTTGGTTTCCCAGGATTACACTAAGATATTACTGTCTCCTCGTCTCTGTGCCCTCTACTTCCAATCCCCTAGACTTCCAAGTTCACCCCAACCCCTGGCCTCTGACAACTACACTGTCTTTCTCCTTCACTTTGCCTTGCTAACTGTACATCAAGACCAAGTTCAGTCCCATCTCCTATGTAAATGCTCATCTGACCATCTCAGCAATTTCTCCTTTCTTTTAACACTCACGGCATTAACATAAATTTGAGTTTGCCTTTTTTGATTATGTGACAGTTTATGTGCATATGTCTATATGTTTTATCTTTCAACAGGTCCAAAGTAGTATGACAGAATGAGCATGAACTTTGGGTGTTCAAACGACCTGGGTTTGAACCTCAGCTCTGCCACTTTCTAGCTTTGTGAACTGTACATGTAGTTACATCTCCTCAGCTTCAGTTTTATCATCTGTGAAAAAAAAAAGGAATCCTATCTCCTTCACAGGGTTCTAGTCAGACCTACATGAGATAAAGCAGACAGTGCCTAGCACAATGCCCAGCCAATCACAAGCATTTCACAAATGTAACTTCCCTTTCTCACTTCTCTGCACAGTTCACCTAGAGGGCAAACACGTCTCATGCTTCTTTGTATCTCCACCTTAGCATAATGCCTGTACTTAAAAAAGTATTTATTAAGAGACTAAAGACTAAACCAAAGTTACTGAAGTGAATTAAAACCTCCAAAATTTCTAAATTTAAGTTCACAAAGGAAAGTAATCATCCATACTATTTGCATTATTTTGAAACAAATTTCTAAAAGGAGGCAGAGTACATAGCAGACATTCTTTTCTGTCTGAATTTTCTAAGATATTTTGAGAT
Organism: Equus caballus; assembly: GCF_041296265.1. NCBI lineage: Eukaryota > Metazoa > Chordata > Mammalia > Perissodactyla > Equidae > Equus > Equus caballus. The sequence continues at coordinate 86,793,442 of NC_091698.1, forward strand.
ATTCTGATTACACATGAGTTTTAGCACTGGGTTTATTTACAAAATAACAATTAGTAGTCACCATTTGTGATCCCTTTATCCTGTCTAAACACTGGATTAAACCTTCTGAAAGCTTATCTCATTTAACCCTCTCTTATAAATAATCCTATAGGCAGGTATCTTGTTAGTTCTGTTGGTTATACAGCAGCTCAAGAAAGTTCCCTAACATGCCCATGAACACAGCTAAGAAGAGTAGAGCCAGGACTCACATCCAAGTCTGACTCCCAAGGCCAGGCTCTTAACCACTATGCTATACAAAGTTTCCTATGTATCTAGAACACATTTGACAGCTCTAGGCTTAGAATTTTCTTACTGACCTGGGTTCCATCTGCTTCTGTTTTGAGAAGGTCAGTGGATGAGAGCTGGTTGCAGTAGAGGCCTGTGTGTCTCAGTGCTGGATCATTTATCTATTAAAGATAAGTATAAGACCAAATTACAAGCCAGTTGTTTAAGGTGAAGACCAAATTCTTCAATGAAATACAGTATCACTGAGAGAAAAGTAATAGGAGGACAGCAGAAATAAAAAGCTTAGCAATTTACTCTGTTGTGAGAAGTCAGAACAGTGGTTCCCTTTGTACAGGTGGAGAGTGACGTGTAAGGGAGCATGAAGAGAACCTCTGAGGTGCTGGTAATATTCTGTTTCTTGATCTGGGTGGTAGTTATAAAGATGTGTTCAGTTTGTGAAAATTCATCTAGTTGTATACTTTTTTGTATATCATTATTTTTGTGTGTTTGTAAGGAAGATTGCCCCCAGCTGAGCTAACATCTGTTGCCAATCTTCCTCTTTGTGCTTGAGGAAGATTGTTGCTAAACTAACATCTGTGCCACTCTTCCTCTATTTTTTGTGGGATGCCACCACAGGATGGCCTGAGGAGCAGCGGTAGGTCTGTGCCCAGGATCCAAACCTGCGAACCCCAGGCCTCCGAAGCAGAGCGCGCGAACTTAACGACTGCACCACCGGGCTGGCTCCTTGTTTATTCTTATACATGATACTTCAATGAAAAGTTAATTCAGGGGCCAGCCCAGTGGCACAGTGGTTAAGTTCACACGTTCTGCTTCAGTGGCCCAGGTTTCTCCAGTTCGGATTCCCATTGTGGACCTACACACCGCTTGTCAAACAATGCTGTAGCAGGCATCCCACATATAAAGTAGAGGAAGAAGGGCACAGATGTTAGCTCAGGGCTAGTCTTCCTCATCAAAAAAGAGGAGGATTGGTGACAGATGTTAGCTAAGGGCTAATCTTCCTAAAAAAAAAAAAAAGTTAATTCACACACACAAAAGTTAACTGGCAAAAGACTTCCACTTGTGATCAAGATTCAGTAACAGCGATCAGATTTATCCTCTGCCTGAATCAACTAACAAATTAGACAAAATATATTAAATGAAGGCACTCAAGACACTGGACAAAGGCACTGAAGGAGAGTTAACCCCAAGAGTTGGAAAACAATTGAGGTGAGTCCTACGACTGCCCCAGCCTACTGCCCAGAGAGAATTTCCAGGCTGCAACATGGGAAAAGGGAACCTAGGCAGAGCTTGGCAGGCTTCCTGAGTCGAGAAGATGCAGCTGGAAGTCTGAGATAGCCAAGGCAGCTGGAATTCACAGGGCTGAATATCAGAGGAGAGCTACACAGGGAGAAAGCTCTGAAGATCTACAGAGGGTCCTCTTGAGTCTGCAGCTTAGTACTGATGAGCTAATGGATGTCAGGGAACTACCCAAAGCAGAGGGAAGATTCACCTGAAAAGACTTACATGGAATTATTCCTAAAGATCACATGGAGCTGGAAGAAGTCCTGATCCTACCAGCCAGAGAGGAAAATACTGTAATTCACGTAGTCTCAGGTATCATACTAGAAAGGTTTTGCCTCAGTAGTAAGGTAAAATTAGCCCTACACTAAATACTGCTCTGGTCCCACTAAACAAAAGAGCAAGACCTGAAAGGATCAAACTGTTTCCAAGTCACTTAACCACTCCCCAGAACAAAGCTCAAGAATATTTACAGGAATATCAAGGTAAAATTCACATGTCTGGCATCTAATAAAAAATTACCAGGTACACAAAGTGACAGAAAAATATGAGCTCTAATGAAAAGATAAGTCAATTAATTAAAACTAACCCCAAAATGATGCAGATGATAGAAGTGACAAGCAAGAATATTAAGACAGTTATTAAATAACTGTATTCCATATATTCAAGAAGACAGAGAAAAGACTGAACAAGTTAGAGATATAAATAGCAATGTCTGAGATGAAAAATACACTGGATAAAATTAACAGATTAGCCATTGGAAAAGAAAAGATTTAGTGAACCTGAAGCTCTGGCAATAGAAACTATCCAAAACGAAATACACAGAGAAAAAATGACTGACCTTGCAGCCCCTAAAAAACCTCCAAACGCAGAGAATCAGTGAGCTGTGGGACAACTTCAAGTGGCCTACTATATGTGTAACTGGAGTCTCTAGAGGAGAGGAGGGGGATGGTGATAGAAAAAAAATTTGAAGAAATAATGGCCAATATTTTTCCAAATTTGATGAAAATTACCCATCCATGTATCAAGAAGCTCACTGAACCCCAAGCATAAGAACTATGAAGAAAATCACACCAAGGCCTATCATAATCAAATAGCTTAAAACCAGTGATAAAGAGAATAATCTTAAAGACAGCCAGAGACAGGAAAAAAAATCAATCAAGTACAGAGGAAAAAGCTAAAATGATAGCAGATATATCATCAGAAATACTGCAGTGGAGCAGTAACTTTAAAGCACTGAAGGCTAAAACTGCCAGGCTAGATTTCAGGGAAAAGAACTTTCAAAGATGAAAGTGAAACAAAATCTTTTTCAGACATACAAAAACTGAAAGAATTCATCACCAGCAGACCTGCACTATAGAAAACGTTAAGTGAAGACCTTCAGACAGGAAAATGATACCAGATGGAAATTTGGGTCTACACAAAGGAATGAACAACACTGGAAATAACTCCATGGGTAAATATAAAAGAATTCTTATTTAAATTTTTAAAAAATACAATTGACTGCTTAAAGTAAAAGTACTAACAATGCATTGTGGGGTATATAACACATGTAGATATAATACGTACGACAATAATAGCACAGGAGGAGAGAAATGGAAATAAACTGTGGTGAGGCTGTTATATTATATATGAGGTGATATAGTATCACTTGAAGGTAAATAGTGGTAAGTTAAAGATGCATACTATAAACTCTAAAGCAACCACTGAAATAACAAAACAGTTATATATAGCTAATAAACCAATAAAGGAGAGAAAATGAATTAAAATATTCAATTAAACCAAGAAAAGGCAAGAAATAGGACAAAGAGAAAACAAGTAAGATGAGAGATTTAAATCCAACCATATCAATAATCACATTAAATGTAAACAGGCTAACCACTCCAATTAAAAGGCAGAGATTGTCAAATTGAATAAAAAAGCAAGACCTAAGTATATAAGAAAGACACTTTAAATGTAATATTCTTTCACCTAATTCATTATATTTTTTATTATTTTGTTTTAATCTACTGGAGATAGTGAACAATTCTAATACCTGAATAACAACAAGATAACAACAAGGACAAGAAACAATCTTATTTAGTTCTTTTATTTTGCTATAAGAGGTGGATCACTAAGTTGGTTTTTTTCCTGCTACTTCCTTAGGCTTACTATATAATACCTGAGGAATAGGGATGTTTCTTAAAAAAAATTAACATCAAAAAGAAATTCTATAGAAAAGGTACTCTGTTTACATGTTTTTAAGACTTGCTATAAATTATGGCTATATGGTCACAGCCTAGTCACCACAATCTACTTTGTGGTTGCTGATAATGAGAATAGTAACTACAGGGAGTTACTCCACTGATCTTAAAGATGACTTTGAATTTAGTTATTCTCTCCTTAAAAATCTCCAGGAGGCTCCAGGATAAACTCTAAACATTTACATGGTCTGCAACACACCTAAAAAGTTTACTGTATAAATTCTGCTCTAAAAATAATATAAATATCCCCTTAACATTCATCAGGCTTCTCAACTTCTATTCCTGCCTAAGTCATGCTGTGATAACCAGTCTTGAATGTTCTTTTCTATTCTCTTTCTTTAGGCAAATTTTCCATGAAGCCTTTACTGATAAGGCACTTTTTCCTTTAAACCCTCAGTAGTTAACTCTATGTATATACCCCTAATCTGACATAAATACATATAGTCCTGGGGGAGTCCATCTATTACACAGTTGTTTTGTCCTGTTATTCAACTGATCCTTTGTTCATGTTATGTCTCTCCAACTTGTAATATTATCTCCCACAGAACTATCTTTGTACATAGTAAGTATTGTTTGGTGAACTGAATAAATGTTTCTTGAACTTAAAGGGAGAAATGAAGAAAATGTGTTCAGAATGTAAAGATGTAAGTTCCAAGCTAATGTATTATATGTATCATTTTATAATAAATCAAAAACACTAAAATCTCATGATACTAAAATCTTATAAGGTCGGTCAAAATTTCCACTGTATATCTTAAGGGAGAGAGCAATTATCAAAAGACAGGGGGATAGAATAAATACGTGTGGTTATTTTTGACAAGTAACTGGGAACATACCTGATTTTCCTTGGAATAATGAACTGACATGTGGTGTGGCATGTGTATGTAGCAAGTGTGCCACTTGTGCCACTTACCTGCTCAGGGCACACAGTGTTCATTCCTGGCATCTGCAAAGAGCTCATTTGCATCTGGCCCATCATTGGGTTCATGTTCTGAACATTTGTGTTTCCACCTGCCATGGACACGGTGATGCTCATATTGTTGTACACTCCTGGCTGTGCAGGCGTAGGCTGGTTCTGGACAGCTTGACTGAACACACTGTTAACTCAAAAACAATTCCGATTATATCCACTGATCATGAACATGGGGATAATGTGACTGGACCACGTTTCTTAATTATTAGATAGAATTCCAGATAAAATATTTCATATTCTTAAATTCATGTAAGACTTCATCTTCTTACAAGATATAAGGATTGTCTATAATTCAGATACATTTTGAACTCTGCCCAAGGGGTCTAACAACTAAAAAGAGATCATTTTAAGTTAAAATTATCTGGCCTAGTATCAGAATTGTTAAACTCCAATTATCTGAATAATTTAAGAAAGGTCGTTTTCTACAAAAGTAAATCTTCCAGTTCACTGGAATGGATGGTTTCCCATTTAATCATCAAAATCATTCTGAAATTTATTACACTATTTTATCTTCTTAAACAGAGAATATCCTATTTAAACAAAGTGCCTGGTGTACATATTAATTCTTAATAAATGTTCATTGAATGAATTAACAAAGGAATGAATAACCAAAGGGAGAATTCTTATATTGTGATTGCTTATACATTTTCTTAGATTTAACACTTGAGGGGAATGATGATATCTTGTTCCACTCATTCCTTGTCTCTAGTAATAAGTGACATATAGCAGGTACTCAGTAAATATCTGATGAAGGAATGAATTATGGACATGGGGTTATTACTTAGTGCTGTCAACTGATGAGGTTCAGACTGCTTTTTATTTATAGATTTTACTATATCTACACCAATGTTTTTCTAAGTGTAGTCCAGAGACCATCTGCAAGAGATTTCCCTGGGACTTGTTGAAATTGAGACTCCTAGGCCCTATTCTAGACCTAGTGAATCTCAGTTTCTGGGAGTGGGTACAGAAAGCTAAATTTCTAACTATGCACATGAAAATTTGAGAGCCTGTACTCAATGTCCTGTAGCTTGTGATCACTTCTCAGGGTTTCAGCTTCTGCTGCTTTCAATATGCTGTAAACTAACAGGAAACTAGATTTTTTTTTTTTTTTTAGGAAGATTAGCCCTGAGCTAACTGCTGTCAATCCTCCTCTTTTTTGCTGAGGAAGGCTGGCCCTGAGCTAACATTCGTGCCCATCTTCCTCTACTTTATATGTGGGACGCCTACCACAGCATGGCTTGCCAAGTGGTGCCATGTCCACACCTGGGATCGAATCAGAGAACCCCAGGCTGCCGAAACAGAACATGCACACTTAACTGCTGCACCACAGGGCCAGCCCCAGGAACTAGATATTTTTATTTGCCAAGTTTAATGTTTTTTTGTTTTTTTTTTAAGGTTAGGTCCACTCTCACTACCTTTTCTAAGATTTTAGTTTTTTCCTTTTTTTCCCCAAACCCCCCTGGTACATAGTTGTATATTCTTCGTTGTGGGTCCTTCTAGCTGTGGCATGTGGGACGCTGCCTCAGTCTGGTTTGATGAGCAGTGCTATGTCCGCGCCCAGGATTTGAACCAACGAAACACTGGGCCGCCTGCAGTGGAGCGCGCAAACTTAACCACTCGGCCACGGGCCAGGCCCAAGTTTAATGTTTTTAAAGACATCAAAAGTCTTCTCAGACCTGAAGATAGCTTCATGACTTTTGTAGGAAGCAAAATGCAAGGGCAGTTACGTTTTTCAGGTCTTGGTCTACTGACTTCCTTCTTCATGGCCTAGTTCTGGACTGTTGTTATACCAAAGATCTCAAATGTGAAATCAGTTTCTATCAGTAGGTAGAACAGTATGGAATAAAATCAAGTAAATGCAATTTGAAACTTTATATATGAACCCCCCCAAAATTCTCAGTGATACAGATATATACCTCTAAAGGAAAATATGAGTTGTGTCTTTTGTTAAGTTCTACAAAACACCAAATATTTTATGATTATCAATTCTTAAACAATAAGCTTCTGGTAAAATTCTACCTATTTTAATGTTAATTCTGGAGAAGTTGATTTCAAAAATTATTTACCTCACCAAGGCTTATCTATTCCTTGCTGGCTCTTGGGAGGTAAGCAGGATGTACTGACATTTATAGCTTCTGGTAAATTAAGATAATCATACTAAAATTAAAAGGCTGAGGAACAGCCTATTCATCATGTCTGAAGAAAAGTAGCAAATTTTCCCCAAGTAATTATAAAACACAAATGCTCAAAGAAAATTATATGCCCAGGAAATGGTCAATAATGCATCTGTGGACCATTAACGTCTGCACTGTGTGTATGCCCAAGAGGCAGTGTCCCCATGACTAAAGGTAAGAAAAAACCTATTAGTCTGCTGCCCATTTTCTAATGAGAACATTTGTGCCTTAGACAACGCTCATTTGTCAACTGATACACAAATCACCACTGTGGAGGCACAGGGCTATGTAAGTTAATGTATGCAGAAGCTTCAAGGACTGCAATGATGTCATACTTAGTGAAAAGTTTAGGATTTAATTTCCTTTCAAATTTATATTTGGGACTGTATATTAGCTTAAGTCCTTTCATAGTGCTCCTGCCAATAGTTTCATTTTAGTTTATTCCATCAAAGGAAGAAGACCAAGCCCTCTGTAGCATCCATGGCTGTTCTGGGTTCTGGAGCGGACTGTGGGGTTCACTGGCACCTTAGGCCCAATGCTGGAAGGACTCCTCCCTCTGCTTTCCTGGTTGGCCTTGTGGTAGTCAGAACAGTTTTCTTAGGCTAGCACCAGGTATTTGATTTCCCCCCAAATAATGGGGGAAAAAGACAAAGAGGAAGACTTTGGCCTAAAGTGGGTTCCAGTGATATTACAGGTATTAACAAGCGGGGAGGAGATCCTAGTCAAATAAGTTTGAGAAACAAAGGGTTAAGTAACATGGCTTGTTGGCTTTTAAAATGCTAATTAGCACTAGGATTCTCCCTAGTGACTACTGTTACACAGAAACACTGCCTTGTTCCACCACAAATAGGTCTGGCTTAACCCGTTATTTCTCTTCCCACCAGAGAGAGAATGAAAAAGAATCACATTACACTGTATCTGAACTCTTACATCATTCTACTTAGTGATTCTTTGTTTCATGATTTAATTTCTCTGACCTACTCCTGTCACCAACTAAAACTCTTGGTAACTTGACAGCAGGAGCTGTTTTCCCCTGTTCCTTGTGGTATCTTGCACTGTGCAACAGAGAGAGTGGTCACAAAATACACGCTGCCTGCGCTGACAAATAAGCTTCTACACATGAACCAAGTAAGCAATGTGAAGGTCTGAAGAGTGGGGGATAATTATTTTTTTCTCAAATTATTTGGGAAAGTCAAAGTTCACAGAAACTACAAAAGTAAAACAAAAGTTCAAGTCCACATTTGAATCTGAATCCAAGAAGTGACTTAGGAATGGGGACTCTTTGCACTCATTCATTCAATAGATGTACATTAAGTGCTTACGTGTTCTAGAGGATGGACATGCAGAAGTAAATGAAAACAAAGTCCTTGAGCTTATGATGCTCATATTCTAGTTCAAGGAGACAGATCATAAACAAACAGATGAACACACAGTATGTCAGATGTTAAGCACTATGAAGAGAAATACAGATGGGAAAGGAGGGACCAGGTGGTAGGAAATGGTGTTGTTTTAGAAATGACAGTCATTTCTATGTCACCAATACATTGCCATTCAATATCTATGTCTAATAAGATGACATTTAAGGAGAGAACTGAAGTGTGAGAGAGTAAATCACGTGGCTACTGAAAGAAGAACACCCCAGCAGAAGGATTAAGAAATGCAAAGGCCCTGAGTGTTTGCAAGGTACTTGGCACAAGCGAGGAACAGAAGAATAAACAGAAGCCGATGTGGCAGAGGGAATGATGAGAATAGCAGATGAGGTCAGAGAGGTATCCAGGAGCAAGATTATGTAGGGCTTTAGAGCCCTATAGTGTATTTTGAGCAAACTGGAGAGGTTTGAGTAAAGGACTGACATACTGCCTCATGTTTTAAAAGCATCACTCTGACTACCATGTAGAGATTAAAATGGTGGAGGAAGGCTGGAAGCAGGGAGACAGGAGGCTACTGCAGTGGTCCAGGAAAAAGACGATGGTGGCTTGTGCTAAAGTGTACAAGTAAAACAGGTAAGAAGTTAGAGCTGCTAAGAAACTGACGTGACTCGCTGATATGTTTGATGTGGGATGTGAGAGAAACAAAAATTATTATTCTGAATAATTGGAAGAATAGAGTTGTCACTGACTGAGATGGGGAAAAGTAGGAGAGGAATAGGTTTTGGGGAGAATATCACTTTAGTTTTTGTCCTGTCAAGTTTGAGAAGCCTATTAGAATTCTAAGTGGAGATGTCAGCATTAAGGCAGTTGGATACACAGTACGGTGCTCAGGGAAGAAGTCTGGGCTGGAGATTTAAATGTGAGTCATAAGCGCAGAGACAGGCATTCACGGTGATAAGACTGGGTGATATAACCAAGGGAATGAGTAGATATAGGGAAGAAGAGGTCCCAGAATGAGCTCTGAGGCCCTGAAATGGAGGTCGGGGAGATGAGGAAGACCCAGTAGAGTAGACTGAGAGATAGGAGAGTCACCCTTCCCAAGAGAGAAAGTTGTTCCAAAACCCAAAGGAAGAAAAAGCTTCAAGAAAGAATAAACGCTCAAATATGTCAAATGTTACCAGTGATCATTGCATTTGGTACTGTGATCATTGCATCTGGCACTGTAGAGGACACAGTGACCTTGATAAGAATACTTCTGGAGGAGTGGTAGGGAACAAAGCCTGACTGGTTCAACAAGGAATGGGAGGAGAGAAGTAATAGAGTATAGTCTTTTAAGGAATTTAACTGTAACGTGGAGCAGACCTGTCAGCATGACTGTTTTTTTCAAGGCACGTTTAAATGCTTAGGTATATGTATGGAGCAAGAGTTTAGCTGGATTTCATTAGGGAGCATTTTGCTAGGCACAAGTACAACAGAGGGAGAGCTGCACAAGGGAGCTGAGAGTGCCTGTAAGGGAATAATTCTAATGATGGACCACGGAATCTAAAGTGGGTTTAGGAAGCTAGGAAGAGAACACAGTAGGAGACTAAATTCTTCTTGCATGTTATATAGACGGTTCCATTTCTACCTAATTTACACACAGTCCTCACTGAGAGCTACACAGTTCTCTAACAGGAAGATTTCCTCTCACCTTTCAATGAACTTTAAGAGAATATGGTCTTAATTTTTCAACTTTAACTGCCTTACTTATTATGTTGTCAGATCAAACAGCTTCCCTGTCATTAGAACGAAGACACAACTAAATTAAAACGCTTATAAAACTCAAGTAATGTGTGAAAAGTTCAAGCAGCCAGAATTTGGGGGGGGAGGGAATGACTTTAGGGAGATAATTCTAAGCAAAATGAGCAAGATGAGGCCACTGAAAGTCTAAAGATTCAAAGAGGTGGGTAAGGCAGAATGACCTGAGAAGCCTTAAAACCTTTGTTGTTGCTACAAAATCTTTCAAACACACTGACAAGAGTGAAACCTGTGTGCCCACCATTCTATTGAATTCTAACATTTTGCCATTCTTGCTTTAGATTTTTAAGTGTTTTTATAAAGAAAGACTTTTTTTTTAAAGGTATGATTTTTGGTGAGGAAGACTGCCCTGAGCTAACATCTGTTGCCAATCTTCCCTTTTTTTTTCTCCCCAAAGCCCTAGTACACAGTTGTATATCCTAGCTGTATGTCCTTCCAGTTCTTCTATGTGGGATGCCGCCACAGCATGGCTTGATGAGGAGTGTGTAGGTCTGTGCCCAGGATATGAACCGGCGAACCCCAGGCCGCTGAAATGGAGTACATGAACTTAACCACAACGCCACTGGGCCGGCCCTAAGAAAGACTTTTTTAAAAGTACCTATTCCTACATCTGTCTCAGGGAAGCTCTGTTACTCATGGAAGTTGATCATATTGTTCAGGTGTGCTGGAGGTGGGATGAAAAGGTTGGGAGCCACTAGACCACGTTTCTGTACTACAAACACACAAATTTGCCATAAGAATGACTTGAAACTTACAGGATTAAATTTTCTTTTCTTTTTCCTGATAACATAAAATTCAGTTCCTTGAATTTGCAAATAAATGGTAGTAGCCAATAATCTTCTACTTAGACTGTGAAGGCATGGCTGTTGTTATGTGCTGCAGAGTATCAGGGATGTTCATATATAAAAACTGCCTCCTTACTTGTTGTTTCCCATTGCTCCTTGCTGCCAGGCCTTCATGTCTGGTGACTGGTACCCAGAAGCTGGCGGAGTTTGCTGGAGCAGAGAGCTCTGAGGAGGAGGGATTGGCATCGGCACCATGGAGCTCCCAGGGCTTAGAGATGGAGCAAAGTTGGCCTCACCTTGGGGAACCATTCCTGCAAATTGACACAAATTAATTTATGTGAATACACTATAAATTTATTAACCCCATAAAAGAAAAATCCCCACAAATATACGTCAATATATTTAAAAATATCCTTTTCAACAGAGTAGGAAAAATATTGCAGTCTCTTATAAATAAGGCAGAAAATTTCATGATAAACAGATGAATAAATACATAAAATAAGTAAGGAAGAATGCTTTCCATTCACTAAGATGTTGATCTGGGTATCAGGATTATGTATAATTTTTTTGTTTTTGTGCTTACATGAATTTTTAAGTGTAAAAAACATGAAAATACTTGACAGATTACTTGTGTATTAAGTTGAATATGGAAAAAGGTAAAAAAAAAAATCCACGTATGAAATGAAAAATGAGACAGTCCTGTTGGGCACTCCTCCTCAGCTGTCTTTGTGCACTCTTCCTTCCTTTTGTCTTTTTAGCTTTACTGAGATATAACTTAAGCGCTTTTTACTGATATGTAATCTACACAGCATCAAATTCACCCATTGAACAGCACAACTCAATGATTTTAGCAAATTTACAGAGTTGTGTAACCATCACCACAATCCATTTGAGACATTTTCATCATCCCCAAATTCCCGTTTGCCCATCTGCAGTCAACCTCCACGCCTACCTCTAGCCTCTGGCAACCACTGATCTGCTTTCTGTCTCTAGAGATTTTCCCTTTTTTGGAAATTTCATATAAATGTAATCATATGTGGTCCTTTATAACTGGCTTCTTTCACTTGGCATAAAGTTTTTGAGGTTCAACCACTCTGTAGCATTTATTAGTAGTTTGTTCCTTTTTATTCAGGATAGTGCTTATTACCAGTCATTGATATAAGTGTGTTGTAAATCAGTTCACCATAAAAGTAAGAGTTTATTTCTACACTTTTTATTCTTTTGCAGCGAACTCTATGTCTATACCTGTACCAATATCACATTGTCTTGATTGTTGTAATTGTGGTAATTTTTGAAATTGGAGAGTAATCCAATCTTGTTCTTCTTTTTCAAAACTGTTTTTGCTTCTTTAGGTCCTTTGCATTTCCATATAAATTTTAGGAGAAGCATGTCAATTTCTCCAAAAACCATGTTGACATTTTGATAAGGAATGCATTGAATTCTAAGATCAATTTGGAGTGAACGAACATCTTTTCACTCTTTCTCTCTGATTCCATTTTGTATAGTTCCCACTGTTATACTTTCAAGTTGACTAATTTTTTCTTCTCTAATGTCTAATCTGCTTCTTATCCCATCCAGTGTATTTTTCATCTCAAACATTGCAGTTTTCATTTCTAGAAGCTTGAATTTGGTTTTGTTTATATCATCTACACCTCTACTTAACTTAAGCTTTCCTCTAGCTTCTTGAACATATAGAATAAACGTATAATTTATCATTGTTTTAATGTCCCTGTCTACTAACTCTATCATGTGTGTAATTTCTTGGTTAGTTTTGATGGATTGATTTTCTCCTCATTATGGGGTGTATTTTCCTGCTTCTTTGCACACCCAGTAATTTTAAAAATCAGATTCTAGACCTTGTGAATTTTACCTGGTTAGGTGCTAGATTTTTAAAATTCATTTAAATATTTTTGACCTTTGTCTGCATTGTGGTTAGGTTACATGCAAACAATTTAATTCTTTTGGGTCTTGTGCCTAATGAGACAATAGCAGGGTTTAGTCTAGGGCTTATTTTGCCCTGCTACTGAGGCAAAACCCTTGTGAGTATTCTTCTTGACACTCCATGAATTATGAGGTTTTCTATTCTGGCTGGTGGGAAGAGGAATTGGCCCTGTGTGAACTCTGAAGATTGTTCCCTCTAATCTTTTCAGGCGGTTTTTCCTGGCCTTAGTTTGTACACACATGTACACGTATGTGTACACACACACACACACACACGCCCCCCGCTCTGTCCTCAGCTGAAGACCAGAGTGAGACCCTCTGCATATCCCCATAGCTTGCTCTCTCTGTGTGGCTGGCTCTCTCCTGGAACTGTGCCCAGAGACCTCCAGCCGCCTTGGTTTCCCTGGACTCCCAGTTCAGTGCTTCCATTGCCTTGACTCAGGGAAAACTGGCTCCTGTTGAACTCGCCCTCCATGAAGCACAGTCTGGACAATTTCAAGAAGTGTTATTTAATGTACTTTGATTTTTTGTTTCAGATAGGAGAATAAATTTGGTCCTTGTTACTCCATCTTGGGCAAAAGTGGAAGTCCATAACAATATAAAAGAGTAAAAATGAGTTTCTTTTTATGTTTTCTGTTATGCTAGCACTTTATATTCTTTTTCTTTTCTTCCTGATAAAATACACTTCACAGTTAAATACTTTTGAGGTGGAAAATGTTATAAAGGTGCAGAAAAAAGAATGTCATAATTTGAACATGCAGAATTTAGTATAATTCCTTCAAATCTTCCTCTATAAAATCTTGCATAATTTTGTGACCTACTTCTCTCCCTTAACATTGTATCATAAGCATGTTTCTATGCCCTTAATGTCTCTTCGTAAACATAACTGTGTAATATTTTGTGTTCTATCATTAATACAATGACTTTTCTCTTTTTTTGTTTGGTTTAATCTGGCCAGAGATGTAGTTTATTCATTTGGTTTTTTTTATAGGCTATAATTTAAAAAATATTTTAAATTTTCTGGGAAAGTTGAGCAAACTGTAGACTTTCTACACTTTTTTCTTTCACTATATGTTTAACTACCTTTTTTCTTGTTAAAGATTATGTAAGTAAAGCTACAAATTTTCTCCTGGCTGCTTCCTCCATATGTAATTTAACCTCTGTAAAAGAGTTTGATTTAGAACATATGGAGAAAATTTTTTTTCATTTATGACTGTAGAGAGTGAGTTTTTTCCCATCATCTTCATTTATATATTGATTGTCTTTGTATTAATTCTACATTTTAAATTTTAACAATTTTGATTGTGATCCTTAAAAAACATTTGTCTGTTTCAAATGCATTTTTAATGTTATTTATGATGAAATAATTTATTTCAGAAAATATACATATGTGAGTAAGGGAAAAGATACTTATATTCTGGATATTATATTCTGTGAGGTCAAAGTTAAACAATAAATAAGAGCCTCCAAGTACACTGGCATGCTTTTTGATATTTCTTTCTGGCCTCATCTCACATTCTAACTGCGCATGTTTTCCTTATCAGATGATCTAGTTTTAACAGAAAGAAACAGTCTGTGAACAATGAATTGGAGGGGTAGTTAGAGTTCTCGTCCCAGTTCTGCCACTACATTGGACCTTGGACTCTTTGAATCAGACAATCTAGCTCCTTCTAGTTTAAAAATTCTATAATTATAGGGCCAGCCCTGGTGGCCTAGTGGTTAAGTTTGGTATGCTCCGCTTTGGTGGCCCAGGTTCGATTCACAGGTGTGGACCTAAACCACTCTGTGACTCTGTGCTGGTGGCCCACATACTAAAAACAGCGAAGATTGGCATGGAAGTTAGCTCAGGGAGAATCTTCCTCAGCAAAAAAAAAAAAGAAAGAAGGAAAGAAAGAAAAAGAAAAAAAATTCTACAATTATATCTTTGCATCTTTGCCTAGACTATGTTAAGTCTCCCTTCAGGACCATAAATAGCATCACAGCCATTTGGCAGCAGCAACTAGAATTAGGATTCATCCTTCCATTCATTTACTTCTTTAAAGATTCATTGAGCACCTACTCACTGCCAGACCACTGTGCTAAGCACTTGAGAAACAAAGATGGAAAAAGTCATACTTTGCTCACTCAAGGACCAAGTTGTCTAAAGAGAAAGGCAGCTAGGTTAACAAATGCTTATAAGACAGGATAGTGAGTGCTTATGACTAGGAGTGTAAGGGAGGGCTTCCCAGAGGAGACACCTCTAAGGAGGAATAGGAATGAGACAGGTGAGGGAAGGATATTTTAGACAGAGGGTACAGGAAGTACAAAGGCTTAGAAGTAAAAGAGGGCAAGGGATGTCCTCTTTCTTGGAACTTGAGGTTTGTTATAGCTGTAACATCGAGATATGAAGGGAAAGGGAAGTGGAGTTACTGAGTTTAGCTTAGGACAAGTTGAGTTTGGGGTTCTGGTGGAAAATTCAACTATGTCTGTCCAGTAGGCAGCTGTATACACGAGCTGAGACATCTGGTTTAGAGATAGAGAAGAGAGTCATTAGCATGAAAAAGTCACTGAAGCCACCGGAGTAGATGAGATCACTCAGGAGGGGTGGGTGGAGTAGCATGTTTACTGTAGTTCACAGAAGAGGGAGCTCTGGACCAGCTTCAAGGAATTCATGAAGTGGGTATAAAATTTTTAAAAATTTCTCTCATATTTACTTTGAATATTGCCTTAATATAAAATAAATTTTAAATGTCTGTTTTTGTGCGCTAATCATTATGGCATGATAGACTAGAAAAATCTTCTGTTTCGAGAAATAAAAGAACGCATGTGCTGCCATTACTATTACCTACATGTTCCTTCATTTACTTTGGGCCTATATTAAGCTGAGAGACGCCAAAGTGAAGGACTAAAGCAAAGCTAATGTATTCATCCTTCGGCTTTACTGTCATCAGTTAACACAGTGATCAGCAAACTTTTTCTGCAAAGGGCCACATAGTAAATGTTTCCATTTTGCAAGCCATAAGGTTTCCATAACAACCACTCAACTCTGCTGTGTGGAACCAGCCACAGACGATATATACACTAATGAACATGGCTGTGATCCAATAAAACTTTATTTACAAAAACATGTGGCGGCTTTTTTTTTTTTGGAGAAGGCTTGATTTGAAAAGACTGGAACTTTTCCAGAACTTGAATTTGTACCAACACAAAGCCTGGTCTTGAAGCCTTCTACCAGGCTGCTGATCACGTCAGAGTGAGTTTACAACTCAGAGCCGTGGAAGAAATAAAAATCTTTGTATCTTTAAATGTTTTAATGCTTGCCAGAAAAACTAACAATTTTCCCCCTACTAATCTCAAGCAGTTTCCGGAAGAACTGAAAGCTCTGCCATTTCATTTCAGCTGCAACTGGAGGAAACTACTACTCTCTTCACTGCACCCAGCTTCTGGGTTTTGTTTGTTGCATAAATGCCAACTCTATCAAAAAAAATTATTTTGTGAAAAGTATTTTTTGTCAATTAAAATTTGAACTGAAAGGAAAATCCAGGAACCAGATAGAGCACTTATGATGGAGGGGCAAGACATCTGGTTATATTGCCAGGTGAAGAAGTAAGCTGCACTCGTTACCTCAATCACTGTGTTCTATATTAACTTGCAATAGATCAAAAACAACAATGAAAGAAACCTTGCCCACTTCATTGGAACTGGAGCTTTGAAACACTGCCTTTCGAGGCGGCTTTGTCAAGGAATGTGAGCAGGACAGGAAGTTCTTTCTTGGCTTTCCAGAGAAGGATATTAAAGAGCATGACTGAAAATTGACACAAATATTATTTTTATTTTTTAAAAAAAGAATCCTTGGGGAATTTATTAATGTTTGGCTTACTTGTAGTTAGTTTTTTTTTCCCCAATGAAAGAGATAAATCTTTGGTTTAAGGCTCTGCAATTAATATCATAAATGCTACTAAGAATCTAGTTGTTGTTTTGGCTAAGCTGCCATTTTGGAAAAGGAATGGAGAAACAGATAACTATACAAGTCTTCTAACATTGGAGAAAGTACTTCTGCAGGCTAGAATAAAGTGAAAAGGGTTTGTCAAATTCTCTGCATATAGAAATCATCAGACATGAAAATATAACACTTTTGAAGGTCACTCCCATTCAATCTTATAATTAAAATATGGATTTATAATCCTTTTCTTGCCCGCAGAGATAGTGTCAGTGATAGAAACCAGCCAAAGATGACTTCATTGTCTTGAGGACAAAGGAACTAATGTGGCATAATTTTGATTAAAATGTCTTAGAGAATTCTAGTACTCTCTGACACAAATCTCTTCAGATACTTAATTTAATAGTCAAAGGATTTTAGCACTTGTTGCCATTAGAATGAAAAGTCTAAACTGACTTAGCTGTCAAAAATCTCTATATATCTTCAACATTTTATTCAAGTCAAACAGCAGCTTTCTCATTGAAATTCATTTTTAAGCAGGCTTAAAATGTACTTTTTCTTGGGATCCAGCCCAGTGGCATAGTGGTTAAGTTCACGTGCTCCACTTCAGCAGCCCAGGGTTCACAGGTTCCAATGCCGGGTGCAGACCTACACACTGCTCATCAGGCCATGCTGTGGTGGTGACCCACATACAAAACACAGGAAGACTGGCACAGACGTTAGCTCAGCAACAATCTTCCTCAAACAAAAAGAGGAAGATTGGCAACGGATGTTAGCTCAGGGCCAATCCTCCTCAACAACAACAAAAATTTACTTTTTCTTTCACTTACAAAAATCAAAAGATTTATTTCAATTTTTTTTCAGGAATTTGCCCTTAATTTTGAATCAAAGTTTGATTAAAAATGATGGATTAATCAAATGTGTTTTATTGTCATTATCTATTAGAATCTCAAAGTGATAGAAGAAAAACTTAAAAAGATATCACCACCTAGGACAAAGAGAATGGAAGAGAGACAATGCAAATGAAAGATTAAAAAAAGAAAAAACCTTTTGGAAGCCAGAAAGTTACCTGAGTTGCAGAGAAATAGCTTACAACCTAAACTGCTAAGAGTGGTGACATCAATGAGAAGTCCGAGACACTTTGGGAAGATTGATTATCCTGATGTAAACTATCAAAAATAAAACCTCCAACATAATGAAAAAATTGTATGTTGATTCCAAGTTAATGTATTTAAACCCATTGTCTGAAGCACACTTTCATTAGACTCTTATAGGGATCCATGAGAGAAAATAAGAAAATGTGCTTTGCACACAAAATGTTACAAATTTTAGAATCAGACAGGTCCTTATAGATCCTCTAATTTAATCATCTTCACTATCAAAGAGAGATAAACCTCAAACCATTCAACCGTTTAGTGGCAAGAGCTGAGTCTGGAGCCTGGATCTCCTGACTCCCACATCAATGTCTTTCTCCTTCAGCATATTGCCTAACGTCAGTGAACTAAAACACACATGAAGAGAGACCTGAGCTTGTATGGAGTACTTATAAAAGCAACATTCAGTTGTGATCCTCATACCTGATCCTGGATACTGGAAGACATTCTGCTGCATCTGAGGATTGATTCCAGTGCCAAACTGTCCTCCCATATTTCCCGTCATGCCTCTGTTCACCATGCTGTTGCGGTTGGCCAAGGTTGCCTCAGGATTTGCTGCCAGTTGTGAAAATGGGCTGGTAGAAGCAGGTGGGGTTCCTGGATTTGTACCATAGTTTGGTGGGTAGGGGAATTGCTGTGGAGCACCCTGAGGAAGACGGGTGTTCCCCATTTGAACTGGCAGTCCAGATGAGGGAGGGAGGTTGTTCCCAAAGCTTTGTTGCCTCATGAGCATGGCTCTTTGCTGCTGTATTAGCTGCCTTTGTCGGTGCTGTTGACTGTACAACTCCCGCTGGCGCTGTGCCAACATTTGGGCATTCAGGGGTGGCTGCAAGGGAGGAAAAAATCCTCACTTATTAATATTATTATAATCACTACTTGTCTTGGAAGGCTTAGAGGATATAAGCTTAGAAGTTTGCAGCAACAAAAGATGTAGCAATTACCAGTGTACAAGGGAAACTAAAACAGAAACAGAACAAAAACCTCTTAAGTAATAATCACAGGAGAGAAAATGAATTAAGTACATTTTACAGATTAAAGGTAGTTGAGAAATGCTAAAACAATATCTGACTATTAGAGCTGGTTAAATGCAAATTCTCAATTAAAAGTTATACAGAACTGAGGAAAGTCAAAAAAAGTATATATATTTATTAGTATTATAGGCCGTGAAACTGTTAAGAAAAACATGAAAACCATAAAGAAGAGAAAGAAGACATGCTTGATGACTTCTATCTTATCTGACATTCAGTTGTCCCGACTTTTTTCTCTTTCATTTCCAAAAACTTTACTGTGTTTCTAGTATGGAGAAATTTAGTTTTTTCCTTTTCTCACTGAGATCACTTATTATACCTTATTTAAAGGAATAAAATGTGATTATAGGTGATTTAAACTTTCTGCATCATACTTTTCTGTATTTTCCAAATTACCTATAATGAGCATGCATTATCTTTACAATTAGAAAAACCTATAAACACCACTAAAAAAGGAAGAATCAAGGGGTCAGCCCCACGATTGAGTGGTTAAAGTTCCAAACGCTCTGCTTTCTCAGCCCAAGTTCACAGGTGCAGATCCTGGGTGCAGACCTTCTCCGCTCATCAGCCGTGCTGTGGGCAATCCACATACACAGTAGGGGAAGAATGTCACAGATGTTAGCTGAGGGCTAGTCTTCCTCAAGTGAAAAAAAGAGGAAGATCGGCAATGCATGTTAGCTCAGGGTGAATCATCCTCACCAAAAAAAAAAAAAGAAAGAATCAGAAATCCAGGAACCAATGCCAAACAAATTATCACTTATCAATTAGAAATAATATAACAAACAGAAATAAATGGAAACAGCTATTTTATATTACTGTCACAGGATAAGACTACTCTCTAGGTATTAGAGTCAGTGTTTTAATAGTTATAATACCATGGTGAGGAAAGAAGTGGTAAAATTAGGTTGCAATCAGTTTTTGGTCGAACTTGCAAAGCAACGTGGCATGTCATTAAAGCCCCCCTAAGAAAACGTCAGTTCAGATCGAGGATCTGATTACAGCATGCTGCTCCATTAAAATTAAACTTGCCAACTAGATATAGTCCAACCTAGAAGAAACTGTGACATACGACTTTCTGATAGAAATCATCTTTACGTGAATTCCAAAAGTGGGGTCTTGTTTCCTTATTATCTAATTATCATGGCAGGAGCTAACCACTGAGATTTACAAGAAAGAGAAACCCAAGTCTGGATCTATGATGATAACAGTATTGCTGCTTATCAGCAGTTTTTGTCAGTATTTTATCCCCTTTGGTTAGTGTTGGCTTCCTGCATTTGCCCCAAATCCACCTCAGTCCATTTTACGAAGAAAAGAAGAATCTTATTTAAATCTTCTCTAAAGTCCATCATCCCCCAAATTTTTGTGTCAACTTGGTTAAGAAAACATAAAAAAGCAGTTGAAGCAAAAATATTAAATTATGTGTGGAAGTTAAGTAAGGAGTACTAGATAACACAAAACAAACAGAAACAAAAGAACCCTTGGCTTCAGAGCAAATATCATTAAGGGATATTACAAGTTGATTATAAATTCATTCTGGAAGAAAGCTACACTACAAACGTCATTAAAAGATCAGTTCAGAGACCATTTCAAAGACACTCAAGTCAACACTTTAAGAAACACGGCTTGGGTTAGAGAAGTACTAACACTGTCTGGTTTTCTCACATTACCTGAGGTGTAATTTGCTGCTGCATGCCTGATCTCATATTGATGCCAACAGGAGTGTTTGCTGCAAACTGGTTCAAGATAGCTTGCCGATTTTGGTGTATCAACTAGAGAAAAATGGAAACAATGAGATATCACAGTTCTACATATAAACATATAGTGTGGTCCTTACAGAGTAACACAAACTTTACTGATTACTAGCAAGTTTTAATATGACCGATTTAATAGATTATTTCCCATGTTTATTTGCTAAAAGGATGGCAATTCCTAATATTTATCAAATATTTCCTGCCTACAGAACACTACATATGGCAGAGCACTTAAAAGTACAACACATACACACATACACACATGTATACATACATGTGTAAATACCTGTGCAATATATATGTACACGTATGTATTCTACTTTCAAGTGCTCTGCCATATTTAGTGTTCTGCAGTGTGTATACAAACATGTGTGCACACAAACACTTTTATCATACTTTTAAAAACATGTTAATTCTTAGTTATTTCAGATAAGTGCAATAATGGAGAGAAAAGAAGCATCAGCCCTAGGTCTTAAATTATTATAAGTAAAAAAGTAAGTATACAATAGAGCACATTCTACAAAGATCTGGAAGATGAGTGAAAAAGTTTAAGTACTTTTCACTTGGAAGGTGCCTCTCTGATGGGTACATATTTGAGGATAATCCAACATGGTTTCAATAGCTGGAGAGAATTATGTAAGAAACAAATGGTCTGAGAAAATGGACTATTTATTTAACTAGAAGAAGTAATTACTTTAGACCAGCATTTCCCTAATTGGTGTTCTAAAGAACATTGTTCTGCAGGATATTAATAGATGTGCCAGGAAAATAGCATGCTGTGCTGTATTAAGTATTGGAAATGATGGGTTACACAAGGTGAAATAGATTTCTTTACTGCAGAAATTCTATGAGCCTTTAATTGGCCAAAGCACATTGTGGATCCCCAAAAAGGGGATATACTATGCGACTTATTTATCACAAACTTTTTTTTCTGACATATAGCCATTAACATTTATCTCCTAGAACACTATTCTATGGAATACTAGTTTGGAAGATGCTGTCTATATCAGGCTTAGGGTTCCAGGTAATAGGCATCCCTTAACTTTATCAGGTAACAAAACAAGCATCCTCGCGAGTGATACTTCCTTATAAACAATCTATGACTTAAAGAAGTTCTTGTTCAAGAATTTGACATGAATAAACTGTTTAGAGAAAGAATAGTAACAATAATATCAATACTATTTTCTATTTGTATGGTACTATGTAACTTATAAATTATACTGATATAAGATATTGATATATCAATATATTTTAATACATTTAATACATTTTAATATATTATATGCAAACTAGAAAGCCTATTAAAGTTTTACAAGAGAATCCAAAAAGCTGTAAACAGTGATTAAATATCTCATCTCAGAATACTTCAATTCTTAATTCTGGCTTCATTCACTTTCTGGCTCCCATTAGATCAGAAAACAAACTGATTTTGGGGGAAAAGCTCAATGTAAACACTAAACACTAAACTAAACACTACAACTTTCAGGCATTGGAGAATAGGATAAAACATTCAGAATCACTTCAAAAACAAAGAGACTATCATTACGGTTTTAAAAATCAAAGAGACTCAAGTAAAAAAATCGACACCCTTCTTAAACGCAACAGACCATGGACATAAGTTTAAATAAAGCACTAATTTTACAAAGATTTATCAAAAACGCAGTATATGCAAGATACTACATAAAGTTTGAAGGCTACTAAGGTGAGCAAATATCTATCCTCTGGGAATTCTCTGTTGAGTGGCAGAGGCCAAAACAGAACAGCACAATGCACAAGTGCTGTACTTCCACATTTACAGGCATCTACAGCAGCAGAGGCAGCAACTAACTCAGCCCAGGACAAAGAGCATGACTGAGCTCAATGAGACCCTGAAAGTAGAGTTAACTTGAGGAAGCAAAAACAGCAAGTACAAAAAGAGAAGAGAAGGCAATGAAGACAGGTGAAAATACATTAATACTTAGCAATAAAGAGAAGTAAAATTGTCTGGGGAGTGGGAGTTGGGATTCCAAACTTGGAGCTTTATACATTCTTTGAATTGTGAGATAACGTGAGACTGGAATGGCTGGGGACAGAGGAAAGATGCTTGAGAAGTAGTAAAAATGGGAAAACTTTAGAAAATACATTAAAACCTTAGAAAATAAGTTAAAACCTTAGAAAATAAATAGGCTATTTTTAGAAGTAGACAGCATTATTCTAAGTAGCAGCAACCTGCAAGCACTTCCTATTGAAGAAAAATTGATCTATTTTTGCCCATGAAATAATTCTTGTTCATTTTTCCCTCTCCTTGACTATCTGTGTGTACCACCTGACTAATGCTGTGTACAACTGTCTCATTCTGACCCTCCTTTCTCTCTGATTACGAAAATGCTACCCATTTTCTGGCAAACAGGTCAAGTCCTACTTCTTCTAAGGAAGTCTTCCCAAAAGGATCACCATATCCTTTATCTCCTCAGAAATCTTAACTTTTAGGGGGTTAGGGAGTGGGAGGAGAGAGGCTGGTAGTCCTCAGAGCTCTGGACACAAATTCAAAAGCCTATAAGGCCAGGTCAAAAGGCTTGTTGTACTACCAAAGGAAACGTGGGGCTTGTGGCCAGTGGCAAAGTACAAACCCAGCCAACACACATGCACATGCACACACACATGTGCACTGTTAAGGCTGGCAGTCATTTTGTCTGTCTGAATGGATTTTTTTTAATGCCTTAGCAAGAAGTTCTTCTATAATAAACTTAAAAGATGATTATCTAGCCCAGAGGTTCGCAACTAGGGGTGATTCTGCCCCACAAGGGACATCTGGTAATGTCTGAAGACATTTTTGGTTATCACAACTTAGGGAGGGGTTGCTACTAGTATCTAGGGATAGAGGCTAGGGATGCTGATAAACATCCTTCAATGCACAGGAAGCCCCTCGCTAACAAGAATTATCCAGCCCTAAAATGTTAACAGTATTGAGGTTGAGAGCCCTGATCCAGCCACTGCATAAATTCTTACCAAGACAAGGAGTTCTTTAAATAAGTTTATTCTTTTATCAGGCAATTTTCATTGCTAGAAACCCAGAGGTGAAATCTGCATCCCTGTATTTTCTGCCCTTTGATCTTAGTTCTATTTTCTGGTCATTTCTATTCTCTATAATCTATAAAATATCATCAATAGTGGTTCTTACACCAGCTCCACACCTTTCTTTAGTAACCTAACACATAACATATCTGGTCTTGATTTGTTTTAAGATGGCTAAGTACACCATATTTCTTTATCTGTCTTGACTGTTACTCCCTCTTCATATTATTCTTTTCTTGATCATATGAAGACCATGGACCTTGCTACAGAAGAAGAAAACAAAACTGGAATAGAATAGTTGTATCTTTTGTCAGCCAATGTTATATCATTTTCTCCAAGCAGTAGGTCTATCCATTTTTGCTGCTGTCCTTTTCCCAAAATAGAACTTTGGGAGTTCCTTATTGGTATTATAGATATATCTTTTTGAGCCTTTGCTTATTTGAGATGTAAGCAATACTACATCTAAAGGTTTATAACTTTGTATTTCTTAATCACCAGCTCCTTCCTTCATTTTTGCTGTTCTTTAAGTCTCAACCAATGCACCTATACTAGTTGTCCAGGTGTTTTTCCTCCCTGTGTCCCTCAACTGGGGATTATTCATAACTGTATAATCAAATTTAGAATATTTTTTTTCCTATGTACCATATTCTAGTCAATGAGATATACTTAAGGTCAAGAAATCATATCTGTTTTTAAACTGATCTTCTCAAAATTCATTAAAAAGAAACAAGCTATGATAAAGATCTGAATATGTCCCTTTCTTTGCTTTCTCAAATTAGCAGGCACTGTGCTGAATTCCTGATGCTTACAGCTCCCACGCTGGGCAAGAGGAAAGGGGGAAGGAGAGGATAGGACCAACAAGTAAACAGGTGATGTCAATCCAGTGAGGTAAGTGTATTATGAATGCCATGCTATGAATCCGATGTATTCTAGGTATTAATCCTTTGTCAGTTATATGGGGTTGCAAATATCTTCCCTGAGTCTGTGGCCCGTCTTCTAACCTTGTTTATGGTATCTCTTTAACTTATAAGTTTTAAATTTTAATGCAAACATCAACCTTTTCCTGTATGTCCTTTTGTTAAGAAGCCATAAAGACCTCCTCACATTCACATTTAGGTTATTAAAATACCTAGAATTTATTTTTGTGTATGGTATGAGATAAGGATCTAATTTAATGTTTTTCCCCTCAGGGACAGCAAAATGTACCAGCATTTATTACATAGGCCATCCTTTCCCCACTGATTGCCACCTCTGTCACTTATTAAGTCTCTGTACACACCTGGGTCTGTCTCTGGGTTCTCTATTATGTTCCAATTGATAGAACTGTCTATCCCTATGCCAGTTACACATTGTTTGGTTTTAATTTCTAAAGCTTGTTTTTTTTTATTTTATTTAACAGGTTTTTAATTTTATTTTTGCAGAGGAAGATTCACCCTAACATCTGTTGCCAATCTTCCTTCTTTTTTTTCTTCCTTCCTTTTCCCCCTAAAAGCCCCAGTACATAGTTGTGTATAGTTGTAGGCTCTTCTGGTTCTTCTATGTGAGCTACCACCACAGCATGGCTACTGACAGACAAGTGCTGTGGTTCCACACCTGGAAACTGAACCTGGGCCACCAAAGCGGACATGCCAAACTTTAACCACTAGGCCATTAGGGCTGGCTCTAAAGCTTGGTTTTAAATCTTGCTATCTGGTAGGGCAAGTTCATCCTCCTTCTTCTTTAAGATTGTATTCATGCTTCTAAAATAAATTTAGCATCTATTTGTCAAATTCCATGTTGAGTTTATAGCTCAATTTCAGAAAAATAGTCTTTTAATTCACAAATACCTTTTTTTTGGACTCTTCTTTTTGACTTTCAATTATTATTCATACTTTCCTAAGTTTTGCAAATTGTGAATATATTTTGAAATTATATTTTCTAATTGGTTTTGTTTTTGCTAGTAAAAAGGATTGCCATTAATTTTTATTTCTTGTTCTTTTATGTAGAAACATTGCTGAAGTTCTCTATTAGTTCTAAGTTCCCTATAGATTCTCTTGGATTTTCTATGGAAGCAGTTCTATTATTTGCATATGATAATTTTGTTTCTTATGTTTGCTTTCTATGTTTCAAAATTGCTTAATTTTTAGTGCACTGATGGTATTCTTTTTTTCTGCACTGATATGAGCTTACTCACTTAAATTATACAACCTGTCATCTAACAGAATTTAAGGCAAGAGAGAGGGTAGATGTTCCACCTCAGTTTACCAATTTGATCTCAACTGTAAATTTGCCTATATAACTTTAAATAATATATTTAAACCTCAATTTCCAAACCACAGTCATTTACTCTCCTCTTCTTCCTTGATGACAAAATAGGATTTTGTTCAGCTAACTATCCCAAATCACACATCTCAGGGGTAACCTACACCTTCTCTAAGTCATTCCTTGCCAGTAAGTAGTGAGGGTGACTCAGTTCTGGCTAGCCAAATATGTGAAATCCTTTTTTTTTCCTTTTTTCTTTTTTTGTACGGAGAGGGAGGAAAGAGGGACAAGAACCTTCTGGAAAAAGTTTCCTGACTTTTGAAAAGAGATCCATAGGAAAGAGACAGTTCCTCTTTTCCTACTAGATAGTTTTGTTTATATGCGATATTTGTAACCTCAGCTGCCATTTTTCTAGTTGCCAAGGGTTACAGAGTAAAAAGATAGATTCATCTCCGGTCTTGGATCCTTGATAACATTCTTGAGGCTCTGAAGTAACCACACCTGGACCTGTCTCTATTTTGTATCATCTCAATATTTGAGTCAAAATACATATTTTTCACTGTTTTACAACTTTGAGTTGATCTTTTTTCTTTCCTTGTTGCTGAAAGCATTAACTGAGACATTGGCTGAGCTAAGTCTTGGCCAGATCTTCTCACAGAGAGCCCTTAGATGGACACATGGAATACTCCTAGCATCTGGAGTGCAAGAGCCACTATGGACTGAGTGCCCCACTGCTGAACAGAAGAATTTATGGAAGGATTCAAAGAGTAGGTCTGGATGATGTGGCTAATTAGGTAGCAGAGTTATTGTCTTATATGGCAGTATAGTTGTTTTTGTGTACTGACAGTCTGAGGGCTTAAAACACAGTGTGCCCTTGAACGGCAACTAAACTTTTGGTGGTGAATACAATGCAGTCGAAATATAATGTACACCTGAAATTTATATAATGTTATGAATCAATGTTATCTCAATTAAAACAAAAATAGCATGTCCGAAATTTTGTACTTCTCCAACTTGATGGATATTTTACTCTGTTGGGCTACCAAGACCACCAAACTTTGGACATACCTCCATAATATATAAAGGAAGAAACAAAGAGTCATGTTCACCTATTTGCATCCTTACTTCATGTATATCCTAGCGTTGCTACTCTGCCTAAGGAGTACATTACAGCAAAACCAACTTTTTTCTGAACTACATGTGAATTATCATTTCACTCATTCATGTATCTCACCTAGATTATTGGTGCAGCCTTGCTCACTGAACCTTTAACTTCAGACAGTATTTACTGAACTCCACGCTACAAAATGAGGAAATCAGCATATCTACTCTTTCCTCTACTTTTTTGGTTTAGCACTTAATCACTTACTGCCTGATCTGTTACTTAACTTTTCAGGTGTATACGTTTTGAATACCCCAAGCTGACTGTTAAGTTCTGAAACTTGCCTGTATCTTTCATTCTTTGTATTTCTCACAGTACCTAGTATAGTCCTCCTAAATATGTTTTGTGAAAGATTAAATACAGGGGAACTATTAAGCATTTTTTTATTCTTGTAATCTCTAATGACGAATGATAAGTTATAACAAGAAGTAGTTTATCTTAAATTAATACCTAGAACATATCACTATTCCCTTCTTTTTGTTCCTCTTTTCTTCCCTCTCTTCCCTTAATTCCTCTTTGAGTCCTTTATTCCACCCCAGCATTTTAAAAATTATTCCTTTCTTTGTTAGTCTACCACTAAAAAAAAATACTTTTTCCTGTCTCATCACTCCCTTTTTCTGTCTCCCTTTCATCATCTTCCTCTTTTTAAGCAGAAGGGGAGAACACTTTATATTATTTATTATGTTTATTGAATAAAATTTTATAATAGCTAGTATTAAGTGCCTCTACATGCCAGGCACTGCGCTAAGAGCTTTTACACCTATTATCTCATTTAACCCACACATCACCTGTGAGCTAATGGAATGATATATTAGATTCTTTTTATAGATGAGGAATCACAGGCTTTAAAAGGGTAAACAATTTAATTGTCAACTTACCTAAGTTAAGGTTAGAATGAGGACTTGAAACTAGAGCTAATTCTTATAACTATTATATCATACTGCCTCTCCAACATAATTCAGCTCCTTCTTTCTCTTCCTTCTTGAATTAGTAAGGCTTCAGGGAATTGCTTTAAATACTTTTTTAAAAAAAATTCGAAGCAATATATGCATATCATTGAAAAAAATACACAAAGATGAATAACAAGAAGTAACAATCTACAGCCCCAGTACCACTTCCCAGATACAATTCTTTTAACCATTTGCTTTTTTGGTTCTTGATGATCATCCTTATATTTGCTGTTTATACAGTCTTAAATATTTATGCCACTTTACCTACTTATTACCTGTAGAGAGAGAAGATTTAATTCATGCACAACTTCCAGGACCCTCAAACTATCCCTTCCTCCACTCTCCTAATATAATAACATCACTAGGCTTCAATCACTCCAACTTCAAATAACATAAACAAACTTCATTTTCTGCTCCAACATTCATAAACAGTGTCTCTTGATGCTCTACCTTATAAATTAAGCTATGTTCTTCTTTATTAACTTAATTGTATGATGTTCATCCTAAATATTTTTTATCTCAAATAACAACACTAAACTGCTTTTAAAAATTGCAGGTCTCAAAGTAGCATGTTGGGAGGCAGCACTCTTTAATTGAACGAAAGTGTCCCTTATTTTTATCCTAGCAGACCAAGGATAGTTTTTTCATAAAGGTTCTGGAAGTGGACTTGACACCTTTCTTGTAGCAATTGGGCTGCCTTATTACAGAGAGAGTTAGCATATACCTTTAAAAACTATCACCTGCTAAACAAGAGTACTCACCTGCTGTTGTCCCTGTAATCGCTGTTGAAGTTGAAGTCGAAGTTGGTTGGGTGCAGCTGGAGGTCTGTTGAGCGTTTGCCTGGGCTGCATGCCCATGCCAGGTGAAAAAGCGCCTCGGGGAGGTGTTACTTGAACTGGCATAGTCCCCAAGGAAGGTTTTTGCCTGACCATGCCTTGGAAAGGGCTAGAGAGATTGGCAGTAGGTGAAGGAGAAGAATAAGGCTGGGAGTAAATGTTGGCTCTTTCTTCCATCATCAAAGGTGGTGTTGCTTGTTGTGGTGGAAATCTCTCTGATAATACATCTAATCCACCTCCCTGTTGGAAAATAAGCCAGAACATTTTACAAATAAATTTCTGCCAAGGCTCCTCTATTTAATTTTGCTCCTCTATTTAATTTTGGATCTGAGAGCATGTTATCTCTAGAATGTTTCATCATAATATATTCATGCTGAATTCATGAAGCTCTCCAGAAGTTTGCTACCTAAAGGAATCACTTATGAAAGTTACTTTTGAAATGGGTTAATAGATCAACTGAGATGTTTAAAATCTCAGTAAACAGATGAAAATATGGTTAAAATAAAGACCTGAAATAAAGGTAAAAGATCTGAAAAGAACCACATTAAAAAGACTAAGAATCAACAAACTGTACATTTAACAGTTTACCAATAAAAGTAGATTCCTAAAGGAGGGATTAATTAGGATTTTTTCTACCTCAGATACAGAATTCATGCTTTTATCTTATTTGAACAAAAAAACACATAGCTGACCTAACAGAACGCCATAGAATGACGGCTTTCAAACTTTTTGACTATTACTCATTGTAAAAAATATAATTTAAATTGGGACCTGTTGTGCGTGTGTGTAACTGAAAGGAAAGTTTCATAAAACATAACTTCTCCTTTTTGTGGGCTATGCATTCTAATACTTTGTGTTCCACACTATTCTACTCCATTAAAAAAATGCTGGTCATGATGTGCTAAATTGATTTTTTAACCCCACAGTATGAAAAATACTAACCTGGAAGTTGGACTGTCATTGACTATATAGGTTGAAGTCTAGCATAGATGAATGATAAATTAAGCCCTAAAATAAGAAGTGATGATATAAATCTGGAGTCTATTCTAGAGGGAGCTTCAAAGATTCTGTTCCATATTGAAAGGCTAAGACTTTCTAATTCTAATTATTATGAAATTTTCCTTAAAACACCCATTACTTAACTATTATATATTTTGATAACTTTCACAAGGGTAAATTACAAAACAAATAAAACACAGTGGGAACGATATTGAAAAATCATGCTTAAAAATCATTTTATAGCTCCTTAGGGCTGCATCATTTAAATAATGCCAACTTCAATACATACCTGAACAAGTTTGTCAATTCCCAGAGCTCTATCTAGTTCAGCTAGCTCAGTTTCATCTTTGCCACTGAGGAACGACACCAGCTGTTCAAGAAGAGCCTTCTCATCATTTCTTCCTTCTACTGTTGTTGGTGGACAGAGAAGCTCATCTAATTGTGAACTAATACACTGGCTGCAGAATCAAAATATAAGAAAGTTTAAGACTGATATAGCAAATAAGTATTCAATCTTAAGAATGTAAATACACACACACACAGATACACAAATCTAGTTCTAGAAAATTCTCCGTTGAGATGCTTTTTCAACAATTCTTATGCAATGAAATGTTCTATACTTAATGTGCAGAAATTTATGAACGTTCGTATGTAGCTTGAATATATTTTTCATTATTTTGCCAATCACTGAACTCTTTTTCCATATTCTTCATATTAGCTTACAGAAATAGCCTGAAAAATTAACCAAACATAGTTAATAAAGGGAAAAGAATTCTTAACAAAAGTAAAAAGTATAAATCAACCAAAAACTCAGGAAATCATTTACCCTATGTTAAGATTTATTCTACTTATTTATTCTATGAATGCCACTAATTATTGATAAGTGAACCATAATCAAAACAGTACATATTATACTACTTAACTTTCAAAGATGATCATAGTGTATTGATAATATGACATGATTATCATTTACAAAAGAAATCAAACTAGAAAAATGAAACATACTCAGTGTTAAGCAACAAAACAACTGTTGATTACATGTAGGAAATACGTAGTCTAATCCAAACTGATACCAACTGATGCATAAAACTTAGAAATATATAGAAAATAATAGTAATACTAATAACACTAACATAATTATACAATTATAAGGATTCTTCTTTTGGGAAAGTAAAGGGGAATACAGTTAATAGTTAAGGCTCTAAATCACACTTGGTACCATCTAGTTATCCTTTAGTTGCTGTGTATGGAATGTACTCTATGTTTTGGAAAGGAGCTACCTATGTGGACTAAGAAATTAAATTCTAATCAAGATGGGATGCCGAGTAGATGCAGAAAGTACTTCCCTTCTTATACCCTCTTGCTCCAAACAAAGAGAAAAGCTGGAAAATATAATTATATAACTAAAAGCTCAAGAGCAACATAATTGTTGTACTGAGGCCAATTCATTCAGAGGTCCCAGAAGTTTTACGGTAATCAATCAAAGCAAAGCAAGAGATGAAAAATAAAACAACAACTGCACAATGTATCAATCTCTTGGTAATTACACTGTACATCAGCTTTGTAGTCATGCAATAAATAAATCTGTTTAACTCGGTGTCCTCCTCCATCCCTTTTTTTCGTTAAACATTCACGTCTATTGATATCTCACACAATAACAATGTAGACTAGAATCCAGTTTGGGAAAAGCAGTTCTTTGTTGTAGAAGTTGGTATCTGATACTTTATAAAAAACAAAATGTATTACTCACTCTTCTGGTTTATTTTGATTTGCAGTTGTCACTGTATTATTTGCCCATGGAATCTGATCGCCTGTTCCTGCTTGTCCAAACTGGTTATCAATTGCTTCCAACTCCAACTCAGGTAATCCTAATTAAAGAATAAAAGATAAGAAATCAGTATCACAACGGAATATAAAATGAGAGTATTTTTCCAAAGTAATATATTATACAGTAGAGTGAGATTTCCCCTATAAAATATTACCTCAATGATACAAAGATCATTTATTCAGAAACTTAAACTACCTACAATGTGGCCACATAATATGAGAACGTGAGAAAAGGTCTTTGAATCAAAGAAAATCTGATGTTAAGAAGTTAGCACGTCAGTTGATTTTACCATAGGAGAATCACTCAGGACTCTGTCAGAAATTACTTATTTTAAAGATAATTACAACAATTTTGATTAACTGCTTCTTCAGTCTAAAGCACATTAGAATATGCTATAAGTAGGGACAGTGTTACTATCATGAAATGAGAGCTGCAAGCAAAAGGTAAAATATGTTCTATAAAAGGCAGGAACAGAAACTAAAGGGCATAGCAGTCTAGGGGCATTTAGTGAATGGACAAAGCTATACAGCTGTTAACTGAGAATAAAGTGGTATAATAACAGTAAAATAATTAATGCTTATAACAATGACAAATGGAAAAATAGGTTGGATTATGTTTTGAAATGGAAGAAAATAGTATATGCATTTTAGAAAGTTTCTGTGTGGGAATGTTTTTGAAAGCTTCAGTTATTTCTGTACTATTTATACTAGGAAAAGATGCAAATAACCTAAATTCCAGAAATTTAGGGACTGATTAATGAATTATGTTATAGATATTTATAACATACTATTAAATGGAAAAAAAAAAGCATAATCCAAGACATTATATTCAGGATGACTCTGTTTTTATAAACTATTTCATATATATTACTAGAAAAAAATTCTGGTAGGTTATATATCCTTGGTAGATTTTAGGTTTTGAGATTAAGGATTACTTTTATTTTCTCTTAAGGTTTCTAATGGTTATTTGAAATTTCTAAAATGAACAGATATTAATTAATCACTGTTATGGGTTTAACTGTACTCCCTCATATTTCATCCACCCCTCAACCCCTCCCCGCTCTGGTAACCATCAGTTTCCTGTATCTATGAGTCTGTTTCTGTTTTGTTTACATCCAACAAAAGGGGTTAATATCCAAAATATATAAAGAACTTATACAATTTAATATCCAAAAAAATAGACCAAACTCGTTAAAAAATGGGTAAAGAATTTGAATAGATATTTTTTCAAAGAAGACATACAGATGGCCAACAGACACATGAAAAATGCTCAGGATCATTAATCATGAGAGAAATGCAAATCAAAACCACAATGAGATATCACCTCACACCTGTCAGAATGGCTATTACCAAAAAGACAAAAAATACATCAGTTGTTAGCCCAGGTGCCAATCCTTTAAAAAAAAAAAAAGACAAAAAATAATAAGTGTAGGTGAGGACAGGAAGAAAAGGTAACTCTCGTACATCATTGGTGGAAATGTACACTGGTGCAGCCACTATGGAAAACAGTATGGAGGTTCCTCAAAAAAATGAAAAATTGAACCACAATATGATTCAGCAACTCCTCTTCTGGGTATTTATCCAAAGAAAACAGAAACACTAATTCAAAGAAATATATGCACCCTTACATTCACTGCAGCATTATTCACAATAGTCAAGATACGGAAGCAACCTAAGTGTTCATAGATGAATGGATAAAGAAGATGAGGCACAGTCATGTGTCACTTAACAAGAGGGATATGTTCTGAGAAATGTGGCGTTAGGTGATTTCATCATCGTTGGAACATCATAGAGTACACTTACACAAACCTAAATGGTACATCCTACCACAGACCATTATAATCTTATGGGACCACCATCATATATATGTTCCATTGTTGACCAAAACCTTGCTATGTGGTGTGTGACTGTATACATATACCCACACAATGGAATATTAGCCATAAAAAAGAATGAAATCTTGTCATTTTCGACAACATGGATGGACCCAGAGGGTATTAAGCCAAGTGAAATAAGACACAGAAAAGACAATTACTGTATGATTTAACTTAAATATGGAATCTAAAAAACAAAACAAACAAAACAAATTCATTTGTAAAAGCAAATAATAATAGCTTTCAATTAAACTTGCCTTCTCTATCACGACAAATGATAAAGAAATCAAATTCTGTAGGATTCTGAAAAACCAAGCATACAAAACCCACCAAACAACAACAATAAGTGCTGATGGGAAAGTAATCACATAATTCCCGTCATTTTTGAAATCAGGAAGTTGTTCAAAGAAGATTATCTAAATCAGTCCCATTGCTCTGCTCCATATATTAATTCCTCAATCCTATTTTGTTTCAGAAATCTAACCTAGATAAATTGTATTTAAGACTCAAAGAAAACTTACATGGCTGTCTACCATCAACACTGAATATTCTAAGATAGATAGTTTGACTCAGTAACAAGATACAGTATCTCATTTTACTAGTCTTGATGAGAAAAAATGTTAAGAAAATAAATTGGGGGGCCAGCCCAGTGGTGTAGTGGTTAAGTTCGTGCACTCCGCTTTGGTGGTTCAGGGTTCACAGGTTTGGATCCCAACTGCGGACCAGCACACTGCTCATCAAATCAAGCCATGCTGTGGCAGCATCCCACATACAAAAGAGAGGAAGACTGGAACAGATATTAGCTCAGGGCCAATCTTCCTCATCAAAGAAAAAAAAAGAAAGAAAAGAAAAGAAATAGGATAAAATATTTTCAAAATAAAATAAGATCCATGTTACTAAGTTCGGTGACTAGTAAAAAAAAACCCCAAACGAACAAATCAAACTTTGATTCAATTAAAATTTTTGTCTGCATAGGCTGTATGCTTAAAAGAAGTTGTTTGTTTTTTGTTTTTAAAGACTGGCACCTGAGCTAACAACTGTTGCCAATCTTTTTTTTTTTTCTTTTTATCCCCAAATCTCCCCAGTACATAGTTGTATACTTTCAGTTGTGGGTCCTTCTAGTTGTGGCATGTGGGATGCCGCCTCAACGTGGCCTAATAAGTGGTGCCATGTCCACGCCCAGGATCCGAACTGTCAAAACCCTGGGCTGCCGAAGCGGAGCGCACAAACTTAACCAGTTGGCCATGGGGCTGGCCCCAGAAGTTGTTTTTTATTCTAAAAGTCACTTCAACCTTTTAGGACTTCCTTTAGAAACAGACTTCTATAAAAAACTCGAGGACTTGCTGGAATGTTTTAAGAAATATACAAGTTCTCTCTCTCTGTGCAGGAAATAAACCTACTATTTTTGGTCATGCTTGTGTCCCTATCACAAACATGAGTAAGTATGGATATATGTAACACAAGATAGGCACAGTCATCTTTAAAGGGAAGCATCAACGCGCCTACCAGTCCCTGTGTTGGAGTGAGGCAGCTCAAGTAGGGGAAGAAAACAAGGCCTTAGGGATCCCTGATCAAGTTATTAAGGTTTTTTATCATCTTTGCAAAGAGCTCAACATCATTATTTTCTCCATTTAAAATCTTGTTAAAAAAAAACCTTTATATCCCCATTAGCCACACTGATCCTAGCAAAAAAATATATTATTAAAAAACTTAAAAATTACCACACATGAAGTAGAAAGCATTACCTAGCCCTGAGAGTGGCTTCTGCACATTCTACTCTTCTTCTTCTTTTTTTTTTTTTTTTTAGGCAGACACAGGCTTGTTTTATTGAATGGTTGATCTACCGAACTGTCGAGGCCACTATGTACAGACAAGAAAGGGGGAGGCTTTATTTCTTGGTCTCTTCCTCCTTGGAGAGAGTCTTGATGATTTCCTCTTTCTTGGCCTGGAGCCGCTCTTCGCGGCGCTTGCGTGCTTCCTTGGTCTTAGACCTGCGGGCCTCAGCCTGGTCCGCCAGAAGCTTCTTGCGAGCCTTGTCTGCCTTCAGCTTGTGGATGTGTTCCATGAGAATCCACTTGTTTTTGAACACATTACCCTTCACTTTCAGGTACAGGCTGTGATACATGTGGCGGTCAATCTTCTTAGATTCACAGTATCTTCTAAGCAGCCGGCGCAGGATTCTCATCCTCCTCATCCAGGTTACCTTCTCTGGCATTCGAGCATTGGCAGTACCCTTTCGCTTACCGATGCCCATATGCCTGCCCTTCCGGCGGGCCAAGGTGTTTTTCCGGCATCGAGCCCGGGAATGGACAGTCACAGGCTTCCGGATGATCAGGCCATCTTTGATCAGCTTCCGGATCTGCTGACGGGAGTTGGCATTGGCGATTTCATTGGTCTCATTGGGGTCCAGCCAGACCTTCTTTTTGCCACAGCGGAGGACACTGGAGGCAAGTCTCTTCTGAAGCCTGAGCATACTCATGGCTGCGGCCCTGCACATTCTACTCTTCTAACAGTTGATTCAGTATCTAGTGATTCTGATGTTCACAGTTAATTTTCTTCAGTTGTTGGTAAAGAGGTTTCTGGTTTTATGTTGCATTTGGCTGTAACTATGCACAGCAGTTATAATATTTTATTTTTCTAAATATGATGTAGACAAAGAACCAATTTCTCTAATATAAAAAAAACTCCTATAAATCAATAAGATAAAAACTGAATAATCCAACAGATAAATGGTCAGAGAATATGAACAGGTCACATAAAATCACTGGAAAATGATCAACCTAATTCACAATAAAAGAAATACAGATTAAAACTACATTGAGGGGCCAGCCCTGTGGCCCAAGTGGTTAAGTTCGCGTGCTCTGCTTTGGCAGCCCGGGGTCTCACCAGTTTAAATCCTGGGCACGGACCTAGCAACACTCATCAAGCCATGCTGAGGTGGTGTCCAACGTGCCACAACTAGAAGGAGCCACAACTAGAATATACAACTATGTGCTGGGAGGCTTTGGGGAGAAGAAGGAAAAAAAACCACCTAAATTGAGATAATTAAGAAAATAAAATCATCAGATTGGCAAAGATGAGAAGGTGCATAATTCAACATATTGGAAAGGATGTGGAGAACGAGGAATATTATCAGATAGCATGTAAACTGGTATAATATCTAAGAAGGGCCATTTGGCACAATCTATCTACCCTTGGACCCAGCAACTCTATTCAGAACTTAGAGTTTAGACATAGTCTCATATGTGGTAAATTATCTCTACATAAGATTATTTACTACAGCTTTGTAATAGCAAAAGATGCCTACCAATAGGCACAACACACTAAACGCAACCTCAAAAACAGAGAAATTAAAATGTAGTACATTTCTAACAAAATTCTTTAAACCACTCGGTCACACTGCATGAGTGTGTGTGAGCATGTAAACAGCATGTTTTGAAAGCAGGCAGACTGAGATTTAAATCCTGGTCCTGCATATACTAAGTGGATAACTTCGGGCAAGTTTTTGTCTGTGTGGTTTTTTCCTTTTCATTCTCTGGACCTTAGTTTTCTCATATGTAAACAGACCTAAGGAAATTTTCTGGTTCAATGTGATAAATTTATATTTATCACCCATATTTTATTCTCCCTCCAAAGTTATCACTGAAATAACAAAAGAAAGAAAAACAGGAAAATAAATCTACAGCTGAAGGAAGGGCAAAAGAAATATCACACCAGCTAAGTAGAACAATGAAGAATTTCTGAAAGATAAAACAGATGGAAACAAACTGATGGTGAAACTTCAACTAAACCAGAAAGCTTACAACAGGACAAAGAAGATTTTCTAAAAAGGGGAATTTGCCCAGAAGAACACCAGAACAACTCCGAGCTCAGTGGTCACTCGAGCGAGTAATGGAACAGGCCACGGGCGACTGCTGGGATAATTAAAAGACAACTGAACAGCTGCCACCAGACCTGCTCTGAGTGCAGCTGACTCTGGCGCCTGCCCATGGGATTAAAGTGGTGAGTACAGGACTCAAAGTGGGAGCCCTGCCCAGGGAATCTCCCAAAGTGGGTGCTAGGGCTGCCATGAGGGATTTCCTCATCACCAACTCCAACTCCCTCACAACAACATCTGAGACACAGCTTCTATAATCAGAACCTACACTCACTGCCAGAGCAAAAGGGTTTCTCACCTTAGCTAAAGAAACACACTAGCTACCGAGATTTTTTACTCTAGGCCTTTTTCAGTATATACAGACAGACAGACCAAATTCACCAAACACTCAAGAAAAGTCAACAGCAGGAAAGAGAGCAAATTTTACAAAGAAAGTAACTGTGAAGAAGAAAGGATTATTACAGAAAATGGATGAGCCTTAAAATAAGTAATATAAATTTATCATCACACAGATTAGTAAGTCTATCATATCCACAAAACATAATAGACTTCTCTGAAAAAGAACAATTTATATCTAGAAATTAGAAACATGATAGTACAATTAAAAGAACTCAATACATGGACTAATGTGCAGAACAGATATGGTTGAAAATTCAGTTTTGATGTGGAAAATCTGAGCCAGAGATTCTCTCAGAATATAGTGCAGAAGGGCAAGGAAAAGTAAAGTATGAGAGAAAAGATAAGTGCTACAGCAGAAAGATCCAGAAGTTCTAACTTGTGTATCTCAGGTGGTGAAAAATGATGATGATAACTAAAGTGTCCTGTGCAACACATTTGTATTTGACACAGTTCAGCTTACAATTGAAGACTAAAGTAAGGAAAGATGCCTGATTTTCCTGGTTGGGCTCAGCTTAAGACATGGGATCAGCCATTCGAGAATGGACTCTGGTTCTAGTAAGAAGTAGTGGTGGACAGCGCAGAGGTTAGAGGGGGCAGAGAATTAGAGACCATTCTTCTCTTCTCTTTATTTTCGCTATCATATTTTTGTCCCCCTTTCTTTTTCCTTTTCTAATCCTTTATTCTCTTTCCTTTCTCCTGCCTAGCTTGTTTCCTTAGCCTTATGCCTCTTCAAATCTTTTTTCTTTCTTGTCTATATGGAAACATTGTAGGCTGGCTGTCTGCACCTATCATCCTCCCCTCATTTACCTCAATATATTCCCCTATCTATGCTTTTAGCCTTCGCCAACACTACAGCACAAGGTTTAACAGATTTTGGCCTATTTACATACTTTTATATACAGAGCTACATTCAGGGGAGGAAATCTCAAGAGAGCAAAAAGAGCTATTTGCCTCAAGACAGGAAAAACACTCCATGTTCACAGACTTGTAGAGCTTGAAGACACTTTCTATTTTTATTAACTTTAATTTTTATCAAATTAAAACATATATATAATTTTAAAAGTTAGAACCAAAAGGTCCCTTATGAATAAAAGCAGTTTCCTGGCTTATCTCTTCCTATCCTTTGGTTATTCCCTTTTCAAGAGGCAACCATTTTCAACTTGTGTAGCTGTTTTCTTAGTGATTTGCCTATTTATTTCTAAAGATGCATATGCTGCGGCTTCTTGAGACCTCAGTTTTAGGTTACTGACTTCCCATCATGATAAACGAGGTCCCAGTTCTCCCACACCCACCCTCTTACTACCTCTTACTTACTATCACAGTTTTTTATCAAATAACAAGTTAATATTTAGATTCTTATGGTTACACAAATATTACTCACTAAGTCATATTGAGCACTATGTTCAGACCTTCTTTCTTGTACCCTCCTTTTTTTTTTCTGGAGTTAACAATTGTCTTATTTTTCTCATTTGCCTGCTTTTCCAGGGGAATTTTTCAGATGCTTCAACATTTTGACATAAATTTATTAGTAATATTTCCTATAAACTCAAGACGATCAGCTTCATTTCTCCCCTGCAGGCCTCCTTTCCAGAGGAGTCAGGGCCCCTGTTACAATCTGCATGATTGTTCCCTAATCTTGTTGATCAGCTATCATTCTTGGACTTCCTTTCAGATCCTCTGTT
The DNA here is from genome assembly GCF_041296265.1 of Equus caballus. Lineage (NCBI taxonomy): Eukaryota > Metazoa > Chordata > Mammalia > Perissodactyla > Equidae > Equus > Equus caballus. The sequence continues at coordinate 86,833,041 of NC_091698.1, forward strand.
TCCCCTGGACCTTCTATCTTCCTCTTTTTTGGTTTTCTCCCTGTTTGCAGAAGTACGCTCTTTAGGACATTCACCAGAAAAGAGGAATATACCTCGCACCATACTCAATGCTTCTTATATCTGAAAATGTCTTTATTCCACCTTCACAACACTAGAAATTTGGATGCCTAATTATAGGTTAGAAATTACTCATCTCAAATATTTCTACAGTAAATTTTATTGATGCATAATTTACATATAATAATACGCACCAATTTTAAGTGCATAGTTTAATAAATTTTGACAAAGGTATAAACCTATAACCTTCCACCTCAATAAAGAAAATAGAACATTTCTATCACATCTAAAATTCCTTCAAGCTCTCTGTTTGCCAGTCTTCTCTTCCTCACCCCAGTACTGGCAGTCAATGACGGACTTTTTTCACTCAGCATATTTTTGAGAATAATTCATGCTATATGTCAGTAGTTCGTTTCTTTTCATTGCTGAGCAGTATTTCACTTTATAAATAAACCATTTCCTTGTTGATGGACATTTAGATTGTTTCCAGTTTGGGGCTATCATGAATAAAGCTGCTGACTATTTGTGGTCAAGTCTTCAATGGGTACATGCTTCCATTTCTCTTCATTAAATACCTATGAGTTGGATTGCTGGGTCACATGGTAAATGCATGTTTAAATTATGAGCAACTGCTGACCAATTTTCCAAATTTGCTTTGCCATTTTACATTCCCACCAGCAATGCAGAAGTTCAGGTTGCTCCACATCTTTGCCATCATTTGGTATTGTCAGTTTTTTAAATTTGGGGTATTTCAATGGATGTGTTGTAGTATTGCATTATAGTTTTAATTTGCATTTCCTTGACGATTAATGATGCTGAACATCTTTTCATGTGCTTATTGGCTATTTTCATACTTTCTTTTATGAAGTGTCTGTTAAAATCCCTTGCCCATTTTCCAGATTGGGCTGATTCCTCTATTATTAACATCTTGCATCAGCCCGGTACATTTGTTAGAACTGATGAGTTAACACTGATACATTTTCATTAACTAAAGTCCATAATTTACATCAGGGTTCACTCTTTGTGCTGTACATTTTATGGGTTTGGACAAATGTATAGTAATATGTATCCACCACTAAAGTATCATACAGAATAGTTTCACTGCTCTAAAAATCACTTTTGCTCCACCTGTTCATCTTTCCTTCTGGCAACCACTGACAATAAATCCCTGGCAACCACTATCTTTTTAATGTCTCCATAGTTCTGCCTTTTCCAGAATGTCATTTAGCTGGAATCATAAAGTATGTAGCCTTTTCAGATTGGCTTCTTTCACTTAGCAATATGCATTAAAGCTTCCTCCAGGTCTTTTCATGGCTTGATAGCTTCCAAGTTTTGGCAATTATGATTCACTGTATGCAATTCACACCTCCTCTCTGAAAGCTTTTAGAATCTTTATCTCTGATGTTCTAGAATTATATGATGATAAGCTTTGGTACAGGTCTTTTGTGTGTGTGTGTTGGGTTCTTGAACCATTTTAATCTGGAGAATTATGTCCTTCAGTTCTAGAAAATTCTTATATTTTTTGTTTGAAAATATCTTCTCTTCAGTTTTTTTCTCCCTTCTCATCGTTTGTTTCTGGAATTCTTATCAATCATTTTTGGCCCTCCTAGATTGATCTGAACTTTCACTTCCTCACCTTCTATTTGTCTTTTGGTCTATTTGTTCTTTCTGAAAGCTTTTCTCAGCTTTATCTTCTACCAATTCTCTTGAAATTTTAAAATTTTGGATATCTAATTTCAAACAGTTCTTTCTTGTTCTTTGTCCCTTTTTTCATCCCATGTTATTCATGGATAAAATATCTTTTCAAAAATTTTAATAGTTGTTTTTAGTCCACGCACTCATTGTACAGTTCCACTGCGGTTTCTTTTGCTCTCTTTCAAGTTGCAGACTTCTCTCAAAGTGGTGATGATCTTTGGCTGTGTCTGTTCAGTTCTCTAAAATGCTAACTGGGAGTAATGAGTGTGAAGCTTGTGTTTTCTGGTAGCCTTCATTGTTGGATGATTAGATGGCAGGATGACCTTTGCACATCAGAAAGCTTCCCTTTCATACCCATAACCAGACAGCTTTCTGGCCATTTAATGTCTCCTGAGATAACTCCCATGTTGAATGAGAAAGGGGACAGGATCAAACCAATCAACAAGCAGACTTTCATTTTATCACCTTTCAGCCTTGCACCTTATTTCTTTACCTAACTGTGCCTGATATCCTAGAGTCTGGAGCCTCTCAGTTTCAAATTCGAAGAGACTTCTGAAGTCATTTCATCTAATTCTTATTTTACAGATAAAGAGAATGAGGCTCAGAAAATTCATTTGCTTAAGGTAACACTGTTAATAAATGGAGAATATGAGACTTGAACGTAGGTTCCTGCTCTAATCTAGTGTTCCGGTCAGCTGAAAAACTGCTTCCAAAAATGTCAGAGATGACTCAAGATTTTTCTTTCTGGCTGCCTGGAAATCCTGGTAAGTCTTCAGGAATTGTGTATGACAGCTAAAAGCTGCAGTAAGACTGAAATAAATGAATTCCACATCTGCTCCCATCTTCTGACTTAGGTTAGGAACCCAGGCAAATTTTGAAAGTGAACTGGTTAGTTTCCTTTAGTTTCATAGTCACACAATAGAATTATCACCACTGTTTTTTTCAGCTTCAAAATTTGATGGTTAAAAAAAATCTTGACAGGCCTACCTTCATGAATTTGAACTATTATACTATGAAAAGTGTCTCCTGATCAGGAGAATGCTAACCTGGGATAGAGCACCAGTAACCTATTTTAACACAGATGTCTCCTAAACAGTGCTCCAAGGAAAACGCATTCTTTGGGGTAACCTGTATTACCTGAGAAAAGGAATTCTATAATCAAGAAAGTTTGGTAAATGCTGGGTTAAAGAAATCTAAACTGGTTTCTTTAACACAGGACTTCTTAAAACCTTTAATATGCACTATAGAACTTCTATAGGAGAATGGTGTATGTGCCCTGTAGTATTTTCCCAGTGTATTTCAGCACAACATCCTTTTTTTCCAATTCATAGGACTAGTGCTCAAGGAAGACAGTTTGGGAAACATAATCTGACCCAATATTATATTTCTGAAAGTCCTGTTATGGAATGTTTTGGATAAGAACACAAAATTACTCTCCTTAATATCAACTGCTTGCCTTGATGCTAATTACAAAAAGGCAGGGGTTATACTATAATCTAAAATATACACAATGAGCAAAATTCATATGTTTAAAAGTAACTGTATGTTATTTATAGTAGCATTAATGAAAAGAAAGATCTTTCACTCTCAACAAACAAAATGTCTGTGCACTAATGGTGAGAGACAAAGCCCTAACCCACATTATCATAAAACATTTAAAGTGAAGTTTTCTCCCCAACACATACTATTCAGCCTTGAAGTGGTGGGTCTGGCAGTGGTGGACTGAAGTGAAGCTGGCAGGATCTCTGACTTGATGGGTACACTGGTGACCGCACCATCCATCCTCTCTGTCTCACATAAGCCTGGTAACTGTGCTGCCTTCTCCAGCGTGGGCAGTAACTGATCAAACTGGTCAAGGTCAGCTGTAAACTAAGAACAGAAACCAAAGTTAGAGGAAATATATTCTACACTTTCACCTGAAACAATGTAGGAAAAAAGTTTTCTTTTAAACTCCATGAATTAAGTGTGATCAAGAGAGAATGAGGAAGGAAGAAATAATCAGAAAGATTGAGGCCTCATTGAAATTACATGACCTAACACTGGAAAAAAGTTTGGATGCTTATGATATTAATATACTGCAGGATATAAGATAAAATACACACAGTATTTATCTACTACATCTTGGTATAAAATACATGCACTGGAAAAAGACTGGACTGGAAGGAAGTGTCAAGAGTACTGTGTTATGATGATGGCATCATGGTTAATTTTTTTCTGTCATATTTTTCAAAATTTTGTAAAATGACTTACTTTATGATGGAATTAAAAAGAAATTTACACTGACAATTTTAAGTTTGGGAAACTTTCTTACAAACAGTGTATCTGCTTCAAAGATCCCAGACAGGTCGCTTTCTACTTAAGGAAAACATATCTTCTAGAATAGATAGAAAATTCCTACATCTGTCTCAAGTTATACAGAAGAAAAAACTGGCTTTTATTTCACAAGATGATTCTACTATGATTACTTTAAGATAATTCATCAACATAAAATGTCTACTTGTTTGGGTTTTGTTATTTAATTCAACTAAAATCTATGTTTCTAGACTGTACAAATAGAATTATATATATGTATTTTTTAAAAGTCTGGCTTCTTTCACTTAACATTACATTTCTGAAGTTCAGACATCTTGTTGCATGTAGCAATAGTTCATTTGTTCTCATTGCTGAATAGTATCCCATTGTATGAATATGCTACAATATATTTATCTTTTCTACTGTGATGGATTTGGGGATGCTTCCAGTTTTTGGCTAATACAAATAAAGCTATTATGAACATTTTTGAACATGTCTTTTGTTGCACATGTGCAAAAAGTACTAACCATAAAGGAAAAAATTGACAAACTGGACTACATTAAAATGAAGAACTTAATTTCATCAACAAACACCATTAAGAGAAAGAAAAGGCAAGGCACAGCATAGAGAAGATAGCTGCAAACATATAACCAATAAAGGACTCATCCAAATTATGTAAAGAACTCTTATCGGTTAATAAGAAAAAGACAACGTATTGGGAAAATGGACAAGACATTTGAATAGGCAATTCACAAAAGAAGATATCCAAATGACCAATAAACATTTATCAGGGAAATGCAAGTTAAAACTGTGAGACACCACTACACACACTCTAGAATGGATAAAATTTAAAAGACTGACAATACCAAGTATTAGCAAGGACAGAACAACTAGAAAGAATTCTCACACAGTAGGAAAACTGACATTATCTACTAAAGATGAACATATACATATCTTATGATCCTGCAATTCTCAGGGGCCTGCAAAACTCAGAAGAAATGCACATACATGTGCACCAAAACAGATGTACCAGGATTGTACACAATGGCATTACTGTATAAAGCTGTTACTTTTAAAGTTAATTTTAGACTGAGAATTTTCATATAATTACTATTTAGAGCTGTTTTTCAGGTTAAAACATGGATATTAGTTTGGTTGTACCAAGAAACACGAAATACAGTGTAATCCTAAAGGAGCAGACACGTAACAAAATAACCAAAATAGTCTTATTCTAAACAGCAAACAGAGACAATACGGAGCACCATGAGAGCAAGAGGAAGGAAATGTATAAACAGGGCTACTGGGAAGGCTTTTACAGAGACGATTTCTAAACTGGTTTGTGAAGGATGAGTCGAAGTTCAGACACAGAAAGGAGAGCAAGGTAGAAGATGCTTAGAAGAGACATGACTTATCCTAGGAATAGCAAGGACTTCCATGTGCCTAGAATGCAGTATACCTGAAGGAAGAGGGAGACTTCTTTGAGATGAGGGCAGAAAATAAGGTTGCTTCAAGACCAAGGGACCTATGCATACTAAGTGTGAATCCTGTTTCACAATGGGAGAGTTTTATTGATAAGCTTCTTTGTAAATACATTTTCAACTATTTCATGGTCTATATTCTGTCTGAATAATTTGTAAGCTCCCAGAGGGGAGGGACGTATTTTCTGTCTTTTTTAAATTCCTTCAGAGTCCACAGCAATCATTCAACAAATGAAGCTGCCTGTTAATTTTCACCCGACCCCCACCTCAGCCTAAGCATAGAGGTTCCTAATTCATAACAATTTATGTAAAGGTTTATTTATATTTACTTCTGTTTCAGGGTGTGCTATACACCCACTACCCAGAATACTCCAAGTTCCTATTCAGATGGGGGTTGAGTGTGCTGAGAATTAGACGAGAAGGAAAACAGCCTTACAAAATGCTTCAAATGAAATTAAATAGCAAAGCAAGCCAGACCAGGCAGGCTTGTCCAACCCCTCCCATTTCTCTCCCATTTCATTTACATCAGAGGTTCCCAAACTTAGGTATACTTCAGAGTTCTCTGGGGAGTTTCTTCAAAATACAGATTTCTGGGTTCTATTCTCAGAGAGCTGGATTCAATAGGGGGAGTTGGAAGGAAGGGGCTGGCAAGGTATTTTTAAAAATCTCCAGAGATGTGAACTCTGATTTTATAGAAAGAAAGAAACATCTACTTTCTTAGAATGCCGTCTTAACACTGTACCCTTCCAAATTTCCAAAGAGATCTTTCGAGGGCATCTTATGATTTTTCAACCATTGATACTAACTTTTAATAGATGCTCAATGTATAGGACAAAATATGGTCTGATTCCAAACCCTGGTCTATGGTTGAAATAAGATAACTGGAAAGGAAAAAATAACTAGGTATGTTCATTCTGTGAAGTAAGAAATTACCTACCTGGCTCTGGGCCTCCAGTTTTATCTCCTCAGGAGCAGGTTTGGTCATTGGGGTTGGGTTTGTGTTACAAGGATCCATCTGTTCTTTCTTTTCCACTTTCACCTTTACATCATCCAGGCTCAGGTTTGGAGTTGATCTTAAATCTTTCTCATCTTTATCTAAAAGGTAGCGCAGAAGCTGATGGTCTTTTGATTCTTTTTTCTTTGAAGCATCCAGTTCTACTTTTATACTGGAGTTCCCTTGTACCTGTCCAGTCACTGACACAGAAGTAGATGCACTGTCCTTTTTATCAGGCTCCACAGACAAAGTGGTGATATCCGAGGGGCTACCCTCCTGTAAGAGCCGGTGTAAAATTTTGTGCCGCTCTGTCAGTGAGCTATGAGAGGAGGGGCAAGAACCGCTTGAAGAGTTAGCAGAGGCAGAGCTGGAAGTGCCTGTGCAAGACAGTACCTCTTTGCAACTTGTGTCTATATCAGCATGCCGTAACTGCTGCTCTGCAGTTGTTGTCAAAAGCTGCACTAGTTTATGACTGGTTTGAGAGTACTTATTGTCTCCATCTGAGAGTCTGTCATTGTTATGGAGAAGCCCAGAATCCAGAGGTTTGCCATCACTAGAGCTGTTATCAGACTGAATCATTTCATTTAAAATGGATGCAATCTCTTTGTTATCTTTGGACTCAGTTTTTGCTGGTTGTATATTTAATCTGCTGGGTGAATTCTGTGAGCTCATCTGCCGGAGGACTGGAGAAGTGGCAGAGAAGCCAACAGAGTTATTGGGTCCTTCATTCATACTCTGTAAAGATGTTACTGGGATGTTTGAATAAGATCGGTTACTACTATTACACGTAGTACTTGTCATGCCAACGGGGGAGCTTAATGTTGGAATATTAGGAGGAAATGAATTGTTTGGCATCCTGGGCCTTGTTGCCAATCCAGAACTAACTTGTCTCCTTGGAGACATGAACTGTGCAAGGGATATTCCTGTACCTTCCATAGAAGAATTACTGAGGTTTAAAGAGGGATTAGTGCTCTGGGAATTGGCCTGTCCCTGGTTTAAGGCAACACTGGCTACAATTGGATTTCCAGGTGAGCATCCAAAATTCCCTTGACTGTTGCTAGAATTACTATGACTGCTGCTATGAAGGTCTGAGCTCTGTTGGCGGTTTACTCTGGCGGATACCATGTTGCTGTTGGATGGTGGCAATGTGGAAGTACGGGCCACACCATGAGCTGGAGAGATACTAGGAGTGACGGAGGGGTTTACTCGGGGAATTGACATTCCAGAACTAGTGTCATCTTGAGGAGAAAGACCACTGTGTTCCCTGGGGAGGGGGAAAGACATTATTATTCAAACATCTTTATTGGTTCCCATTAAAATATTTTTTATTATGCATATTATAACATAAGACCATTAACCTCATTAATATTGCAAGCTATCAAGTAAAGAGCTTTTGTATGACTTTAAATTAAGGAAAAACAGTGGACTGTTACTACTATTGTGAAATAATAGCGCCATTTCATAGTAAATAGTGCTTATGGCCCAGTGAATTTGATAACAGTTTGAGTTATCTGGGAAAGAAATCTTTCTTAGTCTTGGAAAAAAATCCAACATATGTACTTTTAAACTTTTCTAAGTTTAATACAAGTAATTAACATTACAATAATACTTTCGTTTGAAAGAGAAACTTCCCAAATCTCTATTTACAAATATTTACTCATGACTCCCTCGTTACAGCTTTTAAGTATTTCAACTCCAAAGAGGAAGACTGGGTAAGGAAAATACTGTGTCACTGATGTAAAAATTAAAAAGGGTGATATGTAGACATAGCAGATGTTTTGAAAGAGGAATCACAATATGAAAAAAGAACTGTGCTAATTCCACTCACAAGCATAAATTAAACTAAAATTAGAAAAAAACAGAATACTGCATTCAGATTTTCATCAAGTTCTTTACTCAAATCCATAATTATGACAACAGAATTGTGACTGGTATTACCATGTTCCAATAAGTAAATATATCAAATGAGGAAAGGATGAAGTGAGGGGAAATGTCTTTGTTTTTGTTTAATGCTAAATTTTAAATAGTTGTAAATGTAGGGTTTTGAATAATTCATAGGATAAAAAAATAGTTCCACAAATTTACCACATATATCAGTGTAAAACATATTTAGAGAGAGAACAAATTAGAGGAAATGACATCCAAAAATCTCAAGTTGATAGTTTAATGATTTGTAGTTTGAGAAACTGTCAACTTGAACTCAGGAGCCATCAAATTTACCCTAATGAAAATAAAGCATTTTAAAAAATAAAGACAATAATGCTTCCAAAGTTTGGAATCTTTTATAAGACCATAAGTTCATATATGGAAAGCTGGAAATTTTTAGCTATCTTTTTGGTTTTTACCCCTAAAACACACATTTTCAGCCTCACCTTTCCTGTCTCCCTTTTAACAACAAAGCTACTGTTAGGCGACAAAACTATAAAACCCAGTATGGATATACTGATTATATATTCATCGTACTAGGTTAATGCCTAATTTGGAATTTTTGTTTTCTAGCCATCAAGAGTACAAAAAAATTTTCTCTAAGAAGAGATATGTGAACTGACTTATTTCATATGAAGCTCTCCAAATAAGTACCTGTCGATGATATGAATTCCCATGATGAAAGGTTGCATGTCTGGACTTTGAGGGTAGCAAAGTTTACACTTGGTGTGGGCGCTAAGCATTGTCCCATCATTCAATATGAATCTATAGGATGGGCTGGAGGCAGTGCCACGAGTCATCACTGTTTCAAACAAAAGAGAAACCTAGTTAAAATTCTGACACTTGTACTTTGGGCAAAGGAGAGTTACCAAGCCTTATTTATACCTAGAACCTCATTTTAAATGCCTGCTCAGACTCAAAATAAGGAATAGTTCAGACAAAGCAGATATCTGAGGGGGAAAAAATGATTCTGGTTGAAAAACACAATCTGACGACAAGTTTTAATTTAGTCCTACTTGAATGGGTGCCTCCTCACTATAACGATTAGGAAGAAACCCCAAACCAGGGAAAAAAAATCAATCTTAATTTTTCCCCATAATGTGGCAGCTCTTCACAGTGGATTTATTGTTATTAAATAACTTATTACTTATTAAGTATCCACTAAAAGTACCAGGAAGTAACCTTCTCCCCTCTCACTTTCAGTATTATCTCTAATAAGTTTTTTTTCTTTTACTAGCTGGTTTATGAATAACAGCTTCATTGAGATATAATTCACATACCATAAAATTCACCTTCTAAGTTTTGATTAGTTGGCAGAGTTCCTTAACTAAAATTCAAATTTAATTTTTCACTTAGGAATGTGAATCACTAAGGTCCTGCTTGACAAACTATTATATTCATATATATGTATTATTTTTGATGTTTGAATTTAGTTTAGTAAGCAAACTAAGATAAAGCCAAGGATTAGCAATGGAAGAAAAACTAGGTCACGGCAGCCAAATCATTATATAAAAAACATAATTTACTTTTGTCTTCAAGCTTTATTAACAGCAGACAAAATTGCAACCATACTGGTATTTATTAAATACATAAAGTCTACACCAGACTACCAAGTAAGAAAATGTCATTGCTGTCTTAATAATAGAATAGAATTCTATTTTAAGGAAAATTTAATAGGTAGATTCAGCTATACCAACGTTAAAAATCATATCCACTGAAACACAAGAATCACTACCACAAAAGACTATTATACTATAGCCTATAAAAAACGTTAGTCCTATTTTTCAAAGACATTTCAGAAAGGGCTTCAATTACATTTTAAAGACGTGAAAAAGACTTAAAATGACCGATTAATAAATAATTTTTGAAGCTACATATTACTTTAAGTAAAGAGAAGACGTGCTATTTTGTCTTGGATATACCATATAAACTGAAGAGGGCATAATCTGTTGTAAATCTATACCATACACAAATCTGCCTAAGTACCCAAACCAGGATATAAACTAAATTAAAAGGACTAAGATTTATGTCCAACGAACCACATTCCTTACCCACCTGGCAATTTCAGCCAAATCACTGGCATATTTACCAAATATAACACATGGAGAAATTTAGTATCTGACAAGATAATAAATGATGAAAAAGAGTCTTCAGTGGAAACCGTTAATTTTTGTGTAAGGATAAAAGTAAATGCTTGCTATAGGAAAACTCTAAAAAACTATTAACAATTCCCAACTGTTAATATATACTTATTTTTATTTATTTATTTATTTTCGATGAAGATTAACCCTGAGCTAACATCCACCGCCAATCCTCCTCTTTTTCCTGAGGAAGATTAGCCCTGAGCTAACATCTGTGCCCATCTCCCTCTATTTTATATATGGGACGCCTACCACAGCATGTCTTGATATGTGGTGCATAGGTTCACCACGGGATCCAAACTGGCTAACCCGGGGCTGCTGAAGCAGAGTGCGTGAACTTAACCTCTACGCCACCAGGCCGGTCCCCCAACTGTTAATATATTTTTAACAATATATTTTGGAAAATAGAACTACAACAACAAAAACAGCGGCTTTTTAAGATAAATTATTAACCTGAGACAATGATAAAGCTACAGATATATAAAGAGCCAGACAAAATACAATGTATTTGATGCTATTTTGCTTATGTCATTTAGTCTATTTTCTCCATCATTGTTTATTGCTCTTTAGCTAAGATCTCCTCATTTCTGCTGGAAAACACTTACTGGCTCTTCACCATTAAGCTGCACTGAGCCACATGTGGCTATTTAAACTTAAAATTAAATAAAATTGAAAATTCAGTTCCTCAGTCACACTAGCCACATTTCAAGTACTCAATGGCCGCATGTGGCTAGTGGTTACCATACTGAACAGCACAGCTCTATACAATCTGACTTCAACTTGCATTTCCAATCTTATTTCTCATTGCTTCCTAAACATTTCTTCTATATCCCTTTGAATAGGAGGTAGATAACTTCTGACACACTTTTCTTCTTCAGCTAGATGAAATATGAGGGCTAGTACTGTGCCCCATTCTTGTTTTTGACTCTCCATTGAATCTTGCACGATGCTTTGCATATAAAATCATCCAGTGGGTACTTGCTGATTGATCCTCAACTTGAATCTCATCTAAATAGGTTAATATTGACTTGTGATCAACTACCATAACTTTTCTTTAAAGGATTTTAAATCTTAGCTATGTTCCCACATTCTTATATCTCAATTTATGTTTTTGCTCTTGTAGGAATCTAGACTTACTTTTGTAATGGAAATTAATGGAGAGAAATTTCTTGATTTATTGACAAGCCCTATAAAGTGAGAAAGAACTAGAAACTCAGGCTAGCATGGGAACACTAAGATACTGTGGACTACAGAAACTTCAATAGTCCTTTGGTAATTATGTTGCCTTAACTTGTAGGACTATATCTAAACTTGTAAAAATTTCCAAATTGGAAAACTCCTATTAACATAATACAGGAAATGATTACACTTTAAGTTTTGAAGTTAGATTATTTCTTTTGGATGATAATGTGTAGAATAAGACAATACATCATAACTGACACAGTCATTATTTGAAATGAAAAAAGGCCATATTAAATATAGTAAAACCTTAATTAATTAGAACCTAATTAAGACTCCAGGTTAACTAAAATTCTTCAGGTGCTCAATTGTTCAGAGAGAGAGATAAAAAGGAAGGCAGCACGGATCAATGAAAAGAATAAAAGCACAGCAGTCAGATTCAGACTTGAACCCTGACTTTGTCATTTACAAGTTTAGGATTTAATGATGCAAATTAACCTTTGTCCATCACCACTAAAATGCAGCCAGAATGTTGTGAGAGAATATCTAGCACGGAGCCTAGTACACAGCAGGTATTGAATGAATATTTCCTGAATAAAATCAAAGAAAAAACAAATAACAAATAAGCAGCTTCCAAAGGCCACATGTCCTGAGTCACATACACATTCAGCCAATCCCTAGACCCTATTTACACCAATTGCTTCATTCAACTCTATACAGCAATCACTAATATTCTGAATTATGACATGAGTAAGGAAGTACAATTGTTTACAGAGCTGGTTGGATAAATATTTGCTCTGCACACCAAACTTTCCCCATAAGTGGGTTTCAAACGAAACTATTTGGAATCTCATTTTGATCACAGGTCCTGGCCTTGCTTTCTTCTTTTTTTTTTTTTTGAGGAAGATTAGCCCTGAGCTAACATCTGCCACCAATCCTCCTCTTTTTGCTGAGGAAGACTGGCCCTGAGCTAACATCCGTGCCCATCTTCCTCTGCTTTATATGTGGGACGACTGCCAGGCACGGCTTGTGAAGTAGTGCCCTGTCCGCACCTGGGATCCGAACTGGTGAACCCCGGATTGCCGAAGCAGAACGTGCAAACTTAACTGCTGGGCCACTGGGCCGGCCCTGTGGCCTTGCTTTCTAATCTAGTCTTGTCAGGTATATAGCTAGTATTTTGATCCCCGACTCCTGTGTCCATTTCCAAAGTTTCTACATTTAGTGGGGAGGGATATTATTGATGTGGTAAATTATTGACACCCCAGGAACTCTTCAAAGAACCTTTAAAATGGCAACTATTATTCCCCCTGGAATAGGCCTCAACAGAGCTATGAAACAAAGGAAACCATTTCTCTGGTCACAGCAGCTGTAGAAGTAGAGCTATTCCAATTTCCGACTTCACTCAATTGGTGCTGAGATACCCTCAACAAGCATGCCTTAAGTAATGTTAACTAAATGGGCAGGTGTAAAACATGTGGCAGGGTACTATGGGCCAATGCTGCTAAGATTTCTTTTCCTTTCTGGTATTTCCCTAAATATATGTAGAAAGAACGAAATTACAAAATTTTTATTAAGATAAACAAAAAAAGTACCCCAGATGCTCTAAGAAATTTTCATCCACCAATGAATCAATTCAGTATATCACAATTTCTAAAAATGGAAAATAAACTCATACCTTAAATATTTTCAACAAAGTTTGACATAAAAAGATTTTCAGTTAACTCTGTTATGTACACCATGGAATTAACCACATTACACAAGTCTCAGAGAACATTCTGGTTAACCATTCATATGGGTACTTATGTTTTATAGCAATGCTTCCAAACTTCTTGATACTATAAACTTCTCCCAACTGTCTCATGATATTTTTATGTGAAAATAACTTTATTTTGTGATTATGAAGTTAAGATAATAGAGAAATAAACAAAAAATAAGTAAAGATAAAGTCATTTATAATCCCATCACTCAGAGATATGCATTGTTAACATTTTATGAACCTAGAACTGGATAGATATATGAGTGAGATCATACTATGTATGCTGTACTTTCTCAGCCTTATTTTATTTTTTTTGCAGGGAAGGATTTGCCCTGAGCTAACACCTGTTGCCAATCGTCCTCTTTTTTCCTCCTCCCCAAAGCCCTAGTGCATGGTTGTATATCCTAGTTGTAAGTTCTTCTAGCTCTTTTATGTGAGCCGCTGCTATAGCGTGGCAACTGACAGATGAGCGGTGTGGTTCTTAGCCTATTTTTTAACGTAACACAATATCATGGACATCTTTCAAAGACAAGAAATGATGATGCATTACATCACTGACAATAGGTAAACAGAACTTCCATAAAACTTTTCTAGGCTATCTGGCCCAGCATATCCCATGACTACTACTCTCCCTAAGAGCTGACAGATGTGGTACAGGAAGAGGTATTCTGAGGAAAAATAAGTAAGTCTGGGTAACAAAGTCAAACAGGTACCTTTATCGTAGAATTTCCCAGAAACTTAAATATCTTAAATATGTCTTATGAATCCCCAAAAGTGGGAGACTGAAATACTTCCCAAACTTAATTCAGCATGAAGCAAAATTTCCTAGTTATAGCTATTAACATCTTGTGGAACCTAGGTTTATGTTCCCCAAACTTCTCTGTAAGAAAATGTCTTTGACTAACAACACTACACTTTTAACGAAAGAGAACACACACATGTCATGGAAAGTTAGTGCTTTAATGTTTTCACACTTATTCAGACTCTTAAGAAAATTATTCTCATTCACTTTTGTCAAGGAAAATAGATACCCATATTTTGTAAAACTATATACGTGGTTGCAAGTCCCCTGGTCACTAACACTATTATTTGTTGCTATCATTTATTTATTAAATTTAGTGGCAATGTATTGAAGATTCTACTGTAAAAAATGCAAATTAAATAAATATAAAAGCACCTTTTGTAAGTCTTAAAAAAAAACTAAAAGGAAGAAAGAAAATGTCTTTGACTATAGACTCTGATTCAGTCGTGTGGGTAAAGTCCAGCAGCCTGGCCTAACAACTGCCCAGGATCAATCTCACTGGGAGCTTTGGTAAGCACGTAACCTAGACCCTTCTTTAAGGGACAGTCTGAATTGAAGAGACCCTGGGAAAGTTTTCCAAACTATATACACCTGCATGGACCTCCTCCTAGCTTAAAAAGTTCCTCAGATGATCCTGGCAATCTCCTGCCAATCTCAGTGAAGAACCACTGTTACAATCTAGTTCATGCTGAATGTCCCCACATACTCTTTGGCTGAAACACATTTTCAAATTTGATTCTGAAAAATAAAATGGTAAACTCCCTTTGAAAGCAGTCCATGAGCTGTCTCTGAAAAGTAGCTGAAAAACTAAGCTAAGAATTAACTTGAATTTTTAATGCATATTTAGGATTTTATACTAACTGCTGCCTTTAAAGAGTAAGTTAATGGGCAGGAAAAAGGAAGATAGGTGGAGGACAAATTTTTCTTGCCTAAACATCAATCACTGAAGAGTTTTATGAACTTTTAAACTTTATAAAAGTTTTACACAAAATCAAGGATACAGTGGCATAATTTGTTTCACTCTTTTCACACTGTCCCCAAGTTAAGAGGTGGCAAGGAAACTGCAAATGCAAACTACACCTCTCTCCATTCTTACGAGACCAGTGGTTCTCAAACCTGATGGACTTAAGCATTACCTTTGGAGCTTGTAAGATACCCAGGCTCTCATCTGAGATTTTAATTCAGCAGGTCAACATCTTTAACAGGTGTTTCTTGTGTAAGGGTTTCATGGACCACATTTTTCTCACCAGGTTAGATACTGCTGAATATAGAATATCAGAAAAAGATGTGCTCAATCCAGGAATGCTGTTTGGCCAGTTGTCCAGAATCTCCAAAACACTACAATCAGAGTCATGTGAACTCTGGACAACTTAATTCTGAGAAAAACACAAGTTACTTCTATTGAGGAATTTTTTTTTCTAAAAAAATGGAAGAAAACGACATTAAGAAATGACTAATGGGAAAGAGGTATTGAATTACATTTCTTTACATTTTATTCTAAATTGTTTCATTTCATATGTAAATGACAGATTACTTATTACACTTTAACGAATCTATTTTTTAGAGAATTCCAATGGTTTAGAAACATATACTTTAAACTGGGGCTCAATCACATCTATGGGGAGCCTAGTCATTTGGACAATGAGACAATAATCTAGACCTGCTTTGCTTTGGTGGAAATGTATATAAATTATAGGCAAATAAGATTAAATGTCTTTTAACTAATGCCTTGGAAGGCCAAATTTATTAAGTTAAGGCAAAAATCAAAGAGTATCATATACTTCAGCACGTTAGGCAATGAGTGGAGACAGTGCTCTGAATCTCAAACCTATGCAAAAGTCAAGTGCCGCTCTTGGTAGAGGGAGTCACAAAGTCTGCAACCAGTGGATGGCATTAGTTGCTTATTATAATGGTTTCCAAATTTGACTGCACTTCAGGATTGCCTGGGGAACTCGTAAAAAAAACAGATTCTTAGTCCTATCCATTGAAATACCGTCTTTGGGGATGGTATCAGTCCAGAAAGAGGCCCACGAGAGAACCACTAGTCTGTAGGCAGCTGTCCCAGAAGTTACCAGACTAGTGAGATTCATAGAGATGGCTTCCTGAAAAAAAAAATCAAGCTGCTTCCTCCATATACCATTAGGAAGCAGTTGACCTAAAATGAAATGAATGGAAGATCATCTGTAAACTTAGGAAACCTAATATTATGGGAAAATGTTAAAATTAAGAACAGTGATGGAATAGTGAAAAATATCTTTTAATTGTTTTTCAGTAATAGTCATACAAAGAGTCTCTTTCCAAAGAAGCTATTTACTTAGAGATTGGAGAAAAAAATTGCATTGGGAAAGGAGTATTAGGCTACCATAATTACCTGACCATATATTTAAAGTATATCAAATTCCTTATCTCTGAATCTGCATGAACTTTCTGGCCTTAATTCTCAGATAATCTTCCCTATCTTTCCCATAATACTGTTAAGTTCCTTAAGGGCAGGGAATATGCTTGTTTTCTACTCCCATAGTACTTACTATGACAGAGCAGCTATTCAATTATTAATTAATAATTTCAAATGTCATATTTTTAATTTGAAATTTCAACCTGAGTCAGGAGACACAGGTACTGTGACAGTCATGAAGAAAACATGCATGCTACAGATCTCTGTACTATCTGGAAGCCATCTGACACGCCTGTTCTGCTGAGAATGACCTTCAAAAGCCAGACAAAAATACCACTTCCTCTCTGAAGCTGTCCCTGATTCTCTAAGTCAGAATTAATTTTTTCTTCTCTAGTTATACCTCTATATAGCTCACGTCACACTAATCTTTAAAATTGTCTTACACTCTCCTAATATATTTTGAGCTCCTTGAGGGCAAAACCCTGCTTCCTAGTCATCATGTATCTCTGGCACCTTACATAGTATTCTATGTATGTGAGGAACTTGATATATGTCCGCTGAACGAATGAATGAATGAATGAGTGAGTGACCACCAGATGATATCCTGTTCTTTAAAATGTGCATCCCAAAGTTCAGGATCCACTCATGAATTACTTTGCTTACCCATTTCTTCCTTTCCCTAAAACTGATTATCGCAAAAACTGTAATTTGGAGAAAATACTTATCAAGCCATAAATTCTATATAAGTTATCTAATATTAATAAAGTGCAAGGTTAACAAAAATAATTGAGAGAGAAAAACTTTACCTTCTTGAAATAGTTGTCTGGCGTAAGATGGCTCTCTGCCCTGAGGTTGGAAAAAAGCATAAATGCACTTCCTCACTAAATCTTCCCAGCCAGTTCTGCCAGCAGCTCTCAGGGAACTGGTATCAATAGAGATGATTTTGCCTATAAAAAGAATGAAAGTTTACATTTATGATAGCCTTTTGATATAAATCATCTATATTTCCAAACTAACAACTGCATCTAAGGAATGTTCTGCCCCCACTCCAAGTGCTTAATGGACAAAAACATTAAAAATCACTATTAATTTTATTACGTATGGTAACGGAGTATATTCACGACATAATAATACAAAATTGTTTTGGCCTTGGAGAGCGTTATGTACTAGTATACCATATTTTAAAATTCACTTCCAGTCAAGTATTAGTCACACCATGAAGACCTAAAGCTGCTGAGATTAATGCAGGTCGAACTCCTCTTGCTCTTTGGATCCTGCTCTCTGCATAGTAATGACTGAATCACTTATTGGGGGAGGAGAGCCAGAGATGAAATATATTATTTTGGTTTAAATTAATTTCCAATAATAAAGGGAAGAGAATGTGAGAAAGTAAGCAAGACTTGACTTTTCTACCTCCTCTTGGGTTATAGGCAACATTGCATTTAAGAGTAAATGAAGAATGAAGGTAATAAAAGTTAAATCAGAAAAAGCTAACAAGTGAGATTAAGATTTGCTAGGCATTCTGCACACAGAACATACGCTTTATAAAATTTAGAGGTGACTTGCTATTATCATGTTTGTACAAATTTCTTAAATGGGTATGGAAGAATTCAGGTAAATTATTCCTTAGTTAATCAGGGGCTAATTAATCTAGTTTGTGATTATTCAAATGTTTTATTTTATGCAATCTTATATTCACACAAAATAATATAGGTAAGATATATACATACATATATATACACATATATAAATTGAGAATTGGATTAAATGAGAACCTGCAAACCCACCATCCAACTTCAGAACTTGAACATTTCCAATGCTATTCCATTATGTGGGTACTCTTCACTTGTCACATCCCTCTATCTTTACATTCTCCTGTCAATGGACATCTAGATTGTTCCCAGTTTTTGGCCATTACAGTCAATGCTGCTATGAACATGTTTCACATTTTCCATGGTGCATGTGTGTGAGAGTTTCTCTAGGATACTGTTGTCATAGGTTATGTGAATGTTCAACTTTATAATATTAAACAGTTTTCTAGAAAGTTATATAAGAGTTACTGTTAATTCAATATCCTCTCCATCACTTGGTACTGTCAGGCTTCTTTATTTTTCACAATTAGTAGGTGAAAAATGGTTATAGTCTAAATGCATATTTCTCCAATTAATGAGGTTGAGTATTTTTCATGTTATTCAACAATATTTCTTTCCTCTTGTGTGAATGCCTGATTGTGTCTTATCCTCATCTTCCCTTTGCTCAATCAACTCAAATTTATTGTACTGTTTGTGCCTCCTCATTTTAACTAATCCCTTCTTTATAGATTTCACTTGCTTTGTTTAGAAATAAAGTATTTATTAGACCTCTTTAACTTAGGGTCTTGAATCTAATGTACTCGAGTCTGTCTGATAAGGTTGTTGCCCAAGTCTTGGCATAAATGGAGATGGAAGAAAGAAAATACACTAAAACTTGAATAAGGAATTCTGTTTTTTAAGAACAGTTTGGGGAAAGGCTGGTGAACACTGTGACCAAAATTACTACAGACAATTTTGGACTTTCAAAGAATTTTAATTATTCAATCTTTGTTTACATCAGAGATCAAGAGTTGGTTACAGCAGGGAATCCACTGTTACATAATCTTCATATGCAATACTCCTCCTGATAGGCAGTGACTAAAGGAGGAGTGCGTGCGTGTGTGTGTGTGTTTATGTGTTCATGTCAGTATTGGCCCATAAGACAGCAAGAGAGTCTGGAATTGGAGAACTGGAGGAGAGAAAGTGATTAAATTATCAGCAATGGTAACAAATGACTGGGTAACGCAATGACTATCTTAGAAGAGAATCAAGAATAGGTTGATTTTGAATATTTCTGCTTGCTAGAGGAAGGTTCAACCAACCAACCAAATAAACCACTGTTCCACATTTCCTGGTAGAAGACTTTTTTCTTTTTTTAGGAGACACAAACCACTCCATATAGAATTAAAAGTACTGCTAAAATTTAAGGAATTCAATATCTAATACTTATTATATCGAGTTTATTATTTTTTATCTGAATCAATTCTATGAAATGTTTTACATTTTAAGAATACTTTATATTTCTCTGGCATCCTTCTATTTTCTTTCTATTTTATATTTTCTCTGGTATCTTCGGTGTAACAAGTGTGTACAGTACAGTGATGCCCTTTTAATAGTGCTTTAGTGGAAGGCAATGCAACATGAAGGAAGAGTTCTATATTAGGGCCTGAAGATGTCTGTTCTCAGCAATTAGCTATATGGTTTTGGAAAAGTCACCACTCTTTCATTTGTAAAATGGATAGGCTAGATTCTGTGATCTCTGAGGTTCTCTTTAGATTTATAACTATTTTATGATCTAGAGCTTAAAATTTTTATAATTTTTTTTTAAAGATTGGCACCTGAGCTAACATCTGTTGCTAATCTTTTTTCTTCTTCGTCTTCTTTTTTCTCCCCAAAGCCCCCCAGTACATAGTTGTATACTGTAGTTGTGCTCCTGCTGGTTGTGCTATGTGGGATGCCACCTCAGCGTGGCCTGACAAGTAGCGTCACGTCCTCACCCAGGATCTGAACTAGCGAAACTTAAGCACTCCACCATGGGGCCAGGCCCTATAAATTTATTTTTAAATCAGGTGTATCTAAGATTTGAATGCTGGGTCCCTGGTCACAAACAAGACTACCAGTGACAACATTGTTTTTAGGGGAAAATACATCTTCTTCAAAACAACCCAATTTAGGATTCAATTTATAGAAGTACAATATGAGGAAAAGCTGATATATATTTTTCCTAAATCATCCTCATAACTTTTAGGCCTCCCTCATATCCCACATTTATTCTGTGCCTTAACTATCACCCCTTTCCAGCAGGCTTTTACTATCTCACAAGCCTTTATTTGGTTTTATTGACACAAAAGACTAGTTATATTTTTCAATGGACTGTATTTTTCCTCCATGCAATAATATTTTTGGTTTTTAATAAGGGATTATTAAATTTTTCCAGGGCTGTTCATTAGTAGAAAATGGAAAGGTAGACTCAAAGAGGGGAATGAAGGTATGGTAATTGATAATTACTACCCTCAGATGTGGCATCTCTAAGCTCCTAGACATTCTCTTCACTATATTCTATTATCTGTGCTAATTTATCCCCACCCACTCCTCAGTAAGAGCACTTGGGAGTTTATCTTTAAAAATACATGAATAAAGCACACAACATAGGAATATTAGATTTCCGGGACTAAAACATTAACAAATATTCTAACAGGATCTTATAAGCAATGATAAAGGTCAAAAAGTGCATTAAAACTAAACTTTCACAAAGAATAAAAGTTAATAGAAATGATTTTTTCAATCTCATTCTGCTAAAAAATATATCTGTACTATTTCTACTCTAAAATTAGAAAGGAGAGTGATACATATGTAACTCTGATTGATGTAAAAGTATAAAAATTTGATGTTACAGTGAAGATTAATAATATACGCAAAATACTTTATAAATCGTGAAGAACAATAACAATTTGTTTTCACTGAAAATCAAATCTGAAGTAGGCCTTTAAAAAGAAAGCCTTATTTTCAGGCACTCTCACTATTATTCACTGTGTGGCTCTCCTGTCCTCTTTCAGCTCTTCTAACACACATCTGTCTTAGGGCTTTTGCAGCTGTTTCCTCAATCAGGAGCACTCATTCTGCACCACGGCCCTTCCTCACAGGCCCCTTCCTCACCTACAGTTTGCACAGTTGGCACCACCTGATCCTTCGGGGCTTAAGGGCTCAATATCAGCTCCTCAGACAGACCTTCTTTAATTGGCTAATTTTAAAACAGGTCCTCCCTATTACTTTATTCCATCTCACACCTTTTCTATCATAAAATGTACCACAATTTATAATTACATAGTTGCTTTTTGCTCAACCGTGTTTACCCTGAGGAATTATACATACTGCCAAGCACTTCTAGGCATTCAATCAGCACGTGCTGAATGAATGAAGAGAAAGGATAAACGAAAAAAGAAATAGCCAGGTTCATTTAAGCATAATATTAAAACCATAGTATTTGTAACCATTTATAAATAAATATGCTTATATATACATTGCCAAACTTCTTTAAAAATTTTATTCTGTGATTATGAAAAATTGACAGTAAAACAAATACAAGTACATGAACAGCTATAAAATAATGTTCTCTCCAGCATCCTGCCCATGACAATAATCACAGTACCTAAAATGCACAATATCAAGACCACCATTTAAAATGTTTTCTGTATAAGACTAGTGAACAGAAGTTGAATAAGAGAAAACAGAAGAACACAACATTTTTGACGTAATTAGTTTTAAGGGGATAGGTATACCATTAACACCGAAGGAAGGTTCTGAACTTTGCAGTCAGTACCTGTAGTATCTTGCTTGGTCATAAAGGATTCCACACCCGTAACAGCTGGAGGCCGAGGTAATCGTCGTGCAATACAAATCAAACACGACTGGAAATCTGCCCAAAACAAGGAGGGAAAATTGAAGGAAAGAAGCTAGAAAATGGTTCGCATCTATCACTTGCCATTAACAGTTTTCATAAAAACAATATATGTTGTAGGATCTGACACAATATTGGAGTCGTTGATTTAATAATATTAGAAATAAAATTGCTGGCCACCAAAAACTGGCAGCTCCAGGTAAAGATCTAGGTAGCTTAAATTATCTTTCCCATTGAATGTTCTTATGTAAACTAGAGGAGACTGATGCACTTCAAGTATTTGGATGATGACAACTCGAAGAAGTAGTTTTGGCTAGATTTAAGCAACATGGTGGTTTTTAAAATACAGTTTTATAGTCAATTTCCTATACTGATCAGTGCTTAAAGGCTACAAAGATTATTCTTATAACCATTGTGCAGATAACAATTATTGTATGAGAAAACAAGATTTAACTGTTTCCAAAGAAGCATTATTTTGCCCTTGACAGAGGACTTAAATTTTTAGGATCTTAATTTTTTTGAAGTCCCATTTCTAAATTATTTTGAGAATGCTATACACAATATCACACAGCTAAATATGAAATTTAATCATATCAGGCAGACTTGCATGTGTATTTTGTAAAAAGTCCCCAGCTGACTGTGGCATCCTTCCCTGGTGAGATCTACTGCCTCCACGGCCTTTTCCGCATCTGACTGACTTCTCGTCTACTACCTTCCCTGGTCCTTACTCCAGTTTCCAATTTGTGTTGTTCTTAACTTAGCTCTAACTTCACATGGAAAACTCATCCACTGTCACATATTAACTAATGTCATGTTCATGCCATATTCATATTAGAGCTTCAGCTGTGTTTTCATCTGTTCATGAGCTTTCTCCTTGTAAATTACCTTGGATGGCCTCAAAAATGCTAACTCTATTCTCCAATGTTCCTTACACTCCAAACTTGAAACTTTCTAAAAACCAGAACTGTTCAACAGCCTGCTGCATCTGGTACATTTCCAACTGGCAGCAGTTAGTTACATCTCTTATTTCTAGGCAGTAAGTTGGTTTGAATTTGACATTTTACTGGGAATGCCAGATTAAAACTGAGAATTTTGGGGCATTTTAAAGGCAGTGATTCTGGATGTTAGCAATTTTTTTTCTTAAGTATTAAGAAATACATAGCAGGGGGCCGGCCCGGTGGCGCAGTGGTTGAGTGCACACATTCTGCTTCTCAGCAGCCCAGGGTTCACTGGTTCAGATCCCGGGTGCAGACACGGCACCGCTTGGGAAAAGCCATACTGTGGTAGACGTCCCATGTATAAAGTAGAGGAAGATGGGCATGGATGTTAGCTCAGGGCCAGTCTTCCTCAGCAAAAAGAGGAGGAGTGGCAGTAGTTCGCTCAGAGCTAATCTTCCTCAAAAAAAAAAGTAGTAAAAAACAAAGAAATACATAGCAAATTGAATAGCCACTATGATATATAAGATAGTGACTAAAAATACTGTCTGATGAAGGCAGTTTATAATCAATTACCTCCCTATTCCTGAAAGCCACAGAAAAGGCAATCAAACTTAATTTTAAATCTTAACATGAGCCTTTGTTTTACCTTCTCCATCCTCTTGAATTGATTTTGGCTGTGACACAGTGAAACACTGCATTACTTCATACCGCTGGCAAGCTTCTTGGTTCTCGGTGCCTGGTTCATCTGGAGGGTGAATTAGCATCCTGCAGTTAAAGGTATGGCTATTTCGTCGTGTTGCCTCTTGAGGCCAAGGAACTCCATTTACTGTGGAAGAAAAATTAATTATATGACTGTGAATAAGGTGAAAAAGTACAAATTCTGAGGACACAAAAGACATACCTTTAGCTATCTGCTTAATTAGATACTCAGATTAAAAGACAGACCTCTTCAGATCTAACATTATCCTGAGGCAATAGGATACTTATCTTCCTTAGAAAACCTAAATGCCTACCAATTAGAAAATTATAAAATTTCCAAGAAACTGTATAAGATTCCCCCACTCAAACATAAAGCCTTACAAATACCCTAATTCATTAACAGTCTTCAGAAATGATTAAAGACAAAAATTAAATTTTTTTTTTTTAGGAAGATTAGTCCTGAGCTAACTGCTGCCAATCTTCCTCTTTTTGCCGAGGAAGACTGGCCCTGAGCTAACATCCGTGCCATCTTCCTCTGCTTTATATGTGGGATGCCTATCACAGCATGGCTTGCCAAGTGGTCCATGTCCACACCCAGGATCCAAACTGGCAAACCCCAGGCTGCCAAAGTGGAACGTGCACTTAACCGCTGCACTACCAGGCCGGCCCCCCAAAATTAAAAATTAATAGTTTACTAGTTCTTTTGCTCAGAATTTTATTGCAATTAATTAATGAGCTTTTCTGTTTTTCTCTAGTTATACTCTGGAAATGAAAAAATGACTAAAAACCACAGGTCTATTGTTAAGCAGGGGTTTTAACCTGGCAGGCGTGGGGGTTCTTAAGGACAGGCTTGTGTGCATGCACACCTTTTTCGGGAGAGGATTCAAAGTTTCTCAAAGGAGTGTGTCACTCAAAAAAATATTCAGAATAGATAGAAACCAATCATGGTTTCTTAGAACCATTTTTTCTTGCACTTTATTTTATTTCATTCACACAATTTATATGGTACAATGCCTTGAATACAGTGGATAATCAAGAAGTTATTACATAAAAATTATTGTTAAACAGAAATGTTACCTGATTCAGTATAATAAAATTGAATTCAGTTGTAAAAAAGACGTCTGTACATTTCAAGTGAGAATCATTGTGTGGTCAGTCACCATTTCCCAGTTACAGTGTTGTATTCAAACCATGGTGGCAGTTAGAGGTTTTTAAAGCCGTTCTTCCACCATTCCCAACAGTTTTCTTAACTTATCCTCTCCATTGACTCTCCTTCCCTTTTGCTCATCACTCTATAACTGTTAGATGAAATGATGGAAACAAACCTACAAACCTACACTGGGGTAAGGAGTCTTGGTTCTGCTATGAGCTAATTGTGAGGTTTGGATTAATTACTCAAGCTTTGCCTCATCATTAAAATAAAGGAATCCACTGTCTTATCTCTAAAGTCATTTACACTCTAAAATTATGCAACAAAACACATAAGACCCCTTAATAATTCAAATATCAAACTTAATAGAAACAATAATTTCAGGCTCTCAGTTACTATAAATACATACTACTCCTTCCAAAGATGAAATAAGGCTTCCATTCCATCGAGTGAACAATGTAGAAAATAAAGAGCTATGGATAACATTTTATTGGCATGTTTGGTTTAGTTATATAGGACTTCTAGCCAAGGCCCTGTTCCCTCTTTTGGAGCACATTTAGGCTAAAGAGCAAGCACATGCCTTAGTGAATGGAACAGAGGCTGTAAATCAGAACCCATTCATCCTCTCAGCTAGGCTCCCTCGTCAGTGAACAACTCATCCAACCATATTTGGAACTCTTAAGTTGAAACCACTTACACTCAAAAATGTTAATTTCACTTATAAGTATGTAATATGACAGTATATTCCTCCCTTCCTCCCTTTTTTCTTTTTTTAATTTGAGCAGGTTGGTGACAAGGGTATACATTTTTCTCTTCCTTGGACACAATCAAAATTGAGAACAAAGGGAATTTCAAGCAGAATCTTCTTGTGGCAAGGCAACTAACTGCTCTGCTTCCCACTACTGTCACATGATTGTGGCATAATCTAGAGAGACAAGATAAAAGAAATTCTCTCTATCAGTTATTTGATGACATTCCCCCTTGATATTTACATCTAAGGCTGAAATTAAATTTTAAAATATTTCTTATATTATAACATAGAATAATACTGTGTACTATAAATAATGTATTATATTTATTACGTAAGGAGAAGCTACAGAGAGTTTATATTCTTTTAAAAAAACACATTTCTTTGTACCGAGTGATTTTGGTAGCAGATTCTTCACAAACTCCGCATGATCCCCCACGTGCAGTATGCTGTAGACACTGGTATTCATTAATTCCTCCTGATTGTAACCCAAGTAGCTGGTCACATTCTCTGACACAAATACAATTCTCCCTTCACAGTTCACAACAAAGAAAAATCCATCCAAAGCCTGCAAAGCCAAAAGAATAAAAAAAAAATAGGATTAAGAGGTTGGGAGGTTAAAAGATAAAAGAAAAATAAACATATACATTTCTCTACTGAAAAAGAGATTGGGGGTTGGCCCCGTGGCCAAGTGGTTAAGTTCATGCACTCACTTCGGCAGCCCAGGGTTTTGCTGGTTTGGATCCTGGGCACAGACCTGGCACTGCTCATCAAGCCATGCTGAGGCGGCATCCCACATAGCAGAACTAGAAGAACCCACAATTAGAATATACAACTACGTACTGGGTTTGGGGAGAAGAAAAAAATAAAAAGAGGAGGATTGGCAACAGATGTTAGCTCAGGGCCAATCTTAAAAAGAAAAAGAGATCAAAAATAAATGTCAAGTAAAAAGAAGGAAGACTGAATAGGAAATTTAGTAGCGCACGTTCTCTGTGGAGGGGACAAGATTTTTACTCAGACTGCACACTAATGTCTCAAGTAGGCATAAATGAATATTTATTTTTTCCTTAGCAAGAAATTTTATGGTAGCAGATGTGAAGCAAGCGATTGACCCATTCATTCAGTCATAAACATCTCTGAACTGTAGGTTAAGACTTGGTCCCTACTCTAAGGGAAGTTGTGGTACAGTTGGAGGGAGACATAAACATAATAAAATACCAGTGATAAATGCACTGTCAGAGACATACACAGAATATTCTCTGAGCACAAAGAAGGACACCTAATTTGCGGTCAGGGTGAGGGGCAAAGAAAGGCTCCTTACAGAACCGTATCTGAGTTACAAAAGGCATAGTGGTGGAGGGCAAGAGGAATGAAGGAAGAACATTCTGGGCAGAGGGGAGAGCATGGCATATAAAGGAACAAAAAGCAGTTTGGAATTGTTGGAGTACAGGGTACAAGGCAGGCTTGTGGCAGGAAATAAATCTGCAGAGGTAGACAGGAGCCAAATCACAGAGGGCCTCCTATGCACTGAGACAGAACCAGGGGTCTCCAAAAGAAGATGTACATGCCCCATGGGGAGCATAATATCCAAAGCAGTGCAGAAAAAAACTTAGAACCTCTATTTATAGTGTAATCCAAAACATAAGGAAGAAATCAAGCTTAATAAACATATCATACCCTGGGACCTCACTCAGTCCAGACAGTCGCCTATCACAAACCATGGAATCCCAAGAAAAGACTCAGAATGCAGAGGTTGACAGGGCACCTTACTTAGTTACAATCTTTCCATTTATTGCAACATACTGCAGTTTACTTCCTATAGAATGTATATAAGCAATAAAAGCAAGACCTTTACAAAGTAAAGCATTCACAAAACTTTGTAACAAGACATAAAATGACCATAAAAATTCTTTGTGTCACACAGGGGTTTGCTGGTTATCTGTGGCATACTTAAAAGAGCCATCTAACAACGTTGGTGGGCTACTCAACTTTCCTTTTTAAAAATGGCAAGTGTCCGGGGGCTGGCCCCGTGGCCGAGTGGTTAAGTTCGCGCGCTCCGCTGCAGGCGGCCCAGTGTTTCATTGGTTCGAATCCTGGGCGTGGACATGGCACTGCTCATCAAAACCACACTGAGGCAGCGTCCCACATGCCACAACTAGAAGGACCCACAACGAAGAATATACCACTATGTACCGGGGGGCTTTGGGGAGAAAAAGGAAAAGAAATAAAAAATCTTAAAAAATAAAAATAAAAAATAAATAAATTAATTAAAAAATGGCAAGTATCCCAAATTTGCTGACATTTTCTATGATAAGTGGTAATAATAATATGCCACCTAGAAGATATTTTCCAAATAATAAACATACTTAATTGTGTCCCTTCAGGGTAAAGATGAAATTTTAACAACGAATAAGAAATAAATTGCCTTTCAAAAAGATACTTATGCTATAGAGACAGGATGTCCTGAAATGTTACCATAGTTATGATTTTGTTGCTGAAAATGATGCAAACCACTTGTAAAAATTATCTTCTCAGTTTAACCATTTATAAACAGAACTTTTTATCTGCTCAAAAATCTTCTAATCAGAGTTTCAGTGGGCTTTAAACCCATTTTTTAAAAATGTAAAAATGCAACATCTTTTGATTAGTTTGGAAGAATCACTGTTTGAGATCAAGGAAGATGGAATTTCAATGAAAACCTTTGAATAACTGATGGATAGGATTTTAAAGTAAGTATCATGGCTTAGTAAATTCACCTAAGCATACATTTTCCCACTTCCATCTACTTCATTTTTGTGGTGTCTTTTTCAGCTAAGACGATTATTTAAACCAAATAGTAAAATTAACTGAACTGAAAACTACATCTTCAAATCACTTCATCACAAAGCATTCAACCAAGATTTTAAAAAATAATGAAGCATAACAACATTGCTCTCACTAAAAATATTAACATTTTCTTTGACAAGAACAAAAAGAAGCAAAACTATTTTTATTCCACCTGACTATTGTGACTATTTCTCACTTAGTTCATAATGCAAAGGCGAGAAGAATGTGATTAATAATCTAAAAATCTCAACACTAGATAAACCCTTTGCTTAAAGTATTTTGGGTTTAGATGGGCACAGGAAAGCATCTTCATATCTAACCAACTTGTTTTTTTTAAGTCAAGTTAGCTATAAATTTCATAGTAGGTGATCAATATATATTTATTTGCCTTGCAGTTTATATGAAAATATGAATAACTGAAATACAGATTTATCAGATATTTTTTAAAAGCAGATCTAAAAATTCTTTAAAATGTTCTTAGCTATTAAGTGAATCAGTATAAATACAATTTAATGTTTTTCTTTTTGGTCTCTCAAAAGAGTTTAATAAAGAACAGTTTGAGTATAACAAAGTATCATAGCTCAAAGCAAGAAACAGGACTGACATCGAAAGACAAGCAAGGAAAACTTGGCTGTTTCATGGTGAACCACCTCCAAGGGCCACACCACCAAACGTCTTTAGCACTACCTTCTCCTGTTTTCATCTCATTTTCAGGGCATCTTTCTTGGCTTCTCGTTCTCTGCCTCTCTGGTAACCCTGTCTACCCTCAGAGACACAGCCAGTCTCTTCCTTGCTTTCTTCCCTTTCCATGTCTGTCTCTAGACAACTCTGAAAGTTACCTGTTGTCTGTACAGGGGCTGGGAGAGACTGAGACCCACTCCTGGTTATCATCTCTGCCCAATGTGAAGACTGACCCAGTGGTGTGCTTGGGGCTTCTAGCACAGAAAGGTTCAGGGATTCATCTGGACTACCTGGTGCAATTA
This sequence comes from Equus caballus, assembly GCF_041296265.1. Classification (NCBI taxonomy): domain Eukaryota; kingdom Metazoa; phylum Chordata; class Mammalia; order Perissodactyla; family Equidae; genus Equus; species Equus caballus. The sequence continues at coordinate 86,862,569 of NC_091698.1, forward strand.
TTTTTAAGACATTTGCAAAATCCAAAGGATTTAAAAGTTCTGCTTCATTGCAGTATGCCTGCAGTCCCTGCAGTCTTCTGTTTCCAAAGACTTACTGGGGCTTCTCCAAGTTCTTCTCTCATTGAATGTTCCTGACCTCATTGCCAGGCTGGGAAGTTATTCTAGTAACTGGTCTCTGGAATATTCAGTTGGTCAGCCCTATGGGGAGTGTACAACTTTCACCAGGTCTCTGCTTGGCCTCAGTTATACGGACTCATTGCTTCCTCGGCGAAGTCTGGGGCATCATACCTCTTTTGAGCTTCCCCAGAAGAGGCTGGCTTGGAAAACAGGTCGACAGAGGCTGTCCTCCTGGTCACAGAGTTGTCCTGCTGACCCTACCTCTGAGATGCAGACAGCCTGTCTTTTGCTGGAAATGCGTGTTTTTTGGTTTTTAATTATAGATGAAAACATACTTATAAAAAATTTAAAATATGAAAATGAAGTACATAGTAGAAGATCTGCCAAAATCCCACTCTCAAGAGACTGGCAACACTTCAGGGAATACTCTTTGAGACTACTCCTATGAACATACAAACATCTATAATTTCTAAAAGTATGTCTGATTAATAAAATCTGCTAATACTTGCTCTTATTCTCATATGTTGTGCATATATTTAACTTCCAAGTGTGCTCCTGGGAAGGAATCTTCCTTTTTCTCCAAGTCCTGACAGCTGGTCTTATGTTGAGCTGCACACAGAAGATGATAACAAATGCCTGTCCTTTCGGTACAAGATGATCAACCTGAAGGAGTTTTCTTTCAACCCAGAATACCACCCTCTGAAGAGGACCAGCTTGGGTCTCACAGCAGGGTTCACGTTGGCCAAGACTTCTCACAGGGCCCTGGCTTTTAATCACTACATGAGCTTCATGAACTATCACCTAAGTGTCAGTCACTGGACAAAGTTCTGGGAATAAAACATGTAACTGTCAACAATTTTACAGTCTCTGAATGGAAAGACAAGTATACATAGTGACAATATAGTACAAGAGAGGAATGCATAAAGGTTAAGCACAGAGTGAAGCACCCAAAATGGGCGAAGGGATGATTGTCATGGGTAAGGTTTCCTGGGAGGAAGCCACACTATACCTGAGCCGAGGCTCGAAGGACACAGAGCAGTAGCTCAGGGGGACAAGGGGTGGAAAGGACATTCAAGATAGAGGAAACAGCTCAGAGGTGAAAAAAAGGAAATCACTTTCTATGCACTTGTCATATTTGTGTTAACAGTAAAAAGTTTTTTTGAAAAAGCTGCAAGGAAAAGCAAAAAAACAAGGAATTTATCTGAAAGACAACAGGGATTATCTTGGAAGGCAATGTTTTTAAGCAGGAAAGTGACATGATCTGCTTTTACAAAGATCCTTCTGGCAGCGGGTATGGCATGCAGATTGGAAGCAAGACCAGTTGCAATGCTATTGTGATACTCCAGTTCAAAGGAGAGCCTGAACAACGACAATGACCGTGGAAGTGATAGAAGAGAATTTGACAGAGGCAGAACAAACAGCATCTGGTGACCTCTAGCAGCTGTGGCAACACACTTGGGGTGATCTTTCATTAATGACTTTAAGGTTCTAGTAGATAAGCGCCTTTCCCTGAGAAAGGGGATGCAAGGGGGGAAAAAAAATCTATTCTTTTATTTTTTGACTTTTTTAAAACAGGAGGTAAAGGGATGGATTATAAATTTAGTTTTAGAAATGTTGTTGAAATGACTGAGGAACATTCAGATGGAGATGTTTAAAAGGCAGCAGGATATAATGAAAGGGAAGCTCTAAAGACAGATCTGGGCTAAAGAGAGACATCTGCGATTTACAGGTACATATAGAATTACTTGGCTTTGTCTTTGTTTTTAACTTCAGTCATCTTTTCCCCTTCCATAGAATATCTGATTTCCTTCGGGGAGTTACTTCTTCCCCATTAAATAAAGTCTCACAAGAGTCTTAATTGGGCCACTGGGAGACTTCCTCTCTAGATGTGAACCTTGAGGAGAATTACAAAAAGACTGAAGACGGCTGGAATGCATTCATTCTAGCTGCAGGATACTGCCCAGATGGGTCTTTCTAAGAGAACTTTTGTATAGTTTCCTCCTTCTAGCCTCCTCAAGATGCCTTGGTTTCACCTTATCTACAAGCACGGTTCTGTGATATCCAAATAGGATTCTAATAAATTCACATTGGCTTAATTTAGTCAGAATTGGTGTCTGTTGCTTGAAATCAGAGAACCCTAATTGATATTTTACACACACACAAGATGTACACACACATATAGGAATACAACATAGAGAAATAGATATAGATAAAACTGCCTAGGAGATGTGCACAGAATAAAAAAAAAAGGGCCAAGGACAAAACCCTGGAGGAAGCTAACATTTAAGAGGCAGGTAAAGAAAGAGATCCGAGCAAGAGGTTGAGCAGTAGCCAGAGACCAGAGGAGATAGTTCTATCAAAGAGGCCATGGGAAGAGTTGTAAGGAAGAGGGAATGTGTGGTCAAGGGTGTCAAGAGCCAAATAGCACTGTAGCAAATGCTATAAAGTGAGGTAAAGAGGCCTGAATGCACGTGCAAAGTATAGGGAGACTTCCGTGACTAAAACAGAATTTTTCTTGGGGAGCAGTGGGAAATAAGGAGCCTGAGAGTCAGATACTGCAGAGCTTTGAACAGAAGGCAGAGAAAGTTAGACAGCAAAGAGCAATGGAGAAGGAGGAGCTTAAAAGTAATGCTTGTACTGATGAGTCCTTACTACGTGCCAAGTAACAAATGTTGATTGAATAAATAAATTCTAATACCACTCTCTAAATGTGAGGACATTACCTCCAATACCTTCATTCCTAACTTATGCTACCTTGATTTTATGTTTAAAAGGGGGGGGAGGATAAGTTGAAAACTGTACGGGGAGAATTTCTCAGATTATGGTGGATATTTGGTCACTTTTTAGATGTGGGGATCTTCCATCTGAGCAAATCCCTCTAGACTAACCTTGTCAAATGGAACTTACTGCAGTGACATAAACGTTCTGTAACTGTACCTGCCTGCAGTAGCCACTAACCACATGAGGGTATTGAGCACTTTAAATATGGCTGGTGAGACTGGCATTGAATTTTTAATTTTATTTAGCTTTAAATAGCCACATGTGGTGAGGGGCTATCTTACCGAACAGTACAGCTCTAGACTGCAACCTGGATGGTTCCATGGAGAATTTCATGATGGCTTTTCTACCACTTCTTCTCCTAGCTGCCCTGGATTAGACTCTATAAAGTTTAAGGCAACGAGGACAGGGTTAGGAGATACACAAGAAGTGACAGAAAAGGCTGTCAATGAAGTCAGCTTTGAAGTCTGTAAAAGTTAATAATTCTATTTTACAGTCTCTGTTTCACATATTTATAGCTCATAAATACAAATATTATTAGTTTCTTAAGGTCAAGAACCTAAATATATTTCTATTCTGAGTTTTTGGAATTTCTAATTTGATGTGTTTTTTTTTCATATTTGAAAACGCTTACCTAACGGCATTTAATTCATGTGTTATGTTGTGTTAACAGTTTTCCTTTGATTCACAGTGATTTTCAGGGTAATAATTTCATCAGTTAAAAAAAGTAATTCTTAGTTTTCTTCTCATGGTAGTTTGGAATGGATGTTTTCCTGTCCTTTTCTGTTCCTTTTAAAGAGCTGTGGACTCCTTCTCCTACAGCAATAACAAACGTTTATATAAATTAAAAATGTACTAATAGCACTCTGTCTCCTGTTGTGCAGTGTTCAGTTTGTGAATGATCTGTTTGCTCTCCTATTGATCTCTGCGGTTTCTGAAGAACATGCGGTGAAACTAGGATTTAAATGAGTATCATTTTCCTACAGGAACTCCAGAAATCTCAAGGACTTCTACATCTTCTATTTCTTCAGTATCTCAAATGACATCATATACATAAAATAAATTTAATAAATATTTAATGAATTGAAAAGAGATATAAAGTTCTGAAGCCAGTTTTAAGCTTTGGGCACTAAGAAGGCAGACAGAACCCCCACAGGAAAACTAGAAGATGTGAAAAGACTAGTCTACTAACAACACCCTGCAGAGTAGAAGAGACAAGCAGTAAGTGCTAGGATAGATCAGGGCTCCAGGCAAGGCCCAAGTGTAGCCAAGGAGTGGGATGGTGTCAGGTGCCAAGAAGGGGGAAGAGATATGGCAGAAGTGGGAAATGAGCCTAAAGTATTTCTCTTTAACTTGTTTTCCTATAAAAGCTTATATTAAAAATTTCAAAATACAGCAAAGTTGAAAGAAGTTTGTAGTGAACATCTGTATATCCACCACCTAGATTCTACCATTAACATTTTTACTATACTTGTTACAACAATGCTTCCAGAATGCAGTCATGCAATCAATTTAATGGGTTGTGAAAAGAATACAGTAATAAAAAAATCAGAGTCTACCATATGTGGTAACTTCCCCCTCCCAGTTATACGTGTGTACTCTCTGAGAGTAGTTTATATCTAGTTTCAAAGACCAACAATGGCTTTTACATTTTACAAATCTAGAAAATAAGTGCTCGTTCTCCTAATAAAAATTGTTAAAACCAACAGACTAACAAAGTGCTTAAATAATGTGGAGGTGAAATAAAGAATTTAGATTTTGAGGGGAAAGGTGCCGATAGCAGTCACAAATATTTAGTGGCCTGTTAAAAGTACAGGAATGAAGTATGGGAAGACATTAAAGCCAGAAGGACATATATGGGTGTCATCTCTACAAAGATGAAAGGTGAAGCAAAGAGAACACATGATAATTCTGGGGCCAGAAAACCAAGAAGTGAATTTTGAGAATGTTCTCACAATTGCAGCATTGGTAGAGGGAACTGTGGTTAATACAAAACTGGAGGAATAGTTAGGGTAATAGGAAAAAATGTATTAAGGAGTTAGGAAATAAAGAGACCTACAGAAGTTTGAGTTGTTAAGACTTCACCAGAAAGGAGGGCCTTGAGATAGGACAAGGAAAGGAGAAATTATTTTATATAAATATATATATATATGATATGTAAATGTATATAATACATATATATAAAATTACGCCTAGAGATAGAAAAGCATACACTGTGGGGAAGGAGTGTGTATAAGCAAATATATATATACATATTTTTAAACATTCATGTATGAGAGGGAGCATTTAAGGTGACGAGCCTGCTTGGAAACAAAACATCTGTGTTGAGAACAGAGGGAGTGAAGATTAGACAGGAAAAGCAGGGGTGAAAATCACACAGTTATTACAAAGTAATTCAAGTTTAAAAGTTCTTCACTTCAAAAAGTTTGATAGAGGGTTGTTAAAATTCTAAGTTCTCTAACAATGTTTAAGTAAACAATTAAATTCTTTAGTCAGGAAACTTTTCAGGAAAACACCTACTGCAATAAAGTGAGGCATTCCGTACTCTAAAGAGAATTCTACAGTAGACACAGATGGCACCAGCTGCCTAAATAATTCTGATGTTTTATTCTCCCAACTAGTCCACCCCAGAAATAAATGACAGAGCCGTACAGTCAGCTTCAGTTTCCCATTTGACTGTTTAGACTGCCTTTATGAAAATTTCTCATGTTTATTATTCACCTTTAATTCTGAAATAGTAACAACTGTCATAATAGTTTCCAAAATAAAATAATTATTACAAGTTCCTTAAAACTTTAGTATTTTTAAATAATTTAGTAATTGGATGTAAGACATAAAAGAAGATAAAGAAAAAAACCAAATTGGCTAGAACAAATATTTTGATCACTTTCTGAGTCAACAAGAACAGCTACCTCCAAAAGAAGAGGTCCCAAGGATTCCTTTTCTATCACTCCTTGACTACTTGATGAGATGTCTGACTTCTGCACTTCATCATCAGTTGTTGATTTCTCTGTAATAGAGAAACAAAAAATCACACATCCAGAAAGGGCTCATTTCTACAATGGCAAATTTATGAAGACACAGATTCATGCAATTTTAGATTCAAATAACATTTATTTATTATCTAGACATTTTCATATTCAATCTTAATTATACTCATTTTATGGATAATAAATTGAGGGTCACAAAGGTTAAGTAATATGCCCCAAATCATAATTAATAAGTGGCTGCAGGAGGATTTGAATTCAGACCTACCAAGTCCAGTGTTCCAACAATGAGGAAAATGGTATAAATACATAGCCTTTTTAAAAAGTCTACACCAAAAGTTTTAAAGAAATAGATAAAATGTAAAAGAATGATTATTTCCTCTATTTTTCTTTCTCCTCTTCTGATTTGATCAATTGCTATAGGAGAGTGAAGATATGATTTTTTCCTTTTGTGAGCCTGTATGAACTAGGTAACCTGTCACATTCATGGCATGATGATCTGATTGACAAAACTGTAACTGCTAAATGATTTGGAATTCTTTTGTGTGGTGAAGTTGAAAAATCTATCCAGCATGTTAAAGCTGTATCATACTTAAATAAAGTTTCCAATCCATCAGTTCACCAAAAACCAAATTTGGTATTACTGAATACAGAGATTCATTTTTTCACTATAAAATATGAAATATTTCAAATATTCCAAAAAATACAGAAAATGATACAGCACACATTCACATGGCCACCATTCATTTTTCACATTAATATTATTTGCTTCAGGTCTTTCCTTATTAAATAAATAAAATGCTGCAAAAAGAGCTAAAGCCCGCCACCATTCCTCCTCTGACCCTCTTTAGAAGGAACCAGTAGGGGCCACTCTGTGGCCCAGTGGTTAAGTTCGTGCCCTCCGCTTCGATGGCCCGGGGTTTCACTCGTTTGGATCCTGGGCGCGGACATGGCACCACTCATCAGGCCATGCTGAGGCAGCATCCCACAAGCCACAACTAGAAGGACCAACAATTAAAATATACAACTATGTACTGGGGGAATTTGGGGAGAAGAAAAAAATAAGAAGAAGATTGGCAACAGTTGTTAGCCGCCAATCTTTGGAAAAAAAGAAAAAGAAAGAAGTAACCGGTATTCTGAGGTCAGTCTAATCATTTCTAACCATGATTTTATGATTTTATACTTTAACTGCATATGCATGATTTCATGAACAATATATTATTGCTTTGTATTTTAAAGTTTACATAAATATACATAGACTTTTTCAACTTGCTTTTTTCACTCAATATTATGTTTGAGATTTAACCATATTGATATATACGGATTTGATTCATTCATTTGTACTGCTGTTTAGTATTATATCATATGAATAACCCACAGTTGATTGCCTAGTCCCCTACTGATAACCCTTTCGACTACTACATACAGTGCTGTAATAGATTATTTTCAGTATTTTCTCTTTTGTACATGTGTGACAGTTTCTTTAGGGTAAATACTAGAGGTGAAATTGCTGGATCATAGGGTCTATGTATTTTCAACGTTACTAAGCTTGACAAATTGCTCTCCAAAGAGGTTGTACCACTAATAACATAGAAAGGTTTTTGTTTTTCTGTATCCTGACAATTGTTATCACTACTGTTTTTTAATTTTTGTGAATCTAATGGGTATAAAATGTTATCTCATATAGTACTTATAATAAGTTTGTTGCGTTTTTTTTGAGGAAGATCAGCCCTGAGCTAACATCTGCCACCAATCCTCATCTTTTTGCTGAGGAAGACTGGCCCTGAACTAACATTTGTGCCCATCTTCCTCTACTTTATACGTGGGATGACGCCTACCACAGCATGGCTTGCCAAGCGGTACCATGTCTGCACCCAGGATCCAAACTGGCGAACCCTGGGCCGCTGAAGTGGAATGTGCACACTTAATCACTGCGCCACCAGGCCATTCCCTATAATAACAGTTTTATTGAGCTAAATGGTATTGATTGAATGGTATTCACATAGCATACCATTTACACATTGAAAGCATACAATTTAATGGTTTTAGTATAGTCACAGAGTTGTGCAACCACCATCACAATAAATTTTTAAAACACCTTCATCACCCCAAAAAGAAACCCCGTAACCTTTAGCAGTCACTTCTCAGTTTTCCAACATTATCAAGCCCTAGGCAATCACTAATCTACTTTCTGTCTCTATGGATTTGCCTATTCTGGACATTTTATATAAATGGAATCATACAATATGTGGTCCTTTATGACTGGCTTCTTTTGCTTAGCATAGTGTTTTCAAGGTTCATCCATGTTGAAGCATTTATCAGTACTTCATCCCTTTTTATTATCAAATAATATTCCATTGTATAGGTATACCTCATTTTATTTACCCGTTGATCAATTGACAGATATAAGGGCTGTTTCTACTTTGCAGTTATTCATGAATAATGCTGCAATGAACACTTGCGTGCAAGTTTTTCTGTGGACATATGTTTTCATTTCTCTTGAGTATATACCTACAAGTGCAATTACTGGGCCATATGGTTACTCCATGTTTAACAATTTGAGGAACTACTGGACTGTTTTCCAAAGTGGTTGCACAACTTTACATTCCCACCAGCAGGGCGTGAGGGTTCCAATTTCTCCCATCCTCACCAACATCTGTTATTGTCTTTTTGATTATAGCCATCCTAGTGGGTATAAAGTGGTATCTCACTGTGGTTTTGATTTGCATTTCTCTGATGGCTAATGATATTGATCATGTTTTTCATGTGCTTATTGGTCATCTGCATGTCTTCTTTGGAAAAATGTCTATTCAGGGCCTTTGCCCATTTTTTAATTGGGTTATTTACCTTTTTATTACCACAGTATAGGAGTTTCTCATTTAGTTCTAAGATGTACTTCCTTCATCATTTCACCTGTTTATAACATTAAGACTTTTTGTTTTTCAAACAAGTTCCAAAAAAACATAAACCATCAAGTCCAAGTAGATTAAATAACTATGTGTGAAAAACAAAACATTTAAAATTTTAGGCAAAACTCAAGGCAGGATTGGCTATGTGACTAGATTCCGTCTAAGGGATGTGAAGAGAAGTGACATGCAATTTCTGAGTCTCATCCTTAAAAGGAAGAAGCATGCCTTCCCGTTTTCTTCCTTCTGCTCTTGTCAGCTGGGATGTGGATAGGGGAGCCATGTCTGACGGCATGGATAATGGCAATACCTAGGAACGGCACAGCAAAAAAGATGGAAGAAATCTGAATCTGACACATGTCATAACTAGACTATCTTGTTAAAGCCACTGTACTTTGGGTCTCTTATATCATAGTCTGCATCCTAACTAATACATTCCATATTTCTCAGTAACATGCTTATTCGCTATATCCTGTGTCCATGTTAGACATAATCTAACATGCTATGATGAAAGGTAAGAATTTAACTTACTCACATCAACCTTCCACACACATTTCCCCTTCTTCTATCTTCCCAATATGGTTCCAATAATTTTTAGATCAATATTTAATATCTGTTACTATGGCTACATAAATACAGTTCACAAATGAACCAAGATGTGTGCTATAATGTACAGTTCTCATTTTTGTGTTTTGCTTTTTCTGTGTGTAGTTTAACCCTCCCTAAACTCTCCTAAAGAGCTGAAAAATTCCTCTCAATTTGGTCAGTCATCAGCTACTCTGTGTGTTCCATTTTTTCATTTTGTACTCATACTTCATGGATGAACACAGAATTCTAGGTCTAGAATTCTCATTTTCAGTGTTGTTATTTAGAAATCTGGACACATTCTGAAAGTAATCTAGTGTGTGTGTGTTTTTTCCTCTCGTTTTTTTCTCTCTGGTGCCTGGAAATTGTGCATTGGTGTCAATTTTCTTTCTTTCTTTTTTATTCACTGTGTTGGGTACTATGAGTGTTTTCAATCTGGAAATTCATATCTAATTCTGAGAAGGTGTTGTGGGTTTTTTTTTCCTAGTATCATTTCTCTTATAATTTCCTCCCTTCTATTTGGTCTGTTCTCATTTTCTGGAACTCAATATATGATACACTTCCCGAACTAATCCTGTATATTTCTCATCTTTCTCTCATTTTCCATTTGCTTGTGTTTTTATTTTACTTTCTATGGGATTCCTTCAAATTATCTTTCAACCCTTCATCCATTTATTCAACAAATGTTTATTCAAAGTCTACTATGTATCCAGGAAATGTTTTAGGTGTTGAGAACACAATGGTGAACAAACAAAAATCCTTGCCTCATGGAGCCCTGGTGGGGGCAGGCAGATGATAAACAAATAAAACATGCAATATGTTAGATATAAAAAAATACTGTGGGGAAAACAAATGAAGGAAGATGTAGAGAGGTGTGTGTGTGTGTATATTAGGGTAATTAGGGACAACTTCACTGAGAAGAAATATTTGAACAAAGATATGAAAGGGATGAGGGAGTGAGCCTTGTGGATATCTGGGGAAGAGCATTCCAGACAGAGGGAATAGCAGCGGCAAATACGTGAGGCAGAGTGTGCCTGGATTGGTTGGGACAGAGAGTATGAGTAGGCAAAGAGTAAAAAACAAGGTAAAGATGAAGCTTTTTCAGCTATCTTATTTTTAAGTTCTAGAAGTTATTTGCTGTTTTGAATGTTTCATTTTATCACATCTTATTCTTACTTCATGGATGAAATACCTTCCCTCTTGTCTCTAAGCGACAGTATGGTTATTTTAAATTTCCTTCCACTCCCTGCATTTCTCTCCTTCCTCAGAGCTCCCTTTTTTCTGTTTGTCTGCTTGGTTTAATCTCTTTTATATTCAGCTTTCCTCATAAGATTTTCATTATTATTAAAGATGAGGTACTAAAATGCTCACTGGCAGCTGTGTGAAGTGTAGGGGCAAGGCAAGGAGCTGAATTTTTCATTTCAGGATCAATCACTCCCAAGTGCAGTGTCTGTGTGCCTTTTCCTTTGGACTGCTCCATTTCCCCAGAGGAACCCTCCATCTTTGGCTCAGGGAGTATGAACCAGGCCGCCAGGGTTTCAACACCAGGCAGGGAAGAGGCCATGAAGCCTCTTGTTGGCTCTCCCCCTGCAGGCTTACAATATCAGTTTCTCCTGTCTGCCAAATCAGTTATCACCAGATTATCCATTTTTCAGCTTCTAAAACCTTAAAAGTATATCACTTTAATCATTTTAAACATATTTGTTCATAGTCTTTTTACATTGCTACTACTGCTCTGAACTTCTTTTGGGCCTTCTGTTTATTTGCTCTCTTACTCACCATAGATTACTTCCTCATATCTTATATAAATTTTTAGCATAAAAATCACTGAGAAGCACTTTTTCTTTGGGAATCCCATGGGGCCAGGTGTGGGAGTGTTCCTCCAAAGTGCTTTGTCTTTGTTTCTAGTAGGCAACCCAGGGGTTTTGTGGTATGGGGTCCCGAGTAAATATGGAGAGTATAAATATAAACCATTATTAAAAATACATCACTGTTTTCTCAGAGGAGGCTGTTTCTCTCACCCAGAGCCTAGACAAGCTTATTATTCAGATGGAAGGATTTCCCATTACTGAGTTAATGTCTTTCAACTCTATGCCAGAGCCTCAGGTCTGACATCACAACTTGTGCCTCCTGAATCAATCTCCCATGATACTGGGTCCCATAATCTCCCAAGGCAACCAGCGTTCAAGTTAATATGCCACTTTGTTGTAACAAGAAAGCTCTCAGATTCACTTTCTAAAATAAACAGCATCTAAACAAAAATGTTTCTTTAATAAAATCACGAAGTTGAATGCAATTTCTTAAAAAAAAAAATTGCATATTGTAAATGTGTTAATAACAAAGCACGCAGCCACGAGGGTTGTTTGGTTTTTTTACCTTGTTCCATTCTCTTCATTAGCTGTATCTGATCGACTGTCTTCTTCAAAATCTTGCATTTGTCTGGTTTTACACTCAAGCTGTCAATGTCACTGATGTTGGCAGACAATAACTCAGCTAGCTCTTCTAAGTATTTATTTTCTTGCTCCCTGCGCCTCTTTTCAGTGCTGTTACACAAAGAAAATCCAGTTAGTGTCCATTTCTACTACCATATTTCCTTCTCTGATCAAGTATTTAATGTCTACACATTTAGAGAGATCTGTTTTTATCCAGAATATAAAACCAGATTTAGAAAACAATTTAAATTCACACCTAAAAAACAGATACCACAAAATATCAAAGTGCAGAAAACAATTCTGGCTAAAATACATAGAGAATGACTGCTATCACAGATGTATTTCCTCAATGATGTGTATACACTGAATATTTCAAATAACCAATGAATACTAGACATTAAAAGGAGGTACACAGTACATATACAAGCTGCATTTGCAATTATTTTACATTCTAAACAATAACTCCTTAAAATAGAAAATCTGAATTTTCAAATAACTATTGTAAATTAAGCAGGGCAGAGTATACTAGAATTCGAGTAAGTTATAATTAGAAATCTGATAAATTTGATTCTTATAATGATTAGACCATTAGTTGGTCCTCATCAAAAAGAAAAAAGTATCCACCTAAAAAGTAAAAATAACAATAAATCAATAATTAGAGACAAAGGTACAGACAACAGTGTCTTTTATATACAACTTTGTCCTAAAAAGAAAAAATCATCTACTTCTAAGTTCTGATAAATGTAATAAATACAGACTACATCAGATTAAAAAGCTTCAGCGAGGCAAAGGAAATCATGAACAAAAAGAAAAGACAATCCACCAAGTGGCAGAAAATATTTGCAAATCATATATGCAACAAAGGGTTAATTTCCAAAATATATAAAGAATTCAAACAACTCAACAACAACAAAACAACCTGATCAAAAAATAGGCAGAAATATGAACAGATATTTTTCCAAAGAAGATATACAGATGGCCCACAGGCACATGAAAAGACGTTCAACATCACTAATTCTTAGGGAAATGCAAATCAAAACTATAATGAGATACCACCTTACACCTGTCAGAATGGCTATAATTAACAAGACAAAAGTTAACAAATGTTAGAGAGGATGTGGAGAAAAGAGAACCCTCATAGACTGCTGGTGGGAATGCAAACTGGTGCAGCCAGTATGGAAACAGTATGGAGAATTCTCAAAAAATTAAAAAGAGGGCCAGTGCCCAAGGCCTAGTGGTTAAGTTTGGCACACTCTGCTTTGGCAGCCCAGGTTCAGTTCCCAGGTGCAGACCTATACCACTCGTCAGTGGCCATGCAGTGGTGGCAGCTCACATATAAAATAGAGGAAGACTGGCAACAGATGTTAGCCCAGGGCAAAACTTCCTCAGCAAAAAAAAAAAGTTTAAAATAGAAATACCATGTGACTCAGCTATCGTTATTTATCCAAACAACTTGAAATCAACAATTCAAAGAGAATTATGCACCCCTATGTTCACTGCAGCATTATTCACAATAGCCAAGAGATGGAAGCAACCCAAGTGTTCTTCAACTGACTGGGGAAAGAAGATGTGGTATATATATACAATGGAATACAACTCAGCCATAAAAAAAGACAAAATCCTCCCATTCACAACAACATGGATGGACCTTGAGGGTACGATGTTAAGCAAAATAGCCAGACAGAGAAAGACAAACACTGTGTGATTTCACTCATATGTGGTAGATAAACACATGGATAAAGAGAACAGATTAGTGGTCAGCAGAGGGGACAGAAGTTAGGGAGTGGGCAAAAGGGGTAATGGAGCACATGTGTATGGCGATGGATAAAAATCAGACTATTGGTGGTGAGCACAATGCAGTCTATACAGAAACTGATAAACAATAACGTACACCTGAAATTACACAATGTTATAAACCATTATGACCTCAATAAAAAAAAAAATAAATAAATTTTAAAAAAGTAATAAAACCAAACTCGATTTATATTAAAGCAAAATAATGAGAGTAAAGGACATCAATGCAAACAGCTAGTGCTTTACATTCATTCAAATATGTTGACTGCTTATGGTTCATTTTTGTTTTCCAGTCTTTACCCCTGGCCTATTATAACCAAGTCATCAGGCAACTTGTTTTATGTAACACATACAAAGACAATAAAGTATTACTTTAAGATGAATTTTTCTATTGTCAAATTAACATCATAAGAGAGACTGGTCACAAGTAGCTGTTTGTTTTATAAGCAGCCATCAAAATAATTTGGCTGAGGGACTGACCCCTGGCCGAGTGGTTAAAGTTCTGCACACTCTGCTTCAGTGTCCTGGGGTTTTCAGGTTCGGATCCTGGGTGTGGACCTACTCCACTCATCAGCCATGCTGTGGAGGCATCCCACATACAAAATAGGGGAAGACTGGCACAGATGTTAGCCCAGGGCTAATCCTCCTCAAGCAAAAAAGAAGAGGATTGGCAATGGATGTTAGCTCAGGGCAAATCTTCCTTAACAAAAAAAAAAAAAAAAAAAAAATCATTTGGCTGTATATGAAAGTGGTAGAAAAAAGAAGGAAAGATCAGTTGCTAAAAAGTTCATAATTGGCAACAATTAAAATACCATTTACTTTTCTTGATTAAAAGAAGACTATAAAAGTGACATCATTTACATAACAACATAGTAAGTCAAAAAGAACCAAGTCAACTAATCAAATGTATTTACCTACATAAAACAAAATGCTGCTAAATGGTACACATCCCAAAACAAAACCAAATTTTAAAACTATAACAATTACACATTCCATATCTTTTGAATATTTCATTATTAAGGAATTAGTCTCATTTTACTTAGTAAAACTTTATCTCACAACTTTCACAGCGAGTACATGCAGCAAGACATTTTGACTAATTTCACACCAAGGCATTGAAAATGAGGCACGAAGAAAATGAGTAACATAAATTTTGACATATACAAGGTTTTAGAGAACTCCAGCTCTGCAACCTGAGAGTGTTTTCAAGAACATCTGATTTTACATTAGACAACCTAATTGATACTAGATTTATTTAGTAGATTCAGTCTAAAGTATCATCTGTTTAAATCTATGGATCTAAGTCTCAATGTGACTAAATTGGATTCACTTAGTGGGACTCCCAAATTGGTGTGTGACATTAAGCTTTACATAAAATTGAAACACTTGAAACCACTGTAGCATAAAAGAAAAAGTAAAGTGATAGAATGGGCAGGATAGGCAGAGAGGTGACAGAGGAAGCAAGACTCTAAGAGTAATGAAATGGTATGGTGTCTATAAAATGACTTAAGATGAGACTAGGAAAATCACTACCACCATCTCAAACTAATAAGCAAGGATAGAAAATGAGAACAGATATGTTCAAATAAAGTCAAAACTTAAGGAAGGGTGGAAATGACAAAAAAATTCTACCTTAATGGAAAAGAAAGCTTTCTTTATTACTTCGGGCCACCTACATTTCTCCTCTCACTAACCCACTTTATTTCCATTTATATTGCATACATACATTAACAGTAGTTAAGGCTACTATGAGTTATCTTCTCACATTTTTTTTTCAACTTACTAGCTTCCTCAACAAATGCTTCTATACTTATTATGTGCCAGATAACCATGTACTGCATCCTAAGGATCCAGGAGTAGATCAGATGCAGCCTCCAATTAGTTCGGAAAACAAAGAAAAAGAACAGGCTGTTACAATACTATGTGACAAGATTATACCATAGAAGAGCATAGAGATGGCACCTAGACCTGGAGAATGAGATGTCTATACCTAGTCGTAGGGAGAAACTGGTTTCCTGAAAGAAAAAAAAAGTTTTTTTCAAAGGTACAAAGTAAGAGAGAAATGTCAAGTTAAAGAACCTGTAAGTAGTTCAGTGTGATAAGAAACAAAAGGGCAAGAGCTGAGGTCTGGGCCAGATCACAAGGGCTCTTGTACGCCATGGTAAAAAGCATGCATATTGCTTAAAAACACAAATTCAAACTTCCTCTGTCATTTACTAGCTATGTAATCCTGGACAAGTTACTTAATAGTAATTTAACTTCTCTAAACTTTGATTTCCTTATCCGAAAATTGGGATAATGACGTTAATTATCTCCTAGGGCTTTGTGAAGATTAAAAAGATGATGCATTAACATGCTGGCAGAGTTCCTGGCATATACTATTAGCTCAATAAATGTTATCTATTATCATCACCTGGATTATGATTATTTCTTTTCAGAGCAAGGGGGAGCCCAGAAGGGTTTAAGAAGAGCACGTGGCATGACCAGATCTGTAAACTCCTTGACATCATAAGAGAGACTGTGAGACATAAGAAAACATGTCTCACACTTCACTTACATCCTTATAACATCACACACATGATGCTGGTTGAATAGTAGACATTTAACAAGCTCTTGTTGAACTGAATTAGAAATGTTAAACAAGTAGAAGGCAGAGCTACCCACCATTTTAAGATTGGCATTTTAATCCTCATTCTCCCGGAAGAGTTAAGGAACGGAATATGCGGCATCTCACCCCACCAAACAATTACTGAGCAATACCCCTATCCAGGGCTCTTGTACACAGGGCTGAGAATACCCTGAGGTCTAACATACGCTCTTTATACTTCATGAGTTCACAATCTGAGGAAACAGTATATAATAATAAAACCAAAAGAAACAGTACAAGGTGGTATTCATGCACAAACTCAATCAGTTTCGAAATCACAAATGTTTAGTTTACCACATCAAAAATATCACTTTATTAAAACTGAAGCCCATTACTTATAAACCTGAAAGAGATGATGCCTCCAAATATTTTTAAAGCAAACATGCTAAGATAATTATCTTTAAGACATCTAAGAAGAGAAAAATAAATCACAATTTTGATATTTGTAATTACATGATTATGTACACACCAAAAAATCAAACAGAGTCTACAGATAAGCCATTAAAACACATAACAAAATTGAGAGCAACGGACGTATTTGAGATCAATACTCGCAAATTATTAGCATGCCTATGCATTAATAACTGCCAATTAGAAAATACAATAGACAAAACAATACCACTCCCAAAAGCAATAAAACCTCTATGGTACCCTGGAATATCTCAAGTAAAGATGGGCCAGACATTCACGGGGAAGATTATAAATTATTATTGAAGAACAGTGAAGATTTCAATAAATGAAAAGCCTTATATTCATAAACAAGAACACTCTAGAATCTAAAGTCTACATCATAAGAATGTCAGTTCTCCCCAATTTAATTGATAAAAGTATATGAAATTCTAATCCAAATCCAAGAAGGATTTTTTTAGGGGAAACTTAAAGAACTGATTCTAAAATCTATATGACAGCATAAACGGCTAAGAACAGAGAAAACAATTTTGAAAAATAACAAGAAGAGTGACTTGCCCCATCAAATATCAAGGTGATTGTCCTAGGAAAGTTCAGAACCAGATCCCTATCTACGTAGGAACTTGGACTATGATAAAGGTAACAGCATAAAAGCAGGGAAAGGATAGGGTTACAATCACTGATGTTCTATATGGGGAAAAAATTAAATTAGGTCCCTATCTTATATTATACACAAAAATAAATTCCAAATTAATTAGAACTACAAATATGTATTAGAAGAAAAAATATAAAAATACATTTAAGGCCTTGGAATAGAGGAAAAAATTCTTAAACAAGACCCCAAAAAAGCTTGACACATGAAAAACCTGAAGTTCTAAAGTATGTCAGCAGACATCACAAACAGAGTTAAACAGGCTGGAGAAGATATTTGCATCAAATAAAAGCAAAAAAGATTATTAACTAGAAAATTAAAAATACCTCTTACAAATAAAAAGAAAAAGGACAAACAACCCAGCAGGAATATGGGCAAAAGACACAACCAGGAAATTCACATACGAGGAAAACAGAATGGGGAAGAAAAACAATCATGATCAACTTATCTAATTATCAGGGAAATGTACTTAAAACTATAACCCCACAATCATCAGACTGGCAAAAAGCTAAAGTGAGGAGAAGTGTGGGTTAGGATGTGAGAAAAGAGGAACTCTCAGTGCGTGTCATTTGAAGAGCAATGCGGTAATTACCTAGTTAACATAAAAATGTGCTCAGATCCTAAAGAAACTCTTATGCATAAAATAGGACGTGTATGAGGATGTCTGCTGCAGTGCTGGCTGTTAACAGTGAAAATTTATAACAAAAAGGTGTTGATCTACAGGGAATGTCTATCTGTAGGGAAATGGATTTTTCAAACATCGTATATTTGATTAATACGATATTAATCAAAAGTTAATAGGACTGAATGAATCTATGTATATTTATATCTCAAGATCCATGCTGAAAAAAGTATATTGTATTAAAATATATACAGTATTATACAATTTATGTAAATGTAATAAACATTCTGTATTGTTTATGGATACTTATATATATAATTATTAAAAACAGATTGGAGGAATTAACTGCAGACAAATCAATTTAATCATTATTTTGTCTCTTTTATTTAAACAAGACTATGGAACTATGATAAAATATTAACAAAATACTAACAATACAGAAAAATATGATCAATTATATGTAGTAGGTATACTAGTTTCCTAGACTAAGTATCCTGGACTAGACTAGTGTCCTAGTCTCTATTCTTTTACAGATTTAAAAATTTCCCCAAATAAAAAAATTAACTGTAAGAGGTAATAGTTTTTTTTATTAAAGTTAAGTTAAAGTTAAAGTTTTCCTTTAAGAAGGACTGGCTTTATATATAGATATAAACAAGAACACTAAGGCTGACAACACAAATCTGGATTGTATCTTCATATCAACATTCCTGCTAGCATCTGGATATTACCTGTGATTATGACTATTTAGGGTATCATCTCTATGAGAGTTCTCTGAACAGGTTAAGAAAAATAGTCGCTTTTCTTTCTCCAGCCTGGAGTCCTGGCACTCTCCTGTTAAAATTCTTTCTTTTTCCCCCCATGAGAAAGAAGCATATAATCTAACGACAGAAGAGTCTTCTGCCACTTTACTGTCTAGGTCAGTGATTAGCAACTGGGGGCCATACTGCCTTCCCCACCCCCAGAGGACATCTGATAGTGTTTGGAGACATTTTTGATTATCACAACTGCTGTGACATTTTGGTTATCATAACTGATATAAAGATGCTACTGGCACCTACTGTGTAGAAGCCAGGGATACTGCTAAACATCCTACAATATACAGGATAGCTCTCCACAACAAAGAACTATCTGGCTGACAATGACAATATTACAAAGGTTGAGAAACTCTACTCTAGATCCTAGAAGATGGAATGGAATTTCCCACTCTTTTCCTCTCAGGTAGGAAGCTGCACCTTTGCTGTGATAGAGGTCTCTTCTCTATCTGGCATTTGTTAGAGTCTCCTTAGCATTAAGTGTCTTTCAGCCTATTTAAGGTGATTGTATTTCTTATAATACACAAATGTTTAATTCCACAAATAATCATTCTTTAAAATCCGATATTATAACAATATATTTCTTAGTTCCACTAATATCATAATATTCTAAAATAGCAGTTAAATAGTACAATAGATTTATTTACTCATTAGACAAATATTTACTATATTTAAGCCACACATTGTGCTAGGAACTGGGATAAAATGATGAGCAGGAACAGGGAAGGTCTTTACCAAATGGCAGCTTAGAGTGTAGTGGAGAAGCCAGGGATTCATGAAATAATCACAAAAATTATAAAAACCTGCAATTATGGATGGGAGCTATAAAAATATATGTGAGACAGATATATAAATGGGGGAGATTTGACCTAGTAGTTAAGGAAGGAGGAGAAAGCTCCCTTTAAGGAACTAATGAATAAGCTGGAATCTGGAGAATGCATAGGTGATGACTACAGGAAATCAAGAGGGAGCAAGCTGGATTGAGGGAACAGCATGTATAAAGGTCTAGAAGAAGGAAGAGAACACAGTGAGTACGAGGGCCTCAAAGAAGGCCAGTAAACCTGGAGTAGATGAAACAAAAGCTCTAAAGTGGCAATGAAAATGATAAAGCAGCTCTTCCAGAAATAGACTAAGAAAAGAGTGTTCCTACCTTGATGCCAATGTGTCACATGGCGATCCTTTTCTCTTATGTGAGTCTGGGTTAGCAGGGTCGGATGAACTGTCCCCAAGGCCACTCATGTTGAAAAACTTCACACCTAAAAAGGAAAGACAACAATAAGAAATCTAGCCTGATGAACTTTCCAACCATCAGGAGGAGGAAGCTCCCTTACGTTAGAAAATATCTAAGCATTGTAGTCTCTCAATGAATGGATAAATTACAGCCATCATAAAAGCATCCACATCTATACAAAAGCACAGGAGTCATCAGCTATTTAGTGTTTCTACACTTTCTTTTTTGTATCTTTAAAATGAAATTAATACTCCTTTATGAAACTGTAGAGATCAATTAGGATCAAAAATATTGTTAGAATAATTAGATACTGAGGTTTTTTCCGAAGAAAAAAATCACTTTGTATGTAAACGTAAAAGTTGAATGTATAACTGGGAGTCAGAGAAATTATTTTTTATATTTACCTATTTTGGATTCTACTTCACAAAAGGATTTAAAACAACTTTTACCCATAAGGCTTAGGATTTTATATAGATAGGAAAATAAACGATACATATATGATTAAAGTTAAAGCAATATAACTAGATTTGGATTTTGAACTGTACTCACCAACTTTGAATTCTATACTCCTAACCTTGGGTTCATGTAGTCAGACGACAAAGATCAAATGTTTAGTCTATGTTAGGATCTTGGTATAGATGCCAGAGAACACAAAGTCATCTCCCCTAGCACACCAGCCAGGTCTCCTCTCACATGTTGTGCCAGTTGGTGACTGCACATAAAGATCCCTTCCGATCTGTCCCTATCAACCATTATTCTCTGCTGAATCCCTAATGAAACTCAGAATCCTATCCCTGGCCTTATATTCATCACTACCTTTTGGATTTTTACTATTGTCAAACAACACACCTCTCCATTCTCTTTCACTCCATTTACCCTTGTAAAAGGAGAATTAGTGCAGTTTTCTTCTTACCTTATTCTCAGTACTTTTTGCCTAATTCTTTGGGGTTAGAATTCCTCAAGGTTATAATGTCCTAGGCTTCTTTTTCCCTCTTATTATACATTATTCTGGGGTGATATCACTCACTCAACATGGTTTCAAAAAACATCTCAATACTGATTACTCCCAAATCTCCATCACTAGCCCAGATTAGACCCATAATCCAACTCTTCACCAGTCATCTGCATTCAGATGTCACAGAGGCACTTCAAACTCAACTTTCCAAAATTACTTAACATCTCCTCTTCATGTATTTTCTCCTCTCAGTTGGTACACTGGAGTCATTCTAGCCTCTTATCTCATACCCCACATGCAGACAAACACCAAGATTTGTCAATTTTTATTTCCTAAATATTTCTAAAATCCATCCCTTCCTCATATTCTCCTCTCATCATCTCTTGCTGGACTTGTAAAATAGCTTCCCAGATGGTCTCCCTAAGCTACCAGAGTAGGCTATCAAAAATGCAAGTCTAATCATGTCAGTCTCTTGCTTACAACCCTTCACTAAATCCTCATTTAGTGAATGAGGATTCATTCAACCTTCTTAATGTAATATACAAAGTTTGCATCAGCTCTCACCTATTATGTGTCTATTATAGAATTTGGTGAATGAGGGACTAAATGCCTGTCTAATCAAGTGTTTATAATTATATAAGTTATGTATTATACATTACATATATATAATCTATACATAGACTATATATGCTATACACTATATAATATCTATATACAGTCAGCGTCACTTAACGACAGGTATACGTTCTGAGAAATGCGTCGTCAGGTGATTTCATTATTGTTCGAACATCATAGACTATACTTACACAAACCTAGATGGTATAGCCTACTACACACATAGGCTATGTGGTACTAATCTTACAGGACCACTGTCGTGTATGCAGTCCATCATTGACTGAAATGTCATTTTTTGGTGCATGACTATATACATATATAGATTATATATGTTAATTTTAGTTTCAACCCTAAGAAAAGATTTTAAAAAGAAAATCCTTGGTAATATTCTATATTCTCAGCAAATTAGTCAGAAAACTTTAAATTGATCTTAACGTGGGTAGCCCAACTTAAGTTAGCAACAAATATTTATTGAGCTCCTACTATATGCCAGTCTCTGTTCTAGGTATGCGGATACAGCTGTGAATAAAATTTATAAAAATCTCTGTCCTTATAGAACTTCATTCTATTGTGAGGGAAAGAGACAATAAAAAAATAAAAAAGTAAATTATGTACTATATTAGAAGATGATAAGTGCTATGGAGAAAAATAAGGCAAAAATAGAGGCTTAGGTGTGTGGAAAGTGAGGCACAGCAATTTCAAGTAAAGTAATTAGGAAAGGCCTCACTGAGAAGGTGAGATATGAACAAAGACTTGAAGGAGGGAGAATGATATTTGGAGGAAGAGTTCTTCTGGCAAGGGAAAAGGGGAGGGCCATAAAGCTTCAAGGCCAGGGCATAACTATGTTTTCTGAGAAACATGAAAGGAATTAGCGTGGCTAGAACTGGGGAGTGAGGGAGTAGGAGATGGGTTAGAGAGAGAATGGGAGGCTACAAGATGGTAGGCCTTAAAACCCATTTTAAGGACTACAGCTTTACTCTGAGTGAATCAGGCAATCATTGGAGGGTTAAGAACATAGGATTGACAAGATCTGATTTTCATTCTAAGACTTCTTCTATGAAGGATAAGTGTATTCTGTCTCATCTCAGTAATTTGGTATCTAAGTTTCCAACTGCTAAATGGACTTCCATTTGGATATCCCACTGTCACCTCAAACTCAACATGTATAAAACGTGATGAACTTTAAGTTCCAGATTTTTATTAATGATAAATAAATGAGCTGCATTAGGGATTGATGTCATCACTAAAAAACATCTGTTTAAAACATTTGTTAAACCTCTTCTCGGGGGAAGAGGAAGGACCTATGATAAAGAAAATAATTACAGGTTAAGGTGGAAAACTTCAATGCAAAGGCAAACATGCTGGCCTTGCAACAACAATCACCACAATAAAACAGATGTTGAAAGATTCGAAAATAGTTTTGTTAGCATCCATTCTGAAATCCATACACAAAACAAGAAGAATCAGCTAAGTGATATATTACTCTAGTAAATAAGACTGCTACCTTCTTTTCCTATGGAGATTCACAAACGCATAAATGAGGTTAACCAAATATCACAGAAGTAAAGAAGCCACTTAATTTTATTTTCACACGGAAATACAATGTAAATATTTTTAAATTATTAATATAAAAATGAAATTATGCAATAAATTTATGATAATGAAGAAGCATCAACTCTAAACTTTTTTAAGCAAAAGTAGAAATAAAAGACAGAAGGAAATTATGAACAGGGAAGAAAATGAAAGATAAGACTTTAGAGTTTGCTAAAATCCAAAAGAAAAGAGTTAGCTAACTCCCACTTCATGCTTAAGGGCCACTTCTTGTTTCCTTAGCTGGCCATCTTCTCTGCCTCCAAAGACATTAGGTTATATCCATCTGAGAACTTACCCATCTGAATTCTACTGACTCAAAATACTCCTGGGCACATATTTCTTTTTATAATATGCTATAAATTGTAATTCTCTTGTTTGTCTCCCCTTCTAGACTGTGAACTTAAAGCTAGTTACTAGATCTTTTTACCGTATATCCAATATCTAACATAATGCCGAAAAGATATAGAAGCTAAAATAGGTGATGAGTTAAAAGTAAGTTATTTTACTAACGATGACAGTTAAAAATTTTAAAGGATATTTAAAATTTTTTTATCGTTAAACATTTTCTGGAATCTTTCATAACACTTTGGAATTCTTTCCTATACCTGAGAAATTGAGCTTTCTTGAAATCCTTGTTCCTCTGTTTTCAACGGAAAAAAAAATTACCTTCTTGGTCTAGAAATTGGAAAACATCTCTTCCAATTTTGAAAAGGTATAAAGATCTACTATTTTGGAGAAACCTCCTACAATATTTCACAGTACTGCAGAGACACAAAGACAAGTTGCAGTTATACAACTGTAAACCTAAATAATACAATCTCACATATTGGATAATTTTAAGCAACAAATAAATCTGGATTGAAAAGGAGATTCCTCATACTATGCTACCCTCAGACTACTGGCTAGAGATTGATATCTGCTAAATTTATCTGAGCTTCTGGAGCTGAGGAGACAGCAGATAACAATTCAACAGCAGCCAGGCAGCTGGCCCACCAAAATAAGAAGCAGTAGTCAAGAAGCTATGAGAGAGTCAGCAACAATTTGCTGATGATATGATTCTGGCATTAACTGCTTTCTATTTACAAAACACAATAAACAGATAGCGGAATGCAAAACCTCTGATGAGTGAAAACTATTATAGCTGTTCTATTTGTGGAATGGCTTTATATTTGGCAGCAAGGGTACTTAAATAGGGTTCATTAAGAAAAGAAATGTTGGTTTCAGGAAATCAATTTGCATATCATCTTTTAAAAAGAGGTAAGGTTTCTAAGTAAAAGTACCCTGTTGATTTAAAAACAGTTGCTAAATTATACCCAAACAATCTCATGCAATCTCTAGAGAGCAGTTTTAGGAACCCGAAACCATATCTATCTCTGTTCAAATGGACCAGACTAAATCAAATAGGTGAGGCTGAAGAAATAGGTCAGGGCTTTATTTTTCAGTTGAGTCAGAAATTTCTACATAAGAAATTTGTCATTCATCTCCCAGATTTAGCTGAGAACTGCATTCTGAAAAATCAGTAACCATTAGTTAAACAACTCTAATAATATACTTTAAAATACTCACCATGCAATTAGCACAGAGGAGCACAGATACAATGAGAGGGACACTCTGAGAGCTGCAATAAAGTATTGTTTCTCAAACTGGGTTTCTCAAACCCAGGGTTTTCCAAAAGAAGCTTTCAATTTTGTCTTTTCATTTCAATGACAATTGAAATTTCTCTCATGTGATAAGAAAGGATAGGGACTTGAAGATTTTCATTGCCCATTTTATGGCTGAGTAATTTTCCATTGTTTGGATTATGACATTTTGTTCATTCATCCAATTGATGGCCAGCCAGGTTTTTCCTTTTGGGGGCTATTTATCAATAACACTGCCATGGACATTTATATGCAAATTTTTGTGTGAATATATTTTCATTTCTCTTGGGTAAACACCTAGGAGTGGAACTACTGGGTCTTACTGTAACTCTCTTTAACTTTTTTTTTTTTTTTTAAAGATTTTATTTTTTTCCCTTTTTCTCCCCAAAGCCCCCCGGTACATAGTTGTATATTCTTTGTTGTGGGTCCTTCTAGTTGTGGCATGTGGGACGCTGCCTCAGCGTGGTCTGATGAGCAGTGCCATGTCCGCGCCCAGGATTCGAACCAACGAAACACTGGGCCGCCTGCAGCGGAGCGCGCGAACTTAACCACTCGGCCACGGGGCCAGCCCCCAACTCTCTTTAACTTTTTGAGGAACTGCTAAACTGTCTTCCACAGTGGCTGTACACCATCTTAAACTGTCGCCAGCAGTGTACAAGTGTTCCCATTTCTCCATATCCTTGCCAAAAGTTATTTTCTGTTTTTTAATTTTATTTTAATTATAGCCATCCTACTGGGTGTGAAATAGTATCTCATTACGGTTCTGATTTACATATCCCTGATCACTAACGACATAGAGCATCATTTCACGTGCTTACTGGCCATTTGTATATCTTCTTTGGAGAAATGTCTACTCAGGTCCTTTGCCGATTTTTTAATTGAGTTGTCTTTTTACTGTCCGCTGGTAAGAGTTCTTTATTATATTCAGGCACTAGACCCCTATGTGATATATGATTTGCAAATATTTTCTCCCATTCTGTGGGCTACCGTTTCACTTTCTTTATAGTGTCTTTTGATGAACAATAGTTTTAAATTTTGACGAAATCCAACTTATCTTACTTTTACTTCTTTGATTAGTACAATATCTGGCTTCCCTTAAAGACAGTTTATATTAATTGTCATTTTTCTTGTGTGTGAGCCATACTTTTTTGTTTCTTTGCACGCTTCCTAGTTTTTTGTTAAAAACCAGATATTTTGAAGCTAAGGACTGAACAAGTATTTCCCTAAACATCTGGAAACAAAAATTCTCTCTGAACCCATGAAGCCAGGGACCAACACTCAGATGGTGGTTATCCCTGGCCCAGAGAAGAGCTCCTGCCCCCATAAGCCTCTGCCATAAATGATCTGCCAATATCTCAACCACTATGGCCAGGAATAAAAAGCAAAGGCAAAAAGATGGATTCAAAGCAAAGAGTTCTTTAAAATAAAGACATCATTTAATCATATTTCACTGATTCTGTAAATATCAGATTTTTCTTAAAGTGTTTTTTGTAAAAGAAAACCTTGCATAAAGTCTTTTAAATTTATTATGCTAATAATAAAGACATTATCAAGGAGTTGGTAACTTAACTTCTAAAAGTATGTAATGTTTAAAACAATGTATTTAATAAGTTTATGTTTACTACTAAAAGGTTATTCTACAAATTAAGAGACAATGCTTTCTTTCTTTGCAGTAATTTTTTCTAAATGGAAAGAACAAGCTTGGAAAAAGTGTAAAAGTTAATTTTTTTCTATTAACACGTATATAGAAAGAAGAGGAAAACCAAACTAGTTTTAAAACCCAATATTTTAAATTCCTCACATTGACTTTATTTAAAATTTAATTTTTAAGATAAAAATAAACATATTTGCCTTGCTAAAATACTCCTATTGTACGAATTTGTGATTGAGGAAAAATAGTTAGCATATAAAATACACATTTGTGCCAGCTATCTTATTAAAATCATTTGGCAAAAATATCCTCAACATTTCCTTGTAAATCTATGAAACTAGATGATTCTAGTATCTTAAAATGACATTGGGTAATTGTAGATATGCTGTACATTCTTCCAAAAATTACTTTTGTGTTGTTCTAACTCGTGAAAAATATGTTGGTATGCCTTAAAAAGAAAAAAAAATTAAAATCGGTTTTCCTAATTACAGCTGTCTATGTGTAAATAACAAAATATGTATTTGATATTTACTTGCATGCACACAGAACAGTTTATAACAGTCTAGCAAAGCAGCAACAGCCTTAAAAAAAACAGCAATCCCAGAGAGAAAATTAAGTGATGAAAATTTCAATGTCTGTCTTGTTCCACCAACTCCACCCTCTTTTCACAGATTCAGATACTGATGAGGAGAAAAACAGCTAGAAGCTGGGGCCAGAAGAGAATTAAGATCAGCATTAGACACAGATAACCCACAGATGATTATCCACAATCAAATAACCACATTTGTTACATAAAATTACTCCAATATCTAAAACAAAGAATTAAGCTCCTGATCAGAAGGTGTTCAATTTCCCTCAAATATTTTAGAAACTCATTTCAGAATTCAGTATGGTTAAATGCACATAGATAAACCAATAAAAGAAAAATACATATACGGAGATCTGATCTTTAATATTATAAGGTAGCAGAAGTACCAAAGTAATAGACCTGCACGGGTCAAAATAATTTGCCAAACAATGGAATTGTATCTTGAGGGCACCAGAACATGATCAAGTCAGATAAACCTCCAGTTAATTTCAGGGTTATCTGCACAACTGGAGGAGAATGGGCATGACTAAAATCAGAACATAACTCTACATACAATCTCCATCACCCCAGTTTACAGAAAAGATACGCGCTTTTTAAAACCCAGCTTAAAACCTAAGTCATCTCACTTGATTCATTAATATTTGGGGAAAAAACTTCATTGATATCCATTGAAAAATGAAAAAAAAAAAAATCCCCAAGCATTTCAGGTGAATAGCTGGTTAAATAGCATCAATATCTCCTCAATGTTAATACTAATTTATCTAGTTATAGCCCTTCTAGTACAATGCCCAACTAAAGACTCTCTAAACAATGAAACTCAAATTTCACTTTCCAATGTTCTCAACAGAATAACTACGAAAACAATGTTTATAAATTTTAAACTGGAGATGTGGATTTACAAAATTTCAGAATAAGAGGGTTCCCAGCAATTGTCATTTAGTACAGTGCTTCCCAAACTTTTTGACTACAGGCCACTTAGAATACACAAAATGCCTATCTTGCCTGTTCCCACTTTCACAATACAAAGTCAGTAGTAACAAAGAATTTTGGACGAACAAAGTTCAGAAAAGGTTCACAAAAATACATAGGCCCATTAATAAGCATTTAATTAAAGGATATGACAATATAATAATATATATTTTGTTTATGTGTTTTATATGTATTAACTCATTTATTCCTCACAATTGCCCTATGAAGTGCGTATTATTGTTACCTCCACTTCACAGAATCACTGATTGAGCTCAACGGTTTTATCTTACTAATAAAGAAACGATGGTCTGATGACAACGACGATGACAAGGACATGATAAAGACTAACACTTACATAGGATTTACTATGTGCCAGTCAAAATCCTAAACATCTAACTTATATTATTTGCTCATAAACCCTACTAATTCATTCATTCATAAAATATGAAGTAGGTACCATTATAATCCATTTTAGAGATGAGGAAACTGAGGCATGGAGAGATTACTTAATCTGCCCAACATCCTAAGTGGCAGAGGTAGAAATCATTCTTAGGTAATCTGGCTCCAGAACCTGTCTATGTTTTAACTTATGTAACTAATTTACAGTCAAATGACTGGTAAATAGAAAAGCCAATAACAGAGTTCCAATTTTTTTGCTTTTGCCGCTATATTAAAATGTTTCTTCATTAGGAGTCTTTCCAGAAAAGCTGATGTTAAATTATACCACATCTAAAAATCATGGGTGGTATTTACAAGCTTCTCAAACACATGAACAGAAGATCTTTTCAATTCTTAGTCCAAACATCACGTGGTAATAAATAATACTGATAATACACCTAATCTTGACATCTTCTATGATCATTATAATATAAAACCAATTACTTCCTATGAGATGTGATTCACCTTAAAATGTAAATGTGCTATTCCTTCAACATCAAAAGTTCTGCCTTTACAACTCACACAACTCAACAACAAAAAATCAAACAACCCGATCAAAAAATGGGCAGGAGACATGAACAGACATTTCTCCAAAGAAGACATACAGATGGCCAGTAGGCACATGAAAAGATGTTCATCATCACTGATCATCAGGGAAATGCAAATCAAAACTACACTAAGATGTCACCTTATACCCACTAGAATGGCAAAAATAACCAAAACAAAAGGTAACAAATGTTGCAGAGGTTGTAGAGAAAAAGGAACCCTCATACACTGCTGGTGGGAATGCAAACTGGTGCAGCCACTATGAAAAACACTATGGAGATTTTTCAAAAAAATTAAAAATAGAAATACCATATGACCCAGGCATCCCACTACTGGGAATCTATCCAAAGAACTTGAAATCAGCAATTCCAAAAGTCCCATGCTCCCCTATGTTCACTGCAGCATTATTTACAACAGCCAAGATGTGGAAGCAACCTAAGTGCCCATGAACTGATGATTGGATAAAGAAGATATCGTATATATATACGATGGAATACTACTCAGCCATAAAAAACAATAAAATCGTCCCATTCACAACAACATGGATGGACCTTCAGGGTATTATGTTAAGTGAAATAAGCCAGATAGAGAAAGACAATCTCTGTATGACTCCACTCATATGTGGAAGTTAAACATGTAGACAAAGAGAACAGATTAGTGGCTACCAGGGGAAAGAGGGGGTGGGGAGTGAGGACAAAGGATGAAATGGTGCACCTACAACACAGGTGACAAACAATAATGTACAACTGAAATTTCACAAGGTTGTAAACTACCATAATCTCAATAAAAATTTTTTTAAAAGTTCTGCCTTTATAAACCCCAATTTTTGTTCAAAAATTTCTAAATCTTGGATTCTAAGATTATATATATATACAAGCACACATACATAAAATTTCTTTCAATAATATTTAAATCATCTGTAGGAATCTACATTATGAAATTTTGGGCTCCTACTATGTTTTTTTTTTAAACTTTTTTTTTTTTTAAAGATTTTATTTTTTCCTTTTTCTCCCCAAAGCCCCCTGATACATAGTTGTATATTCTTAGTTGTGGGTCCTTCTAGTTGTGGCATGTGGGACGCTGCCTCAGCGTGGTTTGATGAGCAGTGCCATGTCCGCGCCCAGGATTCGAACCAACGAAACACTGGGCCGCCTGCAGCGGAGCGCGCGAACTTAACCACTTGGCCACGGGGCCAGCCCCAGCTCCTACTATGTTTTAACATACTTTCTCCTAAAAAAAAAATCTTTCTGGGCTTTGTTCTACCAGATAAGATTCTCAGTAACAAATCTATGAATCTCCAAAGTTTCATATTATAGTCTCTTTAGAAAGGAACCTAGATGGAAAAGACAGGCTCAAAATGAGTGCCACTGTACAAAACAGATGGCCTGTACTCTTCCAAAATGTCAGTATCATGGAAGACAAAGAAAAGCTGATAAACAATTCCAGGTTAAAGGAACCAAAGAAACGTGACAACTATGCAATTTATGGTTTTGGATAAGACAACTGATGAAATTTTAATATGGACTATATATAAGTTAATAATAATGAAAACGTTAAGTTTCCTGAATTTGATTATCATATTGTGGTTAAGTAGGAGATATATATTGAGTATTTAGGAGTGAGGGTCATGAATGTCTACAACTTACTCTCAAATGATACACCATCATCATCATCGTCATCATTATCAAAATGGTGGTGGAGGAGGAGGAGATGGAGAATTAGTAGTTAAGGGAGAGAGAGATAAAGCAAATATAACAAAATATTTATAGTTGCTGAAACTGGGCAAGGGACATACAGGTGTACGGCATACCAATCTTGCAAATATTGTTTTTAATAAATGTTAAAGGGAAATAGAAAAGATAAAAATTTTCATTGTGACATGAAGAAAATACGACTTTGTCAGAGTCATTCACTGAACAATGAGTTAAAAGAAAAAAAAGACACACAAGCCAGAGTTCAATCACTATATTATTCTATTTTCTTTCCCTTTCTCTTTCATAAAGTCAAGGTACTAACGTTCCCTTCCTGAAAACTCCTAAAGAGAGGGCTCTCCTACATGATTAAAATCTCTCTTAATTATAATACATCTTACTCTGAAAACCTTTTCATTAATCACAATGCTTATTAACTCATTTATCTCTTCTTATTGAGAACTAACAGTCTGATTTCAAATAACACAAAACTTAAGTTAACAAATAAAACGTATCACCAGTAAACAAAAGCCAGAAATCTGATGTGTGTTTGTTCTAGAAACCAAGGAGATTTTAAAGAGAGGTAGCAGGATTAAATGAATATCTTTTCAAATCATTTTGCACCTCCAGTCCTTGCTCTCTGCCAACTGATCGTCTTGCCTCCATCTCCCAAGTTCACTGTTTATTACAAAGATAGGCACTGCTTGTCGGCCAACTAGATTTAACTGCCTTTAAGTTCTGTGATTATTATACCCCACCTTCCAAGTCGACAGCTACCACTCTCCATGGTGACAACTGTCTCTTCCTTTAAAAGTGGGTGGTGTACAGGTGGGCCAGGTATTTCTGGATGCTGATATTGTTCTCCTTCTTAATTTGGACACTGTTTACACAAATATGTTGAGTACATACATGACAACTCAAGAGTTATACACTTGAGATTTGTGATTTTTACCTCTATGTATTATAACTCAATTAAAAAGTCTATTAATTTAAAAAATTCCTGCTGGAAGTCATCCCCTTACTGATTTACCAGTTTCTGATTACTCTTCAACTTTTACCCACCATCTTGGCGTAGGCACGTTTATTTTTCCACCAACAGGCTGCTATGACCATTGTCATGTTCACGGGTACATGAGTTCTATTCCCTCAGTTAGCTCACAGATTCTTAGGAAACAGCAACAATGTAAATAGCCCAAATGTACAAAGTGGACACTAGATAAATACATAGAATTAATGACTGGAAGTATGTTAGAAATATATGGACCAAATCTTGTGATGCTTCAGTATAGTTTTTCTGCTGCCATTTTTAATTCAGTAGAGACCTGAGGGTCTCATTGTAAGATATCAATCTAAAGCCACGTTAACTTCAATGTGCATTAAAGTGGTTTATAAAGTATAATCTAGAACTTTTCTAACACTTTCATTTAGGAATATCAGCACTTGTTTTATAACAACCTTGAAGCTTCTGAGATCAAACATATATTTCCATAAACAATAAGTCAAAAGGCAATCATTTCCCCTCCATACTTCTGGAGAGACAAAGCTCTTGAAAAACAGAGCTACAATTCCTACCTGGGTGACTTCTTTGTTCATAATGAGTCCTCAAAACAGATATGGTCAAATCTAGTGTTCCGGAGGGTAACTTCCAGTGAAATGGGGCAACGACGTTTTCCAAAAATGGTTCTAGTCTCTTCACTCTCACTTTATTTAAAGCCAATTATGCAAACAACTAAAACAAAGGAGAAGAAAAAAATAAAAGCAGAAAGGAGGTTAGATTGTCATTTCATTCTCTAAGAAATTGATAAAGCTTGAAAATGCCAGGTAAAGAAAGAAAAGGCAACTTTTAAGGCCAAATGAAAAAATATTTCCACAAGACAATGGATGAAGATCTGATTTTAGAACTGAAGTCCTTTCTGGTGAGTAAGCATGTATTCCTACTTAAGACAGCTGCTTAAGTAATACATGATTATATTCGGCCCTTAATCTTTGGAAAGATTCATTTATGTGCCTTTTAAAAACTTTTTCGGGCTGCATTTGTATGTTTATTCTTTCTACTTATAAATTCTGAATTCTCATGTTTTCAGTTTGTATTTTCTTTTTTTTTTTTTTTGAGGAAGATTAGCCCTGAGCCAACTGCTGCCAACCCTCCTCTTTTCGCTGAGGAAGACTGGCCCTGAGCTAACATCCATGTCCATCTTCCTCTACTTTGTATGTGGGACGCCTACCACAGCATGGCGTGCCAAGCAGTGCCATGTCTGGACCCAGGATCAGAACCTGCGAACCTCAGGCCGCCGAAGTGAACATGCGCACTTAACTCCTGCACCACCAGGCTGGCCCCTCAGTTTGCATTTAATTCTTTCCTTGATTATGTAATATTCCTCACTATGTATTAAAGCTACTATGATATTGTACTTTCAAATTTTTTATTGAAAAAGTGTGCAAACACTTTATATTCATAATAATTAAAAGTAAAATGTGTTGAGCTCTGGTTCCAGTAATGATGGACTATCTTGTATTGGACTGACTTGTCCACAGATAACGATTACTAACTCTATAAAAAATAACTGTTCAAAGACATTGAAAAGTGAAAAAAAAGCAGGCAAAAATGTAGGAGATTTGATCATTGAAAGAAAGGAACCACAATGGATGACATATACACTTATAAGACTTTCCCTTAAGAGAACTCCTCCCAGTACACCCCCTTAGGAGGCTAGACCTAAAAGAGAAATCCAGTCTCATTGTCTGAAGCACTGGAGAATGTAGTTCAGAGCTGCCAGAAAGCTAGGTAATAGGAGGAGAAAATCATGGAAAGAAGAGTACAGTAAGGAGGGTGGGGGAGGGGCTCCAATCTGTACACAAACGTTCCTCACACCCTTGGCTGATTCCTGACCTGCTCATGCACAGAGAGATTCCAAGTAGCCCAAAAGAAGGCAACAGCTGGAAGATGGAAAAGCTGAACAGAGATTTCAGCTGCTGCCTACCACAGGGGAGACATAGCTTGGATTTTGAACCCTGCCAAGTTAAAAGGGCTTGGTGAATACAACAGGCTTCTCATAGAAACCACAGACAGGCCACATCATAGGAGTAAAGACTATCCCAGGACTAAGGATTCTCCTAAATCTAAGGGCACAACTAAAATACATCTGATGCGACAAAGTATAAAAACCAAGCCTCCAATTTCAAGAAAATCAGCCAGTAGTTTTTTTTTTTTACTTTTTATTTTGAAATAATTATAGCCTCACAACTTAACAAGAAATTATCAAAGCAGAGAGATTCCATGTATGCATCACTCACCTACCCCACAATGGGGACATCTTATATAACTACAGTGTCTTACCCAAACCAAGAAACTGATTGGCTCAATACAATTATCGAGACTATACACCTTATTTGAATTATCTCAGTTTTTTTATGCACTCATTTTTTTGAACATCTTTGTTTATGATTCTATGACATTAAAATGCGCATGAATAGATTCATATAAACATAGCACATCTGAGATTCTCTTTTGCTGTTTATAATCACACCCTCCTCCTTCTTCCTCAACTCCTGTCAACCACTTACCTGTTCTCTATTTCTATAATGTTATCACTTTGAGAATGTTACGCAAATTGAATCAAATAATATGGTAACTTTTTTTTTCCAGCTGAGGAAGATTTGCCGTGAGCTAACATCCATGCCAGTCTTCCTCCATTTTTCAGTATGTGGGCTGTCAGCACAGCATGGCTGCTAACAGAGTGGTTAGATCTGCACCCGGGAACCGAACCCAGGCTGCTGAAGCAGAGCATGCTGAACTTAACCACTAGGCCACCAGAGCTGGCTCCTGGAAACATCTTGGATTGGCTTTTTTTACTCAGCCTAATGCCCTTGAGATCCATCCAACTTGTGTATATCAGCATTTCATTCCTTTGTATTTGCTCCATAGTATGGAGGTACCACAGTTTTTTTTTCACTGTTTACCTGTTGAAGTACATTTGAGTTGTTTTCAGTTTTGGGCTATTATGAATAATGCTGCTGTGAATATTTATATTCAGGTTTTTGTGTGAACCTAAGTTTTCATTTCTCTAGGATAAATACCCAGAAGTGCAATTGCTGGGTTGTATGGTAAGTGTATATTTTCTAGCCAGTAATTTAACTGTCTACTAGAACAAAAATCAATACTCTTCAGAAAAAGATATCCACAATATCATCCACACTATCATCCACGATATTCATCACACAACAAAAAATTACCAAACATACAAAAAAGCTAGGAATTGTAACTCAAGATTAGGAGAAAAAATGGTCAATAGAAACCTACCACAAGATGATCTAGATGTTGGAAATAACTGACAAGGATGGTAAAGCAGTTTATTATAACTATGTTCAAGATGTTACAATGAGTAAGATCATTTGTCATCTGGCAAATGCTGGCAACAAACAGAAACTATAAAAAAGAAATAAATGGAAATTCAAGAGCTAGATAGTTCAATATCAAAATTTTTAATTAACTGGATAGGCTTAATAGTAGATTTAAGATGGCACAAAAACAAGTGAGTAAACTTGATGTCAAAACAATACCCAATCTGAAGAGTGGACAAATGAAAAGAATTAAAACAAAAGTTGCTTTTTTGAAAAGATAAAAAAAATTGTAAATACTTTAGCAAGACTGATCAAGAAAAAATGAGAGAACACAATTATAAATATCAGAACAAAAGGAGAGATATTACTTCAGATTCTATTGATATTATGTTCTAAACCATACGATGCAAATCAATTCAGTAACTCAGATAAAATGAAGAATCCTTTGAAAAACAGAAATTACTAAAACCACAAAAATACTAGAAAAAATTATTTTGTAATAAAAACACAACAAAACTCCAAGCCCAGATGGCTTCACCAGTGATTTCTGTCAAACATTTAAGGAAGTAACGATAACAGTCTTACACACTTTCCAGAAAACAGAAGAGAGATATTCCCCAACTTGTTTTATTAAGGCAAGCAAAACCCTAATACCAAAACTTGACAAAGATATTACAAGAAAAGAAAGCCAGCCTTATGAATACAGATGCAAAACAGCAAACTGAATCCAGCAATATATCAGAATACTCCATGATCAAGTGTGGTTTGTCCAAGGAATGTAAGGCGGTTTAAAATTCAAATATCAATTAATGTAATTTACCATATTAGAAGAATAAAAAGCAAATAAACATCTCAGTAGATACAGAAGAAGAATCGGACAAAATTCAGCACCCATTCATGATAAAATTCCCAGCAAGCTAAGAATTAAAGGGAACTTCTTCAAACTGATAAGGAGGATCAATGAAAAACTTACAGCTAGTATTTTATGTAACAGTGAAATATTGGGAGGTTTCCTAATGTGAAAAAGACAAGAATGTCCACTCTAACCACTTCTATTCAATATTATAATGGATGTACTGAACGTCCTACTCAGTGCAATCAGTCAAGAAAAAGAAATAAAAGGAAGTTAGAAATAAAGAATTAAAATTGCCTTTATTCATTTAAAAACTGATTTTTTGGTATATAATTCTAAAGAATCTGAAAAAAATTCACTAGAATTACTAAGGGCTTTGGCGAAGATGTAGAACACAAGGTATACAAACATCCACTGTGTTTCTGTAGGACCACAGCAAACAACTGGAAAAGAAATATAATCTTATTTAGAATAGCACCAAAAAACAAAATACTTAGGAATTAATTTAACAAAAGATAAGCAAAACCTACACACTTAAAATTATAAAACACTGCTGAAATGAAAAAAGATCAAAATAAATAAATAAGTAAAGTGATTAAATATGTTTATGGGTTCAAAGACTCAATAATGTTATGAAGTCAATTCTCCCCAAAATTAATTCACATATTCAAACGTAAAATTAGTGGTTTACTTTATACATATCTAGCACATTTTACTATCAATAATACAAATCTATTTTTGTTTTGTTTTACAATATATTTGTAATGGTTTTTTTAATGCTTGTCTTATAGGCTTTTGCTTTTTATATAAAATCTATGTTTTTCTAAATCATGCTTTCCTCCAGTTTTGAATTCCATACTAAAGCGGAATATTTAATATTAGAAAATTAGATGATCTTATCACCTGGACCCCAAAGTGCTTACCTCTTATAGTCCCTCTAAATTAAACTAAGAGTTTTTTATATTTTCAAGACTTTTTTTCTTTCCTTGACTTAAACCCACAATTCAAAAACTCAAAGAAACTTGAACCAGCTCTTTATACTGACTTATAGCCAAAACTATGAAAGAAAGGGATTTATAGTTAAGTTAGCCTAACTTATATTATATTTGGTTGGACTGTTCTCACTGTATATGCCTAGTTTATTTGAATTTGTAATAAACTTAGTGCCCTAAAACATTTCTTACAGGTTGAGATTCCTCCTGATTACCACTTTGTATCTTCTTTCATCTGTGAAGCATGATATCCTTGGATTTTCCCTAGGTAAATCTGTGTAAGAATTGGTAAGTAGTGTTTGACTACGACAAAGATAGCTTTGCATACCAGTCATCCACAAATCCAGGTTCTGTCAATATTTGACTTCCAAGGAAGAGCACTTCCTAAAAATCAGTTGTGTACTGAATCCTGCAGGCATAATTGCCAAATAATGCCACTCTCTTCTATAAAACCTGAGCATTCTTATGGGTGCTTTTTGAAAACCAGGCAGTAACTGAAGCCAGATGAATTCCTGTCAATGATTTAGGGTCTGAGAACAGCTTACTA
The DNA here is from genome assembly GCF_041296265.1 of Equus caballus. NCBI lineage: Eukaryota > Metazoa > Chordata > Mammalia > Perissodactyla > Equidae > Equus > Equus caballus. The sequence goes on from NC_091698.1 coordinate 86,899,960, forward strand.
ATACTGATGGATTCATGGCCAAACATGCAAGGGAATATGGGAAGATGCTGAAGGGTAGGCTGAGCACAGTCACTCAGGGACTGTATGAAGATAGAGAAGCCCAAGATAAATCCACATTCAAAAATACAGGTAGACAATGAGAAGTGAAAAATACGGAAACCAAGAGAGAGGTGATGGAGAACCAAAGAAGACAGGAGGAATAGGAAAGAATAGGGATAAAAAGAACAGTGCTGAGGATCTGATGCGTGATTGTTATTATGAAATCAATAAGCTTATTATTCTTAAAATAGATCTCTCCAGTAATTATTACGTAATTATCTGTGCTATTCATAGTTCAGTATTTTAAAAGTCTTTCCTCATCACCTCTCCCCTAGGAATCCAGAATGAGAGATCTGATATAGATGATACAAACTCCTAATAGACCCCAGTGACTACTGGGCATGGCTGGAGGGCTCCAATTACTAGTTCCAATTTTCCTCTCATGGGCAAGGCCTTTCTGTCTTCATTACCTGTTTCTAACGCTGGATTCTGGCACAAGTGCTGGCTAATGCAGCATCTCAATTCCTCTAATGTAATTATTAAATTATTCAATTTAATTCCTTAAATTCAATCTGATTGAAGAACCAGACGGGGAAGCAAGGTGAGAGAAGAGTATCTATACTGCACCAAGCACAGAGAGAGTGTAAAAATGAAATCTATAAAACACTCTTCCTTTTGTTGTCTTAGAGTTAGGCAGAAATGCAGGGTCAGGATTTAAAAATATAAAGAGAAATAGAACAAATAAATATCTATGGATCTACCACCCAGAATTAATAACAGTAAACATTTTTTATATATTTATTTTCTCTTTAAAGAAATAAAGCATTATCAATAAATCAAAAGTCCCCACACTCACACACAGCCCACTCTCTTCATTCTCCCTCCCACTGACAGAGATAACCATCATCATGAACTTAGTAAATACCCTTCTGCTTATTTTTAAAAATAATTTTTAGATTCATACCCATAGAAATATATCCATAAAACAACACACACTGATGTTTTATGTTCTAAAATATACATGTTTAAACTGCATATTTAAACTACACATATTCTGCATTTTGCTGATTTCATGCATTATGTTTTGGAACTCTATCCTTGCTGAGGGTATGTGTGTTTCATTCATAGCCTGTATGTGAATATACCACATTTTAGCCATTCTTGTATTTAAGTTGTCTATAAATTTTCATTATTACAAACACTGCCTCAATGAGTGTTCTTGTAACATGGCTTCTTGTTCATATTTCCATATGCACAAGTGCAAGAATTTCTAATGGTGATATCCAGAAGTGGAATTTCTGAGTTGTAGCATTTGTATATCTTCCACTCTACTCTATTTGTCCAATTGCTTGCCAAAATGATTGTTTCACACTCCCACTAGTAGAGTATGAGAGAACTATTTTCTCCAGGTTCTTTTCAACACTTGATATCACCAGACTTTATTTTTTTTAACCAATCTAATAGTTGAAAGAGGGATCTCATTTCAACTGGCATTTCTCTGAATATTATGGAGACTGAGCCTCTTAGCTGGCTATTCGGACATCCTATTCTTTGAACTGGTGTTGGTCTCTTTTCATCCATTATACTAAGGACTCAATAGGCACTTTGTCTTAGTTCTGGGAAATTTTCCTGGATTATACTATTTATTCTTTTCTTTCCTTTCATTTATTCTGTTCTTTTTGGAACTCCTAATAATAGGAAGTTGACCCTCCAGAACTCGTCTCTTTATTTTCTTTTATCTTCTCTTTATCATTTCTTTGTCTTTTTACTCTACTTTCTAAAACATTTTCCTCAATTTATTATCCAATACTTCTGTTAAGTTTTTCTTTTCTGCTATATATTCTTAACTTATAAGAATTCTTTGTTCTATGAATGTGCTTTTTAAAATATCCTATTCTTGCTTTATGGATGCAGCATCCCATGTTTCTGTAGTATTTTATAGACACACATATGGTATATGTATGTCTGTGTCTATATGTGTATATATATGCATATATATCTATACATGGCTGGATATGTACATATATGTGTGTGTGTGTGTGCACATACACATAAAATTTTCTCGGCTGCATGGTTTGTTTTTTCCAAGTTGTTCTGTGTTTTCTATTTATTTATTTTGGTTTCTGTTATTCATAGTAGATGCTTTCCTTAGATGCCTGATGGTATTTAGTTGTTTGGGCATAAAAATTTTATTGAGGGGCTGGCCCCGTGGCCGAGTGGTTAAGTTCGCGCCCTCCACTGCAGGCGGCCCAGTGTTTCGTTGGTTCGAATCCTGGGCGCGGACATGGCACTGCTCATCAAACCACGCTGAGGCAGCGTCCCACATGCCACAAGTAGAAGGACCCACAACGAAGAATATACAACTATGTACCAGGGGGCTTTGGGGAGAAAAAGGAAAAAATAAAATCTTAAAAAAAAAAAAAAGTTTATTGAAAGCTCTAACATGTACATGGGGCTACTGACTGTGACCTTCACCACAGGGCAACCTACCCAGGCCCTTTGTTAGGGCTCAAATATTGATTTAAGAACCTGGCTCCCATTATCTACCACTTATTTACCTATTTGCCCAACACCTGTAAACATATAAAGTAGTTTCAGAATTGTTAACCTGCACCCTACCAACTAGAGTACAGTATTTACGTACAGTTCTTTGTGCCTTTAGGTTTTTCTTCTTGAGTTGGTCACATTCTACACAGAAGATTCTTCCTGTTCCCTGCCTGGAGGATAAAGGCCTTAGTTTGGGAAGCCAATAATGAGAAGAGGGCAGGGGCTTTCAGCACTCAAAATGGCAATACTCACTGAATTCCCCTCTACCTTCAATGTGCCTGGTGTCTACTAGCCCAGAGGCCCATGTTTTAACTTAGAGAATATACTCAAGTCTCCCACCCGTCACGATGGGAGCAGTGCATTAGCAAAATGACAAAGAGTGAAGGAGACCCAGACATCTGTTTCTTAAGTAGCTTTTAAAAATCCTCCTTACTTTAGTCCCCTGCCCTTCTTCACCTCCAGCTTCAGAGTTACACAGTACTACCACTGCCTTAGGTCTTTGAAAATTCACCAGTACAAAGTCAACTGACCTTTAGCTTTCTCCACTTAAAACTGGACTTTCTTAGGTTTAATAAGATTGTTACTATTCTAGCTGTTTTCCAGGCTCAAAAATTTTGCCATATTTTCTCTCATTCTTCTACATCTCTGGATTTATGACTAAAAAAACAAACAAAAAGCCCAACCCTTATTGACTTTATCTTTGCTGTTGTTTAAGTAAACTGTGGTTTGGGGAGGGAACAATATTAAAGTGTGCTTAACTTACCACTTTTACCTGGAATCAAATACTGTTATTATTTCTAATATTTTATTTGTTTATTTTTAATCTTCCTGTTATTTTGTAATCTTTTAAAAGTTTTGCTTCATGTATGTTATTAACACCTTAATCTTTTTGAGAATTTTAAAATCCATCATCCTGACATTCTCAAGAACCAATTAGCAATAGAAATTACTCAGTAACATAAAGAATTACATGAGAGAAACAGAATCAACAATAGGCAGCAAGGGCTATACAACAAGTAATCAGGAAAGTTAAGAAAAAGACTGGCTTTAGACCAAGGGAAAGCCTCTCCATACACAGGAGCTGATGCCATGGATTGTGACTTGGAGGAAGCAGAAAAAAAAAATCCATCTTCTGTTAGCAAGTGTCACCCTATGAGATGAGTGTCAAAAGCAGCTGTGGTCTAATGTGCTCTTCTCTATGAGGAGGTAGAAGAAACTCCCAAACCTCTACGGGCTGTCGATTCTCCTGCCCATGTACACTGACTATGAAGTGTGATGAAAGGAACTTGTTACTAGTAACACTTAAAATTACAATGTTTATACATTAATTACTTTAATAAAATTAGCACAAATTCAAAGTTATTTTCATTATAACATGACTTTAACTTTTCTTCTCTATGATATACTTTTTGATGAGGAAATGGATAATATTAGCCAAAATTTCCAGTGTCCTAGGACTAATAGCTTAGGTTACCTATGCTGTCATCCAGTAGTAGGTTGTTATAAATAAATCATTAACACCAGTGACAATTATAAATCATTTTGGTTACATGGAGTTAAGATTTCATAGTATCGTCTATGTTCTTATTGATTCTACCCCAAATAAAATTTAAGAAACCAGAAGGCATTTAAAAAAAATTGTGTGAAAGGGGCCAGCCAGGTGACATAGTGGTTAACTTCGTGTGTTCTGCTTCAGTGGCCTGGGATTAACAGGTTCGGATCCCAGGTGCGGACCTACACACCACTCATCAAACCAAACACTGTGGTGGCGTCCTACATACAAAACGGAGGAGGACTGGCACAGATGTTAGCTCAGGCCCACTGGTCCTTAAGCAAAAAGAGGAAGATTCACTAAAGATGTTATTTCAGGGCCACTCTTCCTCACCAAAAAAAAAAAAGCATAAAGGACTAAGTTTTTTATTTCTTTCAAGATTTTCATGAAAGAACAAAGAAAGGATGATGTTACCAACTTTCCTATTAGTGATGACACAAGAGTCATGATCTCCAAATCAAAGACAAAAATGATTTAAATGAAATTTGAAATCAAGCCATCTATGTTAATGTTAAAACAACAAAATTTAGGGGCTGGCCCCGTGGCCGAGTGGTTAAGTTCGCGCCCTCCACTGCAGGCGGCCCAGTGTTTCGTTGGTTCAAATCCTGGGTGCGGACATGGCACTGCTCATCAAACCATGCTGAGGCAGCGTCCCACATGCCACAACTAGAAGGACCCACAACAAAGAATATACAACTATGTACTGGGCGGCTTTGGGGAGAAAAAGGAAAAAAATAAAATCTTTAAAAAAAAAGTTTATATATTTGACTTCTCGATAGTATGTAGCTGCTTTTTCTTATTAACATTATTTGTGAAGAGGAGGCCTAGAAAAAAACGAAGACTTTAAAAATAAAATTATTTTTTAATAGAATGGCAATATTTACTTACTTTTCCTTGTTAATCTTTAATTTTTAGAAGGCTGATTTCATTGTTCTTACGATAATGAAATGCTTTTACAAAAACTTTGCAATCTCTCTCCAGAAAAAAATTTACTTCTTCACACAATCTTTTGGGTGCCTTAAAAAACCTTCGTAAATTCATGGGTGTTGTTAGGAGACAAAATTGTATTATATTGGAAAGATATGAAAACCTTTGTCCCATGGTAAGAGCAAGAGCTCCAGGAGGATTCTAGCTGGGAAATAAATCTTGGTAAGTGGTAACAATTCTACCAGTGGACCAGCATTAAAGAGAACCACAACCCCAAGGAAATTCTCCGTGCACATGTACAACAAGAGATCTGAAAAAAAACGTTTATGCTAGCAATGCTTATAAGAGCAAAAAGTAGTAATAACCCCAAAGCCCATCAATAATAGAATGGATTAGTAAACTCTAGTATACTGATACAATAAAACCTCACACCAGCGAAATTAACTGAGCTTTCTATTCTCATTTGCCTACAGATAACCACATTCCCTTCTTACAACTGAGGGAGTATAGCACTACTGTGAAAAGTATGGATTCCCGAGCCCAACTCCACCACTACTAACTTTCTGACCTGAACCTCTCCATGCCTCGGTTTCCTGGTCTACAAAAAGCAGGATAATACTTGTACCTACTCAAGAGTTGTTAAGAGAGTAAACATTTAATATTGTTAAGTTACTTAAAAACAGCACCCGACACATGGTAAACACCCTGAAGTGTTAGGTTAATAAACAGACCATAGCCAACTAAGTTTAGTATCTCTTCTACTTGGCAGCCACCTTTCTAACAAATGAGGGCAGCCATCATGTTTTCCCTTAGTTTTTGCCAGACTTGGGTATCATGCATTTCTTTAATTATTTGCTTGAGTAATATACATTCAGGAAATTTTATGTACCTTCATGTGGCTTTTTGTTTTTAATTCTCATTCTTCTTCTAGGGAAATACTGATGCTTAAATTCTAAGATTTTTTGTTTTTGTTTTTTGCTGAGGAAGGTTTGCCCTGAGCTAACATCCACTGCCAATCTTCCTCTTTTTGTATGTGAGCCACTGCCACAGCATGGCCACTGATAGACGACTGGTGTAGGTTCGTGTCCAGCAACTGAACTCAGCCTGCCAAAGCAGAGTGTGCCGAACTTAACCAGCAGGGCTAGCCCAGTTAATTCTAAGTTTTAAAGATAAAATAAAAATTTTTAAAGTACACTAAGAAGCCAATCCATAAGTGCCTTGTTTCTTAATTTCTATTTCTTATCTCACTTTTCAGAAAAGGCAGATAACCTTAAAACCAAAATTGTGTTTAACTGCCTGCATATTAACTACTAAATCTAAAACATTAATAACTCTTAGATCCACCATTACATTTACATTAAAGAGATAAACACTGAAAAGTCTGCACTAGTGGATTTCAATACTACTAATTCTGGATGTAGTATAAACACATCTATTTTGGAGACAAATTATTCTCAAAAGAATGCTCCTAATATTTTTATGCTCTACTCTAAGCTCCACACCTGCAAACATCTACCTAATCATTAAGGAGTTCCAAACTAAACTCCTCCATCTTCCTTGACTCTTCCCTATCTCCCCCAAATGGCACCTTCATATCCACCCAGTTGCTGCTACCAGAAACGCAGATATCACCCTTGAAATTTTTTCTACTCTCATATCCTATATATTCAATAATTAAGCCCCAACTAATGTGTTTCAAAAATAAATCATCAATCCACATACATACAAATCCGATATTCCATTCCTGCTTACACCTCTTCCATGAGGTTTTATCTTATTTATAATAAAATCCAAAACTCATGACACAGCCACTCTCCCCACAACACACTAGGCTTTAGCCACAGTTCTTTCCTCAGTTCCTCCCTACTCCCAATCTTTTTTCCCCACTTCAAGGCCTTCACTACAATATTTTCTCTACCGTGAATAATTCCTCCTATCTTCCTCACCTGCCCAATTCCTATTCATTGTTCAAGCTTCAGCTAAAATTCTACTTCTCTCACCCTGGTTATCTAAATCAGCTCTCCATTACGCTTTCTACTTTTGCTTCTTAGAATTTTTCACAATTTTTATTTACATATTTGTTTGTGTGATTATGTGCTTACTGCCTATCTCCCTCACTAGATTGTAACCTCCCAGATGGATATTCTTTTAACTGGCACAGAGTAGGTATACAACATTTTAAAAGGTTAATTTGTGGAATTAGTGAACCTGTTCTATTTCAACAATGGTAATGCAGTTCAAAGCTCAAAGAGATTGTGGATCATTGGACTGGTCAAAGGACATTACAAATCGTTCTAAAGAAATCCAAGAACAGTATCAATGGCATGGGGGGGCATACTATTATTAATATAAGGGAGTAGGCACAGATTTGGAGGTGAGAACACAGGGAGGAAAGAAAGCTGAAAGTAGTAAAACTGCTAGATTAGTCTCTACCAACTGGAGAAAGCCCATTTCTGTGGCATCATTCTGCAATATAATTTCTCTCTCTGTTTTTGTCACAAGGCAAGAGAAAACACCAGGGTGTTGGAGAGAGTCCACATTCAAAGAGCTAAAAATGAAATGTAACACCTAAACTATAAGCATTTAGTTCCTTCCTAAAGAGCAACTCAACTAAATCGGAAGGCAGCTGTTGAGGACTAGCAGCACTAAGCTGTTCTAAATCTCCAAAACACCACACTGGGATGCTCAGATAGGATTTTAATTCCCAATACAGGTTTTATACGTGTTAGAAGATGACATTTTACCAAGGCCTAAAACAAAGCAAAGGTTAGATCACTTCAGGTAACAGTTAAAGTTACCAGATGGGTGTTTGTAACATTTCTACATGCAGCATCTACCTACTCCACACACTGTCAACTGATAAATACAGTCTTACTCCTTCTTCGTATCTCTCAAGGGTAGCAAAAAATAGACACTCACTAAAGTTAACTGATAATATTATTTGCATCTAGATATTTCTACTTCTTTTTATGATATTTCTAAATTACATATTATCTTTTAAAATAGAGACGTGACCAGCAAAAGTGCTTAGAGGTCTTAATAAGTAATCCTACTTTTTGGAATACAAAGTTATAATCATGTAATGAGGTGTGCTAATCTATGGTTACCTTTAACTATCACTTTCCACATAGTGATATGCACAGTATACAGCGTTGGGGGGTGGATGGGACGGGGAGTGAATGATAACCAGAGCCTTATGACTTCAAAAAACAGGTAATAAACCATAGTACAGTATTTTAAAGTCAAATTATAAAACGTTTTATTTCTTTTACTCAGTGTACATCATTTCTTTTGTAATGGGCAGAGTCATTCAGTCCTGAAATATTTAAGAGCCCAATATGTCGTAAGCACTATACCAGCTGCCAGGGTACAGCAGTGAACAAGAGTATGAAGCGCCTACTCTTTGAAGCTCACATTCAACCAGAATGGAAAGATCAGTAAAGAAAATTGGATACTTTGAGGTAGAGAGTTACTAGGGGAGCTACCTTAGATGGAGTGATTAAGGAGAGTTTATATGTATGGGTAACATCTGAGATGAGACCACATATAATAAAAAGAATCCCAAAATTATTTCAGAAATGAATGATTTCATAGTATTTATGCAATAAGAACTCAGCAGAAAGAACCTCTTATCCTCTTTCACTAATCTTGAACTTCTCATTACCCATAGGATGACTATACTTGTAAATCCAGGCAACACTAAAAATTTAGTGGGGCAAAAAGAAAATATTCATCACATCATTCAAAGTCCTTACCAGATACACTGTTATCGCTAGAAATCATACTACCATTTTCCCAGTTCTCTAGGTTCTTAGAACTGTTCAAGTCAGCTCTCCTTCTTGCATTTCCTATATTCAATCTATTAAGAACTCCTGATAATTCTTTCTCCTCCATTTCTATCAAACCAGCATTTTGTTCAGTTTTTCAGAATTATCATTATACTCTATACTGTCACCAATCCAAGTCTGAGGCACCTTAGCAGCCATCTCTACCCTCTATCCTGGGTCTGCTTACACAATGCATCCTGCTAAATAATTCTCCACATCCCCATGTTCACAATGTCACACCCCCAGTCACCATCAACAGTGCTGTCGCGTAGTGTCATAAGAACTCACACTCCTGTTACCTAGCATTCAAGGTCTCCTATTATCATAGCCTCTAATAACAGAGCTTAAAAATACACAAGACAGGGGCTGGCCCTGTGGCCAAGTGGTTAAGTTCGCGCCCTCTGCTGCAGGTGGCCCAGTGTTTTGTTGGTTCGAATCCTGGGTGCGGACATGGCACTGCTCATCGAACCACGCTGAGGCAGCGTCCCACATGCCACAACTAGAAGGACCCACAACTAAGAATATACAACTATGTACTGGGGGGCTTTAAGGAGAAAAAGGAAAAAAATAAAATCTTTAAAAAAAAATACACAAGACATAGTGACTGAATTAAATGGAGAAAAACAAATACACATTATAATTAAGGATTTTAACACCCCTCTCTCTGAAAATGATAGAAGCAGATCCCTCTAAAAAAACAAAATCAATAAAGACTTAGAAAATTCGAACAGTACTATCAACCACCTTGACCTGACATTTTTAGAACACTACTGTACTGTAGCCCAAAAACTACAGAATAAATATTCTTTCCAACTGCATGTGGTACTTTCACCAAGAGAGACTATCTGTTAAGTCAAAATAAATTTAAAAGGATTAAACACATCAGAATGTTATTTGAACACAACTGAAATAAATTAAAAATCAGTAAAAATAGGATATTTAGGAAGACTTCCCACCCAAATGCTTAAAATTATACTTCTAAATAATCCAAAAGCAAAAACTTTTTAAAAATAAAAAAGAAATGTGAAAATATTTCAAATGGAATGACAATTAAAAAATACATCATACAAGAATTTGTAGAATATAGCAAAAGCTGTGTTTATAAGGGAGGGAATTTTGTAGGTTTAAAAAAATGCTTAAATTAGGGGGAGAAAAAGGTTCTTTAAAGTTCTACCTTAAGAAGCTAGGGAAAAAAAAAAAGTAAAGTAAACCTAAAAAAAAAAAAAAGAACAGAAATCAATGAAAAGGGAAAAAAAGAGAGGAAAAAAATTAACAAAGCAAAAGTTAGTTCCTTGAGAAGATCAAAAAAATTGATAAATCCCCAGTTAGACAGCCATAACACAGCCTCACTTTTCCTTCAACTTTGTCTGAAATCACCACGCCAGGCATCTTCCAGACTTGAGCCACAAATGGTTCTCATCCTCAGTGCCGACCTCCTGATCTTCAGCAAACTATGGTTCCTGGGCCAAATAGGGTGCCCTGCCTATTTTTGTATGGCCTGTGAGCCAAGAAGGGTTACTACATTTTTAAATGGTTGAAAAAAATCAAAAGAAGAATACTAGTTCATAACACAAGAAAACTACATGAAATTCAAAACAAAATTTTGTTGTAATAAAGTCACACTCATTTGTTTACTTATTGCAATAAATGCTTTTGTACTGCACTGGCTGAGTTGAGTGGTTTCTGTATTACCAGCAATGCCTAAAATATTTACTATCTGGTCCATCACAGAAAAAATTTGCCAAGCCCTGCTCTTTACATATTCCTCCTCCTCCTCCTCCTTCTTCTCTTTTCTTCTCTTCTCTGTCAATTCATGCATCCACCCCAAGAATCAGCTCAAAATCCACTTATGAGATTTTACATCCTTGAAAAACACTCTGTTCAAAGTCCTCTATATAGTTTTGTAAAGTGCTAAACACTTTTTATGCTGTGTATGTTGGTTTCCTCATTTAGCAGTGAGTTTCCTAAGAAAGACTGTACCTACTAACCATCAACAAAACTCCAAGTAAATAAGCGAGGGCTAAGGAAGCTATCCCAGCCTCCTCTCCCCTGAAGTAAAGACCAAAGCAGGAGGGGAGGGAAGGGAGAGGAGCACGGATCAACTGGGAATTGAATACGCATCCATTCGTAGCTCTTTTATTTTTTATTAAAGAGAAATACAGAAATTTAACCTGTCTGCTGTCTTAAAATAAAGGTTTATTTTATCTGATTACAGAAGAACTACAGGTATATCTCGTTTTATTGTGCTTCACTTTATCGTGCTTCACAGATATCGCGTTTTTTATAAATTGAAAATTTGTGGCAACCTTGAGCCGAAGAAGTCTATTGGTGCCATTTTTCCAACAGGATTTTCCAACTTCCTGTCTCTGTGTTGCATTTTGGTAATTCTCACATTTCAAACTTTTTTGTTATTATCATATTTGTTATGAGGATCTGTGATCAGTGATCTTTGATGTTACTATTGTAATTGTTTTGGGGCACCACAAACTGTGCCCATGTAAGATGGCGAAATTAATCGATAAATGTGTGTGTTCTGACTGCTGCACCAACCAGCCATCTCCTGTCTCTCTCCCTCTCCTCAGGCTTCTCTATACCCTGATGCACAACAACACTGAAATTAGGCCAATTAACAATCGGCAATGGCTTCTAAGTGTCCAAGTGAAAGAAGAGCTGTACGTCTCTCACTGTAAACTGAAAGCTAGAAATGATTAAGCTTAGTGAGGAAGGCACGTCGAAGGCTGAGATAGGCCAAAGGCTAAGCCTCTTGCACTAAACATCTAGTCAAGTTGTGAATGCAAAGGAAAAGTTCTTGAAGGAAATTAAAAGTGCTACTCCAGGGAACACACGAATGATAAGAAAGCGAAACAGCCTTATTGCTAATATGGAGAAAGTTTTAGTGGTCTGCATAGAAGATCCAACAAGCCACAATGCTCCCTTAAGACAAAGCCGAATCCAGAGCAAGACCCTAACTCTCTTCAATTCTATGAAGTCTGAGAGAGGTGAGGAAGCTGCAGAAGGAAAGTCTGAAGCCAGCAGAGGTCGGTTCATTAGGTTTAAGGAAAGAAGCCATCTCCATGACATAAAAGTGCAAGGTGAGGGAGCAAGCGGTGATTGTAGAAGCTGCAGCAAGTTATCCAGAAGATCCAGCTGAGATAACGAACGAAGGCGGCTGCACTAAACAACAGATTATCAATGTGGACAAAACAGCCTTATAATGGAAGATGATGCCATCTAGGACTTTCATAGCTGGAGAGAAGTCAATGCCTGGCTTCAAAGCTTCAAAGGACAGGCTGACTCTCCTGTTAAAGGCTAATGCAGCTGGTGACTTTAAGTTGAAGCAAATGCTCATTTACCATTCTGAAAAGACTAAGGCTCTTAAAAATTACACTAAATCTTCTCTGCCTATGCTCTATAAACGGAACAACAAAGCCTGGATGACAGCACATCTGCTTACAACATGGTTTCCTGAATATTTTAATCCCACTGTTGAGAACTGCTGCTCAGAAAAAAGATTCCTTTCAAAATATTACTGCTCATTGACAATGCACCTGGTCATCCAAGAGCTCTGATGGAGATGGACAATGAGATTCATGTTGTTTTCATGCCTGCTAACACAACGTCCATTCTGCAGCCCACGGATCAAGGAGTAATTCTGACTTTCAAGTCTTAATGTTTAAGAAATACATTTTGTAAGGCTACAGCTGCCATAGATAGGGACTCCTCTGTCGGATCTGGGCAAAGAAAATTGAAAACCTTCTGGAAAGGATTCACCATTCTAGATGCTATTAAGAACATTCACAATTCACAGGAAGAGGTCAAAATATCAACATTAACAGGTAAGAAGTTGATTCCAACCCTCATGGATGACTCTGAGGGGTTCAAGACTTCAGTTGAGGAAGTCACTGCAAATGTGGTGGAAACAGTAGGGGAACTAGAATTAGAAGTGGAACCTGAAGATGTGACTGAATTGCTGCAATCTCATGATAAAACTTGAATAGATGAGGAGTTGTTTCTCATGGATGAGCAAAGAAAGTGGTATCTTGAGATGAAATCTACTCCTGGTGAAGATGCTGTGAAGACTGTTAAAATGAAAACAAAGGATTTAGAATATTACATAAACTTAGTTGATAGAGCAGTGGCAGGGTTTGAGAGGATTGACACCAACTTTGAAAGAAGTTCTACTGTGGGTAAAATGCTATCAGACAGCGTTGCATGCTACAGAGAATCATGAGTCAACTGATGCAGTAAACTTCATTGTCTTATTTTAAGAAATTGCTACAGCCATCCAACCTTCAGTAACCACCATCCTGAACATCGAGGCAAGACCCTACACCCGCAAAAAGATTAAGACCCGCTGAAGGCTCAGACGACAGTTAGCATTTTTTTAGCAATAAAGTATTTTTATATTAAGGTATGTACATTGTTTTTTTCTTAGACATAATGCTATTGCAACTTAATAGACTATAGTACAGTGTAAACATTACTTTTAGATGTACAGGGAAACCAAAACATTCATGTGACTCACTTTATTGCAATATTTACTTTATTGTGGTAGTCTGAAACTGAACCCACAGTATCTCTGAGGTATGCCTGTACTTGCTTTATGATCAAGTATAGGAAATAAAAATTTATTTAATTAGCAACTAAATTTTTCCTAAAATTAATATTATATCACAGTCCAGTCTTTCCCCTAAATCAGCAGTTCTCAAATTTTTTGGTTTAAGGATGTCTTTACATTTTTAAAAATTATTGAAGACTCCAAAGAGGTTTAATGTCTATGGGTTATCAATATTTACTGTGCTATAAATTAAAACAAATTTTTGGAATATTTAACAACCCATTTTTCTTTCTTTACTGCAAATATATAGCACTGAAGAAGACAAAAACTTCACATATAGTTGGGTACCGTTGCCTTGATTTATGGTAAGTTACCATCTTTACCTTCCATTAATTTTGCACTCTCATTGCAAATGTCTACACATTAGAAAAGGCAAACATCTTAGCATTATTAAGAGAACAATTTGGATGTTGTGGACCCCATGAAAAGGTCTTGGGTACCCTGTTATGGATTTAATTTTGTCCCCCCAAAATTCATATGTTGATGCCTTAACCCCCAATGTGACTGTATTTGGAGATACGGCTTTTAAGGAGATAATTAAAGACAAAGGAGGTCATAAGTATGGGGCCTCAATCTGACATGATTAGTGTCCTTATGAGAAGAGGAAGAGACACCAGAGCACACTCACAGAGGAAAGGTCATGCAAAGACATCAAAAAGGTGGTCTTTTGCAAGCCAGGAAGAAAGGTTTCCCCAGAAGCCAACCCTACCAGCACATTGATATTGGACTTCCAGTGCCCAGAACACTGAGAAAATAAATTTCTGTTGTTTAAGCCACCAAGTCTTGGTATTCTGTCACAGCAGCATGAGTAGACTAATGCATATCCCCAGGAGCCTGCAGACCACATTTTAAGAATTTCTGCTCTAGATACATATTTGTTATTATCTCTTTCTTTGCTCTTAAGGAAAAGGGGAAAGATCTTTTCAAAAAAAAAAGACAGAGACCTGGAGCCTAGAAAAGGAAAATAAGATGACATCCAGGAACACCGAAGAACAGAAATTTCCAATGAAAACAGAAAAAGTAAGAAAGTTCAACAGACAATCCATAGAAGCTGGGCTCTCCCACCAACCTATACCTAGATTTCCCAAGGCCTATGCTACTGAGACACCGCTATAAGTTTAAGCCTCTCAAATCCTTACTATATCACTTTCCTGAATTGTCACCTCTAATTCCTTTTAACGCTTTGAATTCTTTTCTTTTTTTGAGGAAGATTAGCCTTGAGCTAACATCTTAACATCTGCTGCCAATCCTCCTCTTTTTGCTGAGGAAGACTAGCCCTGAGCTAACATCCATGCCCATCTTCCTCTACTTTATATGTGGTATGCCTACCACAGCATGATTTGCCTAGTGGTGCCATGTCTGCACCCGGGATCCAAACCAGTGAACCCCGGGCCGCTGAAGCACAACGGGCGAACTTCACTGCTGCACCACCAGCCCAGCCCCTAACTCTCTGAATTCTTATCATTTGTTTGACCTTATAGAATCTGGCTAGGAAGATTTGAGGTGAACCTTCTGCCAATCCTAAAGTCAATATTCTCTTGGAGCTTTCAGATGCAACGTAAGAAGCTATACTCTACTGACTGTCCTCAGCTTCTTCTCAGTATCCTTCCAATGTCCGGTAAATGTGGACATACCTATAGCTCAGTCTTTAGCCCTCTTTTCTTCAGTGCCCCTGTAAACACTCATGAACATAAACACATGTACACACACGTTCAAGCATACATGAACACATACATGCACATGCACATCCTCTCTTCCCTTGGAGAAGTACCAGTGTTCTTCTACATTCAGTTTAATTTAAAAATCTAACGAGTATTTTATATATGACACCTCAATAAATCCAATCTACTAGGATAAAGACATGGGCAGAAAGCTAGTTATAAATTTAAGCCAGAAACCATAAAAAAAAGTAATAATTTTGACCATAAAACAATGAAAAATTCCTAACAATGAAAGCAATCTCATAATCTCACAAATGACCAAGTTAATATCCCCAGAAAAATAAGCAAAGAACAAAAACAAGTAATGTTCATAAAATGATATGCAATTAGACAATAAGAATGAAAATATATCAGGGCTGGCCCAGTGGCATAGTGTTTAAGTTCACGTACTCCACTTCAGCAGCCCAGGGTTCACAGGTTCAGATCCTAGACGTGGACCCACACACTGCTCATGAAGTCATGCTGTGGCTGCATCCTACACAAAACAGAGGAAGATTGGCACAGATGTTAGCTCAACAAGAATCTTCCTCAAGCAAAAAGAGGAAGATTGGCAACAGATGTTAGCTCAGGGCGAATCTTTCTCACACACACACAAAAGAAAATATATTCAATCTAATTAATAATTGTTTGAATTAAATTAAAATTAAGGCAAAGTAATTTCTCATCTATCAGACTGGTAAAAGATTAAAAAGACTGACAAAATCCAGTACTGGTAAGAGTCTAGGGAAATATGCAACATCCCACATCATTGTTAGGAATGTAAATTGGTACTGCCTGTCTGTAGTTACAAAAATAATCAAAATGTACATAAAAAACAATCCACCTTTTAAGAACGTGTCCTCACCATATAATCAAAAGAGAATTGGGGCCGGCCCCGTGGAGTAGTGGTTAAATTCGGTGTGCTTCACTTTGGCAGCCCGGGTCCATGGGTTCAGATCCCAGGTTCAGATGAGACCTACACCACTCATCAGCCATGCTGTGGCAGCAACCCACATATAAAGTGGAGGAAGACTGGCACAGATGTTAGCTCAGGGCGAATCTTCCTCAAAAACAACAACAAAAATGCATTAAGTGTAGGGCAGCAGTTCTCAACTGGACCTATAGTATCCTCCAAGGAACACTTAGCAAAGTTTGGAGACATTTTTGGTTGTCACAACTCAGGGTGAGGAGTGCTACTGGTATCTAGTGGGTAGAGGCCAGAGATGCTCCTGAACATCCTGTAATGGACACAACAGCCCTCACAACAAAGAATTATCTGACCCAAAATGGCAATAGTGCTGAGGCTGAGAAACTCTGGTAGAGGAGGATCAGGAGCTTTTACCATTGCAGATACCCTTGCTTCTCCCAAGAAGAGAAAAAAATTCTTATTCAGGTCAAATTCTAGCATATTGATGGTTATGCAACTGGCAGATGGGGACAATGTACACTAAAAGGTCAAACTGCTATATGGTTCGCCCTCTCCCACATGCATCATGCATTTTGCTAGACAGTTAAGTTGATTTAGCCTGACTTCCTAGGAGTGGCTGAGCATTTCCTCTCACATAGTTGAGCTCATACAGCTCAAAACACATGGGGACTAGAGGTATCACTAGTACTACCATGCACCCATCATGCTGTGAACAGAACTTGGCAGTCAGCTAACAGAGTAAGGTCAAACATTAGATTTGGGGAAATGAGACAAAGGTGTCTACCAATTCCTAACACAGCCTCGTAGGATACAGGAATACAGAGATCAACAACAAACTGGACCTATGGGGAATACAAATTCATGAGCTCTGCTTAGAAAGTTGCCTGAACACACACACGAAAAAGGAGATCTGAATCTACATACAGTATCCATGTTCAGTTAAACACTGGGGTGCTGTGGTTAAAGTGTTCAAAGGAAAAACAGAGAAATAAAGAATTTTAAATACACAAGACAGATATTAAGGGGACAAAGGAAACCTTAGGAAGGATGAGAACTGAAGAGTATTATTGCAATTTTCTAAATGTTTCAAGAAGACAAGAGTTTTTCAAATGTCATATTCAAATTTCAAGGGGTCAGATAGATAAGTAAACCCTCCTTGCCTCCAAAATTATGGGAATCACAGTAACAATTCTTTCCACTTCCCGGTGAAAGTGGAGTAGGTAAAAGAGATAGAGGCTGGCATACTGCAAAGAAAGGGTAAGGAAAAATTCAAACTTACTTAACTAGATGAAAGACGGTATCATGAATCCAAAGTAGAATTGCTTTTCAAATATCCTGTTATTGTCTCTTACCACTAACCTAGAAAGGCATTTTCCCTAATTAGCCTAAATTTCATCACATACACTTAACTCTTATACAGATATGTCTGGAAAGGTCTTACATAAACCAAATTTTATAAATTAAACTTCATTCTTTATATGTAAAACTAAAATATTCCATCAATGGAATCCTAGTGTGAATCATTCTTTTAAAAATTGATCCCATCTTAACAAATCTTTTGTATAAAATCAAATTTTTATATATGAGACAAATGAATATATAAAACACTTTAAAAACACAGAAAAATAAGAATTAAATTTGCCCATATGGTTTCCCATATTTCCAGATAGATTCATAATATTGAACAATAACTTGATGATGACATTTATTGTATCTGCTAAACAAATCAAGTTATATAAAATTTGGCAATAGCCATGAAAATAGAAATAACACCAGTTTACTATAGCAAGATGAACTGAGTCTCCCCAAAGACATGCTTTTCTTACTCTTAGTTTAGGCTAACTTTCATCTTGCTGGGAAGGAATTTAAAGAATTTTATAGAAAGGATAAGAATTTTACCTGGAAAAATTGTAAAGAATTTGGAGAGCAGATATAAGGAAGAAACACTGAGGAGTCTGAAGAGGCTGAGAGGGCAGGTTGTTTGGGGAAGAGAAGGTCAAGAAGACATAGAGATGTGGCAGCTTAATGAGGAACAGGAAATTCTGACAGTGAGCAAAGATATTTAAAGGCAATTTATAGGAAGTAAGTCTTGCTGATGATACAGAATGTAAACTACTCCTTTCATCCCAACAAAATCTTTAGGAATAGTCTACGTTATTAATGACTAAAAATATAACTTTGGCATTATATTTTTTTGCCTGTTTTCTTATATCCAAGAAGTCTTGAAGAGAGCTTCAAGGACAGAGAATGGTAGTCTAAGGACCATGGCCAATTTGTTCCCCCCCCACACACACACAATAATTACATCATGTAAATATACAGGTAGTTAAATTACAGAATATTCTACTTCTTATTGAAAAACAACATATGTCTTCAAGTCAACTAACCAGTTAGCAAATTGGTTAATACAAGGTTATAATGAAGCCAAGGTTTATGGGTCTGGATCCCTTTGATCCATTAATTGTTCTATTCTGAGTTCACAGGCCACATGCCTAATCTTTGGTAAACTGCCTTTCAAATGAGAGTAGCTGGATGGCCAGTTAA
The DNA here is from genome assembly GCF_041296265.1 of Equus caballus. NCBI lineage: Eukaryota > Metazoa > Chordata > Mammalia > Perissodactyla > Equidae > Equus > Equus caballus. The sequence continues at coordinate 86,918,642 of NC_091698.1, forward strand.
GGGTGGACAAGAGAACATGAATACGTGAAAGAAAAGTCATCACTACTACTATTGGCAAAACTTAAAGTATACTGATTCTGAATCTAAGACCTTATTAGTTTGTGGGAAAAGGTCAAAGAACCTTCAACAGTTTGGAAAATTATTCTAATTTCACTCTCACGTACGTTTTTTCAAGAAAGTTCACTATGTAATTTTAGGTCTAAAACAAACCCAAGTGAATACTTTCCAAGAATAAATTAAGGACTACACTCATAAAAGAATTACTACTTAAGATCTAATTATCTCATTTTAATGATGCTTGAATTAAAACAAACGATTTAACAGAGCATGCATCTGTGAAAGGTCCTGTTAACTGCTGACTATAGAAGAAGAGTTAAAAAGTAAAACACATATACACATTTTGTTTAAATTCCTCTCATGTTTAAATCTAACAAAGGCAATAATGGTAACATAAGTAGTAAGTAACATCAAATTCTTAATCATAATTGAAAAGACAGTACAAAACATCTACTTTTTCCTATTTAACCATCTGGAACATGTTACAAACTCCCTGAAAGCAAGAAAAATCTGCAAGTATAATTACACTCTGGGACTATCAGCATGACATGCTTCAATAAATACTCCTAATAGGATCTGTTGATATAATAATTGGCACTAAAACTGATGAATTTTCATTACTTGGCTATTTGTTCTTACTGATTAAATACTCAAGAAAACCAATAAATCGTCCCTTGAATAAAAACAAATAAACCAAAAGACATCCAGCAAGGGCAAAGTGTAACAGGTTACAGACGTAGAACAAAAGGGACAAGCAAAGAGCAAAGAATTTGCAAATGCCTGAGTTCGATTCATATTTTCTCTCCCACCTTCTCCCTTTCTTCCTCTCTTTCCTCGTCCGCCAAATCTGGCATAACTATCTGTGCTCTGGTCAAAAGTGACTTGGTTAGGGTTAGGAGAAAATGTTATATTAAGTCTTGAGTTGGCTAAATTCCAATCGACTGAAAGTCTTAAGATCAAATCCTAACAAGGGAAAACATTCAAAATTTACTCTTGATGGTTTTGGAAATTTAACATTTAGCTGAACATTAAGCAAGCGAAGAACCCAACCAGCTAAGATTTTTAAGAAGACAGCTCTGGCAGCTGAGCAATGGAGGCAAGAGGGTTGCTGTTGATGGTCTAATTCTGATATAATGAGACAGTTATTGGTGGTTTTTATTTTATCCTTTTGTTTACCTGTATTTTCTAGACTTGTACAGTAAACATGAATTACTTTTGTATTCACACATGTAGACAATTTGGCCTCTTTTTCACCCCTAGCTCTTGTTGATTTAGTCCTGTAAAGAAATAATTCACATATCTATGCCTTATAAATTTAGCCCCACCCTCAACCCATGTTTGGAGCTCTTCACTGCCCATGGTCCTGTCCCCACGCTGCAGCTTTTCCCTACCCATGGGTCCTGTCCCCATGCTGCAGCTCTGCACCATCCATGGGTCCCTGTCGCCATGCTAAAGCTCTTCACCACCCATGGGTCCTGAGCCCATGCTACTCCATGCTATTCTCTGAATAAAGGAGCACTATTACCAGACCTTGAGAGTCCAAGAAATCTTTCTTTCAACTCCTCGGCTCACTGAGCCTGCATCACCATTATAAAGGTGGGTTTTTTTAGAGGATGGAGGTGTGAGGAGGAAGCCTAAAACTGTTTTTCTACCTTGAAGGTTTTGGCTAGTCCTAGTATACTAAGATTTATTATCACAGTAAATGTGTTCACAATTTCAACCTCATTTTACAAACTTTCGTAAGTATCTTTTTCAGAATTAATTTTTACAAACTTGATTTCATTTTTCCCTTCCTCTTTCTACCCTCTGCTTAATCCTCAGGGGTTAAGAGCTTTAGTCCACCAACAACTGGTTTCCAATGTTTCCAAAAACCCACACCAATTGCTCCACTTTCCCCAGCTCTAATCAGAGACTGCTCTTGCAAAAAAAAGAATACTTAACAGTGGGCCTCACATGGATACACAAATTGAGTTGTAGAATATCAAAGTATACTCTTACATCAAGTCACATTCATCTGGCTGCCAGAAGAACATGCAGAGATACTGCTTGCCTGGGGGTATTTTTAAAGACCAACCTTCATTCATTATTCCTATAATTCTTCATCAGTTTATCCATTACAATTGCCTATTTCAACATCCTCTTCTTTCTTCTAGACCCACATTCCTCCCCTTCCAAGGAATTCTTTATTCACTCTCCTTTTCTTATCCCAGTTTTGCCAAAGGAGTGGTCTTTCCCTTGCATATTTTTAGTGTGTTATTTTTTGGGGAAGGGGCACTAGAAGAAGATGGAGAGAAATCTCAACTCCTAGACACAGAATTTTGTTGATCAATATAAAATCCATACCAGAGCAATGTACTATACCAAATTATACCAAATTAAAACCATGAACTGTAAATGAGCCACTCAAACAAATAATTTTCATCATATGTGAATAATGGTGATGAGAGAAAGGGAAATGTGCAAACAGTACATAGTGATACTCACTCCAACTGACAAATCATCATTTCCACCCTCTGAAGATCACTGTTCCTTTGTTTCTCTCCCTCTCTCTTCCCCAGAAGTATAACATAATGTGACAATAGTAATAAGTAACAAGCATGTAGGCCATGTGTATATAAGACCTCAGAAAAGTGTTATCTGATAAAAATTTCAATGTTATATATAAATAGTGCCATTTTTATTTTACTTTTAAAAATCCTCTGCTTTAGTAAAGCCTAAACCTAAAAAGTAGGCTATTAATATTTCAACACTGACCTGATAAAAGCATACTTTCCTAGTATTCCTCATATTTTCATTTATGTTGGGGACACCTATTTCATTAATAAATGTGATACCTTTGTAGCAATGATAAATTCCTACCAGCCTTCACTTTGCCTCTGATCTAGACTTACTACTCTAATCCCTCACATCCTCCTCATCCTCCCACTGGGAAGCCATTCCGCATCTGCTTTGCTTTAAGTAACCCTCCTATGTGTCCCCCAGCACCCTATGTTTACCCCATTGTAGCATATAGCATGGTATTTATCCATACATCTGTCTGGATCCCCCCAAGTGGACTGTAAGCTCCTTGAGAGAAGGAAGACTATGTTTTACTCACTCCTGTATCTCCAGAGCCTGAGACAGTGCTTGGCACCAAGTTTATTCTCAATACAGACAGTCAGCATGGCCCCCACCAGCACCATCAAGTGCTCTATCAGCATCATCCAAGGCTAAGGTTTACTAAAATCTCCTGTATGGCAGTCAACATAATTTTTCTTAGGGCACACCTTGAATTCTTATACTGACCATCCTGTGTGTGTCAAGCAATATGTTACAGGTTCTATTTAATTTTATTTCTTCCAAGTCTTTATGAAATAAAAATAATTATCCTCCTGTACCAATGACCAAATAAGAGCTCAGAAAAGATAAATTACTTTCTTACAGCTACACAATAAGCAACTGAGGAAACATTCAAGCCTGTCTGTCTCACTGTGACTGGAGGCTGTTTCTATTATACTATATTCTGCTTCCCCAATACCTATACTGAACCAAAATGAATACCTAATAATTCAAATATATTTTTCTTGCCATACTCTGCAATGCTAGATCCCCTCTAGGAATCAACAAAACGCTTGCAAAGTATCTGGAAGACTGTAAAGATGGTGAGTTAAGCTTACATGCTCTGGAATTTGACTGACTATCTGGATTCAAATATCAATTGTGCTACCTACTAGCTGTGTAATCTTGGATAATTTATTTTTCTGTGCTTAAATTTGCTCATTAATAAAATGGAGACGATTGTTATAGCATTGTTGTGAGGAATAAATGAGAATATATGTGAAAGATTTAGAATAGAGCATAGCACACAACAATAATAGTAATAGATAGGATTATTGCATGCCCTCTATGTATGTTACCTTATCTTCAACAAACTTAGCTATTAATATTTAATTATTTAAGTTTAAACCAAGAAGCTGTTAATCTTTTCTATGTCTGTGGTTCTCAAACCTTACAAGCGTTAGAATTATCTAAGAAGCTTTTAAAAATACCCACAGGCCCTGCATCCTGGAGATTTTAATCTGTGGGTCTAGGTTTGGCTCCAGAAACTATTCTTTTGAAAAATTTCCAAGAGGATTTCCACTAGCTGAAATAGGCTAGACTAGAGATGTTAAAACACTTCTGCTACCTAGCATCTAAAACTGCTCAATAAAATATAAATCCTACCTTTTCAATGTTGGGTATCCAATAAAGAATGCAAGAGGAAGCCACTAACATCAAGAATGAAAACAAATCAAGAGAACAGATAGAAAAGCAAACAGTGAAGCTGCCAGTTACTTCAGGGGGCATATTTGGATCCTGGTAACCCAGGGGTGGGGAGGTCCAAGGAAGAAGGCTCAGGCCTCCTAAAGTCAGATCAGAGACCATCAGACAAAGGTCTAGGCCCAAGAAAGACAATAACCCAGGAAAAGGATGAATTTGAACATTAAAAACATCTCAAAGGTGAGGCCAGCCTGGTGGCGCAGTGGTTAAGTTCACAGCTTCCACTTCAGCGGCCCGGGATTCGCTGGTTTGGATCCCGGGTGCAGACATGGCACTGCTTGGCAAAAGCCATGCTGTGGTAGGTGTCCCACATATAAAGTAGAGGAAGATGGGCACGGATGTTAGTTCAGGGCCGGTCTTCCTTGGCAAAAAGAGGAGGATTGGCAGTAGTTAGCTCAGGGCTAATCTTCCTCAAAAAAAAAAAAAAAAACACCTAAAAAAAACTTTTAAAACTAAGAATTAATAATGAGAACACTACATTTCAAAACTGTAAAATGCAGTGAAAGCAATACTCAGAGAAGAATGTACTCTCATAAATGCTTTTATTTAGGAAAGAAGAATGCCTGACAATTAATGAGCTAAATGTCTAACTAAAAAGTTATTTAAAAAAATAATCTCAGCTAAAAAAAAGGTAAAAAGAAAGAGATAAATATAAAAGCATAAATTAATGAAATAGAAAACAAACACAAGAAAGAGAATGATAAAACCAAAACTTCGTTCTTTGAAATGAGCACTAAAATACCCCTAATGAAGTCAAGAAAAAAAAAGATACAAATTAATTATTAGAGATGAAAAGGAGAACGTAACTATAAATAAAGCAAAGAGCAAACAAACAAGAGGATATTATAAAAAACTTTTACTAATAGATTTGAAAGCTTAAATGATACGGGTAAATTCTTAAAAGATGTAACTCATTAAAACTAACCTAGGATAGGGGCCGCCCCGTGGCCAAGCGGTTAAGTTAGTGTGCTCCGCTGTGGTGGCCCAGGGTTTCGCCGGTTCAGATCCTGGGCGCAGACATGGCAACGCACATCAAGCCACGTTGAGGCAGCATCCCACATGCCACAACTAGAAGGACCCACAACTAAAAATACACAACTATGCATCGGGGGGCTTTGGGGAGAAAAAGGAAAAATAAAATCTTTAAAACTAACCTAGGATATACTGATGTAAACATATGATTGAATAAATAAATAAATGGGGAAGAAAACACAAATCTTTCTTACAGAAGAATTACAAAAAATATATGGAGCTATTCCTCCCTCCAGGAGGTACAGCTTAATTTCTGGACTTAGTGGTCTAGTGGTTAAGATCTCGTGCTCTCACCACTATGGCTGGGGGTTCACTTCCTGGTAAGAGAACCACACCACTCATCTGTTAGTTGTCCTATTATGGTGGCTGCATGTTGCTGTGATGCTAAAAGGTATGCCACCAGTATTTTGAATAGCAGCAGGGTCATTCAGCACCATCATCCATGGTGGACAGGTTTCAGTGGAGCTTCAGGACTAAGACAAACTAGGAAGGAGGACCTGGCCTCCACTTCTGAAAAGATTGGCCATGAAAACCCTAACAGGAGCAGAGCAATAATTAAGTAGAGAAAGAGAAGAATAATGACTTCACAGTGGAGAAACCTGGCAACACGACCTTAACCATGTGATGAAAGTTAATTTATCATCATCACCAGTGTGTGGATATCATGTACCCCCTGAAATGATGTGATGAGAAAGGCACTTCCCTTCTATGGTATTCTTCTCTGATCATGAGAAAAACAGAGGACAAACCCAGATAGGGTGATATTCTATAGCAAATCTACTCAATACTCCTTGAGACAGTCAAGGTCATAAAAACGGGAAAAAACTAAGCAAGTATCAGAGACTAGAGGCGACGGGAGAGACATGACAACTAAATATAATGTGATACTCTGGGTTGGACCCTGGACAGAAAGAGAATATTAATGAAGAAAACCCACTGAAATCCAAATAAAGTCTGGAGGTTAAGAAGCCAATGTCAGTGTCTCGGTTTTGACACATGTATCATAGTAAGGTAAGATGTTAATAACAGGGGGAAGGGGAAGGGATGGGTGAGGGACATACTGGAACACAATATACTGTTTTTGCAAGTTTTCTATAAATCTAAAATCATTCCAAAAGTGTCTTTCTTTTTTCCTTTTTTTAAAAAAGACTAACCCAAGGGCTAGCCCCATGGCCCAGTGGTTAAGTTCGGTGCACTCTGCTGGGAACTACCCAGGTTCAGTTCCCAGGCACCGACCTACATCACTCATTGGCAGCCATGCTGCAGTGACAACCCACATACAAAACAGAGGAAGACTGGCACAAACATTAGCTCAGAGCAAGTGTTACTCAAGCAAAAAGTGTATATACATATACTACTCTCACCACTCTTAGTCAACATAGTACCAGAGGTTTTGGCCAGAGCAATTAAGCAAGAAAAAGAAATAAAAGGAATCCAAATAGGCACTGAAGAAGTGAAACCCTTTCTGTTTGCAGATGAAATGATTTTATATATAGAAAACCCCAAAGAAGCCACCAGAAAACTATTAGAAATAATCAATAAGTACAGCAAAGTTGCAGGGTACAAAGTCAACTTAGAAAAATCAGTGGCATTCCTATACTCTAATAATGAACTAACAGAACAAGAACGCAAGAATTCAATCCCCTTTACAATCCCAACAAAAAGAATAAAATATGTAGCAATAAATTTAACCAAGGAGGTGAGAGACCTATACAAAGAAGACTATAAGACATTACTGAAAGAAATCAATGATGACATAAAAAAAGGGAAAGATATTTCATGCACGTGGATTGGAAGAATAAACATAGTTAAAATGTCCATACTACCTAAAGCAATCTACAGATTCAATGCAATCCCAATCAGAATTCCAATGACATTCTTCGCAGAAATAGAACAAAGCATCTAAAAATTCATATGGGGTAAAAAAAGATCCTGAATTGCCAAAGGAATCCTGAGAAACAAGAACAAAGCTGGTGGCATGGCAATGCCTGACTTCAAAATATATTACAAAGCTACAGTAATCAAAACTGCATGGTACTGGTACAAGAACAGACACACAGATCAATGGAACAGAATTGAAAGCCTAGGAATAAAAGCACACATCTATGGACAGCTAATCTTCGACAAAGGAGCCAAGAACATACAATGGAGAAAGGAAAGCCTCTTCAATAAATGGTGCTGGGAAAACTGGACAGCCACGTGCAAAAGTAGACCACATGAAAGTAGATATTATCTTTCCCCATGCACAAAAATAGACTCAAAGTGGACCAAAGACTTGAAGGTAAGACGTGAAACCATAAAACTTCTGGAAGAAAACAGAGACAGTACAGTCTTTGACATCAGACTTAAAAGGATCTTTTTGAATACCATGTCTACTAAGACAAGGAAAACAAAAGAAAAAATAAACAACTGGGACTTTATCAGCCTAAAGGGCTTCAGGAAGGCAAAGGAAACCAAGAACAAAATGAAAAAACAACCCACCAACTGGGAGAAAATATTTGCAAATCATATATCCAATAAGGGGTTAATCTCCATAATATATAAAGAACTCACACAAATGAACTACAAAAAACAAACCACCCAATCAAAACGGGCAGAGGATATGAACAGACATTTTTCCAAAGAAGATATACAGATAGCCAAGAGGCACATGAAAAGACACTCAACATCACTAATCATCAGGGAAATGCAAATAAAAACTACACTTAGATATCATCTTACACCCGTCAGAATGGCTATAATCACCAAGATAAAAAACAACAAATGTTGGAGAGGTTGTGGAGAAAAAGGAACCCTCATACACTACTGGTGGGAATGCAAACTGGTGCAGCCACTGTGTAAAACAGTATGGAGATTTTTCAAAAAATTAAAAGTAGCAATACTATATGACCCAGCTATCCCACTACTGGGTATTTACCCAAAGAACTTGAAATCAACAATTCGAAGAGACTTATGCACCCATATGTTCACTGCAGCATTATTCACAATAGCCAAGGTGTGGAAGCACCCCAAGTACCCATCGACTGATGACTGGATAAAGATGTGGCATAAACACATACACATACACACACACACACACACACACAATGGAATACTACTCAGCCATAAAAAAAAAGACAAAATCGTCCCATTCACAATCACATGGATGGATCTTGAGGGCATTACGTAAAGCGAAATAAGCCAGACAAAGAAAGACAAAACACCATATGATTTCACTCATATGTGGAATATAAACAAACTTACAGACAAACAGAACAAATTAGTGGTTACTGGGGGGTAGGGGGTGAAGGGTGGGCACAAGGGGTGAAGGGGCATACTTATATGGTGTGTGACAAATAATAACGTACAACTGAAATTTCACTATGTTATAAGCTATTACAAGCACAATTTAAAAAAAAAAGAAGGAAGCAAGTGAATTTGGCTATAAAAGGTCAACATGAGAGATTCTTGTGATGATGGAACTGTTCTGTATTTTGACTGTCTCAGTATCAATATCCTGGTTGTGATATTGTAATACGGTTTTGTAGAATGTTACCATTGAGGGAAACTGAGTAGGGTATAGGAGATCTCTCTGTACTGTTTCTTACAACTTCATGTGAATCTACAGTTATTTCAAAATAACAAGTTTGGTTAATATATATATATTATATATACTATAATATATATGCTATAGTATATATCATATATATAATTATGTATAGTATATATACACTATATATAGTATATATACACTATATATGGATATAGTTTAATATGTTAATATGAACCAAGCAGTAGGATATATACTCAACCTAAGAAATGGAATTTTGACAATACAATGGAAACTCCCTGTGTAAACCTCAAAGAAACTCATCCCGCTTCCTGTCTCCCCCAAGTGTAAACACTATATTGACTTTCATGACTGTTACTCTTCCAATTTTGGAAAATAAGTTTTATTGCATAGATATCTATCCCCAAATAATATAATCTATTGATTTACTTATTTTTGAGCTTTATAAAAAGTGGTATATTGCATGTGTTCTTCTTAAGATTTACTTTTAAGTTTCTAAGATTCATTTACATCACTCAGTAGGACATTTATTTTCATGGCTAGTTATGAATATATGATGATTTGTTCTATTGTTGATTGACACACTTGTTTCTTCTATTATGAACAATACTGTAATGAGTTTCCTTATATGTGTCTGTGGTATACATGTGCAAAAACATCTCTACCTAGGAGTAGGATGGCTGGGTCATAGGGCATGTGCATGCTCAATTTCAGAGAACGTTAAACTATTTTCCATTTGGTTTGTGGCACAGGGTGGCTAGATGTATACTAAAAATTTCTTCTTCCTGGGCACAGAGTTAGAATGCATGTTCCACCTCCCTTGCATTAGGAACGCCCATTTAAATGAGCTATAGTCAGTAGAATGTGAATAGAAGTAACATATGCCACTTTCAGGCTTGGCCCACAAAAATCTGCCATATATGATCATCCAGTTTCTCTTTTCCCATCTTCTGACTATGTTTTGTTTCTTCCATACCAATTCTTCCACCTTTTTTCTCCTCTTATAGTGTGCTGGACAGACCTGTACAGGTTGAACAGAGGTGGTGAATAATGAGTGTCCTTGCCTTGTTTCTAACTTTAAAGTGAATGCTTCAAATATTTCACAATTATCTACAATATTTTCTGTGTTCTCTATATACCTTTTATAAAGTGAGGAGGTTCTATTTAAGATTTTTCTAAAAATTTTATCAGGAATATTGAATTTAATCAAATGTTTTACCAGTAACTGTCAAAATGATCATTTGGATTTTCTCCTTTGATCCATTAGTTTTTTTTTAAAGAGACTCTTTTTTTAAATTAATTAATTTTTTTTTTTGAGGAAGATTAGCCCTGAGCTAACATCTGTGCCAATCTTCCTCCATTTCGAATGTGGGTTGCCACCACAGCACGACCACCAATGAGTGGTGTAGGTCTGCACCCAGGAACCAAACTCAGGCCACCAAAGTGGAGCACACCAAACTTAATCACTAGGCCAAGGGGCTGGCCCCACTAAACAATATTTTTAATTCTGCTTTTTAATGGAGGGCAATAAATTTTTATGAAATGAATTAGGAGATTACTGAACAGTATTTTATGGAGAATAACTTAAATATTTCAAATAACACTACTTATTTTTCAAATTTATTAACCAAAATCTATCATCTTGATTGCCTAGAGAACTGCTATTCAGGAAACTACTAGTTATTACATAAATGTAAAAAAGAATTTAGAGTTTATTTAAAAACTTCAAAAGTTAACCATCCAATTACTTTTTCCTATTCTTCCCAAATCACATGCCCAATCAGTAAATTGTAATTAATATAACAACTGACAGTTACATTGAAGTCTCAGTGCTCCTTCTGAATTTTAATTACAGCGGGTATTTTTGAAACTACAGAAGTAGTAACAAGGAACAATTAAGGGGGTAAGACATAATAATTGTAACCAAGATTAAAGTACATGCTAAGGAAGGAATACTTGTGTTCTGACCTCTTGGGTAAAGGTGGGAGGAAGAAGGAGTTGTTTTCCCAAGAATGATCTCCAGAGGAATCCCAACTAATAAAACTGTCAGGGAAAGCAGCAGGATGAAGATGCTCAGGAACTATTGAGTCCTTTTCTCCCAGCATTGTTAACAGTGCAGCTTCACTGACTGATTACAAATAAACAGTATTTTTAAAAACAAAAACACTGAAGCTATAGAATTACAGAAGGTTTTCCATGTAAACTGCATGAAAATTTTAAACACTCCATTCTCTAGTAACTTTGTAAGTGACAAACCTTAACAATACCAGATATTATTTTTGTACTACAAGATGATAACATGTACTGAAACCTTCAAAATATAGACTACTTGGAGAGAAAAGGAGTTTGACTTGATGAAAATTAAGGTACAGAAAGTAACTTCAGTTTTATTTCAGTGACTGAAGTTCTATGCATATTATAAAAACTGCTATAAATGCAATCCAAAGAAGAGATTTACCATGGGAGTAATAACAGTAAGAGGCAATAAGATTTGGAGAACAGAAATTAGAATGGCGCTTGAGAAGCAATTACATACCTTAAACATATAGAAATAAAATAAAAACATTTTTAAAATGCATAGAATGTGAAAATAAACACAATATAAAGACTGCATTGTTAATATTCTGTTGGAGTCATTTCTTTGCATGAGCTGAACTGGCTAAAGAATCTTAAAATAGGATTTAGAATGTTAAAGAATCTTGTTCCAGTTAGAAAAGCCAAACTGATCAACTGAGATTGGAAAGCTATACAAAAAATCTCACAGTTCATAAATCTCAAGCACTCCATGTAAAATGAATGTTGTAAAATGGGATCAGTCTTTAGTTCTTTGAAACAGAAAAGCACATTAAATTGGAAAAATCCTTATTTTGAAAGCACCTTAAGTATATATGAAAAGTGACTGAAATTTAAGTTCACTTACGAATATTTTCAATTAATCTGATGTAGCTTTTACACCTACAACTATGCTTATATTACCAATGTAAAAATTGAAGATGTATGCTCACAATGTGAAATATGACCACTAAATTTAAACATTAAAAAAACTATTACGAACAATCATTAAATCTTAATCAGATAGTGCAAAATGGTAAATAAAACAAAAATCCTTTTTTTTTTTGCTTTGGTCCTATTTAAATAAGGAGATATCCTTAATTCCCAATAGTCTGAGAATTTATATTATTTCATAATTCTGTTAGATTAGTGTACTAAGGACTATTTTATAAAAACTGCTGTCAACATTACTGTATGACATTTTCTTTCTTGGGTAGTGATTAAAAGAAAAGTGTTTCCCAATATTAATTAAACTAGTAATATTATTAAATTAATACAATTTCATAATTTTCCACGAGTATTCTTTATCAACTAGTAAAACCTACATTTCCATAATAGGCACAAAATAAGTATTTGTTAAATGAATGAATGAAATGCCCAAAGGCCTAAGATTCCTGTAGTCTGAAGTCTCGTGACCTTGCTTCTAAGTCTACTTTAACATGGACACTGCCAAAGGTATGATTTTTTTAATGAAGACTAAGAGATTTCCCTTTGGGACTATTGGGACCTCCAAGTATCCTCCTTCTAAGAAATGAAATAACTGGCATCATGTTAACAATTCATGAAATAACTGGAGCAAACTGTTAGAGATCTCTATTGTGCCCATAAAAGCTTTCTATTCAAATACAAGCACCTTATTGGCAAGTCAAAAGCTCAACAACCTCTGTGCAGAGGCTGGAAGGCTAAAAAGGCCCTAAGAAATCAATCAGGATACCACAAGAGCCCCACTGGGTCCCCCGCTAGTTTAACAAGTATTAAACGACAATACCCTTGGCTAAGTCGCTGAACTTCTAGGAGTTTCAGTTTCCTCATCTGTAAAAAATGGAAGTTAGTCCCTCCAAGATTCTATGATTAAATGATTCTAGAATGCAAAGCAAATTTACCTTCAATATTTCTTTGGCGGGTACAATGCTTCAGAAGCCCTATAAAAATGGTTTTCAACCTTGTTTAGGTGATGGACAGCTTTGAGACTCCAATAAAAGCTATAGACATTTCATCTCAAAAGAATTCCCACATGGATAAAACTTTGTATATATCAGGAGAGCTTAACGGCCCTCTGAAGTAGCTTATGGAACTCATGCCAGAAACTTCTGTAAATTTTAGTAGAATTCAATAAATTGGAGATGTGTTAATAAGTTTGAAAACAAAGAAGCACTTTGTACCTAATTCTTTCAATTTTTTCCTAACAAATTAATTTTAAATTTCAAACAACAGTAAAGAGGAATCAATTATTTTTATGACTATCAAAGAGAAAACATGGTTTTGAAGAACTGAAAACTATTAGTTTAGATAATTAAACTATGCTGGTAAATCAGAGGTCCAGATAAGTGATACCCAAATCATTATGACTATATGTCAATCTCAAGTCTAACGGAACCAACTGTAATGAAAACAATCTTTAAACAAACATATTCCATTTGATTCTCTTTATGTGGACAATCCATTTGGAGATAGATAAAAATATAAAATTAAATACAAAACATTGAATTACTAAAATGGCTTCAATTTCTGAAAGATTAAATAGTAATCACGTATTTTAAAAGTTGAACATAGGGGCTGGCCCCGTGGCCGAGTGGTTAAGTTCACATGCTCTGATAAGGCGGCCCAGGGTTTCACTGGTTCGGATCCTGGGCATGGACACGGTACCACTCATCAGGCCACGTTGAGGTGGTGTCCCATGTCCCACAACTAGAAGGACCCACACTAAAATATACAACTATGCATTGGAGGGATTTGGGGAGAAAAAGCAGAAAGAAAAAAAAAAGAAGACTGGCAACAGTTGTTACAAGTGACAATCTTTAAAAAAAAAAAAGTTGAACATAGTCTCATCGCATCCTAGTTTATAATTAAGATTGACTAAAGAGTATTGAGCTACAACATGAATTTTCTCATTATTTATATTACTAAGAAAAAATTTAAAACACTTTTCCAATGTAAAAGGAAAGAAAGTAGAGGGGCCTGACATTTCATAGAGGGAAAGAAGGAACAATTAAACAATTCTGTAGAGATTAATTAAATATAGGCAAAATAATACTTGTGCTAAGGTTTTATAAATCATCTGCAGAATAAGCCAAAAAGATGCTAGTAGCTGCTCTGATAGTATAGTTTCCAACGAAGATCTTTTGTGCAAGCTCTCTTAGGATTTCTCTTGTCTAAAATGGGTCCCCAGGGAACCAGCAAGAAGAAATTCTAGGATTATTTTCTAATATAATAAAGGGAGAGCCCTTTCTAACACTGAATTTAAGGAAAATAATTACTCTGCCCCAATTGTGATGGCAATATTCCTATCAGGAATATAAAAGTAAAAAGGCTATAATTTCTGGTGCATTTCTTTTGTCTTTTTAGTTAAACAATATCTAATTTTCTTAAGGAAGTCTTTTTCATTAAGTTATGAAATCATAAATTAAGCCCTTTTATTGTAAATTACAAATTTCAGTTTGTTCAGTTCACAAAAGAAAAACATTTAAACACACTTATGTAACCTACTTATAGCAACATGGACTCTGGATTCTTCAGTGTTCCACTTACAAATTACTTAGGGACTGTGAATATACCACTGTGCTTACTTTAATAACTGCACATTTCCCTCATGTGAAATTACATTGTGAAAAGGGACAAGGAAATGAAGCAAATATCTGAATCTTATTCTGCAGTCATCCTTACAAGCCTAATTTATCTGCTAGATTCTTCTGTTTGTCAAAAAATGTGCACCTACTAAAAATTGCAAAGGTATCAGTAGCAGAGTTAAATTAGAAGTTAGATGTAATGCTGCTTTCCTCTTCAGCTGTTTCTTTGTTTTCTAAGAGGTCCAACTTAGAGCTAAACATGTATCGGACTAGGCCTTACAGGGTAGATTTCATATGTGAATGCCTCTATGCATGACAGCAGGAAATTATTCAAAAAACCAGGGTTTTACTCCCAGGATTTGCCACTAACCTGCTTTTGTGATATCAGGCATGTGTCAACTTCTCAGGGACTCAGTTTTTGCCATCTGTAAAATAAGGATGTTGGAGCAGATGATCTTCAAGGTCAATTCCAATTAAAGTACTTGCGTAAGTCTACAGTTATGTGATTACATGAATGAGTAACAGAATTAGAGTAGGTCCATGTGAGACTATGGACACAGTATGTATGTAGGAAAAGAAAATGGGAAAGCCCTCATGCAAAAAAAATTACAATGTTTACATTTAAAGTTTCCTTTCACAGTTTATGTTTGGACTTATGATTAAAAAGGGCCCAGGAAGCCCATCACGCTCATCTAAATCTCTAGCACCCTCCTTTCATGCTGCCACTGTTCTAAGGTCCACCAGGAGTATAACTAACCTAAGAGTATGTTTTCCTCCCAAAATAACCATTTCCATATCTGGTCCAAGATGAACTATGAACTGACCCAGTCCATCTAGATCAGGGGTTGGCAATCTTTTGTGTAAGAGTCAGACAGTAAATATTTTAGATTTTGCAGGCTATATGGTCTCAGTAGCAAGTATTCAACTCTGCTTTTGGAGTGCAAAAGCAGCCATAGACTGTACATAAACTAATGAGGATGGTGGCTAAATTCTAATAAAACTTTACTCACAAAGACTAGGCTGCGGGCAGGATTTGGCCCATAGGCTATAGTTTGCCAACCCCTGGTCTAGATCACCAAGAAACAAGATAATACAAATCAGCTATAAGCTAAAGTGGCACAGTTTCAGAATAAAAAATCATTACAAATAAAACAATTATGAATCACTTTAAATTTCTCAGAGCTCTTTCAGCCTAGTATAAAAGAGAACATGATATAATAAAAAATATCTATGCAGGCATTCAACACATACTAGATGCTTAATGAATATAGATTTCCTTTCCCTTCTCAAAAGTGCCGTCCCTTATGACAGTATTTGCTGCCAAGTCTCACTTCTAGAAATCACTTATTCTGGCCCTCTGACAAGAGCTGGCCCTTGATCCTTCTCAATCCTGGCAAATCCTGGTACCACTGTATCAAGATTTTAATGCTCCTTCATTCCTTTTTTCCCCCCATTAATCCAAAGCTGCAACTTCACAACCTTACCCATCTGAGCCTCAAATATCGGCGTTACTATCACTCACTTTTGGCCCAGGGAATGAGGTAAAGAAATAGAGAAGAGAAAGAAGAGGATAGAGAGAGGGTAGGTTCAGGTGGAGGATAGGTGAGTAGTAGCATTACGTCCCTTTTCCTGATTCTAAAAAGGAGCCAGGTGCTAACTTACTGTTAATTTAAATGAAAATGTTGTCTACTCTAGTGGGAACAATGAGCAGTGCACTTTATGCAAAGTGCTCCCTAATGAAAGAACTCAGTTATAACAGAGGGGGGAAAACACAGTCAGCTTTATTCTTATGCTTTTATCTAGATCACTCTGCCTCCAGCTGTGAAGCTGACTGATGTTTCTAAAGCTCCAAGGAGCCTCTACTAGAAACCATGGTTACTGCTTCAAAACAGTACAAAAAAAGTAGGAGGGGACAGCAATTTGAAGAGAAAAACAGTTTTCTTGAATTTTCCTCAAATGAAGCTACAGTAACAAGAGATAGACAGGCCAATGGCTGAGCAAGGGCCTCAAGAACATTACTTCTTTACAGAATTATCGAGGTTCTTGATCTCTTAGCCCCACAGGTCTTATCTAAGAGTGACCCCTGAAAGCTAGTCATGTACAAAGGACAATATCTTATAAACTCAACTAAAATTCTTGCTAGGAAGTCAGTGAATTTAGCTTTCCAGCAGAGCAGCTCACTTAGAAAAAACAAATTAAGAGCACAAGGTTGCTTTAAAGTATATGAACCTGAGCCTAAGAAGGTACCTATGGTTTTAATATAAAGCTGTCCAAGTAATTCTTCTCAATCTTTGTCACTCAAAAGGTGTTCCACCAAATGTTCCTTTTTTCAAACCCCTTAGCAAACTTTTCAGTTATTAAATAATTCATTCACATACAATGCCTATCATGTTTCAGGCACTGTATAAGACACTGGGCATATGACAATAAAGAAAATTGACAAAACTCGTGTCTCACAGAGCTTGCAATCTAATGAAGAAGAGACATTATATACACAATTGCAAACTGGGCTAATGTATTATGAAGGAAAAAAGCTAAAAGGTGTTTACTAGGATATCAAGAAAAGCTTCTTTGGGGCCAGTCTGGTGGCCTAGAGGTTAAGTTCAGCACACTCCACTTTGGCGGCCCATGTTTGGTTCCCAGACACAGACCTATACCACTCATCTGTTAGTGGCCATGCTGTGGTTGCAGCTCATGTACTAATTGAGAAAGATTGGCAGCAGATGTTAACTCGGGGTGAATTTTCCTCAGCAAAAAAAAAAAAAAAAAAAAAAAGGAAGGAAAATCTTCTTTGACGTATAAAGAGACCTAAAGCTGACAGCTTTGATGCTGGGTAATGGATATATAGTGGTTCATCATACTCTCTACTTTGGTATACGTTTAGAAATTCTCAAAATAAAGGTTAAAAAATTAAAGAAATAAAAAAAGACCTGAAAGATAAGTAGGTGTTAAACAGGCAAAAGACTCCAGGGAATAGTGTTCTCTAAGCCAAAGGAAGAGGAGATGCACCAATCCAGACAGCATGGGCACTGGCACATTGCAGGGATTAAAGTCCCAGCAAGAGCTAAAGATCCTTCACATCCACAAGCTAGAGATGAAAACTATCCCAAATAGTAATAATGGGAGCTACCTTCATTGAGCCTTCACTAAGTGCCAGGCAGTGTGCTAAGAGTTAATATGCTTTGTCTCATATATGTCTCAGAAAATCTATAAAAAAGGTACAATTATTCCTAGTTTGCAGAGGAGGAAACTGATGCGTAGGAGATCAAGTAACTTGCCTATATCTATCTGATTCCAGAACCTGTGCTTTTTCTTAACTACAATCATATGCCCTGCCTACCATATACCCAAACACCACTATTCAGTTTTACTCCAGAGTTCTAAATTTTTATTCCATCTCTACAATTAACTGACTTTGTGATTAAATCAAGTCATTTCACCTCTGGGTCATTTTAAAAAATGAACAGAATTAGACACTAAGGTCTTACTTGCTTTTAAACTCTACACCTTTATGATTATATTACTAACTGTTTTCCATATCAGAAGTTTATACCTATCATATGGTAATGATCGTATGGTATGATTGAGGCAATTATCTAAATTTCAACAATTCAATAATTAAACATTCCACAAACAATCCCTGGTCACCTTTGTGCCAGGTAGTCTTCTAGGTGTTAGAAATAACAGCAGTAAGCAAAACAGTTAACAATCCTTGCCTTCATGGCACTTAGAATTTAGTGGGAGGGGACAATCAATTAAACACATAAGTAAACTATATAATATATTACAATATAGTAAGTACTATGGGGAAAATAAATCAGGGTAAGAGTATAAGAACTGCTGATTCTCCCATATCTATCATGAGCATGAATTTGTTAGGCACTAAGGCAAACAAAGACAAGCAAAACCTGAGTCCTTGCCCTTGAACTGATCACATGCTAGTAAACAAATATGAAGAATTCTAGAAAAGGCAAAGTACTATGAAAAGAGACAGGAAAGAGCCACAAGGCAGAAGGAACTAGCTGCAAGCTGGATTTTGCTCTCTTAAACACAAAAAAATTCAAAAAGAAAAAGAATAGTATAAAAAGGACAGAAGCCCTATATTTTAAAGGCACATTTCAAAATTTTACAAAACCTCATTGATCAATATTTAAAGAAGATATGAAAAAAGAGACACAGATTACTTTGCTGTTTGGGAAAACTATTATTAAGACAAAAACTGATCCCAAAATTATAGGCTTAATACAAATCAAATAAAAACTACAGTATGTTTTAGAAATATGATCATATAAGAATCTATACTACAATTAAAAGCATAAAAGGGTAAATGTGCAAGAAAAACTATGGAAATTTTGAAAAAGAAGAGTAATAATGGTAGCTACACCCTAAGGATTATGAAAACATTTATTAATATGCTTTTCCCAGTTGCAGTTCCTTCTCTTGACTTCTCTACTATTCTATGAGTAGCATCCATTTCCTTGGGGAAGTTTAGGAATGAAAAGAGAAAAATTTAATATTCACCTTCTGAATTAAAGAAAGGATTTCACAGTAAGATAACAGTCTTTAGAGTTTGGTTGTCCCAAAGAAGGAATTTTTTTAAACACTAATATTTTCTGACCAAGCCTAAAAGACTCATATTACAGTTTCTTCCACAGTAGAAAGCAGATATCCCTTCTGCTCACAACAGCTAGAACATAAGGCCTGCTACCTCTGGTAGAAGGATGATAAAACCTAGAGAAAGTGTAAATTAAAGCCTCAAATTCCTGATTCTGGCCAAAAAATTGTGGGATAAAAAAGTGAAACAGAGACAAGAGAAGTGATTAGACCAGTAGTCGCATTATCCTCTCCAGGTGAAGGCTGGAAAAGGAAAGGTATGTTTGATGGAGCGAGGAAATCTGGGAGTTGGAATGGCTTCTGCTCTGCTTCCTGTCAAGACTGTGCAAAGTGACTGCCTTCCAGAAGCATCTCCCCCCAACACACACGTATGCTTGCACACACCACACCAACCTCTTACCTCCCCTCATACACACCTAGCACAAGCTGGAGATGGCCACCTCAAAACATATGCATAGAAGCACAATCAGAATGAGGAACGAGGAAGGGTATGATACTGGCTCTGGAGTCTCCCTTTTCTCCTGTGTGCCTAGCAGGCACTGGGAAATTCCTGTGAGCTCAAAAGTAGTACAGGAAAGGTAACTTAAGCTGGATGGTGAGTTTACCAAAAGAGGTCACTGTGATAGGGGCAAAGTAACTCCACAGCAGAGGCCTGGAAAAGAGAGCACCAGGCTAGGGGGCCAATGGGAAGCCCTAGCTAGACCTCAGGTTATCTGTGACACCAGGAGAGATGGCCAATGCATCCTGGGAGCCAAAAGAACACATCTCAAGTAATATCAGTTGTAAACTTCAGGCATAGACATCTGAAGAACACCCAAGGACAGTACTGGTAGGCACCATAGTAGTTATAATTCCAGGGAGTAGCCAGACCAGTTACTTTAAAGGAGAGACCAGTGAGAAACCAGGGAAGATAGCACATAGACTGAGGGTCTTGGTACCCTTCAACCACTACAAGGTCACATAAGCCATAAACACCTAAACATCCACAAGTCTGGGTTCTACTGTGGGAAGGTATGAGAGAAAAGATAATACTTGAATGAGTAGTATCCAAACAGAGACTGAAATATCCAAAGAGATCAATTTAAATTACTAGATAGGACTTAGTTTATCGGAGTAGCGTAAGACTGGTACTCTTCCTCCAGTTACTCGGTGATCAGGGCTCATCAAAAGGAGGAGGTGAGTCATACCAAAATAAAGAAGCTACATTTTCTTTGCACTCCTGAGTTAGCAGGAGTAAGCTGTGATCCAGCTACAGATTTTATGTGAGAATTCAAAAGAAATACTTCTTGGCACATTAAAAACCAACATAACTTTAAAAGTAACAGTTGACATCTAGTTCAAAACGGCAGACTGAGCCCATTCATCTACCTCTTCTTCTTAAACACCTTATGTTAGGAGGGCCTGGGAGTGTAGGCAGCCCACAGGGCAACTAAGTGAAAAACCACCAAAGAAGACCAGTATGACTCTGATGGTAAATGGTAAATAGCTGGCTACAGCATTTACTATGAGCCTAAAGTCTTTGTCAGAGGGCTTATTATAGTGTGAACTTTGAGATGGAGATAACAGCAGGCTAGGGACAACCGCAGTGGAAGGAAAAAAAGGAGACAACTCAGAACTTATCAGAACTCTCCTTGCAGATAAATTCCCTCCCTATAGAAAAAACTGAGGAAGGGACAGGTCCCAGCTTCTTAGCCTTGTCCCTGCAAGGGCATGATAAAGAAAAGGGGAACTCCATCTCCTACAGCAAGCGAGAAACCAACCTGCAGAGTCCTGTGGTCTGTGAGGATATTCAATGGAGAAAACAAGGCTGCATAAAGGATAATACTGACCTTTACAGAATTACACCAGACACCAAGATATTATCAGCATCAGAAACATCTAAAGTTTTTAGGTGCCCCACTTCAGACTTAATGAATCCGATTTTTGTGAGGCCAGGAATCCGCATTTAAATTGGGTCCCCAAGGGACTGTTATATACATTCAAAATGGACAATCACTGATTTAGACCTTCATTTGAAAACACTATAAAGAAGAACAGTCAAGAATCATCAGCTGCTTAATAAAAACTAAGCGAGGCACCAAGGTGAAAAATCGGGCACAATGACCCAAAGAAAAGAGAGCACAGCAACAAAAAGAAATAAAATGTTCTTAACTGTAACTGGTATCTTCAGAGAGATTCAAGAGGCCAAAATATTCATAAAACAAGAAAAGTCTGTTCATAAAATGCAGTAATCAAGGAACAAGAAAGAATTTTTATAAAGTAAAAACAAAAGTTATTTTCAGAAGGAAATAACTTCACTTTCAGTGAAGGCCAAGACAGAGTAAGCCCATAAGAGCCCCTCTCTCCCACTGATTACAACTAAAACTCTGGAGAAACTACTAAAAGTAACTCCCTGAGAACTCTGGAAAGTAAACAATGGCACATGCATGGGTTGGGGGAGTCAAAACTTGAAGAACAAGCAACACGGTAGTGAGTTTACTCATTTTTTAAAAAATCTTTTGTTTATTTACCACTTTGACATGAGGGTGGGTGGAGTCCTAAAATTATGCATCAGGTGCACAAAGTAAAAACCCCAGAAGAAACCCCCTCTTTCTAGCTAGAGTAAACGGGGCATCTATGAGCTGGAAAGTATATGTTTGGGGTGGGGGGGTTCCCAGTTCCTTTTCTTTTTTTCTCTGCTGACCCTGCCCTGAAGCTAGTCCAAGTCACGAAGCTGTACTACTGAGGTAGGACACCTAAAAGCCTAAAAGAAAACTGGCCCCTCCGTCCTAACGAACTGGAAAAGGGTGCCAGGGTAGTATGAAGAGTACAGGCAGAATCCTTTCTATGTGTTTCTCTCTTTCTTTCCCTTACTGCTTCAACCCAGGAGGGCCCCAATGGGGAATAGCTGTGCAAGGGGTGGGTGGAGCTAAGACTCTGAGACAAAGAAACCCCAGCTTTCCAGTGAGAAGGCCAGGAAAAGACTCCTGGGAGCCAGAGAGCATAAGAAAAGTTGCCCGGAGCACAGAAATAGAAAAGATCTTCTGATTCCACTAAGGTGCATAGGTGTAGAAGAAACATAAAGAAGTACAACGGAGGAACTCAACAATGATGTAACACCACTGATCAAGCATAAAGATGGAATAATAGACAGGTCAGTTTTTCCTCCAAACGAATCTTTAACTCAATGCAGCTTTTTTTTTTTTAAAAGATTGGCACGTGGGCGAACAACTGTTGCCAATCATTTTCTCCTCCTTCCCCTTCCCCTTTCCCTCCCCCTCCCCAAAGCCCCCCAGGACATGGTTGTATATTCTAGTTGTAGGTCCTTCTGGATGTGCTATGCAGGATGCAGCCTCAACATGGCCTGCTGAGCGGTGCCATGTCCATGGCCAGGTTCTGAGCCAGCAAAACCCTGGGCCACCAAAGCGCAGTGAGCGAACTCAATCACTCGGCCACGGAGCCAGCTCCCTCAACACAATTCTAATCAAAATCCTTCATATCTTTATTTTTTTAACTGGATTAATATATTTTAAAGTTAACCTATAAGAATTAATACCAAAAACAAGCAAGACAAACATTTTTGAAAGACTAATAAGAGAAGTCTTTAAAGCTACAATAACATTAAAACAGTATGATAATTATGCAGCAATAAAGAATTAGATCAAAAGAACATTAGTATAGACAAATATGTGTATATATGGGAATCTTATATATGATAAAAGTAGACTTTGAACAGTGGGTAAGAAAAATAAATTCAATAAATGGTATCAGAACTAATTACCTATTTTAGGAGAAAACAGATTTCTGCATAACATCATTTATAAAAATTTTGAGAGATTAAACAAAAAATATTCAAAGAAAGACCAACAGCCAATAAACATATGACAAAAAGAAGTCAAATAATCACAACTTAAATGACATTCCCTTTCTTAATCTTTTAAATTCTCGTTATGTTTTTAAAATAAAATATCTGTGAATATAGTGTGTGTCTGCATTCACTTGAGTGTGTCAAATCTTTGGATATTTCTACACTAAAAAAAAGATTAGAGGAAGTGGTAGATCTGAATATTTATTCAAAGCTTCTATACATAAAAAGAAATCATATACAATTAAAAGGCAAAAAGTGAAAGTATTTGCAAAAACTATGACAAAGTTAATATCTTCAATATATTAAAAATTTATACATAATGACTTAAAAACTGCTAAGACTCCAATGAATAAGTGAATAGACCTCCCTAAATATACATAAAGAAACATTAAATATTGTGCACATAACAATTTAGCAAACACTGGGTGGGGGAACACTCAATGTGATAATGCCGTGAAATTGGCATGCTCCTTTGTTGACAGTGAAGAAAAGGTGACACAACCTTATTAGGAAGCAATTTGACATTAAGTAGCAACATTAGAAAATGATGACGTCCTCTAAAGGAATTATTAGAAGTTGGGAAAGTCTTCCAATTCTAGACTCACATTTGACAGCTATGTGATAACTAGACAAGTCACATACCATTTTGAGCAGTTTTTTACTGTAAAATATGAGTACCAAGCCACTAATTCTCAGGGTTGTTGTGATAGTTAAAAGAGTAACAAAGCATGTAAAAATGTCTTAAAAACTGCAGAGCACAGGGTTGACCCAAGGTCTGTGAACTCTGGGGATTTCAGAAGGTCCTCAAACTCTCTGATTGAATATATTTGAAAGTGTGTGAATGTTTGGAGGACCCCAGATCCTCCAAGAGGTCCCTGATCCACAATAAAACTGAAAACTACTATAAGCAAAGACCAAAATAAAAGTGAAGATATTCCTTCCAACATCCAGCTTAATGCCTGGCACATTATAGGCCCAAATCAGGAATTCGCTATAAAAATCCAGGTAGTATTTAAGATGGTTTTTAACTTACCCCATTTATTTCTAAACCATTCAGAATAGCATTTAGTGATTTCTTAGCATATTAATTCATTCTCTGATGTAGTTATAAAGGGAACTTGAAATTTAGGAAAACAATATGACAGTCAGTTGGATCTACTTGGATCAATCACATGAAATTAATGCAATCTACTTCAGAAAATGAAGGGGCAGTAGATAAAGTTAATATATTTAAAATATTATTAATTCATTAAAATATGTATAATTAATATGTAAACTAAACTGGGACATTCATCTTGAGGCAAACAAAAACTAGAGATTTTATGTTTTGTTTTGTTTTGTTTTGAAAGATTTTATTTCTCCTTTTTCTCCCCAAAGCCCCCTGGTACATAGCTGTGCATTTCTAGTCGTGGGTCCTTCCAGTTGTGGCACGTGGGATGCGGCCTCAGCATGGCTTGATGAGGGGTGCCATGTCCGCACCCAGGATTCAAACTGGCGAAACCCTGGGCCACCGAAGCTGAATGCATGAACTTAACCACTCGGCCACGGGGCTGGCCCCTACGTATATATTTTTAATAAAGTGGGATATAGAAAATTATCACTCTCCAAAATAATTAAGACTAAAAGATTAATTCTAAAATTTCCATTTCTAGATAATGAACCATACTTTCATTTAAAAAATTTTAAGCCCTATCAGTAAGCCACAGTGATAAAATTCTACCCAATCAAGCACAAGGCAAACACACTATAAAGGAATTTTAACTATAATGAAAACTAAATAATTAAAAATTAAAATAACTTGAGGAATTTCACTTCTGGAAAGGTGGAACTGATATATTTTTCCCTATTCTTCTCACTAAATAAAACTAAAAGTCCTGGACATCATACATAACAAAGTTAAGAAGACTAAAGGTGGAGAGAAGGCGGCAGACCAGGCAGGGAACCACAGGATACAAGGAAAATGACAAAGTAGAGTGTTCTACAGGTTTTCTTTTGTGCCTTATATATCCCAGACTTGGAGCTGAAGAAGCTGGCAACTTGGAAATACCAACAGGCCCAGATCTCCCCACAAAAAAATACAAACAACCAAACCAAACCAAATCCTTTTCTTCCTAGTCAAAAGATCAGCAAAGGGACAACCTAGACAAAAGCTGTTGTACACAAGCATCACACAAAAAAATTGTGGACCTACTCCCACCAGCAAAGTGAAGAGGGGAGCCTAGACTTTCACCCTTGCCATGCTATAACAGGGCACCCCACAATCCCCATCACAGTAGTGTCAGAGAAGGCTAGCTGAAGGCTGGTCTCTGCCAGGTAATAATGAGACCTCCTTCCCCATGGTGTCCGGGAAGACCACATAGAGAGCTTGGACTTCCACCTGGCAGTGACAAGGTACCTCTCTCCTTCTCTGCTACAGGCTAGTGTCAGAAGAGGTGTTTCACCACTGCCCAACAGTAAAAAGGCCCTCCCCTGTGGAGGCCATGTGGGAAGCAGTATTGTGGCATTCCTGCCCCTCCTAGGCAGGGAAAAGTCAGTGGAGGTCAGAATTCCTATCCCTTACAAGCAGTAATGACGAAATTCCCTCCAACTTGAAAGTTAACAGAGGCAAACTGAGGAATCCGGACTTCTATCGCCACTGGACAGTCATAAGACAGAGCTCTCCCCTCCATCCCACGGTGGAGCAGATCCAGGGTCTCAGAACATAATACCCAAAATGTACAGGTATTCAATGAAAATCACTCATCATACCAAAAACCAGGAATATCTCAAACTGAATTGAAAAATACAATTCACAGATGCCAATACCAAGATGATGGAGATGTTAAGATTTGGCTATCATAAAAAACGACTCACAGAGCAATTACACACATACTTGAAACAAGCCAAAAAGAGAGTCTCAGCAAAGAAAGAAAAATAAAGAAGAACCAAATGGAAATTTCAGAACTGAAAAACACAATTAACTGAAATAAAGACTCAATGTATGAGTACAAAAGTAGAATGGATAGGACAGAGGAAAGAAATCACTGAAGTGGAAGACCAAAGAATAGAAACCACCCAATTTGAACAACAGAGAGAAAATACTGAAAGCAAATAAACAGTGTCTTGGGGATCCATGAGAGTATAACAAAATATCTGTCTTCCATGTTGTTAAAGTCTCAAAAAGAAAGAGGGCAGTGGGGCTGGTCCAGTGGTGTACTGGTTAAGTTCACACACTCTGCTTTGTTGGCCAAGCGTTCATGAGTTTGGATCCCAGGCGTGGACCTACATACTGCACATCAAGCCATGCTGTGGCAACGTCCCATGTACAAAAAACTGAGGAAGACTGGCACAGATGTTAGCTCAGGTACAATCTTCCTCAAGCCAAAAGAGGAAGATTGGCAACAGATGTTAGCTCAGGGCCAATCTTCCTCCCTGCAAAAAATAAATAAATAAATAAATTGGGCAGGGCTGAAAAAGTACTCCAAAAAATAAAGGCTGATAACTTCCCAAGCTTGGCAAAACACATAAAACTCCAGATTCAAGAACCTAAGTGAATCCTAAACAGGATAAGCCCAAGACACATCATAGTAAAACTACTGAAAACTAAACACAAAGAAAATGTAACAAAAACAGCGAGAGAGACATGATGCTTTATCTATGGGGGGAAAAACAATTCAAATAACAGACTTCTCATCTGAAACAAAGGAGGGATGAAGGAAGAAGCACAACATTTTTCACTGAAGTCCACATCTGATCATCTATGTATATCCGTTTTTCTCTTGTTCACGACTCTTGGTATGCCTAGAAGCTGGAGATTGAATGTCAGATATTATGCAATAAAAATTGCAGACGGTGTGTAGGGGAGGTGACATCAGCATCATGGTGGAGTGAGCTATCCTTGTAAACTCTCCCGTCAAAGATACAATGAAAAGGACATTCATATTCCAACAGAGGACACCCATAGAATACAAAAGATGTCCAAGAGACCCACACAGCCGTATGTCAGAAAGTGGAGGTGCTGGAGCTTCCCCTGAAGAAGTGGAACAAGGTAAGAGAAATCTTCTCTTCCTCCTGAAGTGCAATGACCCAGGGACTGTGCATGGCTCCGAAGGAAACGGGGGTGGGGGAGGCACTCTGTGGGAACACCATCACTCTCCAAGGTCCTTCACAGCCTGGGGGGAAAGCCCCACACAGGGTGACTAGCTATCAAAAGGGTGTCTTCATGAAGCTAACGCTCCAGGAGCAAATAGTGAGGGCACAGTGAGAAGCCCCTGAGATCTGCAGGAAAAAGAAAGCACCCCTTCCCCCTACCTGACACCCCAATTCAGCAGGGGTGAGCTGAGCTGCAGATTGCAGTGGGCTCAGAATACACAGTTCTTGACCCCTACCGAGGGGCGGGACATGGAAGCGGTGATCAACTACTACCACAAAGCGGAACCATAAATCCATGCCCTCTAGCAGCACGAAAAATTATATTAAATCTCCAGACACAAAAGAAAATGACAGGTACCCAGAAATCAACCCTGAAGGCACAGAAATCTATAATCTAAATGACAGAAAATTCAAAATAGCTATCATAAAAAAACCCAATGAGCTGCAAGAAAATGCAGATAGACAGTTCAGTGAATTCAGAAACTACTTCACAACAGAGATTGAAATTATAAAGAACCAATCAGAAATATTGGATATGAAAAACACAATGGATGAGATAAAGAATATGGATTCCCTGAGGAACAGAGCTGATATTATGGAGGAATGAATCAGTAATATTGAGAATAGAAATATAGAAATGCTTCAGATGGAGGAGCACAGAGAACTAAAACTAAAAAGAAATGAAGAAATTCTCCAAGAAATATCTGACTCAATTAGGAAATGCAACATAAGGATTATAGGTATTCCAGAGGGAAAAAGAGAAGGAGAATGAAGCAAAAGTTTGTTCAAAGAAATAATAGTGGAGAAATCCCCAAGCCTGGGGAAGGGGCTGGAAATAAAAGTGAAAGAAGCCAATATATCACCTAACTCTATCAATGTAAAAAGAACTTCCACAAGGCATATAGTAGTGAAGCTGGCAAAAGTCAATGACAAAGAAAAAGTACTAATGGCAGCAAGGCAGAAGGAAATAACTTACAAAGGAACCCCTATCAGGCTTTCAGCAAATTGCTCAGCAGAAACCTTACCAGCTAGGAGAGAGTGGAATGATATATTCAAATCTATGAAAGACAAAAACTTTCAGCCAAGAATACTCTATCCAGGGCAAATATCCTTCAGATATGATAGAGAAATAAAAATTTCCCAGATGAACAAAAGCAAAGGGAGTTCATCACCACAAGATCCCCTCCCCCACAAAAGAAATCATCAAGAAGGCCCTCATACCTGAAAAAAGAAAAAACAAGAAAGGGGTTACAAAGCCTTGAGCAAGGAGATAAACAGGCAGACAAAATCAGAAAATTGTAGGCATCCATCAGAACAGGTTAGCAAACCTTCAAGTCTAACATTAAAGATAAAGGGAAGGAAAACATCAAAAATAAATATAATCTTGTCATTTTAGCCACAAACTCACAAAACAAGATGGAATAAGATGTGACAAAACCAACTTAGGAGAGGAAGAGGAAAGGGGTGGAAGTGGTTTAGTCTAAAGAAATAAGAGCTTATCAGAAAATGTACTATCTCATCTACAAGATTTTTCATACAAACCTCATGGAAACCACTAAACAAATAAGCATAAAAGAGAAACAAGAAATAAGGAGAAAACTAAGAAAATCAGCATAGAAAGCTACCTAACTGAATTGGAAGCTGAAATACACAGTACAAGAAAGAAAGGAAATGCAGGAGAACTAGAAGATGAGTTATAAAATCACAGCATTAAGCCATTTTATATCAATAATCACTCAATGTAAATGGATTGAATTCTCCAATCAAAAGACACAAAGTGGTGAGATGGATTAAAAAACAAGACCCCAAAATATGCTGCCTCCAGGAAACACATCTCAGCTCCATTGACAAACACAGGCTCAGAGTGAAGGGATGGAAGAGGATACTCCAAGCTAATGGCAAACAAAAGAAAGCAGGTGTTGCCATACTTATATCAAAGTAGACTTCAAGATAAAACAGGTAAAGCGAGACAAAGAGGGGCAGCATTTAACAATAAAAGGAACACTCCAAAAAAAAAAAAAAAGGAACACTCCACCAAGAAGACATAACACTTACAAATATCTATGCACCCAAAACAGGAGCACCAAAGTGAATAAAGCGACTATTAACAAAAGTAAAAAGAGATATTAACAATGACACAATAATAGTAGGGGACCTCAACACTCCACTCACATCATTGGACATATCACCCAGACAGAAAATTAACAAGGAAACAGTGAAATTAAATGAAAAATTAGACCAGATGGGCTTAATAGATACATAT
Organism: Equus caballus; assembly: GCF_041296265.1. NCBI lineage: Eukaryota > Metazoa > Chordata > Mammalia > Perissodactyla > Equidae > Equus > Equus caballus. The sequence continues at coordinate 86,948,053 of NC_091698.1, forward strand.
ATACATATATATAGAAGACTCCATCCAAAAACAGCAGAATACACATTTTCTCAAGTGCACGTGGAACATTCTCAAGGATAGACCATATGTTTGGAAATAAGGCAAGCTTCAATAAATTTAAGAAGATTGAAATCATACCAAGCATCTTTTCCAACCATAATGCTACAAAACTAGAAATTAGCTACAAGAAAAAAGCTGAGAAACAGACAAAGATGTGGAGACTAAACAACATGCTACTGAACAACCAATGGATCACTGAAGAAATTAAAGAAGAAATAAAAAAATATCTGGAGACAAATGAAAATGAAAACATACCAAACAAACTCATATGGGATGCAGCAAAAGCAGCAATAAGAGGGAAATTCATCACAATACAGGCTCAACATAACAAACAAGAAAAATCCCGAGTAAGCAATCTCAAACTATACCTAAAAGAACTAGAAAAAGAAGAACAAACAAATAAATCCCAAAGTCAGCAGGAGGGAAATAAATAAATAAAAATCAGAGCAGAAATAAATGAAATTGAAACAAAAAAGACAGTATAAAGGATCAATAAAATAAACAGCTGGTTCTTTGAGAAAATAAACAGAATTGACAAGTCCTTAGCCAGACTTATGAAGAAAAAGATAGAAAGCTCAAATAAATAGAATTAGAAATGAAAGAGGAGAAATTACAACAGATACCACAGAAATACAAAAGATTATAAGAGACTACTATGAAAAACTATATGCCAACAAATTGGACAATCTAGAAGAAATCAATAAATATTTGGACTCTTACAACCTACCAAACCTGAATGAAGAAGAAATACATAATCTGAACAGACTAATCACAAGAGACTGAAACAGTAATCAAAAACGTCCCAAAAAATAAAAGCCCAGGATCAGATGGCTTCCCTGAAGAATTCTACCAAACATTCAAAGAAGATTTAATACCTATCCTTCTCAAACTATTCCAAAAAACTGGGGAAGACAGAACACTTCCTAACACACCCTATAAGGCCAACATCGAACTGATACCAAAGCATGACAAGGACAACACAAAAAAGGAAAACTACAGGCCAATATTGCTAATGAACATAGACGCAAAAATCCTCAACAAAATACTAGTAACCTGAATACAGCAATACATCAAAAAGATCATACACCATGATCAACTGGATTTTATACCAGGGACACAGGGATGATTCAATATCTGCAAATGAATCAATGTGATACACCACACTAACAAAATGAGTGATAAAAACCACATGGTCATCTCAATAGACACAAACAAAGCATTTGATAAGATCCAACAGCCATTTATGATAAAAACTCATAAAATGGGGATTAAAGGAAAGTACCTCTACATAATAAAGGCCATATATGACAAACCCACAGCCAACATCATACTCAATGGGGAAAAACTGAATGACATCCCTCTGAGAACAGGAACAAGACAAGGGTGCCCACTCTCACCACTCTTATTCAACATAGTACTGGAGGTTTTGGCCAAAACAAGTAAGAGAAAGGAATAAAAGGAATACAAATAGGAAACAAAGACGTGAAACACTCACTGTTTGCAGATGAAATGATTTTATATATAAAAAATCCTAAAGAATCCACTGGAAAACTATTAGAAATAATCAACAACTACAGTAAAGTTGCAGGGTACAAAATGAACTTAGAAAAATCAGTTGCATTTCTATACTCCAATAATGAACTAACAGAAAGAGAACTCAAGAACACAATCCCAGTTACAATGGCAACAAAAGGAATAAAATATCTAGGAATAAATTAAACCAAGGAGGTGAAATACCTATACAATGAAAACTATAAGACATTACTGAAAGAAATATGATGATGAAGAAATGGAAAGATATTCCATGCATATGGATCGGAAGAATAAACATAGTTGAAATGTCCATACTACCTAAAGCAATCTACAGATCCAACGCAATCCCAATCAGAATGCCAATGACATTCTTCACGGAAACAAAACAAAGAATCTTAAAATTCATATGAGGCAACAAAAGACGCCCAATAACTAAAGCAATCGTGAGAAAAATGAACAAAGCTGGAGGCATCACAATCCCTGTCTTCAAAATATACTACAAAGCTATAGTAATCAAAACAGCATGGTACTGGTACAAAAACAGGCATACAGAACAATGGAACAGAACTGAAAGCCTAGGAATAAAACCACACATCTACAGACAGCTAATCTTTGACAAAGGTGCTAAGACCATAGAATGGAGAAAGGAAAGTGTCTTCAATAAATGGTGTTGAGAAAACTGGACAGCCACATGCAAAAGAATAAAAGTAGACCACTATCTTTCGCCATTCACAAATATAAATTCAAAATGGATTGAAGATTTGAAAGTAAGACCTGAAACTAAACATTTCTAGAAGAAAATATAGGTAGTACATTCTTTGCCATAGTCTTGAAAGGATTTTTTCAAATACCATGTCTTCTCAGACAAGGGAAACAAAAGAAAAAACAAACAAGTGGGACTTCATCAGACTAAAGAGCTTCTGCAAGGTAAAGGAAACCAAGATCAAAACAAAAAACAGCCCACCAACTGGGAGAAAATATTTGCCAATCATATATCCGATGAGAGGTTAATCTCCATAATATATAAGGAATTCACACAATTGAAAACAAAAAAACAACCCAATGAAAAAATGGGCAGAGGATATGAACAGACATCTTTTCATGTTCAACTAATCATCAGGGAAATGCAAATAAAAACTACACTAAGATATCACCTAACATCCTTTAAAATGGTTATAATCACCAAGACAGAAAAATAACATGTTGGAAAAGGCTGTAGAGAAAAGGGAATCCTCATACACTGCTGGCGGGAATGCAAACTGGGGCAACCACTATGGAAAACAGTACAGAGATTCCTCAAAAAATTAAAAGTAGCAATACCATATGACCCAGCTATCCCACTACCGGGTATCTAGCCAAAGAACCTGAAATCAACAATTCAAAGAGACTTACTTACGCACCCCTATGTTCACTGCAGCACTATTCACAATAGCCAAGACGTGGAAGCAACCCAAGTGCCCATCAACTGATGACTGGATAAAGATGTGGTGTATAAATATAAACAATGGAATACTACTCAGCCATAAAAAAGACAAAATCATCCCATTTGCAACAACATGTATGGACCTTGAGGGTATTATATTAAGTGAAATAAGCCAGCCAGACAAGAAACAAACACCATATGATTTCACTCGTGTGGAAGATAAACACATGGTCACAGAAAACAGTTCAGTGGTTACCAGGGGGAAGGGGGCTAAGGGGGCAAGGGGTTGGGCACAAATGGTGAAGGGAACACTTATATGGTGACAGACAAATAATAATATAAACTGAAATTTCACAATGTTGTAAACTATTGATCTCAATAAAAAAAATTCACATCTTGATAAAAAATACTTTAAGGTGTTTAAAGTTAGATGCTTACTAGTGATGTCATGTTTTCCATCTATTTCTTTATACACTACAAGTCCTTTAAATTTACCTTTCCTCTAGTACTTTTTATGGTATAATATACACTTGTTAAATATTTTACTGAAACATAGGAAAAAATTGTAGAGTGTGAATGACATCTTTTTCAATAGAAGATTTCCTTTATTTCTGGCTGGCAACGGGAGCTAATCTATCATATGATCCAGCTATTCCACTGCTGGGTATCTAGCCAAAGAACTTGAAAACACATATGCATAAAGATACACGCATCCCTATGTTCATCGCAACATTATTCACAATAGCCAAGACTTGGAAGTAACCTAGGTGCCCATCAAGGGACAAATGGATAAAGACGATATGGTATATATACATAATGGAATACTACTCAGCCATAAGAAATGATGAAATCTGCCATTTATGACAACATGGATGGACCTTGAGGGTATTATGCTAAGTGAAATAAGTCAGAGGGAGAAAGTCAAATATCATATGATCTCACTCATAAGTAGAAGATAAAAACAACAACAAACAAACACAGCAACAGAGACTGGATTGGTGGTTACAGTGGGGTGGAGGGGGAGAAAGAGGTGATTAGGCACACGTGTGGTGATGGACTGTGATTAGTCTTTGGGTGATGAACATGATGTAATCTATACAGAATTGGAAATATACTATGATGCACACCTGAAAGCTACAGAATGTTATAATCCAATGTTACTGCAACAAATAAATAAATAAATAAATAAATAAAACATTTTCTTTAGTTTCTGGCTGGCAATGGGAGCTAATCTAATCAGAGATTAAGCGAATTTGAAGCCAGTTTTCAATCATATTAAGACCTGGTCAACTTCTCTGGTTCACCCTTAATGCTGGAATAGTCATTCAGAGATCTCAAATGAAAGCCTAGAATGTTTACCAAAACTCTATTTCTATAGCACCATGAGACTGCTGGAAATTCTGCTTAGATTCCCAGCATCTTAGCAGCCACTTTCTCCTCAACTTCCTTGCCTATTGGCTTGCACTGCTTACTAATCTACAACAACTTCTAGGGGAACCATAGTTTAGACTTTTGGGCTCACTTCTCTATGTTCATATTCTCTTCAGGATCTTGGTCACTCAAGCTCTAGATGCCTTGGTAACCCTGAATTCCAACAGTCTCTCCACTCCTGTAAGACTGCCAAAAGCTCTCCTCAGTTTCTCTCTTTGCAACCACTCATGTTCAACTTTCCTTCCTCTCGGTGATGTCATCTTCAAAATGGTGAAAACTCCCCTAGGTATAATTAATGTGCCTCCTCACATTGATAAAATTAAAAAGCCAAAAATAAAAACTCTTAGCAAGTTAGGAACAAAAAAATAATTTCCCTACTTTGTTAAAACCTATCAGAAGCCAAGAGTAAACAGTATACTTAAAAATAAAATAACAGATGTTTTTTCATGTATTTTAAGAAAAAGGTAATGATGGAAATCACATGTGCTATCCAACATAGTACTGAAAGCCACAGCCAATGCAATAAATCAAGAAAAGAAAATAAACATATTAATTCTGGAAAGGAAAAGACCTCCAAAAAGTGGTTATTTTTATATAATATGAATACCTATACCTATCCTTATAAAACTCAATGAGAATAGCATAAAACACTATGAAAATTCATATGAACACTCAGTATGATGTCAAGAAATAAAAGATCCCTGTCCTTGTAGAAACTGCATTCTTGTTTCACAGATATGGTAGGAAAGATAACTAGTAACAACAAACATCATAAACAGGTAAATCATCAAATTTGTTAGAAGGTGATAAACACCATGAAAACGTAAAATAAAATACAGTAGGATAAGAGGAAATCAGAACTGGGAACAGGTAGACAACAAATTTTTTTTTAAAAAATCATGGTTATTTGTCCTACGAGACATCAAAAACTATTTTAACAATACAATAATTGGAAGTACGTGGTAATGGCACATGAATACAAAAATAGATCAATGGAACAGAATAGAAATTGTAGAAACAGACACCTGTAAATATAAGATGTTAGTATATACAAATGTGCTATTAGCAGGAAGACAGACTATTCAATAAATGGTGCCAGGACAACTGGCAAGCTACTTAAATAAAAGTAAATGAGATTTATATACTACATCATTAAAACGTAGAGGAAAAAAAAGTCAGAGAGTTAAAAGATAAACTACCTAATCGTGACAATTAAATCTCCAGTTACTAGAAAAAAAGTGGGAGGGGGAAATGAGAAGTTGTTGTTCAATGGGTATAATGTTTTAGTTTTGCAAGATGAAAAACTTCTGGAGATCTGTTGCACATCATTGTAAATATACTTAACACTACTGAACTATGGACTTAAAAATGGTTAAGATGGTAAGTTTTAAGTTATGAGTTTATGTTATGTTTTTTAATTGCAAAAAAAAAGTGTAAGTGAGTATTTTATGCCTCTGGGCAAAGAAATCTTCCTTAAATAAACTAAAGAGTACACATAAACCATAAAGGAAAAGACTGATAAATCTGATCTTTTTTGGTAGAATTTCTATATATCACAAGACAATATACTCAAAAGGAAAGACGAGTGATAACATAGAAAATAATTGGCATCAAATAGAAAAAAAGGATGAATAATCAAAAGATCTAAAGAAAATCTACAAATCAGTAAGAAAAATGTTCAATATCCAACAGGAAGAGATACAAAGCATATGCATAAATAGGCTATTCCCATTAGAGAAAATACAAACGGTCCTAAAAAATAAAAAAACAGCAAAAATAAGCAACCCCACTAGTAATTAGTGAAATAAATACTAAAGACTGAGATGACATTTTCTACTAGCCAGATTCAAAGAATTTGAAAGCTTGATGACAACAAGAGTTCACAAATGTGTGAGATAACTTTCAAGTACTAATGATAAAGGGATAGATTGAAACAACAGTTCTGGAAGACAATCTGGCACTATCTTCCAAATTAAAACTGCATATATCATCACTGTGTGCCTCTTTATAGAAGATGATGTGGGAACCTGGAATTGGCCACCCCAAGATATGTCTCTTTGGCATCAGGATTATTTGAGGCTGATTGCTTTTGATAAACTGGGACAGGGAAAGAGTCTCTGAGGAATGGAACTTGCCCTTTGTTAGGACACATTTACATCTGTGAGGTAAATCTCTATCTGTAAAGGTGCCTCCCTCTCTGTACCAGGAAGAAGAAAGGAGATGACCTTCTCTCTAGAAACTCTTAATCAATACCAAAGGCAAGGACTTAAATCTGCATTTTATTGTGCTAGTCTGGCAACCTCCTGTAACTGTCTTCCCTCCCCCTCCCAACGTTGGCATTTCTTAAGGATTAAGCATCTTTCCTTAGGCTAGGAACTGATTGCTGTGCTCACCTGTGACCGCCCAGCTCCAGACAATCGACTTGCCTCCAGCTACGCCCTCTGAGACAGCAGACCACTACCTGCTGTGTCCATGAAGCACTGTGCCGACAGGGCAATCTTGTGACTATTGTGGGAGGGACATTTCAATCACATGTGAAACACCCTGTTTCGGGGTATATAACCACTATGTGTACCCCACTTCTTCGGTACCCTTTCTTCCTTCGGGAAGAAAGGCCCCGGGCCATGGTTCCTCATAAAGCTTTGTTTAATTTTCTCTTGCTATTCTGTCTCTTGTGAATTTAATTCGTTCTCAGCCAGACGAACCCACATTTGGGAAGAGGAAACGTCTTCCTCCCCTACAATGACAACACTTAGAAATCAAACCTGAATCTAATCATTTTACTTGTTTCAATTAGGATCCAAATAAGGCATATCAACCCCTCACATTAGGACCCTTATTTGGATCTCAATTCAAACAAGTAAAATAGTAAAAATATGGAACAAAACGTTTCTGACATTACAACAATTTAAAATTTGAATATTTTACTGGATATTTAATGATATTAAAGAATTATTGTTAATTTAAAGTATGATAATGGTATTGTGATTATGTTTTTCTAAAAAAGAAAGGATCTTATCTTTCCAGAAACATACGAAATATTTACAGATCAAATGACAGAATATCTGGATTTGTTTGAAAATATGAGAAGAGAGAAAGTGAGTGAGAATATAGATAAAACAAGATTGGTCATTGATTGATAACTGCTGAAGGTGAGTAGGAATTCATTATTCTATTTTGTTTACTTTGGTATATGTTTGAAAATTTCCATAATAAAACATTTTTAAGATGTATATACCATTCGACTCAGAAATTCCACTTTTCTTTATCTCAAAGGAACTCACGTGTAGGTGAATGAGGAAGCACATACAGGGATACTCCTGTCTTCACTGTTTGTAGTTTTAAAAAATCATAAACGATCTGCTGTAAAAATCTTGAGTATCCAAATAAAACTATGGTATACCTACAGTACAAAAAGCAATGCAGAAATTGAAAAACAACAAAACACAGACCCAAATACGTTGTAGAGTAAAAAAATCATATAGCCAAACTATATAAATATACCATTTATAAAAAATAATCCACATATTACATATTTCCTACAAGTATGTGTGTATACATGTATATATATGTGTGTGTGTGTATACACATAAATATAAATGGATTGAAAATATCTGAAAAGACAGACACCAAATGTTTAACAATGCTTACCTATGGAGAAAACGAAAAAGAACTAGGACTGTGAGAATGCTCAAAAGAGACTTTAGTTTTATCTATCTTGTTAGAATTCCAAAAAAGAGAATTACTTCTGTAGGTAAAATTTATTTTTAAAAAAGAACATTAATTCACATTTTTACTGTCTCTACAAATCAACAAATCTTTTTTGACTTTTGTTCAGAAACAGAACCAAGAAATATTTCCTGGAAAATTAACTATACAACATATCCTTCTCTACATTAAAAATAAAGAACTTATAGACAAGAATGCAAGCAATCTGGGGGAAAAAATATTAGGCTTAACCACATTAAATTGGCAATATTCTATCATTTTTGCCTTCAAAACATGGCAATTTCATGAGGTTTGACCTAACAGACTTTCTAATAGCAATATTATTATTGCAGTAAGTTTTTTACATTTACATATAATATACTCTTGAAAACTTGTATGAAAGATAAAATGTGTGAAAAAATAAAACAGATTACTATTAGAAAGTTAAAGAAATGTGTATGTCCCTAATTTCACCAGACCAGTTGTCAACAATTACAACATTTCTACATTTTCTTCAAATTCTGTCCTCCTACTTAACACACAATATTGGATTAATATTCTTTAGTCCAATAAGCATCTGACTGAAGCCAAAGATTTGTAATTTTCACCTTGGTCTTAAATAATATTCAATTTATAAGCATGGTTTATAATTATCACCAGCAGCTGAATTTCTTTAACGTTCCGCTCATTCTTATAAAATAGGAGCAAGTGTAAAATAAGAGCAAGGACTGTATAAGTAACTTTTTTAAAAGATGGCAACACTTTTGAAGCCAAAATACTGGAATAGACACAACTAGGCAGTATCATGTTAGTTGGTTACTGAGTCTCATTTATTCATAAGAAAAGCAGAGTATAATGTGCAAAAATACGGGTTGCATAAAAAAAAGTCAAAATTATGGGAACAAAGGACCTCTTGTAATTATAATTATTCTTATCATCACAATGATCCTAACACCAACTTAAGACTTAAGGAATTGGGCTTTACCAAAAATTTGTGGGAAAGATGCAAGAAATGCATTATTTTCTATTCTTCCTCTTAGATCTTCAATCTAGTCCCCATTAATTCATGCCCCACTTGAAGAGTAAAGAATTTTTATAAACATGTCTTTTAAAATGATCTGATCACATCCTTCTCCTGTTTAAATCTCTTCAATTCCCCTGCTTAAAACACTTCAATAGATTCCTACAGCTCTTAAAATCCATGAAGTCCTATAAGGACCAAATGATGTGATTCCTTTCTACTCTTCAGTCGTACATCATATCATTTTTGCCATAGTTCTCTGTGTTCCAGTTATACAGTCTTTTTTTTTTTTTTTTTACTTTAGCTTCACTTTTCTTGTCTTTTTTTTTTTTTTTAAAAGATTGGCACCTGAGCTAACAACTGTTGCCAAACTTTTTTTTTCCTGCTTTTTCTCCCCAAATCCCCCCAGTACATGTTCTATATTTTAGTTGTGGGTCCTTCTAGTTGTGGCACATGGGACATCGCCTCAGCATGGCCTGATAAGCAGTGCCATGTCTGCGCCCAGGATCTGAACCAGCGAAACCCACTGGGCTGCCGAAGCAGGGCGCAGGAACTTAACCACTTGGCCATGGGGCCAGCCCTAGCTTCACTCTTTAAAAATTACATTTTGGGGGCCAGCCCAGTCATGTAGTAGTTAAGTCTGCATGCTCCACTTTGGCAGCCCAAGGTTCATGGGTTCGGATCCTGTGCACGGACCTACACAATGCCATCCAGCCATGCTGGGGCAACGTCCCATGTACAAAATAGAGGAAGACTGGCACACGTTAGCTCAGGGACAATCTTCCTCAATCAAAAAGAGGAAGCTTAACAACAAATGTTAGCTCAGGGCCAATCTCCCTCACCAAAAAAAAAAAAAGAAACAAAAAAGAAAAACTACATTTTGTAAACTATCATACAGTAAAACTGACTTTTTTGTGTGCACAGTTCTATGAATTTTAACACATATATAGAGTCATGTAACCATCACCACAAGCAGAATACAGAGAGTTCCATGACCCCCAAAATAAACTCCCTCATGCTTTATAGTCACACTCTCCCATCATACCTAACCCCTAACTGTTCTATTCAGAATGGCTTTGTCTTTTTGTCATATAGTATATATACTATATACATATAATGTCATATAAATAGAGCCATACAGTATGTTATTTTTCGAGACTGGCTTTTTTCACCTAGCACAATGCCTCTGAAATTGACCCAAGTTGTTACATGTATCAATAATTTGTTCCTTTTTATTGCTGAGTAGTAGTAATCCACTGTATGATGTACTACAGTTTATCTGCTCACTCATCAGAAAAACATTCAGGTTGTTTCCAGTCTTTGGAGATTATGAATAGGGGGGCTAAAACATTGGTTTTTTTTGTTTTTATGTGAAATTAAGTTTTTATCCTCTAGGGTAAATACACAGAGGGTGACTGCCGGGGTCATATGTAAGTGCATGTTTAACCATATTTAAAAAGTACCAAATTGTTTTTCAGAGTGTAAAAACAAAAATCAGTAAGGTTAACATGATCAGTGCTAACCATGTTGATGTTGTACTCTGTGATATAATGTGAAGAAAAGGTCACTTCAGCTCTTGTGGTACTCTTCCCAAAAAACCATAGCCTAAGTCTAATCATGAGAAAAACATTACACAAACCCAAATGAGGGATATTCTTCAAAACTCCCAACTAGTACTATTCAAAAGTGTCAAAGCTATCAAAAACAAGGAAAGACTAACAAATTGTCACAAATCAGAGGAGACTAAGGAAACACGATGATTAAATGCAATGTGGGATCCTAAAGTGGGATAGAAAAAGGACGTTAGTGGAAACTGGTACAATCCAAATAAAGTCTGGAGTTTAGTTACAAGTAACATATCAATTTTAATTTCTTAGCTTTGAAATATACAGAATGGTTTTTTAAGATGTTAACATTACAGGAAACTGAGGTATATAGGCACTCTGCATCATCTTTGCCACTTTTCCATAATTCTAAATTCATTCCAAAATTTCTTTATTTAAAAGAAATAGATGCACTGTTTTTCATTGTCCCCAGAAATGTATGAGAGTTCTAGTTTTCTGCATCCTCGCTAGCACCTGGTATTGTCATTATTTCTTATTTTAGTCATTCTAATAGATATGTAGTGGCATATCTCATCATGGTTTTAATTCGCATTTCTCTAATAGCTAATGATTTTCAACATCTTTTCATGTGTTTATTTACCAATCTTGTATTCTCTCTGATGAAATGTCTACATCTTCTGCCCATTTTTAAGTTGAGTTGTTTGCATCCTTACTGTGGAGTTTTGAAAATTCTTTATATATTCTTGATACAAGTCCTTTACCGGATATGTGATATGCAAATATTCGCTCTCAGACTGTAGATTGCATTTTTATCCTCTTAACAGTGTCTTGCACAGAGCAAAAGCTTTTAATTTCTACTAAGTCCAATATATCAACTTTTTTTCTTTAATGGATCATGCTTTTGGCGTCATGTCTAAGAATCTTTGCCTAACCTCAAGTCACAAAGATTTTCTCTTATGCCTTCTTGCAAACGCTTTATAGTTTCACATTTTACATTTAGATATATGATGTATTTTTTAAATTTTTTATTTTGTTGCGGTGATAACAGGTTATAACATTGTAAAATTTCAGTTGTACATTATTATTTGTCAGTCACCACATATATATTTCCCCTTTACTTCTTATGCCCACCCCCCAACCTCCTTCTCTTCTGGTAACCACTAATCTGTTCTCTTTGTCCATGTATTTGTTTATCTTTCACATATGAGTGAAATCATACAATGTTTGTCTTTCTCTGTCTGGCTTATTTCGTTTAACATAATACCCTCAAGGTCCACTCATGTTGTTGCAAATGGGACAATTTTTTAGTTTTTATGGTTGAGTAGTATTCCATTGTGTATATATACCACATCTTCTTTATCTACAATGTATTTTGAATTAATTGTTATATAAGGTGTGAAGTACAAATAAAAGTTCTTTTTTTCTTTTGCATACGAATGCAAAGCTAACACCATTTACTAAAAAAGCTATCCTTTCTCTCGAATTGCTTTTGCACATTCATCAAAAATCAACTGGCCATGTTTGTGTAGTCCTATTTCTGAACTGTCTACTCTGTTCCAATGATCTACATGTCTCTCGCTTTGCCAATACCACATCATCTTTATTACCACACCGACATTCTTTTAATACCTTCAATATACTATAAACACCTTCCTTACTTCAAGAACTTTAGATATGCTGGTTCTGTCTGCCTGCATATTCTTTCTTCCTTACCTAGAACTCCTAACTCATCTTTTGGAATTCAGCTTAAATGTCACTTTCTCAGGAAAATTTTTCCATCAAGAAAGTCAAAGAAGTTTCATGAGAAAGGGAAAAAAATCAAGATGCATCAATCCAATAGGGATTCCAATTACCAACTCAGCATAAGTTAGAGACTACCATGTCTTTGAAAAACTATTAGGATTTCCCAAGCTTTGTCACTCCCCTGTGTGTATCTGTGCCACCACCCCTTCTCTATCTCTTCCTCCTTCTACCTTTCCCCTAATGCTTAGCTATAAAATTCTAAAAGCAAAAAAGGGAAAGTATACTTGTCATCCTGGGGGCAAGTAAGGGGGGGCAGTTGTCAATAATACATCATTCCATTTCTGTCATGGATAGATGCTGGAGAGAGAGAAGAGTCTCTAAGGAACAGAAGAAAGTGGATACACTTTCTAGGGCATAGGACAAGAGGGAAACTCATCTAGGTTTAACAACAAAAATGTCCATTCCCAACAAAAAAGCTATTGAGAACAGGCTGATCTTTGTAGTAAGTAATTACAATTTAGAGAATTAACTGGCATGGGGGGAAAGTTAAGACTTCTTTTAAAGAGCCTTTTCCCTTAAAATGCTATGTAGTTGATAGTAATGATTTCAAAATACCATAATCAGAAAAAAAAAAAGCAAAGTGAACTAATATTTTTTGAGCATTTGTTATATGCCAGGCATGGGGTTGGACACTATACATACGTGTTCTCATATAGTCTTTACAAAAAGTCTATACAGTAGATATTATTATTTCTACTTTATAGAGAAAGAAACTGAGCTTATACAGCTAGATTGGTTCTATTTCCTTTTTTATTCCTATTCCCCTAATTTGCTTTCATAATAATTACACTGATTATGAAAAAATATATAAAGCAATATATGAAAAATCTCAGCTTAAGTGAGAAAAGACAATTAACAGATACCAATGCTGAGATAACAAAGATGTCTCAATTATCTAATAAGGATTTTAAAGCAGCTATCAGTAAAATGTCCCAAGAAGGAATTACGAACACTACTAAAACAATGTAAAAACAGAAAGTCTCAGGAAAGAAACAGAAGATATAAAGAAAAATCAAATGGAAATTTTAGAACTAAAAAATACAGCAGCCAAAATCAAACTCATTGGATGGAATCAACAGCAGAATGATGATAACAGAAGGAAGAATCAGTGAGCTTAAAGATTGATCAACAGAAATTATCCAATCTGAACAAGAGAAAGATAAGAGATTGAAAAAATTAACAAATGGAGCCTGAGGGACCTGTGGAACAATGACAGATCTAACATTCAAAACATCAAAGTCCTAGAAGGAGAGGAGAAAGTGTGGGTTGAAAACACATTTGAAGAAATAATAGCTGACAATTTTCCAAATTTGGTGAAAATCATAAACTAACAAATTCAAGAAGTGGAGCAAACTTCATAGAGGTTAAACCCAAAGAAATCCAAACATAGATACATTATAATAAAGTTTCTGAAAACTAAACACAAAGAAAAAACTCTCGCAAGCAGCCAGAGAGAAACAGTGCATTATCTGTAGGGGAAGAACAGTTAGAATGACAGGGACTTTCTCATCAGGAATCACAGAGGCCGAAAGGATTCATTTACATTAAGAAAAAAGATTGTCAAGAACCAACAAGAGGTTGGTATCACTGTGTGTGCTTTTTAACTCACATTTTAATTTTAGATAGTATTTACTGAATCTCTGCTATAAAAACTTGGAAAAGTGTACTCATACCTCCCATATCTCAATTTGTTATTTTATTTTGTTCAAGTTTCCAATATTTACATTCTACATTATAATCATAGAAACAATTGCACAGGTAGTCAGTCTTAATTCTAATCTTAAGTGAGTTCAGTGTTCATTAAATTTGAGGAACAATCAACAAGCTGCAACTATGGCTGACTCCTCATTCAGGCTTTAGTTGACCCATCCCCCACCCCCCCCAAAATGACAACACTTCCCTACCACAAATGGCTGTCTGTCTCACTACCCTGTTTCACTTTTTTTATAGCACTTAATTATCTGAAATAAATTACTTCATTTGTTTTCTTTATTGTCTCTCTCCTTCCTCCACAAGAAGTAAGTTTCATGAAAGCATGGACTTTTTTTCTGCTTACTACTGTATGATTCATATGCTTATTCTTGTGTTGGATATTTAGCTTAAGAATGGATAGGGGCTGGTCTGGTGGTACAGTGGTTAAGTGCGCATGTTCCGCTTCGGCAGCCTGGGGTTCACTGGTTCAGATCCTGGGTGCAGACACGGCACCGCTTGGCAAGCCATGCTGTGGTAGGCGTCCCACGAATAAAGTAGAGGAGGATGGGCACAGATGTTAGCTCAGGGCCAGTCCTCCTCAGCAAAAAGAGGAGGATTGGCTGAAGATGCTAGCTCAGGGCTAATCTTCCTCAAAAAAAAAAAAAAAAAAGGATGGATAGCTGAAAATCTATTCCTTAGGAACTCAGTTTTTTAAATACCAGGTACAAGTTTAGAAGAAGTGTGATTTCACAATTATTTTTATTTATTTATTTATTTTTGAGGAAGATTAGCCCTGAGCTAACTGCTGCCAATCCTCCCCTTTTTGCTGAGGAAGACTGGACCTGAGCTAATATCCATGCCCATCTTCCTCTACTTTGTATGTGGGACGCCTACCACAGAATGGCATGCCAAGCGGTGCCATGTCCACACCCGGGATCCGAACCAGCAAACCCCAGGCCACCAAAGCGGAACATGTGCACTTAACCACTGCACCACCGGACCTGCCCCATGATTTCATAATTTTTAAATCAACATTATTGAGATAAAACTTATATGCAATAAAATGTGCCTAATTTAAATGTACAGTGGAATGAGTTTTGACAGAGGAAAATACCTATGTGACTACCACCACAATCAAGATATAGAACATTTCCAGTGTCCCAAAATATTTCTTCATAACTCTTTGCAGTCAAGACAATTTTTATTTTAATATTTAAATGTATCTTAAATGAATTCTACGAGGAATGGTTTGACATACAACAGAGTTTTTTTTCTACACTCACCAATTCAAGGATCAAAATGCTTACATATATTTAATGAGAAGAAAGAAACAAACCCTTATACATCTCCTCATGCTGCACACTCTACCTAAGAACATACCTTTCCCTTCTTCTCCAGGGAGTGTGGGTCTATTTATCACTCAAGTGCCCGCTCATGCCACCTTCTAGAAAGCTCTAACTCTCCCCTCCTCCTGTCCCTTCTCCAAATTAATCTCTACATTCCTATGGCATATTATTATTATTATCTCAATATTTGTTACACTGTTTATAAACAATCGTTAGTCCACTAAGGAAAGGACCATGTCTTACGCATATGTACAAACCCGGCACCTGGCATGCAGAGCAAACAGTACATAATAAATATATCTTAAGATTCAGGTAAAGCATCACCTACTCAGCAAAGCCCTTTCCAACTTGACCTTTAATCCTCAAAATATAAATAATTTAGTTAGGCACTTGGGGATATTCTTTCAAACCACTATTCAAACAATTCAATTGACTTGTTAATTCAATTAAAAATCCATCATTTGGTCATCTAAAGCTTTCACTTAAATTTTTAATTCTGAATGTTAAACATTAATGCTCAAAAATACTAGTCAATTGCTTGATAAAATTCTTGCTATTTTTTAGAAAAAGAATCTGCATATTTTTATCTAGAGATAATTTAATTTATGATGTTTCTCCATTTTATAAACAAAGCAGAATCAGTTTTGCACAACTATTGGCAACAAACTGGTTTTTCTCTAAAACTTCTTAGTTTATTTCAAATAAATTTCCTGCCCCTAATTCAGCACAACAGCCTGCTTCATAAATGTCAACTTTCACTACGCAAGTGTTACTAACATTTTAAATGCAAGGGGGAAAAAAACCAAAAAACCTACTTTTTCATAAAGCCCTAGAGAGAAAACTAGGCCTTCAATTCTTTTTTTTTTTTATTGAGGTCATATTGGCTTATAAACCAATTCATAATTTTTCAGTCTGACCCTTCACAAAGATTATAGTTTTAAAAAGATATTCTAGCAATATTTTTGACAGAACAAACAATAATAGTTGACAGTTTTTTCTGAAGAGTGAAGGAGAGATTTACAAAAACAAAAGTAAAGCTGAAAGAAATTACATATCTGTGTGGCAGAGTTCAATGGAACCTTCCTAAGATGTTTTACTTTGACCCCAAACATTTTTGTGAATCATTTTAAATGCAAGATTTCAGTAAAATTTTTCCTGTTATATTTAAATTTTTATTTACTCTTCTAATAGCACTGTCCAAGTTTAACTCTTAAAATTAACAAAAATAGCATTAGCACAAAGGAGCAAATTATCAGATTCCTATCCATAGTTCAAGATGAAAAACAAAACAGCTTAATTACCATAACTGAACTTTTCACATGAAGTTCACTCTACTTCTAACACAGTTTGAACTGATCTCCCGGCATGAGCCTGTCCTCCATACGGATGTCAGACTAAACTCCTTGAATTAAATGATGTATGTCAGATTAAACTCCTTGAATTAAATGACTCTTTCAAAGTCAACTTCTGCTGAAAAACCATCGATGACTTCCAATACTACAGAATAAAATGCCACTTAGTTAGCTTGATTTACAAGTTCACTCACCTATAATGAGCACCTTTATCTATGCCTCAGCTTCCACCTTACCTTTCAGTCAATTCCAACTGTCAGGCCTTTCCTCAGACGGACACTCATCCTGGAGTGCCTTTTCCAACTCCTGGCTCCCAAGAAAATCCATATTCTACTGAACTTTCAAACTTCTCCAAAAAACTCTTCATCAATCAACTTGCTCCCCATCTCCCTTACTCGTTAAAGTACTTAAGAACTGATTCTGTATGAGTGTATTTCAATTTAACATTACTCCATTGATTTGTTCATTTCAATAATAATCATCATTGAGTACCTAAGCCAAGCTAGGCACTGGTGTTACAGCAGAGAACAAAACAGATACAGTCTCTGTTGTCACAGTGCTTACACTTATATGTAATGGATATGAAATATTTGGATATTAATTTATCATAATGCATCAAATTTCCCATGGTTGGCCAATTAGGTTGTCTTCAGTTTTTACTATTATAAGTAATGCTATTGCGAATATAGCTCTAATAGAACTTTTTTATTCCTTGAATTACTTACTTAAGGTTAATTCCCAAGAGTAGGATTATTAAAACAACGGCCACAGATGTGTTTATGGCTTTTAAGACGTATGCTACCATACTACCCTCCAAACGAGCTATACGTATTACAAAAGCAGTACATGAGTACTTGATTCTCTGTAGACTACTTTAGTATAGTTACTCAATAAGTATGAAAAGATTATTCACTATTGTTTGAATTACCCAGGAGGTTGAACTCTTCCTTAGATTTGTTTACTCTATGTTCCCTTATGACCTAATGGGGATAAGTTTATCAAGGTACTTACTGGAATCTTACTGTTGTAAATATTTCTTAAATATTCATAGTAATTTAGGTAGTATTTAAGGTCATATATAAAAATATTTTCCATTTTGTTATTTTTCTTTTTAACTTTGCATTGGTTTTCTTATATACAGGTGCTTAATTTTTTAAAGTCAACTTTTCAGTCTTACTTTATATTATTATTCTTTGCATAGTTCCACTTGTTATTCAATTTTAAAAAGTTAACCACACATTTGCATACAGACAGGTTCAACACTAATTTTCTAACTGCTATCCGATCATTCCAAAACTTAGCAAATAATTCTACCACTTGACAGACTTTATGCTTGCTTAGTGTATATTAAACTCCTAAACCATGTTTTCTCAATTCTAAAGATACCTGTTCTTCTTAAAATAATATTTTTAGGTTTCTGAAACTAGGAAAAGTATCAGAATTAATGTCCAAAAAATCTACCAGTCGCCAAGCAAGAGAATAAATTGTGATGTATTCACTGCTTGCCCATGTGTAAACCTATGGGAAATACCTTCCCACAGAAGATATCTGTTTATCCAACTACGCCCACAGCTGAGTTAACTGCATAGGTAAACTCATATGCAGTCGAAATTTAAGTAAAATCTGAAAGCCTAAGTGTTGCTTGAAAGTGTTTCCAGAAAGACTGAACATTAAAAGCATTAAAGCAAAAAGTTATTGTGATGCAAAAGTTGTTTGTTGCAAGACAAGCAGGGACAATTAAAGGTGGAGAAATTGCCCAATCTCTCAGAATAGATCATAGAATTATCACAGCTTGGAGAGACCTTGGTGTGGCCAATTTACATTTTACAAAGTACTATCACCCAAGTACTGGATATCAATCCGTCAAAAGTTTCCAGCTGACTCAAAAAGGAAGTTATTTAATTCACAGTTTATCCACAGAAAAACTGAAACTATGAGTTTAGCCAAAAAAGAAAAGCAGTTAAATTCCAAACATTTCCTATACGACTCAAAACTATACCAACAATCATAATGTGTAAAGAGAACAAAAAAGCAAGCACAGGTGAGGAAAATCAGCATGTCAGAATGTGAAAAAGAATTAGACTCAATTTTATATTATGATTCCAAAGAAGACGGTATAGAAATTATATGGATAAATGTATGCTTCTGTTGGTTAATACATAAGAAGTTTTTTTAAAAATAAATTTAATGTTTCTTTTTTCTCGAAAATACATTAAATCAATACTATATATCACAATTAACCGTCTTAGAATAGAGAAAATGCATGGTATGTATGTCTGAACATATTTGTCTACATCTATTCAATTACTTATTCACTCATTCATTTCTGAGTACAGAAAAGTAAGAACAGAGAAGCAGGAACAAAACTAAAGATATAGTGCATAAAAAGCAAACCCTTCCGAGATCCTAAAGGTTACTGTGATGCAGAAAACTATATGATGAATGAAGAAAATACAATCCAGGTGAAAAATAACAACCAGTTAGATAACTAAGTAGCAAATAACCAAAAAACTGATCAAATTAAAGGTGAGTAACAGCAAACAGAAATAGCTGAGAAAAAAATAAATTAAAATGAAACTTAATTCAGGTAAGAGTATTAAGAACTAATTAAAACTACGTGGTATTTGACCAAGATTCAGAATACCATAATTCTTGATCAACCACCCTATCGCCCAGTAGGTTCCAGAGAGTGAAAGTGACAAGGAATGCACCAGGCAAAATTGCCTGTTTATTATTATCAAAGGGTTTGGATCACAGGCAACTAGGAAATCCTCCACCTCAGTTACAGGTAAGCCTAACACCTGAAACACTGACAGCAAGCCAACTGGGTTCTTGGCTTCTTTCACTTAGGCTCACATCTTCCCCTACAGGAAAGGAAAAGATAATCAGGTATTTCCACAAACAACCATGATAGAGCAACAACAATCCAATTTATCCTCGTGGCTTATACAACCAGAAAACTGAATGAAATAGATTAACCAACAGTTTTCAGATACTGGGACAACAGTCAAAATGGGAGTGAGATCCCTGAGAAAAGAGGAAAAATGAGGTAAATCCTGCAATTCCTCCACCTCACACCCTTGAAGCAGTTTCCAGGATTCAGTGTACAGAGGGAGGACTTCAACAGAGCCTGACAGTCTCAGAGAGAGGAGGAGACAGAGACGGACATTCAGCCAAGGTAGCCAGAAATTGTGGAAAAGCCTAACAGAGAGAAGGGAACTGCATACAGAGATAGAGCTCTAGAGATGTGCAGAGGTGTCCCCTCAAGCCTTTTGCAGGTAGTGATCTGTCATGTGTAAGAGGAAACTACCTGAGGTTGGGGAAGGTACCACTGAAAAACAAATAGGTGAAAGAATTCCTGAAACTCATACAAGGTTAGGAACAGTCTGTATTCCCACCAAGCAGAGTGAAAAGATCTCATAATATGTGAGAAATTAAGTGAAGTCCTCAGAAAGCATCAACTCTAAATTAGCTCTAGGAAAAAAGACTGCTCTGGACCCATCCTAACAAAGCTTTCTCAAAACGAACGAAGTGTCAAAAAAACATCAAAGTGATTTCAAAAACTTTAACTGTATGCCAAAACTTAGAGCAACATTATTTAAAGGAAGACAACAAAAGCCACATCCAAGAACATAAAATTCAGTGTCTGAAATCCAGTCAAAATTTACCAGGCATAGAAATTAAAAGAAAAATATGACCTATAACCAGGAGAATAACAAATCAATAGAAACAGACACAGAACTGACAGAGATACAGAATTTGGCAGACAAAGATATTAAAAGAGCTACTATAAATATGCTCAACATGCTCACAAGGTAGAAAGATATGAAGGTGTTGAGAAGAGATGTGAAAGATTTTTTTAAGGGCCAAAAGGAACTTCTAGAAATGAAAAATACAATATCTGAAATGAAAAGCACACTAGATGGGATTAACAGTAGACTGGACAGTTAATTTGGAAACACAAAAATAGAAAATAGCCAAAATGAAGCACAAAGAGAAAAAAAATACAAAAAAGGAAGAAAGAGAACACCAATGATTTGTAGCAATATATCAAAAAATCTATAGGGCATGTAATTGGGGTCCAAAAACGAGAGGGAAGAAGGTGAATAAAAAAAATATTTGGAGAAATACTAGGCAAAATTTTTTCAAACCATTAACCCACAGATCCAACAGACTCAACAAAATCCAAGACAGATATATGAAGAAATCTACACTTAGAAATATCATAATCACATCATTTAAAACCAGTGATTAAGAAAAAATGCTAAAAGCTGCTAGATGCAGGGAAAAGAATTATTATGTACAGAAAAACAAAGACTTCTCATCAGAAACTGTGCAAATGAGAAGTCAATGGAGAGACACTGCTAAGTACTGGAAGAAAAAACTGTCAACCTAAAATTCTATATCCAGTTAAAATATATTTCAAAATAAATGTGGAAATGTTTTTAGACAAACAAAGGTTGAAAAAAATCTATTACAAGAAAATGTGCACTTAAAGAAATGTTCTTTAGAGAAAGGAAAAGAATATCAGATCAAAATTTGGATCTAGAATTCTGGAGTGACATCAGCATCATGGCGGAGTGAACTTGCCCAGGACTCTCTCCCCTCTAACATACTACAAAAAGAAGCAACCATATTCCAACAGAAAATACCCTAACAGCACAAAAATCCTCAAAGAGGGACACGCATCCACATGATGGAGGGCGGAGAGGCTGGAGCCCGCCTCAGAAGAGCTGGAACCTGGTAAGAGAGAACTTTGTTCCCTCCCCTAAAGACTGCAGTCGCTGCCACAGGAGGCTCCATGAGGGAAGGAGTGGGGGAGGGGTCACGTGTCTGTGGGATCACCCAGGACTCCCTAGCGCCCTTGCAGCCTAGAAGGAAGCCCTCTAACCAGGCGAAAGCTTTCACATGGGGTGACTTCATCAAGCCAAGACCCCAGGAGACCAGATAGTGAGAGCTGATCGGGAAACACAGGACTGCATGCAGGAGAAAGCGCCCCTCCCCCAACCCGTGCTGCACCATCTTGGCTGAAGGCCAAGGGCTCAGAATACCCAGTGGCAATAGACTGTAACTGCAACCGAATAATATCAGAATGAGAAAGATCTGTCCTTCCAACATCAGGCACTACATCAAATCTCCAGACCAGAGAGAAAATGACAAGTACCCACTCAGTCCTGAGGACATAGAAATATGTAAACTAAATGACAATGAATTCAAAATAGCTATTATCAAAAAACTCAATGAGGTAAAAGACAATATAGAGAAACAATTCAATGAGTTCAGGAGCTACTTCACAAAAGAGATTGAAATTTTAAAGAAGAATCAATCAGAAATATTAGAGATGAAAGACACAATGGAAGAGATGAAACAAAATATGGATTCCCTGAATGCTCGTGTAGACATCATAGAGAAGCAAATCAGCATAATCAAAGAGAGACATGTTGAAATGCTCCAGACAGAGGAGGAAAGAGAACTAAGACTAAAAAGAAATGAAAAAAGTTTCTGAGAAATATCTGACTCAGTGGGGAAATGCAACATAAGAATTATAGGTATTAGAGAACAAGAATGGAGCAGACAGCATGTTCAAGGAAATAATAGCAGAGAAATTCCCAAATCTAGGGAATGAGAGGGAAGTATGTGTGGAGGAAGCTTCCAGATCTCCTAGATTTGTCAATGTAAAAAGACCTACTGTAAGGCATATAGTAGTAAAACTGGCAAAAATGAATGACAAATAAAGAATACTCAGGGCAGAAAGGCAGAAGAAAATAACCTACAAAGGAACCCCTATCAGACTTTCAACAGATTTCGCTACAGAAATCTTACAAGCTAGAAGAGAATGGAATGACATATTCAAAACTTTAAAAGATAAAAATCTTCATCCAAGAATACTCTATCTAGCAAAAATATCCTTCAGATATGAGGGAGGAATTAAATCTTTCCCAGACAAACAAAAGCTAAGGGACTTCGTAGCCACAAGACACCCCCTAAAAGAAATCCTCAAGAAGGCCCTCATACCTGAAAAAAGAAAAAAAGGGAGAAAGGGGTCACAAAACAGAGTAAGGAGACAGACAGACAGAATCAGAATAGGATAGCAAATATTCAACTATAGCATTAGGCCAAAGGGAAGGAAAACACCAAAAACAAAGACAATCTCGTCACTTTAACCACAGACTCACAACACAAGTTGGAATAAGATATGAAAATAATAACTTAGGAGGGGAGGAGGAAAGGGACTGAATCAGATTAGACTAAGGAAATAAAAGGCCATCAGGAAATGGACTATGTTATACACAAGATTCTGAATACAAACTTCAGGGTAGCCACTAAACTAAAAATCAGAACAGAGACACAAAAAAATAAATAAGGAAAAAACAAAGAAACACATCATAAAAAACTGCATAATTCAATGGGTAGACCAAAACACACAGGACAAAAACAAAGGAAATGCATGAAAACCAGAGTGATATAATGACAGCATTAAGCCCTCATACATCAATAATCACCCTCAATGTAAATGGATTGAACTCTCCAATAAAAAGACATAGACTGGCAAGATGGATTAGAGAAGAAGATCCAACAATTTGTTGCCTCCAGGAAACACATCTCAGCTCCAATGACAAATATAGGCTCAGAGTGAAGGGGTGGAAGATGATACTCCAAGCCAATGGCAAACAAATGAAAGCAGGTGTCGCAATACTTTTATCAGACAAAGTAGACTTCAAGATAAGGCAGGTAAAGAGAGACAAAGAGGAGCAATATATAATGATCAAAGGGGCACTTCATCAAGAAGAAGTAACCCTTATAAATATATGTGCACCCAAGACAGGAGCACTAAAGTTCATAAAGCAACTATTAACAAACCTAAAAGAAGATATTAAAAATAACACAATAGTAGGGGACCTCAACACCCCACTCACATCACTGGACAGATCATCCAGACAGAAAATCAACAAGGAAAAGTGGAATTAAATGAAAAGCTAAACTAGTTGGACTTAATAGACATATATAGAACACTTAAACCAAAAACAGCAGAATACACATTCTTCTCAAGTGCACAAGGAACATTCTCAAGGATAGACCATATGTTGGGAAACAAGGCAAGCCTCTACAAATTTAAACAAATTGAAATAATAACAAGCATCTTCCCCCACCATAATGGTATAAAGCTAGAAATTAATTACAAGAGAAAAGCTGAGAAAGGGACAAAGATATGGAGACTAAACAATATGTTATTGGACACTAAGCAATGGATCATTGAAGAAATTAAAGGAGAAATCAAAAAATATCTGGAGACAAATGAAAATGATAATATGCCATACCAACTCATATGGGATGCAGCAAAAATTGTATTAAGAGGCAAATTCATCGCAATACAGGCACACCTTAACAAACAAGAAAAATCCCAAATAAGCAATCTCAAATTACACCTAACTGAATTAGAAAAAGAAGAACAAAGCCCAAAGTCAGCAGAAGGAGAGAAATAATAAAAATCAGAGCAGAAATAAATGCTATTGAAACAAAAAAGGCAATAGAAAGTATCAATGAAACAAAGAGCTGGTTCTTTGAGAAGATAAATAAAATTGACAAACCCCTAGCCAGACTTACAAAGAAAAAAAGAGAAAAAGCTCAAATAAACAAAATCAGAAATGAAAGAGGAGAAATAACAACAGACTCCACAGGAATACAACAGATTATAAGAGAATATTATGAAAAACTATACACCAGCAAAATGGATAACCTAGAGGAAATGGATAAATTCTTAGACTCTTACAACCTCCCAAAGCTGAGTCAAGAAAAAACAGACAATCTGAATAGACCAATCACAAGGAAAGAGATTGAAACAGCAATCAAAAGCATCCCAAAGAATAAAACCCCAGGAGTAGATGGCTTTCCTGGGGAATTCTATCAAACTTTCAGAGAGGATTTAATACCTATCCTTTTCAAGCTATTCCAAAAAACTAGGGAGGATAGAACACTTCCTAACACATTCTACAAGGCCAATATTACTCTGATACCAAAGCCTGACAAGGACAGCACAAAAAAGGAGAACTACAAGCCAATATCGCTGATGAACAGAGACGCAAAGATTCTCAACAAAATTTTGGCAACCCAAGTTCAGCAATACATCAAAAGGATCATACATTACAATCAAGTGGGATTCATACCAGGGACAGAGGGATAGTTCAACATCTGCAAATCAATCAACGTGATACACCACATCAACAAATTAAGGAATAAAAACCACACGATCATCTCAATAGATGCAGAGAAAGCATTTGACAAGATCCAACAGCCATTTATGATAAAAAAAAAAAAACTCGTAACAAAATGGGGATTGAAGGAAATTATCTCAACATCATAAAGGCCATATATGACAAACCCACAGCCAACATCATACTTAATGGCAAAAACTGAACGCCATCCCCCTGAGAACAGGAACAAGACAAGGATGCCCACTATCACCACTCTTATTCAACATAGTACTGGAGGTTTTGGCCAGAGCAATTAGGCAAGAGAAAGGAATAAAAGGAATCCAAATAGGGAGTGAAGAAGTGAAACTCTCGCTGTTTGCAGATGACATGATCTTATATATAGAAAACCTCAAAAAATCCATTGGAAAACTAATAGAAATAATTAACAACTATAGTTAGTAAAGTTGCAGGGTACAGAATCAACCTACAAAAATCAGTTGCTTTTCTATACTCCAATAATGAACTTACAGAAAGAATATAATATAACTCAAGAATATAATTCCATTTGCAATTGCAACTAAAAAAATAAAGTACTTAGGAATAAATTTAACCAAGGAGGTGAAGGACTTATACAATGAAAACTGTAAGATATTACTGAGAGAAATTAATAATGACTTGAGGAGATGGAAAGAGATTCATTGCTCATGGATTGGAAGAATGAACATAGTTAAAATGTCCATACTACCCAAAGCAATCTACAGATTCAATACAATCCCTATCAGAATCCCAATGATATTCTTCATGGAAATAGAGCAAAGAATACGAAAATTCATATGGGGCAATCAAAGACCCCAAATTGCTAAGGCAATCCTGAGAAAAAAGAACAAAGCTGGAGGCATCACAAGCCCTGACTTCAAAATGTACTACAAAGCCATAGTGACCAAAATGGCATGGTACTGGTATAAAAACAGGCACATGGATCAATGGAACAGAACTGAAAGCCCAGAAATAAAACCACACATCTACAGACACCTAATCTTCGACAAAGGTGCCAAGAACATACAATGGAGAAAAGACAGTCTCTTGAATAAATGGTGTTGGGAAAACTGGACAGCCACATGTAAAATAATGAAGGTAGACCATTATCTCATACCATACACAACTCAAAATGGATCAAAGACGTGAAGATACGCCCTGAAACTATAAAACTCCTGGAAGATAATATTGGTAGCACACTCTTTGACATCGAACTAAAAAGGATCTTTTCAAATACCATGTCTTCTCAAACAAGGGAAACAAAAGAAAAGATAAACAAGTGGGAATTCATCAGACTAAAGAGCTTCTGCAATGCAAAGGAAACTAGGATCAAAACAGAGACAACCCACCAATTGGGAGAAAATATTTGCAAATCATCTATCTGACAAGTGGTTAATCTCCATAATATAGAAGGAACTCATACAGCTGAACAATAAGAAAGCAAACAACCTGATCAAAAAGTGGGCAGAGGTGATGAACATTTTTCCAAAGAAGATATACAGATGGCCAATAAACACATGAAAAGATGTTCAACATCACTAATCATCAAGGAAACGCAAATCAAAACTACACTAAGATACCACCTTATGCCTGTTAAAATGGCTATAATCACTAAGACTAAAAATAACAAATGTTGGAGAGGGTGTGAAGAGAAGGGAACCCTCATACACTGCTGGTGGGAATGAGAACTGGTGCAGCCACTATGGAAAACAGTAAGGAGATTCCTCAAAAAACTAAAAATAGAAATACCATATGACCCAGCTATCCCACTACTGGGTATCTACCCAAACAATTTGAAATCAACAATCCAATGTAAGATATGCACCCCTATGTTCACTGCAGCACTATTCACAATAGCCAAGACGTGGAAGCAACCCAAGTGCCCATCGACCGATGACTGGATAAAGAAGATGTGGTGTATATATATATACAATGGAATACTACTCAGCCAGAAAAAAAGACAAATTCATCCCATTTGCAATAACATGGAAGGACCTAGAGGGTATTATGCTAAGCGAAATAAGCCAGTCTGAGAAAGACAAACACCAGATGATTTCACTCATATGTGGAATATAAACAAGTACTTGGACAAAGAAAACAGTTAAGTGGTTACCAGGGGAATGGGGGTGGGGGAGGGGCACAGAGGGTGAAGGGGAGCTCTTATGCGGTGACAGTCAAGAAATTATGTACAACTGAAATCTCTCATTGATGTAAACTATTATGAACTCAATAAAAAAATTTGGGATCTACACAAAAGAATAAAGAGCACCAGTAACAGTAAATATATTAATAGATATAAAAGACACCTTTGTCTAAGTTTTTCATTTCTGGGTTTTTTTTTTCCTCAATTGTCTTAATTTCAAGAAAAATCTGTGCTTACAGTAGAAACTAAAAAAGTAATCCCCCCGAAAAGAATCTCACTCTCATGAAGTAACCATTGTTAAGACATTCAAACTGATTTTATAACATTAATTGGACATATTTCCATTTTTTTATGATCTCTAGAACAGTTTCTTACCATAGGAATTATATTGTGCTCGAAAGCTAGAAAAAAATCATTGGCCAAACCATCTGGCCCCAGAACTAATTTTTGGAGAAAATTCTTTGAAGTTTCTTCCATTGTTCTTGGTTTACCCAGATTTTCTTCTTCTTAAAGCAGCTCGGGCATTTCACAATTCATTTCAGAGAGATTTCAAATAAACTGGCTTAGAGTTAACAAGTAGAACTCTCTCACAATTTTAAACACCTCTTTTCTGTTTTTATAACCCCTTTTTCTTTCCTACTTTGGTTTTCTATCTCTTCCTTGATAAGATCAGCCAAATATTTGTTTACTTTGTTTTTTAACCCTAAGAATAGCTCTTTGATTTTTCAATTCTACAGTTTCTGGTTTTCAATTCATCTGTTTCTGCTTTTATTTTATTTATAGCCTCCCTTTCTCCCACACGTCTATTTTGTTGGTTTTATTTGTTTATTGTTTTACTAAATTCTGAGGCTGAGTACCACATTTATTTTTTTAACTCAGTTTACTTCTAAGTACAGTATTAGTCTTATCCTGAGTCTCATTTCAGTTTGCTAAATAATCAGTTATTGTATATCTGATCTCCTGTTTGACTCAATATTACTTAAAAATGTTTTCTGTTTGATTTTTCCAAGTGGTTGGAGTAGTGCCTTTTAAACTCCTGTTGTAATGACAGAATGGACATAAAGTTTCAGGTTTTCTGGAATTTACCGAAGTTTTCCTTTGTGGCTTGACTTAAAATTTATTATTTTTTTTAATGTTGCATAGTCAACTGGGAAAGTATACTTAATCTCAAATTTAAATGAAAGCTTTATAAGTAACTAAATAAACCCCATTATCAGCAATGCAGGTCTTACACTACACTTCTTCAGGCTTTCAATTTTTACTAGCATTAAATGCATCCATACGATATTAAGAGTAAGGACAGAGATTCTCAATTTTACACCTAACCTAACTTTATGTTTACGCTGCTAGATCTGTAATAGGCAAAGAGTGTTTCTTAATAATGTGAAGAACTTCTCATTTCAAGGAATGTCCAAAAATTCTTGAAAATTTTAGTAGCTGTTTAAGTTGACTTCCACATTAAACATTCCCATGTTCATTTTTAATTGAGGAAGACAAAGTATAAAATACTTGAAAAGTCACTCCATATCAAACCGACTTTCAAAACCAATAAAGCATCCCTCCTTTTTCTACGGTAAAATGTGGTTTGACAAGTAAACAGCATGTTAGAACTATGACCTTTCTTGTATGAGACACTATACTCCAACTAATATATCTGTGATAACAATAAGTTTTCAGGAGCTCTATCATATCATAAACTTATACTGAACTAGCAAAATCTCTAAATCCTGGGTTTTCCCAAATCTATGCTTTTGCATTTTGTTTAAACTAGAAGAAGAATTCACTTCCTTTTTGGATTCTGATCAAAAATCAGTTTCCGAACGCAAACTTTTGGTTTCACCCCAAGAGAAAGAGATGGATGAATCTTAGTTCTACTGTGAGTTAACTTCAAAGTAAGCCTTACTAAGAAGCAGTTTCCTTATACATAAAATAGATGTAATAATAGTTTACACCTCACTAGGTTATTGGGATAATATCTGAAAATATAAAGTGTCTATCACAGTACCTGACACACAGTAAGCATTAGATATTAGCTATTACTACATTTTTGTTTTCCTCATGTCAGTTTTCTTCTCCCTGAAATTCACTGATCCCATACTCTGTAACTGACTACATTAACTACGCCTTCTCATTTAAGATCATCTGCAGAACAATAAATACCTCAATGCCTTTACCAACTAATTGATAACAGATGTTAAACTGAGCACCTCTCAACTATGCTTACCCTTGCATATCATTTTTTGGTTTCCATAGCATCCAGGTGTAGTTTGGAAAATATTTCATCTCTCTATTCAAAGCTTTCATGATCAAGTAGAAGAGTTTCTGTCATATACATTTACTTAATTCTTCAAAAGATATCTTTATCTCTTACCAATAAACTATAGCTCATAAAACCAAACCCTTTTTGTTTTTAAGGAAGACTAGCCCTGAGCTAACACCCATGCCCACCTTCCTCCACTTTATATGTGGGTCGCCTGGCACAGCATGGCTTGATAAGCGGTCCATAGGTTGGCACCCAGGATTCCACCCACCGAACCCCAGGCTGCCAAAGCGGAACGTGTGAACTTAACCGCTGCACCACTGGGCTAGCCCCACAAAACTTTTTCTTTAACACGGCCAAGCAGTAATTGGTTATTCAATTTCTTTTTTTTTTTAAGATTTTATTTTTCCTTTTTCTCCCCAAAGCCCCCCAGTACATTGTTGTGTATTTTTAGTTGTGGGTCCTTCTAGTTGTGGCATGTTGGATGCTGCCTCAGTGTGGCTTGATGCTTGGTGCCATGTCCACACCCAGGATCCCAACCAGCAAAACCCTGGGCTGCCGAAGCAGAGCGCACAAACTTAACTACTCCGCCACCGGGCCAGCCCTATGGTTATTCAACAGCTATGCCACTCAATAATTATAACTGTCATTTGGAAAATGGAAGAAACTCTTCTGCCTCTACCATCTTCAGTTTCCAAATACTTTAATATCATTTTCAAAAATACCATTAAAGATATGGTAAAAGGTTGCTTCAGTTTATTACCATAAAAAATAACAGATGCACCCAGTTTGGAGGGAGGAGGTGGTGAAGCATAGAAAATAGCACAACTTTTAACTAGCTATACCAGGTCTTCAGATGGCCACTTTCCATAACCTTCAGGAAAAAGGCATCTGTAATTGTGACCTATCTCTTTCTCTTGAGGGTGAAACCAAAAATTTTCCTTCTTTCTAGAATCTATATACCTCCTTTCATGAAGCTTAGCTAATTTACTACATCATAATGTACTTTGCAGCTGGCCACAGAGAAATTAAAAAACCCGTGGAGTTTGGACACGTCACATTTTCCCCCTAAACTGTTCCCACCCCACCTCCCAATAGGCAAGTACTCTTTTGGCAACAAACTCTCAGTAACCTTTCTCAAACCCAGAGACTATTATAAAAAAGTCCCTTACAGAGATTACTCATTAAACTACCATAGCACATTATCAACAATTATTTCCACCTGTCCCAGGTCTAGGACTTCTTCAAGTCACTAAGCCACGTTCTCTCCCCGCTGTTTCAAAAGTTAAATAGGGGGCAGACCCGTGGCTGAATGTTTAAGTTTGTGCACTCTGCTTCAGCAGCCCAGGGTTTTGCTGGTTGGGATCCTGGGCGTGCACATGGCATGGCTCATCAAGCCATGCTGATGCGGTGTCCCACATGCCACAACTAGAAGGACCCACAACTAAGAATATACAACTATGTACCAGGCAGCTTTGGGGAGAAAAAAGAAATAAATAAAATCTTTAAAAAGAAAAAAGTTAAAGAAAAAAGAACAATTCTTAAACAAATTTATGAAGTAGTTGTCTCAAACCAAACCAGGCATATTTACTAGATACATATTATGTGTTAAGCAGTGTGCTGAGTGCTTTGCCTAATTACCTCATGTAACTTACGTAAAGTCAGGTGGGAAGTAATTATACAATATGTGGGGGGGTTGGGGATAGTAAGGAGTAATTTTATCCAAGAGTCACAAAGAAATTCAGCAAGCAGGACCAATAAAATCAGCAGGTAAGCGAAAGTAAAATGAGCCATGAATAGGCTGCTTACAGATCAGGAGGTAAATATAATTAAAAAAAAAAAGACCACCGGAAGCTGTTACAATACACTTTATTCTTTGATTTCTGGCTACACACTAACTAAATTAATTCTTAGTCTCTTAGTGAGTAGCCTGTATTTGTAAAGGAGTAAACTCAATTGATTCTGGATTCCCTAAGTATTACGACGATTTCCAAAATCAAAATTACAAATGAAAACTGGTATTTAAAAGTTTAACTTGTTAGCACACTAAAACAAACAAAAGAAACAAAAGGTGTAAGGATTAGAGTAGAGGGATGTATAAGGGGAGATACAAAAACCAGAGAAACATAGACTCTAGAGCTAGAACACCTGGATTCAAACCCCAGCTCTATGACATGCCAGTGAAGTAACCTCAGGCAAGTTACATCTACTTCACTGGAGCTCTTGCCAGGATCTAATGGGCTAATACATATAAGTGCTTAGAAGAGAGCCTGGTAAATACTAAGCACTATATAGTAAAACTGTCCTTTGTAGGCAATATGATTTTCCATATAGAAAACCCAATAGACTCAAGGAATTATTAGAAATGAGAATTCAGCAGGTTGCTAAATACACATAATTCACTTGTATTCTTATAAGACAACAAAGAGAAAAAGTAAATTTCAAAAAAGCTGAGAGAATTACATCACCACCACCACAAGCACCTTGCTTAAGCAATGATCAACTCATAGCCAATCTTGTTTCATCCCCACCCACAGCCTCCCATCTACTCCAGAGAATAATGAAGCAAATCCCAGATATATCCTTGCATCCATCTACATTTCAATATGTAGATTCTATCTCTAAAAGATAATGACTCTTTTTTAATGTAACTACATACTGTTATCACACCTAAAAATTAACAATAAATTATTAATATCAGATTCCAGTGTTCAATTTTCCCTGATTATTTCATAAATATTTATTAAAATCTCAACCCAAATAATGTCCAAACACTGCTATTAATCTAAAGTTTCCTCCATCTCTCTTTTTATTCCTCCTTATAACTTATTTGTTGAAAAAACCAAGTTGTGTGTCCCAAGGACCCCTCCACAGCCTAGATTTTGCTGACTGCATCCCACGGTATCATTTCACATGTTTGTCTTCTGTTTCCTGTAAAATGGAAGTTAGAGCTAGGCTTGATCAGATTCAGGTTCAAGCTCAATTTTTTGGCAAAGATACCTCATAGATAGTGTTGTGAACTTTCATTAAGAAAAACCTAATATCTGCTTATTTCTCTGTGATGTCAGCAGCCACAGATGATCTTTGCTTAGGTCCAGGAATTCATTAAAAAATTGTGATGTTCTATTTACCACTCCTTCATCTATTAACTAAAATACCCCTGAGAAAATAAACTTCCCCTCCTCAACTATTTAGTTACCTTCAGGTACAGTTGGTTCCTTAGCATACTCCAAAGAAAACACATGAGTTTTCTGTAAGTATCATTATGAACTCATGGATGTAAATGTATTTTACGTGATTGATTATAATGCATCTATGCTTACTGATGCTCAAATTGTCTCATCTTTGGCCAGGCAGAGCCTATTCAATTAAGCACCTCAGCTGTTTTGCCACAACCCTATTAGTGTTTGATAACTTCCTTGCAAGATGTTCAGGGCCCCAGGTCCAGAATTAGCTTTAGCTTTCAGTCAGTTTCCATATTCAGCTAGTTTCTTTCTTATTCTTTATTTCTACTAAATTAAAAATTCCTAATTCTTAATTATAAATCAGCTGTGTTATACATTCTGGATATTAGGATGGAATATGGACCCAGAAATTACCGCAAGATTTTTCACTGAAGTCTACTTTCAGCATTCCATTGAATGCTGTAAAAAAGCAAACTCACTCAAAAGTGGAAGTTAAATGCTTCAATTTGAGCGATTAGAGCAAAAAGATTCCTAATCTATTCTCTGCTTGCTTTTTGGCTCTAGAAAGTATTTCTCCATGTTATATTTCAAAATTTGGGGGACCGGCCCCGTGGCGGAGTGGTTGGGTTCGCACGCTCTGCTGCAGGCGGCCCAGCGTTTCATTGGTTCGGAGCCTGGGCGCGGACACGGCGCCACTCATCCAGCCACGCTGAGGCGGCATCTCACATGCCACAAGTGGAAGGACCCACAACTAAGAATATACAACTATGTACCAGGGGGCTTTGGGGAGAAAAAGGAAAAAATTTAAAAAAAAATCTTTAAAAAAAAAAAATTTGGATGTGGTTTTTAAATATACACAATAAAAATTCACTTTTTTTCTTTCATAAATGAATAAAATCATCAAGCGTGGGGAAATAGACAAACTCTTAGAGACTGAATCATTTTGTACCATAATTCAGACATAAAATCCTCATATCTCATCCTTAATTTAAAACTCATGATATAGCGAATATGAAGCTATAAATTCTATTTGAAATACTAAATATATTTGCTAAGTAATGTCCCCTGGAAACAACAGAAATGGTATTATCAGTAGTAAAGAAATATTTATCTCATTTTACTAAAAAACTAATTAAACATAAAGCCGTGTCACCCTACAGAGGTGGCACAGATCACTGTGGAAAAGCAGAACGCTATACTTGCTGACCATTTCTCCAAAAAACTCTAAAAAGACATGGCTTTAGAGGCCAAAAATTGCTTACATCCACAATTTTTACTATTTCCTTCAACACAAAGTAACAATCAGAAATCACATTACTGAATGCCAATTCTTCTCTCTGAAAAAAAGTGAGATATGAACTGATATCCTGGTGTAATTTCTTTTACTCACAGATCAAGTGCACCCTTTCCTGCAGCTAAAGTTGTTGGGCTCTGATCAGGGGAACCCATGCCACTTTTCCAGGCAACAACAGCTTAAAAAAACATCCAACCACCACCACCAGCAACAACAATAAACAAAATAACAGCAAAAAGCTCTTCCGTGGTAGTGCGGATTTTTCAGTGATAAATAGTAATACTCTTATATGAAGTGCTGGTATGTCCTCTGCACATCAGTGCTTTCATCCAACTGAAAAACAAAATATCTGCTAGCACGCACACATGACAGTAATTGCTTTTCCAGATGGTATGCCTTTGATAAGGGATTTTTGCCAAAAGCTCATTTTACTTTCTCTCCAAGCATAATATTTGTCATTAACTTTGAAACTGGTTTTACAAGCTTCTCAGTAGTAGTGTGAGTTGATCTGTTCTTTGCTATGAGAAGGATAACTGTGAATGGTAACAACAGTAGTGTGGTCTTGTCTTTAACAACAATATTCATTAATTTCACACTGAAAGCATTATTTTATACAATTTTATACACATTTCACTTTTCATAACAAGTCTAAATTAATTATTATAGAGAAGGAAACTGAGACAGAAATATTAATTCAATTCCCCAGGGTAGCATGAAAGTTGAAGAGCCAAAACTTGTGCTCTTTCCATCATACCACAGAGAAAACTATAGCAAGGGAATACCTAGTCCTTTAATATACTTTGCTAAAATCTGTTTTTGAATGTTTTCTTGAGTCCAAATGAAATTTTTTTTTTCTTCTCTTTTTTGGTGAGGAAGATTGGCCCTGAGCTAACATCTGTGCCAATCTTCCTCAGTTTTGTATATGGGATGCTGCCACAGCATGGTTTGATGAGCGGTATGTAGGTCCATGCCCAGGATCCAAACCCATGAATCCTGGGCCACTGAAGCAGAGTGTACAAACTTAACCACTATGCCACCAGGCCAGCCCTGCAAATGAAACATTTTTAAAAGGTACCACTTTAACTTAATGTAAACTGTAATCCAAGATATAACCTTACAAATGTTCTAGGGCCTTAATTCACATACTGACTTTGTTCTGATACCCCCCCCCCCCCAAAAAAAACTAAATCCCACAATCTCAAAATCTAAAGTCCTCTGAAAAAAATTACAAGAAAATACTGTTGGGTGCCAGCCCCATAGCACGGTGGTTAAGTTCAGCATGCTCTGCTTCAGCAGCCTGGACCTACACTACTCAATAGCCATGTTGTGGCGGCAACCCACAAATAAAGTAAAGGAAGATTGGCACAGATGTTAGCTCAGGGTTAATCTTCCTTAAGCAAAAAGAGGAAGACTGGCAACAGATGTCAGCTCAGGACGAATCTTCCTCAACAACAATAAAAAAAGAAAATATTTTGAAAAGGTATTATATAAAACTACTGAGCAAAAGTTTGTGAAATTTTCACTTTTCTTCATTTTCAAAAGAGAAAATGACCAATATTAATAGGAGATATCACTCTGTGAAAGCTTGCAAAAGAGTGGGGAGATAAAAGAAATGGACTAATTAGAAATCCCTAATTTAAAGATTTAAGCTACCTGATTTTCGCTATTTGGGACTTCTACAAGTAGAATCATAAATAGTTAACAACCACAACCAATTAGTTAGCAAATTCGATTGATCAGAACCTCCTACTCCCTAATCTTAACTTTTGTTAAGATCTGAATACAGAATTTGTATATTATCTAGGAAGGAACTCTAAACTCTGATTTTATGTGCTCAATTTACGATTGCTTTTAAATGGTTTTCAGATGAAAGTCTTTAGCCTCCCTGACCCTTGAGTAAACATTCTGAATGATACTGTCCTCCACTTCATTCACAATGAAGTTACAGAATAATTTATGCTCTTCCACATATCTAGAATCATTCTTTGCAAAGCCTGGACATTCAATTAATATTGTTACATGAAAGTAAGAAAGAAAGGTATCTAAAAAAAAGAAAATGGTTCTGGCAATAAGACAATTATATATTTAGTCATTACCATTTGATCCAAAATGACACCAAAAACTTTCCGAAAAGTACAATACATCTGATAGCTGCCAGAGAAGCTTTACAACTTCTCATCAAAGCAACCTAATTCCTTTTTATCTGCTATTCGATTCAAGGTAACTTTTCTTTGGCAAAAATTGCTCAGTTACACCAACCCCTTCTAAGAGGTAATCCATTTATTTTAACTGAGGCAGTCAGGATTTTCCAGTATCACGGATTCTTATTATTTTAGAATTTATTGCTTTACATATTCTTATTCCAAAACAGAACAAAATGAAATTAATGACCTTAGTAATAAGTCATAGGTTTTTCTCAGATTTTCACCTTCTCTGTATTCCAGCAAGATTAATTTACAAACCTCTAGCAAGAGAACCAACCAACTTTGACCTGTTCCCTACAATAATTATCTTTCTATACTTTCTGCCTATTTGGAAAAATATAATTAAAGAAAAAATATTTCGTTTTTAAATAAACATCTAACTAACTGTACCCTGTTTGGAATTTACATGTAGTTTAGAAAAATAGCACTATGCTTGTTTCTGTTGATACTACATTTCCGTTGATTGTTTTCAATTGTCTTACATAGTCTTTAAAGTGGGGATCCACCCCGTGATTTGGAAGTGTCACTGGATTCTTTAATCATATATCTTCCTTTTCTGGTCCAAGTGAAACCAATCCATCAGATCCCAAAGGTCTACAGGGACAGTCGACAGGGAGTAAAAGTGACACTTCTTGGTAAATACAAAACCCTTAATAATAAGTTTAGGAGAACAGGAGAGAAAAGTTTCCAAATCAATCTAAAGAACAATCACCAGGATCTCTTATATCAGGTGGGTGGACTCTGTCAACAGTGCTGAATTCAGTTGCTCATCTCAGAGGGTCATGACATAGATAAAATAATTATTAAATTGACATTTATTTATTCCAGTTCTTCTAACATAGTTTACTGAGTCTTAATCTTCACTCACCATAATTCTTATAGTTGACATGCTTTCCTAATTATTAGGATTACCTCTTTTTTTTTTAAAGATTGGCACCTGAGCTAACATCTGTTGCCCATCTTTTTTTTCTTTTTTCCCTTCTTCTCCCAAAGCCCCCGAGGACATAGTTGTATATTCTAGTTGTGAGTGCCTCTGGTTGTGCTATGTGGAACACCGCATCAGCATGGCCTGATGAGCAGTACCATGTCCACACCCAGGATCGGAACCAGTGAAACCCTGGGCCACCAAAGCAGAGCACGCAAACTTAACTACTCAGCCACAGGGCCAGCCCCAGATTACCTCCTTTTAAGATCTGGATCTTTTCTCAGTTTTTGAGGGTAGTGGGTGGGCGAGGAGGGTGAACTCTTCTCTAAAAACTAACCATTCTAACATAAAAAGTTTTAAACTTATGAAATCTATATATAGAAACCAATGCTAAAAAATGACTGCCAAGGAGTCAAAGTAAAGTAAAATTGTGCCTCAAATACCTTAGAATAAGTAGAAATTCTAAATGTCGGTGTCTTCATTTGGAAGCAAAGATTCCTACTGCATGATCTTGCTTGATGGTCCTTGATTTTATCATCAGAGCCAGTTCCAGTTACATTTCCATTAGTATGGATAGATCTAAAGTAGGAGAAAGAAGATACATTTAGTCCACTGAAAACACTACAAATTTTAGATACTGTGACACATCATTGTTTCTCTGAGCAAAGATTCTCACACAGATGCTTTAGTTGTTCAAGAAATGCCAATTCCCATTCGTGTCCCTACTTTAGATTTTAAAAATTGAAATTAAAGATTAAAAGTATAATAAATAAAGTTGATAACAGGTACTTAATTATTAGCTTTAAAAAAGTTCAGATCCCCAAAGGAGGTATGCAGCAAATTGGGCTTTGCATTGGTATTCTAAGGAGGCAAGGGGCCTGTAACTATTAGCTCACTCATCAGAGCTGCTGAAGTCACCCCAGCAGCAGTGGCCTCAGTACCCAGTTTCAGGTAAAATGGAACAGTAGGAAGAAACAGAATTCTCAGCAAAAGATACTTCTATGATAAGGAAGTGCCCAATATGATGACTACCATTCATTCCTGGGTCACTGTCAGTGGGATATTACAAGTTGGATTTTACTAAATTAATAGTAGTGCTCTATCTGCCCATTCTACCTCAAAGCTAACTCCAAACAGTGGGGATTTGGCAGACATCAGAGAATTCTTAAGAAATGTAAGCCCTATTGGCTTTCACTATTTAAAGTTTAATTGCTTTAGGCTTTACCACCCAGGGTTAAGCTTTTTACTTAACCCTTAAATATTCCCTTTAGATCACAAAGACACAGTGGATCAGACTCTAGAGATAACCATTATACCACAGGTCAATTCAGGAATCGTGCTAGTTAATTCTACCTGAGGCTCCCACTCCTGTCACCCTTGGGCTTTATTCCAAACACAAGCCATACTGACCAACTATCCTCTCTCCTATGTTCATGCCTACAGTGTTCCTTCTCTATGCTTTCTTACCCACTCCATGGGTTCCCCCACTGCTGCCCTTCCTTCTAACCTTTTCCACAGAGACTTCTGGAAACCCCTTTTACATAGTAAAACAAATCACCTCTACATCCTCAACCTCATCACTGAACACTCCTTTCAACCACTGGGCCAAATCTGGCTCTTGAAAAGAACCCTATAGAGTGAAGGCCAAGGCAGTAGGGGTCAACTCTCTCCACAGCGACATCGCCAGACCCAAACTCACAAACAATCCCCTTCCTTCTCTCAGGCTCATGCCATCTGGATATCCTACCCTCTTCTTCTCTTTGCCATTCAATATCCCACTCTATTTTTTCTAATTTGGGTCCAGACTCAATCCCTCAGGTATACTCTACCTACGCTTTCATCTCTCCAGTTGCTGTGCTATCACCAGTCTCAAAATCTTGGTTGTCACCCCAGCTATAAATCCATCTGGTATGTTACTTTCTTCCTTCCACTTCACCACCCTCAAATTCCTAATCCTGCATCAATCCCAATCACACACAGAGAAAAATCAAAAGCAAGTGAGGTCTTCAAATTCAGTTAGACACTGAATGCTATCCAGTAACTCTTTTACATGTTGTTAATTAGATCCTTCTCCCAAAACTCACACTGTCTTTGTTTCCAAATTTTTGCCACTCTCCCTCTTCCAGCCCCGTGGGGAGTAGGATGGGAGAGTAGTTTCTTCATGTTTTTCTTGACCGTTTGTGTAGGTTGTTCATATTGTGAAAATATCATTTCTTTTACTCACTTTTAACATTTTCTCAGTCTATCGCTGGCTTTTAATACTGAAGTTTTTATTTTTAGGTGGCTAGATTTGTCCATCATTGCCTTTTTCATTTCTTTTATTATTTCTCTGCTTAGAAATTTCTCCCCCTTCAATAATAGCAGGTACATACTCTGACTTTAACTTTTCTGTGGACTAGTTGTTTGAGTACTTCATTCCAAATGATGTATGGAATGAGATTTGACTCTAAACTGAACTATGTTCCAAATTGCCAGTTTTCCTCGCAACATTAAGTAGTTCTCATCGTTCTATGGTTTATTAAGTTTCTTCTTAATATATTTCACTTATTTGCCTACAATAAGGTTGATTTCTGGGCTATACTCTGTTTAAGTAATATAATTATTGATTCTTTATATGTTTTAATTGTGATAAAAATATTCTTTGGTATTCTCATCTCCTTATTCTCCCTGACCAGAGTCAGATACACTTTATCAGTTTGTAAAGATAACCCTGGTGATTTCATGACTAAGAAATGGTGGCCCAGTCTATTCTTTGAGTGCTGTGTATTTCTCTTATAGTTGTTGCCTACACACAATGCTCCTTTCTGCTTTTAGTGATCACCCATAATATTACTGGGTCTAGAACCAAAACCTTTCTAATCGGGCTAGAAAGCCACCCGTTTTATATACTTATTCACCTGAAGACAGATTCATAAAACCTTGTTTGTTGCAACTTTCCATGCTTTGTATTTACTTTTTCACTGGTAAAATCTGGTTTACATAAAACAAAGTTATCTCACACACAAGTTGTACAAAATAAAACTTGTGTATGCCAACATTTTTTTATCAGCTCTTTAGTATTTTTCAGATCCTTTTAAGATCCAGAGTTGCATTTATTTTTTACTTTTTTTGAACACGTACTACATTCACATGAATGAAGAAATCAAAATGATGTAAAAGGAACATACATTTGAGAAGTTTCATTCCTATACCATCCACATGCAGCTCACATTGCCCTTGCTTACACAGGTCATCACTTTTATTAGTTTCTTGTATATCGTTTCAGCAACTCTGTATGCAAATACACCTAACTACAAATATAGTCTTATTCCTCCTGCCTTTTTATATAAAATGTTCAGTTTTGCACCTTACTTTTTTTCACTCAGTACAGCCTGCAGATTTTCCATGTTAGTATATGTTTCTTCATTGTTTTTTAAAGCCTCATGATAGTTCATGGTGTGAATATATACTCATTTGTGTAACAAAGCCCCTATTTTTAAGAAATTAGATTCTATGAATTTAAGTCTTATTTCTGAAAGTAATTTATTACAAGAGCAACAACTATACAAACTAAAAAGTACAGGAACCTATGTGGGGTGATTTCACAAGTTTTTATTCCATTAATAAATATAAGTTCTCTTATGCATTGCTTTATCGTTTATCTCGAGTTTATTCTATGATCCTATCTAAAATCTATCAGATCTCCAGTTTATTCTATGATCCTATCTAAAATCCATCAGCCATTATAGTCATAATCTCTGAAAGTAGAACAA
Source organism: Equus caballus (assembly GCF_041296265.1). Classification (NCBI taxonomy): domain Eukaryota; kingdom Metazoa; phylum Chordata; class Mammalia; order Perissodactyla; family Equidae; genus Equus; species Equus caballus. The sequence goes on from NC_091698.1 coordinate 86,988,978, forward strand.
TAGCCCTCAGGGTGAGAGGCCTCCAGTTCAACCTCACAGAGGGTTTCAATGGGCCTGTAAAAATGAAATACAGTTGTACCAGAGCCAAGACAGTTGTGCAAGAAATGTTCCATTCTACTTAGCGGGATCAGGAAAGGCTTCAAAGAGGAGGTAGCCGTTTGTGTTCAATCCTAAATGAAGTGCTCAAGAGGCAGATGAAGGTAAGAGAAAACTTAAAGAGGGATCAAAATAAACAGCAGTTTGAAATAGCATACCTTGTCAAGAACTCTTAAGTAGTTCCACTTCCACTTAGAATGCAGAAAGCCACAAAAGAATGTTGTTCCCACCCTAATGAGACAAAAGCCAGATCCATAAAATCGAAACTTCTCTTGAGCCTAACAAAGAGTTGAGGTTAGAAGGCAACCAAGTAAATTTGATTCCAAAGAGGAACAAGTTCCTCCAAGGAGAAATCATACACACAAATTGTTTTACCTTTGGCAGGTCACAGAAAAAGAAGTGGCCACCATACAAGCGCATAAGAAACACTCAGCTACGATTTTAACAAATTCTTAAAGACCAAGTAGAGATTAGTGTATCAGTTAGGAATAGTTGGGGACCCTAGACACAAGGAGAGTTTACACTCAATTGCAAGTTCTTCTACATGCCTCAACCAGATGCTCACAAGAAAGATCAGAGGTAGGACAGGAAAGCAGAGAGAGCCCTGCATCATTGGGGCAAGAGTGCAAGAGCTGACAAGCATAGGCCTGAAGCCCTGCCTGATTCCCCAGCCTTTCTCCCACACAGAGCAAAAGCCTTGAGCCACTAGGGAAAGGACAGAAAACCTTCTTACCCCAGGGTCCAGGAAAAAACCCACTGCTTCAGAGGAAAAGAGAAACAAACTGCCTCTGCCTCTAGGGGAGGGGGAGAAAACACTCTCAAGCCCCCAGACACAGGCAAAAATATACTGATGCTAGGAGAGGACAGAGGCAAAAAAAAACCCTCTGCCACTATGGGGGAGAGGAAGAAAGAAAAAGTCTTGGGCAAAGGATCCTGCACCAATATCAAGAAGAGATCTACTACCACTAGGGGAGGGACAGGATATTGCTAGCCAAGACCCAACAAAAATATACAACAGAGTTTGACTGCCACAACAAAGAGAGCAGAAAAGCTGAGAAGGCCCTACTACCAGTGCCCAGAAACATAGGGCCTGACCAGGATTGAGTCTGGACTGGAACAAAAGAGAAGCCTGCCCTGCCCCACAAGCATAGCATTGAGTAACAAGCAACAATAGTCTATCATTGGGAAAGGGACAATAACATGAAGAGAAATCTCTCTGTTGCACAAATGTGCAAAGACTGTTGAAAGATGAGGGCAGTTCAGAAACACAAAGAAAATCCTGTAGTACCACATGCCACACTCTAAACACAAGGGAACAGCAGCTAACTGCTGGAGAAATCTGAAGCCTGTGGTGCAGTGAAGGTAATGATGGCAACAAAATCAAAACCCAGCTCAATTCATGATTAGATTGACTCAACCTCCAACACAAACAGCCTGACAGAAGAGGATCACTTCAACCTCTCCTATTCTTCTGCATCCAATGGTGAGCCATTAAATCAAAAATTATGAGGTATGCACAAAAGCAAGAAAAAATTACCCTTTGTCAAGATATAATGCAATCAGCAGTATCAGAAATGCTTCAGATATTGAAACTATGAGACATTTTAAAATAATATAAATATGTTAAATGACCTAATAGAAAAGGCGGACAACATGCTTAAAGAGATGGAAAATCTCAGCAGTGAAAAGGAAACTTTAAAAAAGTAAAGGCTGGAAACAACAAAAAAAATATATTAGAGAAGAAAAATTCCTTTGACAGGTTCAACATCAGTCTGGACATAGCTGAGGAAAGAATTAGTGAACTTGATGACAAGTCAACAGAAATAATCCAAAATGAAACCATAGCTTAAAAGAACGGGGGAAAACACAGTTTAGAGCATCCAAGAGCTATGGAATTATATAAAAATGTCTAACATCCATTGAACTGGAGCCCCAGGAGAATAAAACAAATACAATGAGATACAAGACATACATGAAGAGATAATGGCCAAGAATTTTCCTAAATGGATCCAAGACAACAAACCAAAGATCAAAAAATCCCAGAGAATCCCAATCATGATAAATATCAAAATGCACACAAATAAACATACATGGATATATCATAGTCAGACTGCATAAAAACAAAGATAAAAATCTCAAAGGCAGAGAGAACAAAGAAACATTATATACAAACAACAAAGATTAAAATTTCCTGCTCTTCAGGAAATTACACAAGCCAAAAGACGATACTGAGTATACATCTTTCAGGTACTGAAAGGAAAAAGAGCTGAACACAGAATTCTACAACCAGTTAAAATATTTTTCAAAAATGAAGGAAGAAAGAAAGATTTTTGAAGAATAAAACCTGAGAGAATTCACTGCCTTCAGACACCAGAAATGTTAAAGGAAGTTCTTTAGGCAGGAGTGAAAATTTGGATCTACAAAAAAGAAATGAAGAGCATTAGAAAGAGAAGGTAAATATAAAAAACTATTTCTTTTCTTATTTTTATTCATTTTAGAAGGTTAAACACCAACTAAAGCAAAAAATAATGTATTGTGGAGTTAATAACATATATAGAAGTATACATGTATAAAATACATATATACCATAACCTAGAGCAACCACTAATATTATGTGTGTGTGTGTGTGTATATGTATGCATGTGTTTGTGTACATATATATGTGTACATATATAGAATAAGCCAAGTGTTAGATAAAATGGAATTATGAAAGATAATTAATTTAATACAAGGGAGAAAAACAAGAAAAATAAACAAAAAAAATTTAAAAATAGTAAACGAACAGCAAGGTGGTAGATTTAAATCCAAACTTATCAATGATTATATTAAATAGAAATTATCCAAGCACTCAACTAAAAGGTAGAGATTATCAGATCAAATTAAAAAAACAAGGTCCAACTATATGCTATCCACAAGCCCTTTACTTTAAATACAAAGACAAAGAAAGGTTAAAAGTAAAAGGATAGAAAGGAAAGATAGCATGGCTATATTAATATCTGACAAAGCAGACCTCAGAACAAGGAACATTATCAGGGACAAAGAGAGACACAATATAATGATAAAGGATCAATTCATCAAGAAGGCATAGCAATCCTATATGTGTTTTCACCTAACAACACAGTTTCAAAACAAATGAAACAAAAACTTAAAAAACTGTAAGGAGATTAGACAAACCCACAATTACAGTCATAGACATTAATACTCCTTTGTTATTAACCAACAGAACGAGAAGACAGAAAAAAAAGACTTGACAACACTATCAACTGACTTGACCTAACTGGACATTTATAGAACATTCTACACTACAAGAGGAGACTATACATTCTTCTCAAGGGCACACAGAATATTCACCAAGAAAGACCGTATTGTGGGCCATAAAACAAACCTCAAGATCATTAAAAGAATTAAAATCAAATAACGTATTTTCTCTGACCAAAACAGAATTAAATTAGAATCAATAACTGAAAGATTAAGAATTACCAAAGATTAGGGGCCGGCCCCGTTGCCAAGAGGTTAAGTTCTCGTGCTCTGCTTTGGTGGCCCAGGGTTTGGCCAGTTCGGATCCTGAGCACGGACATGGCACCACTCATCAGGCCATGCTGGGGCAGCGTCCCACATGCCACAACTAGAAGGACCCATAACTAAAAATATGCAACTATGTGTCAGGGGGCTTTGGGGAGAAAAAGGAAAAATAAAATCTTTAAAAAAAAAGAATTACCAAAGATTAGAAATTAAACAACACATTTCTAAATACTCCAAAGGTCAAAAAGTAAGAGATATTAGAAAATATTTATTTTTTTTTTAAGATTGGCACCTCAGCTAACAACTGTTGCCAATCTTTTTTTTTTTTTTCCTGCTTTTTCTCCCTATTCCTCCCAGTACATGGTTGTATATTTTAGTTGTGGGTCCTTCTAGTTGTGGCATGTGGGATGCCGCCTCAGCATGGCTTGATGAGTGGTGCCATGTCTGAGCCCAGGATTCAAACTGGCGAAACCCGGGGCCGCCGAAGCAGAGCGCGTGAACTGAACCACTCGGCCACGGGGCCAGCCCCTAGAAAATATTCTTAATTGAATGAAAAATAAAACAACATATCAAACTCTGTGGGAGACCACTAAGTAGTTCTTAGAAATTTATAGCATTAAATGCTTATATTAGAAAAAAAGAAAAGTCTTGAATCAATAATCTAAGCCTCCATCTTAAAGAAGTAGAAAAAGGAGAGCAAATTAAACACAAAGCAATCAGAAGGAAAGAATAAAATTGAAAACAAAAAAAATAGAAAAAATCTATGAACCCGAAATATAGCTCTTTGGAAAGTTCTATAAAATTGAATAAACTTCCGGCCAGAGTGATCAAAAAAAAAGGAGAGAAGCCACAAGTTACCTATATCAGGTATGAAAAGGGGATATCACTAGAAATCTTATAGATATTAAAAGGATAATAAGAGAATATTATGAACAACTTTATGGCAATATATTCTACAACTTCGATAAAATGTACCAAGTTCTTGAAAGTTTGAAGACAAATCGCCAAGTTCACTCAAGAAATTAGATAACAAGAATAATAGCTCTTGGTATATTAAGGAAATTCAGTTCGTATTTTTAAATCTTCCCATGAAGAAAGTTCCATGGCTAATGACTTCCTTGGTAAATTCTACCAAACACCTAAGGAAGAAATCATACCAATGCCATATAACATATACTCTTCCAGAAATAAATGAGAAAACACTTCCCAATTCATTTTATGAGGACAGCATTACTCTGATAGAAAAATCAGACCAAAAAAAAAACCTGTAAGAAAAATAAACTACAAACCCATACTCTTTCCTGAACATAGAGACAAATGTCTTAATCAAATCTTAGAAGAATGAATCCAGCAATATATAAAGAGGGTACATGCCATCCTCTCTCCTTCCAGTGCTCTAAGCAGACAACACTTCTACTGCTATTCTTCACGGCCAATTTTTCAGGACTCGGTGGCCTGGTCCTTGACTCCTAGACTCAGTCTGGAAGCTCTGCTGAAATCTGTCCACTGTGGGCGACCTTGCTGGTATTTGAAATACTGATGGCATAGCTTTCAGCATCACAGCAACACACAGACGCCATAGTGTGACAATTGACAGACAAGTGGTGTGGTTTCCTGACAGGGAAACAAACCTAGGCCACAGCAGTGAGAGCACCGAGTCTTAACCACTAGACCACCAGGGCTGGCTCATATCAAGAGACTAAAACATAAACGATCATCTTGCTAGATGAAAAAAAGATTAGAAAAAAACCACGGCCATTCATGAGTCAAAACTCTCAGAAAACTAGAAACAGCAGAGAACATCCTCAGCCTAGGACATAAATCCACAGCTACTATCATACATAATCATGAAAGACTGAATGCTTTCCCTCTAAGGTCAGGAACAAGGCAATAACATCTGCACTCTCCACTTCTATTCAACACTGTACTGTATTGCCAGTACAATAACGAAAGAAAACAAAATAAAACCCTAGAGATGAAAAAAAAAAAACTGTCTTTTTTCACAGGTGACAGGATTGTATATAGAAAAAAACAAAGAATCCACTACTAAAATTAATAAGTGAATTTAGCAAAATTGCAGGATACAAGGTCAACATACAAAATTCAATTGTACTTCTATATGGTAGCAATTAATAAATAGAAATTAACAAAAGAGTAGCAGTTACATTTGCATCAAAAAAGAAATACTTAGGGTAAATACAACAAAATAAAAGGAAGATCCATGTGCTAAAAATACAAAATACCAAGTGAGAAGTCAAAGACCTCAATAAACAGATACATACTGTTTTCAAAGATCAGATCAATCAATATTGTTAAGATATCAATTCTCCCCAAATAATTTACAGATTTAGTGTAAATGCCAATTAAAATCCCATCAGACTTTTTTGTAAAAACTGACAAGCTTACTCTAAAGTTTATATGGAAATGTACAGAACCTAGAATACTCAAAACAATTTTGAAAAAGAAGAATAAAGTTGGAAAATTTAAACTACCTCATTTCGACTTTTATAAAGCTATAGTTATGAAGGCACTATAATTCTAGCATAAAGATAAACATACAGATCAATGGAACAGAAGAGACAGTCCAGAAATAGATCTACATATTTATGGTCAAATGATTTTCAACAAAAGTACCAAGGTAATTCAATGCAAAAAGAACTATCATTCTAACAACTGGTGCCAGAACAACTGACACCCACATGGGGACAGGCGGATGGAGGAGGCGAAGAACCTCATCCCAACACCTCACATCTTACACAAAAAGTAATAGACCTAAATATAAAAGAAAGAAAAGTTGGGGCCGGCCTCATGGCTGAGTGGTTGGGTTCATGCACTCCACTGCAGCAGCCCAGGGTTTTGTCGGTTTGGATCCTGGGCGCGGACATGGCACTACTCATCAGGCCATGCTGAGACAGTGTCCCACATAGCAGAACCAGAAGGACCTACAACTAGAATATACAACTATGTACTGGAGGGCTTTGGGGAGAAGAAGAAGAAAGAAGAAAAAAAAAAAGACTGGCAATAGATGTTAGCCCAGGTGCCAATCTTTTTAAAAAAAAAAAAAAAAACCAAAGCCATAAAACTTCTAGAGGAAAACATAGAAGAAAATCAGACCCTACCCTAGGTTAGCCCAGGGGCTAGCAAGCTTTTTCCGCAAAAGGCCATATAGTAAATATTTTAGGCTTTGTCAGCTATACAGTCTCAGTTGCAAATACTGAACTCTGTCCCTGAAGCACAAAAGTAGCCATAGACAATGTGTAAACAAATGGGTGTGGCCATGTTCCAAAAACACTTTATTTACAAAAACAATCAGTGGGCTGAACTGACTGTAGGTTGCCAACCCCTGAGTTAAGCAAAGAGTTTTGAGATATGACACAAAAAACACAAACCATAAAAGAAAGAAATTCATATATTGCACTTAAAATTTTAAACTTCTGCTCTTCAAAAGACAGTGCTATGTTGGACCAGCCCCATAGCCTAATGGTTAAGCTTGGCATGCTCTGCTTTGGTGGCCAGGGTTCAGTTCCTGGGCGCAGACCTACACCAGTCGTCAGCAGCCATGCTGTGGCAGTGACCCACATACAAAATAGAGGCAGGCTGGCACAAATGTTAGCTCAGGGCAAATCTTCCTCAGGGGGAAAAGTAAAAAAAGACAGGGCTGTAAAAATGTACAGATAAACCACAAACTTGGAGAAAATATTTGTAAAACAAATATCTGATAAAAAACTTGTTTCTGGAATATAAACAACCCTCCAATAAACTAAGAAAATAAACAGTCCAATGAAAGTAATAGACAAAGTATTGGGACAATGCAAAAATGACAACTCTAACAAGCAGTCTACTTACATGGTACATGTATTTAATCTTTCCTACTGGCCTTTAAGCTCCCTAAAGTTAGACTACTCCTATCTGAATGGAGCACCCAACATTCTGCCTTACACAAGAAGATAACCAACAAATGAAATAAAAGTATCAGAGCATTTTTTAAAAGTTAATTTTTAGGGGCCAGCCAGGTGGCGTAGTGGTTAAGTTCGTGTGCTCCACTTCAGTGGCCCAGGGTTTATGGGTTCAGATCCTGGGCACAGACCTACACACCACTCATCAAGCCATGCTGTAGAGGCATCCCATACACAAAATAGAGGAAGACTGGCACAGATGTTAGCACAAGGACAATTTTCTTCAAGCAAAAAGAAGACGATTGGCAACAGATGTTAGCTCAGAGCCAATCTTCCTCACCAAAAAAAAAAGAAGAAGAAGAAGAAGAAGCAGTTAATTTTTAAAGAAGTTAATACATGTAGTTGGTAGAAAAAGTAAACTGCACTAATGGGTCATGGTAAATAGAAATTTTCCTCCAATCATCCAGCTCTCTTCCATTGTTTACTGGGTATTCATAAGTATTCTATACATATAAAAGCATTTAAGTATATTTTTAATGAAAGTGGTGGCATACTATACACAGTTTCTCATCATGATTTTTTTTTTTTACTTAATGTATCTTAGAGCTTACTTCATATCACTCTTTATAGAATTCCTTCATTTTTTAAAAAACAACTTCATGATACTATATGAATATATCATAAATTTATTTAACTAGTTTCTCATTGATGGACTCATATTGTTTCCAATATTTTGCCATTACTGACAATGCTGTAAAGAATATCTGTGTACTCATGAAGCGTTATTACTGAGTCAAAGAGTATCTGGATTTTCAATTAAGATAGCCTTTGCTACACTATGCTCCACGAAGTTTATCATGGCCTAAAAAAATATATAGACATGTCAGTAAAGCTTCTAGATAAGGGAAACTAAGATAAGGCAGTAAATTTTCATAATAAAGGCCCAATTCCCAAGCAAAGATGCTTTAAAGATTTTCAATACTAAGTAAAACTTGTTAATCCAAGATAAATTTACAGCGAGTGAAAATGAGAAGAGTGAGATTTAGCATGGACCCCTACGATCCTCCAACTTTTTCTACTAAATTAAGGAGACAATTTTTATTTAATATTTATAACCTGTTTAATTTCTAAAAGGACTTAAATTGGTTACAAGTTAAAATACAAGGTAAAGAGGATTAATCACAACAAAACTATGTAAATAAAAGTAAAAATTATATACTGTGGTAGTTGGTATAGCCACATACTCTCCTCCAAAGACCAGCTGCCATCAATTCCTTCCCTCCCTGTGCACACATGTCACTCCACCCATCAAGAGATGGGACTTATTTCCCAGCTCTTTGAACCTTGGCTGGTCTTGTGACTTGCTTTAACTAACAGGATGTATTGAAAGTGATGTTCTGAAATTCCAGAGACCAGGAGGACTGGCAGCTTCCTCTTTCTCCCTCTTGGAAGTTAGAAGCCACGTAAGAAATTCAACTACCCTGAAACTACCATGCTGTGGAGAGGCCATATGGAGGCATGCCAAAGTGCCAGACATGTGAGTGAAGGCTTCTTAGATTGTCCAGCCCAGCCCGCTACTAGCTCAGTGAGTGATCCCAGCTGATGCCACACAGAGCAGAAGAATCCCCCAGCCAAGCCCTGCCCAAATTCTTGACCCACAGAAGTGTAAAAATAATAAATCAACGTTGCCTTAAGCCACTAAGTTTTGGGATGACTTGTTATATGACAGACACTATCAAGCTCATGATATCAGCAAACTAAAACAGTGAGTGTCAAATTTGGGTCTATCTTTTCAGGTTTATAAGTTTTCATCTTCTGATAAGAAGACATGTAAATTTAGTATCTGAACTGTATGCACCTGTAGAAAGAATAATGAACCAAGTGGACAATAGTTTCAAATATAATTTTAGAAAATGCACATCATTCAAATGATGTTCCTTATAGATAGCTTCTATGTAGACAGATGGCATATCATTAAATCAGCAGTCAGAACACGCATTTTCAAGTCAGAGGAGACTGAGATACTTTTTTCTCTCAAGATTAAAACAAGAAACTAGATGAATACATAATTAAGATATTCATCAAACTACCTTCTCATATCTGATATTTTAAGTGAGCTTTTGATAGACAGTAAATAGCTGTCAGTTTGTGATTAAATCTTCTAATAAGAACACACAGAATAAAAACTCTACAAGCTTGGTTAAAGTTTGTCTCATATAATTTAGGAGCCCAAAAATCTACTTTTCCCCTAGAACTGCTTCCTCAGATCACCAATATTCATTAATGACATATCCCATGAAAATACCCTGGTCCTTGACTTATTTAATTTTAAACAGCCTCCACACAAATAACTGATCCCTTTTAGTCACTAAGTGCAGCCCACACTCAAGGGCTTGGGATTTAAGTTCCACCTCCTTGAGGGAGGGAAGTGTCTGCATAAATTTACCCAGAATTCTTCTGTACGGGATAAATAAATAAGTGGGGGCACTTATTTATTCAATCATTTATTTTAATCAATATGGACTTAGGGATATTTACTTTATACTTCAGGTTATAATACAATACTCTGTTATTTTACTGCTCAAATTGTTCCAGCTTTGGTCATTTGATACTCTTTCAGATTGGCACCTGTATCCTTTTGCCAAGCCCCTATCCTTTTGGATTTTAAGTATTTTCTCACTTTCCGGCACTATAAAATGTTTCAGGCTCATCCTGCATATTCCTGCCCCAGTCTAAGCATCAGCCATTTTCCAAGGAGCTTTAGTTCTTTTTAGCGGAGAACAGTATTAGAAATCAAGATCTGGGTGCTGAGTGTGCTCAGTGCTACTGGGGTATCTTTGCTTCTAGACCCTTTCAGCAGACAGAGCTAAGAAACACATGTCTGTATAATAGGCCATATATACATACATACATATCTATAATTGTTTCTATATTAAGCTAAACAGGAGTTCATACTGATGTCTCCAACTCTAATCCAGTACCATATGATTCGTTCCAGCCTTTCCCTTGCCCATGGTTATCTGTAATCTCACTCTCCAAGAGCGAGTAACCTGGCTCCCACAATTCACCATCCATGTACTTATTTGTTTAATACCAGTATACACATACAATGGTTTCAGAATTATCGGCCCACTCTCTCCCGAACTTTTGTCCTACCTTTTTAGTCCCTCCTTCCAAAAGTCTTATTAGGAAAAGAATCCTCATTTTAGATGTATGTGTTCCTAAGATATTTCACCTAAATCATCATCTCTTCTCTGTCTGCACATTGTACTTGGGTGATCTTTCATATCCATGACTTTATTTATTTTCCAAATGCTGATGCTTTCCAAATCACTATCTCCAGCCCAGATCTCTCTCCCAAACTTCAAACCTACTTATCTAACTATCTACTGGATCTCAACTTAGGTGCCCCATAGGTAACTCAAACTGAACTCATCATCCTTCCTTAATCTTCTCCTCCAAGATTTCCCTACTGAATGGCATCATGATCATCAACCTATTGCACAAACCAGAAATTTAAGATCAGGTCTGTCCTCTTCCCTTTATATCTTCCTAATATCCAACCCACCAAAGCCTAAACCTTTCTCAAATCCATCCACTTCTGTCCATCCCATGACCCTGGTATAGGCAACTCAACATCACATCTCTGACCTAGAAAATTTATTGTTAGAATAAATAAATAAGACAATTCTCTAACTGATCTCACTACCTTCAATTTTACTGGCTCTAAACCGATAATCTCTACACTATAGCCTGAGTGATCTTTCTAAAAAACAAACCAGGTAATATCACTTTTTCATGATTAAAAACTTTTAATAGCTCCCCATTCCTCTCCAGATAAAACCAAACCGCTTTGATATTGTTTTCAAGGTTCTGTGTGATACTGTCACTAGTTACCTCTCCAGTGTCATCTGTTCATTTCTCTCATTTTGTATTCTCTGCAATCAACTAATCTGAAATCTTCTCAACTTCTCTCTCCTGTCTTCTTGTCTCAACTCAGATGTTTCTTCTTCAGAAAGCCATCTCTGCCTCCTCCTTAAATCTGAGTTAAGTATTCCTGCTCTATGCTCACATTCTACCATGTAGTCTACTCACTGTAGCATTCATTTTACTGCATTGTAACTACCTGGTAATTTTTTGTATGGATCGACAGACTGTACGCTCCATCAGGGCAAAAATCACATTATCTTGTTTTTCAGTGCATCTCTCAAAGCCTAGTACATCAAAGGAATACAATAAATGATTAAAATAAATACTTCTGAGTTTCTATTTTTATTTCTGTAGTTTAGATTTAATGACTATTTTACAGGTAATCAAAATGAAATATCTTCTGTAAGGTACAGAGTTTAATACTAGCCTGTTAAATCAAGTTTACTAATTATATTATTCTATAGAGTATTTCCTTGGATTCTTTTTCTCCAAAAAGGTATAAAGCTAGCATAATTTCTGAAACTATATCTGTCTGAAAAATCTGTCTTTTGACTTTATATATAACTAACAATGTGGTACGGTATAAAACTCTGAGGTCTTATCCTTTTCCTTCCCAACACTGTAGATATTACAGTAGTTACCTAACTCCAACCAGGAATCAATGCTATTTGGTGACGTTTTCACTAGTCCCCAGTACAATCAAAAAAGGTGACAGCGTTGTTCGACATAAAACAAAAATTACTCAGTTGTTTATTTGCTTTATATTTTATATCCTTATTTAGCCAAAAAAAACTTTGATAATTTATGTTAATCATTCAAATTTTACACTAGCATTTTATTAGTCCATAAATCCAAAGGTCTGGATTCCCTAATCTAGCATTTTTCATTAAATAGAAGACTAGATTCCAACTTGATTATCTCTCCTTTGAAAATCAATAGTTTTTCCTCCTTGAATACTTGTAAAATTTTCTCTCATTCTTAAGCATCAGAAACACGACTAGTCTAATTACTCATCTTGTTTGCTATTTGGTGAGTTCTATTAAAAGTGCAAGTCTTCAGTTTGGCAACATTTTCAATGCTTTCTTTGAGTACTTCTTGATTACTTATACATCATCTCTGTTCTCTCCTTTTACAACACTCAGTTTACGTATACCAGATCTCTTGGATCTATCTATTATGTCTATTATCTTTTTGTCATAATCTCCATCTCTATCTTTCCATAATTCTGGGCCATCATTTGAACTAGTCTTCTAATTCACTGATATATTTCCTGGAGTATTCGATCTACTTTTCATTGATATTATATATTTTACTTCAATATTAACGATTTTGCTTTCCAAAAACTTTTTCCTATTCTCAGACGCCCCTTGTTCATGACAATCCCCTCTTAAATTTCACTGAGTCTAAAAATTTGAATTTTTTACATCTGATGCAGCATCATAACTATTTCACATACAGCTACCTGCTATGGAAATTCAAATTATTTCTTCTTTTGAACTACTGAGTCTTCTTATCTCCTATGATTTTTCTATTTGCTCATACCTACAAGAGGGATAAATGTCCTTCCAGAATCAGAACCTGAGAAAAGCTCTCTCAGGAACTATTTAGATCAGTGTTAAAACCCTTTTCAGAAAATCTCCCCTTTATGTCAACCCTGGAAACCCAAAACCAGCTGGGGCCACAACCTCTTCTCCACCTGCTAAGGCTAGCCTCAGCAACAGCCTTAATCCAGTCAGTGGACTGGCCCTCTGTGTCAGTTTAGATTAGATTCAGTTGCAGATGAACAAATACCTGTGGTTTATAGAAAAGAGAGGTTTATTTTTTCTCTCACATAAGAGGTCTGGAGGTAGGTAGGGCAGGATAGATTAGCAGCTCTAAAGTCACCAAGGACCACCACTCGTTCTACCTTTTCACTCTGCCAGCCTTACCCGATGGCATCTATGCTCAAAGTCATCTCATGGTCAAAAGATGACTGCTGCGGGAAATGCAAATCAAAACTACACTAAGATATCACCTTACACCTGTTAGAATGGAAAAAATATCCAAAACCAAGAGTGACAAATGTTGGAGAGGCTGTGGAGAAAAAGGAACCCTCATACACTGTTGGTGGGAATGCAAACTGGTGCTGCCACTATGAAAAACACTATGGAGATTCCTCAAAAAGTTAAGAATAGAAATACCTTATGACCCAGCCATCCCACTACCGGGTATCTATCCTAAGAACCTGAAATCAGCAATTCCAAAAGTCCCATGCACCCCTATGTTCATCGCAGCATTATTCACAATAGCCAAGTCATGGAACCAACCTAAGTGCCCAGCAACTGATGATTGGATAAAGAAGATATGGTATATATATACAATGGAATACTACACAGCCATAAAAAAGGACAAAGTCGTCCCATTCACAACAACATGGATAGACCTTGAGGGTATTATGTTGAGTGAAATAAGCCAGACAGAGAAAGACGAACTCTGTATGACTCCACTCATAGGTGGTAGTTAACATATGGACAAAGAGAACTGATCGGTGGTTACCAGGGGAAAGGGGGGTGGGGGGAGGGCACTAGAGGTTAAGTGGTGTACCTACAACATGACTAATAATGATGTACAACTGTAATTTCACAAGGTTGTTAACTATCATAACCTTAATAAAAAAAAAAAAAAAAAAGATGACTGCTGCAACTCCAGAAATCACATCCATGTCCTAGGCAGAAGAAAGGAAGAAGGGACAAGAGTTCCTCCTGAGGCTTCCTCAGATGAGTCCATCTCCTTCAAAAAGCTGTCCTAGAAGGCAAAGGCCAAAGCCAAACCCAAACCCAAACCCAAAGGCTTCTGTTTACAACTGCTGGGGAATGTCATTTTATAGTTGGCCTTAATGATATGTCCACATTATAGCAGTTATATTACTAAGAAAGAAAGGGAGAACAGATACTGGGTTGGCAACCAGCACTCTTGACCCTATCATTTTTCTCCCTCTCCTGAACAAGTTTCTAGTTTGCCAACATCTCTCTTAATTATGGTATTCAGAATTAAAGGCAAACAACAGATGTGACATGTATTTTCACTAGAGTAGAATAATTAATTCTTCCTGCAGTCAGAACATAATACTTCAATTTTAAGACTGTTCAAATTTTCCCAGAAGTCATATCAAACTTATAATTGTCTAAAATGCCCGATTTTTTTGCTAGAACTATTCTAAAACAGGATTTCTCCATCCTGTATTTCTACAATTGATTTTCAAGGACTCTTAATTGAGCATCTTCAGTGTGATACTGTGGTCAAGTTAAAGACACAAAAAGCCTTGAAAGGCTTGTGGTATCAAGTAAGGAGACAGCAGATAAATAGATGAACAGAATGTAAGATATCATATGAATCTTTCCAAAATAAAGAGACAATATGTGCTACAAAAATGCAGAGTTAGAATAGTTTAAGAGTGAAATCGGGAGGAAGTGAAAGGTTAGAAGAGAATGTAAGAAAACACCTGACAATGTTTGTAAGAAAGGGTAAGAAACCCATAGAGAGGCTAGAGAAGAAAATAGGACTAATGGAACAACATCCTTCAACCTGCATCCTACCCCCATGTCCCAGCTCCACAGATCCCACTCCTCTGCAAACCTATGTCTGCAGAATCTATATTCACAACCTCTACCACCCTACCTTCCACTTATTCCTCACCCGACTCCAATCTGGCTTTAACCCTACCACTCCATTGAAGCTGCTCCTGTTTTGGTCATCTCAATTGCCAGGTCACTACTTAGCCCTTATTTACCCTTTGGTAATCTGGTCTCACTGACCACGCCCTTCTCTGGTTTCCGTGACATTACTCTTGGTGCACCTCTTACTCTCCAACCATTCTTCCCTCCTTGTCTTTGCTGACTCCTCTTCTTCCACATACCTCTCAAATGCTAGTGGTCATTTTGTCTCAAAGTCTCTGCATTCTTCCTGAGCAACCTCACCCATGAGCACGAGATCTACTACCATTATCACCTGTATATGACTTCCAAATGTTGCTCAAGCCCAAACATTTGAGTTCCACTGGCACCAAAAAGATTGTTCCATTTCAACAACCATATTTTTCATTCCCCAGATCTCTAATTGACTCCTCTTAATAAATGCCTACTCTTGTTTTATTACTTGTTTTTGTTAAGAATACAATAAATTCACTATCTCACTAAAATTATTGGCTACACTTATTTTAAAACCACAACATGGTTTTTCAAAACTTATTTTAGAATACTGTTCTGGTAACTTTTTATTTGACTCTAAGCTCTTCTGTTTGTTGATTCTCTTTCATGGTGTTGGCCTGAAAAAATCAGGAAATTCTTATCTATGTATTTGGAATTCTGTTACATTCTGCTGGATTCTTGTGTTACGGTTCATTCAGGCAGCAATACTCATTTCATACTGCTTTCAGGAGGAGTGGACGGGGAGCAGAACATGCCACCAGACAGGTGTCTGACTGCCTGGTCTTCTAAGTGTGTATATAGCCAGTTACCCAAGGTGCTTCCCAGTCTCATACACGCAGTTTTCAGACGGAAACAGACCTTTGTGGCCCAAACTGGTGTTAGAATGTACAGAGTCGGAGCTGCTTCGCTGCTCACATTGCAGTAATGCTAACAAATCACCCTATGGTCACTCTGGGACTTTTCCTGCTCCCAGTTTCCCCTACGTCTGGATAAAAACCCTTTATTGGCCCCCGACTTCCTACAGACTCTGAATGTCTTAGTATCACGTTAAAAGTCCTCCACCATATGACTGATGACTCCCCACATCTCCACGCAACACCTCTCACGGTCTAGCCATACTTAACTACTTATAGTTGACCATACACAACATAGTTTTTCAGACCTTCATACCCTTGCATTCACCATTCCTTTTATCTCTAATGTTTCCTCCCCCAGCCTCTTTCTAGTCTTTTAGGCATCCTTTAAAACCCAATTTCAAAAATGTGGGAAGAGATACATATCAAAGTATTAACAGTGGTTTTTTCCCCTGACTTTTGCTTATCTATATTTCTTAATTTTTACATTAAGAATCTACTACTTTTATTGAGGGGGGAAAATTTTTTCTTTTAATTTTAAAACTCTGGTCAGGCGTTCCCTCTGTAAATCCTTACTTGACTGGCCAAAAAAGATTCACTTCCTCTTTGTGCCACCACACTGCCATGTTAAATCCCCTTTTTATTATGCTGTATTGAATGTTTTTCTTCCCCTATTAGACTTTAATCTCCTTTAAGACAGTCTATGTCTTCTTGATCTTTCTCTTCCCAGAACCCAGAAAAGAACGTGAAATCTTGTACATGCCTAATAAATGTTTGCTGGATAAATGAATGAACAAATAATGAATAAAATGAATGAACTGAAGGAATGAGGAATGGGCAGTTTCACAATCATATGAACTGATCTTGGAAAGTCACTTAACTTTTCCTCCAAGAAAAATAAAGGGAAAAAGTACACATAGACATTTAGAGGTAGTGAGGAAGGTATAATAATGATGCAATCGTTTTAAATTGGACAAGATTTTAAGAGAGCACCAGATCTAAGCCCTCATGTTATCGATTAAAGAATGGCATCCCAGAGAGGTAAAGTGATCTGCTCAAACTCAGAACTTCTAACAGGACATGGATTAGAACGCAGTCTTCCAAGTCCCATTACAAAGGTCATTCAACTTTACTGACTTATGCTATTACTCATGTGAGGCTTTAGCAAGGATAATACCATCTTAACAGCTGAATATTGCCTGAAAATGAAAGTTCTGCCAGCATGCACTATCACATAAACTGATGTCTATCAGCATTCGGCCAGGGTTTGCCTTTGATTAAGTTTGCCCTCGGAAGCAGCTACTAGTGCTCAAACTAGGGAAGGAAAGGTGAAAAGCATTCATTCAGGCCACAGATTTGATTTTACCAGGTGACCAAATAACAAAGATATAAGACTTGCTCTTTTTGTGGATTTATTCTGTAATTTCATCAGACACCCTAACAAACAAACATAAAAAGTCATCTCTTAACACTGAAAGCAAGGTTAATTTGCCAAACCTGCATATTTGTGGGCTTACAAGAAAGGAAAAGGGGTTTTTGTCAGTTTGTTTTTGGTAACAGTTTGTTCGCTTCCCCCATCTTAGAAACAAAAAGTTAACAAAGAAAAGTTTTCAACTAAGCAGTCCACCATGCCACTCTAGGTAGTCTCGCACTAGTAATACTCAGGAAGCTGTAAGATCATTTTTCATTATAAGCCTTTAACACTGCTGAGATGAGGCTATAAAGAAATCTGATACACAAGAAATCTCCACAAGACTTTGGCTGCATAGCAATCAACCCATCTTAAAAGACATCTTCTATTTAAAATATTCATAAACACATTTTATTTTCCTTACTTTTCCACCTCAGGACATTCCTCAGTCCCTCCTTTCCCTACCAGCACTGAAGAGATTTGCAAAGGTCGTATACATCCAAGTCTAAACACATGTGGACTCTGGACTTTGGCATTTTAAAGGAAGTTCTCAACAAAGTAAAAGGAAAACGCAAACTAACTTAGCTTGAGACAGAGTGACTGGAATTCCACTGCATGTTGCTATGTTTCATTTGCATACAGATGATAAACTAGTGGGAAGTAGTTCTGTGAAAACAAAAGCTGGATTAAAAATAATGGGCCTCAGTAGGAATAAAGAATCAATAAGTCACTTGAGAGACAAAATGGACAAAAGCCAAAAATCTGAAACATAGACCCGGGGCCATATTATTGCAAAAGTGAAGTATAAGAAACAGGTTTTTCCACTTATCAGATGTGTCTTTATTTCCCAAAATACCCCTGATTAGCTAAAAATTCCATAGTGTTAGTCACAAAGATTCACTCACTAAAATGTCATAACATAAATAAATGGCAAGATGAATGTAATTATTAAAACAATGATCCTTCTCTAGCTCTTAATGGTAAACAAATTGGTCATTTTTTGTTTAAATCAAAACTATACTTTTTATACTTTTATATTTTTGTCCAGCACTTCTTCAGATATTCTGTTGACTATTAAAAGACTTACAAATGCGGCAGCAGGAAAATAAGCTATTGTTAACTCTAAAACTGGAAATTTTTGGTTGTAACTCTTACGTACTTTGCAATCTTTAATGAGAAACTATTTAATAAAACGCTATTTCTGAGAAGTAGTAGAGAATTTCTTAGTTCATGTTGGGCTGCACTGAGATCCAAAAAAATCTGCAAAATTTAAAATCAACTTGTAAAAGTCTGCAATATGCTAAAACTGAAGAATGTGTACATTTTATCACTAGGTAAAATATCTAAGAGTTTAAGTTATATCATTATGGTAATATATATGCTGAATTTTTCGTAAAATGAGTAAACAGTTTTCACAGCATAACCATCAAAAAATTCGGTAAATTTTTAGTAAATGAGGACAATACTAAAGAGAATATATATCTGACATTGATCTCTCAAATATCCTCATAGAGAAAAAAATGGTAGAAAATAAGTGGTTAAAGGTACTTCCAGGCAGAGGAGAAGCTGACTATAAAACCTCTGCCCCAGAAAATGCTAATTAACCACTCAGGATCCACCAATGAACAGGACTGTGGTGGCCTGCCTCAGTGCTCAGCCTCAGGCTACCCTGTTGAACTTCTTATCGATGACTTCTTCCAATAATTCAAAAACTTGTTCATAGCACCTGTTGATAACATAAAGCTAAGTAGGCTTGACAATGCAGTAAATGAAAATTAAAAACAGTAAATGATCTGGGGCTGGCCCCGTGGCCGAGTGGTTAAGTTCGTGCGCTCCGCTGCAGGCGGCCCAGTGTTTCGTTGGTTCGAATCCTGGGCGCGGACATGGCACTGCTCATCAGACCACGCTGAGGCAGCGTCCCACATGCCACAACTAGAAGGATCCACAACGAAGAATATACAACTATGTACTGGGGGGCTTTGGGGAGAAAAAGGAAAAAATAAAATCTTAAAAAAAAAAAAAAAAAACAGTAAATGATCTAAAGGACAGAACAGAGGGTTAAAAACTAGGTATAAATTAAGGGTGATAAGTACATGAGTGTTTGCTGCATAGTATTCTTTATCAGTTACATATTTTTCATATATTCTTTTGCATCCATTAAATGTGTATTTAAAACATTTTTAAAAATTAAGAGTAAGTAAAGCACTAGAATAAGGCACATTAAAGGCCTTTTCCTAGGGGCTGGCTCAGTGGCATACTGGTTGAGTTCACGTGCTGTGCTTCAGTGGCCCAAGGTTCGTGGGTTTGGTTTCCAAGCATGGATCTACACACCACTCACCAAGCCATGCTGTGGTGGCATCCCACATATAAAATAGAGGAAGATTGGCACAGACGTTAGCTCAGCGACAATCTTCCTCAAGCAAAAAGAGGAAGATTGGCAACAGACATTAGCTCAGGGCCAATCTTCCTCACCAAAAAAAAAAATAATAATGTCCTTTCCCTAGATTATTTCATGTAATCCTCATAACAATCCTAGTAATGAGGCATTATTATCCTTTCATTATTTAAAAAAAAAAAGTCAGTAATCCAAGGACTCTTTACTAATAAATGGCAAAACACAAATCTTTTTGCCCCTAAAGTCCATGACATGATTTGCTACACCATTCTCTCCTCTATTCTTAGGTTAAAGTGAAGATAGGAAGACCTGGCTTAATAGCCAATTATGAAAATAAATAAATAGATAAAGAAACAGACACATAAATTTACCTACAGGCTTACATGACCAAAGTAGTTAAGGGGAACAAAATGTGGGATACGGTCATTTAAAAAAGAAAAAAAAACTAAATGTAAACTTGGACTATCTTAATCACACTGATAACATAGACCCATTCTAATCTGAGCTGATCAGAATCACATTTATACAGTTATATGAAGTTCCTCATACCATAATTTAAAGGATGTAAAGTCAGAGACTATCTAGAAGGATTTTCAAGAGTTTGAAAACAATGGCATACAAGAAACAATTAGGCTATGGAAATTAGTCTGGGAAAGAGAAGCATATGGGAAGACAGAACAGCTATCATCAAATAGAGACGTCAAAGCAGACACAAGATATCTGAACCCCTGACATATCAAAATGGACAGAGACCATTCAGAGAGTAGAAAGTAGAACCAATAAGTAGATAATATATGGAAGCAGACCTCAGGATCATTATTACTAAAGATAATCAAGCAGAAGAAAGATAGACTAAAAAACCAGAGGTCCCTTTGAAATCTCAGATTCTGTTTCCCTAATCCTTATCCTTAATATGAGGTCTTTGTTCTCAAGAACAAATTGTATCCTTGATTTTAACTGTATGTTAGTCATTTAACATTTTATATGCATATTCCCATAAAAGAAATGTCAAACACTATGGTCCAATTGGCAGGCTAGTCCACAAAAGCTTATTTTACAAAGCTGTACTACAACATTAATAATAGTGGAGTCACATTTTCTGTGCTTTTATCTTTCCCAGATTCAACCTAATCTTCACCCCCCTACTAGTCTCTTAAATATGGAGAATGAGACTACAGTGAAGAATCAACCGGAGTTCCAAAGCAAGTGAGCAGGTGGTCATCAGAACAAGACAGACTTAAAGAAAAAAATGTACTTTTATCCCCTAAAATAGTCACTCCCTAATGCGCCATCCCTAGCAATTTTTTAACAAAGCAATTTGTCTTTTGCAAATTCCACCTTTCTGCACAGCATTCCCCATGCCCCTCTTCCCTAATTTCAGTACCCTCAAATTCCTCCACACCATAGTACCCTAGTCTAGCCCTACTCTGGCTACCCCAATTTACCATCATACTTATTTCCGAAATTACGTTTCTCCCTTCTAATTACAAGTAGGGGTGGAGAGGCAGTCTGACTATATATAACAAGTTATAAAAATTATTATAACCTTTTAACCTAACCAGAGGTATCTAAAAAGCAAGTATTTGTCTATCCAAATTAATGCTTAATAGACAGAATTTTAGGCAACATAACAAAGTGAAATAAAAAATCATCAGACAATGTGGGTGAAGATATTTTTGTGTAAAGTTCATCATAACCCTTGTATGAAATCAGCTCCCACAAGCAGATTCTGTTTCATAACTTTTCTCCTTCCTCTAATTCTGAGTCTTCAAATCCTTTAAAAGCCTATGGTTTCTAAGAATTGTATGCCCGGTTTACGGGTGAAGGGAGTCTATGATAATAAGTAGGAGTGGGGAAATTAGCTTCCACTGGTACTCATATAGATGATTATAGTGTAATTGGAGAAAAATCTTGAATAGATTAATGAAATATTAAGACACTGGAAGTTAGGAAATGTCTAAGACTGAGGAAAATGAGTCTATACACTTTTCTCCAGCTTTTAAGACATCTGCTCTCTCATTATGACCCATCAAATATTAACAAATATGGTAGAAAGACAAAAACAGTCTACTTAATAGCTTTAAAAAATAGGTATAAATGATGATTTAAAAAAAAAAAGCTGGTCAGGTACAGTAAAAACAATTGGGAGAAAGACATTGAGGGGAAGATGGAAGAACACAGTCAATAAGATGTCTTTTGAAATGAATGGATAACCCAAATACAAATAATCTACCTACATATAATCATGATTTGACCACACATATAGCTGAAGGTAAAATATATTATTCTGAATTAACACATATAAAATGTTTAGAGCAGTGCCAGGTATATGATAAGCACTCAAAAAGTGTTCACTTCTACAACTATTAGTTTATCATACTCACTGTTGTAGTTTAAAGGAATTCTAAATACTCAATCCTATCCTCTCCTAAGAGTGTGAGTACCACATATTTTAAGATAAATACAATCCAAATGTATAACTTCTTTCAGATCTTTAAAAGCAAGAATCCTCCTCTAATTATAATAATGGGTTAGATTACCAATGACTAGAGAACTTTATTATACTGCAACTGATTAAAGTTTTACTTCATCATTTTCAGCTTTGACAATCTTTAGTTCTCTTCCAATTTATTTTAATATCTAGCCAAAACCACTCCTCAACATCCATTTTTATTACTGCATCCTCTTATTCAGGTGTCCTTCCTCCTCCCATTTTTACACCACCCCCAAATCAGGATCCAACCTCTAGCTCCCACAGAGTTGGGCACTACATCTGGTATACTCTCTTGGTACCTTCAAAATGCCTCTACTATGTGCCCTTATCAGATACCATTATAATAACTGTTAATATATTTACTGTTACTCTATCTGAGAATTCCTTGAGGACAAGGTCCATATTTTCTTCATCTTTATGAGGGTGCTGCACAAGGCCTGATACTGTAAGCCTCTAAATGTTTGCTGAATGAATGACTCTATCCTTCAGAAATAAACTAAAAGACAAGAAATAGTTTAATAAATTATAGTACAACTAGATGAAGTAGAATACAGTTATTGAATCGTCATTATAAAAACTAAGTCAGAGCCAGCCCTGATGGCCTAGTGCTTAAAGTTCGGCGTGCTGCACTTCAACAGCCCAAGTTTGGTTCCCAGAAGCAGAACCACACCACACATCTGCTAGTGGCCATGCTGTGGCAGTGACTCACATAGAAGAACGAAAAGGACTTACAACTAGAAGATACAGCTACGTACTGGGGCTCTGAGTAGGGGGGAAAAAAAAAAAAAGAGGAAGACTGGCAAGAGATGTTCGCCCAGGGTAAATCTTTCCCAGCAAAAAAAAAAAAAAAACTAAGTCATTATGAAAACTCAATAATAAATGTTAGAGAGGCTGTATATCATGGTGATTAAGAGCACGAGATTTGAAGTCAGTTCCAGCTTTCATTCATGCATTCAACAAATATTTAATGAGAGGCTACTTTAAGCCGGCAGTATTCTATCCTGCCCTCACAGAATTCCAGTGGGGACAGGAAAATAATAAAGACAATAAAATAAGTAAATAACATAGTATGTTAGAAGGTGATACGTACTGGGGGAAAAAAGAACAGGGAAGGGGATTGTGAGTGAAGGGGAGGGGATGGGAAATAACGGATGGTATGGGTAGACCTCCTTTACCCAAGGTAAGATTAGAGCAAAAACTGGAAGGAGTTGAGAGGGATTTCCAAGAAACTGCCAGAATGTTTTCAAAAGTGGCTGTACCATTTTACATTCCCACGAGCAGTGCATGAAGGTTCTAACTTCTCCACATTCTCATCCACACTTGTTGTTATCTGACATTTTTATTCTAGCCATCACAGTGGGTGTGAAGTAGTATCTTATTGTGGTTTGGATTTACATTTCTCTGATGGCTGTTTTTTCATATTCTTCATAGTATTTTGAAGGTCAGAAAGTTCTCAATTTTGATGAAATTCAGTTTATCAGTTTTGTCTTTTAGGATCATGCTTTTTGGGTTAAACCTAAGAAATCTTTGCATAACTCATGGTCACAAAGGTTTTATACTATGTTTTTCTAGAACTGTTAAAGTTTTAGGTTTTACATTTAATTCTATGATCCATTTGGAGTTAACTATTTTTTAATGTGGTACAAGGTATGGATCAAAGTCTAGTGTTTCAGATGTGGATATCCAATTGTTCCAGCACCATTTGTTGAAAAGACTGCCCTTTTGGCACTGAACTGCTTTGGTACCTCTGTTAAAATCAATTTAATATATGTGTATGGATCTATTCTTGGACTCTCAGAGCATATAATATAAAAAGTACAAATTCAGGGGCCAATCCTGTGGCCGAGTGGTTAAGTTCGCACGCTCTGCTTTGATGGCCCAGGGTTTTGCTGGTTTGAATCCTGGGCGCGGACAGGGCACTGCTGGTCAAGCCATGCTGAGGGGGCATCCCACATGCCACAACTAGAAGGACCCACAACTAAAAATACATGACTATGTACGGGGGGCTTTGGGAGAAAAAGGAAAAATAAAATCTTTTTTAAAAAAAAGTACAAATTCAAAACCCTACAAGAGCCAAAGTAACAAAAGTGTGTACGTGGGGCAACCTTAAGCCAACAGAAAGAAGTGAGGTCTATATCTTACTAAACAGAATACTTGCAATCCTTAAAGCATGCAAATTCAACATATATTGAAAACAATGTGTGGTCCAAACACAATACTGTTTGTGTTATATGTGGTTGAGGGGGGTGTCTAGGAAAAAACACTGGTATATAAAGAGAGATTAAAAAACTAAAAAAATGCTGGATAGAAAGAGGAGAGTACATTCGAAAAAGGTTAGAGAGGCAGTTTTATAGCAATGGGCAAAACAAGAGGGAGCACCAGAGAAAGGGAAAAGGACAACACTAACAGGTAGGAGAAGAGAAGGCGGTCAGATACTAGACTGAGAATTAAAGAGGATGAGGCCAAGTTTTTTTTTAAAAATGTGTACCTCTACCAATATAATTATTACTAACATTTCATAAGGGGAGCCATTAATTTGGCTAAGTTAACAGCAGTGACATATAATCATTTACATTTACAGCTTAATGAACTTTTGTCTTTGCTCTCCCTCAATTAAAAAAAGGAAAAACCTATTCATATTCATAAAGAGAAGAAATATATTTCACAGATCAAAGTTCATGTCACTTGTGCCTTTATAACATGCAGAGCAAGGCTCAGCCTGTTCACCACCAAGCAGCTGGCACAAAAGAGGTCCTACTCTAGCAACTCAGAGAGTGACCTGCTGGCTGAGCTGCTACGGCTATTCTTCAGACAGAACTAAGAACAACTTCTTTCTTGAATGAGATTCACTGAGGGTTTCTGTTTGTTGTTTATTTTTGCATGTTTATTTATTGTTTTTAACTCCTGATCCAATGAATTAAAGAACAGCTATTTGCTTTGGAAAGAACACCAAAAAATTCTGAATAAAATTATAAACCCAGACTGTAACTTTCAGAAGTCCACCAAAATGTTAATAGCTTTTATCTAGGGATAGGCCTACATATGGTTAGTTACATGTTCTGTGGTTTTTTTCCTCCCTTCTACTTTTTAATATTTTTCTCTATTTTCCACAACACTCCCATTTTCCTTTCATAACATAGGGGGACAAAAACAAGCAAGCAAGAAAGCAAGACAGGCTTCCTCCAAGTAATATAACATGAATCACCTTTAATCTCTCAAAATACCAAAGGAGAGAGAAATTTAACGAAGGGTGCCAAAACAAATGTCCTCAAAATAAATTATTCCTAAATGTGCCTTTAATAATTTAGGAACTTCACAGGAAACATGTTTTTAATACTAAATTTTTGAAAATAAAAGATAAGCTCTTTCTTGCTGCTAAACTAGATGACAGCTATAACTTATTCTAATGCCCAGAGTTCAAGTAAGGATCAGGATGTGATAAACACCCTTATTTCTGGCTTGCACACTTGTTTCTTAGTCCAATGAACCTGTATCATCTCTGTCTTTAAACTGTGGATAGTTAATATAACTATTAGTTCTGCAGATTCACCTGACACTCAGTATACTATACTTAATCATATTTACTTTGTATTAAATTACTGTAGATGTCTCTCAATATCAAAATCTTAAGCCATAAAAATTTAACTTTCTATTTATGTTTACATTTTATTCCTAGTACCCTATACTAATTTTATTAATCTGTTAATGTTAGTGATTTTAAGTCACAATTGCCAGAGACTAGAATCTTGCTTACTTTACTTGCTCCACAGAGAATTTAATCAAATAAAATTCAAGTAATGAAGACTATTACCAATGTTTATGTGACTGTGTTATTGACAAGAAATTAAAATTTGCTATTTGTCAACTAAACTGGTCAAGTGAATTATGAATGGCCTTATACCAGAGTAAGTTAGCCACAGATCCCAAGCCACACAGTTCAAGGAGCCTGTTCATTCGGTAGTATAAATGTTTCCTTCTACACACCAAGTACTTCTAGAGTTGGTCAGAGAAACTGCTGAACCTAGTAACTGCTTACCATCTAGAACCTTACGAATTCCACTTTAGAGAATGCTAAAACTTGGTGGAGGAAATGTGGGGAAAGTAAAACTCTCACAATCTGACAGTAATGTCAAATTATTCTTCAAAGTTAACCATATACTCTTCAACTAGTAATTCCAATCCTATACAAACACACACGCACATTCACACACATGCACATACACCCTACACGCTCTCTATAGAAATCATACATGTTAACAAGAAGCATATTCAGGAATGTTCACTGCAGCATTAATAATAAAATAATCTAATAATAAAAATAGTCTAATAATAAAAAATTTGAAACTACCTAATAACCACCCAAAGGAGAATGGGTAAACAAATCACAGTGTAGCCATGCAATAGAAATTGCAGGAAAAAAGCATATTGTAAGAGCTGTATCTAAAATTTTAAAACATGAAAAACAATTACATTACTTATGGAAACAGATATATTCAAGATAGTGTTGGGGCAGGCCTGGGGGGTGAGTGGTTAAGTTCATGTGCTCCACTGCAGTAGCCCACGGTTTTGCCGGTTCAGATCCTGGGCTCAGACATGGCACCACTCATCAAGCCACGTTGAGGCGGCGTCCCACATGCCACAACTAGAAGGACCTACAACTAACAATACAAAACTATGTACCAAGGGGCTTTGGAAAGAAAAAGGAAAAATAAAATATTTTAAAAAAAAGATAGTGTTTACCTCAGGAAAATGGGGAGGGGAAAAAAGGGAGAAAGGTTCACAGAGGGTTCAACTCCACAATGTTTCACTTCTTTCAAAAAAATCTGGGGCCAGCCCCACTGGCCTCGGGGTTAAGTTCACCGTGCTCTGATTCAGCAGCCTGGGTTCCATTCCCAGGCGCAGACCTACACCATTCTGTTAGTAGCCACGCTGTGCTGGCGGCTATATACTAAAAGATAGAGGAAAAGTGGCATGGACGTCAGCTCAGGGTGAATCCTCCTCAGGAAAAAAAAACCCTGAAGCAAATATAGCAAAATGATAAAATCCAATTAAGTTGGGTGGATGGCACATGGAATGATTTTTATACTATTCTTTATTCTTTTTTGCATGTTTGAAATATTTCCTATCAATTCAGGATATAAAAAGAGCTGAATCGATTGGACTCTATTTAACCAACAGTTATTATCTGACGAAGAATAAGCAAAGCCAGCAAAGAAGCACCTGTGACAGAAAACCGTTTTCACAACACTTATTTCTGTCTGGGAGTGTGGCTACCAAAGAGCTTAATTCTGAGTTATATTAAAAGGAAAAACAGGGGCTGGCCCCACCGCCAAGTGGTTGAGTTCTCGCGCTCCGCTTCAGCAGCCCAGGGTTTCGCCAGTTTGGATCCTGGGCATGGACATGGCAGCGCTCCTCAGGCCACACTGAGGCAGCGTCCCACATGCCACAACTAGAAGGAGCCACAACTAGAAATACACATCTATGTACCAGAGGGCTTTGGGGAGAAAAAGGAAAAATAAAAATCTTTAAAAATAATAATAATAATAAAAGGAAAAACAAAAAACTATCAGCTGACCATATTTTGTACTACTATGTGCGTACGTGAAGTATGGAGTTTAATGAGGACATTGACAAAACACGAAGTTGTAACCAAGGGCAACACTCCAGCTGAATAAAAGAATAAATGTTCTAACCATTAGACCTTTTTAAACTGAACTGAATTGCTCTAGGAATATAAGCATTTCTCTACTGTGCTGATAGATATAATGCTTGCATTTAATTATAAAACACCGCGGGTTATGATGTGTCTTAGTCAGCTCTGGCTGCTATACGAAAATACCATAGTCTAGGTGGCTTAAACAACATTTATTTCTCAGGGGTTTGGAGGCTGGGAAGTCTAAGATCAGGGTGCCAGGAGATTCAATGTCTCATGAGGGCCCTCTTCTTGGTTTACGTACATCTGCCTTCTTGCTGTAACCTCACATACTGGAGGGTAGGCCAGGCAAGCTCTCTGGTCGCTTCTTATTATAACACTAATCCCACTGTGAGGACTCCATCCTCACAATCTCATCTAAACCTAATTACTTCCAAAAGGCCCCACCTTTTAATACCATCACATTGAGAGTTAGGGCTTCAACATGTGGATTTTGGGGTGACACACACTTTCAGTACATAACATGGTGCAATCATCAACTCCTTTTGACTAAAATTGCTACAGGAAAAATAACATTAAAACTGTGATAAAATCGAGCTCTTAACCTCCTTTTCCCTCTGAAACATTTTCTATTTATAAAATGATTTTCGATTAGGTAAGATTTCTTAATGTAACTACTGCATTACAGTACAACGCACTTCAGTGAACTAGCCATTTCACTAAGTGTCCAAGAAGAAGCTGTTTAAAAGTCTTCTGTCACAGATGCTGGGGGCTCTAGTCTGATAAGAAGACAGACTGCATAATCAATAAACTTCCTCCTAATTCTCACATTCTATGATAAGTGCAAAGGTTAATCAAGTTTTGGTAAAGAAACTCCATTTAAGACCAAGGAAATACTCATTAGGAGGGGGTCAGAGGTGAAACTAATTAAGCGGCAGAAAATCATATACTGATTAAAATATTATCAAGTGAGGTAAACCAGGTCTTGCTGATGTATATATTTAGAAGATAATGAGCTACATCTCTACTGCAAAAACAACTGGAACCTATCTCAAACCATATAGAGAAAGTGACTCAAAATGGATAAAAGACCTAAACGTAAGTGCTAAAACTATAAAACTCTTCGAAGAAAACATAAGCATAAATTTTCATGACTTTGGATTAGGCAAGGGTTTCTTAGCTATGACATCAAAAGTGTAAGAAAGAAAAAATAGATAAATTGGACTTCATCAAAATTAAAAACTTTTGTGCCTCAAAAGACATCAAGAAAGTAAAAATACAGGGGCTGGCCCCGTGGCCGAGTGGTTAAGTTCGCACGCTCCGCTGCAGGCGGCCCAGTGTTTCGTTGGTTTGAATCCTGGGCGCGGACATGTCACTGCTCATCAAGCCACGCTGAGGCAGCGTCCCGCATGCCACAACTAGAAGGACCCACAACGAAGAATATACAACTATGTACTGGGGGGCTTTGGGGAGAAAAAGGAAAAAAATAAAAAATCTTAAAAAAAGAAAGTAAAAATACAATCCACATGATAAGAGAATATATTTGCAAATCATATATCTGATATGGGACTTGTATCCAGAATATATGAAGAACTCTTACAATTCAATAATAGAAACACAACCAAATTTTAAAATGGGCAAAAGATTTGACTAAGTATTTCTCTAAGATGTACAAATGGCCACATGAAAAGATGCTCAACATTTTAGTCATGAGGGAAATGCAAATCAAAATTATAAGATGTCACTTCACATTTACTAAGATGGCTAGAATCAAAAAGTCATATAATAACAAGTACTTGCAAGAATGTGGAAAAATCAGAACCCTCATTCACTGCTGGTGGGAATGTAAAATGGTGCAGCCACTTTGGAAAACAGTTTTGTAGTTCCTCAAAATGTTAAACATACAGTTACCATATGACCCAGCAATTCTACTCCCAGGTGTATAACCAAAAGAAAGGAACAGATGTCCGTGTAAAAACTTCTACATGAAAGCTAATAATAGCGTTATCCATAACAGTCAAAAAGTGGAAATAACCCAAATGTCCATCAACAGTTGAGTGGATAAACAAAATGCAGTGTACCCATACAATGGAATATTATTTGGCCATAAAAAGGAATGAAGTACTGACACATGCTACAATATGAGTGAACCTTAAAAACATTAGGCAAAGTGAAAGAAGCCAGACACAAAAGGTAGCATATTGAATGATTCCATGGATTTCTTTTTAGGGTAGTGAAATAGTCTGATATTAGCAATGATAGTTCCATAACTTTGTGAATATAGTAAAAGCCACTGAATTGTACACTACTTTTAAAAGATGACTTTACGTTATGTGAATTATATCTCAATAAAAATAATAATAGATAAAAATAAATGGGAAATCTTTCTTGGGGCTATCATAGTGAAGTTCTAGATATTTCACCATAGTAAATATAGTATGGCAATATGATTCCCAGAGCAACAGAAAAACCACAAGAAGCATAGTATTAAGCAAATGTGTCCAGGTCAAGTCCTGGGGCTTTCTGATACACACATTACCAGGGTTTAACAAAAACAAAACACATATTGCTACACTCTGTGTGCCTGCCCCAAGCAGATACCAGTCATCAATCACAACACCCTCTGCCAGTGAGCTGGAAATGGCCACAGATCTCTTCTGAACACAGTTCTCTATGAACCCATTACCAATTTATCATAATTGATAACATTGCTCAACGCTAGACCTGAAGGTACTAACCTCACACCTGTTTCTTTCTTAGTCTATTACACATGGAAAAATTAGTGGTCAGCACTTTAATGGTTTTATTAATTATAAGATACTTCAGACATACTAAAAGGGTATTGAAAATACATTACGTATACCCACTATCCAGCTAAAGAAATCTAATATCACAAATTCAATTAACACTTCCCCTACTTTTAATAAATACTTATCTTTTTAGAAAAAGAACTGTGACAATACTCTTGTTCTCTCAGTCAAAAATATCTGCCCTAAGCCTACATACATGGCCCACGGAGTAAAACCAACATCACTATTCACCCAGAGACTCTTAAGCGACCTCTGACATGTGACATTTACCACATATAAAATCTGTATCAGTGTCGATTTTAACAAGAGAAGGAAACTCTCCCACATGTCAACAGCAATAGTAATGGAAACAGAAGTTAGAAAATGACCAGAGGGTTCTTTCCGTCCAAACTTTTCACTGTCACTTAGCCAAAGGCTAAGGCCTCCACCATCCACCTTTCCCTGTGTATTGTCAGTCTAGCATACTTCTCATTTTAACATCTATAATATTTTTCAAGGCACTTTCACACATACTATCACATTATCCCTACAAGATAGACAAGGCAGCTATATTTATACCCCTTTTTACAGATATGGAAGAACAAAGCGACTAAGAGCACAAGACTGGAGTCAAGCAGGGCTTGAATCCCTGCTTCACTACTTCTCAGCAACGGGAACTGCAAAATAAAGACGCCCGGCTTACAGCGCACTTATGAGGATTAGATTACATGATGCATATAAACCACTCAGCACAGAACCTGCTGTAAAAGCAGCACTAAATATATGGTAGCTGCTGATACTGTCACTGTTGTTCATTATGCAAGAACAGCTCCTAAACAAGGGAATCACGACTGGAACTTAGGTCTTTGATTCCACACAACACTGTTTCATTCTCAAATGGTCACCAGGAGTCCTATCTGAACAGAGCAGACTCTACCATTTCCAGGAAATGCTTTCCCCTTCTCATCTAGACACCATGGTGGTCACTTTAGGATTTTAAGAGTCAAAAGCCAATAGCAATAGCAACAGCTGCTAACATCACAAAAAGACAACTAGACATATGTGTCGCATAATACCATCTATAAAGTTGTCTTGCCTGCCTCCCAAAAAATTAAGCCTTAATCAAGCTTCTACATCAAACCACCAATGTACAGGATATACAGATGGTAAAGAAGTATGTTAAACTAAACTGAAATCCAGACCATAAGAAATTCTACAGGACAAACAACCCAGGTTCTTCAACAGAAAAATGGCAAGGAAAAAAAAAGAAGGATTCTACAAATTAAAAAAAGACTTAAAAGGCATTTCAATCAATCCTGATGTCAAAAAAAATTTTTTTTAATTCTCCCCCCAAAAAAGGCAATAGCATTAGCCCCATGGACATCTGCTTGGGGGAGAGAACACGCTAGTGACATAACCAGAATAATGCAGAATATTTTAGGCTTTGGAACATTTCTCTTTTTCCCTTGTAAATCAATAAATTGGCATTCTGCTTTTTAAAAGAAAGGCACTAACAACACATATAGCCCTTGACTCTGCCTATGCTACACCTATGATAAAAGTCTTATTCTGAAGAGTATTTTTAAAGACTATGGGTTTAACAAGTTCTGAAAATGATCCCCCTACCCCCAATCTACAAGAGATGCCTGGAGCAAAGGTCAAGGGAAAAAACAAATAACAAGAAAAATCAGGAAGGAATACTATTGTAATTGAAGCTTAAAAGAAAACCCACACCATCAACAGGATTAGCTGTCAAGAGGAACCTTCCCAGAAGTAACTCATCTTATGATGCCATTTGAGATATCTTAATGAAAATTATAGCACCTCCCTGTCATCAAGCAGCAGCCAGCTTAAGGTAAATTAAATAAAAATTAACCTGAAATTTCAATATGAGCACATGCTGTAATGAAGATTACTTGTTTATTTCCATATTATTCTAAAAAACTTTTCAGACAGCCCAGAGTACCTTAGAATTAAAAAGGAAAAAGTGATGAAACTGGAGCAGAGAAAATGAGGGAGGAGAATAAGTTGAAGTCACAAGTAAGTTTAGCACACAAACTATATACCACAAGGTCCCATACAGCCGCAAGGGAAGGGCTGCACATTTAACTGAGCTCCCTTGCAGGAGAGAAATTTAGGTTATAAGAGTCATGATGACTACGTAATATATGCAAACCACTTGGTCAAAGGAAACACAGCTTTTCCTGGTACCAAGACCTGGAAAAAAATTACTGCATGGGTTCTAATAATGATGATGATGACAAAAATAACGGCAGGTTGAATTGCACACTTAAAAATGGTCAAGATGGTAAATTTTATGTTATGTGTATCTTATCATAATTTTTTTTACAAACTGGGGGTAAAAAAAACAGCAGCTCATTTTCACTGCATGTGTCCTGGGCCAGGCACATTCTAAACATTTTATATGTTTAAACTCACAAAATTCTCACAACAACCTTGTGGAGGTAGGAAGAATTATTATGCCCATTTTGTACATGAGAAACCTGAGGCACCAAGAGGTTAAGTAACACACAACTAGGAACTAGCAGAGCCAGGATTCAAGCCCAGGGAATCTGGCTCCAGAGCCCACACACCTAACCACTACACAATCCCTCATCCATAACGGTCTCTCCCCTTGGGCAAAAGCATTTGCCATCAGCTAAAAGCAGTATTTGTCCATCAACTATTAGCTCATTCTGTGTTCACTCTCAGTCCTCCAGATTAGCTGCGAACAGTAACAGTAGTAGCAGTAGTTACAACATCCCCAAGAGCACTGAGATAAAGGAGATAATATCCTCACAAGAATTCTACAATAAGAGGAATACCAAATTTTATAAAGCTGTTTGTTTTAATGGGCCTCAACAAAGGTTGATTGCATCATCAAATTATTACCAAATAATTCTGTAAAAGTAATTCTACTCCAGTCTAAAGCAATGCAATCAATATACTCTGGTACTCTGGCTTGATCCAAGTAAAAACTCTGATTGTTTCTAAAGCAATGGAGTGAATGTGTTTATTTAAACAATTCTCAAAGACTTCTATTTCTAAGTACTAGGTTTTGATAAGAATTGGGCAGCAAAGTAAGAGGATACATACTTGACAGAGTGAAGATATTCTTTACTGCCAATTACAGGTGGACTGTACACTTTCATAGTCAATCAAGTGTCGAGTCAGGTTAATATTTTATGAAAATTAAGGAACCTAACCACTTAAGATATCTAAGTATGCAGCCAACCCACCTCTCCATGGAGGTGACCCAGAAATTATAGGATCAAAATTTTCCTGAAGCTGGTTCTGACTCTGCAGCAGTGGACAAACGGTCAATTGAGTCCCAAAGTTGTATACCATTCAGTGTAGTCACAATGATTTTGACCTGGAAAATTCTCAAAACAAGAGTTTCCCAACGTTTATCTCAGCCATAAAATAACCTCAATTAAGCACCACAGAGTATTCAATTGAGACATGTACCCCTGAGCTAAGTAAATGAATTGTGTACCTATAGCAGGTTATTAGATACAAACCGATTAAATGCCCAGGGATAGCTGTAAAAAAAAAAAATATATATATATATATATATATATATATATGATGTAGGTTTTGGAGTTGTAGATAGCTCATATCTTTCTGAAATAACTAGATAGCAGGGTCAGCTGTCTATCAAGGCCATCCCTACTTAGTGTAAATACAACTACATCATACACACATTATGTCTAAGAAGCAATAACAAAAGACAAGCATCCCAAAAGGAAAGTGAACAAATATGAATAAGAGAGCCTTGGGGAAAAAAATCCAATATACAATAAACATCTGATAAGACGATCAACTTTATCAATAGTCAGGGAATTGCAAATTACAACAATGTTGTAATACCATTTTTACCCATCAGACAGGTCCAAAATAGAAATGACTGATGCTATCCAGAGTTGATAAAGGTGGAAGGAAGCGGCAACTATCATAAACTGTTAGTGGAAGTGTAAATTGATACAGCCTCTGGGATAACATTTTGAAAGGACATCGATTTTTTAAATGTGCAGAACCATTAACTCCATAGGTATGTTTTCATACATATGCAAAAACAAGTACAAACTAGGATGTTTACCAAAACATGACTTGCAACAGCAAAAATCTGGATATCTAAATGTCCATCAAAAGAGAAATGGTTAAATAAATTATGGAATATACATCTAATGCAATGCTATGCAGCATTTTATGCAAAGATAAAATGGCTCCTTCATGTTCTGACACAAAAAGATTACAATGACATTAAGTTTAAAAATCCTGTAACAATTTAAAAAGTATGATTCTTTTTGTGTAGAGGGGGAAGGAGGGAGGGAGGGAGGGAAGGAGTTTAGGGATAGATACCAACAGAGGTTGGGAGGGTCTGAATTATTCAGGACTCTATCAGTTCCAAGACACAGAAACCCAACTTAAACTAGCACAAGCAAGTTAGGGAACTGATTAGTTCATTTGACTGGGAAATATAGGGTGGATCTAATTTAAGATTCAAGCGGATCCAGAGGCTCCAATGACTCCCCGTGCTCACACATGGGAGCATGTGAAAATGTGTGTGATTGTGCATTTGTAAGTGTGTGTGTATGAGTCTATCTGTCTCAGTCAGCTCTGTATGTTGGCCTCATTCTTTCCTATGGCAGATAAGTTTTCTTCATGTGGCCAGGCACACTCCAACTCAGCTTAGCAACCCCAAGGGAATGAGCCTATCCCTCATCCATCTGTTTTTCAATCTCAAGGAAGGGCTCTAAACCTGCTTTGGTCATATGGCTAACCTGCAGCAATTACTGCGTCCAAAGGAATATAGCATTATGACAGACCAAACCTAGGTCACATGCCCATCCCTTGCCCAAGAGAGAAGATACTGTCATCTGAAATGTGGATTAGGGGGTGTTAGCCTAAATTAACAGCTATCATATAATCCACAACAGAGATTTTCACCTTTTAACTCTATATATTTCCACTACTTTGAATTTGTTATTAGAATATAGTCATGTAATTTATATATATATATATATATATGGTTTATTTAATTTAAAAAGGAGAAAATTATTGGAATGCAGTCAGAAAGAAAGCCTACGGTCTAAAAAGTTCAGGGTTGATGACTTTAGGAAAAAAACTGGGAGAAAAATATGCCTCATGTATAAATAAGGATCTGGACTTCCTAGTACTTCATACTTGATCAACATTTTAACCACCACCCAAAGTCTTCATCAAAACAAGTATTAAAAGACAAACAAAAAAATGGAGAAAACAGATTTTAATTAATTAGCAATATGTTGATAAGAGGAAGAGAAAAGACCTCCAGGGACCCTAAGGAGAAATTTTATGAAATCCTCAGACAACAAAAGGTCTCCAATAGCATCTGAAAGCCCTACCCCAAAAGTAGAGACATTAGTAAAATTTCTCCTTCAATTGTCCCGAGGACTACCATTCAACACTACAAATTCTTTTCACAAATAAATTTAGTAATAAAAATCCCATTTAGACTGACACACAAAAACAATTCCTCCTTACTTCAATGACTCCAAGCAGGGCCTACGAATTCTAGTATTCATCTCTCTAAAGAAAGCCAATTCTGCTATGGTAAGGCAAAGACATTTACTGCTCACCAAATATTCATTTCTTGCCCACATTTCCTAGCCCCTTAAGTAGTGCCCTGCAACTACTTCTGGCCAATGGGCTATAAGAGGAAGTGATGTGAGTCACTTCAGGGCCAAAAGCAGAGTAACCAAGGAGGCTCCATGTTCCAGATTCAAAGTTCCAAATGTACTTTATTATTTTAACTACAGAATCCTTTATTTGTGTTCCATGGGACCATGGTATAAGTAAGTATCATTCCAAATCCTACAAATCTAATTCAAATTCCACTTCCTCCAGTAAGCCTACCCAGACCATGCTAGGCTTCTGGCAGCAGCAGTAACACACTTAAGTATGTATACTGTGGGTAAAGCACTATGAAAGCATTGTGATACTGGCTGACCTCTACCCTCCATAATTTACAATGTGGCTGGTAGGAAAGGACACATGTAAAAACAGAAACAAGTATACATGACAATAAATAAATTTCAAGTGAGTGCTAAAAATAGTTAGGTGCTAGAGGAGTTTCCACATATCTCAGTTAGGAACTAACAATATTAGTTATAAACTCCAATATGACATCTTTTATACTATTTTCTAATTCAGGTATTTAAATAAAATGAGACTCCCTATAGGGATTATAATCTCCTTGAAGGGCAGGAACCCTAAGATATAATAACCTTATGTTTCCCCTAAATTATCATTCAAACAAGTATTCAATAAAAATGTATTTTTTACATTTTTAGATACATTCTACATGAGAAGAACATGTTGAAAAATAAAACAGAAGTGTAGTAATCCTCAAACATTAGGAATTTGTGTCTCCAGCACAGCTAAGCAGAGAGAGGGAGGAGCACAAGTCTTTCCGTTATCCATGGCAGGTAGAGCTCAACACTGGAGAACAATGAGTCACCAGGCTACCCCAAACTTGTGAACATAGCTCTTAACAGCCAACTTCTCATGCTGTAGGACTATACGCTCCCTGAGCAATATCTGATTTCCAATTCAGCTTCTCAAATACCCTAAAACCAGTGAAGAGAATCCCCAGATATTATGTACGAGTATTCCAGGTACACATACAAAAAAAGTCTACTTCTCTAAGTACATTAATAAGCAGCATTATGATTTAATCAATGTGATTTGCCAAATATTTTAATATCTACATGTGTAAGACATAGCAGAGGACAAAATATAAAATATGATCCTCTTCTCCCATTCTCATACCCTAATTTGGAAGATAGGAAACCATGAAAACAAAAAATTCCACACAGTACAAGGCAGTATAAAGTGTCAAGTGAATAACAAGGAAAATAAATATTAGAAGAATCCATTGAAGGAAGAGATTGCTTTCAAATTTTATAGTCTGAACACCTAACAAGCAAGGTAGAATCTGAGCTGAGTTTTAAAGGATAGGTAGAACTTTAAGAGATACAGACTAGGCTAAGGGAGAATATTCCAAAGAAAGGAATATATAATAGGATGGAAATTGAGAAGCCCAAGGGATGTTTAGGGGATAGTAAAGGGACAATTTTATTTTGAACAGTTCATTGGGGGAAACTAGTGGGAACTGAGACGAGAAAAGTAGGTTGGTGCCAGATACTGGAAAGCTTTAAATGACAGACTAAAGAAAAAGTTTATCTTGACAGTAATGAGGAGCCATTGAAGGTTTTTAAGCAAAGTACCGCAATGAAAATAAAAATTAGGATGATCATTCCAAAACAAAATTTAGGACAGAGTGAAGAAGGAATTCACTGGGGACAATGAGACCACTTTGGATACTATCATAATAATTACGCCTAAATTAGAACGAAGACAGTGAAGAGAAAAAAGAACAGATCTAAGGAGCTGATAGAACATGGAAAGTGTTTTTAGCATACGTCAAATCAGACCCTAAGGACTCTAGAAAGCTGAGATTCAGATGCGAGAAAAAGGTTAAAAGCACAGCAACTGTGAATTCCAGCCTACCCAGCAGGGTTTCCCCAAACTTGAATTGATACTGGGCTCTTCTATGCATATATGTATTCCCATCTCCACACTCATACAAAAGGTACACCCTTTTCTGGGGGTGTTGGGGAGACAGGTGGGAAATGATATATAAAAGCAGCCAAGTGACGAAGCTTAGGTAGTTGTGCAACAAATAGATAGAACTCAAACATCCATAAAGGCCAAAGGCATTACAATCACATCTATTGCAAAATGGAAAAACAGACTGCAAATCCAGTCATCCTGCAGGTTTGAGGGATGACATTAGATACATCCATTCAACTTGGCAAGAGGGTAAGACCGGATGAATGGAGTTATTAAGGTCCCAGTCCTTAACAACAGAAGTTCTTAACCTTTGGGGAAGTCATGGACCCATTTAGGAATTTGGTAAAAGCTATAAACCCTCTTCCCAAAGAAATATGCCTAAACTCACAAAATTTTGCAAATAATTTCAGAGTGTTCAAAAACCCCCAAAGCCTATGTAGAGACTCTTAATCCATGAACTCCCAAGGGTCCTTAGGTAAAAATGCTTGCTATAAAACACAACCATTTTTAGCATAGATCCCACAGTTAAACAGTTTCTGAATAGGAAGCTATATATGTATATTTATTTATAATTTATACACACTGCAAACTAGACCAATAAACTATGTACCTTGTAAAGTATACAAAAAATGGAAATTTAAAAGAATGACATTATAATAAAATAAGCAATTTTTAAGCATTTAAAAGAATGACATTATAATAAAATAAGCAATTTTTAAGCATTTTACTTATTGACAACACAGCTTTATGCTCTTTCTAATAAATACTGTTATTAATACCACAATACCACTATTTTTGGTGAGAGAAATGTGATTGAACATGGTTTGTTATTTTTTAATTTCGCT
Source organism: Equus caballus (assembly GCF_041296265.1). NCBI lineage: Eukaryota > Metazoa > Chordata > Mammalia > Perissodactyla > Equidae > Equus > Equus caballus. The sequence continues at coordinate 87,028,166 of NC_091698.1, forward strand.
TTCAGATTTTTTGTAATACAGCAACTTGAAAGCCTGGTTCTAAATTCAGTTCATTTTTATAATAAATAACCGTTTTACTGGTTTAAATGGCTATCACAGCCAGAAAACATACTTTACAAAGATGAGTAAAATAAAAGGAAGAACTGCATCACTTACACACTGAATAAAACATGATGTTCAATTTTCAACCCCATTCACCATTTATGCAAAGGTTTTTGCTAAAATTCAGCTAGTGCATTTCCATATTTCCTGATGACAATCAGTTGTTCTTACTAACTAATCAGATGGTACTGCCTTTTTGTATTTTCAGCAGATGGGCTCAAAACCACTAAAACATTTCTTTTACAAGGTTTTTATACACGCTAGAAAATTCTGTTTCCAAGTTTAAGTGCACGTATAAAAACGTTCTTAAAGTTAACAGACATCATTTTCAGCAATTAAATCCAACAATGATGGAAATAACTCAAATATCCATTTTCAATAACTTATCTCCATAGCACTGAATTTTATTTTATTTTGAAAGTAGTTACTTTTGGAGTCACTGTTAAGAACTTATCATCATCCCAAAGGGAGAGATTAAGTAAGTGTGTTTATTTTTCATAGATATCTGCTAGGTAGCATGCTACTCACAGGCACTTGTCACAGAAAATGTCAGCAAATTGGGACATTTGGTTTTTGTGAAAAAAAAATGAGTAAGTCATCTCTAAGTTAGACAATTCTTAAATCCTTTGCCTCAAGATGACCAGTTAACTTCTATGAAATATACAGAAGATCTGCATGGCGACTCCCTACTGCAATACAAAGTATGTTAAGAGTCTACCGTTTAAAATGGTAAATTTAAAAATCCAATTACTCAGGCCCCTCTAAACTGTAAAACCTCACAACACACTGAAAGTAAAGAAACTTCCTTACAGACCGCTAATATTTCTCCCATTTCCCAGATAATTTTATGTAAACCCTACTGTAGGGACCACTGCTCTAAATGTGCCTGAGCTCCCAAGGGTCAAAGCTCTCTATCAGTGCCTTCCCACCAACTTCTCTTGCATGCTATCAAAGTTTAAAGGAGTTATCTTTAAAGGTACTCTAATTATATTGTATCCATCTCTGAACTACTAACAGTTTGGCAAAAGACACAACTGCAACACATTCTGTGTCACCAGTTGTCTTCAATACTGTTCCCTCAGTGTAATGTCGGCTAGCGGTTCAAATAATAGACGGGGCTGGAACAAGGTCCAAGACTCTTCATGACATATCCTGCCTTAAATCCTTTTTGGAACATGGTAGGGCATAAATAAATCAGTAAAATAAATCACGAACTATATTGAGAGCCAGGGGCTTTTAACTTGCATGACCAATCTCACTATAAGTGAGATATATTTGTACAAGGAGACACCACTTTTACACTTAGAAAACAAGTCCACTGCATCATCTTAAGAATGCCAAATGATAATACACTGTTTAAAAAAATAACTACTGCTTTAAAAAAAAAAAAGTGTTAGCTAGCGAAAAAGATTTTGCACTAACTTCCACCAAAAAAACACAGTCTGTTCTCAAATATACATAAAAATGAGTGAATAAGTTCCCAGTGTGGTAAGCCTTACATATGGAATCATTTCAAAAACCATGAAAATATAAAATTTGGGGTGTAAAACCTGCCAAAAAAAGATCCACGTAAATTTGGAAAACTGACATTTCTCATTTTCATCCAGATCTTCATACTTCACTGCTCCCCACCACCTCCTTCCACTAAAATCCCTTAGTGTCTTGATACTGCACATAGAACATCTGGTTCCCTCTGCCACTTCAGCTGGTGCCACACTCCTCCTTGCACTTTCCCCCTTCATTACTCCCTAAATAACCCCTAGCTTTTCTGCACTTTCATCTTTGCTATTTAATCTTCCTGAGTCTACTGCTCTCCTCACCCTCACTCATAGAGAAACCATCCCCTGCCTTCAATGTTCTTGTTTACCAGCAAGCCCTCCATGAAACTTGCCCTGAGCCCTCTCAAATGAAAGTAATTGCTCCCTCTCCTGAATCCTCAAAGCACTATTTCAGTACCTCTCTCACAGCACTCATCACACTCAATTAGTATCACAAGTATTTGTGTGTTTGTCTTACCACCTCTCTTAGGTCATAATCTCCTGAAGAAGAGGATCTATATCTTATCACTTAATTTCCCTATCTTTTTAACAACAGCGCACCTTGAACAAAGTAGGTACTCATGTAACTATATCTTTAATGAATGACTGAGTGGCTTGTTAGAAATTCAATTACAGACTTCCTGTACAATCTGGAATGGAGAGGGAGGTATGACTTAGACTTTGCAGAACAAGTAACTTTGCCCTGGTTTCCTCCAAACAAACTCACCAAAGTAAAGCCAGTATTACACATATAGGTGCATTCAAAAAGCAAGGACATTTCGGCTGGCCCCGTGGCCGAGTGGTTAAGTCTGTGCGCTCCGCTGCAGGCGGCCCAGTGTTTCGTTGGTTCGAATCCTGGGCACGGACATGGCACTGCTCATCAAACCACGCTGAGGCAGCGTCCCACATGCTACAACTAGAAGGACCCACAACGAAGAATATACAACTATGTACTGGGGGACTTTGGGGAGAAAAAGGAAAAAATAAAATCTTTAAAAAAAAAAAAAAAAAAAAAAGCAAGGACATTTCATCCTTCAACTATCTAGTCAAATGCGGTGTGATATCTTTATATATACACACATACACTCACAACAGAACATCTTTTGTTAAACAATCAAATCTATGCTTGACAACAAAAGCACATAAATATTTTAACCATATAAACAAACTAAAAATTTAAGATGTAATATATTAAATTTATCAGAATAAAATCAACCATTCAAAGTACAAGTGGAAACATAAGAGAATGACCAAGCAATTTATTTCCAGTGAAAAAAAAATACTCTCTGCTTGAGCTATTTAAATACTAACAAAACCTGAGAGGCAGAACGTTATTGCTAAGAATCCAAAACCAACTATTCAAAGATAAGCTTACCTAGACAGAAGCACCAAAGAATCAACATTACTAAAGTACAAAGGTGAGATCAGAAACAGCACAAAAATCTTAAAGTGACACTTTCATCAAGTAACTAGTATATATGGCTCCTGGGTCAACAGAAAGCAAGGAGATTTCAGAAGACTCCACTGCACACGTACAGAACAGAAAGAGAGTCCAGAAAGGAAAAGAGGGCTACGAGGTGGCCAAGTGTGGTGAACATGCTTGGAAAGAATCCAATTTAAAGGTACACTTGTGACTCAAATGTCACCCCTAACACCTACAAGCTGTGCAATCTTACAGCAGCCACTTAGCCTCCCTGAGCCCTGTTTCCTCATTTATAAAACGTAATATGTAGAGCAAGCACAGTACTTGAGTGCAGTGTGCCTCGGAGACAGCCTTCAATAAATATTTGCTGACTCTGAATGAGGGCCATACTAGAAAAGCAGACATTGCTCTCCAGGCACTTTTGTAGTTTTTGAGAGAGCCACCTTAATTAATTCCTGATTAATACCTTGTTACAATATTTGACAGCCAATTTTTGACCAAAAAATAAAAATATTCCTTTCCGCCTAGCTTACACATTACTCAAAAGCTTACTAGAATTCGTAAAATTTAAAGTCTTTTCGTAATAACTGTCAAATACAAAAAGCAACTCTCATAAAAAAAAGCCTGGAAGCCAAATACCTGGGTTCTTGCCCAAGTAATGCCACTGAATACGTGAACCATGAAAAAGGACTATATTTTCCCAGCCTTAGTCTTCTCATCTGTAATATTAAAGAGGCTAGCCTAAATTACCATTAAAGCCTCTTTATTCTAAATGTTGTGGTTCATGCCATCTCAAGGATTTTCCAATCTAATTAGGAAAATCAATTCAATATAGACTAAAAACAGAATCTCTTTCAAAAAAAAAAAAGGAAAAAAGAAATTTATTATATAGAACAAACTGAGTAATTGATGCTAAGGGAGTGATAAAAATCAAGCTTTCTAGAGAACATACCAGTTTTTTTTTGTTTTTTTGAGGAAGATTAGCCCTGAGCTAATATCTGCTGCCAATCCTCCTCTTTTTGCTGAGGAAGACTGGCCCTGAGCTAACATCCGTGCCCATCTTCCTCTACTTTATATGTGGGACGCCTGCCACAGCATGGCTTTTGCCAAGCGGTGCCATGTCCGCACCCAGGATCCAAACCGGCGAACCCCGGGCCGCCAAGAAGCGGAACGTGTGAACTTAACTGTTGCACCACCGGGCCGGCCCCGAGAACATACCAGCTTTGACCCTGTTTTTGAAGGTCAAGAGATAAAAGAAATACAATTTAAATAAAGAAAATGAAATGTAAAATCAAAGAAGCAAGACATCTACAGGTGATTATAATACTTTCCTCACTTGTATGGCACTTTACAGCTTACAAAGAATTTCTGCATATGCCATCTGCAGCAAATTTTCTGGACTGAGAAATTCAAGAACAGTTTAAATGATTTACATTTGATAAATCTGTCCACAAAGAATCTCCACTAAAAACAATAACATCAAAAAACATTTTAGAAAGGAATTCTTTCAGCACGCATATGCAGGATGAATTAGAGAGGCAAATGCAAGCAGGCAAACAGCTATAAACCTACAAATCATAGAATTTTAGCACAAGAAATGTGAAATCAAAGTGCTCATTTAATGATAGAGAAACTCAGGCCCACAGGGTTGATGTGACCCTCATTACTCCGTGTGCAAAATGACAGGAAGACCAGACTGTAGAACCAGAAATAACAGGGGAAATCCAAGAAATTGCAAAGACAAGAATCAGAGAATTTGGTGAGGGATTAGTGATGTGTTTAGGTTATGGAAGTACAAGAAAACATTACAAAAGTTTTTCTATGTGCCAATCATTATGCTAGACATATCTTGTTATTTAATATAATAAGTTAATTTAAAGATCACGACAATATGAGGATAAGTACATTATTCCAATTTTAAACACGAAAACCTGAAGTTTAGTGTGGTTAAATAAGTAGCCCAAGGTTAAATCTACTAAGTGCCTGGAAGAGCCAGGACACCATCCTCTGTCTGAAGTCGAGCCTCCAGTTCCAAAAGCAGCTTAAAAATTGTCTCAAAATTACAAGCCAGGAGGGCAAAAATGAAATATCACTCTGGAAACATTGGATAATCCAGTGTTATTAGAATTCCGGTCCTGTTAATAGGTGCACTTCGCCTCTGTGCTTGCACCTATTGTTATCAGTCTGGTCTGTCTTTGTTCCCAATGGTCTGGTCCAAGATGTCTCAGTAAAGCCAAACTTCCCACCCTCCACACTGAAACTTATTCACAAAGCAAGATTAGATCAAAATATATCTAAGATGAGCATGACTAGACTGATTAATCTCAAGTCTTCCACAACTCCTCAAGTGACTATAGCTTCTGTTTTGGCATAAGCTATTTATCTTCAAGATATAACTATACTAAGCTTTTCTAAAGCCTGTCACTTCAAGGAGCCTCAAAAATACTGTTGCAGATGGGGGTATGGGGGAGGAAGCATGGAAACAACAACCCACTCTACTTGCACTTCTAGAATTGGACTTATATGTTGGTGTCAGTGTTTTGTAATAATTTCTCTCATTCAACCTTATTGAATCCTGCAGAAATATAAAATAATCATTTCTCTACTCAATATTAATCCAAATACTGTGCTCCCACAAAATATTGTCCAGAACTAAACTATAGGAAAAAACTTGCACCTTTTTTTTTTTAAGGTATTCTCTTTGCATTATTTTTATTTATTTATTTATTTTTGTTTTTTGAGGAAGATTAACCCTGAGCTAACATCTGCTGCCAATCCTCTTCTTTTTGCTGAGGAAGACTGGCCCTGAGCTAACATCTGTGCCCATCTTCCTCTACTTTATATGTGAGACGACTACCACAGCATGGCTTGCTAAGCAGTGTCATGTCCACACCTGGGATCCGAACCAGTGAATCCCAGGCCACGGAAGCGGAATATGCACACTTAACCGCTGTGCCACTGGGCTGGTCCCTGCACCTCCTTCTTAAACTAAGCAACCAAGAATGGTACCCAGTTGTCATTATGCCATTTTATGACCTCTGACCACATATGTTGAGAGAAAGCCAGAAAGTCTAACTAAAATATAAAGAAGGGATAAGGCAAGACTTGAAACGACTGGACCTCACCCCCAACAGTAAGAAAAAAGGTCAGAGACCACGGGGCCCATCCTCAGTGACAAATGACCAAGAGTTAAGCTACTGGTTAACCTGGGAGAAAAGCAATAAAGGAGTCCTTTCCTACAGTCTAGTCTATCCAAATGAGAAGCAAAGCTGAACAAGGTGGGGAGAAATCTGTACATCTCTACAGCCCAGGCTGGACACGGTGCTGTCATTCAACTCCTGAAACACATGTATTTCACTCTATCCCACATTCCCCTCTGCGCCAGATATCTGCAGGTAATGTAAAAAAGAGCCCGCCACATGTTTTTGGACCTCTGCCAGGAAAGGAGCTGATGGCCCTCTGAGAATTCCTGTAATTATCACATGTAGAAGGCAAAAATCACTGCCAAGACAATAACGAGCATCCTGGGGATCTCCTATGCCCCACAACTTAGGGGATTGTATTCAGTGGTGTGTGCCTGTATTGACCTCCCATACATGCGCTAAAATGAAAGCTATGTTGTTCATACGGTTTAGGGCCAACCAACTCCACAGATATGCAACATATTCAAACAATGTAGAGCCCTTGGGGGATAGCGCAAAAAAGACAAACTAAAGTAAGCAGTAGAGGTAGTGTCTAAGAGAAGCTATGTGAAATGGACAACAGAGAAACAAGGGCTAAAATGTCCTTTAAAAAACAATTATAAATCATATTCTGATATACAGTCCAGCAGAGAAAAGATTTTTAAGGAATGCCTAATATCCTCTCTTCCCCACTCCACCTTTCAGCACCTCTACAGCACCCTCATCACTTACTCAACATTTAGTCCTGGGGAAGACGGATCACTGGATTAGCAGGATCAAGAGTACATGCAGAGAACATTCCATCCTGGGAACAACATCTTTAAATTATTTAGGCTTGTTTACCACCCTTCACTATAGAGTAAAAGTGTGAAATTTTGCCAGCACTTTCATAATATATACCAGTCAGCACCATAGCAACCCTATCCTCTGCCTACCAAAAGATTAACACATACACAGAAAACAGGAAATTCAACAAAAATTAAAGTTCAACCCTAGAGTCCCTCAACAGTTAAATGTCTTAAATAGTAGCAGTATCTTTATATCACACCCACTTCAGGCTACCCTTACAGCTTCCTGGCATAAGCAAATTCTTGGGATTATACAAACTGCTGCTTCTGTTTCCAGCCCAGATTTCTAGAAATGAAACCCTGGAATTGAGGGAGAAAGAAAAACAAATGTTGGCAGAAAGAGGGAGGAAAATGCATTGTCTATATAATCCCAGTTTAAGTGGAACAATCACCATTAGTCCCATCAAGCACTTTTTTCCGATAAAACCACTTACCCAAAAATGCAGATCTAAAATACTCCCTTGGCTTAAACCACAAAAAGCAATTTAATAGACACAATCCTACAGATTTTCTCAGAAAGAAATGAGGAAGAGATTAACTATAAACTATGTAAGATTCAAGTTTTGCACCTTAAAAGTCAAACTTCATTGTGAGTTAAACAAGTGTAATAAAGAAGCAGTGCAAATGTCTACAAAAATCAAACCAAACACCTGTTCTTAGAAGCAACACCCATGCATTTTCTCTCCAAACCATGTATTCTCTAATCAGGCCCCCTTTTTGATCTACTGTTCCCAACGCATAAAGTCTGAAGAAGAAATGGAGGGAAAACATTTCAGAGGCTAGTTCAGAAAATCAAATTAGATCTTTTCACAACGTACAGGAGATAAAATAGAAATGCTTCCAGCTGTATCTAGTTTGTGAGAAAGAGTACAAGGAACGCCCATGTTAATACTAAGCTGAATCAAACCCCACTGGTACCTTTAACCCAAAACTATTTCTAGTTAAAGAGCCAAAAGACCCAAGCAAATACTTTCTTTTCACATTATTCTCAACATGAAGAAACCTGACCCCCTTCCTACTACATCATAGCTTCTGTGAAACAGGCTGAGAGGCCCCTTTGGCCAGAGTCTTTTTTTTTTTTTTTTTTTTTTGAGACTAACCTCCAACCAATTCCAGAAGAGACAAACCTCAAACAAATTTAACCCCTGAAATCCATCCCTTCTACAGTACAGTGTAATCCCAGCTTCATCGCAGCAACGTTTCACACAGACACTTGAAGATTTCTTAATCACTGAAGTGCAAGCCTCAGCCCTCACAAATCATCGCCACAGAGATTACTCTTGGCATCGGTGCTGGGACTGCAATTCACTCAAGAACCCTTCATTCCCCATCATCATACTCGACATTAAAAATTCACCGTCTCAAAAGAAAAAATGTCACCTTCTCCACAAGGACACCTGCCTCTTCAACGCCTCTACAATGAACGAGGAGACCCAAGCATGAAACGCTAAAAGATCCTTCAGCTTAAAGTTTTCCTCCCCGCCAAACTCTGCAGCCACGGCACCGTAGACTGTCCTTGTCACACACACAGGCTTTATTGTCAAACCCTCCGTCTCCCTCTAACATTGTCAGCAGAGGCAGTGTCTAGCCCATGGGAGTGACCGTTTGAAAAACAAAAAACAAAACCCCACAGCTAGGTAGTAAGGACTAGGGACCCCGGTGTCCGGTTTCTCCATTTCTCTTGCAAGAGGCCAGAGAGCCGCTCGAGTTTTGTCGCTGACCATTAACCAATCCCACCTCCCAATCGTCCAGCCAGCACGTCTGCTACCCTTCCTAGGTCCTTTCAGCAGAATCCCAGGAAGGGGACCAAACCCTAGCCAGACCATTAAAATCTCACTTATCCATCCCATTTCTACCTCCGAAATCCCCTGTCGGGAGGAGAAAGCAAGTGCGCCGGGGTAACGAGAAGCGCCGTCGAAGGCCGCGCTTACGGAAAGGCTCGCCGCGGTCATCCCCATTTCGCAGTCCGGGCAAGCGAGACTCGGAGAGGTTACCCGGCTGGCCAAGGTCACCGCGCTCGCCGGGCCGAGGGGCGCCCGCGCCGACTTCCGGCTCCCCCTCTCGGCGGCGGGGAGTGCAGGAGGGCTCGGGGCGCCGCTCCCCACGCCGGGCGGGCGGCCGCGAGCCTCGCGCCCCCTCCGCGGATGCTCGCCCTGTCCGCGCTAACTAGGGCAACCGGGAAAGGGGACAGAGAAGTCGCCGCTGCAGCTCTTCCCCTCGGCGGGCGCAGCCCCCAGCTGGTGCCCGTGACAGCTGCGACCTCCGCCCCCTCCAGCCGCGCGAGGCCGAGGGAGAACTCGGGGAAAGAGGGAGGGAGCGGCACCGAGAGAAAGGGAGCGGGGGGCGGAGGGGCGCCAGCTGCTCCCCGCCCCCTAGGGCCTCGGCGGCCGCGCGGCTCGTGACAGCTGCACCCACTGGGAGGCTCGGCGCCCGCCGCCCGCCACTCACCTGCCGCCGCCGCCTCTGGGCCGCGCTGACGGGCGCCGCGCTCGCTCGCGACCGTGGCGGCACCGCCGCGGCCTCCGCCGCTCCTCGGGCCGGAGCCCGCCGCCGCCGCGGCTCTCCGGCCCCCTCCTCCGCAGCAGGGGTCCCCCCGCAGGGGGATGCAGAACGAGCCCTGCGCAGGCTCCCCTCGAGGGAGCAGCAGGGAGCAGGGCGGCCGAGCGCTCGAGGCCGCGGTCCAGCCGTCTGAGGGGAGAGCTCGGCGAATCGCGTCAGACTCCCGCTCGCCTGGCCCGAAGAACAGGCATTTCAGCCGCTCTCCGCGGCCGCCATGTTCTCCTCCTCCGCCGCCGCCGCCGCCACCACCGCCCCCTGCTCGCGGACCCGCCCCCTCCGCGCCCCGCCCCGCCCCGCCCGCTCCCGGCCGCCCGGCCCCGCCCCGCCCCGCCCCGCCCGCCGCGCTGCCCCTGCGGGCCCGGGCCCGGCCCGGACGCCGCGACCCGCAGCCGCGGCCTCCGACGGCGCGTCCGGGGCAGCGCGCCCCTCGCCCGCCGGGCCGCAGAGCGAGGAGCCGCCCCGCGCCCTCTGCCGGCCGCCGGCTCGAGGGCGGGCTGCCGCGGTCCCGCCCCGGCCGGCGTCCTAACGAAGTGTGGGAAAGGAGGCCCGAACTCTTCCCCTCCCCTCGGGGCGGTCCTCTGCCGGCTGCCGGGAAGCGGCCTCGAACCCCAGGGTGCTTTCGGCTAGGCCGCCGGGCCTGCAGCCTCTGCTGGTTTTATCGCTCAGAGAAGGTGGTGGACCGGGGAGGAGTCGGCTCTGGGCCTGCCCCTCCGCGAATTTGTTGTGTTACTTCCAGCGAGACACATCCCGCCGGCCTCGTTTCTTATTCTGTAAAATTGGGAGGTGGTTGCCTAGATGATTTCACAGGCTATTAGACAAGGGAAAAGAGAGATCATCTGCCCCCTTCGTTTTACAGATGAAAAGATCTGACTGACACGTCTGGCTCTGCAATTCTGTGAATTACCCAAAATGTCTGTCATTGACAGAGCTCTCCCCTCAAGGGAGCCCACACCTTTCTTCTTTTTTACCCGCTTTTTTAATTCTATAATGGAAGTGCTACTTCCAAAAGTAGAGTGTTCCTTGTCACTAGAGGAGTCAAACAGCTGCTGAACAGGCTTTCTGAGCCCTCATGGCCTTATCTGGAAAGCATCCCTCATTCCAAAGGCTGGCAATATAATACCTGTCTCTTTCCCCGGGTTGTCCTAAGGATGAATGAGTCACTGGCTGCGGAAGTGCTTTGCAAAGCATACATCTATCCTTTCCTGCGCTCTTATTCCCAGTTAGCTGTCTTCACCTACCTCAATCCTGTCCTGCTGCAGTCTCCCAACGTCTTCTGCTGTTTCCCTTCCAGTGTTTTCTACTCTAAAACAACCTCTGTAAATCCTTAAGCCCTTCACACCTCTTCTAACTGAAACCCAACTTTGCCTTGAAAACACCAACCTCCCTGGCACCTCTCTGAGGCAGTGGGCAACTTCTTCCAGAGACAGGAACTCCATCCTGCCATCATTCACTGCCGTCCACTGCCTAGATCCTCATCCTCTTCCTGTCCTGCTGATAAAGCATCCTGTAGGCCACACCCCACATTCATTCATCTATTCATTCATTTATGTAGTATTCATTTAACTGATTCCTGTCGAAGACCTGTTGCTGGGACCCTCAGCACTTTTCATTAGCTCTTGCCCTCGCCTGGTTTAGCAGGACGTTTAGCCACCTGCAGAGTCCCCATCCCCAATAAGAGTTGGAAATACCCACAGGAATGTGTCTCTAGCATTCCCAGTTTAATCCCTTTCTGTAGGAGCTACCTCCAAGTCTAGTCCAATCTAGGCTGTGAAGGTGCCTACAAATGAGCCACTTGTACAGGCAATGCTGTCTCCTGTTGGGGCTACACTCTAGTAACTGCTGATTGCCAAATCCAGTGGACACTTGAGTCCGCCCATCATGTGACCTTTCTACAGACCTTGTCACTCCTTCTTTTTGAAACTCTCCTCTCCTCTGTTTTCTACATCATTCTCCTTTGTCTGTAACCTGTTTTCTGAACTTCCTTTTGCTAGCACTTTTCTTGGCTGCTCCTTTTTTACAAAGCCATATAATGTTGGTATCCTCAAGGTTTTATTTCTTCCCTCCTGTCCTCTCACTTAGATTGACTTCACTTGTTTCCATAGCTTCAAATGTTAATAACACCTGCATCTCCTTCTTCCAGCCCCTCCACCCCAACTCGGCAGCTCAGTGTCTTAATTAACTTTAAAACATCCTCAGGGCATGCAGTGCTGAGATTTTGTTGAACAATGAATGGAACTGGAGGTATTATTTATATTGCCATAACCATCCATAAATGCTAAAGAAAGAACTCTTTTTCTAGGGTGATACTCCTTCTTAAGTAAGACCCTTTCACTTTTTTCTTCTTCCTCTACAAATCATAATCATGTGCCAAAACAGTTAAAACCCATTTTTTTTATTGTGTTAAAATACACATAACATGAAATTTACCATCTTAACCATTTTTAAGTGTACAGTTCAGTGGTATTAAATACATTCACATTTTTGTACAACCATCACCACTTTCAATCCAGTAACTCTTTTCATCTTGTAAAACTGAAACTCTGTACCTGTTGAACAATAACTCCTCATTCACCCCTCCCCGTAGCCCCTGGCGACCACCATTATACTTTCTGTCTCTGTCATTTTCACTTCTCTAAGTAAGTGCCCCACATAAGTGGAATCATACACTATTTGTCTTTTTGTGACTGACCTTTTTCGCTTAGCATAATGTCCTCAAGTTTCCTCTATGTGGTAGCCTATTGCAGAATTTCCTTCCTTTTTAAGGCTGAATAATATTCCATCGTATGTATATATCACATTTTGCTTATCTGTTCATCCGTTGATGGACACTTGGGTTGTTTCCACATTTTAGCTATTGTGAATAATACTGCACTGAACATGGGTATACAAGTATCTCTTTGAAACCATGCTTTCAATTCTCTTGGGTATGTACCCAGAAGTGCAATTGCTGGGTCACACAGTAATTCTATTTTTAATTTTTTTGAGGAACTTTCATACTGTTTTCCACAGCAGCTGTACCATTTTACATTCCCACCAACAGTGTACAATGGTTTCGTTTCTCCAGATCCTCATCAACACTTGTTGTTTTCTGTTTTTTTGATAGTAGCCGTGCTAATGGGTGTGAGGTGGTATCTCATTGTCGTTTTGATTCACATTTCCCTAATGATTAGTGATGTTGAGCATCTTTTCACGAGTTTATAACCCATTTTTATTTCTCCCAATCAGTCTTCTCTTAGGTCATTTTCAACACCTCTCTGGCTCCGTCTCTTTTCCTAAACGGGCCCACTTCCTTAACTTCAACTAACCCCCCCAGGAATAATTAATACAGGGGCAAAAGATTTACTGGTTAGGTTTACTTCCTGAATCCCACAGCAGCCTCTCTGGAGTCCATTTACTTTAGCTATTTAAGTGAAAGTTCCTTTACTCCCAAAGTACAATGCCAATCAACAAGTGGGACTGACTCCAATTAAATGAAAGTGCTTTGAAAAGATTTTTGAAATGAAAATGTGAGACAACGTTTACTTTTATAGCCAAGATAGATCTGATTTTAGTCCAGGTCCTATTGACCCCACACATTAATAATAATCCTTTGGTAGAATAGAAATGTGCTAGTTATGTGACCAGATTCTATCGCATACCTGTTGAATTTTCTCATAAAAAGCATAACAAATTCCCAGTTCTATAAAACATCTGGCTAGTGTACATGAAATCACTCCAGTTACTGAAGCAAGAATGGATTTAACTTTGACATTCTTATTTTCAAATAGTTTTTTGTTTTGTAATAATGAAACGAATTCATAAAATAGTCAAACAATAGCGAAAAGTACAAAGAAGTATAAAAACAAACTCTGTTGAGCTAGAGAAAAGCATAGTGAACATCTTTCCACACATCAACTCTATTTTGCACACATAAAACCAACAAGGTATTCAGTTTTACAGAATAGAATCATATTAGGTTAAATTCCTAGATTAATTGCTGGCTCAAAGAGTACATGCTTAATTTTTTTTAGTACATATTTTCCAACCTGACCTCCAGAAAAATTGTTCCAATCTGTGGTCCTACCTACAGTGCATGAGCCTGCCACTTCCCCACAAAATGAATTTTGTCCATTTTCCTTTGAACACTCTTTAGTTTCTACACTTACTTGAAGTATAGACGTTAAGAAGACTAGGTTTAGAGTTAGTCAGACCCGGATTCAAAATAGCCCTGCCGCTTAGTAGCTGTGTGACCTTGAACAAACCACTGTAAAAACCTCTAACCCTCAGTGTCCTCATCTGTAAAACAGGGTGCTAGCAAAGGAGTGCTGCAAAGACTAAATAAAATAATGTATGCAAAGCACTTAGTATAATGTTCAGCATTTAGGATTGCCCATGAGAAAGTAAAAATTAGCTCAAACTAAGAAGGTAAAAATCTGCCCAGCCATTCATCAGGCTAGAAGAATAGGCACAGATAAAGCCAGCTGCACAGTTAACAGGATGCAGTGTCCCCTAAGGACATACTGCAGCTGTAAAGTGTCATAATAGCCGCCTTCTTCGAGTGACGACTGCTTTCCAACTCACTGAGAAACTTTGTTCTCTGCAATCACAGATATCAGAGACTTTGGTGTTTATAATTCCGTCAGTAAGAATGAAGCTTCCGTCTCTTGCCTGGAGAATCTAAGTCCTTTTTGATAGAGATGTGACCTTGATTTACAACCCAGGCCTAGAGTTTTAGATAAGGAGATTTCTGGACGAACATTCTACATCTGTCTTAACTTTATTCCTTCCAAAACAACAGGACTCTGGGTCCACTTTGCAGTCTAGACTGCATGTTGACCCCTTTATACACAGCCATGCTTTACTTTGAGGCTGTCAAAACGCTGCTTTATTTAAACTATATCTAAACTCTGCTAAAGATCACTAGTTCCTATCTTCTAGAGCCTGGTGTCAAGCAGAAGTAAGTATTACATACACATAGTTTCATTTGGAGCAACTTATAAATTTCTCTTTAACAATTTGAAAATATTGTTTATTAAATTAGCTGATGTTCAGCAAACTGAATGTGTTTTGCCTCAAATGATACTGATTTTGAATTAAGTTTCTTAGAGTTTCGTTCTGTTCTAGTACCCTCTAAGCTGTTATTTGGGTGATAAAACTTTTTGTCCAGGAAGTTGATTTTTTTTTTAAGTCAAATAAACAACTTAGTATGTCATAGTGTTCCATTATTAAATAACAGAATTTCTGATCTCTTTGACAGGACTTGTTGAATCATTACTATAACTTCATTCTTACACATTATGTAACAGTTATTTTCTAAAATATTCTTAGGTTTTACTTTAGTTAATTCACTTTTCAGAGCTAAGTACTTAGCAACATTGTCTCGCTTCCGCTTGGTGGTGAATTCTCCAGTGATGTCTGCAGTTCCAATGTGTCCTGGACCCACCGGCAGTGCAGCTGTGACCAAGTTTAAAAGACAATCTTCCTTTCCTGAATGACCGCTTCACACTGTTAGTCTCAATAACTATCCTGTTTCTCCTAAGATGGATATTATTTATGCATACTAATCTTAACTAAGAAGAGAAGGTACCATAAAATTCCTTTGGTTTTTACATCTGAATTTTGGAGATTGTATTCTCTACGATGGATTTCGGTTATTTTTATTTTTCCAGTAGTAAAAACACACTGCAATGAATGCGTTCTTTGCACCCTTCTAAGATGACAATATCATCTACTTTCCCAAGCGTTAATGATATAAAACATAGGCGTGCCTCCCTAACATTAGTACACTTCACTCAGACTTGCTGTAGCATCTGCTTCTCACTTTTGAAGTCTGAATGCCAAAGCCAGTTGTACATGTGGGAGGACTGGATTGGCAGTGGCCTGTGTGTGCTTCAAGAGATGACAGATGTACCCCACCCGCAAGCTTACCATAGTGTCTGCAGTTTCAACAGCAGAGACTCATTACTTTGAGTTTGTAACTTGCGATCTCAGGATGATCCTTTAAACAAATAATTTCTCCCTGATTATGGTTATTGCAGAAAATTGAGAAAAATTTTATACAGAAAAGTTGATAAATGAAAATAGAAATTACCTGTAGCTCATGACTCAGACAATGCTATAGTTAATGTTTTGGTGTTTCCTTCCTTTCCTTTTATATACATGAAATTGAAAAGATGATCCTCTTTTTAAAAAAAATTTGTTATGCATTTAGGCAGCTTTACAGTAAAAGAAATCTGATGAGTATGAATTCCAAGCATTTCTCTAAATTTACTTCTAGTTCCTTCATTCATTCAATAAACATTACTAAATACCTACTACATGCAAGGCATTGAGCTAGACACAGATGAGTGATCTAGAACCCTTTATCAGTGTACAAAATCCAGATATTTTTACAAATCAATAACCAGACATGTAATCAGTGAATAAAGTATTTTGTGTTCTAGTTTTCCTTTTCAATGTTATTTTTTATAGATTTGTATATGTGCCTCAAACTTCTTGGGTTTTAAGGGTTGTATAGTATTCAATTGTATTGATATCACCATTCCCTATTATTGTCAGTTTAGGGTGTGTTCTCCTCTCACTTGCTTTTGGATTCTTTCCTTGGACTTAAATCCTCACAGGAGGTTATCAAATCAAAGGGCGTATTATCACTTATTTGAGCAATCTTCTTTTAGAATTCAAATTCTTACAGGAAGAGGAACAAGTTATATGTGCCTTAGATTTCTCATTAATTAAATCGAGCAGATGAATTTTATAAAAAATAAAATTCAACTCAGTCAATTTGAGGATCTAATTGGCTTTATTAGGTGATTCACGAATCAGGCAGCATCTCATCAAGCAAGTAGAGAGATACTCCAAGGGGTAGTACAAAGTGGAAGGTTTTTATAGGAAGAAGGATGGGGCATGGGGGTTATAAGAAAAGAAAAGAAAGGGTTATTTTCAGGCCAGGACATCTTCTTTTGGGGAGGGGGCGGGGAGGAAATGGCAAGGGTTTTATCGTGCAGACTGCCTCTTCTTCCTCTGGGAGATAGAGAGGGCCCATGTGACAGATTACCTCATTGGTGCTGCCCTGGAAATTCCAGACTGGTTGGTTAAGATTACACTTTTGCAGAAAATCAAACCGCAATTAAGTCAGGTATTAAATCTAGGTTTGGTGTCAATGGCTTTAGCACAAGTGACACCAATTTGGGCCCATGGTTTTTCTCTTTAACAATCTCTCTTTTCAGTCTGAATCTCCGCTTGACTGAGAGATGTGATTAAAAAAAAAAAAACTAAGGCATTGGTGCCACTCTCAGCTAGTGCTCTGTAGTGCTCACAGCTTTATTGATCCTTGGTGTGGTATCTGCAGGTCATGGATACCCATGGATTTTGCTCAATCCCCATGACACCCACAGTTCATGGCTCGGGGGTTCATAATCATTCCCTTTGCTTCATTCCAGTCTTAGGGAGATCATTTGATTGGTAGTTAGTGGCTGCAAACATGCATTTAAGCCTTTTTGAGAGCATACAACGCACCAGGGGGATTTTTATTCTACCTACAAGAAGAAAAATTCCCAATGATTGGAGTGTAGAGCCATGGTCCCCAAGACCGAAACCAATCAAGATTAACTAAGTTAAAAAAATACCCTGTTGATGAGTTAACTTTTTGAGTCAAATGGCTTGCTCAGTGATCTTTTGTAGCTGAGTTTCAACTTCCCGGAAGTGTTGATCCAGATATGACAAGTGATATTGGCCATAGCACACACATTTCCTTGCTTAGCTAAAAAGTAATCAAGAGCTATTCTATTACCAAGAACAACTTTAGCCAGAGAGTCCAAAGATTTTTGCTGGGCAGCTAATGTCTTAACAATGGAATCTGCAATGTGTCCAAGAGTTAAGGAGAGGTTTCTGATCACATTCCCATTTGTGTTTATTCCTGACCAGGGAAGTAGGGCCCTGCCAAAGGAAGTGAATCCTGAATCATGAAAGCCTCCTGGTAGGTCCTTTCTAGATCAGTTAGGGGCACAGTTAGATAACCGAAGAGGCATTGCCTAGTTGTGCACCAGACATCTAGGCATTCGTTGGCCCAAGGAGAATGATAACCACCACAGACAAAGATAAATCCTGTCCTTAGTTCCACTAAGGTGGCACTGTTAATGGACTCATTCGCAGGGATTGCTGCGTTTACCTGTTCAAGCTAGGAGTTGGTCAGGTTTTTAGCACATGTGGGAAAAGAATCTCCTAGCCTGAAATAAAGAGTCAGCCCATAAAAGTGGGTACTGCTGGTGAGATCTCTTAGTGAGTGGGGGCAAATCTGAGCTAGATACGTATGGATATATCTTCGATGACAATTCCAGCAATCTGAAAGTTTACCCTCTTTAGCAATGGCCTGGGAGATACAGGTGATGATGTTATCTTTCCAGCCCAATGCCAGAGTGAAAGAAAGGAAAAGAAAGGGTTTTATTTTTAGTTAAAGTATGAATACTTGATCTGGCATATTGGCCCGAAGTACTCTGCTTTGCTGTCAGCTCCTTCTCTTCCTCATCAGTTTGATTTGGAGGTCTCCAGAGTTTGCCTAGAACCAGGTGTTAGGTGGAGCCTTCTCCAGTTGTGAGATGTATATCTAAGGTTTGAGTCCGTCAAGTTTGGCTGCCATCTGGGTAGGAGGAGGACCTGGGGTAGTCCCTTCCAAGGAGCTCAGTGATTCCAAATCAGAAGGGTGAGAGAAAATTGGAAACATTAGTTTGGTGAATAGTAGCCCAATATTTGAGGAAGCCAGAAGGATTCAGGTTCTAGTCCAGTCTCCAATATATAACAAAACCTCAAAGACAATTAATAGGGCTAAAATCTAATCTCTACAAAGATGTAAACATAATTTTTCTGTCTACAATTACCCCCATTTTTTACCAAAGATAATTGCAGTAAAACTAAATTTGTTTGCATTAACCTTAGTTTGATTATTTATATAAGTGCAGCAAAAATAGTGATTGACCATGTAAGCTCGCTATTTATTTATTGTGAGGAAAATTCCTCCTCAGCTAACATCCTCTGCCAATCTTCCGATTTTTTTTTTTTTTTTGCTTGCTTGAGGAAGATTAGCTCTGAGCTAACATCTGTGCCAATGTTCCTCTATGTTGTATGTGGGATGCCTCCACAGCATGGCTGATGAGTGCAGCAGGTCCACGTCCAGGATCAGACTTGCAAATCTGGGCTGCCAAAGCGGAGCATGTGGAACTTTAACCACTCTGCCACGGCCCAGCCCCCTATATATGCTCTGTTCAAGACTGCTTTGCTGGAACCTTGTAAGCAAAGTACCAGGTTGATTTTTCCAAGCAGGCCCTTAAAGCTATCTGGTCATGTCTGAGTCTATGCACATCTCTCTCAAATATGACATTCTAGTCAAAGCCTTGGCAATGTAGCCAATGTTTCTAATTGTGTCCTGTTACAAGGAGAACAGATTCTTATTGAATTTATGCAAATAAGCATATTGTCATGAAAATAAGAATACTCACTGAGAGGGTTTGAATTCTGGAAGGATCAAATAGGGAAAAGTAAATGTTTTATCCTCGTCCACTAAGGTATACTTTACCAAATTGCTGTGAGTCCTAGAGAGCTTAAGAGAAAAGGTCTCCTTAAATCTGGAAAAACAAAATATTAGAAAATCCTCCTCGGTTCATGCAGTTCTGTGTAATTAATACTTTTCTGCTTGAATCCAGTTTTTCCATTAGTTCTCTTGACCTTGCCTGATGGCTGAGGGTGATAGGGACAGTATCAATTCCAAGAGGTTTGCAAGGTCTTCATTAAGGCTCATCTGATCTGCCCAGTGAAGTAGGTGCCTTGATCACTGGAGATTGTAGAAGGTATACTCCAAGAATAGAAACACATTTTCTAACAGTTTCTTTTCCACTGTGGGACACCAGCCTTGAGGTGGGGGAAGGCTTCAACCTATCCGGAAAAATACATACAATAACAAGAACATATTGATAATCCACACTGAATGATAGTTGAATTAAGTCCAGCTGCAGGTGACCAAAGGACCCAGAAGGAGTTCTGAGGCCTCTGGGGACAAAAATAATTTTTCCTATGGTAGGTGAAGGAATGTAAAAATGGAAAAATGGAGTTTGCCAGGAAGCTGGGGAAAAGCAAGTGGCCATCTTGGGTTTTTCATTGCCCAATTGTTTGTTTAATTTACAGCCATTGTTTACCCATCTGATTTCTCTGATTCAGAAGCAGACTGTCACCAAGTTACAAAGACACCAGGATAACAAAAATCTGGCAATGAGGGGTCATTTTTTGCAGAAGCAGAATGGACTCCATCCACATGTGCGTTGTAAGTAATTTTTCCTGCTGACAAATTTTGTGACAGAGACAACATGATCTTATCTGACTTTTAGTAAACCTAGATAGAATAAAAGTTGCCAGCCAGCCTTGGTGGGCTAGTGGTTCAGTTCGGCACACTCTGCTTCTGTGGCCCAGGTTCAGTTCCTAGGTGCAGACCTACACTACTCATCTGTCAGTGGCCGTGGTGTGGTGGTGGCTCACATACAAAATAAAAAGGACAGAAAGATTGGACACAGATGTTAGCTCAGGGTGAATCTTCCTCAGCAAAAAAAGAAAAAAGAAGTAAGTTGTATATTTGCTTTATATTCAATGTTGATAACTCTAAAGACATGTCTATTTTAATTAAATCAACAAACTTAAACTAGCTCTAACTTACTAAAAATTGATCCGAGATCATGTGAACTTGAAAAACATTTGGATTAGTTTTTATTACATTTCTGAGAGTTTAAGTGCTTAATTTTCTTTAAGCCAATTAAATAGAGCTCCTTTACAAATTGATTTTGGCAATACCATCCAGAGGTGGAAAAACATTACACATCTACAACATACATATATGCAGACACAGATAGGCAGACACAGAGACCTTTTAGTCACTAACATTCATGGAGAAAACACAAGATTTTTCATTTGCCCAATTTCTAAATATTTTCTCCATTTTTTTCTTCTGGTGAGAAACACTTGCATTTCAAAGAATGATTCAAGTCCTAGAGAAGATGAGGGTAGGGAATCTGCATCACAAAGGCATAGGTTAAGTTTAGGACAATTCTATTATTTAATGTCCTCATCTTTTCAAGCATTTTGAGAGGAATAGGCCAGGTTTGGGGGATTTGCAAAAAGGGTAGGTGAACTTTAAACTTCTAGAGCTACGCCTTTGTCCCTGCAGAGATTTATAAGACAAAGATAGTTGTTTCTAGTTCCCCCAAAGAACTGAACTGCAGCCTGAATGATAAAGAGGCTGACCTGCCCTTCCAATTACATTACCTCCAATTTGTTTCTTTCCCTCTGGGTACATAGTTTTATTTTAGCTTAGGGGAGAAGGCCTAAAAGAAAAAATTCCTAGCAGGTTTTGAATAGTCTTTGGTTATAAAGAATCTCGTTTCTTTTAGCTAGGCTTTTGGGTTTCCTGGGGCCACGCTAATAATCAAGGGAGTAGGGAAAGGACTGAACCCGCAGGCCCCAAAGGATGGGAACTGCAGGCTGATTCCAAACAAATGGGAACCCCAGCTGCCACCAGCAGTTCCCAAAATGGAATCTGAGGACAAAATCAAGGAGCCGGGGTTTCTTTTTGGCTTCCAAGATACCCACATAGCAATAGCCTTTATCTACACAAAACAAGACAAAGAAACATGTGCACCTTAAAGTATTGGCAGTAACCGAGAGATGTTACTGCATCCCGGCCACAAGAAGGCCCTGTGCACACCACCAACAGTGCCTGTGGAACCTTGGACTGGGGGAAAGGATTGGACCAGTAAACCCCAAGGCATGAAGACTGCAGACTGATTCCAAACAAAGCAGAGAACAGCAGCTGCCACCAGCAGTTCCCAAGGTGGAATCTGGGGTATGATTCCAAACAAATGGGGAGCTGCACACTAAATCATCAGTAGTTCCCAATATGGAATCCCGGAAGAGAGCTAAGAACTGAAGTTTTCTACCTGGGGAACTGTGGTCTGAAAGGCTGGGGGCTTGTCTGCCAGCTCAATTGGCTCCAGGGTAAATCCTCTACCAGCTCAATTGGCTCTGGGCAGAATCCCCCACCAGCTCAGTTGAGCTCCAGGCAGAATCTTCTGCCAGCTCGAGCTCATCTGCCCTGTAAAGGAAGCCAATTAGACCAGGAGCGCAAACGTAAAGAGAGAGTGGAGTTCAAACCAAGAGGATCTCACCCACAGCCCTTGGAAACAGCAAGAACTCAACAGTGAACTCAAAAGGGTTTGTGGTCACCATGCCTATGTTCCTTGTTGTCTCTGAATGCCATCAGAAGTTTACTTAATCCCACTGTTGCCACCAAATCTGTTAAAAAACAAAATCAACCAAGTAAATTAGAAGATCTAATTGGCTTTATTAAGTGATTCATAAATCGGGCAGCATCCCATCTAGCAAGTAGAGAGATACTCTGAGGGGTTGTACAAAATGGAGGGGTTCTATAGGAAGAAGGGTTGAGGCAAGGGAGTTATTAGAAAAGAAAAGAACGGGTTATTTTTATGCCAGGACATATTCTTTTGGGAGGAGAGGAATTGGCAACAGTTTTGTCATGCAGATGCCTCTTCTTCCTCTGGGGGATAGAGAGGGCCCATGTGACAGATTACCTGATTGGTGCTGCCCAGGAAATTCCAGACTGGTTGGTTAAGATTACATTTCTGCAGAAGGTTGAAACTGCAATTAAGTCAGGTATTAAATCTAGGTTTGGTATCATGGGCTTTAGCACAAGTGAAGCCATTTGGAGCCTATGGTTTTTCTCTTTAACACTTCCCATTTGGGGGAGGTAGGGGCACTGCAACAGGTGTCACAGAGGGAAGGCATAGGCCACTGAAGATGAACTTTACCCTCTTCATGGCTCAGCTAGCCTTTCTGAGGGCAACAAGAATGGTTGCTAGGAGTGGTGCATTTTCCACCATAATTAGGTTGTGGTTTCCACCAGCCTGCAAGCTCACTGAGGGCAGGGCCCTGCCCATCCAGCATAAAGCCAATGGCCCTTGGTTTTCATTAGGTTTGGCTTTCAGAAGAAGAACCTGTACTTCTGCACTTTGAACACATGCAACTAACAGCTATTGATACACCAATTCATTCTTTCATATGTCTACTGACCAAGGATGACTGAATTTTCCCATGAAAATGGGGCCTACCAGCTGCTGGTGCTGGGGAACAGGGCCTCTGCCAAGGCAGCTGATAGTTGGGTGAGAACTCATCATGGTACCAATTAGTGCCCTGCTGAAGAGTCCCCAGGCAGGACCTGCTGAGGATATCCTTCCTACAGAGCCCCTAGATAACTCATATAGGGGTGGCCATCCCCTGGCCAAAACAACCCTGCGCTCCCACTCACCACTGAACTGCAGACTCAGGCAGATTCAAGCAGGCAGCTGCAGAATCTTCTGGGTGGCTACCTGGTGACAAAGTTCCACTCTCTTAGCTTGGTGGAGTAGACACATTCCTCTTTCCCTTCCAGCTTCCAGGGCTGCCCAATCTCTGCCACTTGGGCAGAGGAAAGGAATGAGAAAGCAGAGAAGGGGAAATTGCTAGCCACACTTCCTCACTCCTGAAGGCAAGCTGGCAGGCCCTAAGTTTTTAAATATAAGAATCACAAGCAGGGGCTGGCCCCGTGGCCAAGTGGTTGGGTTCTCGTGCTCTGCTTCAATGGCCAGGGTTTCGCCGGTTCAAATCCTGGGCACGGGCATGGCACCGCTCATCAGGCCACGCTGAGGCAGCATCCACATGCCACAGCTAGAGGGACCCACAGCTAAGAATACACAGCTATGTACCGGGGGGCTTTGGGAGAAAAAGGAAAAAAAAATCTTTAAAATTCTAAAAAAAAAAAAAAGAATCACAAGTAAAGATTTTATCCAAAGATTCATTCATGCAATCATTTAATAAATATTTATTTTTATTAGGAGCCCTCTATGTGTCAAGCATTATTCTAAGTGTTGAGGATGTGGGGGGAACAATTTCTGTCCTCAGAAGCTTACACTGTGGGAGAAACAGATAAGAAATAAATAAACAGGCAAATAAATGAGGAACGGCTTCATATAAGTAGAATACATAAAGTACAAACATTTGTGCTAAAGTAATCCAATGTATTAATCACTCTGAATCACTCTCAGAATTTCCCTTCAGTACCAAGCTGAATAAAATCTAAGAATATTCTCCAGTTCAATTTTACAAACTGAGTGCCTACTTCCTCCAGTGGCTGAGAAGCTATAAACACTGAAAAGAGGCTCCCTGCCCTCCAGGCTCTCATCTTCTAACAGGAAGTTTGATGTACGTCAACTACAAGTTGATGTATTCAGCTGCTTGTATATCTTCATTTTGGGAAGGCAGATGTATATATTTCCATTCATGGAGCTGTCACGTGTCAAAGATATGCTTCAAATTCAGCACATCCTGGGTCCACAAGCTCAGAACTTGCACATAGCTTCTTGTTTGATAAGAGTCCATAGCTATGATGCTAGGAAAGAGTTTATTTTGCCCCTCTGCTCTTCCCCATCGCCCAGCCTCATCACTGCCCTCCAGCCTCCCCTCGCCTCCCCATCCCCAACTACCCTTTCTCCATGAGCTATCAGAGAGTTTGCTATCTCCTCAATTTCCTATTGTCCTTAGGGTCAGGTGACACTGAGGACACTTTCCTTTGGCTCTTTCCCCATCTAGTTTTCTATACCCACAAACTTCTAAGGCAGGAAGAGAGATCTTGGCACAACTGATTCATGTTACAGATAAGGCAACTGGGGCCTGGAGAACTCCAGTGACTTGTCCAAGGTCAAATAGCTACTTAGTTGCTTCCTGCAGGGGTGATTTTTGCTGGGGTGAGTCTGGGGGAAGGCTTTCAGGGACAAAGTTTCACAGATTTAAAGGGTCTTGCTTGCCTGCTGCTCGCTGTTAGCATGGAAAAGAAGAAGAATCCTTGATTGACCAAATAGAAGTAATGCAAAGAGCAGTAAAATCACCTTGCTGCCCAGAGAAGAAGGGGTGGAAGCGGGATTACAAGGATTTAAGAAGTGGGAAGGCAGTGAGAAGGCAGAGCTAACTCCCTTGGGAATTCTGTTGATGGGGAGAGAAAATAGTAACCAAGAACTAAAATGAAGACAAGAGGATTATCATTTCAGTAGAAGGGAGATACAAACAAGTTGGTGGGCAGAAGGGAAGATCATTTATTAGAAAAGATTGAATTTGAAAAAAAGAAAATAATTGACCAAGCAAGGTTTAGGGGAAGTGGACAGGGATGAGATTAAAGCCATAAGCGGGGATATGACTTCTTGGTTTATCCTGCTATTGACTGTCTATTTGACTCTAAACTCCACAAAGACAAGGACCAAGTCAGTGTTTGCTCACCACTGTGGTCAGTACCTGGCACATAGTAGAAACTCTATAATATTTGAAGGATGGATGAATGAATGAATGAATCATAAGGGAACCTCCCAATGCTACATTTACGTACTCAGTAGCAAAAGTGTAGGTCCAAATTAAAGAAGTGGAAAAAAAAGAGGCAAAAAGGAGGTTGAAATATAACACAGATGCCTGCTTTGGCCTCTTTGGCCAATGTACTGGATGACATCCAGGAAACCAGGATAAATTGTCAGTAATCACTGCCACATAGAGAAACTGACAGTTCTGGTGACTTCAGTGCTGATGTTAATTGGAACCGTACACTACAGCATAAAGTTATTTATCAGCCTGAGTTCTGAATGTCAAGTGAAATTTATCATGTAAATCTTTACATGAGGACACTGAATAGCAGAATAGCTGGTGACCTTGGCAGAAGTTTTAACAAAAATGACAGAGAAATTATACATACGCACAGGGGTAATATTCAAAATACTTAACAACTGGTATGACACAGAAGCCAACAGACCAGCCCTAAGCAACCGGTGTGGCTGCACCTGTGCATACTGATGATTAGAAGTGCACATGGCTGTTGCTTATATCGATGCTCAGAGAATAACAGTGCTGTTTTTAAAGGGCTATTCTTTTAAATGGATGGAAGAAAGTACAAAGCAATGTTGCATGCTTTCAGAGCAATGTCTTCCCCACAAATTCTTAGCCTGATGCTTCTCCATCCAGTAGAGCAGAACTTTACTCACTGTGCCTTCAACTTTGTCCTCTAGACTTCAGCAAACCCTGATACTGGCCACTTGCTTTCATTTCTGTCTTCCTTGACCCCGCAGTTAGAGCCAGCTGCACCCATATGAGGCCTGGCCTTTGCTAATCCATATGCCAATTACCTTCATGCCAACAATTATCCCCAAGATTTGCCACTTACCCTGGTCATGAACCTAATAGATCAGATTCTTGACAAGACATAACCATAGAAAAGACTCAAAGAAAATTTTATGGCACAGAGGACCAATGGTAGAAAACCAAGCTTCAAGAAGCTGCAGACTGGGAAAAATACTAGGAGATAAGATTCTAGTCTCCTGAGTTTTCTAAGGGTCATGTGGAGACCCCACCCCTAATTTTGAAAGATGGAAAATCAAATACAGAGATAATACACTTCTATTCACAGCTTAAGTAAATAAAGATTTCTCTGTGTCTCACTTTGTATTTTGTACTGTAAAACCAAAGGAAGCGTATCTGTTGGAATGCCTCTGGAATCCAGGAATGTGTTAGCCAACAGCTCGCAGGCAATTGCCACAACTGCTTAGCTTCCTATGGAAGCTGGAACTTACCCCACAGGATCACGATTAACCAACCATTCCACAGGGTTATGGGATGACTTGTGTCCCTCCCCAAAATTCTTATGTTGAAATCCTAACCCCCGCTACCTCAGAATGTGACTGTATTTGGAGAAAGGGCCTTTAAAGAGATGATAAAGTTAAAATGAGGTCACATGGGTGGCCCTAATCCAATCTGACTGGTGTCCTTGTAAGAAGAGGAAATTTGGACACACAAAGAATCACCATGGATGTGCACACACACACAGATGAAAAACCATGTAAGGACAGTGAGAACTCAGCCACATACAGGCCAAGGAGAGAGGCTTCGGAAGAAACCAAACCTGCCAACTCCTTGATCTTGGACTTCTAGCCTCCAGAACTGTGAGAAAATAAATTTTTGTCGTTTAAGCCACCTAAACTGTGGTTATTTTGTTATGGTGGCCCTAGCAGACAAATACAAACAGGTCCTTATTGCAGGCCGAATGCACATAAGCTGCGCTGACGAAGTCTCCTGACCTGGGCTGTAACTATTTGAAGGCAGGACCTGAGTCTTACGTTTCTTTGTATTCCCCAAATACCCAGGGACGGTCCCTTCACAGAAAAGAACCTCAGCACAAATTTTTTTAGTTGATAGAGTATAAAAAATCTAAGGCATGGTCACTACCTTCAAGATGCTTGAAAACTGGTAGTAGAGACGAGACAGGCTAGCAAAGCAACTCGCAGAGCAGGAGAACATATGAGGGTTGGGAGGGCGAAGCCCTGAGGGATCCATAGGAGTATTTGGGTAGGGCTTGATGGCTAGGATACAGACAGGAAGGGAAGAAGTAGGGGATTCCTGGGAGAGAGAATAATATGAGCAAAAACACAGAGTTGGAAATGCTTCATTTTCTACTAGCAGGAGAGTAAGTAGTTGCTCCAGCTAGAGCGGCATGTTCATGTAAAGAAAAGACACTGCATTTTGGAGAGTTTTGAATGCCAGTCTTGGGCCTCAGGATTCATCCCTATGTTAACTCCCTTCTGGAACTAGAGATCTCAGGTACTATTCCTGCCTGGTTACGGGAGCTGAGGCAGGGTAAGAGATACAAGGAAAGATGGGCACATGGAATTGTAATGGTGCAGGGTGGAGGAAGGCCAAGACGTGGCAAACTGCGGCGTGGCTAGGATCAAGCAAAATGAATCAGAGAGGCACAACTAGTCATGAGGTAGCCAGACTGAACTAGAGCTGCTGAGGCAGAGCAGACTCTGAAAGGGAGGTGGGAAGGAGTGCCTGGAGCGACTCTCTGAGGCCCCAGAATGTGGCACAAGAGCTTTATGGAAGCCTTGCCTAGGGATGGGGAGGGTGACGTTAGGAGGATGGAAGCATTCTGGACAATATGTAGATGATGAAGGGTCGCTGCAGGTTGTTGACCAGAGACCAACAAAATGAGATTTTAGAAAAATCAGTTAAGTACACCGTGGTCTAGTGGTTAAGGTTCGTCGCTCTGATCCCGCAGCCC
Source organism: Equus caballus (assembly GCF_041296265.1). Taxonomy (NCBI): domain Eukaryota; kingdom Metazoa; phylum Chordata; class Mammalia; order Perissodactyla; family Equidae; genus Equus; species Equus caballus. The sequence goes on from NC_091698.1 coordinate 87,055,972, forward strand.
AGATTCATTTCCCAGTCAGGGAACCACCCCAGCTGTCTGTCAGTTGTGATAATGTGGTGGCTGCATGTTGCTGTGATGCTGAAAGCTATGCCACTGGTGTTTCAAATACTAGCAGCATTACTCATGGTGGACAGGTTTCATCAGAGCTTCCAGACTGAGAAAGACTAGGAAGAAGGACCTGGCCACCCACTTCCAAAAAATTGACCATGAAAACCCTGTGAAAGCAGCAGGGCGTTGTCTGATATAGAGCAGAAAGATGAGAGGATGGTGCAAAAAGACCAGGCAGGGTTCCACTCTGCCGTACACAGGGTCACCAGGAGTTGGAATTGACTCAATGGAACTAACAACAACAATGAAAGAACTAGAGTTATAAAGGATAGCACATGCAGACAGGATTTGAAGGTCATGAAAATATTTTTGAAAACACCCGCTTTCTTTTTTTCTCTCTTTTTTTGAGGAAGACTGGCCCTGAGCTAACATCCGTGCCCATCTTCCTCTACTGCATATGTGGGACGCCTGCCATAGCGTGGCTTGACAAGCGGTTTGTAGGTCTGTGCCCAGGATCTGACCTGGTGAAGCCCGGGCCGCTGAAGCAGAATGGAAAACACCCAGTTTCGTTTTTCTTTGTTCACCATAGTGCCTAACAGGCAGTCCTTAGTAAATAAATGTTAAATATGAAATGAATGGCCTCTGCAAAATGATTGTTTTTATCTTTAGACTATCTCCTAGAATAAAGTAGTAAATCACTATTATGGTTTATATATCAATTCCTTTGAATTTTGCCAATGTGAATCGCTTTTATGCAGCATAATAATCCCTGGACGAACTAGTAGAACTGAGTTTCTGAACCTTGCAGGTTGAGGCTCTGATGCTGTGTCAGTCCTTTGGTTGAAAACTACGGAGATAGACTTCTGCTACCTATGCAAAAATTAATCGATTAGAAGGATACAGGGCAAGTCAAAGAATAAAAAGTTCTGTTCGATCATCTGTCCTCAGGAGGCCAGAACCAAAATAGCTTCAGAGCTCTTGGTAGCAGGAACTTGTGAACTGTCTTTTATGGCATTTTCAGATAACGTAGATGCACCACTTTCTGTACCTGTGTTTCTCATCTCAAAGTTCAAATTCCTGGGATAAAAAGTGCTATTGGCCAAGCAAAGATCAAACGTCAACTTCTAGGTACAGAGTAGATGGCAGAATGTTGTTACTGACAACCCCATCAAAACCACGTATTGGTCATATTGGACAGGAGCAGCCCCCAAGGAAGCAATTCTAGGCAGACAAAAAAATAACTGATGTCCACTCTGGGTACTTCCACTTTGATATTCACCCTCAAAAGAGTGTGGACAGGTATGTGGACAAGACGCTGGTAGAGTGCCCTTCCATCTATGAGAAGTCTACACATTGGAATTAACATTTGTCATTCCAGAGACCAAATCCTACAGATGATGATGAATTCATGTACTGCGGAGCTTATCTTTATGGAAAGAACTCATTTCCTAGAATTTTCAATATTTTTTCGGAATGTCTACGTGATCTGGTGGATTTAAAAGTTTTTCATTATAGTGTAACATGCAAACAGAAAAGTGCACAAATCATAAATGCTCAGCTCAAAGAATTTTCACAAAGTGAACAATATGTGTAATCAGAACCCTGATTGTGAAACAGAATATAACCAGCACCCCAGAGTGTCTCCCTCAAGACTTCTTCCTCCCAACAAAGGTAACCACTAAACTAACTTCTATCTCCATCAATGAGTTTTGCCTGGTTTTGAGCTTTATATAAATTGAACCATATGTTATGTGCTCTTATGTGTCAGTTTTCTTTCATCAATGTTGCATTTTATGAGATTCACCCGTGTGCTACAAGCAGCAATAGTTCATTCATTTTCATTGCTGTATAGTATTTTGCTTTATGAGTACACCATTGTTTATCCAGTCTACTGTTGATGGATGTTTGTTTCCAGTTTTTAGCAATTACAAACAGGGCTATGAATATTCTTGTATATGTCTTTTGTGAGTATACATACTCATTTCTGTTGGGTACATATCAAGGAGTGGAATTGCCAGTTCACAGAGTATGTGCAATATTTTAATAGGTAGTACAAACAGCTACCTAAAATAGTTGTACATGGGCCAGCCCAGTGGCATGGTGGTTAAGTTCACACCCTCCACTTCAGCAGCCCAGGGTTCGTTTGCAGGTTTGGATCCCAGGCACGGACCTAGCACCACTAGTCAGGCCGTGCTGTGGTGGCATCCCACATAAAGTAGAGGAAGATTGGCATAGATGTTAGCTCAGGGCCAATCTTCCTCACAAAAAAAATAAATAAATAAGACTAAATGGTTGTACAGATTTACATTTTCAACAACAGTGTGTAAGAGTTCCAGTTGCTCCACAACCTTGACATCCCATGAATTGTCTGCCTTCTTAATTTTAACCATTTTGGTGGGTGGGCAGGATCTCATTGTGGTGATAATTTATGTTTCCCTGGTGACTAATGAAGTTGATCACCTTTTCATACGTGTATAGGCCATTTGAAATCCTCTTTTGTGAGGTGCCTGTTGAAATCTTTTTCCCATTTTTTTTATTGTGTTGTCTCTCTTTTTCTCCTTGATCCATTAGAGTTCTTATAGATTCTGGACATGAGTCCTTTTTTGGATATATATTATCTTCTTCCATTCTGTGTTTTTCCTTTTTACTCTCTTAATCATGTCATTTGATGAACAAAAGTTCTTAATTTTAAAGTTTTCTAATTTATCAACCTTTCTTTTATGGCTAGCACTTCTAGTGTACTGTTTGAAAAACTTTTGACAAAAAACAAAAACATACGGCATTTATTAACTCAGGAAAAAAATTGTATTAGAAACAAAACATAATCATAGTATACCATTTGGATCAACTGTGAGTATTATTTATACAATCATCATAATATAATCACTGACTATTAATTTATCCAAAAATTATGATAACTTTTGAGGTCTCTGAGGGGGCCCAATAAGCAGCGACCACGTTCCCAACCTGAGTTCTGAACAAATTGAGAAGTAAAACAAAAGAGTGGCAGAGAGAGGTTAAAACGTCGCCTTTATTATAACTGACAGAGACCAGGTTGGAGGATGCAGCGTCAACTCTTTTTGCAAAGTGGGGTGGTCAATACAAACCAGACAGGGAGAATTATGCCTTCAGTTGTGGGCAATGCTGGACCAAGGCAGGCTCTCTCACAGGAGTCCCTGGTGCTGCCCATTCAGCCAAGAGGAGCCCCTTCTGGCCAGCAGGTGATTGTTTTCCATCGACACCACTAGATTTTCAAAGTTGTCTCTAGAAAGTAGTTTAGTTTAAAAAGGAGAAAAGTTTTCTGTAATTCTTTTCGTAAAAAGAAAACCATTCTAGGAAAGTATTCATGTAGGAGCATGTTTCAAGTAAGCTATAGCCAGTGCTATACAAAATAAACTCCTAAATGTATTGTGTCTCAAACACAATATAAATTGATTTTTTTGCATGTAACAGGCCAAATCATGCTCCTCATCAATGGAGGCAGCTCTGCCATTTTCCACCATGGCTTCCAAGGTTGCACCATTATTTCAGCATAGAGAAACATGTGAGGGAGGTTTTTACAGGCCAGGCCTGGAAGTGTCAGTCATCATTTCCACTCACACTCAGCTGTCTCCAGTTAGGCTGGAGACCTAACTGCAAAGGAAGCTGGGAAACGAAGTCTAGCTATTAGTCCACGAAGAAGAGAGGAATTTTGGTGAACGGTTATCAGTCTCTGCCACTGGGTGTGAGGTTCATTGGGCAAAACCTTATCTATTTCCCATTGCCTTCTGTTCCTGACACGTAGCAGGCACTCAATAAACGTTTGCTGAATAAATAATATAGTAGAAAACACATGGGCTTAGAAATCAAGAAGATGTAATTTCTAATCCAAGCTCTGCCACTTTCTAATTGTATTAATTTAGACAAGTTACTTAAATTTCATGAATCTCAGTTTCTTATCCATGTAACGGAGATGAAAATATATTTGTGATCTGATTCTCAGGCCATACCAGCAAGGTGTGGGAATGGACAGTGACTAAAAACATGCCAACAAAAACAGTATTTGTGAAACAGGCCTCTTTGACTCCCTCCCAAATTGGTCTGGGAGTGGGGAAGGGGGCATGTAATGTGGAGACAGCAGTTATATCGTAAGTATTCTTAAAGAACTATAATTGTCCAAGCAGCCCATGGAGTCTACCATTTCCCTGTTTTCTGGCTCCGGTGCTGCCCAGTGGTCAAGGCCTGGGCTGAGGCTACGGGTGCCCAGTGGCTTCATGCTCCCGGGTCACTGTGTGCTCTCTCCTCCCATAGTCCCTCCAGAGCCCTGTGGCCTATACTCTGCCACATGAGCAGCCCAGCGAGGATGTCTCAGGTCAGAATATCTTGCCTGAATATCTTTCAAGTGAAAAAGCTTTGTTTCTGCTCTTTTGTTCAATCTCACTAGGACTAAGGCAGGAATTCTCACAGCAGAGTCAGCAGATAATGTTAGTGACAGGCAGCTTCAAATACTTACTACATCCCTCCCACTTTCACCCAGATTTGCCCCACTCTCCTTAGAATAAGTTATTTCTCAGAACCTCCTTGATTCTTTGAGCAAACGGGTCCCTTCCCACCAGGCTTCTGGACATCCTAGACCTGTCAGAATTCTGAATCTAGGCTAGGCAGCCAAGCTAGGAACTGCCCCCCACCCTGACTCCCAAGCTTATCTGCTTTGCAGGGTTGATGTTGGCGTTTGAGGAGATAAAGTAGATAAAATACCGGGCTTAGTGGTGGCATTAAGAAGGTACACAATAAGTGTTGGATCCTTACGTATTCCTTGGGATGCTTCTGGAACCACGGAAATGGATAGCTCCATCATCTATCCCCTAAAGGGAGCCCCTGGCCACGTGCATCCTTGAATCTTGGGACAGGTGGTTTAAGTGCTGCATGACTTTGATACCTAGGGCAAGGTCAGACAATTCCTAGTAATAGACAGTCTTGGATATTAGGCCTATGTTGAATTTTCAGAAAATATGAAATAGGAAGCTGATGTAGGCCCTAAGGCAGTGATTTCATGAGAGTAGCATATTTACACATATGATTTTTCCAGCTCTCCACAGATATTTACTATTCAAGTGAAGCGTGGGAGTTACTAGCGGTGGTGCTTCCATCCTAACAGCTGCTGTATCTGAGACCCTCATTTCAATCCTGATAGGAAGCCAGAATTAGACCTCAAAATGAACATGGAAAAGAGGGAAGAAACATAAAAGAGAGAAAATGTGCAAAATAAATGTGGTATTTCAATAGATGTCTTCTGGATGAATTAGAAAAGAAAAGCACGGAAAACAAGAGGCACCTGCAGTGACTGAGGAATGAGCAGATGAGGGCCTGGGCCAGGAGGTGGCCGTTTAACTGCTGTGATGATGACAAGCGTGAGACACTGGAGAAGAAGGAGGACACAGGAGAACTTTGTGATGGGTTAGATATGGGACATAAAAGAGGAAAAAGCAGGCTATAAGCTAGAGGTGTTAGGTAGTGCTCCTGAGCTTAAAGCACAGAACTGAGAGTTAGAAGACCTGTCTCTGTCACTTTGAACAACTTACTTATCCTTTCTTGGGCTCACTTTCCTCATTTGTAAAGTGCCCCTATCAACCTCGTTGTGTTTTTGTAAGGCACAAATAAGACGATATGCGAGAGAGTGCAGCGCAGGGTACGATGTTCTGGACAAGGGGACGCAGTATAGTTCACCATCATTGCTTTCATCATCGTCAGGAGGGAAGTTGGAAAGGGATTTAGTGTGAGGGAGAATACAATAAATTCAATTTTAAATATGCTGAGATTTGGCATAATACCCACGTGGAGACTGCAGATAACAGGCAATGTAGGGGAATGAATTAAGGAGTTAATGAGTCAGGGCCATTATATATAAAAAGAACATGTTTCTGTAAGGAGTCAAGTCTTCTGGTTTATTGCTATATAATTTTGGAGTGTGGACTCAACTATAGAACTAAGGTTTATAATCACTCGCATGGCAGAGAAGTATACACACGACCCCTAAGGAACAATGCCCTGGTATTTCTGTGCTCTGGAAGCCTGGATGTGGCTGCTGCAATATTACATACCCTTGACTCGAGCCTCATTCATCAACGTCCTTGGATGTCCACCAGCGTGAAGTACACAGAAATAGCAAAAACAAATATGACTGAAATGAGAAAAAAATGGTGCAGGAGCAAATAGAAAAGAATGAAAGAATAAAACGGGAAGGTAAAAAGACATACTGAGTAAAAGATATTTGCCCACTGGATACAACTATAAATAAACTAGTGAAAAAAAGATTTATATATACTTAAAAATGTGAATCAGTAAACTGGACTGAGTATTACGTAAAAACTGTGAGGCAAGTGGTGGTGATAAAAGGAAATTTGCTCGCTTTTCTTGAGAAAAAGTTCTAGGTAATCACTCTCTGTAAAATAAATTATAATGTATGTGCAAAAACAAAATTTTCTGTTTGAAGGAATCCTATGACGGTTCCTCATCTAGAGTTCTCTTCCTAAAGCAAATGATCACTCCCATATGTTAAATCGGTGAATTGGTTGATGGCACAATTTATCGCTTTAATAGAACTTTACTGTCCTCTCTTAGGACTCTTTAGCTCAAAACAAGGATATATGTTGAACCTGAAGCTCAACTAGAGATAACCCATTTTCTACCGTCTTCCCAGAGTCCATCTTCTTGAATAAGTTCCTTGGACATTCCTTACAAAGGTAACCATAGAGTGAATGACTGAAGGAGTGGGCCCCAGACTCAGAGCCGTCCTACAGGTACGGTCTGGTGAAAAAGGTGAGCTAGGCAAGCCCAGCTCCCTCTCCTAGGTTTTAGCACTAAGAAACATAGCAGTGGTGGCTGAAATTGAAAGGACGCCAAATTGCCAACCAAAGTTGAGGAGGCAAGAAACAATGAGAAAGCAGAAGAAGCTGTCAGTATTCAGAGGAAAGTGGATGTGCAGAAAGAAGCGGAGAAGCCACAGGCCAAAAAGTTGTACCTGATGCAAGGAAGACAGCCTTCCAGTCTCAGTTTGAGTGTGGACATCCTTACCATAATGTACATTTTCCCACAGATAATAGCTGATAACAGCTTCTACTAACTAAGTATTTAACACGTTCCAGGTCCTTTGTTACCTGCGTTATTTCTTTCCATTTTCACCATCTCTCTGTGAAGGAGGCAATATGATCACCTCCAAAGGCTGAAAGAGGCAGAAACTTGCTCAAGAGGTGATAAGCCACTAGGGAGTGGCAGAGTATAGACTCCAACCAAGTTTGCCCAACACTAAAATCTATTTTCTTAACATTACATTGTGCCCCACCCCATCCTCACCCCCACCCCCGGTAATTAGAGCAGACAGACTGAGCAGTTGTCCCTATTCAGAGGCCATATGTAGTCCCCTCCTCCTCCCACCGTTTTGAAACGTTGAAACTAATCTTATTGGTTTACATCAGGAAAAATCACAATATCAGACTGGATTGAAAACACGATGCTTGCACATTGTTTGGTGGACACAGGAGGTGACATACCTATTCTTGCCTTTTGGGGAAGGGAAGGATGGAAGGGATACAGGAGCTGTAGGATCAGGAAATAGGAGAAAATTAGAAAGCTACTCTTAGAAAAGGATTAACTTAAAGAGTAGATTAAGATGAACGCCAGCAAGGGAGACCCGCTGCAGGAGATGTGGATGAGTGGGAGGTCAGGAGAGTATCGCTGCTTGGGATTTCAAGAGGCCGAGAGGAATGTGGCCCATCCTGTATGGGAGGGTGAGGCCTCAAGTATGTACGCAACATGGGACTTCGCTTCCCTGTGAGCGGGTGAGCTAAGAACTGGACCTTCATTTAGAATGGGGGGTAGAAGTTCCCTGATAAAAATCACAAGTTAATTAATGGATTAATTAATAATTCTGTACCTATTAATCATCAATTTATTAATCAAGCTCTTAATAGGTTGTTAGATAAGTTTAAGTTTAAATAATGAAACCATGTACCTACAATTTACCAACTTCATATGGTATTTAATCTAGGATTTCCACATTCCGTAGCAAACTAGATCTGTGCTCTCACTTATTGTCTGTGCAAGTTGGGTTAAAAGAAAGTAGTGTAACGGGGACCCTAGAGAGAAGAAAAGAGAGGCAAGTCTGCAATCTCAAGGACATGGTCAACTTTAAAAAAAAATGCCTCTTTTTTGGGAAAACTTGAAAATCTTACCCTCTCCCAAGTTTCTGATGCTGTCACCTGAAGGAAGTGTTTTTCAAATTGTGGATCAGGAAATCAATTTAGTTAGTTAAGATCAGCACTAAAAAAAAAAAGAGAAAAAACAGTAAGCACTAACATTATTTTGTTTTAATTACACACACACACACACAAATGTGTCCTAAATTAAGACATAAAATCTATTTCTTACTGTGGTTCACTACAAAAAAGTTAGAAAAACACTGCCCTCTTCCTGGCCTCCCTATTGAGATTATTTTGCTTTCTGCGTATGTCCATCTTTACTTTCTTTAGTTTACATAAAGAAAACAAAAGGCCTCTTATTTGTTTTTCAAATATAAAAGTATATTCTAACATTGGACGTGTTTGTCAAACAAGCCCTTCCCTGCACCTGGAAATCCTTACTCGGAGGGTCAAGGGTGCCCTGGTTGAGAATCACTGGATGAAGGCTTAGGGAGCTCGAGTCTCTTGAGTGGTAATAGCAGCGTTCGTCCCCAGCAAGGGAGGCCTATAAACCTGTTTGGGATGTTTGCTGAGTTTATTTCATCACAGTGTTTCCGGAAAGAATGTAGAGGTTAGTGGGTCACCAAGAGTCTTATAAACTGACGTTTAGGATCAGTGAGTTCTCAAGCTGATTAAAGCTAAAAGATGTTGTTCCCAGCATGTCTCTATTCTAGAATTGTTAATATTTTAGCCAGGGAGATCTTTAAAATGTTAAATAGCTGGTCAGCATGGCTACCAGACAATCTTAATGAATGTTGACCATACACAATGAATAGGTGCATTACACCTGAAGGTCACTTTGCACTTAGGGATGGAGGAAAAGGATGATTAAATCCCCGGCCCTCCCCCAAATATCCCCAAATATTTGTGAATTGTAAGAAGAAACCTCAGAGCAAGAGCTAGAATTGGTCAATGTCAAAAGATAACAGTGAGGTTTAAACTTTTATTTTTTTTTATTGTTGAAGCTGGGAATAAGCAGATATGATGCAGGAGAGAGCAATACACAGGAGTGAAATGATACAAGGTCTTCAAGAAACAAGGACATCTGAAAACAAGGAGGAGGTAAAGTAGATTTTAAAAAAAAGTATAAAAGTCTATGAGGGAAGGACGGAAGAGAATAGCAAGAAATAAGGCTCAGAAGATCCAAGATAATAGAATGAAGATTATATCTTAAAAATTAGCCAAAGTCTGGAAAAATAAGGTAGGAGTAACAAGAATATATCCAGGATGCTTTTAATGGAAAGAATATATATTATAGGACAGAGACAGGATATTCCAGAGCTTTCCTCCTAGACAAGCAAGTACCTAGGGATCTAGGATCCAGGACTAGCTCAGAGATGAAGCAAGACTGGCCCATGGGCTATAACTGATGGAGCCAAGGGAAAGAAGACATCCGTGGGCAAAGCTGGGAGTGTGCCAAAGAGAGAGTCCCACTGAAGTGTCGGGCCATAGAGGCAGAAAATAACTAGCTGCTGGGCAAAGGAACAGGAACTGAGATCCCAGGACAAGGCAAGCAGCTTAGAATGACAGGTGGGAGGCAGAGCCTGGGGGTTTCCTAGGGCGCTGGAGTGTCATCACAGAGGATTTGTATGGGGCTGTTTAGGGTGCTAAGCTGGTTTTACATAAATATAATGTGGCCAAGCCCTTACCCTCAGCAAGAAATAATAGCCACAACAACCACAAAAACAACAGTAACTACTCTTTATACCCATTATTGGCCTTGGTTTGAATCTTGGTTCCACCACTAGCTGGTGGCAGAATGGGTATATTTGACATGTTATTTAACCTCCCCCAGCTTCAGTTTCTCTTCTAAAACACAAATAATAAGGATTGTACACTGTCTTTCTGGATGATTACATCCTTCCCAAGGCATTCAGGGTCTATGTGTTGATGACTCCCAAATTCATTTCTCCAATCCAGACCTCTTCTCTGTGTTTCAGACTCCTGCCTCTAAATACAACTCAAACTTAACAAAGGCAAAATGAAATTCTTTAGATTCTCTTTCAGGGCCAAGGACCGTGGTCCTTGCCTAAAATTCTTCGTTTGTATAAATGGCACAGCCCTTGATTCCTTGATTCCTCCTTCTGCCTCACTCTTAACATCCAATCCAATGACTCCTGGAATAAAATCCAAAATCCTTTCCATGGCCATGGCCCCTCCTTAAGTCTTTCTATCCTTGCCTTAGAATGGATCTGGCATGGCCACGCAAATGCCTGAAACCCTCGATGGCCTCTGTCTCCTGAACACACCCCTGGCCCCTTTCTCTTCTCTGCTCCCAGCTGCTACCTTTCCAAGTTTTCCACAAGCTCTGCTTATGGTCGCCCCCAATTTTTTCTAGACCTCCTGGCATTTATAACCTGTTTGGGATGTACTTTTCTGGCTCCACCTCAGGCCTCTTCCTCAGAAAAGGTTCTTTTATTTTTCCACTAGCCCCATGCCCAAAGACCTTGGGTAAGAGATATTTTTAAATTCACTTAAGCTTCGGTAAAATTTGGTTGTGCACAGAACTGCATCAGGTGGATCAGAGTGGGGAGCAGAGAAAACAAAGTACTTCGAGAGACAGTGTGTGTTAGAAACATCCAAATCAAAAGGTATAGCTTTTTATGGAAAAACATTCCCTCTTTGCTGCTGTGGCAGGTTGGAAGGGTTCAAGATCATCCTGAAGAATAAGGAGCGGCACCATCCCAGGCTGGATTCTGTGTACTTCTCCCTCCCCGTGACACTGCAGCTGCCGCGTCCTGCTCTCTTTCCCTTCCTGCTCTCGGTAAAACCACAAGATGCAGCCAGACTGTTGGGTTATCAGCCAGTGGTGCACTTCCGTGAAGTAGTTCAGTCCACAAAAGGCAGAATGATAGACGATTCAAATGCAAGCGTTTTGGCCCTGATCCATCTAACGTGTGGTTCATATTGAAACCTCAAAAACATTCAGGGAGCTGAGAAGTATTTTATGTGCTGAGGAAGAATGGGGAATGGGGGCAGTTGCCCCACTGTTAGAGCAGGTTAAGAGGAATAGAACTCTCCTTCTCTCCTTGAAAAAGGCACAAGATACAAAAAAATAGCGAGGAGTCTTTCACGGAGGATAATGGCTGGACTCTCATTTCAAATGCAGCTCCAGGTAGAAATCCTTGCATGCCTGCTCTTTTTCTAGGCCCTCCAGGATGGCCAGACCCTGTACGTTTGGTCATTTTAGAATCCCCACCAACGAACACCGTCCCTGGCATATAGTAGACACTCATTAAATACTTGTATAAATGTAATGGGCACCCAAATGCCATAATTCCTCCCTGCCTGTGCATTTTACAATTTTTTTGTTGTTTTTAAATAGCTATTGCAATCCTCAGAATACAACTGGTCCGCTCAAAATAACCCGGACAGCCTGGCCAGGCAGGGGCTCAGAGCACAGAATACCAGAAAATGTATGTGGTGTTTATCATTCTTCAGACCCACGTTCCACGCCGTGTCCACGCCTCTAAAGGAGGAATGCTGGAGTAGCCAGAGCTGTTTTCCTATTGTATAGAGGAAACTGAGGCCCAGAGAGGGTGAGTAACTGGCCCAAGTTCTCTCAGTTTTAGAGCGGATGGGCCAGAACTCTTGGAATTTTGGAAAGAGCCTGAGCTAACCAGAGTTCAGACTAGGGCTCTGCTGCTTAGAAATAACCTGGATAAGATCTGCGATCTCTTGGGGCCTCGTCTTCTTTCTCTAACATGGAAAAATGATGCCTATGTCACAGAATGATTCTATTCCAAAGACTGAATTAAAATAGGTAATGAAAATAGGGTGATATAGGAAAGCGTGTACACATTAGATACACAAAAATAATAGTTTCCTCCTCCTACCCCCAGAGTGGAAACAATTTTTTGAAGGTGATAAAACTTTCTGTTGGTTAATTTAAAAAAAAAAATTTTGTCTGAAAATAAAGAGCACAATCCATAATAAATCAGTGTTTATAGTAACTTAATTAAAAAGGCATTTCAATAACGTTAATTCTTGTATCTGGCATGTATATTATCTGATACACATGTACACACACATGCATACACACACGTCTCTCTTTCCTCAGTAAGCAGCTTGAACCGTCAGCCTGCAGAGAGGCAGCAGACAGACCCAGGAAGCGAGGGTGGAGAAGCTCCCACTTCAGATGGGTTCTGAGACAATTTTCCCCTTCCCTCAGGCTGAGATATTCTGCCATCTGTTTTGATTAAACCTTTCAAAATTCAACTTGTGTTTTTCCTTCCATTCCTTTGAAATCTCCTTTAATTCAACAGTCTTTAGGCTTTTTTCTTTTCCTAAACCACCATCTGGTGCTTCTATTAAAAAAAAGAAAGAAAGAAAGAAAAGAAAACACATACAACAAACACTTTGAGTTCCTTGGAAGAAAGGTATAATGATGAGGATAATTTATTCCCATAGTGAGGCCCATTACTATTTCCATGGCAACAGACTGTGATGTTCTGAACACGGGACTTTGTGATCATCACAAGAACAGGATGGCAAAAGGCCCTGTTCAAACTCTTTGTCCTTATGGATTCTTTGGGTAGTCACCCTTGGTGGCTCCCAATTGTCTACAGAATTAAGTCCAAAGGCCTTAGCATGGCATTCAAGGCCTTCTCAGTCTGGTCTAATATTTCCAGGCTCATCATCTGCTAATCCTAAGGCACCTGGTACCCAGGCCATTCTCTACAGTTCTCTGTGTCCTGGAATATCACATTCTTTCACTCCTCCATGCCTTTACCTCTGTCATTTCTTCTCCTTACAATGCCCTCCCTTCACTTTTTCCCCCACTCTTTTTTTATCGTAATGAAATCCTCCTTATTCTACAGTTTTAGCTCAAATGTCACCTTCTAGATGGACCCTTCCGTGGCTCACCCAAGCAACAGAAAAAGCTCTTTTTTCTAGGCTCCCAGCATTTTGCTCAAACAGGTATAATGACATTTAGTCTTTTTTTTTTTTAATCCTACTTATGTTTATATCTCCTTTATTTGAATCTGGATTACTTGCTATTGGGATCTGTGCCTGTTTCATTTTTGTAGACCACCCCAATTATGTCACATGATTTCTCGAAACATCCTACGGGCTAGGTTTCCAGGTATTTTATCTCCATTTTACTGATAAGAACATCAAGGTTTAGAAAATGTAAGTGATTTTGATAGGTTGCAAGTGGCAGAGCTAGAATTCCACTGATAGGATGGAAAGAATGTGGACTTCGGAGTCAGGCACATTTGGGCTCAATTCAACCTCCCATTCCTCTCTAACCTTCCATTTCTTCACCTGTAAAATGAAGATTAAATGAAACCACGTATGGAAAGGTACTTGACACATAATTGATAGTCAAGTCGTGTTAGTTTGCTTCTTTCCTCTTTAAAGTCTATTTTCTAGTAGCATCTAGAAGCAAAATAAAATTTTTCTTTCATTTTTGTTTCCCAAATTTTTATATGGTGCTGAAATTCAGATGAACAAGCATATAAATGTCTTCAGCTTCTTCCAGAGAAAATTTCTGCTATAATTCCCTTATCCGTAATCTGATTTAATAAGAAAAGCTACCTGAGTCATTGTAAAAATTAAATGAAGCCATGTATGGATGCATGAAGCTCTTAGTACAGTGTTTGGTATGTAGTAAGTACTCAGGATGTTTGCAATTACATTACTATTATTATCTCATCATCATCATCATTATCATGATTTTTTGCTTGGCAGAACAATAGGCCCTGTGAGAATTACAAAAATTAGCAAGATGGTCTCACGACTGTCTTCATGCTTTTCTTACCACAGCCTGCCTGTTCACTATTGTCATCTGTGCAGTCATCTCCTTCCATAAGATTGTAGGGTTTTGATAGGGTTTACGTGCCTTATCTGTCATTCTTTCTGTTGGGTGGACCTAAAACAAAGCCTTGCAGAGGAGATGCCTTCAGACAAATTTAGTCGAAAGAATGCTTAATGATATTTCTCCAAAAGGAGCACAACACTCAAATAAGGCCCCAAAGCCTCTGGCTCTCTCATCATCATTAAGATGTTAATTTTTAACGGTGATGTGTTGCCTGGGACAGCCATTTTCTGAAGATTGTGCCTGTCTATAGATTATTAGACAGAGCTTTTTGATACTTCAGATACTTGCAGCTTTTCTACATAACCTTTCCTCATAGGACATAGACAATTCCTAGATTAGGAGAGAGACAGTTCCTGATCTCTGGGGATGTTGGGGAGAAAGGATCTAAAGAAATTGTACTCCGGAAAACATATCCACCAGGTGTCAAGCAAGCCCCAACTGGATGATCTAGTGGTGGTATCACTTAAATATTCATTCGGCAAATATTTTCTTAAGTACCTCCTTCATTTTAGGCCCAGCGTTGAGCTAAGCAATATCATGAAATCCTATTTAGCAACCTGCAAACTCCCCTGACCCTACACATCACCAAACCAACCACCTAACGAGAAAGGATATTATTACCTTCAGATAACGGCAGTGGGGCTCAGAGTGTTTAAGTGACTTGTCCTGATATCACACACACAAGTGACAAAGGAAAGATTTAAATGTAAACCCAAGTTTCTACAGCCCAGAGCTCATAGGCTTCCCTGATGCATCTCCCTGGCCTCCAGGATCACTTGCAGATTACCCAAGATTCATGGCTGGTGATCACACCCCAGTGGCAGGTGCTGGCCAGTCTGTCCCCTTTCTTGCTGTCCATCATGCTAGGGTTAGGATTAGGGTAATCTTTGCTGGCTCTCTCTCTGGCCATCTCTTGGATTGTGGCCTCTGGCATGTGCCTCCTTAGGAACGGGAGAGGCCCACTATGCTCAGGGTACAAAGGGTCACAGGGAGGAAGTTTGTGGTGTATCCTTTAACACCTTCCCTTTTATGACTCCCCCCTCCCTTTTTTTGCTCTAGCTGGGGTGGGGTGGGGGGCACTGGTTCTGACTCACCACACACTTTGAGAGCTTCTGACTCATCTCAGTTCTGGTGTGCTTCCAGCTCTGCTCAGAACACTGTGGGTGCCCTTCCCCAGCTGCCCAGGAGCAGCCAGACCCGTTCAGATGTGCTTGGTTCAGCCCTAAATGACACCAAGTTCATTAGTAAATTAGACACACACAAGAATCAAAGACTCCTCAGCAACCAACAGGGCTTAGGCAAGTTTATACTGTGTTGAAGCCAAGATTAATGTGCAATACTATTAGGATTAATTAACTGCTTTGCATTCAAGCATATAGTTTACATTTACATTGGTAATATTATTGATAGTTAAAAGTTTACTTTTAAGCTTAAAAACTTATAAAAGTTAACTATAAATATTAAGTATTAGTAAAGTTCACCATAATTTTTTTAAGACTATAAGTGAAAAGAAAAAAAATTTCTCTTTGCTATTTTATATAGCTGTGTAATAAAACGTCCTTCTCGACTTTGAGAATTTGTGAGAGATCACATTCATCAAAAGTTAAGAAACAAGCTTTCATTTAACTGCTTAAATAATTATCTTTTTGACTGTTCCCATATAATAAATGACAGGTGTTTCTTCAAATGCATGAAGGGCTCCAAGTTCATTTAATTGTTCCTGATTGCTATTTTAATCATGATGCAGTAATTACATTTCGAAAAAGAATTTTGTGTTTGGTAGAATTTTGGCATTCCATTGTCCTTTCTTTCCACGAGACTATTCTGGCTGGCTCTCCAACAGAGCTTTTCCCTGTTTATTTATTGTCAAGGGTGCTTTGTCCCACTCTCTGCTACCTTCACTTATTCTAACCGTAAAACTTGAATTTCCAGCATTTGTCATCTTCTGTGAGGTGGTTTTAATATTAGTATCAAAAATGTTCTCATCCTGTAGTGAGTATCCCGTGTAACAGCAATGAACAACTTCCTTTGGGGGAAAGTTGGCTTTATCTCTATTTTTAAGAACAGATGTTTGTATGCTTTGATGAACCCCCACCCAGAATCTCTTATGACTTGATTTCTTTGACACCAAGCTTCTTGTTTTCCACCTGATCTGACACCTTATACTTTACTTCCTGTACCTGTGAAGTGCTTATTTGCAAAGAAATGGTTAGAAGCTGGTTCTGGGATATTTGTTACCTCCCTTGGCCACATTTTTTAAATGTTTCCTAGTAATTTGTGTTCTGCAAGAAATGAAACTGAGCTATGGCTCTGCAGAAATTTGATAATGTCCTCCCTGGAGGGTTCCTCATTGTTCAGCCCCCTGGGGACCGGCGACCACGATCTTGCCTCACGGTGTGGGCCCTCAGCACGTATGTTTCAGACGTATTTGGAACCAGGGTGTTTGGTAGGACAAAGGATGTTTTAAGGATTTAAAGAGAAAAGGAGCTGCCTACGTTGAACTCGATCCCGTGCTGAAGTTACTGCAGCCCCTGCCTCGGACACTGCATGTGTTCTGGCTTTTAGCAGGATTGTTCTCCCAGCTTTGCTCTGAAATGTAAAGCCCCATTGCCCACTGCAAGTCTTAATGAAAAGCAGCTCATAAGCAAGTTACGTAACCTAATTGTAATCCAGGGATCAGCTTGGTTATATTATTTAAAGAAATAGCATCCATTTTCCGTGACCTGATTTAGAAAAGAAACCCAGGGAAGAAAAAAAATACCCAGTTCAGCACTTGGCTCCCTGTGCTCAGTCTAATGAGAATGCTTGTAAATAATTCAAAAACAATGACTTTCAAGAACATTAAACGCAACTTCGGGTTATAGCTCAAAGTAGCTTTAGCTGCTTAAAGCAAATTATAAGTGATCATGAAATATGGAGCTTATTTTTGCAGACAATTTGGTCATTTAATAACTTTAATTTCCTCATCAATTCAACACATGTGGAACACTGACTACAGGCAAGATATTAAAGAATGCTAAGATGCATGAGCCCTGCTCTCAGGAAGCTTAAAATCTGGTTAGGGTTAATAATAAGATACCAACATTGAGTCATTCATTGGAACAAATGTACTGTAGTAAAGATGTTAACAGTAGGGAAAACAGAGTTGGGGGGTGGTTTACAGTAACTGTACTATCTTTGCAACTTTTCTATAAATCTAAAACTGTTCTAAAACTAAATGTTTATTTTTAAAAACCTGGATAGGGAAACAGTTGGATACACAAATAGAAACACATCCATCCTTGTTGCCTGGTTTATAGAAATAAAACCAGGCCTGCCTAATGGGCAGCTTCATAAGTGGTAAGATTGTTTTATGAACTTCAGAAACACAAAACTGGATTAATCATAGTCCTGATTCATGTCAATAGTGTGTCATGAATCAAGGACTACGATTGGTTCTTTGGTCCTTACATAAACCTCATTTAACTGCTATATACTATGTGTATTATCATAATATACTAAACCACTCATGGACCCACCTTTCAACGCTCCAAGACTCACATGGCCGATGCGTTCCTCTCCTATATCATCCGCCAACTTCCCCTTGGTAGCAACCAGTTTCTTAAATTTTTATTTTATCATACCCTTGCTTTTCTTTATATTTTATTACACATATATGTGGACCCAAACAATATGCTAGATTTATTTGGTTTTGAACTTATCATATTATATGTTGTCTTCTGGGGCTTGTTCTTCTGGCTCAATATTATGTTCCTAAGGTTTATCAATAATGCCATGGTTATAGTTAGTTCATTTTCACTGTGGTATAATATTCAATAGCAGGAATGTACTACAATTTATTTAACCATTTTCATCAGTGGTTTCCAAATTTGCTTTTACAAATGGATTCTGCCATGAACACTCTTATGTGTGTGTTCTGGTAAACAGGTACTCACGTTTCCATTGAACTAGAGCTTTATAAGATTGAACAATCTTAAAACTGCATAAGAATCAAAGTTCAACAGTTCACTCACAGAAATTATGTTATGTGTGTCCAAGGAAGATCACATAATATAAATATTTCACTTTTGAGACAAAGGAAAATATGAATTATACATTAATTCCATGTCAGTTAGGATTTGATTTGACTGTACTGTAAAATCCAAATTAACAGTGGCTTAAACGTGTTGCTGTCATGTAAAACACCCAGAGATGAGAAGCCCAGGACTGGTTTGGTAAGGTCCACAAAGTTGTCATGGACCCAGGCTTCTTTCAGCTTTCCAGTTTGCTATCTCTAGGGCATGACCTTTATCTTCATGGTCCAAAAGGGCTGCTCAACTTCTAGCCATTATATCTGCTTCTCAGTCAGTAAGAAGGAGAAGGAAAGGAAGGAGAGTGTACATCTTCCATTCGAGGACCCTTCTCCAATTCATTCATGACGTTTCTGATTACATCCCACTAACCAGAAGGGAGACACATGACTCCATCTAGTTTCAAGGGAGGCTGGAAAATGTAGTCTTTATTCTGGGTGTCCCTGTATTCAGCTAAAAATTAAGGGTTCTATTACTAAAAAAGAGTGGGAATAAGGATTTTGAAGACACTGACTCTCTGAGAGAATTGTCACAGCTAAAGTGAGAGCAGAAAGGAAACCAACCCAACAAGGATTTATGATGAAAAGTATAAAGAAAAAACAAACACTGATAATATCAGCACCTAATGATTACCACTGTTAACTTTTTGAGATATATTCTTCTAGACTTTTTCATCCATATATACAACCACATATATATTGCCAATATATCCGTAACTATACTATATTTATATAAATATACCCACAGATTATTTTCAAAGGGACCATTTAAATTATTGTGGTAAGTCAAATGGAAAGATAGCTGGGGGGGCCACCCTGTGGCGCAGTGGTTAAGTGTGCATATTCCAATTCAGTGGCCCAGGGTTTGCCGGTTCGGATCCCAGGTGTGGACATGGCACCACTTGGCAAGCCATGCTGTGGTAGGTGTCTCACATATACAGCAGAGGAAGATGGGCATGGATGTTAGCTCAGGGCCAGTCTTCCTCAGCAAAAAGAGGGGGATTGGCAGCAGTTAGCTCAGGGCTAATCTTCCTCACAAAAAAAGAAAGAAAGAAAGATGGCTAGGTTGTTTTCCTCATTTAAACTCTTTAAAGACTTCATGAGAAACCTAACATTGGAGTAACTAGAGGAAAGAGGAGAATGTGGTTTGTAATTGAGTCTTCATGTTTTTCAGAGTTGCCAAATGCAAAATAATTTTAGGTGCATGCAGTGTGCTCTGGAATAATGACTCAAAGTGAATTTAAAAGAAAAATCATTACCCATCCCAGAAAAAATGCATCCACATCTGCAATAGAGAAGGTGACCAGAAAAATTAATGGACACAAGAACTTTGGGGAAATCCAGATCAATAGAGTTTCCCAGGCCATAGGTAGAGAGAAGTACAAGTGTCAATAACTAGAGTATTTACTCCTAAACTTGCACTACCAAATGAACACAGATAGGCTCCTTGGGGGTCTGCTCTCTTTAAAAGACTCCTCGATAGTGAACCAACATGGCATACCACCTTTGGTCAAGAAAAACGACTATTATACAGAGTTGCAATTCACTCAACAAACTTACTAGGACTTACTATGTGTCAGGTGCATAAGTGCAAAAAAGAATAAAATATGGTCTCTGTCTTCATGGAGACCATGGCACAGCAGGGGAGACAGAGGTGCCTGCAAAAATGAGCTGACATTTACTAAGTGCCAGACACTGTCCTAAGCACTTGGCATACGTTATCTAATTTAGCATTTATAACAATCTATTCTTATCCCCACTTGACAGATGATAAAAACGAAGCTTTAGTTTAGGTAATTTGATTGAGGTCACAAAGCTAGTAAGAAGCAGACCTGAGACTCAACCCCAGGTTTGTCTGATTTTAGAGGCCCCTTCTATTATAGTCAATGCTATAATAGAAGTTTGTACAAAATTCTGAGGAAACACAAAAAAAGCATCAAATATCTGCCAGGGGAAAACTTGTCAAGTAGTATAAAGATGAGAAAGTGTGAATCATGAATATAATGTCAGTAAGTGTTGAAATAAAAATCAACGTGAGCATTGACAAAATAATGGAAAAGGCAAGATTTCTGCCTCAGAGCCTATCAAACCTGGATTTTACAAGTAGCCTTTTGTTATTGGCTACATAATTCAATCCTATGTCATCTAATATATTTACACTTATTTTAGCAGTTAATTACATATTGACACCCTTGCTTCTTATCAAGCTATTTTTTCTCTGTGAGTTGCCTGCATATATAGATTAACAGCTCATAGAAAACAAAATACAACATATTTAACTCTTTTTTTGGTTTTTGGTTTTTGTGTCTCTGACTGAGGTACATATTAGCATACTATTACACACTCAGTACATGCTTGAGTTGAAGTGATATCCACTTATTTATAGTTGATTCAGAGCAGTAAATAAAGGAGACAGGCATAGAAGGTCCAACATATGGATAATTGAGAGTCCATGATGAATAAAAACAAAGCGTTAAAACAGAACTAATCTTTAAAATTATAGTCCAAGAAAAATACCTAGAAATAAGAGAAGATCTGAATCTACGTATTGAAAGAAAACATACAGAGACAAAACTGGAGACTAGGCAGGGGCCAGAACCTATTGGTCCTTGTAGGCCACTATAAGAAATTTAAATTATATTAAAATGCAGTAGGAATCCTTTGGAAGACTTTAACCAGGAGCACCATCAGTTACACAAAATGGAGAAGTGAAAATGTGTGTTGACCTGAAAAAAAAAACAAAATGTGAGGATTAAAAAATAGTTTTACTCTACAACATAAGACCTTTCTGCTGCCCTTTTAGTTGTGGCAATTCTCTCATATTCCCTCCTGCATGGAAACCCTTTTCTTTCCATTTATCAAAATTTTACCCATGAGGAGATCAACTTTATGCCAACCTTTTTGGCATGACAGGCATGGGAAGTGGCTGGGTAATCAGAAACCAGTTGCCAAGGTTGAACGAGATCTAAA
The DNA here is from genome assembly GCF_041296265.1 of Equus caballus. Lineage (NCBI taxonomy): Eukaryota > Metazoa > Chordata > Mammalia > Perissodactyla > Equidae > Equus > Equus caballus. The sequence continues at coordinate 87,077,099 of NC_091698.1, forward strand.
ATTACTGCTTACTGTTGGGGATGAAACGGTATGAGGAGGAGTATCCAGAACACCAAGCTCAGGACACGGCCTAGAGCTCTTCACATGCAACACACCCTGGAATATCAAGAAGAGTCTGTTAAAGGGAAGGGTGGTAGAAAGGAGATCCGAGAAAGAAACAATCAGAAAGCCTTTTTAAAAAACGATGCTTTCCATCCAAACCTATACCTTAGTGGGTGGAGAAACGTTAGGGGTTTCCCTGTCAAACTTTTGTCACTTTAACATCACAGTTGTCTTATTTCTTCTTTGGATTTTTTGCATTCTTAATTTTTCATTCTCTACCTCTCAAATCATGTGTAATTTTCTACAAGATTAAAATTCTTATGTGGAGTGTTCTGGTTCTGACAACATGGGATATTAAGCTATTGTGAACCAATTCTCACTACAAATATGTTAAAATGCTGTATAAAATAATACAAAGATTTAATTACATAGTCAAGATTGAGAGACAGAAAGGAAAAAAGAAAAAAAAGAAAGGGAAACCACAGATGTCAGGAACAAAAAGTGAACTCAAAATCAGAGCAGTAAACTCCAGTATCCTGTAGTAACCTGGAAAAGTGAGATACTCGACCCAGATATAAGGACTTAGGGCTGGAGAGTGGGGATTGAATATCAACACAGAGAAAAAGTGCATCATGCAGGGCTTGAGAAAGGCAGGCAGTTGGAACTGGGACCTCACCAAGAGGGTTCATTGAATTCATGACAAGGGAACTAAAAAAAGTTATCTCAATGGCCCAGAGAAGTTGCAAAGAAGCTCTAATGTGAGATGGATTAAATCTCCAATGGGAGAATAAAAACTCTAGACCACCCAAATGAGGATGGGGGATCCGTACTTTTAGTGCCCATAGGGTACAGAAATCCCCAAATTGGTCCAACTCATAAAATTTCTCAAGCCCTGGCAAAAAAAAATATAAAACATCAAAGTAGAGTGACTCCCACAGTTCAAGGCACTAAGATGAGGGAAAAAAATATCCTATAGCCCCCCAAAATGAGCTCACAAAATGTGAGAGATGAAGAAATGAACCAGCATGAGGTAGAGCTCATGTATACAATAATGGGAAGAATTCGTATGCTAAGAACTAGATATCACAGCAAATCAGAAAGAGACTGCTGGATATCATAATTAAAATGTTTAGGAGTTGATACCAAAAACATGATTCTTAAAAGGAAAAATTGGTAAATTGGGCTGTATTAAAATTTAAAACTTCTGCTCTGGAGTAGACCTTGTGAAGACAATGAAAAGAGAAACTACAAATTGGGAGAAATATTTGCAAACCACATATTCAACCAAGGACCTATATCTAGAATATACAGGAGCTCTCAAAAGTGAACAGCAAAAAAAAAAAAAAAATCCAATTAGAAAATGGGCAAAAGATACGAACAGACATTTCACCAAAGAAGATATACAGATGACAAGCACATGAAAAAATGCTAAAGATCATTAGCCACTAGAGAAATGCAAAGCATACTAACAATGAGATATCACTACACACCTATTAGAATGCTGGTGAGGATATGAAGAAACTGGATCATTTGTACAATGCTTGGAATATTAAATGATACAGCCACTCTGAAATACAGTTTGGCTATTTCTTTTGAAACTAAACATGCAATTACCATATTACCCAGTATTGAACTCTTGGGCATTAGTTCCAGAGAAATGAAAACTTACGTTCACGTAAAACCTGTACATGAATATTCATAACAGTTTTATTCATATTAGCTCCAAACCAAAAATGACCCAGCTGTCCTTTAACTGGTGAATGGTTAAACTACCAAGTATACCTCTACCATAGAACGCCATAGAGCAACGAAAAGGAGTAAACTATTAATATACACACAAACTTGGATGGACCTCAAGGGAATTATGCCAAGTGAAACAAGCTATCATAAAGTTTACATACTGAATTATTCCATTTATATAACATTCTTGTTGCTGTTGTTGTTGTTGTTGAGGAAGATTTGACCTGAGCTAATATCTGTGCCAACCTTCCTCTATTTTGTGTGTGGGTCACCACCACAGCTTGGCCACTGATGAGTGGTGTAGGTCTGTGCCTGGGAACTGAACCCTGGGCCACCAAAGCAGAGCATGCCGAACTTAACCACTAGGCCATGGGGCCGACCTCTATATAATGTTCTTGAAATAACACAATTATAGAAATGGAGAACAGATTTGTGGTTGCCAGGGGTTAAGAAGAAGGTGGGAGGCTGAGGGCAGTGGGTGTGGCTTTAAAGAGCAGAAGGAGCCTTGTGGTGATGGAACAGTTCTGTATCTTCAATGTGGTGGTGGTTACACAAAGCTACACTTGTGGTAAGATTGCATAAAATTACTTACACACGCGTACACAAACGCACACATGCTTATAAAACTGGTGAAATCTGAATGAAACAAATGATTAAAGATATACAAGAAAGGAAAGAAGCCATGATGAAGAAAACCTAGGCAGGTTTTTAAAATACAAATAAATCTTTTAGAAATAAAATATTGTTACTGAAATAAAAAGTTTAAAACACAAGTTAAACAGCATATTAGACATAGCCAAAGAGAGAATCTGTTGCCTAGAAAACAGATTTGAATAAATCACACAATGCAGTACAGAGGGATTAAAGAGATGGAAAACGCATGAGAGAAGCTAAGAGATACAGAGGACACAGTGAGAAGATACTACCTACCTCTGATAGGAGTTGCTGAGGGAGGAGATAAGGGGAGAGGCAATGTTCAAGATTATAGGTCAAAATTTTCCATTCTTAAAGAAAGATGTAAGTCCTCACATTGAAGGACCAGGCAGAAAAAAATTCCACACACAGACAAATGATGGGGAAACTATGGAATACCAGAGATAAACAGAAAGTCTCAAAAGCAACCAAAAGAAAAGGACATATTATTACAAAAGAATAGCTATTAGACTCACAGCAGATCTGTCATCAGCAACAATAGAGTCTTAAAGACTAGATTAATATCTTTAAAAGACTACAAGAAGGGGCCAGCCCCGTGGCTGAGTGGTTAAGTTTGTGAGCTCTGCTTCAGCAGCCCAGGGTGCACCTGTTCAGATCCTGGGCACGGACCGACACACCGCTCATCAAGCCATGCTGTGGCAGTGTCTCACATAGAAGAACTAGAATGACTTGCAACTAGGATGTAAAACTATGTACTGGGGTTTTGGGGAGAAAAAAAATTTTAAACTATACCTTTCATTTAAAAAAGAAAAAACTATGAGAAAATAACTGTTTAACTTAAAATTGTGCACATAACTAAAGTATCTTTTAAAATAAGGCCAAAATAAAGTCATTTTCAGACAAACAGAGAAAACGTTTATGACTCGCAGGCTGTCCCTGGAAGATCTAGGATAGCTTTTTCCTGGAGAACCAGAAGAAAGAAACAGAAACCAGAAAGAAGAAATGAGACCCAAAAAAAGAGTTGAGAGACAAACCGGTACACATGTAGATTAATTCTACACAAATATTAACTGTAAAAACAGCATTAATAATATTAAAGACTAGTGGGGGGTAGAGATAAACTGTAAATAAAACACCAGTCAAGAATCACATGTCAAGTGGGAGGTGAGGTGACCAAACTTAAAGAATTTAAGGCCTTTGTGTAGTTTGGGAAGCAGGCAGAACTCTTGGTTAGTTTGAAACATTATTAAGGCAACTGTATGAGTTAAATATTAAGAAAAACAAAAAAGCCTCTGAAAGTATAGCTACATAATATATAATGACCCAACCAACAGAGAAGAAAAGAAGACTTACAAAATCAAAACAACAGATGACAGGAAAAAAGAAACTAAGAAAGAGCAAGGTAAACAGAAAACACAAAATAACTTGCTAAAATTAATATCAAATATATTGGTGACCAATATAAAAGGAATTATATCTCTCCATTAACAGTCAGCAATTCTCAGATTGGATTTAAAAAACAGCAAAGTCCTGCCATATGCTGATGAAAAGAAAGGGATGAAAAAAAAACCCCCAGGAAAATACACATTTTTAAAAAGTTGGTACACCAAAATTATTACTATACAGAGTAAATGTTAAAGCACAAAGTATTGTTAGTGATAAAGAGTATCATTACTTAATAATAAAAGGAATAATTTTCTCTGTTTTATTCGATGTTCTTTTTTCTCTGTCTTGAACAATGCCTGGCACATGGCAGGTGCTCAGGAAATGAATGGTTGAATTAATTAAGTTGTGATGAAGATACAGACCTAACAGCGTAGCCTTAAAATATATCTAGAGCAGAACTTGACAAAATTCTAAGGAAAACGGATAAATTCATACTAACCCTGGTAGATTTTTAACTTCTCACACAGAAAATAGTACAGACAGATAAATTTAAAGATACAGATAATTTGTATAACTGACAAATACCATCTAGTGGACAAATATCCAACAATTATAGAATATATAATTTTTCAAGATCATTTATAAAATTACACAGGAAACATTTACAAATATTAACTATGTACCAGACCATAAAGGAAATCTTAACAAATAATAAAGAATTTATATATAGATCATGTTTTCTGAGTACAACATGACAGTTAGAAATAAACAACAAAGATATTTTTTAATGTTTATCAATTTACTCTTCAAAGAAGACGTAATTGTGAATATGAAATACATAGAAAATGGATGGCAATGAAAATATTCTTTATCAAACTCATAGTGCAAACAGCATAAAAAGAAAATTTATTGCTTTAACACTCACATACACACACATACATATATTTTGTTGTTGTTGTTGTTGAGGAAGATTGTTGCTGAGCTAACATCTGTACCAGTCTTCCTCTATTTTGTATGTGGGATGCCGCCACAGCATGGCTTGATGAGTGATGTATAAGTCTGCGCCCAGGATCCAAACCCACGAACCCCAGGCTGCTGAAGCAGAACGCATGAACTTAACCAGTATGCCATTGGGCTGGCCCCAACACATATATATATTTTAAAAAAAGAAAAAACAATAAAGATAACAACAGACATTCATGAAATGAAAAACAAACACTATAACAATGCTAGTCCTTTGAAGAGGCTAAGAAGGTAACATTTTATCTTCTTTTAGACACTTTTGTCACATTTTAACCTCTCTGAAATATTTTACAATTGATGATATCTAAGATTCAATAAAATACAGTAAATAAACTTCTGGTAAGGTTGATCAACGGAAAAAGAAAAGGTACAAATAATATTGGAAATGATATAAAGATATAACTATGATTACAATAAAAAATTCTTTGACCAAATTAGTGCCAATAAATTTGGAAAAAAAATGACAAGAATTTGTAAGATAAATTATGAAATTTAACTTGAGAAGAAATAGAAAATATTACTAGATCTATAATCATAAAAGAAATGGAATAAATCTATCACAAAGAAAGCATGAGGTTCATATTTTTTACAGGAGAGTTCATTTCTAGAAAATGAACTCAAAACTAGAAAGCTCATTTTAGGAGGTTAGTATATTGTTGATACCAAAACCAGATAATGACCACACAAGAAAGGAAAATATAGGTCAATCTTGGTTTTGAACATAAATGTAAAAAATCCTAGACAAAATAATAGCAATCCAAATCTAGGAGTGCAATTTTTTAAAATTGCAACTAGTTGGGTTTATAACACAAATCCAATGATGAATTACCATAAGAAAAAATCTGTTATTTCATTTCTACACATTAACAAATTAAAAAAGGAAAACCACATGATCATCTCAGAGGATACAGGAAAAGCATTCAGTAAAATTCAACATCCACTCATGATTTTTAAAAAACCCACAAAACTCTTAGCTAACTAGAAATAGAAGGAGACTTCCTAACCTGAAAAGGAGTATTGACCAAAAACCTACAGCAAACATTGTATTCAATTGTGAAATGTTAGGAGGGAAAAAAGACAAGGATGACCATTATCATCATTTCTAAGATTGTCCTAGAGGTCCTATGCAAGAAACATATAAAATGGGTAAGAATTAGAATCATAGAAACAAAATTATTGTAACATATTAATCATAGTTGTTTCATATTCTCAGTCTGATAATTCCAACATCTCTGCCATATCTGAGTTTGGTTCTGATACTCGCTCTGTCTCTTCAAACTGTGTTTTTTGGCTTTTAATAAGCCTTGTAATTTTTTGTTGAAAGGCAGATGTGATATATGGATAAAAGGAACTGAGGAGAATAGGCCTTTAGTGTGAGGTTTTCTATTACATTTACACTATGGCTAGGGTTCAAGCTGTGTTTACAGTTTGCCATAACTGTAGGTGTCAGGGGCTAAAATTTCCTCTGGTGTCTGTTTCTGTTTCCCCTGTTGTCTTTGGTTTTCCCTGGAGACTTCTTAAATAATGTCTGACATACACAATTCTTTTGGCGGTGTCCCCCTGCTATTAGAAGAGGCTTTATTGATGTGGTGGCCCAGTGGGGGAAGGGAGTATTCCATAGCCCTATGCACAGGTCTGCTTAGGGAGCCCATGCCCCTGGGCTGTGACCTTCACCAGCGCTTCTCAGTTTTGTTTTGCTCCCCTCCCCCACTCCCTTAGGTGAGACAGGAAGGGTAGGGGGGGCTGGACTTGAATATTTCTCTTCACCCATGTGGAAGCCTGGAGAGGGCTGGGGTTGGGTATTCCCCTTCCTTCAGGTTGGTTAGTCTCTGGTAAAACCCCAGTCAGTTAGCTCTGGTAAAATAGTTTCTCTTGAGGGCAGGCCTTGTTAAGAACAGAATGCTCTGGGTATATTTCAAAACAGAATTTAAAATGTCTGCACAAAGACACCAAAATCACATTTAAAAGACGAGTTCCATGTTGGCCAGGTGTTGGAGAAATAGGAACTCACACACTGCTGACAGACGCCTAAGAGAGCACGAGCTCTCTGAAGAGCAATTTAGTGCTAGCTGGTAGACTTGAAAACACCCTGTACACATCCTACACCAGGAAGCTCTACTCTTAGATCTGTACTCAGTACTATTTGCCTTTTTTGATGTGTTTTTATTTGCATTGATGATACAAAAGCAATTGTGGATAAAACTGTTGGTGATTTAGCACAAATCAAGGCTATGGTACCAAAATGTTTTGGTTGTCATTGTAGTCTCTACTGTCAGGCACTTGAAGTAAAACCATCATCATCATCATCTGGTTTTACTTAAGAATTTTATTGATGAAGCATTAAAAATTATTAATAAATCTTATTAAATCTCAACTCTTGAGTACATGTCTTTTCAATATGAATATTCTGTGCAATGAAGTGGGAAATACACACAAAGCGTTTCTGCACACCAAGGCATGATGGTTCTCTCGAGGAAAAACACTTGTGCATTTTTTTTGAGCTATGATCTGAACTAGCTGCTTTTTTGATGAACACCATTTCTACTTGAAAGGAAGACTGACAAGCTATGGTTATTCAGACTCGGATTTTGGCAGGCATGCTCTCACAAATGAACAAAGTGAGCGCCTGTCACTTCAAGGAAAGCAACTGACAGCATCTGCTGCCAATGATAAATTTTGAGCTTTCAAGCAAAAGTTAGAATTTTGGAAAACTTGTGTCCACTACCATGACCTTGACAGTTTCCCGATTTTTAAAAGCTTTTATGATTGAATCAGTGGTGATATAAACAAGTGTGCTTTTTTCACATTGTATGCTGAAATCTGTCAACATTTATAAGACACAAAAAATTCAGTGAACCGATATTTTCCAAACGACCAAGAAAAATCCATGGGCGTTGATACAACAGAGTATGAGAAGTTCACTGATATGATTTCAGATTCCATGTTGCAACTAACCTTTAAGAAACCATTGCTTGTTGAGTTTTTCTTTAGTATCTTTGATGAAGAATATCCAAAATTACTTAAGAAGGTTATTAAAATTTTCCTCCCTTTTCCAACTACATATCTGTGTGAGGCCTGTTTCTCTTCATATACTTCAACCAACACAACATATTGCAACAGATTGAATGCAGAAGCAGATATGAAAATCCAGCTGACTTCTAGTAAGCCAGACAGTAAAGAGATTTGCAAAAATGTGAAACTATGACCTTCTCATTAATTGTTTTGTTTAGTAAAATATAGTTATTTTTCATTAAAAACATCTAATTTATGTTAAAATGTAATGGGTTTACTATTGTTATTTTTAAATGAATTAATAAATAAATATTTTCAAAATTTTTCTTTTAATTTTGAACACCATAAATATCAACAGACGTAATCCACATAAACAAAAGCTATCTGGGGTCCTTAATAATTTTAACAGTATAAAAGGATCTTGAGAGTAAAACTTTGAGAACCGCTGCCCTAGAGAAAAAAAAGCTCCCATATGTTCCCCAAGAGACCCATACAAGGCTATTCATTGCAGCAATGTTTGTGATTCAAAAACAACTAAATTACTTAATGTCTATCAATAAGGGAATGGACAAACACATTTTGATACAGTCAGATAATAAAATATCTCTCTGAAGTTAAAATGAATGAGCTAGGTTTACATGTACTAATGTGGATGATTCTGAAACATGTTGAGAGAAGTAAAAGCATGTTGCAAAAGGAGAGGTACAGAATGATACCACTTACATACACTTCCAAAACAGAGGGAAGGATATTGTTGCTTCTGGATACTGCCACCTGTAATAAACGTATACACCCTTGGATGTGAACACACAGGAAGATACACACCAATCTCAGGAGACTAGTGAGGAGTGGGGAGTGGGGCCAGGGAAAGCAGGGCAATGTTCAAACATATATGTAAATTATTTAAAAAAAGATGTGAAGTATAAATGGCACTAAGTTAACGTTTATTTATCTGGGGCCATAGGTCTTGTTCTATACATTTCTATTCATTTGAAACATTCCAGTATTAAAATATACTTACTTTAAAATGCCTCTGCTCATTCACTCTCAGTCAGTAAAGAAAAATTCAACTGGCTAGTTCTCAGTGGAACACATTTTCTCCAACCAGGGCTGGACAGCCAGCTGTCCTGCTTTTTGCCGGCTGCTTGTTGACTCTAATAGATGACTTGGGATATTTGAAGGGTAATGTCTTTTCTGTCTGCAAAGCTCTTGATCCTGGGTTCTCAGTCATGGCTGCAAAGGAAATTCTCCCTCGGATTTCTTACAGAACTCCTGCAGCTGTCAGGCAGGGCAAGAAGCCAGCATACCCAGAGAACAACTTGAGCAGGCATCAGCATAGTTCCCGCTTGGGGCAGGGCTCCCAGCACAAAGTATCCTGTTCCTTTTCCTTTTCCTTCTGCAGCCAGGGAGCAAGCCTTTGATTCATGTGGTGCTATCATGTAGCCCGCTGGGTGTAGCAGGGCTCTGGGCGTGCATGGGAGGCACCTAATCCCCCAGCACTGCCTGCAGCCTCCTGAGCCCCGCTGGATCATTTCATGGTGGAGCTCAGATGATATTTTTACCTTTAAATTCAAACATTTAGCCCAGAAGCTGCTCAGCTTCCTGGGATTTTTACTAAGAATTCCCTCAGCAATAATTTTCAGACTTCATAGCCTCCGATAAGGAGGAAAAAGCTTGATATTCTGGTTTTGTTTCTGTTTGAAGAGCGTATCCCCAAAGGAATTGTATGTGTCCCAGATTCAACACAGCTGTTAATTAGAGCTGAGAACTCTTGGTTGACCCCTGTGTGGCTAATTGCTAGAATTGAGAAGCGTCTCTAAGGGCCTCATATGATAACAACTGAAAATTGTACTGAGCATCACCTAACGCTTCTGGAACCAGTTCAGGACGGGAAGCAATAGGCTCCCTGCGGTTCCTGGCGCGGGAGAGGCAGCTATGTGCTGAAGGAGCAGTATTAAGGATTCTCTTCAGTGATTAAAACACCCACATTTCACTTTGGATGTGTGACTTGAGGCAATGTGCTCGGAAGGGCTTATCAGAGAGCTCAGAACTGTGCGGCGTAGCATATGTGGCCTACTTCCAACAACTCCAACTCCTCTGACATCTCACCCTGATGTCAGGGCCACCACCACCTCCAAGCCAGTTCCAGGGGACAGGGTGTGAGACGGCTCTCCTGTCAGGACCCTTGACCAGCTTCTGAGTTGCAGCCTGCTGCAATTGTTCTGATTTTGTATTTTTTTTTTTGAAGATTTAATTTGTCCTTTTTCTCCCCAAAGCCCCCTGGTACATAGTTGTGCATTTTTAGTTGTGGGCCCTTCTAGTTGTGGCATGTGGGATGCCGCCTCAGCATGGCTTGATGAGCAGTGCCACATCCGCACCCAAGATCTGAACCGGAGAAACCCTGGGCCCCCGAAGGGGAGCATGTGAACTTAACCACTTGGCCGCAGGGCCGGCCCCTGATTCTGCATCTTAAAATGATAACAGTGTCTAGTTCTTACAATGAGAAAAATATACGGAAATCACTTAGTTCCCCGCCTGGTGCACAAGAGTGGCGATCACCTCCTCTCCCCTTGTTGGCTCTGAGGGCAGAGAAGACAGTGGAAATAACCAGAGACAGAAAGGTAGGGTGACAAGATAGAGAGGGTGAGAGTTGGGCCTGGGTGGGAAAGAAGAGGAGATAACAGAGGTGAGAAAATTAAAGCTGAAAGTCAGAGAGACAGCCAGCGGGACAGTGTTTAGGGAGAGGAGAACCAGGAGGCATGGGGAGAGGAGGAGGCGTGAATGGTGGGAGAGGAATGTAGGAGAGGAAAGGAAGAGACAGGCCAACAGAGCCGTAAGAGAGCGGCTCTTCCTCCTTTCTCCCCAGGTCCTGGGAGAGACTGGAGATCAGCAGAGCTGACCATGAGTGTTTTGGCCTTCTCACCCAAGAGGCCCAGGGCATACCCCAGATAGTTCAGTGCTCTGGCCGACTCCACTCCCTTGGCCTGGCCAGAGGAAGGTCGCCTGGAGCCAGCAGCGTAAGGAGACACTCATGATCCCTTTTCCAGAAGAGGTCCAAAACGTGGGTCCAACTCCATGAAGTGACAGCAGCAGAAAGCAACCCAGAGTCAGCCTTGCCTAGAGCCAGGGAGGCGAAAGACCCAAAAGGAGCTGGAGAAAAAGGGATCACTTTCATTTTCTTCTAGACTCAGACTAGCTGTTGAGGGCACCCTGCTCCAGAGACAGCTGGGGACCCCACATATCTTGAGTCTCTAACATGTATCTTGAGTTCCTCCTTCGAACAAACACCTCTCACTAACTAACATGTATGGAGGATGCCCTGTGTGCTCAGCTTGTGTTTGGCACAAGTCGGGGAAACAGGGGCAGCAAGCATGGCTGCCGTCTACAGGCAATGTGCTGAGAAGAAAATCTAATGCACAAAGAATCACAATGTGGAACACCCAAGAGCACCAAATGGTGAGCTGAAGGGGACAGTGTATAGGCTCAGAGTCTGTAGGAACTGGAAGGGGTGGCAATGAGGGCTGGAGGGGTCAGCGAGACTTCTTGGAGCAGCTGGGGCTTGAGGACGAGTGGAGACCTCGAGGGCAAATACAGAGGCAGAGCGCCTTGATAAACTGACAGGGCTCATCTCACTTGACTGGAAGGCCCATGTTAGAGGATGAGGAGAAATCATGGTCCTTTACTACCATAAATTTACATGGAATTTTATATTTTGAGACTTATCATGTAAGTTTTCATAATTGCTCCTCACAAGGCTTTTCAGAAATAATTTTTATTTTCTGAATTGGAAAATATCTTAGATTTTATATACAGTCGTCCTCCCTTATACATGGTTTCACTTCCCACGGTTTCAGTACTGTGGTCAACAGAGGTCAAAAAATATTAAATGGAAAATTCCAGAAAGAAACAGTTCATAAGTTTTAAATTGTTCACCATTCTAAGTAGCATGATGAAATCTCACTCCATCCTACGCCATCCCACTCTGTCCTGGCCAGGATGTTGGTCATCCCTTTGTACAGCGTATCCACCCGCCTGTCAGTCACTTAGTAGCCACCTTGGTTGTCAGAACTATTGTCACAGTATCACAGTGCCTGTGTTCAGGTAACCCTTGTTTTACTTAATAGTGGCCCCGAAGCACAAGCGTAGTGATGCTGGCAATTCAGGTATGCCAAAGAGAAGCTCAAAGTGTTTCCTTTAAGTGAAAAAGTGATAGTTCTCAACTTAAGAAAAACAATCGTATGCTGAGGTTGCTAAGACCTATGGGAACTTTTACCACAGTATATTGTTATAACTGTTCTATTTTATTATTAGTTCATGTTGTTAATCTCTTACGTGCCTAATTTATAAGTTAAACTTTATCATAGGTTACGTGTAGGAAAAAACATAGTATCCAGTCACGTGCTGCGTAACGATGTTTCAGTCAACGCCGGACGGCATATATGGCGGTGATTCCATAAGATTGGTACCATACAGCCTAGATGTTAGTAGTAGGCTATGCCATCTAGGTAAGCACACTCTGTGATGTTCGCACAATGACAAAATTGCTGAATGACACTTTTCTCAGAATGTATCCCTGGTGTTAAGGGATGGATGACCGTATGTAGGGTTTGGTACTATCTGTGGTTTCAAGCATCCACTAGGGGTACTGCAATGTATCCCCCACAGATAAAGGGGGCCCTGCTGTAGTCCAAGTTGCACACATTACGTCTGAGGAAATGATTCCCAAAGAGATGGGTGATGAACTCAAGGTTATCCAGTTAAGTAGCTGCAGGACTGTAACGCAGGTCTTATTCTACTCCAGTGGACTTACGAGAAACTGCAATTTGGGTTTTACTTTATATGGAATTATTTCCTATAATAGAAACGTATATTTAAAAAGAATAATTTGATATATTTTACTTCCTTAGAGTAAAAGAAATATATGATCATCATAGAAAATACAGGTAAGTCAAAAAATTAAAATCATCCATAATCACAGCTTCCAGTTCACAGACTTTTTGAAAATCACTAAAAGAACGTATTATTTTCATTTGACTCTTACATTATAGGTAGCTTTATTTCAGGAGCAAATGTCTCTGGTCCTCTTTAAGGAGAAGCATGTTAGGCAGGAGAATGTAGTAGGAAGGGCATAAGATTTGGAGGCCAAAGACCTGTGGCCGAGACCTGGTCAGTCATTACTAGCTGTGTGATCTTCCGTGAGTCAATCAATTTTCCTGCATTTTGGTTTCTCATCTGCAAAATGCCAAGGTTTCAGTGATCCACTTCTTAGCTTACTAAAACATCTCTTCTGGGACTTCAAAATCAAGCACTGTAAGCTTAGAACAGTTAATTAAAACGAAACGAAACGGTATCTGATGTTTTTTTTTTTTTTTTTTAATTTATTTATTTATTTATTTTTTATTAATGTTATGATAGATTACAACCTTGTGAGATTTCAGTTGTACATTTTTGTTAGTCATGTTGTGGGTACACCACTTCCCCCTCCGTACCCTCCCCCCACCCCCCCTTTTCCCTGGTAACCACCAATCAGATCTCCTTCTCAATATACTAATTGCCACCTATGAGTGGAGTCATATAGAGTTCGTCTTTCTCTGACTGGCTTATTTCGCTTAACATAATACCCTCGAGGTCCATCCACATTGTTGTGAATGGGCCAATTTCGTCTTTTTTTATGGCTGAGTAGTATTCCATTGTGTATATATACCACATCTTCTTTATCCAATCATTAGTTTCTGGGCATGTAGGCTGGTTCCACGTCTTGGCTATTGTAAATAATGCTGCAATGAACATAGGGGTGCAACGGACTCTTGAGATATCTGATATCAGGTTCTTAGGATAGATACCCAGTAATGGGATGGCTGGGTCATAGGGTATTTCTATTTTTAACTTTTTGAGAAATCTCCATACTGTTTTCCATAGTGGCTGTACCAGTTTGCATTCCCACCAACAGTGTATGAGGGTTCCTCTTTCTCCACAACCCCTCCAACATTTGTCGTTCTTGGTTTTGGATGTTTTTGCCAATCTAACGGGGGTAAGGTGATATCTTAGTGTAGTTTTGATTTGCATTTCCCTGATGATTAGCGATGATGAACATCTTTTCATGTGTCTATTGGCCATATTCATATCTTCTTTTGAGAAATGTCTGTTCATGTCCTCTGCCCATTTTTTGATCGGGTTGTTTGTTTTTTTGTTGTTAAGCAGTGTGAGTTCTTTGTATATTATGGAGATTAACCCTTTGTCGGATAAGTGGCTTGTAAATATTTTTTCCCAATTAGTGAGCTGTTTTTTTGTTTCAATCCTGTTTTCCCTTGCCTTGAAGAAGCTCTTTAGTCTGATGAAGTCCCATTTGTTTATTCTTTCTATTGTTTCCCTCAACTGAGGAGTTACAGTGTCCGAAAAGATTCTTTTGAAACTGATGTCAAAGAGTGTACTGCCTATATTCTCTTCCAAAAGACTTATTGTCTCAGGCCTAATCTTTAGGTCTTTGATCCATTTTGAGTTTATTTTGGTGTGTGGAGAAAAAGAATGGTCAATTTTCAATCTTTTGCATGTGGCTGTCCAGTTTTCCCAGCACCATTTGTTGAAGAGACTGTCTTTTCTCCATTGTAGGCCCTCTGCTCCTTTGTCGAAGATTAGCTGTCCATAGATGTGTGGTTTTATCTCTGGGCTTTCAATTCTGTTCCATTGGTCTGTGGACCTGTTTTTGTACCAGTACCATGCTGTTTTGATCACTGTAGCTTTGTAGTATGTTTTGAAATCGGGGATTGTGATTCCGCCGGCTTTGTTTTTCTTGCTCAGGATTGCTTTAGCAATTCGCGGTCTTTTGTTGCCCCATATGAATTTTAGGATTGTTTGTTCAATTTCTGTGAAGAATGTTCTTGGGATTCTGATTGGGATAGCATTGAATCTGTATATTGCTTTAGGTAGTATGGACATTTTAACTATGTTTATTCTTCCGATCCATGTGCAAGGGATGTCTTTCCATCTCTTTATGTCATCGCCTATTTCTTTCAAGAGAGTCTTGTAGTTTTCATTGTATAGATCCTTCACTTCCTTGGTTAAGTTTATCCCAAGGTATTTTATTCTTTTCGTTGCTATTGTGAATGGGATAGAGTTCTTGAGTTCTTTTTCTGTTAGTTTATTGTTAGTGTATAGAAATGCTACTGATTTATGCACGTTAATTTTATACCCTGCTACTTTGCTGTAGTTGTTGATTATTTCTAATAGTTTTTCTGTGGATTCTTTGGGGTTTTCTATGTATAAGATCATGTCGTCTGCAAACAACGAGAGTTTTACTTCTTCGTTACCTATTTGGATTCCTTTTATTTCTTTTTCCTGCCGAATTGCTCTGGCCAGCACCTCCAGAACTATGTTGAATAGGAGTGGTGAAAGTGGGCACCCTTGTCTTGTTCCTGTCCTCAGAGGGATGGCTTTCAGCTTTTGTCCATTGAGTATGATGTTGGCTGTGGGTCTATCATATATGGCCTTTATTATGTTGAGGTACTTTCCTTCTATACCCATTTTACTGAGGGTTTTTATCATAAATGGGTGTTGGATCTTGTCGAATGCTTTCTCTGCATCTATTGAGATGATCATGTGGTTTTTGGTTTTCATTTTGTTAATGTAGTGTATCACGTTGATTGACTTGCGGATGTTGAACCATCCCTGTGCCCCTGGTATAAATCCCACTTGATCATGGTGTATAATCTTTTTGATGTATTGCTGTAATCGGTTTGCCAAAATTTTGTTGAGGATTTTTGCATCTATGTTCATCAGTGATATCGGCCTGTAGTTCTCCTTCTTTGTGTTGTCCTTGTCAGGTTTGGGGATCAGAGTGATGTTGGCTTCATAGAATGTGTTAGGGAGTTCTCCATCTTTCTCAATTTTCTGGAACAGTTTGAGGAGAATAGGTATTAAGTCTTCTTTGAATGTTTGGTAGAATTCTCCAGAGAAGCCGTCTGGTCCTGGACTCTTGTTTTTGGGGAGGTTTTTGATTACCGTTTCTATTTCCTTACTTGTGATTGGTCTATTCAGATTCTCCATTTCTTCCTGATTCAGTTTGGGGAGATTGTAGGAGTCTAGGAATTTGTCCATTTCTTCCAGGTTGTTCAATTTGTTGGCATATAGTTTTTCATAGTATTCTCTTATGATCTCTTGTATTTCATTGGTATCTGTTGTGATTTCTCCTCTGTCATTCCTGATTTTATTAATTTGCGATTTCTCTCTTCTTTTCTTGGTGAGTCTGGCTAGGGGTTTGTCAATTTTGTTAATTCTTTCGAAGAACCAACTCTTTGTTTCATTGATCCTTTCTATTGTCTTTTTTGTTTCAATATCGTTTATTTCTGCTCTTATTTTTATTATTTCCCTCCTTCTACTGACTCTGGGCCTTGTTTGTTCTTCTTTTTCTAGTTCTGTTAGGTGTCGTTTGAGGTTGCTTACGTGAGCTTTTTCTTGTTTAGTGAGGTGAGCCTGTATTGCGATGAATTTCCCTCTTAGGACTGCTTTTGCTGCATCCCAAATGATTTGGTATGTCGTGTTCTCATTTTCATTTGTCTCCAGATAATATTTGATTTCTTCTTTAATTTCTTCAATGATCCATTGTTTGTTGAGAAGCGTGTTGTTTAGTCTCCACATTTTTGCACCTTTCTCTGCTTTTTTCTTGTAGTTGATTTCTAGTTTAATAGCGTTATGATCAGAAAAGATGCTTGATATTATTTCAACTCTCTTGTATTTATTGATGTTTGCTTTGGTTCCCAAAATATGGTCAATCCTTGAGAATGTTCCATGTGCACTTGAGAAGAATGTGTAACCTGCTGTTTTTGGATGAAGTGTTCTATATATATCTATTAAGTCCATCTGGTCTAATTTTTCATTTAATTCTATTATTTCCTTGTTGATTTTCTGTCTGGATGTTCTGTCCATTGGTGTTAATGGTGTGTTGAGGTCCCCTACTATTATTGTATTGTTGTTGATGTCTTCTTTTAGTTCTATTAAGAGTTGCTTTACAAATTTTGGTGCTCCTGTGTTGGGTGCGTATATATTTATAAGTGTTATGTCTTCTTGGTGGAGAGTCCCTTTTATCATTATATACTGTCCCTCTTTGTCTTTCTTTATCTGTTTTGCTTTGAAATCTACCTTGTCTGATATTAGTATAGCGACACCTGCTTTCTTTTGTTCATTATTAGCTTGGAGTATTGTTCTCCATCCCTTCACTCTGAGTCTGTGTTTGTCTTTGGGGCTGAGGTGTGTTTCCTGGAGGCAGCATATTGTTGGATCTTGTTCTTTGATCCATCCTGCCACTCTGTGTCTTTTGATTGGGGAGTTCAATCCGTTTACATTTAGAGTGATTATTGAGACGTGGTGGCCTACCACTACCATTTTGTGTCTTGTTTTCTGGTTTTCTTCAGTTTCCTTTGTTTCTCGTCCCATGGTTTAATCTGTTCTGATGTAGAGCTGCTACTGTCTGTTGTTGTCCTTCTACTTATCTCCTCTGCTCTTGGTTTTGTAGTCCCTTTCCTTTTTTGGATTTTTCAGGAATGAGGGTTTTCCTGAGGATTTCCTGAAGAGGAGGTTTTGTGGCAATGAACTCCCTTAATTTTTGTTTATCTGGGAAAGTTTTTATTTCTCCATCGTATTTGAAGGATATTTTCGCTGGGTAGAGAATTCTCGGCTGTAGGTTTTTGTCCTTCAGATTTTTGAATATATCATTCCACTCTCTTCTAGCCTGTAAAGTTTCTGCTGAGAAATCTGCTGATAGCCTGATGGGGGTTCCTTTGTAGGTTAGTTTCTTTTGCCTGGCTGTCCTTAATATTTTCTCCTTGTCGTTGACTTTTGCTAGCTTCACTACTATATGCCGTGGAGTTGGTCTTCTTGCATTGATAAAGTTTGGAGATCTATTGGCTTCTGTCACCTGAAGATCCATCTCCCTCACCAGATTTGGGAAGTTCTCAGCCATTATTTCTTTGAATAGGTTTTCTGCCCCTTTCTCCTTCTCTTCTCCCTCTGGTATACCTATAATCCTTACGTTGCATCTCCTAATTGTGTCTGATAATTCTCGGAGAGTTTCTTCATTTCTTTTAAGTCTTGCTTCTCTCTCCTCCTCTGCCTGCAACAATTCTATATTGCCATCTTCCAAATTGCTAATTCTTTCCTCCATATTATCGGCCCTACTGTTCAGAGCATCTAGATTTTTCTTAATCTCCTCTATTGTGTTCTTCATTTCCAGTATTTCTGTTTGGTTCTTCTTTATCGTATCAAACTCTTTTGTGACATAGCTCCTGAACTCGTTGAGTTGTCGGTCAGAATTCTCTCTTAACTCAGTGAGTATTTTAATGATGGCTGTTTTGAAGTCATCATCATTTAGGTTATATATCTCATTTTCTTTGGGATTGTTTTCTGTGTATTTGTTACTTTCTTTCTGTTCTGGAGATTTGATGTATTTTTTCATATTGCTTGATGATGTTGATTTGTGCCTCCGCATGGAGTTAGAGTTTAGTTGCTCCTTTCACTTGTTTCAGCTGCTGCGGTGGGGGGAGCAGCTGTTTATACTTCACCAACCAGGAACCCTGTCCGTAGTTGCTAACTGGGCCTGGGCCCCTCTTCGTAGCCACAGTGGCCCTTTGGATTCCCTCCTCTGCCGTGGGGGCCGTCACGGGGGGCTTCAGACTGCAGGTGCCTACTGTTGTTGCCCACCTAGATGCGCTCTCTCCTTGGGGTCTGCAACGGTGTTATGGGCTTTTCCAGCGGCCAGGGGTGGGATCACTTTTATTTGTCGCTCGGTTGCTGTCGGCACCCACCAAATCTCACTTGTCCTCTATGGGTCGCAGGAGAGCTATTGGCATCTTCTACAGTCTGTGGTTAGTACACCTAGCTATGCTGCTTTTGCCCTGGGGTCTTCCAGCCTTGTGGCTGGCGGCTGGGTGCCTTCTACTGGTGCTGTGCAGAGGCTTTCCCTAAGGCTTCTGTGAGCCTGTAGGGTTTCCCCCTAGGCTACTAAGCTGGGTCTCTGGAACTCTCTCCAGCCCCAGTCCTCTCCGAGATCTCCGGCAATCCCTAGCCTCACCTGGTGGGCAACGGCAGCTGGGGGTCGCCCCGCCCTCTGGGCTTCTCTCCGGGCCTCTGCCGGGAGCTCTGAATGCTCAGCGTGGCCCCTCTGCTACCGGCAGACAGAGAGTTTTGTCTGCTGCCTGGGCGGAGCTCCGGCGCTTCTCCACCGGATTGCCGGACCCGCCTTTGAAAGTTCCCCCGCCCCGGTCCTCTCCGAGATCTCCGGCAATCCCTAGTCCCACGGGGCGGGCAACGGCAGCTGGGGGTCGCCCCGCCCTCTGGGCTTCTCTCTGGGCCTCTGCCGGGAGCTCTGAATGCTCAGCGTGGCCCCTCTGCTACCGGCAGACAGAGAGTTTTGTCTGCTGCCCAGGCGGAGCTCCGGCGCTTCTCCACCGGATCGCCGGACCCGCCTTTGAAAGTTCCCCCGCCCCGGTCCTCTCCGAGATCTCCGGCAATCCCTAGTCCCACGGGGCGGGCAACGGCAGCTGGGGGTCGCCCCGCCCTCTGGGCTTCTGTCCGGGCTTCTGCCGGGAGCCCTGAGTGCTCAGCGTGGCCCCTCTGCTACCGGCAGACAGAGAGTTTTGTCTGCTGCCTGGGGGAGCTCCGGCACTTCCCCTCCGGGTCGCCGATCCGGCCTTTGAAAATTCCCCCGCCCCGGTCCTCTCCGAGATCTCCGGCAATCCCTAGTCCCACGGGGCGGGCAACGGCAGCTGGGGGTCGCCCCGCCCTCTGGGCTTCTGTCCGGGCCTCTGCCGGGAGCTCTGAATGCTCAGCGTGGCCCCTCTGCTACCGGCAGACAGAGAGTTTTGTCTGCTGCCTGGCGGAGCTCCGGCACTTCCCCACCGGGTCGCCGGACCCGCCTTTGAAAGATCCCCCGCCCCGGTCCTCTCCGAGATCTCCGGCAATCCCTAGTCCCACGGGGCGGGCAACGGCAGCTGGGAGACCTCCGTGCCCACCGTGTCTCTCTCTGGGACCCTCCGGGCGCCCCGAGCACCAGGCCGGGTCTCCCCGCCAATGGCGGGGAGAGACTCTCCCCGCGGGCTCAGGTGTGCAACTCCAAAGTTTCCCTCTGCGTTTAGGAGTAATTGCGGGGGGTTTAAGTAGGGTTCTGGTCACCTGTTTCCACCGTCGCTCCTCTGTTGTGTTCTCGCTCCTGCCCTAGATGTGTGTGGATCCTCTGGGGGCGTCCGTTGGAAGAAAGCCGCTTGCGGGTACTAGGCTGCCCGTCGGGGTCGGAGAGTTTTCACCTATTTCCACATCCTCCCGGAGGAAAGTCCGTCCGCCTTCCGATGTATAGTCGCGTGGGTGTCTCAGTCGTCCTGAGATGCTGTCTGGATATCCTTTGTCAAGCGATAAGTGTCCAAATAATTGTAGACTCGAAGGGCGAGAGACAAAGAGGACTACTCACGGCGCCATCTTGGAAGAATCCCCCGGTATCTGATGTTTTTAAAGGAATGTAACAGCATGTTAAAATAGGCCTCTTCCTTTCTCAGGGTTTTGGCTGAGGATCCAAAGCTGAGAACAATAGGTTTACGTCTCCCCCGACTCACGCACGTCCTAAGTGAGATACAAGACTGTCTAGGCAGGACCTGCACAGAGAGCGGCCTACAGCCGGTTCTGCCATGATTAGACCTTCACACACCAACAGGCTTTGCAAAAACAGGCTGAGAAGAGACAGAGGCTGCCTTCTGATTCTACTGGAGAAAAGCATTTAGTAAAAGGCTGGCTGGTGGCACCTCAGGCAGGAGGGCAAAGCCAGTGGGTCCCAGAGGGAACAAGTTGCACTTACAGACACAACAGGGAAATTTGTGCCCTGAGAACAGGAGGAAGAGAGTTGGATTTGAGTTATCTTATAGACTCTAAGAGGCCCTTCTAGATGATTCCAACATTGGGGACACTTGTGTGGGGTGGTCTGCTGGAATCCAGGTGATAAGGGGGAAATTTTAAGAGCCTAGCTGACGTGGGTATTGTCCAAGCAATGCTATAGTAAGTAGGATATCGCAGAGAGGAAGAGCTTCTAAACAAGTTCTCAAGAGCACCCACCAGGGAAACACCCATTAGACCCGCCACTCACAGAAGGCTCTGTGATTACAACTGCAAGAGCCACTGAAGACCCTGCCTTTTTCTCTTTGATCTCCTCTCTCTCCTGGGCCCAGCTTGTGCAAGAGGAGGTAAAACAAAGAGAAGAAATGACTATGAATCCCTCTTCACCATATGGTTTCAAGTCTAGCTGTGGCCCACACTAGTGGAAGGGAGAACTAATTTTGATAAGAAAGTGAAGTTTTGATGTTAGATTGGACTGAACTTTTCAATACCTGAAAGTAACCAGAAAACCATGAGTGGGGAAGAAAGATGAGAGAGAGCAGTTTTAAAGGGCCAGTCATAAGACAGAACGAAGTTGCTTTCTGCTTGAATCCTCTCAAATCCAGCTTGTTTAGTATGCTAGTTATAGGAGGATAATTTTGGTGACTTGAAGGAGGATTGATTGCAAAGGGGAGGAATACTGGTGGCCAGATCCTAAATAGAAATTAGGCAATAAGGCAATGGGGGCTGAGGATATTTCTGAGATAAATCCAGCAGGAATTGATGACTGCTTAGATGTGGAAGAGAAGTAAGGTGGACATCTCATATAAGCTTCTAAAGTTTCTGGTTTGAGAGACTGGAAGGTGGTGACTTGATGGATAGCAATGCCACTTCTACAGCTAAATATGTGTTCTAGAGAGATCTCACACTTAGGTCAACGATGCCTCATTTTTGGAACTCTTCAGTTGAGTTCCTCCTGAGCCTCCTGGCTTCTGAGCCAATTTATGAGTCATATAAAAAAATCAATCTCATTACTTTTCATTTATCCACTTTTCATTTAATCCATCATTTAACAAACTTTTCTTAAGTGTTCCCTATGTGTTACGCACCGTCTAGTCACTGCAAAGAAAAATTAGCGGGACAGAGGGTCAGCCCTTGAGTCGCTCACAGTCTGTCTATTCTGCCTATTCCAGTTAACTGTTGGGGTAACCATGGTTTTTGTGACCTGACCCCCCTTTAATTTCCTTATGCCATTGTTTTCACGTAGAAAAGAGCAGAGTATTGTATAAATGGGGTATGTACCATCTTAAGTACATGACCTTATTTCCATTTGTCCATTTTGTTTTATGTCCTACAGAATTTAGGCTGTCATGACAACGTGGTCCAGAAATTTGATCGCTGTCCAAATTTGCACTTTTTAAATGTAAGCAGACACTCAAAATCAGTCTAAAAATCACTGGCACAAAATGTACCCAAACAGGCCCACATAACTGTGTTCTCTCTCTCTGTCTCTCACTCTCTCTCTAACACACACGTACACACACACACCTGTTCATACTACTCAGATTCAGTTTAATCTGATAACAATATATATCTAGTACTCAGAATGTCAAAGTTTGGTGCTAAGTCCTCTAAGGGACATAAAAATTAGAAACATAGTTCATTCTTTTCAGAAGCCCACAACTTAGTAGGAGAAATAGATATATTTATAAATAGACATACATAATACAAAGTAAAGTGTGAAGTGATATAATAAAAGGATAAACAATAAATTATAATAAATCAGTAAGGGAAAAAGAATCTACAATAACCCCTAGTAATTATGTTCCTTATTTTTTGGACCCCAAGTATAGAGATCTGAGTTAATCATACTCTTCAATTTATTCAACAAACATTCTTTGAGCACTGACTGTGTGGCAGGCACCTTTCTAGGTACTGAGGATATGCAACTTTCATTCAAATTGGAGATATAGTCAATAAGTAAGCAAACATATGATAGAAGTGGCAAAGGAAAGAATTAAGGCAGGGGGGTGGGAGAGCAAGTTATTAGATGTCTCTAGTTGGGTAATCAGAGAGAGCTTCTCTGAGGATGTGACATTCAAGCAAGACCTGACTGGCAAGAAGGGGCCTACCCTGGGAAGGAAGATGAGAAGGATAAGTATCTCAGACAAAGGGAACAGCTATTGCAAAGGCCCCAAGCAAGAATGAGTTTCATGTGCTGCAGAGACTGAAAGAAGGCACGTGTGCCTGGAACACTGTGGGCAAGGTGGGGAGATGGTAATGCGATGAGGTTGGAGACATGCAGTGACCAGATAACGAAGGCTAGATTTTAAAATAATGTAAAGTTTGGCTGATCCTTAAATGCGCACGTGCACACACACAGACACACAACATTCCGAAAATGTTTCAAGCATTGGCAGAACTGCTGGAACCTATGACTACTTTGGAAGGAATAACATTCATTTGGATCAAGTTTAAAAACTTATTACATTGTATTCAAATCTAATACTTAATCTGACTAGGAAAACCTAAGGAACAAAAGGACATTTGCAAGCTATACATGAAGTCTAAGCACTATCAATGGTACCACTGAACCGAGTCTAGGAGAAGCCCTGAGTTCCTAAGGAACAACTTGAAAAACAGAAAACCCATGATAGAAAGCAGGGCAGTGGAACAATTCCACTGTGGGGTGAAGAATGGCAGTTTCCGCTATGTTTCTCATTAAGCTGGAGATGATTATGCCATATTCTCATCATCAGTTTCAGATAAGGCCCGTTTCTTATTTTATATTGTTAATTTTCCCAATCCCCACTCCTAGGTATCCTTTCTAATATGTTTGGAACATGTCCTCAGATGGGTATGTATCTTTGATAAACATATGTGTTGTTTTCTCTGAATGTGATTTTAATTAGCCAACATGGAATTGTTCTATGACATTGTTCTGTCTTATTTATTTACTCAAGACTGTTTTTAAAGGTCTATCCATGTTGCTCTGTATATCTCTAATTCACCACTTTCAATTGCTCCAGAGTATTTTGTGAAAAGGATCCTTCATATTTTACTTACCCATTCCCCTAGACATGAGTACTAGGTTGCTGAACACTCTTCATATGCAGCAAACATCCTCATAAAGGTGCCCTTATGGGCTGAGGTGAGCTTCTCTGGGAGATTAAAGGGCCCTTGGGATGATTCTCATTCATCTTCTCTTGGTAAGACTGGATTGCTCTCCCGAATGAATGCACTCATCCACATGCCCATCATATTTTCATAAATTGTTTATACAGAACACACTGAATCTCAGAGACATATGGTGATATATCAAGGTCAAACAGACAGTAAGTCTCAGGATCAAGATTCAAGTCTTTCAGTTTAGTTCTAAGGCTTTTTCCATTGAGAAAATGCCTTTCTGAGGAAGCCTATCCTAGCCCATACGGGTGTGCAGAAGCACAGATGCGAAGCATAGTTGAATTACTCCTTACAGTGTATAATTATCCTTCACTGCCCCTTATTCAATGATTATTTACTGAATGACAGCTACAGGAGACATTGCTTTTTTTCTTCCTGAGGTCAAGGTTTTATTTCCTTTCATCATCAAAGCAGCTGTACCAAGCAGGGTGCACTGAGGATAGGCTCCTTCCTTTCCTTGAAGGAACTTACAGTCTAATTTCTTCTCATAACCACAGTCAACATTAATACAGGTAGAAGCTTTGAAAAAACTTTCTGTGGTTCTGTTTTCTTGCATCTGCATTTCATGGCCTTGGAATCCCTCAACTGATCATTTTACCTGGTCCCTGTTCTCCATTTCCAGAGATAACAAACTCCCTCACACTCCAGATTAAAATATCCGAGTCATTCCAGAAGACAGTTACAAGGCTAGGGGCTAGTGCCAGTGTTTGGCACAGTGATTTCGTTGGGAGTACAGTGCTTTATGAGCCAGTATGGCAGAACCATAAACTGGATCTATTTTAGCTGTGGTCGGTTATACCCTTGGGTTTGAAATAATTACTTTCCTAGACATGTGGCTCCCAGATGAAATTCATGCTGCGATTTGATTTTTTAAATGCAAAAAAAAAAAACCTCTCTAGCAGAAATTCATCACCAACATGTTAAGGAATTTGATGACTAAAAATAATCTCCCCATAGAGTGCATGAACATGGTGTGCAGACTTGGAAAGGAAGAACACACCAGCAAGTCTGTGTGAGAGGCAATGACATCAACAGTGACCGGGGGCCCATCTTTTGACTTGACTGTCATCAAAAAGCTGCCCACATGTCAAAAAAATATTTGAATCTATTAAATAAGAAACGATTTCACATGTTGACCATGGACACTAGCCTTCAAATCATATTATTCCCTAAAGGAAAGTTACAAGTTGGGGACAGTCCAGCACGAGATATTCTTAACATTTCCCTTTTGATTCTGAGATGGAATCTGCACTCGATACATGTCTACTGTGCACACAGTTAGGTGGAGCCCACTCTTCCCCCTCAGAAAATGGTTCTCTGTGTTCCTGGGGAAAGAAACCACTCGGCCACTTCAAGAGGAGAAGAGCATTGAAGCCTGGATTTGTCCCGGGGCAGGCAGGCGGCAGTGGGAAATGCAAGATGAAAGCCGAGAGCGCCAAGAGACTCATACTCAACCTCTAAACCCAAGGACATTATTAAGGCTCTAGAGGCCCAGGGCCAAATTTAATCTTGAGACAAACTTGAGACACAGGAGTGAAAGCCAACGAGGGGCTGGCCCAGGGAGGGAGCCACGCAGCTTTCCGGGGGAAGAGCATTCTGTGCTGGGAAGACGTTTCTGCAGTTAGAGGCAGCAGCTCCTGGTTTGAGGAAGCTCCTTCCTGGGCACGGCTGAGGCTGGCCTGGCAGCAGCTGTCTCCCCAGGCCAGCTCTGCAGTGTGGTTCCAAGAGTTGTTACGAGAAGCTTAGCCTATAGCCTGTTCTTCTAGCCTTTCCAGTGCTTATACGAGCTACCTAATAAATCCCTTTCTGCCTAAACTAGTTAGTATGGATTTTATCACTGAAACCAAGAACCTGACCCAATTTTAGTTTAGAGCATCAGTCTTAGGGTTTTCCTTTGTACTGTTTAGTGTGTTATACCTCTTTATCTGATTTATCAGCTTTAAGTGAAATCTTTGGAGCCCCTGACTGTAAAAGATTAGGAAATCAGCATATTTATCCTCCTCAATTTTTATTATACAACTTCTCACTGGCCCCAAACTTCCCAAATTTGGGGCAGCTGGCTTTCCTAGATAATTCCTATAAACAGTCATAATCCTAAATACCAAATCTAGACTTCTTGGTGCCCAGCAGTCTGAGTATCCACACCCCCCCCCCATCCCCCACCCCGACAAGATGTTTTTATGCTTGCCCCACAAGAAGGAACAGCAATGAGGGAGGACAGGGGATCCTTCCATTGAAACTCAAACCCATCCTGTGCTCAGCTGATTATCTAGATGCTGCTATGTCTCTTTATGGGAGGATGAGAAAATAGAGGACTACTCACCTTTTCACTTCTCGCTGACCCCTGGCTTGTAGGTTTCTCCGATAAAACCTGATACTGAAGCTATACTGCCAGATGTTGAGGCATTCATTCTGAGCCCTGTTTCACCACAGGTGTCGACCACAAAGGAACCCACCTAGCATTATAGTGAAGATCATTTCTTAGGATGTAAAACACCCAGACGTTATCAAAGAAGAGATCCATAACTACAACTTCATGAATTAAAAAAAAAATCAACAGAGTAATAATTACTATAAGCAAGATCAAAAGACGATGACAAACTGGGAAAAATATTTGTACCTTGTATCACAAAGGGCTTGTTTCCTTAATACAAAGAGTCCCTGTAAATCACTAAGACCAAAACCCAATAGGAAAATGGGCCAATGATATGGATAGACAGTATACAGCAAAGGAGGTACAAAGGAAACAATAAGACAAATGACTGTTATGAAAAGAGAAATGCTATTTCAAAATATACCAAAACTCCATTTTCACCATAAACCAAAATGTATGATAGTCCATGGTGTTGACAAGGGTCTGGGGAAGTGGCATGCTTACTGATGAAAGTATAAATTGGTACCACTTCTAGGAAGGGCAATTTGGAAATATCTGTTCAAATGATAATGCACATACTCTTTTAACCAGTATTCTAATCTTAGGGATTTATTCTCTGGATACACTTGCATATATACAAACTGAGTTATATACAATTGCAACATTGTTTACAAGAACAAAATATTTTATTTTATTTATTTATTTTTTAAAGATTGGCACCTGTGTTAACATCTGTTACCAATCATTTTTCTCCTTCTCCTTCTTCTCCCTAAAGCCCCCTGGTACATAGTTGTATATTCTTAGTTGTGGGTCCTTCTAGTTGTAGCATGTGGGACGCCACCTCAACACGGCCTCATGAGCAGTACCCGCACCCAGGATCCAAACCAGCAAAACCCTGGGCTGCCGAAGGGGAGCATGTGAACCTAACCACTTGGCCATGAGGCTGGCCCCAGCAAAATATTTGAAATCACCTGAAAACAACAGAGAGAAGAAGAAACTTTATCTGATGAAATGGCTAAGCTGCTTTTACCCTTGTATATATATATGAAGGAAGGCTGTTTTCTATGATGATAATCCAAGCCAAGTAAGAAAGGAGGTCCAGGCAGAAAGACTGCATGTTGCAGGGCTGGCAGAACTCAGAATGCTCAAATACAGGTGGATTCCTGAGGTGCAAAACCAACAATATCTTGCTCAGAACAGGAGTTGGTACAGGCCAGCTGCTGAAGTTTCCTTGGACCCCATTTGAGACCACAGAGGGGTAGGGGCAGCCAGTGAGGAAAGAAGGCTGCTGACCCACCATCTTGGCATGGTGACACCAGGTAGAGAAATAGCTGTCAGTAATAAGCTGCTGCCCTGCAGTTGCTAACGTGTTCCTCTGAAGAGGAGAAAAGACTCGACCAGCTCACATTAGCATACAAACCCAGTTGGGATCACAGGGGCTCAGGGAGAGGTTTGGTGCTCTGCTCTGGTCCCTTCTCCACAAGTATTTCAGCAAATAGGTTTCTAGGCAGTAGGGTCTCCAGGAGACACTATTCATACTGTATTCTATGTGAATGGCGCCCCCTGGAGAAAATACAATTTGGATGTGGCTCTTTAAAGTGTACAGTGTATCAGCCCTGCAAGAAAAAGTGCCTTACTTACAGGTGAGAAATAATCAAAAGGGAGACAGCACAGATCTTTACAAAAATACAAGAAAAAAGGAGGAAATCAGCAGGAAAAATCCTTGGCAGATAAAGGTCTACAGCAGAAAAATCTTGCCACAGAGCTAGTGAAAATTATGACCAAATAAAATTCTCTATAAACTCTGGGAACTAAATTAAAAATAACTTCTAGGAAAAAATAACCTGTATATAACAAGTACTCAGAGCAGAGATACAAGAGTTCAAGGAGAAAAATGACAAGACAGGTCAAGTCAAAAAATGAGTTAGCATTAAATTTTTTTCTTTGGGGTAAAATGTACGCACAGTAAAGTCTCAGATGTACAGATTGATGAATTTTAAAAGGTAACCACCATTCTGCTACAGATATGGAACATTACCAACACCCAAGAAGGCTTCTTCCTGCCCCCTCCCAGTCAAAGGTAATTGCTGTTTTGACCACTATCATCCACATCGACTACTTTTGTCTAGCGTTGAACATGCTATAAATGATCACATACAGTAGATACCCTTATATGTCCAGTTTTTTCACTTTACATTATGTCTACGAGACTCACTCATATTGTTGTGAATATCAATAATCCATTATTTTGCAATATTACATAATATTCCATTATAAGAATGTGCTGCTATTTTTCCATTAACATTTGAGTTGTTTCTAGTTTTTAACTATTATGAAAAAGGCTGCAATGAACATTCTTGTACATGTCTTTTGGGGGACATAAACATTTCTGTTGGGAATAAACAAAAGAAGGAATTTCTAGGTCATAAAGTACATGTATATTTAGCTTTGGAATCAAAAGTTTTCCAAAGTGGCTGTACTAATTTAAGCCAGGAATGCATCCTCCACATCCTAGCCTCTACTTGGTATTGTTAGTTCTTTTAATTTTAGCCGTTCTAGTAGCAGTGTCTCATTGTGATTTTAATTTACCTTCCCCTGAGGACTCATGTTCATTTTCATTTGCTTATTTTTTGTGAAGTATCCATTCCAATCTTTGCTCCTTTTTTATTGGGTTGTCTATCTTTTTCTTACTAATATGTTCTCTGAATATTCTGGATAGGAGTCCTTTGTCAGATATATGTATATGAGTATCTTTTCCCAGTCTGTATCTTGCCTTTTCACTCTAATGTAGTCTTTTGATGAAAAGTTCTTAATTTTAATTACGTCCAATTTATCAATATTTTATTTTATATTTAGTACTTTTTGCAACCTGTTTAAGAAATCATTGCCTACTTCCAAGTCATGACAATATTCTCCCTTGTTCTTTTTAAGCTTTATTGTTTCAACTTTCACATTTAGTTCTATGATCCATCTCAGATTAATGTTGGTGTATGGAGTGAGGCAGGGGATAAAGTTTCATTTTTTTCCTATATGGGTAGCCAATTTACCCAGTCCCGTTATTCAAAATAACACCCTTTCCTCCTGAGTTACATTTCTCACAAATCGGGGAACTGGCCATGTGTGGTCTGTCTCTGGACAATTCTGTTCTTTGACCTGTTTGTTTCTCCTAGTACCTGCAGCACACTGTCTTAATTATTGTCGCTTTATAAGAAATCTAATGCCTAGAAGTTTAAGTCCTCCATCTTTATTCTTCTTCAAGATTGCCACCTTGAAGATTGTTCTAGGTCCTCAGAATTTCCAGATTAATTTGCTGATG
The DNA here is from genome assembly GCF_041296265.1 of Equus caballus. NCBI lineage: Eukaryota > Metazoa > Chordata > Mammalia > Perissodactyla > Equidae > Equus > Equus caballus. The sequence goes on from NC_091698.1 coordinate 87,106,681, forward strand.
TAAGTTAGTATACTTCTAACCCACAGGTTAGTAGTCAAATCCTTGTTTGATTAGTCCTTATGCCTTTTATTTACTTTATAATTTCACAGATAAAATATTGCATAAAAATTAATTTTTAAAATCAATTGGAAGAATTCAGGAAAGAAGAAAGAGGGAAAGGCATTTACCATCATAGAACTGAGGGTCATGATAAGAGTGACAAAGAAACAATGAACACTTGAAAAGCTGTAAAGAACCCAGAAGAAAGGCTTCAGAAAAAAAGCTGTACAAAGTGAAAATGAACATTTTGAATTGTCAACAAGAATACGTCCCAATAAAGTTACTGGATTTCAGTGATAAAGAAAAAAACAGTTTGAGCATTCATGCAAAATCATCCACTCATCTATAAAGGGAAAAAGTTTCAGGCAAGCCTTAGACTTCTCCACAGTAACATTCAGCAACAGAAAACAATGAGCAATCCTCATAAAGAAAAGAGCGTGATCCAAGAATTTCAAACTCAGCCCAACTATCATCATTTAAATATAAATGCAACAGACAAATATTGTCAAACATGCCAAAAGTGGGGGAATATAGTTCCTTTCTGGAAGAAAGCACTACAGGACGACCTTTACCCAACTCAGAGAGGATGGAGACTTCGGAGAGGTGCGTTCATTAGGTAGGAGGAGCACAACACAAAGGACAAAGGAGAAGGCTACTGCCCCAGCAACTCGTTTCAGACTCTGAGCAAAAGCTGAGAGGGGGGCTTGTCAGCGGGGATCACCAGAGTAGGAAGACCAGGGCTCTGCTCTGAGACAACACAGAGCAAGCTCCTGGACTGGGCTAAAGCGGAGAAGTGGCCAGACGTCGGATGGGCTCTAGGGCCAGGAGGAGCCACAGGGAAGGTGAGTGGCCCAGTAAGTACCATTAGGCCCCACCTAGTGGAGAGAACCAGATCACAATTCATAGTCGCCAGACTGCAGGCTGTTAAAACTGTGAGGCCAAGGACACCCTGGACCCTTGAGATCAGCAGATAACAGACAAGCATATCTGAAGCACAAGGCCGGGGAGTTCCTTCCCCCCACACCACAGGGGAGAAACAATAGCTCCGCTCCCTCTGTAAATCCAGATCCAGCTCAGGAACAGCGAGAAGGCGCACAGCACCTTTATCCAGGAAGAACAAACTTAACATATATTAAGTGCTTCCTGTGTGCTAAGCACCATTGTAAGCTCTTTATGTGTATTAATTCATTTAATCTTCACAACTCTGAGGTAAATATTATTATGACTCCCATTTTAGAGATGCAGAAACCGAGGCAAGAGAGGTTAAGTAGCATGCCTCAGGCCACACAGCAAGTAAGTGGTTGAGCTAAAACATAAATACAGACAGTCTGTTTCCATAGCCCATCACGTAAATGGGTTATTTAAATCAGTCAACAAAGGTAAACTTGAACCTTTATAAACATGGAATTAGTGAAGTAAATTGTGTTACACCCACTTGAGGAAATTTAACGCAGCCATTATAAGGAAAGAGGCCGCTTTATATGTGCTGATATGCAACAATCTCCAAGACACGTTAAGTGAAAAAAACAGGGTACAGAAAAGTGTGCTACGTGCTACCTTCATAAACAAAAGGTTTCATAAATACATACGCTTGTATCTGCATAGAGACTTCTGGAAATACACTCCAAAACTCACAAGAGTGTTCCTTTGGAGAGAGGGACCAGGAATCCCTGAGATAAGGGTGGAGGAGAAACCTGCTTTCCATACTATTCCCTTTTGTGTCTCTTGAATTTTGTAGTATGTGCATACGTTATCTAATCAAAAACACATGATTAAATAAACAGACATAAAGCCGAGGGGCTTCCCAGGGGCAGAGGATGATGAAGGCCACCTTGCCAATCTGAGTGAGGCCCTCTGGCAGGGGAAAGTTTCGCTAGAGATAACTCCATAAGTTAAAGGAATTTCCTTCAGAGGAAAAAGAGAAAACAAACATGACAGGATGTTTAATGGGGAGGTTTTGACTGATGCACCAAGTTTCGATAGACTTCAGATTCCAAAGTGAGGTGTGAGGTCACGTGGAAATTTCAAAGCAGGTGCCAAGAACAGGTTAGACAACTGACCCAAATTAAGGCCCTAACGTGTTGAGAGAGGAGAGAGGGAGGATTGGTGAGGAGGATTTCTCCTGAGGGAGCCATGAATCCTTCCCCTCAAAGGAAGGGGAGCTTCCGCAGGGCCCCTGGAGACTGGCTATGCACTTCTTGCAGGATTAGTCATGGGGGCCCAAACTGAGCAAGCTAAAGGGGCAAGGTCCCAGAGAAGAGGGAAACAGGTGCCACCCCTCAAAGAGCGCACAGCAGGACCGTTCGTGCTGTCCAGAGGTCATTCTAAGTGGATCCTGCAGGCTAGGGCAGCTTGCTGGAGTCGGGGACATAGTAAAAAGAATATCGGCAGGAGCAGATGCCCAGAGGGAAGCAGGTGCAGCCAACCAAAGGAAAGGGCACATCTCAGGTCTAAGGATTTGCCGGTCAAGGCCCAGGAGCAGAAGCGATGAAGGACCCAGGAAATCGCCCACGAGTGTGTTTCAAACACAGCTAGGCCCAGAGAGGAGAAGCCAGCCAGTACCAGCGAGCAGGTACATTCTTGCCCATCGTTTCTTCTCTCCCGCCTACCACGCCCAGCCTGTCCTGGCTCCTGGCTCCTGGCTCCTGGCAGACCTCCTCACCGACAGCATCTAGCTGGGGGGAGGTGCAGTGAGCAAAGAGAAGCTGTTTCCCCTCCCACTTTCCTGGGATCACAGCGTCTCTCACCTGCAACAGGCCCAGCGGAAGGAAGGCAGAAGCTTCAACTACTAGGGTGAGGTTACGTCTGTGACTTTCAGCCGCCGTAAGGATTTCCATTACCTGAGAGTGACCAGAAGCGTCATGGAAGTGCTTGAGTTTTCATCCACAGAGGAAGGCAAGACATTCCCACCATGAAGAACTCTAAAAGGAGAGTAGAAGATAAAAATAAAGCTGCTTCTATGATCACAAAGCACAAGTCCTGCTTCCATGAGCCACTTACACAAAAGGATTAGTTAACAAGAGCAAATTCAAAGACCGGAATTTAGTATATGAATTTTTCATTATTTTTCATCCTAATTATGAATGATTACGTCTTATCACGAGTTATTCGAGAGATCTATTAATACACATTAAATGTAGACATTGATCCAGCTATGTGTAGACATCAAGAGAAAGAATAAAAAGGCTACAAATGTGTCTGACTTCTATCAATTCTCCACGCTTGAAGAAAGTCGTATATAATGACAGAGTATACGAAATGTTTAATAACACGTGAATTAAAATCAAAGCCAGCGACTGTGGCTGGCCTGGTTCAAGCTCATAGTGGATAACTTAATGACACCCTCGTGTCCATGATGCCACACATGAGGCACTCTTCTCTCTCTATTGCCGCAACTCTTCTCCCAGAGTTTCTCTCTTAAACATTCTATAAATTCATTTATCCAAATTAATCAAATAAAGTTTTCTGTGCTCCTATTTTTAGTTCACAAGTTGTCTTGTGCTATATTTGGGGTCAAATAACACATCTTATTTCTCCATGTCATATGAAAATAAGACACTTTTTAATTTTCTGATAACCCCCATCTCTCTGTTGAACATTGTGTGTGCAGTTTGGAGATAGATCACCAAAACCGTGAATTTATTCCTCATTTTAATATGATGTAATAATCTTGCAAAGATATGGCAGGAGCACCCAGAGGTGACTTCTCATCTTTCCATGTGCCTTAAGTGATCTGGTGGATATCCACATGTATTAATCAGAAAGACTCAGGTCAGCTCTATTATGTATAATAAAACATTGACTTGTAATTCTTGTAGGTTATACAAAGACAATATAGTCAATTGCATAGACACATGCATTTTATTTTTGTTTCAGAATAATATACATCTGATTCTTTTCCAAAGCATGACAATCTTCTAAGCCAAAACTTCATTTTGGAAGTTTAGTTCTCCTAAAGTGGGACATCGTATATGCAATATTCTCCCAATGGTTGAGAAAGGCATATGCGTTTCGTGTGGAGGACGTACGGTTCTTATCTGACGTTTCTATGAACATCAAGTTTCCCAAGCTTTTGAATTTATATACCAGACAGGAGCTAATTTTCTAAAAATCAAGAGTCCCTACAAATGAATAAGAAGACCAATCTACAATAGAAAAATAGACCTCCCCCAAAACAGTATGGATAGTTCCTAGAAAAGAAATCTAAATGTGTCTTATACAAATGAAAAAATGCTCAGCCTCATCATCATAAGAGAAATATTTTAAATTTTAAATTTTTTAAATTTAAAAATTTCACCTACAGATTGGTAAAGATCAAAATGTTTGATGATACATCTGAATTGGCAAGGCTGTATCCATATTGGCTGCATATCTAAAAAATTTCACAAGAAGGCTATTTGACAATATCTATCAAAATTACAAAAGAAGGTATGTGTTTGTCAAAACTTTCAGAACTGTATACTAAAAAGGATAAATTTTGCTGTATATAAATTATACCTTAATTTTTTTAAATGAAAAAAGTTAATATGTGTCTTCTCATAATAAATTTTATATTGCCTGTAAAAAGAAGGGTATTGATCTATACTGACTGTTAGGCAATAAATTCTAATATGTTTTAAGTGAAAAAAGCAGGGTGCAAAATGGTGTGTGTGGTATATTCCTTTCGAGTAAAGACAAATGACAAATACTTATTCACATATATATGTTTGTATATGCACATAATCTCTAGAAGCGTGCACACAAACAGTGGCTGCCCTGAGTTGGAAGCCATGGGGTGGGAGGAGACCTATTTTTCACTGTATATACTTTCATATTGCCTTTTTTTTTTTTACCATGTGTACGTATTACTTTTTCAAATATAATAAAACCTTAAAAAGTGGGAAAAAATACAAACATACCTACTCTCAACCCAAAACCTTCACTTCCAGAAATTTATTCCAAAGATACACTCCCCTGAGTACAGATTGATGTGTGTTCAAGTTGTTCATTGCAGCATTGCTAGTAAGAACCAAAGAGTGGCAACAACCTAAATGTTTACCAATGGGACATGGTGAAATCATGGTATTGGGAAATTGTGGACTACTTGGAGGCTATAAAAAAAAGAATGAGGAAGCTCCTTATGTACCAAAATGGAAGTCGATCCAAGATATCTTAAGAGAAAAAAGCAAGGTGCAGAGTAGTACATATATGATGGTTGAGATGATAGGGGGAAGACAATATTTACATGCATTTGCTTAAATATGCATAAAATCACCCCAAGAAGATACGTCAAAAGCATAAAATGGATTGCCCCTGGGAGAGGAACTGGGCATCTGGGGAACAGGTGTGGGAAGGAAAGTTTTCACAAATATTTGTTTACACTCTTTGAATTCTGAGCCACATGAAAGAATTACCTATTAACATAAACTCTGGGTTTCCTGGCGTAGAATTACCAGTACAGCTGCGTGATACACGGCACAGGTGCTCCCTACGAAGATAACCTTCTTTCGCCTGATGTATCCTTTACCACTATAAAGAAGCAGAATCTGCCTCACTGTTTCATTTGCACATGAAAACCAACTGGGTCTGTTTCTAGGGAACGCTCCGGGTAGTCAAACTGTTTGGCCACTTGTCTGTCACAATAATATCATTGCAGGCAATTACAAAAGGTTTCTCACCCTTTGACAAGAAGGTGGACACCTGGGGTGGAGGGTGCCAAGGAATGACGCTTTTCTGAAGTGAACAGTTTCTCCGTGGTGATCTCCATCCCCAGGCACAAATGGCTCTCAGCCAGGCACAGAGACTGTGGTCACACAGCTGGGTCAACCTGTCATGACTGTTTCCCCGGATGATGCTGTTTGAGCAAAAGAAATAGCCAGAGAAATTCAAGCATCACAGTATAAGACCACCACTTTTATAATTATAGGCTTATGTATACCAAGAATTTATCAATATTTCTAAGTATCTTCAAGACTATTTTATTCCATGATAATGAGAAATAATTTAGATTCAAAAAGGAAACAAATGGATGTGATCAGACTTAGCAAAATGTCCTCAGAGCACATTGCCATAATAATGATTAGAGTACATTAAGTACATGATACTGAGAATACTAATTTAAACTCTTTTCTATACTGTATTACATGATGAATGGACATTATTATTTAAAGAAAAGACAGTACAAATATTGGACATAATAAGTTACAAGTGCATTTATTTCCTAATAAGCATTTTCCATGTTAATTTCTATTACACGTTCAGTATCTGAGAATATTTCTTGGTCATAAGAGATTCTGAACGTATGTAAAAGTTAGAACTCTTTGGGTAGCAAGTGAGAGAAAGTCTGATCCCAAAACTGGCTTAAACAAAACGGGAACTTACTCGATTACATAACTGAACAGCCCAGGAATAGGGATTGCTGCTGTGCTGCTGACTTGAATTGAAGGCTGAAATGTATCATCAGGATCTGTCTCTCTCTCTCTCTCTCGCTCGCTCACAGCTCCATTCTCTGACTGGTTCCCACTCGAGATATGAGGATGGCTGCAGCAACTCTAGGCCTACTCCAAAGGGAAAAATCTGGTAGGCCAGAGACAGAATCTCTCTCCTGGAAGGCTCAGCAGAAGTATCATTACTCCTCATTGATTCTGAATGGGGCTTCTATTAATCAGTCAGTCTGGATAGAGGAAGGCAATGTTTGGACTGATTCAGGTCACAAGCTCTGCGTCTGAACCAGGCTGAAGCCCCAGCCAAAGCAACCACACTGGCGAGGAAGGGATTTCCACAGATGGGAACCAGAGTACAGTTACCAGCACAGGGGCGGCTGCATGGTGGGCAGCGAAGAGAACAGCTGTCAGTAAACAGCTGTAGCCTGAGATAATTGGCATGCAATGGAAATCCAACAGGAATGAGGATCTACCAAGAACAAGAAAGGCACAAAGACAGAAAGAGGGTGGAAAATGCGAGATGTATACATCCATCACTTGATATTAACATTTTAAATTAGAGAGTGAGTGTTTCTGGACTTGACATGCAATTTCAAAAAGAAAGAATAATTGCTTTATTCTTCAAAATTTTAAAAACTCTTCATAAAGTAAGCTTTAAGAAGAAAATTGTATGCTGAAAATTACTGCAAATATAAGATTACTCTCATCTAAAAGCATGTCAGAAATAAAAGACAGCGCTGGGAATCAGCTAGTGCCAGTTCTAGATGGAATGTCTAATTTGAAAACGATTTATTCTTTTCCATGTAAGGTTCTTCTATAATATGTAAATTGGAGGTAATTTGTGAAACTCATGTAGTGGTAAGATAAGATCTAGAGTAAGAAGTTTGGGTTAGAAGCAGAGTGACTTTTAAAAATAGTTGTACAGTCACTTTCTGTATTCATCAAGCATTTACTGGCAAGAAGTTTGGTCCAAGAATTTTTCTAAATCACTGCAGAGAATTAATAATTATCAGAGGAAGAAAAACATTTTACTAGTTCTGAAGAGGCATTGTCCTGCCCTTGGCGCAGGGCCTGGTGGATTTAGCGTGTATAATTTCTCCTGAGCTCCTCTGGCAGGGGCCGTTGGTAGTCTACCCAACAGCTATTCCCCACTTCTGTTTTGCTTAACAAAATACTTAAATAAAGCGCTATTTCGATTGGGCAACAATGTATCCAACTTCAGGGACTAAGTAAATCATGCCACTCTCGTTTCCCTTTTGTCAGTCTAGCGATAGGCATGTGGTCAACTTCTGGCCCCAGACGTCTGCTGGGAGCCTCAATGTTTCTTCCTGCTTAGGGGGACTTAAAAGAAGAGAAAGAGAAAGCCTTTTTGCTGGGCTCCTTCCTTCCTGCTTGGGACTTGGCGCTCTGGGCATATGATGTTTAGAGCCGTTGCGCCATCTGCTGGCCAGAAGGGGAAGGCTAAGGGAACAGCCAACCCGTGCTGAGACATCATCCGGCTGCTGAACACCGCAGTCGTCACCTGCTTCCACACGTTTTAAGCGGCATATTACGGGTCATGTGGTTTGAGCACTTTTAGTTGGATATTCTGTTGCTTTCGGCCAAAGTCATTCCTAAATGATATAGTTCCTCCTCAAATTCCTGACTTGTGGTTGCCATACTAAATACCACACAGCTAAATTTGGAGGTTATCTGTTTACCTCAAGAATCCTAAAACAAGGGACTAGCTTTCAAAAATTCAATCTTGAAGAACAACGATTTCTTAAACTGTCCTATTTGTTTAATTCTGACCACCCAAGAAAAAATTCAAGCCAGACCCTTTTCACCATTTCCTTTGGAAGGGCATTAAATAAATTTATTAGTAAGATGACATTCCCTCACAGCTGACACCTGTCCTCCTGTTTCAAATATGACAATTAGTAAAATTTGAGGAGGAAAGTACTGGGCTCATGATAAGGAAGGACCTTCACTTAAAGATATAACAGGCTGCTCCCAAGGTGGCGGCAGATCTCACCACAGACGAGCTTAAGTATAAACAGAATGACAGGACTTCGTACAGGAAATTTAAGCTTCAGACAGAATTCAACTAGATGATCTTTAAGGTTCCTCTCAACTCTAATATTCAAGGATTGTATGTTCTTGGATCTCAAATCTTAAAACTGAAAAAATATCTTTCTTGTTTGATTCTGCAGAACTGTTTTTATTACCATTTTCTCGCCTTAAATATTTGACATATACCCACTTTTTGATTTCTGACTGCCTACTACCCATCTTTAATATCTTGTAACCCAAATGCTATACCCTACCTCTGTACCAACAGTGTTCTTAGTTTACTAATGACTTTGAATATTCAAGCCAAATCCAACACAATTTTCTTCACCTTTTAAAAACAAGATAATTTGGAGGCCGGCCCAGTGCGCAGCAGTTAAATTTGCACGTTCTGCTTCTGTAGCCCAGGGTTGGCCAGTTTGGATCCTGGGTGCGGACCTCTGCACCACTTGTTAAGCCACACACCACTTGTCAAGCCGTGCTGTGGCAGGCATCCCGTATAGGAAGTAGAGGAAGATGGGCACGGATGTTAGCTCAGGGCTAATCTTCCTCAAAAAACAAAAAAAAAAACCTACTTAAAAACTAGATAAGTTATCAGGTAATTAGTTTATTTCTGCAAATCTTACAAAAGATCTACGTGTATTTTTAGAATCCTTGCTCTTGTATGTATGCCTACAATAACAAAATCTGTTAGAGTTGCTTACTATCATTGCCATACTTACTGCCCATATCTTTCTTGTTAATTTTCACATATGCCTTACACTGTTTTTTCCAGCTATATTGAGATATTATTGACACATAACATATATAAGTTTAAGTTGTACAACGTGATGACTTGATACATGTATATATTGTGAAATGTTGACCACAGTAAGGTTAGTTAACGTCTCCATCCCTTCACAGGATTACCTTTTTGTGTGTGTGGTGAGAATATTTAAGATCTACTCTCTTAGCTTTCAAGTACATAGTACAGTGCTGTTAATTACAGTCACTGTGCTGGACCTTAGATCCCCAGGACTTATTTATCTTAGAGCTGAAAGTTTGTGCCCTTCTTCGTCTTTATCCTTCCTGGATTGTCTGCTGCATCTGGGCCTGTTTTCCAACCTTCTGTGACATTCCAGACACTTGAGGGGTCTTTTTTTCTTTGTTGTCCTTATCAAAATATAACTACATCATCTGTGGAAACTTTTAAAAATTACTCACATCCACGCTCTAGGCCAGGAATTCTGATTCAGTGGTCAAGTGTCAGGTGGGTTGTGTTTGGCCAAACACCCTCTGTTTTTAGGGTATACATTTCCCCCAATCCCTTCTCCCATCAATTCTGTTTCATAAGCAGGGAAGAAGTGGGAAATGGCTGTTGGTTACGCTACCAAGTTCTGTTCAGTACCACACAGTTCAATGTGGATTTTAAACCAATGAGGAAAAAGGCTTGGCATGTGTTGTTAAAAAGTGACCAATGGAACTTCTTCTCAAACAGGAAAAAACCCGCTAATCATAAGGAAAATAATGATAAATCAAACTATGTTAAAATTAACAACTTCTCTTCATCAGAAGACACCATTAAGAGAGTGGAACGGTAACCACAGAATGGAAAATTATATTTGTACCGCTTATTATTCAAAAGAGACTTGTATCTAGAATGTATAACGAACTCTTACAAATCAATAAGAAAAATATGGACAATCTAATGGATATTCATGATGAATTCTGGCAATTGCCCATGAGAGAGCCAATTTCAAACATTCACTCGCCCTAGAGAATGTGAAACCATCTTAAAAAATGTCAGCCAAGTAAGAACCCTCTTACTCCTCATCTTGCCTTCCAACCTCACGCTTATTCTCATTTCTATCCTGGCTCCTTGGAGAGTTACTGACAAAGAACACAGGGCTTAGAGGTCAGAGAAGAGATGCGTGAGAAAATAGTACACACAGATTTGTACCTGCAGCAGTTACCAAGAGGAGATACACTTAATTACTGGATTGAGGCCGTGTTCACATAATGTTGCAATATTTTCACTAGGTATGTAATTCTGGATTGGCAGCTATTTACTTCAGCACATTAAAGGTATCATTGCTAATCTCTTTGCTTCCGTAATTGCTGCTGAGAATTCAGCTGTCAGTCAAACTATTGCTCCTTTGAAGATAAACTGTCTTTTTGCCTCCAGCTGCTCTTAATAGTTTCTTTTTGGCTTTGGTTTCCTTTGTCTCCTTATGATGTGTCTATGTGTGGTGTTTCTTTTTATGATTCTTCTTGTGATTCATTGAGCTTCTTGAATTTGTGGGTTGATGTCTAGAGCTGAAAAATTCCCAACTATTATCTCACTAAATGTTGCTTTTGTCCCATTCCCTTATACTTTTTCTAAGATTCCAGTTGAATATGTCAGACATTTTCATTCTATTCTGTTTTCTTTTTCCATTCTTTTTTCTCTTTGTGCTTCATTCTGAATGTTTTTCTCTGACCTGTCTTCATGTATACTAACCCTTTCTTAACTGAGTCTATTTTGTTTTTAAATTCATTTATTGATTTAATTTAGGTTATTCTATTTTTTATTATTAGAATTTCTATTTGGTTCTTTTTCAATTCTGCTGTGTCATATTTTTATACTCCACAATTCTTTGTTAAAATAGTCAAACTTCACCTTTATCTGCTTGAACTTGATAAACATAGTGGCTTTACAATCTGGAATCCTTGGGGGTCCATTTCTTTAGTCCATTATATTTTATTTTTCTTGTTCATGGTGCTTTATCATCTTGTATACATGGTTATTTTTTTACTGTGTCCTGACAATTGTATTTTTAGTTATTTGTGTTAAAAAAAAAAATCTGAGACCTATCATGATGTTCTCTTTCTCCAAAGAGAATTTTTGGGGAATTGCTTCTGCCAGGCACTTGGTGGCACCAACAATCCAAGATTACCCTAATCTGGGTTCATGCCTTGAGACTTTCTAGGCCACCCAGAGAACTCACAAACAGATTGCAGTGCATGCAAGGGCTGGTTTACTTCCATTCACCCTTATTTCTAGTGTCTGTCCTTCTAGTCCAAACTCAAGGTACAGGGCACTTACCCCTTGCTATATTGTGATTTACAAGAAACGTATATATATTTGGTCATTCAGATGACCGAAATATATTTCTCAGATATATTTGCTCTTCACCCACAGTTCCTGGCTCATGGCTTCCAAAACCATTGGAATTTCCTGAGCTATAAGAGCAATGGGAGCATCTTTTATATAATATTTGGTCTCTTGTCCTTAGTTTCTGAAAACACTTCAAGGCCATGAAGTGAAATGGGTGTCTTGTTTATGTTAATGGAGATGACTTTTGGACCCCACCCAAGGGTGGGAGCTGGTTGCCAGGAGAATCAGCGATGTGATCAGAGGATTGGAACTTACAGTCTCACCTCCTAATTTCCAGGTGGGGGAGAGGGGCTTGAAGTTGAATCAATTGCCAATGGCCAATGACTTAGTCAATCACGATTATGTAATGAAGCCTCCATAAAACCCCCAGAGAACAGGTTGTTGGCCTTTTTCAGAGAGCTTTCATGTTGGGGAACCAGAATGCTTCCACATGCCATAATGCCAGGCTCCGAGCTCCACGAGAACAGAAGCTCCTTTGTTTGGGAGCTCAGTCTTTGTATCTCTTCAACTGGCTATTGATTTGTATCCTTTAACATCCTTTGTAATAAACGGGTAATCTAGTGAGTAAATGGGTTTTCTTGAGTCCTGTAAGCCATTCTAGCATATTAATCAAACCAGAGTTGGAGGGGGTCGTTGGAACCTCCAGTTTGTAGCCGGTCAGTCAGAATCACAGATAACAACCTGGGCTTACAACTGGCATCTGAATGGAAGGCAGTCTTGTGGGACTCAGCCCTTTACCTGAGGAATCTGATTCTATCTCTGGGCTGATATTGTCAGAATTGAGTTGAATTTTCAGACAGCCTGCTGGCATGTAAGAACTGCTTGTTGGTGTGGGGAAGCCTTCACACATGCATGTCGGAATTGGGTCCAGGAACTCTTTGCACCCCTGTGGGCCCTGGACTCCTACCTTCGTCTCCCAGCCACAAAGGCACTGACAAGCCTTCAACTGCCTGGATTACTAAACATCTTCATGACAAAATGGTACCACTACCATGCTCATCTTTGGATTTTCATCTTCTCCAAGACATTTGCCTAGCAATTTCTTACTATTTGCTAGTGTGCTCTTTTTTTCAGCATTTTAGTTGTCTTCAATGGGAGGATTTATCTAAATTACTTAACTCATAATACCTAGAGGTGAAAGTCTTAACCTCAACTTTTTCACCTCCTCCTACTTACCATCCTGTAACTTTTCGAGGAAGCATAGACATAGTGGAAACAATGAAAGTTGGAGTTTTTGTATTTATTCTCCATTAATTTGCTGTATGGCTTCTCCATTAATTTGTTTTAGCTTAGAGCAAATTACCTAACTTTTGACTCTCAGTTTTGTGGAAACAAATAAGAATTCTCCGTCGGGTTTGTTTGTTTGTTTGTTTGTTTGTTTTTGATAAGAGATGTTTTACCCATAGAAATACTGAGCTTTCAAATCTGTATGAATGTCAAAGATTGTAAGTATGTTTCAGATAATTATGGCAAGTTCAAAACATGGCTAACATAAGAGAGTATTGTTAACATGTAAATCAGGATAGACTAGGTTATCCTGTAGAAATAAACAGTCCAAAACTTTTATTGGTTTAACCCATTACAGTTTCTTTTTCACCCACACAAAGTTGGCTTCAGGTACTGTGGCTCTTCCGGACAGCTCCCTTCCAAGCACGCCTGACATCCAGGCTGTTTCCATCTTTGGTTACACCATCTTGACGTTTGGCCTCTGCTGTGGTTGCAACAGGAAAAGAGATAGACATCAAGAATTAACAAGTGCTCTTCTCTCTATGCTTTGCCCCAGAAGTGACAGAAATCGCTCCAAAGTATGTGTGTATGGAATTAAAGATTTTGGGTGATCATTCTAAATATTCTGAATTTGTTAGTCTAAATCAGGATATAGAAAATTATCCAAACTACCCATTGCCAGGGGTTCCTGCTTTTTTCCATCCCAGATCTCCCTTAGTGCTGAGCTACATTTCTCTAAGAAGCTATCACAGGGGTCACATGCAAGGCCCTGTGTTTACTGCAGGACAGAAACCTGGCTAGACAAGAAAAGCTTCTGACAAAACCAAACATTGTGGAGGAAAATAGAGGAGAATATGACTGGATAGTCGCCTTATTTTTAAAAGGAAAGAATTGGATTGAATGATCTCTTATGTCACTTGAGACTTTGAAATTACTGTTTAACTACCAAAAACAATTATATTTTTAAATTTTAACTTAGAATAATTCTTTTAAAATTTCAACTTGGAATAATTTTTTCAGAATTCTTGTTTTTTAAGCAAAACTGGGCACTAGAAGTTCCAGTCCCTTGAAAGAAACCATTTGATAAGTGAAGTAGAGATACAGGTAAATCTTATACATCTGGTTTATGTCACATTGATTTCTATCCAAGGATCTTAACTTTTTTTATGAAGGCATTTTGTTAGACAAAATAAGTTAAAATATGGAAACACCATTCATTGGTGCAACGCCAAAGGGATGAGGTCAGTTTATTCAAAAAATTAGCATGAGCTTACATCATTAAACCCTTGCTCTCCATATGTAATGTATTCTGTCTGAGTTTTAGTAAGAGAATTCTTTAATAAGAGAATTGTGCTAAGTTTGTTAATGATGTTTCCTATGTTTTCATTGTTTTAGGGAAAAGAGGGAAGAGCCTGATATTCTTTGTGCTCTGGTAGGAGGGTGCCCAGAGAAGGCAACTGTAAGCTGTCAGATTAGGTAAGACTGGAGGCAGATGGGCTGGCTCCCGTGGAGAGAGTGCCTGTATGGCCTCCCACAGTGAGCTGACTGCCAAGACAATGGCCTGAAAATTTGGAAGAAAATCTGATTCTGCTGAATCCAGAGAACCTCAAGACAGGAGAATATGATGTTCCCAAGAGCAAAAAACTTGCTATGCCTGGTTTCCCAGGGTCCTGGAAACCAGGGTCATCCTCCCCACTCCCACTTTGTCCAGGGAAACTTCTAACACAATGGATATGTTAGATTTATCTCATGCTAGACTCATACCAATTAGACTGTTTTTTGACATAAAGATAAAAATCAGTAGTTCAGTTAGGTTCAAAAGGAACTAGTCTTTAAGCCCCGAACGAGGCAGGGAAAAAAATCCTAAGAATGCTGTGTCAGGATTTCAAATCCCAGGAATTCCTGTCATCCAAAGGGAATCTGTATCCAAGTAGTGATCCCTAGTTGTGGGTCATAGTCTGTAAATCCCGAGAAGTATTAAGAATCTTGGAGGTGAAAGGATGAGGAGAAAAAAAAACAATAAGCATGACCTATAAAGTTTTGTCTATCAAAGAAAGAGATCAAAGATAAAATCTTGAGATGTATATCAAGTTAAAATTTACAAAATAGATGATGTAACATTCAATATTCTCTGTGAAAAGAAATGATCTTTAAAGACAGATTATACATTAATGTACAATTAATAGGACTAAATAAATATGAAAATATTAATCCCTTAAAAGTTGGAGTAGGTACAATTATTATCAGACAAAATAGACTTTAAGGTAAAACCATTACTACGGATAAAAGAGGGTGACTTCATAATGATAAAAGATGTTATTCACCAGAAAGATATAACAATCTTAAATTTATATGCACTTTATAACATAGCCTAGCAATACATAAAACAAAAATAGAACTAAAAGGAGAAAGAGACAAACCAAAAATCATTGTGATGGATTTTAATGTACCTCTTTCATTAATTCCAGGTAGATTATAGATCTAACTGTGAAGGCAAAACCATAAAGCTTTTGGAAGATAATTCAGGATAATAACTTCATGCAACAATTTTCTTTAAAAAGATGCAAATATTTACTACCAAGACATAAAAATAACACAATGACCATAAAGGAGAAAAAATTTGATAAATTTGATCACATTTAAATTAAGAGCCTTTGTTTATGAAAAGACACCATAAAACTGTGAGAAAAAAACAAGCTACAAAATAGAAGATTTTTGTAATACATAAAACTAACAAAAGGTTTATATTGATAACCTATTTAAAAAATCTCCTATAAGTCAATAAGAAAAAGCCAGGGACCCAGTAGGAAAATGGTCAAACATTTGAAAAGTCTCTTCACAAACAAGAAAACTAAATGGTCAATAAACATATGAAAAGGTGTTAAACTTGACTAGTAATCAGGAAAATGTAAATTAAAACCACCGCAAGACGCTGTTACACACCTACTAGATTGCCCAAACTTTAAAATCTGACACTACCAAATGTTGGTGAGCATATGGAGCAACAGGGATGCTTAGAGTTTGGTATTTATATCACCAAACTTTAAAACACATCCCCTAGGACCCAGCAATTGCACTCTATATTATATACCCTGGAGAAATTCATGTGCATGTGCACCAAGACACATGATCAAGAATGTGCATAATAGCATTGCTTGTGACAGCAATGGGAATAACCCAAATGTTCACTAACAGTTGAATGAATCAGTAAATTGTGGGGTAGGTGTACAACGGAATATTACTCAGTAACACAAGGAAACTAACTCCAGCTACCACTAGACCATGGAGGACACTCACAACCATAAGAGGAATGAAAGAAGCAAAAATACGCATTTTCAGCTTCCAATGGTACGAAGACCAAAAGAAAACAAAATTAAATTATGTTTTTTAGAGGTAAGTATGTAGGTGGTAAAAGCATAAAGAAGAGCAGGGAAGAAATACCACCAAACCTGTTAGAGTAGTCACCTCTGGGAGAAGAGAGGTTTGTGACTGGGAACACACAACGAGATGCCAGAGTGCTGCGAATGTTCTTCTTCTTGATCCATGATGGTTACATGGGTGTTTGCTTTATAAATTATAATTAAACTATACATTTATATTTTATGCACTTTTTTGTATGTATTATATTTGCTAATAAAAATATTTATAAAAGAAATCTGAAAATTAATGAGTTGAGCATCCAACTTAATAGGTTAGAACTGCAGAACAAAAACAAAGAGTAGAAAGAAGTAACAAAATAAGCAATGTTAGATTTATATATGATATATAATACATATATAAATATTTGACAATATTTATATATAAATTAAAGTTTTTATGTTGTATAATGTACATATAATATGTATTCACTTTATAATATACATATAATACATATACATTATATGTACATGTACATATAATACATATGTACATTATATGCATTAGATACATATTATATTAATATAGTAACTATTATATTGGATAATAATTATAATACACTATTAATTAATATTAATGTTATATATAATATATACATATAATACATTTCATATAATTCAATAGAAAATAGAGGAGCACCAAAGCCAAAAGTTTAGTTATTGAAAAGATAAACCTCTTTAAAGAACAATCAAGGCAAAAAAACGAAGGTACAAATAATATTAGAAATAAAACAAGATATAATTACATATGCTGGAGAGATTGAAAAGATAGGAGGATATTTTTGAACAGCTTTCTAAAAGAAATAGTTTGAACAACTTTTTGCCAATGAATTTGAAAATAGAAAAATATAGCTTTCTAAAACCAACTCAGGAAAAAATAGAAAATCTGCAGGATTTTATAACAATTAAAGAAACTGAATCAGTTTAAACTATTTCCACAAACAACAGACTCAGACAATTTTAGTAGTGAGCTCTCTCAAAAATTCAAGAAACAAATAATTTCAGCCTTATACAAACCATTCCAGAGACTAAAAAAGACAAAACACACCCAACTCCCTTTATGAGGCTCATTTTACTTCAACATCAAAAACTTAATAAGGAGAGTACATGATAGGAAAATTACAAACCAAACTCATTCAAACACAGAAGCAAATATCTCAAACAAAATGTTAGGAAAAGGAATCTAGCAATATATGAAATGATAATATGCCATGTCCAAGTTGGGTTTAACTCAAGAATGCAAGATGAGTGTAACAGTTATGGGGCATTCAAAACACAAAATATCAAAACCAAAATGACAACACTCAAAAACGGTTTTGAAACAACAATTTATTATTGCTCACAATGCTATTGGTTGGCTGGGCTGGTCTTGCCTGGATCACTTGCATAGCTGCAGTCAGATGGGAGTTCAGCTGAGGGTGGTTGGCCTAAGATGACTTCACTCATATATCTGGGACCTCATTTGGGATGTGCAGAATGGCTGAGATTCTGGACCTCTCTCTCCTTGAGGTCTATGATCCTGGACTTTTTCCATGTTGAGAGAAGCATTCCAAGAGGGAGAGAGCAGAAGAACAAAGCCTCTTGAGGCCAAGGCTCAGAACAGTCTCAGTGTCTCTTCTGCCACATTCTAATAAAACAGCAAGTCCAGAGCAGATTCAAGGGGAAGTGGACTCCACCTCTTGAGGGGATAAATGGCAAAGTCACATGGCAAAGAGGTATGAAGGATGGGAAGAATGGTTGTAGTCATCTTTGCAAACAATCTACCATATTGGCTTAATATTAGAAAATCAATTGTAATACACCATGTTAAGAGCCGAAAAGCAAAAAAACTGTCTTTTCAATACATGTAAAAAGGCATTTAATAGAATCCAATACCTATTCAAGATTTAAACAAAAGCAACACAGGAAGAAAACTAGAGAAAGAAATTACTTGATAACATGATAACAAAACAAAACAAAACAAACCCTACTCCAAATGTTATACTTAATGGTGAAGCACTGAAAATATTCCCTTTAAGACCAGGAAGAAAACAAGGGTGTCTTATATCATATTTCTAATTTACCTATTGTTCTGGAGTTCTTAGCCAACACAGTAATGTAAAGTAAATAAATAAGGTTTGGAAAGGTAGAAACAAAACCTTCATTTTCTGCAGATGATAAAACATTAGAATTAATAACAGAGTTTAGCAAGTTTTCATGAAATCAAATCAACATTAAAAAATCAATTGCATTTATAGTCACCAGCAATAATAATTAGAAAATGTAAAGATACTCTTTTTGTATCAAAAACTAAGTTGTTTCTGTTTTCAGGTAAGAAGGAGTGAGCATATTCCACCCTCTCTCTTCCACTGAATGCAGCTATAAAACCTGGACAGAATGCATCGAGCAGCTCTTTGATGAGTCCAAACATAATAGGAAAAGATTCTCAACATCATTAGCCATCAAGGAAACGCAAATCAAAACCACAATGAGATTCCACTTCTCTTAGTAAGATGGCGATAATCAAAATGACAGGCACTAACAAGGGTTGGCAAGGAGGTGGAGAAACTGGAAAACTCATACAGTGCTGGTAGGAATGTAAAATGATACAGTCACATATTGGAAAGAAATCCCAGGGGCCGGCTGGTGGCTTAGTGGTTAAGTTTGAATGCTCCACTTCCGCAGCCCAGGGTTCCAGGTTGGGATCCTGGGCGTGAACCTAGCACCACTTGTCAAGCCACGCTGTGACAGCGTCCCACATAAAATAGAGGAAGACTGGCACAGATGTTAGCTCAGAGCCAGTCTTCCTCACACACACACACAAAGAAATCCAAGAGAACTGAAACTTGTCCACACAAAACTTGTACACAAACATTCACGGAAGCATAATTTGTAACAAAGGCGGGAACAACCCAAATGTCCATCAACTAATGAATGGATAAACAAAATGTGGTATCCATACAATAGAATATTATTCAACCATAAGAAGAAATGAAGAATGGAGTCATGCTAGAACGTGGACGAACCTTGAAAACGTTATGTTTGACAACATTATGCTAAATGAAAAAGCCAGACAGGGACCGGCCCAGTGGCACAGCAGTTAAGTGCTCACGTTCCGCTTCGGCAACCCAGGATTCACTGGTTCGGATCCTGGGTGCGGACACGGCACCGGTTGCCAAGCCACGCTGTGGCAGGCATCCCACATATAAAGCTGAGGAAGATGGGCACGGATGTTAGCTCAGGGGCAGTCTCCCTCAGCAAAAAGAGGAGGATTGGCAGCAGAGGGATAATCTTCCTCAAAAAAAGAAAAGAAAAGAAAAGAAAAAGCCAGACAGAACAGGCACATATTGTAGGATTTCAAAATCTATATTAGTCAGGGTTCTCCAGAGAAGGAATTGGCTTACATGATTGTGGGGGCTGGCAAGTTCAAAATCGGCCAGCAGGTGACGATCCAGGAAAGAGTTGATGTCGCAGGCTTGAGGCCAAAGGCAGTCTGGAGGCAGAATTCCCTCTTCCTCCAGAAACCTCAGGCTTTTGTTCCTAAGGCCTTTAATTGATTGGATGAATGACTTCTAATGGGTATGGGGTTTCTTTTCGGGGTGACAAAAATATTCTGGAATTAGTATGATGGTTACACAACTCTGTGAATATATAAAAAGCCACTGAATTGTACACTTTAAAAGGGTGAATTTTATGTATATGAATTGTATCTCAATAAAAGTGTTATTTAAAAAATTCCAGCAGGAGTTTTTATAAATATAGACAAGCCAATTCTAAAGTTTACGGGAAAGGCAAAGGAACTAAAATGACTGAAACAATTTTGAAATAGAAGAAAAAAGTTGAAGGAATCACACTATCAGGTCTTAAGACTTACTACAAAGCTACAGTAATCAAAGCAGCTACTATGAATTCAGTCCTGAGTCCTGAGATAAAGAGGTTTTAATAAAAGGAAACATTTTCTTAAAGCTAAACATTTTTATTATTTATTTATTCAATTATTTATATATTCCTCCATTCCAAAAAAAAAGGATTTGAGTCACCTCACCACACAAAATACAACATTGAATGAATGAATGAACGAATGAATAAAAGACAAGTGAAAACATAAGGGTAAAACAAGCAAAGTCCAAAAGTCACTTAAAAGTAATACACAAACATACAAAAGATAAGATCCCCTTAACCTTCCAGAATTACAAGCAGATTAGCTAAGAGATTTCTAGCAGCCAGCCGAAAGAAAGAACAAAAGTCAGTTGCATGTCCACAGTGTTATAAAGATAAAAGATAAAAGCAGATGCTCAAGAGAAAATATTGCTTCCTAATTCTGTGAATTGAGAGAAATTTCTCCCCTTTAGGAAAACGCAGCTCTGTGGGGGCCGTGAAGATGTGAACCACCAACAGCTTTGCAGCCAGCATCTCAGCTGCAGCAAGAACTAGCGTGGCTGGCACAAACATGAGCAATTCGATATCGGGTATTGGTAGCCTGGGAAGCGAGATCAGAGAGAGCTGGCAGCCAGCAGTGGTATGGCCTTTGCTTTGCCTCTGAAGAGAGAAGAGCAAGAACAGACACTTCAAGGCAGCTGAGAGAAAAAACTCACAAAACACTTGTGAGATACCACATAGAGATTCCAAGAACTCTTTAGGAGGAAATGAAGGAATTCCTCGAATAGGTACGGGAAGAGAGGGAGAAATATTGCTGTGACTATTATTTGGGACCTCAGACCCCGCATTTGACATGTTTTTCTTTTCATTTTTTGTTTTTGTCAAACCAATACATATCTACTTTTAAAAAAAAAAAAATTAAATATAACTATTAGCTTACAGTGGAAAATAGAATATTGCCTGTTTCATCTTCAGCCTCCAATTCCCATTTCTACTAAGCAACATCTTTAAATTTTTTGGCTGTTTCTTCTGGCTGTATCTCCATGTATCTAAATTATGTGCTTACATTCCCATTTCTCAATTCTTTAGTTTAGTTATTACCTATTGATCTGCTATTATTGTAAATGAAGATTTAGCTCTTTTAAATCATCTCCCTCAAATATATTCACTCATATACACCTCCTCATTCCCATTTTCCCAAATTAGTTACATTGGCATTTTTGTTTAAATACATATTTATTATTTATATCATCATGATTAGTTTCTATTATTCACAGCTGTGACAGTGTGTACTATGATAACATTTCCTTCTTGAACAACTTTATGTTTTTTCCAGTAATAATTGCCTTTTTTTTGGTTACTTGTTTGCTTAATTTTTACGTCAAAATCACTAATTCAATTCTAAACTATCCAATAGAACTAAAAGTCATTTGTGGTTAAATTCAAATACATTGGATACTTTGTAAGTTTGGTTTTCTCCCTGGAACTATCTCTTGCAGCCCTCTGCCTTCATTCTCTTATCTACACTGTTGTTCACTAGGCCTGCTGCCCAGTTGTCATCCTGAAACTTCTCATCGCTAAAATCCTGGGAATTCTTTCCCCTTCACCTGTGAGTTGGATCTTCTGTTTTCTGGATCCAGGGTCTTTCTCTTTCTCACTTCTTCCTTTTTCACATCATTTAGTATTCCTGAATAAAAGTGTCATTATTTTACCCTCTTACCTGAGTGATAATTTGGCTAGGTACAGAATTTTAGATTGGAAATAATTTTTCTTCAGAATTTTAAAGCTCTGCTCTTTTTCCCCAGACCACTCCAGTGTTCTTTTTGTTTTGTTCTTGTTTTTTTCTGAGTCCTGAATTGCTTCTCCTTCCTTTGAATTCTTGTTATGGTTCGTGTGTTTGTGCAGTTAGTGTTGGTTGTCTTTGTTTCTCTTGTTTAAGTCTTTTTCAAACATCCAGTGACCTTTTGTTGTCCATTCATACCTTGAATAAAGGCACTAAAACATTGATTGGAAGGTTTGAATATGTGTGCTGGACTTTCAGCTGGTGAACTGCACTGTGGAATCATTGAGGATATACATTCAAATTTTCTTTAGCACTGTTCACTTTCTCCAGAGAAGAGAGCTTGAACCTTCTGATTGGGGGTGCATGGGGATAGAGCTGTCAACAAGCTGGTTGTCAGCTTGCTTGGCACTAAGAAATTCAAAAGAGAGAGTTGAGGGTCATCCTTCACTACATGGACTTTGTCTTAATCTCACTCTTTATACTATAGTGCTTCTGCTTTGCCTATCGCTGTGCTTGTCCCTGAATAGGGATCTGCCTTTTCAATTTATCCGTATACTAAACCTCCAGTCTTCTGCTTTGGGCATGGGAGAGAAATTAGTATGTTATATCAAAGAAAATAGAGCCAGATATTTCTGAATAGGAAAATATATTGGAAAAAGGATATTTGACAGTTTGAACATATGCCGCTTATTTCTGTTGCCTCTAGAAACTCTGATAAAATGAGAATAAAATTTTTGAAATGAATAAACACAGTAAAGGGAGAACATGAACAGTGATACAGCAGTCAGAGTTCTGGCAGGAAATAGACTGGCACACTCAAAGGAGAGTCGAATAGAATTTAATGAGGAAACTATTTACATAGGTGGGGGAAGATAAAGAGAACCAATAAGGGATGGTGAGGCCATGGGGGCTGACAACACTGGGAAGCTATCACCATCCCTAGGCCTGAAGGGAAAAGTGCAAAGAATGATTACTGGAACCTGGCGCAAGCTCTAGGATAGGAGAGAAGCACCCTATAGGAGCTGTGGGATTAGAGAGAAATACCCTGCCACTACCAAAACTGTGCCTCCCCAGGAGGAAGTATGTGGGAGGAGGGCAGCAATGGGAATAAATACTCTTACATCTACAGTTCTGTCTCCTCCCACCCTTCAGTTTTCTGCCAGTACCTCCAATTAGCTGGATCCAACTGGAAGCAAAAAGTCAAGGAAGCCCAAGTACATAGAAGTTATCTTCTCAGGACAGAGTGGGGCAGAAAAGACGGGAGAGTGGATTTGGAGGAGCAAAACAGAGAAATAACACAAGTGCAGACAAGAGATGTCAATACATTTTTGGAAGATGAAAATTGGATAAAGGAGTTACCAGAATTGTGAAAGCTTAATATCAGAGGGGTATGCCAATGAGAAGAAAGCTGGTATCAGCAGAGCATCTTGGAAATGCCCAGAATTTGCAGGCACAAGGTATCTCTAAAGGTAGAAATTCATGGTACAGCTGAAAAGAAAAGGACTGGCTGAAAAACTTTAAATGGCTTGAGCAGCCCCCTAGAACTCCATTATGCAGAGATGGGTGAACCCTCTTCCCAACTCCAGCAAAAGACTGTTTAGAAGAAGTTTAGAAACTTCCAGCATCTAGACAGAGATACCAGACATAGCTGAAGGCAAGGATAATTATTTGTATAGTAATCAGAGGGGTATAACAATTCTAGTAGAGAGTTTAAAGTTGAACTAGTAATTATTACATAGAAAATTGCTAAAACAACCCATAAGGCAATTATTAATTCTAATATAGGTAAAAATTTATCTAATCAGTGGTATGCTACTTGGCTGAACAGTGAGCAAGATTTACCTAACAAGACAATGTAAGCATAGTACAAATATTGATTTAAACAAAAAATATGATGCAAGTATATTGGGAGGATGAAAGGAAGGAAGTGGGTGTTGAGTGTTAAATCCTGTTATTCCAATAATAGGAAGTCAATAGATAACATGTAAATAAAAATATAAGAATATTTTTAGAAATATAGAATTAAGGGGCCAGCCCCGTGGCCAAGTGGTTAAGTTTGTGCACTCTGCTTCGGTGGCCCAGGGTTTTACCGGTTCAGATCCTGGTTGGGGACATGGCACTGCTCGTCAGGCCACTCTGAGGCAGCATCCCACATGCCACAACTAGAAGGACCCACAACTAAAAATATACAGCTATGTACCAGGGGGTTTGTGGAGAAAAAGGAAAAATAAAATCTTTAAAAAAAAAAAGAGGGCCGGCTCCATGGCCAAGTGGTTAAGTTCACGCACTCCGCTGCGGCAGCCCAGGGTTCAGATCCTGGGCACGGACATGGCACTGCTCGTCAGGCCACGTTGAGGCGGCGTCCGACATCCCACAACTAGAAGGACCTGCAACTAAGATATACAACTGTGTACAGGGAGTGGTTTGGGGAGATAAAGCAGGAAGAAAAAAAAAAGGAAGATTGGCAACAGTTGTTAGCCCAGGTACCAATCTTTAAAAAAATTTAAAAAAATAAAGAAATATATAGAATTAAAAAACAGAAGAGGGGCCAGCCTGGTGGCATAGTGGTTAAATCCATTCGCATGCTCCACTTTGGTGACCTGGGGTTCACAGGTTGGGATCCTGGGTGCAGGCCTATATACCACTCATCAAGCCATGCTGTGGCAGATGTCCCATATACAAAATAGAGGAAGATTGGCACAGATGTTAGCTCAGGGACAATCTTTCTCACCAAAAAACAAAAATAAAAACAAACACAGAAGAAAGAGCTAAAATAATTAAAAGTTTTGCTTCTGGGGAACAAATCTTGGGAGTGGGGATGGTGGTTAAGTGTTCTACTGTCATTATAAGCCTTATCATGGTATTACACTTTTTCATGTATATGTTTTGCTTTGATAAAAATTAAAATAACTTTTAAACAAAGGAAGAAAGGATATATGTGTTGCCATTAAAGTAGTGAGATTTACTTATGGCCTGGGGAATAAAGACAAAACTGAGGAAATGCCCAAGGCGAGCGGCATGTGGTGGAGGACATATTAGTTTTCATCAGACCCCTGAGAATTCAGAATTAGTAAGTACTAACAGAAGCTGTCAGGGCCAGCCCCATGGCCTAATGGTTAAGTTCGGTGCACTCTGCTCTGGCAGCCCAGGTTCAGTTCCTGGGCACGGACCTACACCACTCATTGGTGGCCATGCTGTGGCAGCGACCCACATACAAAATATAGGAAGACTGGCACGGATGTTAGCTCAGGGCGAATCTTGCTCAGAAAGAAAACAAAAGAAGTTGTCATTAACTTGTGAAGACAACAGAATTATGTTTTAGATATGCAAAAGCATATCCTAAGAGCTATATACACTTCCAGAAAACACTTCTCAGAGAATTCCAACTGAATGAAAGACTAATCAATTATAAGTGTAAGGTAATGGTAGAGAGCTCCTATCAAATCAACCTTCCTATGAATAGTAAGTACAAATTCTGGGGGAAAAATGTGGAAAACAATAATCTGAAAGTGCTGGAAAAAAACAAATGAAGACAAAAAGTAAAGCGGGTTTGGGGGGAGGGAGTTTATATTTGAGAAAAGGGAATGGCACTGAATAAGTTATAAGCATACACACCTAATGACAGACTATCAAAATATATGAAGTAAAAACTGACAGGGAAAACAATTAAAGGAAGAAATAGGCAATTCTACAACAATAGTTGGAAACTTCAACATCCCATTCTCAATAATGGATAGAATAACCAGACAGAAGATAAGTAAGAAGACAGAGGACTTAGCACAACAGAACAACTAAATCTAGCAGACATACACAGAACACTCCATCCAACAACGGCACACACATTCTTCTCAAGTGCACATGAGACATTTTCCAGGATAGCCCATATGTTGCATCACAAATTAAGTCTCAATAGATTTTAAAAGATTGATATTATACAAAGCATTCTATCTGATAGCAACAGGATCACCAGAAGTAAAAGTGGAAAATTCACAAATTTGTGGAAATTAAATAACACACTCCTAAACAAGTAATAAAAGAAGAAATCACAAGGGAAACTAGAAAATGCTTAGGATGCTTGATAAAATGCAGATTCCTGGCTCCAAACAAGATCTACCAAACCAGAAATTTTGGGAGCAAAGCCTATAAATTTGCATTTTAAACATGCTTCCAAAGAGAAATTATGCTTATATTTTAGGCAATTGTATCCATGCACAGTTGGTGGGGTTTTCTAAATTTGGTGAGAGGGGCCTGGTCCTGACGGCTCCCTGGAACTTTGGAAAGGTGGTACATTTGAGAGACTTTGGCTGAATTAACACAACTTTAGAGAGCCTGAAGAGTAAATAAGTCCCCTCTATCTAGACTGAACAGACTAAGATAGAACAGGGAGGAGAAAAGCATTTTCTATATATTTGAGGATTTCGATTTAAGAGATGCAATAAGAGAAGGAGGTTTGCTGTGTTCTGTCTTCAGGGTGAAAGATTGGCATGCTATTTTATTATATTGTGCTCATTTTGTGTTTGTAACCCTGTCTGATGAGTTTGATTTCAGCATCTTACAGCATAATTTTTAATGAGCTATACAATGGAGGAATGCCTTCTCAAGTAGTGGATAGCAGTGGGTTTGCAAACCTTAATGTGCGTAAGAATGACCTCAACTCCAGAAATTCTGATTCAGACGGTTTGGGGCGGGACCCAGAAATCTTCATTTTAACAAACACGCTAGGATATTCTTATGCAAGTGGTCCACAGAACAGACTTGGAAAAACACTTGGGTTGCACTTGATACATGTCCTGACCTAGTTCTCTGGTTCCCTGGGTAGAACATCAAAGGAATACTTGTAAAAGGGCTGCACTACCCACTTCACGAGTCCAGGTGGAAAACTAGCAAGGATTGAAGAATCAGCTGCATGAAGGTGCAGACAGGACATTTCTGATAATCTGCTAAGCTCCCTGGAGAGGGAAAGCAACACCCTAGTTTCCCCAACTTTTATGAAACAGCAACAACAAAAACCACCCCCACATAATTTGCCAGTCAGTGTTGGAGGCACCCTCTAACCACTAGGGGGAACCCAAGCATTTCCACAAACTCCATTCCTGTGCTGGAGGAAATTTGATACAGGTCAAGGACATTTTGGGGCTTTATTGCTAAGGGTAGAATGGAGAATGGAAGGAGCTAAAAGGTTAAAAGCA
Source organism: Equus caballus (assembly GCF_041296265.1). Taxonomy (NCBI): domain Eukaryota; kingdom Metazoa; phylum Chordata; class Mammalia; order Perissodactyla; family Equidae; genus Equus; species Equus caballus. Next base: position 87,133,800 of record NC_091698.1, read on the forward strand.
TTTGCTCACATATGTAACGTCCTTTCCTTCTGGCTCCTGTTTAAACTTTTGCATTTTAAAAACTGGTCCTCTGAGGTAGCCTAGGCTGGATTTGCAAGAGTTGCTAAAGAAAAACTATTCTAACAATTCTGTATTGTATACTTCAAAGTTGCTAAGAGAGTAAATCTTAAAAGTTCTCACCACACCAAAAAAAAAAAGTAACCGTGAGAAGAGGGATATGTTAACTAACCTTATTGTGGTAATCATTTCACAATACGTATATGTAACAAATCATCATGGAGTACACCTTAAATCTACATAATGTTGTATGTCAATTATATCTCAATAAACCTGGGGAAAAAAGGAAAAATTACTCTGACACTCATTGAAATGGTAAGGAAGACTTTAATCAAGACTATTGGAATAGATGTCAAGACTATTGCAACAGAGAGAGAGGCCAGATTCAACTCTGAATACAGTAAGGACAAGTGGAGATTGATAGCCAAGGAGCAGAGTGAGGGGGTCAGTAGATGAAAAATTACTAAGAGGAGATGTCAAGGGTAGTGGGATTCTTGCTAAACCTACTTAACAGGATTCTTGCTGAAGGCAGGCCAAGGGCTTAGACATCAAAGGTGGGGGATGCACAACTTGATCAGATATCCATGGTTATCAGATATCCAGAGTGGGGGATTCTCTCTGAATTGACTTAGCAGTATTCTTGCTAAAACTGGGCTATGCAGGCCTGGCAAGGGGTGCAGGGCAGGGGTCTTTGCTAGGGGACTAGGGAGGCTAAGGTCCAGGCCTAGTCAAGAAGAAAGCTCAGAGGAGGCTGAGTAAAGTTTGGTCAAGGAGAGAGTCTTTGTTGGGATTTATGGAGATGGTGCTCTTTTTTAATTGGTTTCCTTTTCCATTCTTTTTTTCACCCTTCCCAGGATAAGATCAAAATGTGGCCCTGAGGGCAAAGGACCTGAGAGGCCTGCTTTTAACCTAGGCCTTGATCTTGAAGTCCTGCCTGGCTTAGCAGATTAGAGTGGAAATCAGGCCAAATTCCCAGTCTGCAAAAGAGTAAATAAAGTCCTTATCCTCTGTTCATATATTTTTCTAAGAGATCCAGTGGGGTGTCCATCTAGGTGGTTGACAGAGTATTTGGGGATACAGGATCCAAAATCTCTCTTTTACACACAAAACTAACCTTGATGAGATATAACTGAATATATGGTAAATGCACACACACACATACACATTCTGATTTAGAAAGTGTGTATCTAAATACTAAAGCCCTTTTATTGTTCCAGACCTAGAAAACAGATTGAATAGTATTCCTAAATTTAATCTAACACTCCTTAGAATGTGTCATAAAAAACAAAAATTGAGTGAACTACAGAGTAATCCAACATTAAGACTGTCCTGTGTATGCTTTCCCACTCAGAGGACAAGTAGTAAGGCGTAGGATGTGCCAGGCACTACGCCTGTTATCTCATTACCTGAAATAAACTTACATAGGAGACTGCATGCCCGCTTTAGAGTTGAGAGAAAGACTCAGAAAGGCTAAGTTAACTTGTCTAAGGTAAAACTGCTGGAAAGGCAGAACCAGGAGTCTAATTAAGGTCTGAGTTTAGAACCCACTAAAAATTATTTCTATCATATTAAAGTGATATATTTTAAACTTGAATGGGATCATAATACATGTTTTGTAACCTATTTTTTCCAAATGATATGTCATGAATATTCTCCTACCTCATAGCCTTCAAGTTCACTTTGTTTTTGTTTTTTAAATAAAACTTGTATACTTCTGGGGAAAGATAACAGCTTGAGAAGAAATGATTCTTTTCTCTCCCAATTCCAAAAAAAAAATGACCAAAGAAATGTAAAATAAGGAAAAATCTGTATCAGCACTGAAAACAGAGAAGAGAAGCATCTAAATATCAGACACTTTGAGGAATTTTACTAGATTTAGGGCAGAAGGTATTAGACTAAAGAAGGATATGCAGGAAGGGTTGCCAGATTTAGCAAATAAAAACACAGGATGTCCAGTAAAGTTGAATTTCAGATAAACAATAAATCATTTTATAGCATAAAATAAATATTATTTATAGTGTTGACTCCTGCAATATTTGTTGCTTGTCTAACATTCAAGTTTAACTGGCATCCTATATCTTATCTGGCAGTCATACCCATTCATAGCTTTCCGGACAGAACTTCAAGACCAGGAAGGAAGAAAGGAAAAAAGAAGGGAAGGTAGAAAGAAAGAGAGGGACGGAGGGAGGAAGGGAGGAGATGCTGGAGTTCAAGTTTGGGGAACAATGGCTGGGACTAGGGGAGCATGGTGAGGATGACCAGAAAAGTTGCATCTGGAGTTCCAATTAGTTGTTAAGGATCCTGTAAGTTGTAGTGACCCTAAGCTCCAGGGATGTCAAGTGACATTAAGTTGTAGAAAGAATAAGGTGGGAAAATGGGCCCTCTCAAACATGCTAGTTGATAAATAAATTAACGCAATTTTTCTAGAGGACAATTTGGCCATATATCAAAAGCTTTAAAACATGTATACATGTCAACCTAGCAATATTTCTTCTAGGAATTTATTTTAAAGAATAATAAATGTGTTCTTTAAAGTGCTGTTTATAACAACAAAGAAATGGACACAATTTAAATGATGAATGATAGGAGAATGTTTGTTATAGTATATCCATATATTAAGGAATACTATGCAGTCATTAAAAGTGATTCCATAGATTATTTATCAACATAGAAAGATTTTTCACCATATCATTTAAGTAAAAAAATAAAAGGAAAAGCTATAAAACTGCATTATGGTAAGAATCCATTTTTGTGAGAATATATATATGTAAAATATATATATGCATTTTATTCATAAAAAATGTCTGAAAGGGTATATACCACAATGATAATAACAGTTTTCTCTAAGTAATTGAAATATGGATGATTTTTTTTTTTACTTATATATATTTTATAACTTTTCTTTTTTTAAAAAAGATTTTATTTTTCCTTTTTCTCCCCAAAGCCCCCCTGGACATAGTTGTGTATTTTCACTTGTGGGTCCTTCTAGTTGTGGCATGTGGGATACTGCCTCAGCATGGCTTGATGAGCAGTGCCATGTCTGCACCCAGGATTCGAACTGGGGAAACCCTGGGCCACAGAAGAGGACAGCGTGAACTCAACCACTTGGCCATGGGGCCGGCCCCCTATAATTTTTCTTAAACATGTATATTACCTGGGTAAATTTTTTTTAAGTTTTTAAAAATCTCTGGTGATCATATACTTTTGAGTAATTATAAAATAAAATTGCAATTATAAAATGGGCTTTAATATTAAGGAATATATAGTCCAGATAAATGAGTACTGAGTTTCTACTGGGTGCCAGGCCTGGTGCTGCAAGCTGGGGATAGAGATTAATTGGACACACTCTCTGACCCCCAAGAATCTAAAGGCCACATTCCTTGGTGAGGTTCCTTGGCTCTCGGCCTTGCTAGCTCCAAAACCTCAGATGTCAGCCCTTTCGAGATCATCTCTCATGTTAACCAAATTCACAGAGGCTGATGAACAAACTAGGACAATGTATTAATTTGTGCTGAGAATTATCACAGTCACATAGTCCAAAATAGTACTCTAAGCATGACCAGCACATGTTTTCCCTGTGGGGTGAACTACATAGGGAAGCAAGTTATGATCAGAATGTTGCTTGCTGAGCCCGGAACCATACCAGAGGCAGGTAGTAACTGAAAAGTTTAATGGGACTCGGCTAAACTAGGCATGAAGTACCCATCTCCCTGATAAACATGGCCTTGCCAATGGAACCACAGATACCACAAGTCTGAGATTTTCTCTTCGTAGGACGGTAGCAGTTGGATGGGCAATGTCAAAATTTATCTTAGATGTTCTCCTTTTATAAAATTTTCCCAGGCTAATAAACTTCTATTTCCTCCAGATTGCACTCTTATTATCTGTAGTCACAAATTTGCTCAGATCTGGAGCCATTCCATTTCTTTTAAGTAATTTTTTGCCTAGTTTTCCTCTGCAATTTTGTATTTGGATAGTTTAACTCTGAAGATTCTTGTTTCCTTAATTTCCCTTTCTTAAAGGGCACCTTATGTATGCACTCACACACAACAAACTTTTAAATATTAAACACATTATTTTTAAAAATTGGAAAGAAACATTCCAAACCTCGGGGGAAATGATGCAAAGGGGTTTTAGTGAAGAAGTTAGGAACCATGACGCAGGGCCTTCTACAGCTGCTATCTTGCTCCTCAGTCAGGATCACACTTGGGCAAAATTCTTACACTCAAATATGCAACTGAGCCCCTGCCACAGGAGGTAGAAGACTCCGGCACAGCTCTCTCTCCTGAGGTGATCATAAAGGAGTTGCCCCTTGGTGTGGCTTCCTTCGTCACCAACTTGCCTACCCAAATTTTCTGTAATTGGAACCAAAGTCCGCATAATCTACTCAAATTCTGAGTTCTGAAGAACATGGTGTACCCACCGTGGATTATCCAAAAGGCAAACTAAGCATATTCTTAGGGTGCTGGCAGCAAGGGCACGCCTTAACCACACATATCTCCATGCATGTGAGCATGCACATATGCTCTCTCTCACACACACACACACAATTATTTGGAAATACTTCAACATTTGGGAGTTCAAAAAAAAAGACAGTGAAATAGTCATCCTGCCAAAATTACAAAACAAACAAACAAATCATAGAACTTATTGGACTTCCCGACACTCGTTTTGAGGTTTAGTGTTTTTTGGTGGTGGTGTTTTTTTTAATTTCACACATGGATGCTTTAGTGTTTAGGGCCTCTAAACTCTTAAATCCAACCTTGGTGATACTAATTCTAGTATAAATGTTTTTATAAACTTTTAACATTAAAACCACCTGATATTCACATTCACCAGGCAATTACATTTATGTATTCCAAATTTCAACACGTCTCAGCCACTGATACATTCCTGACTCCTTCTAAGAAGCCATGAAAAGTTTTTCACATCTCACTTTCATCATTCACCAAAATAGCTCTTAAAGTTAATTAGACTTGGAGTTAGGGTTTTGTGCCAAACACCCAAAACCTAACCATTAATTATTATTTTCTAAGTATTGAGAGTGCAGTATAAGCTATAAAATACTTGTCAAAACCTGGTCCCTGCCCCAAGGCTTACCATATAAAGTACAAAAACAAATCAATTCAGACAACACACTACATCAAATTAAAAGCAAGACTAAACTTGTAAGACACAAAGTTCAGGAACCTTTTTATAAATCCTTAAGAAGTTACCATAATTCTAACTAGAATTTGTTGGTTTGGGGGTAGAATATTGTATTTTTGTTTTAACTTTCTAACAAGGCCTCTACCATTGTTCCAGGAAAGAACTTTTATTTTTTTTTGAGGAAGATTAGCCCTGAGCTAACTACTACCAATCCTCCTCTTTTTGCTGAGGAAGACTGGCCCTGAGCTAACATCCATGCCCATCTTCCTCTACTTTATACATGGGACGCCTACCACAGCATGGCTTTTGCCAAGCGGTGCCATGTCTGCACCCAGGATCCCAACTGGCGAACCCCGGGCCGCTGAGAAGCGGAAGGTGCGAACTTAACCGCTGTGCCACCGGTCCGGCCCCAGGAAAGAACTTTTAACTTAAGAAGAGAACTCTGGGAGGCCAGCCTGGTGGCATAGTGGTTAAGTTCATGTGCCCCACTTTGGAGGCCTGGGGTTTGTTGGTTCAGATGCAGAACTACACACCGCTTATCAGGCCATGCTGTGGCGGCATCCCATATAGAAGAACTAGAATGACTTACAACTAGGATATACAACTATGTACTGCAGCTTTGGGCAGAAAAAAAAGAGGAAGACTGGCAACAAATGTTAGCTCAGGGCCAATCTTCCTTACAAAAAAAAAAAAGAAGAAGAAGAGAACTCTGGAGTTGTAATACCATTTCAGCTATGCTGTCTTGTAGAAAACGAAAAAATCAAACAGCAACACAAAACCCTTTGATATCACCTAGGTTCTCCTTAAAGCATCCGAGTGAACTAAAATATATTAAGCCATTATAATAAGAGTCTCAAAGATAGTAGCATACTGGCAAAGAGATTTTAATATTTACTTTTTTCTTTCATTAAAAAAATAGCCTTCAGTACTAATATGTCTGCCTGACAAAAGACATCTGTTGTGGTGTCCATCCAGTTCATACTGCTCCTCCTTTCCCCTTGGCCTCCAGACAGTACAACTCCAAAGTTGCAAGAGGGGGGGCCAGTGAGACTTGTTCATACAGCTTGACTCCACTCTCCTCCTCACAGTTGATTAGACCAGGAATGAGCACCTGACCCAAGTTGGACCAATCAGAGTCTCATCCCAAGAAATTTGGAATTACAGGTGAGGGATTCAGTTCTTTAGGTGACTAGACCCAGAACACGGAACTGGGGGTGAGGTGGTGATGAGGTGAGGGCATCTTCCACCATCCTTCTCCAGGATAGGAAGCCAGTCTGTAGAAAGAAAATGAAGCACAAGTACAGAGATGAGAGAGAGAAGGTACCTGGACAGTGTTCAGTTCCTGATTCCATTTGCTGGCTCCATTCCTGCCTTTGGCAACACCGACATGCTCCTATAACCTTATATAGAATAAACTGTTCCTTTTTTTGCTTAAGTCCCTTGAGCTGATTCCTGTTATTTCCAAACAAACATCTTCTTTTTTTTTCTTCTCTCCAAAGCTCCCTCATTTTCTTTCTTTCTATGGTGAGTTTGCTTAACAACTTTCTTAAGTACCCAAACAATGCAGGCATTTTCCAGAGCATAAAATTAAAAATTCTTAGTGTAGCAATAGAAAGAACTTGAAATTATTTTTTGGAGCAAAGTGAGGGATGGACAGATAACATTGCACAAGGGTTTTCATTAAGTACTTCTTGATGAAAATGAGATAATTTTCAGGCAATCTCTTAAAAATGACTTAGTCTGAAATCTTTTTAATTCCTCCTCCCACAAATGAGTCAATTCTAGGAAGACTATTTCAAAGTGTGATAAAAATTCTGTTGCTTCAAAATGGACTGTCTACAACATTGAACAAAAGAAGCCAGACACAGATGGGTACATTCTGTATGATTTTACTTATATAAAATCTAGGAGCTGGCAAATTTATGATGTGTGTACTTTACCACCTGCAAATTATACCTCAATAAAGAAGAAAAAAATAGTCTGTAATCAGATAAGGTCATTTCACAGAATTTAAAATCAGACACAGACATTAAGAAGATTTTATTTTCATTAAATTGCCTATTTGGAATGTAATGAAGCTTTTCTAAGTATTTCAAAGTATTTTGGGTAATCTGACCTTACTAAATTACCTTGGGTCAATGTGGGTGGTCATGAACGGCAAGATGTTCAGTTAGTTGGTTATTATGGCTCACATCGGCCAGACTGAGTGTACATCTTGAAGGCCATTGCTGCCACTCCTCTTCAAATGATCAGGTGGGTTCTCTTTTCTAAAGAGTTATGTTATTTACATGACAGACTCTGAAAGGAATCTAAGAAATAAGACCATGTAAGTCACACCCTGGAAATCTGTAGCCAACACAGAGAACGGGGGTACACTGTGAGGTGAAGCCCCGGCTGCAGAGGGAGGAATCACAAGGTCAGGAGCGTCACGTGGTGTGTCTGACTGTAAAGTAGAACTTGACCTACTGTTTGCATCCTCACATTTTGTGAACATATGTTCTTACAAGATAAGTTATTTTGGAAGATCTTATTCATGTATATTTAATACAAAAACAGAGAAATTATTGATGCTGCAATATAGTGAGAGGAAGTATTGTAGAGTAGAAAGAGCATGGACTTGATAGTCATAAAAATCGGGAGTCAAATTCTAGCTCTTCTCTTTCCTAAATACGTGTCTGTGGAAAAATGATCCAATTTCTCTAAACTTCAGTTTCTTTGCCTGTGAAATGAGGTTTATAATTCCTGCCATCCAGTGTTATCTGAAGGATTAGAGACTATATACGTGTGTGTGTTTGTGTGTGTCTGGCACACTCAGCAAACAATGGTGGGGGGGATTGTTAAATGTTAGGAGGACTGGATACTAGCCATTCTCAGCACTTATGGCTGAATGGCCTTGTTCAAGTGCTGTAGTTTTTCTGACCCTCAAGTTTTTCATTTATTAAAAAAGCCAAAAATATCCACCTGTTGAGGAACAGCTTCTGAGGTTAAATTAATTTGCAAGCAGTCTATTTTTGTTTTTTCTTATCCTCCTATGTGGTTCTACTGAATTAAGCACTTTAAACTATAGGTACCAGAAGAGGGGGGAAAAAGACCTATTTATTGGATACATGCAACACAAAAGGAAAAAACCAGAAATGGCAAATAGCACCAAGCAGCCAATGCTAATCTCCATCTGAGTCCCAAGGCAAAAGCTTCTCCCCGTCTGGTCCTTCCTCTCTGCGGTAGATAAGGATGGCAGCTGTTTTGAGGTATTTGGGGCAGCGATTTCATTGTTCTAATTTTTAGATCTTCATCTTGTTCATGATAGAAGTCAAGACAGGGCATGTTTCAAGCACATCAGCTAAAGAAGCAAAACGTGGCCTCCCATTTGCCTGGGGTCTACCCTCCCATGGTGCTCTGGTGCTAGAGCAGGGATGGCGACTCCATCTCTCTCCCCCAAGCGTCGGGGTGGAGGCCAGGGCAGGGGCAGTTATCTTTCTTATATTTCATTGGCTCAAGATACTGTCTTACTTAGGAAGAAGGAAAAGGCATACTAGAAATAAAAATGTTTGTTTGGCCAGACTGGACCAAGCAGTACAAAATGATCTGATTCACTCTACATTTTAAACTAAAACATTGTTGCTATCTGAATCCAGAATAGCATGGCCTGTGTTTCTCTATTTAAAAGGGGAAAAGAAAATCATAACAATTCGGTATGGGAAAACTCCCAGCAAGAGGCTGACGTCTGATTTCACCTCTTTTTCTTCATACCAACCAATGCTAGATGATCACAAACAGAACTTTACCCTGCTTCCCAGGATTGTTGTGTTGATTAAATGAAAAACCAAAAGTACTCTGTCAAGTTCAAAACGCTACATAAATATAGTTCGGTTATTACAAGAAGGGAACTGGTATCACTCCAGGTTTGTGCTGGAGACAGCAACAATGAACTAAACAGACAGCTGGGCAAAATATGCCAGACAGGAAGCATGTCTGAATCTTGAATACAGGCTGGATTCCCTTTCGCTGAGCTACACCTGCCAGACTGGAAGCCCTTGATGCTTCAGTCATGAACGGGCACATCCTGTCCAGGGCCTTGCCCCAATCTGGCCTTTGGCTCCACCCTGCAGTATTGGCAGAAGGCCAAGTCTGGGCTAACTTCCCCCTCTGCTTGCTTGGTACTGCCTTTCCGGTACCATCAGGCCTGAAGCCAGAGTCTCAACTATTGCACGACACAAGTAGACCAATAAGAACACTCTTGTTTCCATGTTAGGGAATTTCCCTTCCCTCCTCTTTCCCTTAAGTCACTCCTATTTCCACTTCTTCTCTGTTTTTCATCTTCCCCAGGCCTCCAAAATAGAGTGTGGGAGGTCAAGAAGCTGAGGAAAGAGCAAAGGAACAAATGTATTCCCTTGACCGTTCATCTGAATTGAGTCTCAGTTGCTCCCCACTAGTGCTAACTCCTTGTTTCTAGTAGCTGGAACATAGTAGGTTCTTAATAACTATTTACTGAACGAAAAATGAAGTTAATGAATTGGCAGATACATGTCAAATGAAGCCCTAGGCCTTTTCCTGGACCCTGACCTGCCCTCTCTGGCCTGCTTTTCATTTGCTCTTATGGTCAAATACTAGGGCAACTTCCGCTTGGTTTCCCAGATTGCCTTTGACTTTAGTTTTTTATGCACAAAGGACAACTGTCAGCACATCTATTCTTTCATGTGAGTTTTGAGAGGAAAAAGAAACTGAAAAAGGAACAAACCTCACTTTCCTTCAATATCTCAGAAGGGATAGAATCAATGTGACAGTCTATGTGTATGTGTGTGTTTAGGAGGGATAAGGAGAGGTTGTGAGGTTGTGTTATTTTCTACAGGATAGAAGAGTAGAAGAGACACGCTGGCTAGAAAGCACAGTTGCTGACAGTAGAGGCAGATGAACTTCTACCAAAGGCAGAAGGTAAAGGGGGCACAGCTTTAGATTCCCACCACTCGATCTCCTTATCTCCAGATGCCCTGAGGATCAGGAGGGTGGAGCCAGGTTTTTCTGGTGTTCAGTGGTGGAACACTACTACACTGGTGGGGCACATCTAATATGAACTCTAGATGATATCAAACAGTCAAATATACATGTAATTGGAATGCCAGAAGGAGATGAGAGAATGGGGCAGAAAAAACTATTTAAAGAAATAATGGCTGGGGCAGGCCCTGTGGCTGAGTGGTTAAGTTCGTGTGCTCCGCTTCGGTGGCCCAGGGTTTTGCCGGTTTGGATCCAGAGCATGGACCTAGCACCGCTCATCAAGCCATGATGAGGCGGCATTCCACACAGCAGAACCAGAAGGACCTGCAACTAGAATACACATTATGTACCGGGGGGACTTTGGGGAGAAGAAGAAGAAAAAAAAGAAGATTGTCAACAGATATTAGTTCAGGTGCCAATCTTAAAAAGAAAAGAAAAGAAAGAAATAATGGCTAAGATTTTTTTCTTTTTTTTTTGAGGAAGATTAGTCCTGAGCTAACATCTGTTGCCAAGCCTCCTCTTTTTGCTAAGGAAGACTGCCCCTGAGCTAACATCCATGCCCACCTTCCTCTACTTTCTATGTGGGACATCTACCACAGTGTGGCTTGCCAAGCAGTGCCATGTCTGCACCCAGGATCTGAACAGGTGAACCCCAGGCCACCAAAGTGGAATGTGCACACTTAACCACTGCGCCACCGGCCCGGCGCCCAAACTAAGAGAATTTGTAGCTAACAGGTCTGCACTAGAAAAAACACTAAGGAACTAAGAAGTTCTTTCAGTTGAAGGGAAATATTGACAGATGGAAACTCAGATCAACAGCAAAGAAAGAAGTGCACCAGAAATTATAAATATGATCTGGGCAAATTTTGTTATTGTTGTTGCCCCTTTCCTCTTAATTTCTTTATAAATTATTTGTGTATAGCATTGTCTTGGGAGATTTATTACTAATACAGGTATTACATAAAATATGAGCTCCAAGTTTTCAAAGCCTTCCTACTCTATAAGATAATGTATTTATCTTATGAGACGCTTTGAGTCTGAAATTGCTTCTGTCCTCTATTCTAGCCTCTTCCCACCACTATGGGTTTGTTTTGAGGGTAGGCTAGGTACGAATGGGGTGAAAGATGGAATCCTTGAAAATTAACAGAAAGGGAAATTGATAGAACACGGGGTATATATGGTTGAAGGGAGGATCAGTGCAGGGAAAGAAAACAGACTGAGATTAAACACTCCCATGGTAAAAGCTAGGGAACAGTCCTAAGAATCTATCCTAAATTGTGGCAGAACTAGAGGAGGAGAAATGTAACATACCTAGTCCCTTCCCTGACCTCGCGACCTTTCACCCTACAGAATTCCTAATCTTCTTTAGACTTGACAGGTATCTTATATGTCTTAAGTAGGACTTAGCTCCCACACATATCTGATCTCCAGTTGGTGCTGAAGTTGAAAAAGAGGTGGTGGAATTGGGGACATACTAAGGAGAGAAATTACGAGCATGTCCTAAGAGGAAGTCAAAGAACTGGGATGGTGGATGTATCACCTACGGGAAACATAAATACTGAAAGAGTAGGATAGGATGGACAAATTGTCCTTAAAGTGTTACCAATTTCACCTCACTCCGGTGGGACTCCGACCCACATTCGGACGGAGCATGTTAGGCTTGTTCTGAGCAGGGTTGTGGTTAATGTTTTATGGGGTCGGCGGGCCGGGTAACAAAAGTTCTGAATCGGACCCTGGGATATAGTTCTTTTAGTGCTTGGGCTACTGTAGGCTCCCAGTTGCATAAAGGATCCCAATTTCCATCAGAAGTTGTTAGCTTTTTGGTTTATTTTAGGGAGACTTTTTAAAATGTTTTTTGCTCTTTTACACATTCCTTTCTAAAAACTTCATTTTTGTCTTGCAAAGGATTTGGCTCCTCTTTCAGAAACAAAGAGGATTCAGGGTGAATTGCACCAGGTCCAGAACCCAGAAAAGCAAATGACATTGATCAAATGATGGGAGAGAAACGGAGACTGGCTATCTGCCTACAGGAATTAAAAATAGGTTTCACCTTCCAGGCCAACTCTCTGGAGCACTATGTTGAGAACGATTCCCAGGCTTAGGCTGGAAAGGGAGTACCACAATTAATTGGTGATGTCTACTGTGGGAATGAGACCACGTGCTCAGGGGGGCTACTCCTAGCTTGGGTGGTTTGTCTGCAGATTGACTGGTCCCCAGTAGATAAGGGACCTCCGAGACTACTACAAAGGAGTCAGGCTACTCTGTGTCACTGAAGCTCAGGACCTGTCTGTCAGGTCTTGGTCAGGTCCCAATCGAAGGGTTAGGAAAAACACTGCGTGTGAGAGCGGGAAAAGCCTGTTTATCACCATTGATGTTTGCTAAGTTCCTCACCTAAGTTGGTGGGCCAGCTCAGATAGGCCCGGGCTTCGGCGCCATCCCTCTCAAGCCAGCCTTGCTACCTTCCCCTGCCCCAACAGGTAAGGAATGGTTTGCTCTGCATGCATTTCTGCTTTACCAACACAAGTCACGGGGATGTGCTTTGCACACGGGCCCAGCCCCCACTCTGCGTCCCAATCCAGCAGAATTCTTGGGTCTTGGACGCCCATTTTGTTATGCCCACTGACTCCTCCTCTAAACCTCAACTAACAGAAAGCCTTTTTCCTGAAGCCACGCTGTGTCAAGGGCGCGCCCTCAGCCCTCGGTCTCCGGGGGGTGACTTGAGTTGAAATCTGGTCTTTTGTGAGGAGAGCAGGGGCTGGAAGGGGAGAAAAAAAGATACCGAGGCGCAGCTTCATCTGTCAGGGGGCTATGGGGTGGGAAAGAGTGTGCAGCTCCCGCAGGCCTCCAGGCAGGGGACTTTGTGGGGAGAGGGTGGTCTTCTTCCCGCCCTGTGAGAGTAGTGGGGGAGCTGCTCCCGTGTGTGGACGGGGTAGGGAGACCCGTCTTGCTGGGCTTTTCTGTTTGTTTTGGAGGAGGGTGAGGAATGCTGAATGCATGACGGCTGGGTATGGTTAGTCCGTCTGGGGGACCTGGGGAGGGTCCCAGAGGCCGGCAACAGACCCGTGAGCAAGGGTGGGGCCATCCTTCTCCGCCCCCCTCCCCCTCCCGGGGACTCCGTGCTCCCAGATCAGCGAAGAAGCCGTAGGGAGGGCGAGGGCTGCGGCGAGAGCCCCAGGTGGGGTGCCGAAGGGACGCGCCGGCCACCGCTTGCCCCTTTCCAAAAAGAACCAGCGGGGTCCTCTGTGGCAGGAAACGCACCACCCACCCTCAGCATGTCACCTCGGGGAGGAGGAGCCAGGTGGGTCGTCGCAGCTCCGGGAAGGGCTGCCAGGTCCGGGGCTTCGGGGCTTCCCCGAGGGGACAGCGGCGCCCTTGGGCCAGGCCCGCGGGGTCCGGTGCCCGGGGCTGTGGATGTGAGGAGCCGCACCCGGGCCCACTGCGGGCTCCCGAGGGCGGGCCGTCGGTGCCCGGCAGCGGGCGGGCGGGCGGGTCGTCAGCTGCCCGGCGCGTCGCCTACCTCCCCGCCCCCCGGCTTCCTGCGGAGGCCGCGGCCGCCATGTTGTTGTGGGGCTGAGGCGGCGTCGCGGACCTGAGCGGCCGTGACAGGCTGCGCAACAGGTTCGCTGTCGGCGGCCCAGCGACGACCCGGCCGCGGCGGCCGAGCAGGGTCTCCGGCGTGCGCCCGCGCCGCTGCTGCCGAGGGCCGCGGGGTCGCGCCGTGACGTGCGGGAGGCGCGGCGGGAGCGCCAGGTGGGTGACGGCGCTCGCTCGGCGGGGCTGCCGCAGGGCGCGGGCAGGTGCGGGAGGCGCCGCGGCCGGGCTGGGAGGCGGCTGCGCGCCCCGGGCGATGCGGACGCGGCCTCGGGAGCGCGGGCGGCCCCCGACCTAGGCCCTTGGCACTCTCGGCGGCGCCGGGCGGAAACCTGCGGCGCGGGGTTCCTGCCCCCGCGGCGGGGCCAGGGCGGACGCCGAGGGGCCGGGCCCGGGCTGCCCCTTCCCTGCGGCCGAGCCCGAGCCCCCGCCCTCTTCTGGCAGGTGCGGCCGCCGGGGGCGGCGTGGCCCCTAGCTTTCGGGGTGCCTGCCGAAGAGAGCCTTTAGGGACACCCGCACGCTTCCTCGGGGACCTATTCTCTTTTCGCGGAGTTGGTTTTCCTTCTCGGTCATGGTCGGTGGGGAATGTCAGGGCAGCCGCATCCCGGTGCGTCAAAGTGGCCCGAGTCACGAGGGGCCAGTGGGCGGATGCTCGGCGTCCAGCGCTCGCGTGAAACCAAAGTTGGGGAATGTTACAGCTTGACTTAAGCATTAGCGACTTCCAGGGTGTCCAGGAAGCACGGAAAGATGTAATCTCTTAGGCCAGAAGAGTATCCTTTATTTACTTATTACTATATATATTTTTTAATTTAAAGACGGCTGCATGTGCGTACCGATTGGGTAAACCGAGGCTGAAACTGCAGGTGGCTTTTCATTCTGTGAAAAGATGCTGTATTGGGATTTATTAGCCATGTGCTTTATCGTTGAATGATTGCTGGTGGCAAGTATGCTTCATTTGAGACTTTTATTAATTATCAACTAGGTATATTTTTGATAGTTCCAACCACTTTGTGATAGAAATTAAGGTTAACACAAAAATTATTGCTTTACTAAATGCTCTAGTTTGTTTTTACTAGTGTTTACTTGCTTACCCAGAATAGGCGAGGTGTGACTTGAAATTTTGTTGTTTTAGTCAGCTTAATTTAGGTGGTGTAGACTCTGTAGGTTAATCTTCTTAAGTCTCTCAAGAAAATTAATTGCCTCTTTCCCTGTGCTGGTTTGCTGGGTTGTAAATCAGTGATAAAACCTAAACGCAATTTAGAAACATCATGTAAAACCTTTACATATTTTAGTAATGGTGTCCCTCGAATTTTAAAGATACTAGCACCTCTGATGTGCACACCTTTAGGTTTCTTTGGCTGTGCCTAGGATTTCCTTGGAATTTCTTTTCTGTTTCCCCAGCGTTCTTGAGATATGATTGACATGTATCCCTTGTAATTGCCAAAGTATGTAAGGTGGAAGTTGTTTTTAAAAGCTTAATTCATGAACAAACAGAATTTCATGTTGAAGGACATGGAAAAATGTGCATTGTTGCTGTTTTAATATATATTAATGAGCAGGTGAAAAGCTTATGTGTTTTACCCTTTTATGCATGTAATTATTCCCTTTGCTCACCTTTACAATGAAAGGTAGATTTGTCTGAGAAAACTTGACCTGTACTGAATTATTGAGCAGGGAGGTACTACTGTGAGTTCAACATACCTCAAGGCTAAAATCCTGATCTCTCGTGAATATGAAGGAATGTGTTAGGCATGTTCTGGGATTGGAATTATAGTTTTTAGAAATTTATATTTTCACAAAAATAGAATTGTATGAGGAACCTCTATAGACCCATCACCCAAACTCAGCAGCTTTCAAGATTTTCTTTATCCATCTCTTTTTCTTTCTTTCTTATTTTTATTTTTTGGTCATTTCACCCTATATACTTAATGTAGTTCCTTTTAAAAAAAATGGAAAATTTCTTACATGACCTTCTGATTTTTATTTTTAACACATCTTTAGAGTTTCACAAATTTCCATCTTTCTGGTAAGACAAAAAGAACATTTATTGGCTATCTCTTTCAACTACTTTCTACGGTATTAAAATATATTTACCATGGTTGTGATGTATTGAGCACTTAGTACATACTAGGCCCTGTGCTGTTTACATAATCATTTCAAGCTGGAAATGACCCTGTGAGTAGTTATTTTCTTCCCATCAAATAGATAAGTGAAATGTTAACCTGGAGGTTATCGGACTACTCTAGGTCTCTGAGCAGTAAGTACAAGAGCCAGGTTTCAAATCAAGATCCTTCTAACTTCAGTACCTGTGTCCTTACTTGGTACACTTAATCTCGGTTCAGAAATTAAAAACAAGAAATAGTCCTTTGGGCATTCAGTAAATATTTGTTGAGTAAATGAATGAAAGTATATATTAGTCCATTGATAAGTCACTAGCACTTTTATATACTGTACTTACTTGTAAAGCATTTATATTCACAAGTTCCAGAAATGATTCAGAATAAACTAATTACATTACTAAAGCGTGATATATTTATTACCATCTAACAGTGCATTTGCTTGTTTTTTTTTGTATTCTGGTATTTTCAATACTTTATGGAAAAATTTATAGAATAACTTTTTGAAGAAAGGCTAAAAAAAGGTAGACTTTTTTGATGTGCTAATCAAGATGACGGCAAGATTCCAAGTGTGAAGTGGAAAATAAGAATGTTTAGAATTAATTCTGTAAGTGAATAGCTCTACAGATGAAGATAGATCAGAAATGCTGTATTTTTTACTTGAGTTCGTTTTTGACTTTGCAGCATCCTGTAACTACAGAGCACAGTGACTAACGTTAGCGTCCTGTTGGGTAGAGTGTGCATGTAAGTGTTCTTGAGAAGGAGGAACTGAACTGGACTTAAAGGATCTGAAGGCAGAGAGGAAGTGGGGGAGGAGGGGAGGAAACTGAGCCGAAATAGGACGGTGAATACATCAAGAAATAATGTATTTTTACAACTCTTAAGAGGGCAGCATATTTCACTTGCAAATGTATAACATTTGGAGAGATTCACGTAGAAATAATTTAACAGCTATATCAGGGCGCTGGATGGTTTATTTACTTGAGGAGCCATTCAGCACTTGTTTTGATAGACGTTTAGGGATCTATTACCAGACGGTAGACATTTAACTTGTTTTATTTAAGCAACTGTTTTGTTTTCTAAATCATTTTATTCACTATCGCATATTCATTTTAGAAACAATATATGTGGTTAAATAAAAATTTCATTTATTTGCATCATAACTGTAGTAGATAAGAGTATAGGCTTTCAAGTTAAACCTCCTGCTCCTAGCTCCAACTCCAAATAGCTGTATGGCCTTGGGCAAGTTATTTTAACTCTCTAAGATTCTGTTTCCTCATCTGTAAAATGGGGATAAAAATAGTACCTATCTCATAGTGTTGTTGTATGTAATATAAGGTGCTTAGCACAGTGACTACAGCTTATATAAGTGCTTAATAAATAAATAAATAAACAAACAAATGTTTTCTATTGTTATTCCAACTTGCTTCAACGAGGAATTTCAAATTAAACTAGCTTAGTCTTTTTTTTTTTTTTGGTCTTTTTACCCAGTGACTGGAAAAGAAATTAGCTTTTTTGCCCTTAATTTTTAATCGTAACATCAAAACAATCCACGTAAGAAGGCTGGAAAATAGAGTATGTAGAAGAACTGACTTATAGTCCCATCTCCCAACAAAGAATCTGCCTATTAGTCCCCTTAATTTGGGGGGACAAGAAACCCAAAAAACATAGCCTACAGGAAGAAAACATTCTATATCGGCAAAAGAAACTACTGTTTTGGATTATCACTTCAAAGTCTTTGAATCCAAGTGCTTAAATAGCTTCTACTTAGCAGTGTGAGGAGTGCTTGAATAGTGTGAGGTCGATAATGGGAAAGAATGGTCGAGAATGGTCTGTTATGTCAAACTGCAGAGTCCACATAGATAGGAGCCAGTGGGGTTTGCTCTGACAGTCAGGAGTACACTGATAACTGTTGCTTTATCATTTCATTTTTGCTTGAACACACTGGCATAGGTATTTGCATATTCTACTCACCACCCTACCACTCCTCCTTCACACTTAAGAATGACTGCTTAAATACAAGAATTAAGTAGGTCAAGTTAATAAATTTTACAACTTATGTAACATTTGGTGACTTTACTTTTCAGTGAGCATGAAATACTTTTTGATGAGTATTAGTGAGAACTTCAAGATTAATGAAATTTGCCTAGAATGATGGGGACTAGGAATGCATGTGTAGCATCCCTTTTCTAACTTTGAATTAAGTCCTGAAAACCGGAGTGGTAGAAGAGAAGCCATGGTTAAGACTTGAGATTTAATTTCCATTTACCTTCTCACTAGAAGCATTTTAGGCTTTCCCTCTGCTAAAGTTCCAGTGAAATGCCTGTAAATTGATTTTGTCTTGCTTGCAGAGACAACCTCTGTTGGAAGGCTTTACCTGACCGCCTCTTCTTCCTTCTGGCATCTGGTCCTCATTCCTTGATTCTGAGTTGGAGTTTTTGCCTCCTCCTTCCACCATCCTAGCTCCTACATCCAGGATCCAGGGTTCCACTGGGTCCCAGAGAGCTGAGTCACTTGGGTGATTGAGATGGAGAAAGCCATTTAGGTTAGATACAGGTAACCCAAAACTTTCTGAACACTGCTCTCCAGTCCCTGAGTTTACAGTCTTTATAGCATGGTGGCAATCCCATCTTGAAAAAGCATATGCTACGTGCGGCTCCCCCTTAAATACATCTTTGCTGTTGCTTTCCTCACTAGGTTGACTGTGTCATCTTTGCCTTTCTAGGGTCTTCAATGGAAAAAAAAGTCTTTTTTCCCCTCTCCTTTTCTGCCAGCCTTAACTTCCTTTTCTTTATTCTCAATCACCATCTTTCCTCTTTAAAAAGTTAAATGCAACAGAAGTTACTCATAATTCATGATATTGAAGTCATTATTTCATCTAACAAACATTGAGTGCCTGCCTGCCAGGAACTGGCCCAAGCACTGAGCATGTGAGCAGTGAACAGAATTCACAAAACCCCTGCCCTTATGCTGTTTGTATTCAAGAAGGGGGAGGAGAGACAATAAAATGTCTAGAAGTTAGAATTGGCTAAGTGCTATGGAGAAAAGTAAGACAGGAAATGGGGGTAGGGAGTGTGTGCACAGGTGAGTGGGGGTGATTGAGAGAAGTAAATTTGCCTTATTCAAAATTATTATTAAGGAATTCAAGATTGGGGAAGGATTATTGTGCACATTTTATGAGTAAACAATAATATTTCAGGTCATTGTATTTAATGTTTATTATTTTAGTATTACTATTGGTTTGCGCTCAGCAGATCTCTGAATATTTCTATTTCCAAGTAACTTAAGCTAGAAAAAGAAATCTCAGGCATAACATGAGCCTAGAGCAGAGATTTGTCAAATGGTTTAGAATAGATACCTTGACTTGATTTTTCCTAAAAGTCCTATATTGTGTTTGTTGTTTAATTCTATACTTCATACTATTTTTATTGTGATGAGTAGTATACGTTCCTTGTGGAGAATTGGAAAGCCAGAGGGAAATTTAGAGACGACAGTAATAGTCACTAATAATCATATTACCCAGAGAAATGTTCAGTGTTAGTATTTTGGTAGATCTTCTAGAAATTTTTCTCTGCAAAAAATGGAATTGTGTTATATACTCTACTATGTAACCTGCTTTTTAGATTACTAGCATTTATAAAAAACATGGTTCTATTTTATTATGTATTTATAATATAACTTTTATTGGCTAAATAATATTACCCTGCTGCTACTGAATGTTAATAATGTCTAATATTTATTGAGCATTTACTATATCCTAGTTACTTTTGAGACACTTTGCATATTTTTACTCATTTAGTCCTCAGCCTCTCTATAATAGCTGTTCTATTACTAATTTTACTGTTGAGAAAATTGAATAAGGACAGGTGTAATAATTTTCCCAAGATCTCATAGCTAATAAGTGGTAGACAAAGGATGTGAACTTAGTCTGACTCTACATCTTGCACTCATATCATCTCATTCTTCTGTAACATTAAGGTAGTTTATAAATTTTGTTGTTATTATTTTAAATTGTGCCACAGTTAACATTTGTGTAACCATATCTGTGTCCACATCTAAAATTATTTCCTTAGAATGAATTTCTAGTAGTTGTAGTAGTATTGGGTCAAAAGATGTGGACACTTCCTAAGGCCCATGAAATGTATTGCCAAATTATTTTCTAGAAAAACTTGTCAGTATCAAAGTGTTCTACCAAGTGAAACCAGTCCTGTTCCCCACATCCTCAGAAACACTGGGTCTCTTTTTCTAAATCTGCTAATTTGATAAAGACCACTTTGCTTTAATCTTTCTTTTTCTGAATATGAATAAAGTTATACTTAAAAAGGTTTTTTTTCTTCTATGAGAAATATTTGTCTCTGCCTTTTTCTCACTTCATTGGCATGTTCATCTTATTTATTTCTAAGAATTCTTTATATATTAAGAATAGTGACTTTGCCATATAGATGTACATTTTTCCAAATTTGTTTCTTAGTTTTGTTTATGGATTTTTAGAATGGTAATGATAGTAGCTCATGTTTACATAGTACCTCCCATGTATAGCACTATTCTAATTCATTATATTTATTAACTCACTTCAGTTTTATGGCATTCCTGTGAGGTAGGGGCTATCATTAGACCTGTTTACAAAGTCCTCTAAAATTGTCATTTTAATTCTCAAAAGATTTTTTCCTGTGTCTTTGCACATTTCTGTTCCCAATTCCTAAAATCTCCTTTCTTCCTCCTAGCCTACGGGGTGGTACCTATTGTTCGTTTCTTCAGCACTCAGTTTAGGAGTCATTTCCTCTGGGATTGCTCATCTAACAACTTTCTAGTTCCCTAAGGCAAAATTAGGTGCCCATCTTTTGTCCTTTCTGTATACCTATAGCACTTATCTGGAATTCTAACTTTTGGTCTTATTCTTCTATAGTCCCTGCTCTAATACATCTTATACAGGTCGTATACATCTAATGACTCGGGTAAATATTTGTTGATTTGAATTAAAGGTGCTCAGGGTGATGTTGGTGATACCAAGAAGGGAATTAACCTTCTAAGTATATAAAATAGACAAACTTCTGCAGAGGAAGTAACACTGGAATTGGGCTTTCTAGGCCAGGGGGGAAGGAAGGTGAAAGGGAGGGGCCCAGAGACTAAAACTGAGTGAAAACAGACGTGGAAATTTCCCGTTCTGGGAACAGCAAGTTGTTTAGAGTGGTTTTGAAGATTATTAACCTTGCCTGTGGGAAAACCTGATGAAATAAATTTCTCTTTGACTCCAGGATAGCTTGTTTAATGTTCCGAATATTTGAATCTTCCTTCTAGATCTCTTCTGTAAAACAGGGTTCAATTTCTCTTCTGACTTTACCCTTTTTCCAGCGTAATGGGGGAAGTTGGAGGGCCCTAACGTAATCTTGGTGGGATTCTGGAATACCTGGGGAAGTTTGGTGAATTGGTTGGGTAGGCCCACCAGCAGCCTTTGCCAGAAGCCAGAGCCTTAGGGGAGAGAACAGACGCTGAAGCTTTTGTCGTTGGAGGCTTCAGTTCCATTCACACCTTTCCCTGGCTGTTAACACATTTGATTAGTTTAGACCTCAACTCCTTTTCTCTCCAGCCTGCCTTTCTGTTCTAGCTTTGATCAAAGACATTCTTCTCTTAATTTGCTAGTTTAATTTTGAGGTATACCGACTGCCGGTCTGTAAGAAGAATGAGTGAGCACTTTATTTATTAACAATATAATTTATTTGTCATTTAACGTAGATATTTTCCAAATGCTTTTCCTCCTTAAATTTAACTTTGTTTCTCATTATGTAACGGTTTTTTTTTCATTATGAGAATAACACATGCCGACTGAAGAAAATCTGTAACAGAAGAAAAGAAGTAGGAGAGAAAAGTCATTCCAAGTCCACCAGCCAATGACAGCCACATTTGGGTGTCTCCCACTCACCTGTCTTTTCTTTTTGTTTGTTTTTACATGTATATTGGTGTACATGTTTTACAATACAATGTTGTAGTTAGGAACATGGCTTGTGCTGTCTGATTGGAATTTAGGTCCAGTTTAGCCTTTTAGTAGCTTTGTGAGTGTAACAATCTCAGTAAGCCTCAGTTTTCTCCTCTTTAAAAAGTTGAGAGGCCAGCCCCATGGTCGAGTAGTTAAGTTTGCGTACTCCGCTTTGGTGGCCCAGAGTTTTGCTGATTCGGATCCTGGGTGCGGACCTGGCACCACTCATCAGGCCATGTTGAGACCTACAATTAGAATATACAACTATGTACTGGGGGGCTTTGGGGAGAAGAAGGAAAGAAAAAAGAAGAGATTGGCAACAGATGTCAGCTCAGGTGCCAATCTTTAAAATAAATAAATAAATAAATAAATAAATAAGATTTCATAATTTTATCCATAGGGTTGTTATGAGGTTGAAGAGATAATGTACATTGAGTGTGACCATCCCATAATCAGTTCTCCGTAAGTGTAACAGTAGTCCTCAGGCCTGTCTTTTGGTTGGTTTAGCTAGGGCTGCTGCTCTGGGCTGTGTTTGGAGGGAAGGAGTGGATCAGGGTACTGTATCTTTTTTTCCTGAAATAATTAAAATTCCGTTTCAAAAAAATGTTTTTGACATTCTCAAGGGGCCTATGAAAATTTTTACAGTGAAGCCTTCTTTAAAGTGTTATTTATCTTGGGCCAGCCCCACAGTTGATGAGTGACCCTGGACTTCAGACCCTCCTAGGATGGCCCTGATAATGATGATATTGATGATAATAAGATAACAATGATAACATGTAAAGACCTGAGTGTAAGGCTTGGCATTTGGTAAGTATTCAGTGATTGTGGGCTGCTATTATTATTTTCATAATGATACATGCACATTTATATTATATCATAAATTTTAAATTATAGGAACATAACCAGTTTCCATGTTGTTACATGGTCAAGCTGAACTTGTTTTTTTAAAAAATAGATTTATTGAAATGTAATTCACATATCATTATGAATTTAAGGGGCAGCATAATGCTTGGCTCAGTTCATTCTCCCATTGTTGGACACATTATTTGCAATTTTTTTCTATAATAACTAAACTGCAGCAAATATCTTTATTTACACTTTATTTAAAATATCACATTTATTATTATTTCCTTATGACAGATTTCCGGAAGTGAAATTATTGGCTTATTAGGTATGAACATTGGTAGGATTCTTGCTGTATATTTTCACATTGCCTTCTGAAGAGCTGCACTAGTTTGTGCTCCCGTGAGCTGTGTCTGCAGCACTCACTTCTTCTCGCTTTTGCTAGCCTTGAGTAATAGCTAAGGTTTGTTTTTTTCTAAACGTTTGTAAGGAGAAGCAAAACAAAACTTCATTTGCATTTTCTTGATTATTGGCAATATTAACATTTATTATCCAGTTTTATTTCGTCTTTCAAAAATTATCTATTTGAGGTCTTAGTATTTTCATTAACTATTTTAATAGCTCTCTGTACATTAAAAATATTGACTATCATGTTTGTTGTGGTTTTTCTTCATTTGTTTATCTTTTAATTTTGTTTTCAACAGAAATTTAAGATATTAAATAGATGAATCTGTTTATTTTTTCCTTTGTGTTTTCTTAAATGGCTTCAAAACTTAGAAACTTATCGTTGTTTCAAAGAGGTGATATTTTACTTGA
This sequence comes from Equus caballus, assembly GCF_041296265.1. Taxonomy (NCBI): domain Eukaryota; kingdom Metazoa; phylum Chordata; class Mammalia; order Perissodactyla; family Equidae; genus Equus; species Equus caballus. The sequence continues at coordinate 87,157,338 of NC_091698.1, forward strand.
AAGTTAAGCTTCTATGTGAATTTTTTCCCTCTGTACTTCTTATTCAAGTCAAGTAAATAGTTTTGCTTTAATATTTAGTCCTGATATGAGACAGAAGAGAATACGCCAAATAACCGACTTCCCTCGCCCTCACCTTACAGCAGTCCAGGCTGAGTCACAGCTATCTTAGGTGTTGTTTTCCCATTTGTGTAGGTGAATTCTCTTGTTCAGAGTTGTTGACTAATTCTTCTAAAATTGGTTAAATTTAAATCTTCAGTATTATTGGAGTACTAACTTCTTCAGTCTTAGTTTACCATTCCTGTTCTTTTATGCCCTCTCAGGTTATTGGTTGATTCTTTCTAGGCTAAACTTAGCATTTATAAAAGTCTAAACTTAAAATTTATATTTAAACATCTTAAGATACTAAGTTGCAGAACTAGAACTAAGAACTAAGTTTGTACAGAAAAAGTCTTCTTTTTTGAAGCTTCTGAGTGTCAACCTGCATTGTGTATTTGGGGCCCTAAGTCTCTAGGTAGAAATGATAGTAACCTTTTTCTCAAATATTGATTAAAGTGAGAAAAACATGTCTTTTTTTAGTTAGTAATTGCTAAAAACTGTACCAATTCAGTGAAATCAAGTTAACTATTGTAGGTGAAAATAATGTTGAAATAACAGTAGTAATAGCTATCATTTATGAACACCTTCTATGTGCCAGATGCTTTACAGATGTGATATCTAAGCCTTAAAACAGTCTGGCATTTAGGTACAGTTATCTGCATTTGTAGGTTAGGAAATTGAAGCCCTGTCTTATGGAAGTCCACAAAGCTAAGGAGTGACTATACTGGGATTTGGACTCAAGTTGGTTGATCTGTTTTCAAAATTCAAGTTCCGGTCTATTAGCCTGCTTGTCCTCAGTGCAGTTGAAAGAATGCTATCTCTCAGAGTCCAAGGGTTTGTGTTTAGTAAAGGATATTTTAGTCCTTGGCTGACTGCTGGGCACTAGGTATATGAAGATGAAGAGACATTCACAGGAACTCACAGTGTAACAGAGGTGGGCAGGCATGAGAACAAAAGTTACAACTAGGTGGCATGTAGTTTAATGGAGATATATACAAGATGAAAGGGGAATTCTGAGGCAAAGAAAGCTCTAAGTGGGTGTGTCGTTGAGAAGGTGGGTAATTCCACAGGTTCAGAGAGGGGGGCATAGGAATAAGATGGAGTGGAGGGGGAGGGAGAAGGTATTCCAGTGCTGGAAAAGTAGATAAAGGATAGACCCTAAAACATTTTGTATGCTATGTGAAGGAGATAAGATTTTTTTCATAACAGCTTTATTGAGATACAATTCATATACCATAAAATTCACTCTTTTAAAGTTTACAGTTTTGTGGTTTTTAATATATTCACAGAATTGTGCAACCATCACCACTATCTAACTTCAGAACATTTTTATCATTTCAGAAAGAAACCCGTATACACATTAGCAGCCACTCTCCATTTCCCACCAACACTGCTAGCTCTAGGCAACCACTAATCTTTCTGTCTCTGAATTTGCCTATTCTGGACATTTCATATATATGAGGACATACAACATATGGTCTTTGTGACTGGCTTCTTTCACTTACCATAATGTTTTTAAGGTGCATCCATGTTGTAGCATATATCAGTAATTCATTCTTTCTTATGGCCAAATAATATTGTACTATATGGATTTTGTTTATCCATTCATCAATTGATGGATATTTGGGTTGTTTCCACTTTTTGACTGTTATGAATAATGCTGCTGTGAGTGTTTGTGTACAAGTTTTTGTGTGGGCATAGGTTTATGTTTTCACTTCTCTTGGTCTCATACCTAGGGGTGGAATTGCTGAGTTATAAGGGAACCTATGTTTAGCGTTTTGAGGAACTGCCAAAGTGTTTTCCAAAGCAGCTAAACCATTTTACATTCCTGCCAGCAATGTATGAGGAATCCAATTTAGGAAATTAGATTGGTGAGCTGTTACATAGAATCACAGTGGAAAAATGGTTGAAAATTATTGGGTTAGATTGCTGCTTCCCTAGTATGGTATCAAGACACCTGCTAGGTCAGGAAGCTTTTCCTGATGAATGAAACCAAAATGGAAGTCATTTCCTCAGTTCTGAGGGGCTGTTGCTGTTCCATTCCCATAGTCTTTGAATTTTATGTAATAGTATGGTCTACTTACTGATAATGTGAGTTATTAAGTGTTACTGAAATTTCCTGTTCATAAACTAAAATTAGACAATTTCTAGATCTTACTGAGGGATCTAATTTAGTTTTCCTGTAAGAAATCCTTTAGCTATACAATGCTTTGGCAGCATTTAAAAATTCCTACTATGCGCACTCACGCTCAGATGGATACTATTTTCAGTGCATCATTTTTGTTTTGAGTTTGATGTGGTTCCAAGCGCTGCTATTCTTGAATTAATGTAATTTTAGAATTAATGTTAGATGTAATTTTGTTGACCATTTTGCTCTTGTGTAATTGTTGCATTCTATAATTATTTTTAAAAATTGTTTATTGAAGTGAAGTTGACATACATTACTCTAATTCTTCATCATGGAGTTATTTTTCTACTGAAAAATGGGAGCAGATGGGTAGATTGGATCTATTGTCCCACTTAGGTGGGCCATGGTTACCATAGTTTGAGAATGAATGGATTACATAATTGGAAGGACTCTTTCCCACTCCGGTATCTTTTAAATTTTTAAATCTCAATTTAAAGAATTAACTCTCAAAATTAAAGAATTCAGATTGGTGAAGAGAATTTGTAAGTTTGTGACTTGAGGTGTTTGGGGGAAGAGAGACCTTGCTTTGGTTAGGTGTTGCTGTTCAGTGACAGATATTTTCTGGATACACTGTTGGTTTTAGTGTGACTAAATTCATGTCAGAATATCTCTATTTTGTTCTTTCCTGGTAATTTTTCTCCCTGTCAGATCTTGGAGTTTGCTTTTAAAAATCCTCATTGCACATTTATTATTTTATATTCACTTTCTCAGATGATTGGAGTGTTCTATGTAAGAGCATTATTTTTTGCTACAGTGATGGCATGCTTTACTTACAGTAGGCAATGGATGAATGCTCCTTTGTCCATTGGCTACTAGTTTGATTTTCTTTCCTTTGCTCTCTTATTCTGTTCATGTTTTGGTTGAGATGGGAAACTGTCAGTCACAAATGGAAGCTGGTCCCTTGCAGGCTGGGGTGTGGCATCAGTTTAGATACCAGTCTCTTTAGGCCTCTGTGGTAGTGTGGTGAGGAGTGGATAGTACTGGATATAGCATGGCTGGTCATCTCATGATTGGTCATCTCAGTTTAATATTTTTGGTAAAATAGATTTGTTATTGAACATTGTTCATAGTAGACTAAAAAATTGACAAGGGCAAGACTCTGGGTAATATTGACTATTGGGTTAAAAGATGGCATGGTATAATACTATTGATCTTAAATAGATAGCCTGTTATTTCTCCAGCAAAAATGGGTTTATTGGAGATCAGCAAAGAATTGCAATCCTGGGTCTGCAGCCATGGTGAGCTGTGTGCAAGGACCCCAGCAGCAAGGGGGGAGAAACTCTTTTATAGAGGGGAAGAGAAAGTTGGGAGGGCTATTGTGAACAAGGAGCCCGTTGGAGGAATTGAGAGGTGGATGTCTAGTAGCTTTTCATTGGTGGAATTGTGATGGCCTCTCATTGGCTGAACTTCTTGCCCTTCAAGAAGAGGAAGTCTTTCTTCTTCCTTTTGGGCTCTGCTATGGACATAGGGCATGAGAGCTCCCACTTTGGATCTCCCTACTCCAATTTAATGAGCTTTCTGTTTATTAATTTGACAATACAAAAGTATGTTTGGTCTTTGTCCCTGGTTCCTGGCACAGAGCTCCTAAAACCTTTGGAATTTCCTGAGTGAGAGGTATCCTGTTACTTATAATGAGTTCTTTTCTACCACACCTGAGTTTATGCTAATAAAGTGACTTAGGGTAGCCTAGGGTAGCCTAGAGAGCCTCAGGATGAGGCTGGACAACTAGAAAGACCAGGGAAATTAGAGGGTTGGAACTTTCAGCTCCACCCACTGGCCTCCAGGAAGGGGTAGGGGGTGCTGGAGAATTGAGCTCCATAAAAACTCTAGAACAGTGAGATTCAGAGAGCTTCCAGCTTGGTGAATACATTAAGGTGCTGGGTGGGTGGCACAACTGAAGAGGGCGTGGAAGCTGCACGCCCTGCCTCCCCATACAGTGCCATATGCATCTCTTCCATTTAGCTGTTCCTGAGTTGTGTACTTTATAGTAAAGCTGTAAATGTAAGTTAACTGTTTTCCTTAGTTCTGTGAGCTTTTCTAGTAAATTATCAAACCTGAGGAGGGGGTCATGGGAACCCTCAATTTATAGCCTGGTCAGAAGATGGCCCAGGACTGTCACCAGTGTCTGAAATTGGGGCATTCTTGTGGGACTGAGGCTTTAACCTGTAGGGACAGTGATAACTCCAGGTAGTTAGTGTCGGAATTGAAATGAATTGTTGGACACCCAGTTGGTGTTGGAGAATTGGAGAACTGGTTTATGTCAGAGAAAATACCCCAGAGATGGCGTTCCTGGTTTTTGAAAAGCAAGTTGTAAGTCTACCGTAAACTTCTGTTTATTGAATTACTGAGGTCTTAATATTTGTCTGTCTGTTTTTAATTGCTTGACATTTTGGTATATGTAGTTCATATGAGATAAAAAAATCCCAAATGGCAACAACAACAACAAAACTTGGAAAATAAAGAAGAGAAAAAAAAATTCACTTACAGTATTTCCAGCTAAGTCAACTATTTTTAGCATATGAATGCTTTTTAATCAGATACATACATATATGTGTGTATATATTTGTGTATATATATATCATTTTTACAGAGTTGTGATCATAGTGTAGATTTTTGTCTACTCAGTACATGGAAGATTTTTTTTTCTATGTTGCTTCATAATTTTCATAAGTTTAATGGCTGTATTTTATCTAGTATGTAGACTTTGATTTGTTAACCACATTCTTGTTTTCAGATGTTTAGGTTGTTTCAAGTCTTTTGCTATTATAAATAAAATTGTGGTGAATATTGTTATTCAGCAAATATATATTGAACATTTACTCTGCCAAACTCTGTTGGGTGCTGGATTCACAAAGATAAGTTTCTTCTGCCTCAAGATGTTTACTTCTAATCCTTGACCTGTGCATATGTAATTTTGAATATTTGCATCCGATATTTACATTGTATTTTTTAAAAAATTTACATTATATTGTAAACATTACCTATCTACTGTAGCCTTCAAATTATCATTTGTAATATGTGCATGGTGTTCTGAATGAATATAACTTTATTTTCTTGTTCTTTTCTCTATTGGATAAATTATCTTATTTGTATGTTTTCTAATAGTTATGACACTGTGGTATGCATCTTTGCATTCTATTTTCCTTCACTGGATTATTTTCATAAGACAAAGTTCTATAAATGGTCCAAGTGGGTATTTTGTTTGGATGAATGCTGCCAGATTTAGAGGTACATGTTTTACCTTTACTCTGCCTTAAACTTTCTACTTCTGTGGTATTTACCTTTTTAAAAAAAATTGATATACTTTATTTTTTTTGGTGAAGAAGATTGGCCCTGAGCTATCATCTGTCTCCAGTCTTCCTCTATTTTGTATGTGGGTCACCGCCACAACATGGTCACTAACAAGTGGTGTGGGTCTGCACCTGGGACCTGAACCAGGTCTGCTGAGGCAGAGCGTGCTGAACTTAACCACTAGACCATGGGGCCAACCTCTGATATAGTTTATTTTTTTGAACAATTTTAAATTTACAGAAAAATTTGTCAACGAAAATAATCCATAACCAATTTATAAATGAAAATTTGGGTGAGTTTATTCTGAGCTGAAATCTGAGGACCATGGCCTGGGGCCTTTCTTCCCAAAGGAAGAAAGGGCACCAAAGAAGTGAGGTATACAGAGTGGTTATATACCCCCATACAGGAGGTTTCACATATGATTGAAATGTCCCTCCCACAATAGTCACAAGATTGCCCTGTTGGCACAGCAGTTGATGGACACAGCAGGTAGTGGGTCTGCTATCTTGGAAGGCGTAGCAGGAGGTAAGTCTATTGTCTTGAGCTGGGTGGTCACAGGTGAGCGCAGCAATCAGTTTCTAGCCTAAGGAAAGATGCTTAATCCTTAAAGAAATGCCAACTTTGGGAGGGGGAGGGAAGTTGCACCTTTAGCTCAAGGGCCTTTTCTCTTGCCATAGGGAATATCTAAAGCAGATATACAATGCACGTCAACGGCCTCGGTCAGGCCCTTTTGGAAAGACAAGGTCAGGCCGCATTAGGTTTACACAAAATGGCTTCCTCATATACTCCAATATATCCTATTGCTTGCCGTTTTTATTTGTCAAATTGAACAGTTAGTACAGAGTTTCCCATCTACCCCTCCACCCAGTTTCCCCTGTTAACATCTTACATTAGTATGAAGTGTGATACATTTGTTACAATTAATGAATCAATATTATACGTTATTGTTAACTGAAGTCCATACTCTATTCAGTGTTGCTTAGTTTGTACCTAATGTCTTTTTTTTGTTTCAGGATTTCATCTAGGATGCCACATTACGTTTAATTGTCCTGGCTCCTTAGGCTCCTCTTGGTTGTGATGGTTACTCAGACTTTCCTTGTTTTTGATGACTGACAGTTTTGAGTGGTGCTGGTTAGGTATTATTGTAGGATGCTCCTCTATTGGAATTTGTCTGATGTTTTGTTGTGAGACAACCAGCCATGGACTGGGCAGGCAAATCAACCACACATGTCCATTACCATATAAATTTACCAAAATGAATATTTCTTGTATTCCTAAAATATATAAAATTAATATATCATTTAAACTATAACCATAAAGTACCTAGAAGTAAATGAGATAGGACCAGGACTCTACTGAAAGATGCAAAAAGAATAATTGGATAGATGTTCTTTTTTTTTGTTGCTGAGAAAGATTAGTCCTGAGCTAATATCTGTTGCCAGTCTTCCTCTTTTTTTTGCCTGAGGAAGATTAGCCCTGAGCTAATATCTGTGCCAGTCTTCCTCTATTTTATATGTGGGTTGCTGCCACAGCATGGCTGATGAGTGGTGTAGGTCTGTGCTTGGGATCCGAACCTGCTAACCTGGGCCACCAAAGTGGAGCATTCCAAACTTAACCACTTGGCCACAGGGCCAGCCTGAATAAATGTTCTTGGATAAGAAAAGCCAATATTGTACAAATGTTAGTTCTGTTTAAACTGATCCATTAATACAATACTGTTCCACACAAAATTCAACAGTAATTTTTCTGAAATGTAACAAATGATTCTTAGGTTTAGTGGGAAAATAAGCATCTAAGAATAGATGGGAAAATTCTGAAAAAAATATGATAGTGGGAGATAGAGGTTTGAATATTCTAACATATGGTAATTAGAACTCTTAAGACAGGAGTACACAGAAAGACCCACAGAACAGAAATAAATCTAGGCTTATGTGTAAACTTAGTTTATAAGAAAAGAGATGCATTTTAGATCAGTTGGGAAAAGCTGAATTATTCCATAATTGGTCTCGGAAAAGGTGCTAGACATTGTAAGTGGTGATGGTGGTAGAAGAGTGCAGAAAACAATTTAGACTCGCATCTTTCTCTCCATTCCGAAATAAAAATCCAGGTAGATCAAATGTATAAGTTAAAAAAAACCCACTTAAATCATATAGGTACTAGAAGAAAATATAGGATAGTTTTCTGATATGAGACCTGGTATGAGACAGGCCTTTCTTAGTGTGATAGGATACTCAACAGACGTAAAAGAGAAGATGGACAAATTTTGGTATAAAAATAAAGAAGTTGGTATAATAAAAGATGCCTTAAAATTGAAATGCAACAAGCTGGATGAAAAGCATTTACAGCATATATTACAAGTCTGGGAGATGGAAAAAGAGAAGTGTGAAATGGTCATCTAGGAGAGGGGGAGAGCAAATGGATTAAGGAAACATGGACTTGTCAGGTGGTACTTGGGGTCCAGTTGACTTAGTGGTCAAGAATGTAAAGTGAGACCAGTCAGGAACTTAATTTATAGAGTCATGGAATAAGTATAGAGAGTCGAATTTAGTCAGGATTGGGATTTTCCCTGATGTGTAGTATACATGGAGAGAGGAGAGTGAAGTTGAGGGTGTGTACAAGAATTACTTACCATGGTGGACTGTGATATTTAATTTGGGTAAGGAGAGATATTAGGACATAAGGAAGGGGATGTGGGGATATAGGGAAGAATGAGGGACAGTGAAAAGTTGATAAGACCAATAGTTTGTAAGTCCTGGTAGAGTTTAAGAATTGTTGGAGTCAGGGAACTAGAGAGAGTGGACTGTTGACATACGAGCTGGTGAAGGGAGAGTGGGAGGCTTGAAATGGATGACAGAGGAGTACAGTTATTGGTAATAATAAGGCCTAGGGTATAACCTGGGAGTAGATGACTAAGATAAGATGGAAGATAAGATTTTTGGAACACAGGAGGTTGAAGATTTAGAGGCCAGGAAATGGGCAGAATCATCTATGTGGATATTAACATCACCAAGAATCATTATGGGGATAATGTTGGAGAGGGGATAGTGAGCCAGGTATTAAAGCCAGCCAGGAATTACTCTAATGATTGTAGGGAATGACGATGAAGAAGGTGACACAATGGTCAAGTCAGACACGTGAACATCAAAGCTAGTTTTCTTTTCAACTTTTATTATGAAAAATATCAAACATATGCAAAAGTTGAAAGTACAGTGATGACTTACTTACTCTTTGCCTTCATGTATCCATCTACTTTTGTTTTTTTTGGAAGATGAGCCCTGAGCTAACATCTGCTGCCAATCTTCCTCTTTTTGCTGAGGAATGCTGGCCCTGAGCTAACATCCGTGCCCATCTTCCTCTGCTTTACATGTGGGACGCCTACCACAGCATGGCTTGCCAAGTGATGCCATGTCCGCACCCGGGATCCAAACCCGTGAACCCCGGGCCACTGAAGCGGAGCGTGTGCACTTAACCACTGTGCCACTGGGCCAGCCCCAATCCATCTACTTTTTAATTTAATGTTTTTGTATTTTTGTAGGAGCTTTAATTCTTTTTGGAATAAGACAGGATATAAATACATTTCCAAATTCCTTTCCAGAAAGGTTGTTGTGCGAACTTACATTTGTATCAGCTAGGTATTAATATAATACTTATTTTTACAGCTATTGTTGTAGTTCCTTGCATTGTTATTAGCTTTTCGCTATTTCATGTGAATAAGCTGCCCCCTGTTTTCCCAGACCACACTCTTTACTCTGCTTTTGCACATGCTGTTACTTCTGCCTAGAATGTTTTTTCCCATATTCATTCAGGATGTGTTTTGATGTGTAAGGCATAAATTAATTTGAACACAAGCTGCAATGCACAGGTCTGGTTGATTCTTGGGAACTGATTTGCATGTGACCTTCTCTTTTTTGGCTTGAAGAGGAGAGAAATTTGTGCTTAGACACCTGGGGCCCAGGATATCAAAGAGTCTGTTTTCAGCCTTGCCCTTTGGACTGTTGTCTGGACCCAAAGAAAAGAGAGAAAGAAGGGTTGCAAAGACAAGCTGTACCTTCTCAACTTCTTTTTCATCTGCTTCCAAACTTAGGTATATTTTTATTCATCTTTACTGCCTTTCCTGTCCTTTATTCTCGGAGCCAGAAATGTCTGTTCCAGGTTCTAACTTTATACTGCAGAGCTGTCGATCTCTACTTTCTCTGGACCCTAACTTTCATTAGGTAACCTTTCCTTCTCCTTTTTGGGAATTACATCTCTCCCTCTTTCTCTAAAAATAGTTTTGTTCTCTATCTAAAAAGTAAAGCCTTATAACCTTGCCTCTTTCTTAAAGCCTCTTATCTCTCCTTTCACCCTTTCTTCCCTTTCCCTTAATAACATACTTCTTGAGTCACCTACACTTCACCTCCCATTTACTGCCTAATCTACTTCAGTTTGACTTTTACAGCCAGTTCACTGTACGGGAACTGCACTCACAGCAGATTGCCAAAACTGATGGCTTAGTCTTGACTTCTGTGACATTTGGCGGTTATGACCATCCATCTCCTTGAAACTCTTTTCTTTATATCTTGATTTGTCTCCTTTTTCTCAAATTCTCTTCTGATCGTTCTTCTCGTTTCCTGTACAGGCTTTCCGAGGATAACGTCAGTGTCATTCACTGACATGATTAGAACTATACCCAGTTGCCGATGACTCCAAATCTGGGTCCCTAGCTTGAACAGAATTCTTGCTGTCTCTTAGACGTCTCCGCCTGGATGTCTTTGTCAGTATGCCCAAAACTGAACATTTTGTTCCTCACCCCCTAAATCTACTGTCCAAATCCCTGCTTTCTTAGAGCTTCTGTCTTGGTTAGTATTACCATTCTACAACCATCTACGAAAGAAACTCATCTGTGATGCTTTTCTTTCATCTTCTACATTTAGTTGATCAGAAAATCTTGTCTAGTCTACCTCTGAAATACCTCTTCTCTATTGCCCAAGTTCAAATTCTCACCACCTGGAGTATGCCAGTCACTTCATAACTGGTGTCCTGTCTCAAGACATACAAATCCAGTTCAGTTCCTATGCTGTTTGTTAGAATTCTCTTCTTATGCCCTTAAAAGACCAGGTTCTTCTCTTGTGTCTGATATATGCTTTCCCTGGATAATGTCATTCATGGACAGGATGGCAACTATTCCCAGTCCCTGGTGACTACCACATCTGAACATGTATCATGTTTTAAATGCCAGCTCTCTCTGACTTGCACAGCAAAATTCACAATCAATAACATGACATACTTTTTTCCTTAAATTGTGTGATCCTGGCAAGTTACTTCATCTCTCTGGTTTTTCTTTAATTGTTTCTAAAATGGAGATGGAATTCAGTATGTTAACTCTTTTAAAAAATCACCGGATAAAATCTTATAGAGAAGCCTCAATATGAAAACAAAAACAGAGCTACTTTCACTGAAGTTGGTATCCTCTCCCAGCCCTTCATTCCTTCTCTCTACTCCACCTCCCTTGTATCTCCTTGAAATTTCTAGAACTCCATGGAGCACAATTTGAAAATACTGTTTTTTTTAAGTTCTTTTTTTAGCGCTTAAGATTAAGCGAGTTCTTTGAAACCACATCACTCTCAAATCACACTGTCTTTGAATAGGGAAAGTCTACAGTTGTACTGGCTGGTGTACTTTCCTTCTTTTAACCAGTCCTGTCCTTAGGTTCAGATACTTTTCCTTTTTTTGTAACAGTGCCTATCCCACACCAGTACAGTGTCTTTCACTCCAAGGACACATGGAATCCACTTACTTTGCCACTGACCTCATGTTAGATAGTTCTTTTTTTTTTTTTTTTTAACTTGTGTGTGTGTAAGGAAGATTGTCGCTGAGCTAACATCTGTGCCAATCTTCCTCTATTTCATGTGGGATGTTGCCATAGTGTGGCTTGGTGAGCGGTGCTAGGTCCATGCCTGGGGTCTGAATCTGGAAACCCCAGGCTACCAAAGCAGAGAGTATGAACTTAACCACTATGTCACGGGCCTGGCCCCTTGATAATTGTTAAACAAATATTACCTCCTTTGTAATATATACCATATTTAGATTTACCTCCCAAGTAGTGTTACTTCCGTCTTCTGGGTTCTCATAGCATTCTTCAAATCCTTTTATTATAGCGACAATTCATGTTTGATGAATAAATAAATGGACGAATGAAAGAAGGAATGAATGGATAGATGGGGAACAGATGTGGAGAATATATGTGCTCTGTAAATTTCGTCTTACTGCAGAAACTGTAAAGAAGTAGATAATTTTGCCCCAGTCATTCTCTCATAGAGTTGACCTTGATCTCCTTGGGAATCAGATGAGGAAGGAGCATTTTTCCCAACTAATCAGCAAGTTTGGAGAGTTGGCTCTGTGTATATAGGCTGTGGAGTGGAGGAGGCACTGGAGAAAGTTTTATAAGATACGCCTTCAGGAACTTGATTATCTTGCTTTTGAATGTCAGACCTTCAGTCAGATTTATTTAAACTAACCAATACTTAACCAGTATGATTCAAAGTATAATTGAAGAACTCAAGCCTTCCTCCTCATCCCAATATAAAGTCTTCAGAATACAATGGGAAATAACCTTTATCTCTAAAAGTATACTTAAAAGGAAAAAAAGTTACAGAAGGACCATGTTGCACATGATAATTTGTTCTAAAATTCACAGCTCTGGTGCCTTCAGGGTTTCAAGGAAGAAGTTCGGAGCCTGCTCTGCGTTCTTACCATTTTCTTTTTCTTTTTTTTTTAAGGATTGGCACCTGAGCTAACAACTGTTGCCAATCTTTTTTCTTTTTTTCCTACTTTTTCTCCCCAAATCCCCCCAGTACATAGTTGTATATTTTAATTGTGGGTCCTTCTAGTTGTGGCATATGGGACGCCACCTCAGCGTGGCCTAATGGATGGTACCATGTCTGTGCCCGGGATCCGAACCGGTGAAACCCTGGGCCTCCAAAGCGGAGTGGGCAAACTTAACCACTCGGCCGTGGGGCCGGCTCCACCATTCTCTTTTCTATGTATTCAACTCAACACTGCCCTCTCTCCATGCTTCCCTTGTTTTGCTTCCTTTTTTTTTTTTAATACCTCAACCATATTATTCATTTACCCAATTCGTTTGTCCAGCAAATATTTATTTAGCATTTTCTCTGGGAGATGTGGTTTAGGCACTAGGCATACAGAGGTAAATAAAAATGGTCTCTGCCCAGAAGAAGTCAAACAGGGAAATGTGAAATTGAAATCATGTGTAATAAATGAAGTTATTATGGTATGAACAGGTGTTGCGGACATACCTGGGAGATAGTGACTGACTACCTGGGGGACAGAAGTCTTTCAAAGAAGAGGTGACGTTTGAGTTGAGAGTTAAAGAATGAGAAGAAAGTGGTGTACGTGACAAAGGGAACAGTTCTTTACAAAGGAATAGAGGTCTCGAAAAGGCATTACTGTTTCAAGAAAAGGTTGGTGAACTTAAGACACCTGAATCAAGGGGAAGTGTCTAGAGAAGAATGTGGTAAAGTTGATTGGGGTGAGATTCTGAAGGGTACCCTGTTTCAAACTAAGAAGTTTAGGCTTTAATTTGTAATCCGTAGAGGAGTTTAAGCAGGAGAGGGGCATTAGTGGGTGTTTTGGAAAAAACCAGTAGCTCTGTGGAAGGATCTCAAGACAGGAGGACCATTTTAGGAGGTTCATGCCCTAATTTATGTAATGACCTACTGAGTCACAATCTCCTGGGGATGGACCTGGGAATCTGTATAATTAGAGAATGTCCCAGGTGATATGATCGGGCAAGTTGGGAAACGTAAAAACAGAGCATTGCACATAAGAGATGTGGTTTCTAGAACCAGTGTTGCTACTGACTATGTGAGCTTGTACAAGTCTCCTGGTTTTCCCATCTCGAAAATTGAGGGTTTGGGACTAAATAATTACTGTAATTGTTTCCTTCTATAATTCTGTACTTCTAAACAAACAAAAAAACCCAACCTTAATTGAGTTACTTTTTACATGCAATGGCTACAATTTTTTTTTTCCTTCTGGGTCTTATTGACCCTTTATAGAAGAAGAATTTCCTACTACTATTCAGGCATTTCTACTTTTCTCTGCCTTAGTATGAATATATTTCCCACATTCTCCAAATTGCATTTGGATTATGTTAAATTGAAAGCAGTCTTCTTTGTTTTATGCCTGCTTTCTACCACACATATTTCTTGGTTTCTAAAAGGGTAACAGTACCAGTTCTTCATTAATTTATAATGAGCAGGAAAATCTCCACATAAATATTCTAAAACCATAGGTAATTAACACAGTGTTCAAATTATATCATCACTGCACACTGCCAAGATTGTTCATTATTATGTGTTAGCTCCACCAAGGAGTAGGGAGAGGTGTTTGGGGATGCTGATTTCAATCACACATCCCTGAAAGAGGCATCAGGCATGTAACCGGAGAGATATTCAGTACCTTTTTCTTCTTCCAAAGAGTTATACCAAGAGGTAAGAAATAATTGTTAGTGCTGTCGAGTCTGTTCTAACTCCTAGTGACCCTGTGTTCAGCAGAGCAGAACCCTACCTGGTCTTTTTTTTGGTGCCATGCTCTCATCTTCTGGCACTATATCAGACATGCTCTGCTGCTATTCACAGGATTTTCATGGGCAATTTTTTCGGAAATAGGTGGCCAGGTCCTTCTTCCTGGTCTTAGTCTGGAAGCTCTGCTGAAACTTGTCCAGGATGAATGACCCTGCTGGTATTTGAAATCCCAGTAGCATAGCTTTCAGCATCACAGCAAACGCAGCCACTACAGTATGACAACTGACAGACGGGTGATGTGGTTTCCTGCCTGGGAAACAAACCTGAGCTGCAACAATGAGGGCACTGAATCTTAAACACTAGACCACCAGGGTTGGCAACAAATAATTAGCACTCCCTAATTTCTGTATGTGATTGATGTAGACTTGTGTTTTGGAGGGTGTCTCTGGCTTGTTTTCCTTCTCCCCTACAAATGTACCAACATTAAATTGACGTGTATTGCATTAATAGTAAGCACTTAGTAAATGGTAACTGTTATCACATAAAGTAACACATTTAGTTTTTAAAAAATGTAATATGTATCTGTTGGATTTTTCAAAATTTCAATTATTTCTCTGCAAGTACTACTCTGCCAGCAGACTAGTAGAATTGTGAAGCATGAGGTAATTATTCTACAAGAGGGCAGAGAGAATTGATATAAACATAACAGATATGAAATGCTATGCTTTAAAAGCTGACTAGTTCCATCAGACTATGCTACCATATTCAGATGTTACTACAGTCATTCAGATGTGCATACATACATACATGCTATAGTATGGTACCTACATGCAGGGGTGGTTAAATCCCATGTACCAGGTGAAGAAGGTTTTGTAACACCAGTACCTTCAGCTTCACTGAAAGGATTTGCTCTCCCTGCCCATTATATTATTTGATTCATTCTTTGGTTTTATTTCAGGATTGTACCTGTGATTATTGAGCATCTAGTATGTGGTATTCTGTTGTATCCACAGAATAACGTGATGACTAGCCAGAGGTTCTAGAAAGAGGATCTGTAAATTTTAGACCTAGATCTTACTGATTAAGGCTTTGTGACTGTGGGATCCTATTCCTTATTTGCCTTTTGTTAAGTCCATACTTTTTCTTCAGACTATCTTTGGTGACTCGCATGCTTTTGTGTAGTTATAAATGCGTTATAGGTAATGCTTTTGGAGGATTTTCTCCCGCATTTTAAAATTAGTCTCTCTCAGTTACAGAGACCTAATAAAATAGGGGCCCTTGCTACTACATATCTGTAAGTAAATAGTTTCTTTGCAGGCAGGCATGTAGCTTTTTTTGGTTTAACATTACTTACGATAATTTAAAATTGGGGAAGTAAAAATGTTTTACTTGTTTGTAGAATTTCTGTATTTGAGGAAGTTGTAGTCATAACTTGATTTATGAGACTTCCTTCTGTGTTAACTTTTTTAGCTGGTGACGCCACTGTTTACCTAGTCTCACAAACTACAGTTCCGGGAGTCGTCTCTTTGATTCCTTTTACTCCATAATCCCTCATATTTAAAGCCACCCTGAGTTCCACCTGTCTTAGCCCCTTCATCGTTTCTCCAGTTCATCCCGTGTCTCTGTTCCTGCTGCCACTGTTCTAGTCAGATGCCAGACACTGTCCTCATCTCTTCCCTAACTGATCTCTCTGCTTCAGGCCTGGCCTTTTCTTCACAGCTGATTGTTTATCTTAAGTGAAATCTGACTCTGTCCCTCTCCTTTAAAACTCCTTGTCAGCTGCAGGTTCAAGTTCAAGGTTCTTAACCTTACAGTTATAACTGATTCTTACTCACCCTTTAAAGCTTAACACAATATCTCCTCTAAGAGTTCTTGACCACTCCACTGTGGTTTAGGTATTATTTTTCTGTGTAATCAACAACTCCAATACCTGGCATTTATATTACCTTTTGAGAAAAGAGTGAAGAAAACCAACTTGTACATGGATGAAATTTCCTCCTACCTAAGAAAAATATAGTGACAGGTGAAGTCTGAGTGTGGTGACAGGTTTAAGGCTCCATTGCAGTAAAGCTTATTGACATCTAAAGAAAGCGTGTACACTTTGAGAGGGAGGTTGCTATAGAGTGGTAACATACGGGAAACCTGGGGGTCGGAAGAGGAGAATGGGCAGCGCCATTCAAAGCACTGTTGCCCTATTGCCCTGTTGCTTATCTCTGTTGTGTAGATAAATTGTGTCGATGCCTGATACCATTAAGCACTGTAATCACAATTAACTCTCTTTGCTCACCACACAATGACCTGGTGAAAATTTAGTCTAAGTGATAGTTTGCATTATGGGAAGAAAAGCTGCAGTTTATTCTCTTGGCTGTGAAATTTCTCACTGTAAATTAATAAATTGGATTTATATACCAGTTTTTTGTGAGTGTGACTCACTTTTGCGGTTACAGTGTTACAGTCATTTTTCTCCTTAGGCACGCTGAATTCACTAAGATAGTTTACCTTGTAACACTTCTTGGCCAGCTCCTCTGGTGACACCTTTCACCATGATGTGCAACTCTTTATGCCTTCTTTGTTTAAATGGCTTGTGCAAACATTTTTCCTTAGGCTTCTAAAAATATTAATATTTAAATTATTTGGGTAAATAGCTGAGCTACTGAGTTTTTTAATATAGTAGTATTTTCCTTCAATGTTGTAACCCGTGGCTTTAATTACTAAGTACATTGCTATAAATTTGCTAGTTCTTCACTCTCCCTAACTGGTCCTACCCTCGAGATTCATGGAATAAATTTTGAATTTTGAATGTATTCATAGTAAAATAATGAATTCATTCAAAATTATGTTGCACTCTCCCTTCCTGGACACCCAGGAAGCCATTTACCTACTATGTCCCAGGCAGTGTACTAGTTTATGTTCAATACTTAAAAAATACTCCTGCAAAGTATTTTTACAGATGAGGAATCTGAGACTCAAAAAGGTTAAATAACTCTTTCATGGTCACAGCTAGGAAAATAGCAGAGAGGGGAGAACCCAGAGCTGATAATTTCCAAATCCCTTCTCTTTCCAGTCCAGAGTACGTCCCCAACATATTTAGTTATGTTTAAACAAACATATATATGTATATATTTGTTTCTTTCTTTTTCTTTTTGCTGAGGAAGATTAGCCCTGAGCTAACATCTATGCCAGTCTTCTTCTACTTTATATGTGGGTTGCCACCACAGCATGGCTGATGAGTGGTGTAGCTCTGAGTCTGGGATCCCAATCCATAAACCCTGGGCCACCAAAGCAGAACATGCCAAACTTTAACCACTACACCACTGGGCTAGCCCCAAACGTATATGTTTTAATAATTACTTATAAACTATTTTTATAAACCTGTAGAACTTGATTAAACAGCTGTGCTACATTTATTTTGGATAGTTTTCTTGTTTGGGGATTTTTTTTTAAGAAAAGGGTATTATGGATTTCTGTGTTATTGTACATTTAATTTATACAGTTGATTTCTCTGAAATAAATTCTTGCCTAATTATAACAATCTTATTCTTTCTTAAATTAATTTCTAACAAATTGATTCATGCCAAGAGTTTCTTGTTTGCTATTAAACATATGACTGCTTTTCTTTTAAATGGTTCTGTTTTAAAGGCAGCATCATTACCCAGCAAAATCTCCTACCCTTCCCCAAATGTAAATTCTGCCTCTTCAGCAGCAGCAGAAGCTGTGCATTGTTTTCTGTTGGAAGTGTGAGCTGAAGGGGACAGATGTTCCCACTGCTTAGTGGGTGCACTAAGCTGTGATCTGCCCTTGTTATATTATTAATGGCATGATATTTTCATGTTGCAGATGGCTGAGAGCTAGCAAGGAAAACTCAGGACCATGATGGCTCAGTTTCCCACAGTTATGAATGGTAAGCCGCTTTGTGCTTGTAGTAAGATAAAGAGGTTATGGATTTTTTTTGGTAGAGGTTATAAAATATTCACTTAGATATTTTTCCTTAAGCTTATAAATGTAAAACTTAAAGTATTCTTGTTGAAAATATTTGGATAGTTTATTTCAGAATAATGCATATATCTTCCACTAGAACATTATGCAGTAAATCCCATAATTCAGTGTAAGCATGTTCTGCAGTATCATCTGGAATGTGTGCTTGCCTTTGAGCCGTTAAGAATAACCTAAAGGTATATTGTGTTTGATGCGTAAAACTGGAGGACAAAAAGCAGACTGCTATAAGAATTTTATTTTTGATAGCCTGGGATGATTGTAAACTGGTCAAGCCAGTAAAGATTTATTTAGTAATATACGTATAAAATTGGTTTGTTTTCCTTTTATAAAGGGTTATGTATGCCTACACACATAATTATTTAATAGGAAACTTTTTAAAGAAAATGTTTAGGTAATTTCAATAATAAAAAGTTTTTAGAGCCTTTTTTCTGATTCTAGTTCTAATTCATTTCCCATGTACAAATTAACCACCCTTAAACACTAAGTTACTGTCTGTCATTTAGAATTAATTGAGAAAATGCATTATGTTTTTAAATTGCTAAAGAAATTAAAATCTTAAGATGCTGAGTTCTTAATTTTGAGCTAGATTTCATTAGATAATTATAAATATAAGGAAATAGAGAGTCCAGTCAATAATACTTTAACATTTACATTGAGAACAGTAATATTACAGAACATTAAGAAAAATAATCACCAATAATTCCACCACCTTCACAGAGCAATTCTGTCATAGGGCCAAATCAGCACATTGTTAATGAAAGTACTGCGTGTTGTATATTTAGTTTTAAGACTCAGGATTGGCCTTCTGAGATTTAGAAAGGTTTTGGAAAAATGAATTATTTGCATAAAAAGTAAAAATAAATTCTAATGTGTGGTAGAATTCTGTCATTTAAGGATGGACTTGAGATAAGGGCTTTGTTGTTTTATTTTTTGCCTTTTCAGAATTCTTATTTAAGGATTAATGTGAGCATTGCTCCTATTGTGTAAATGGTATGAGGTTATAAAGATTATTTGATGCCATGGACAATTTTAAAAAATTAAGTATTTTTTTTTCCGTAATGAGTGATAAACATTAGTTTAGAATCAGGGTGATAATTGTAGTAGTAGTGTGCTCTACCCAAATTTGAGGATTTCTGTGTCCCATAAAAAAGAGTGTGCATTAAACATGTAGTTTAGTCATGAACTTCAACCAACATGTTAATAAGCAGGTTTATAAACAAAATGAAGATGAAAGAAAGCAGTACAAGCCCACTCTTTCTTAATTTTGTTTCTTCCATTTCTTAAATATTTATATATCACTTTGTAGCTCATTGCATTATATATAAAAGAATAATATTGGAAACGAATGAAATGTTCAATAACAAAACAATGATAAGTAATTGTCCAAAATGTTGGGCAATTAATTTAGGAGTAGTATATAGGCATAGAGGTAGTAATTTTTTAAAACTTTGGAGGCATCGATAGCAAATATAGACTGTGGTACCCTCCCACTTAGTTTATAGAATAGCTAAGATTTAAGATAATCTTGTATATGTCTACTTTAAGTCCAATTCAGGGTTTAAGATCTTATTGAAAACATCCATGTATGCATAGCACAAAACCTTCAAAGGCAGTGTTTGCTTCTCTAGTAAATCCTGCTATGGATATGGTGTTTAAGTTTCTCAGTGCCCAGTATTATTGGAACTTGTCTCTGAGTGCTCTAGACCAAGCTGTTTGTCTACATCCTTCTGACATATTCCTCAAATTTTACCAGGTCTACTTCCTCATCTCGAGATTAACCATAGACTTTTTAGACTTCTTTGGTTCTTACAGAGCTGCACTGTCTAATCTAGTAGCCATTAGCTACATGTGGCTATTTCAATTTAAATTAGCAAAAATTGAACAAAATAAAAAATTCAGTTCCTCAGTCACACAGCCATATTTCAAGTACTCAAAGCCACATGTGGCTACTGTATTGAACAATGCAGATACAGAACATTTATATCATCTCAGAAAGTTCTATTGAACAGATATTCTTTTCTTAGTCTCTTTGATGCTTTACTTCCCATCTCCTTAACAGAACTAAAA